>NC_138961.1:239658333-241022500 GCF_055761805.1 Camellia sinensis | reverse complement strand
GCAGATTGCTTTCACGAGGAAAAAGGATTTTGGGAAGGAAGAACGGGAACTTAAATGGGCACATGCACAAAGGACCCTCCATGGGCTGCAACCTCCCGAGTCCAAGACATTGTTTGGTGATCGCAGTAATTTCAATGATCTTAATCAGATGGCTGAAGAGGCAAAAAGACGAGCTGAGATTGCAAGGTAAACACATGCATATGTTTTTAAAATCTGCAAGTTTCTCAAGTAGAGATTTAGCTTGATTTTATTCTTTTGCCATTTTGCTTTGAATATATTAATTGGATGGCTAAGTCTGTTATTCTGGGGTGGTTTAGAAAAAGAAAATCTAGGGTGTGGGATTTATTTAGAGCTGATGGATGCATTTCTCCCTCTCTACAGGTTGAGAGAACTGCATACACTGAAAGGTCATGTTGAATCAGTTGTGAAGTTGAAGGGACTAGACATTGATACAATTCAGCAATCATACACTGTTTGAGGGGAGATGAACCATTTTTATTTATGGTATATATATATACATCTGGTGGTGCTGAGTGTGAAGATCTCCAAATTGGGATCCAATTGACCATGATCCACCGGCATCCTTTTTTTTTTTTGTCAATCACCCAATTGAAGGTGTAACCCCCTATACTTTCTATATGTACACCCTGCCTTAATGCCAGGCATTTTCAGTTGCTGCTCTGCCCTCGTCGTTTTTTCATTGCTAATTTTCATTTCTGACTAAATTTCATTAATTTAGCTGAGAAACAAAACATCAGACAAGTTTTAATTATACCCTAAAAAAAAAGAAGAAAATAATTATTTAATAGTTCTGAGAGCACCATACCATGTAAGCATTGTTTATTATGTGGTTAATTCGAGACCATCTAATAATTTTTTCAAAAAAATATGAGCTTTAAGTGATTTATTTTTTATTCCATTTCTAACGGGCATCCAATTTTTCTGAAGTGATGAATTTTCTGCTCTATTCTCATCAGATCAGATACCTCCGTCACTAGGTAGTAACACAAAAGAAACTATATAAGTAAATACAAGCACATGCATATTTTAAATTAAAAAAGGAAAGGAAAAGAAAATTCATAAATAAATTTTTTTTATAGGAGCAAATAGAATACATTCAGAATAATAACAATGACATTTTGTGTTCTAATTTGAAATGGAAAGACCAAAAATGATCATGACATTTTCTATGAATTTTGTGTGTAATAATTCTATATTTACAGTATTATCCACTGTCAATTGAAGTGAAAGTGCTACTAGTTCTCCTCACAAAACAGTAGACATGGTTAACACGACCATCATCACAATTTGTGTGTTCATCTGCAAAAATCTTTGTTAAAGTTATAGGTACTCTAAGCAAAGTGAGAGATGATTATTACAGTACTTAATAGACGAAGCAGCAAATTCTGGTTTCAGTGTGCATCTCAACCTTCTTCTCCAGCTCATCCTTCTTGGCCCCGATGACTCTGTCGACCTCCTTCCCTTGCTTCACCAACACGAACGTCGGCATCGCCTCCACCCCAAACTCCTCCGCCACATCCTATCCGCAAAAAAATGCAATTGATCATCATCAAATCAAATTCGACTATTTATATCTGAATAAAAAATAATAAAAAAAACAGAGTCTTACGGACAATTCATCGACATCGATCTTCAGGAACTCGACGTCGGTGAACTTGTCGGCCATCTCGTGGATTGCCGGCTCCATGAGCTTGCAGGGCCCACACCACGACGCAGAGAAATCCACCACCATCTTCACAAATTACGCAACACAAGAAGGGGGATATATATATATATAACTAAGATACGATTCAGATCTTGAAATTCGATTAACAACTTTACTAATAACAGAGAGAGAGAGAGAGAGAGAGAGAGAGAGAGTATGTATGTATGTACGAGCTTTGAGGTTTGTTTAGAGGCATTAAAGTGGAGCTGCCAACTGTTGGATGAGTGAAATGGGATGACGCGAGATGGCTCCGAGGACGTTGCGGAAGAGTTGTCGGCGTTTGCAGAGTCTCCTCCTCCTCCTCCAAGCAAACTAGACACAGTTGCTCCCATTGTTGTTCTGTGTGTCCGTCACAGCGACAGAGAGAGAGAGAGAGAGACAGAGAGGAGTCAAAACTTGAAAGTAGACAATTATATACCACAAACTGATTTTATAGAGCGGATGTTTGGGAGGTAGGTTTTTTTAATTGTAGAATTTTGTTAGAAGAATTTTTTTGTGTGTTTAGAAAGATAGTTGAATTTTTTTATAGTTGAATGTGATGTTTGTAAGAAAAAAAATAAAATGATTATAGAATTTGATGTAATATTTTATTTGAATTTATTTTTTTTAATTTTGTAAAATTTTATCTTGTAGTGAAAAAAAAAAAAAAAAAATCAAGTTGCCAAACACCACCTGAGAGAGAGACCCGTGTCTTGAACGCTTATTCTTTTTTGATGTAATAAGTACATATTTGTTACGCCAACCATAAACTAAAATTCATATAAAATGGGAAAAAATTTAAATTTTTTTTTATTAAATTGAGGGAGGTTGGAGCATATCATCGAATTGAGAAGGGAACCATTCTTGTTGCAGCCTTGCAAGTAACAATTGGGATGTTACAGGATACCAAACGACAAACTGGTTATCCGTTGATGCTTGCAAAAATGGAGAGAAACATAAGTTGGTCAATCGTTCAGATATCTTTCCGATCGATCAATTATTTGATGAAAATTAAAAATTTAACTTCAAAATATTTGGTATCAGATGAAAATTTTAATCAAATCTATACTGAAAATTAATGAAAAAATAGAAAGAGTAAGCATAACATTAGATTTTGGTGCAGTTTGTTAAAATTAGTAATTGTACGGAGAGCAAATATTCCGGTAAGCCCGTACTCCTTTCTTCCGAGCTCCGTTTCCGTCCGATCACCTGCAAGCAAATAACGGTGAGCTACCCGGCGGTGTGTGGCCGGAAAAACCCTCCGACGATCAAGTTAGCACATACCTTAGGATGGAGAGAGAGAGAGGAGTGTTTGAGTGTAAGAATTCCTTACAAAGTGTTCGTCTGTCCCCGTATGGGGGGCGCAGACATGCTTATATACCCTCTGCGCCCCATATCCACTCTCAGTCATTTCCTGACACGTGGCTCCGCTATCCCATCTGTCAGCATAAACCTTGCTGAATATCACCTAATCTCAACTGCCTACCTTCTCAGCTGGAGCTCGACAACCGAGCTTTTCTATCCACGGCCGTGCTGTGCTTCATACCCAAGCACTTCACGGGCTAAGCCCAAGGAGGACCGGGCTAGGCGGCATCTCGGCAAAGCCTAGCCCGGGGCACCTCCTGCGGTCGGTCTTCCTGCCGATTAAATGATTACCTCGGCTGACCACGCCTTTCCGAGCGCCGGTCATTAAGCTTGACTGGCTCCACCATCGCCTGATCAAGCAGCACGGTCCAACCGAGCACTGCCTTGCCGAGCAGCTTCTTTACGGTCTGGGGCGGCACATGCTTGGCCCAACTCCTGCCCGGCCCAACTCTTGGCAGCCCATCTCCGGGCGGATCGCCGGTCATCTCGGCCCCATGCACCATTAGGCTCTCAACTTGCTCGGCCGTTGCCTCGGCCCAATTCCAGATCATAAATCTCCCTCTCAATTGCCCCTTAATTCCGTCCGCGCGAGCGTGACTGGGATTACCTATATTTTGACCGAGGTAACATTTCTTCGGTCTTCAAAATGCCAAAGGGCGACCGGGCTAGTTAACATTACTTCTACAAACTTGCCCGGTTATATTCCTCGGCTGACGTCCTCTTCTTTGAAAGTAGCTCGGTTGGCTCTTCGACTCTTCAACTTGTCTCAGTTCTGACGTCGCCATAAAATGGTGACACGTGGCGGGCTGCCATTGGTTCTCGAGCAGCCAAACTAGCCGTCCGCCAGAATTTAAATTTTTGGCGGTTTCTTCGTCTATACATACAAACCCCCTCTTCCTCAACTCGCTCCTACTGCTTCTCTGCAATCCGACGCTTCAGAGCTCAAGCAACTTTCTCTCAGCCTCGTCTGCCATTCTTCGTGCTCGAAGGAACAATTCCTGCCTTTCATTGGTAAGTCCTTCGACCCCTCTCTTGTTGCTATCTTCTTAAATATTTCTCACATTAGGGCACTAAAACATAGTTCTTAGGTCGTAGCCATAGAAACCGTCCAAAACCTGCCACTGTTCATGGTGTCCTTCGTTTTTCATGAAGAACACTGAAGAACTGGGGCGGACCGGGCTCCTGGTCTTCATTTGATCCAAAAAACCAATCTAACCGAGCAAATAACATGTTTGTCTCAACCCCAGCAAAAACTGAGATAACAAAAGGAAATGGTCGCTCAACCGGGCTAACAACTGGTCTGCTTGGGCGACCGAGCTCTTTAGTTAGCTTAGACGACCGAGGCGGTTTGGCACTCTTAACGACCGAGCTAAAGTCCAGCTCCTTCCGCGCGACCGCGCTCACACTTACACTTGCCATCCTTTTCCTGCAGAGTCCAAGGGGACCACTGTCCATTCCTCAGGCTCTCAAGACCGAGCAATTACCAATTGCCACTGTGCCAAACACCTCAGCCGAGCTACCTTAGTCCGGCCACAAATGGGGAAATTCCGCTTCCTAGTGGATACTCCGGCCGCGCTAGCTGCATTCAGAGAGGAGTACGACATCCCGGCCGACGTCCATCTCGAACTGGCAGAAGAGGAGACAACACCCTGGGGCAGACTAGACCAATGCCCCTTCACCGTGTTGTCTATTGTCGAAGGAGGCCTCCGTTTCCCACTAAACCCACTTATCACCGAGTTCCTCCGCCGCACCGGGCTGGCACCCACACAAGTGTCCACCAACACTTATCGAATTATCAACGGCGTTCATGAACTGAACAATCGGCTAGGCACCAACTTAGGTCTAGCCGAGATATTGAAGCAATACACGATGGGTCACACCGATGACAGCCTAGCTTATTACTTGAAAATCAGACCGGGCAAGGAAAAAATTGTAACCGGCACCCCGGATAAAGATCTGCACGACGACGATTTTTTCTAGGTGTCGGGCAATTACGAAACAGCCGAGGTGCCGGGCTGGTTTATAAGCAAGAACTTCGGTTCCTCATGTAAGCCGCTCAAACTTGTTCGGTCAGCTTACCACTTTATTCTGTAATTAACCGGTTTTCCTGTTTCTTTTGCAGCAATCCAAGCCTTGCAAGCTAACTATCAGTTTCCCAACGTAGAGGCAATTCGGACCGTGCTTCGATATTCCCACCGAGATTGCAACGATTTGCTCGGTTACACCCTGACCTACAGGTACTCTGCTCCGCGCCGGAGTAAAGTAACAGACTTCCTCCGTGCTCCTTCGACACCTCCAGACCCTACCCTTCCTGACGTCCCCTTAATCCGGTTGACAGACGAACAAGAAATGGCCAAAAGAAGCCGAATCAAAAACCTTCTCACTGCAAACTCGGCCGAGATACCGAGCGTCGTCGCTCGCTCCCCGGCTGCCGGTCAATCAAGCGCCGCCGTGGTCGCCTTAGCTTCTCCAGCCGCCGGGCAGTCTAGCCAAGAAACACGCCGGGCTGGCAAAAGACCACGGGCAGATCTCTCTGCCGAGCTCATCGCCGAACTGACAACCGAGCAACCTGCCGACAGGGTCAGCTCCATCCCAGAATGGCGGCCGCAGCTGAAGCACCGGGGCAAAGAGATCCCGGCAAATGCTTCGGTCAAAGGCGACAAAGGGCACTTGCTTGCCTTCGACCTCTCAAAAGCTCTGCTGCTGCCCAGCGACGTGGTTGGAAGCGACCACGTTCCTGACACCCGGCTGGTCAAATCCGCCGTGAAGTCCATGACCAGGGTAAGAAGTTCAATCTTCTGCTTCAATTTTCGCAAGTGTTTGCACGGTTTCTTCTCTGATCAATTTCTCATTTTGCAGGCCATCCAAAAGCAGCACTTGGTCATGGAGCGCATCCACAGACTTCGGCAAAAGGCGAGTGATACCGCCAGCCAAGTCGAAAGCCTCTAAACCGAGCTTGGCCGAGCAAGGTCATCCCTCGAAGCCGCCAATTCCGACAACAACTGGCTGCTCGGCCAACTTGAAGCAGCCAAGAAAGAGAAAAACGAGCTCCGGGCCGAGCTCGACGAGCTTAAGAAGTCCAGGAAAAAAGACTGCGAGGACGCCAATAACGCCAACTTCAACGAAGCCGAGGAAAACTACAAGAAACAAGTCTTTGCCACCCAGGACATTTACTTCAAGGCTGGGTGGAAGGTTGCCTGTCAACAGCTCGGTCAGGGTCCTAACACTGACGTGTTTTCCTCTCCACCGGCTGTCTTCTTACCGACCTACCTCATTCCCTATGCCAATGACACCTTCAACGCGCTGCAAGCTGAGGCCGAGGAAGGGCTTGAAGAAGAGGGTGAGGCAGACGCTGGAGAGGATCAAACCGAACAGGAGCAGGCCGGCCAGACTGGGACCGGTGTCCAGGAGCCAACTGCCACGGTCAACCTGGAGGCTGATGAGGAGTTCCCTGATCTCTCCCCCCTAGCTTAGGTTTCTCTTCTTTTTGTACGTTTGCTTTCTGTGTTGCTGATGTAACCGGGCTCTGTCCCCACCTTTTGTATTGACTTTCTTATCAATGAAAAACTCAAATTTTGCCAAGTGTTTGCACGGTTTTCATCAATTCCATCTTCAGCAAAACATCTCGGTATAAATCATAGATTTGAACAAAACACCTCGTCAACCGGAATTCATAACTCGGTTGAAGTACTTAAGCAGAACAAAAAAGCAAATTCATAAACCGAAATAACCATCTCGGTTGGTAATAACAAAGTTGAACAAATCACCAACTCTTCCAACCGGAGTAAATCATCTCGGTTGGGATTCCGAAGTTGGACAAAACACCAACTCTTCCAACCGGAGTAAATCATCTCGGTTGGGATTCTTAAGTTGGACAAAACACCAACTCTTCCAACCGGAGTAAATCATCTCGGTTGGGATTCCTAAGTTGGACAAAACACCAACTCTTCCAACCGGAGTAAATCATCTCGGTTTTTTACATTAAAACAACAGTCTAAGTGCTAAAGCAAAATTACTTCTATATATTGACAAAAAGAATTACATTCTGCAGTGCAAGCCAAAAAATTCCTTTGCACAAGAAAAGAAAGCAAAATCTTAGAAATAATACAGTTTCAGGTTGGCCGCATTCCATGGCCGGGGTATTGCTCTTCCCTCTAGATCCTCCAAGTGGTAAGCCCCCTTGCCCGCCAGACCGGTGATCTTGTAGGGTCCTTCCCAATTTGCCCCTAGTTTGCCTTCACCTGGCACCAGGGTGTTGCCCATAACCTTCCTCAAAACCCAATCACCAACTTTGAGCGGTCTGGGGTGCACCGTCTGGTTATATTTCTTTGAGAGCTCTTGTTGGTAGGCGGCCACATGGATAAGGGCCTTCTCCCGACGCTCTTCCACTAGGTCCAGCTCCAAGGCAATAGCCTCGGCGTTCAGTTCGGGCTCAAAACTCTCGCTTCTTAAGGTGGGCATGCCAACTTCCAAAGGTATGACCGCCTCCATGCTATAAGCCAAAGCAAATGGAGTTTCCCCGGTAGATCGCCACGGGATTGTTCAGTATGCCCACAGGACGTTGGGTAACTCCTCAGCCCATTTTCCCTTTGTCTTCTCCAACCGTTTCTTCAACCCTTCCAGAATAGTCTTGTTCGATGCCTCGGCTTGACCATTGGACTGCGGGTAAGCCGGAGTGGAGTTGTAGAATTCAATCTTCAAATCTTCACAAAATCCTCGGAACAGGCGACCGTCAAACTGGGTGCCGTTGTCAAAGATCAAGATCTTGGAGACGCCAAACCGCGTGACCACGTTCTGCCATACAAACCGCTTCACGTCTTTCTCTTTGATTGTAGCCAAGGGCTCAGCTTCAACCCATTTCGTGAAGTAATCTGTGGCCGTAATGAAGAATTTTCGGTTGCCCGGTGCTGTTGGCAGTGGCCCCACTATATCTAGCCCCCACATGGCGAAGGGCCAAGGACTGGTGAGGGGAAGAAGTTCCCTAGCAGGCTGATGGATCTGATGGGCGAATTTCTGACATTTTTCGCACTTGCGGACGTACCTTTGTGCGTCGGCCTGCATGCACGGCCACCAGTATCCCTGTGAAATAGCTCGGTAGGCCAAGGACCTGCCCCCTATGTGGCTGCCACAAATGCCTTCGTGAATTTCGTACAAGAAGGCATCCACACTATTCGAGTGCACGCACTTTAGATAAGGACCGGTGAAGGACTTTTTATACAACGCACCAGATGGAGAGAGCCAAAACCGCTCTGACTTCACCCGGACTTTGTGTGCTTCTTTCTTTTCAGTTGGCAGAGTCCGGTCTCTGAGGAATAAGATCAAGGGGTCCATCCAGGAAGGGCCTAGCGCGGCGCAGAGTACATCCGTCTGCCCGGCGTCTTCAATGCTTGGCCGTGGAAGAAAGTCAATTAACAGGGGGTTTGGAGACGTACAATCTACCATGGAAGCGAGGCCGGCCAGCTCATCAGCTCGGCTGTTTTCTTCACGGCCAATCTGTTAGACTCTGATTGCCTGAAACTGCTTGATGTGTTCCCTGACCAGAGCTTGGTACTTCGCCATCCTGTCGTCCTTTGCTTCGTAAATCCCAGAGACTTGGTTAACCACAAGCTGGAAATCACTGTACACCAGTAGCTCGGCAGCCTTCATTTGAATAGCGCTCTTGAGCCCGGCAAGAAGGGCCTCGTACTCAGCCTCGTTATTAGATGCTGGGAAGCCAAGCGTGATAGAATGTTCAATGGTTAGGCCATCCGGGGCGATAAGAACGATACCTAGGCCGGCACCATGACGGTTGGACGCTCCATCAACAAAAAGCTTCCACATTTCCCCCACAAAAAACTTCCAGCAGTCTGATGGGTCTTGAGAGTTGCGAAAGGCAATGGGATCACGGTTTCTTGGCTGTCTGGGTTCAGGTTCCGTGTTGATTGGTTCCACTCCAGCTCCCCTTGGTGATTCGACACCGGACTCAGCAAGTCGGTCTGTAATGCTCAAGTCCGTAAGCGAATCATCAGGTTGCGGTGCTATGCCGGTTGCAGGTTCTGAGCTGTGTGGTTCCATTTCTTCCCCCCTTGGTGATGCGGGACCGGACAGAGCAGATGGGTCGGTGATACTCAGCTCCGTCATCGCATCACCGAGTGGTAAAACCGTGCAAACTGAGGGGGCTTCAATGGTGCGCGCAAACTCCGCGTCGCTACCTCCACCAACTGGTTGTATCTCGGATGGTCTTGCGTGCATCTCATCATCTGCCACGGTAATATCGACCGGGCATACCGGATGAGTGCCAGGTGAGAACTCGGCGACGAAGTCCGCCAAAGTCTGGGCTTTGATAGCAGTGCGCAGCTGGAACTTCACATCAAACTGTCCCAACTCGACCGCCCACTTAAGAATTCGGCCTGAAAAGTCCGCCCGTTCAAACAAGGCCTTGAGGGAAAACTCGGTCAGTACGACGATGGTATGGGCGTGAAAATAATGCGCCAACTTCCTTGAAGCCATCATCAATGTCAACGCAAGCTTTTCCAGCGGCAAATATCTCGTCTCAGCCGACAACAAGGTCTTGCTGACATAAAAAATTGGGAGGTGCTTGATTCCTTCAGCGCGGACTAGCACCGCACTGACTGCGTGCTGGGAGACGGCAAGGTAAAGGTAGAGTTCCTCACCCGGCTATGGTGTAACCAACAGTGGCGGAGAAGACAGATATTCCTTGAGCTCGGCCAAAGCTCGGTCACACTCTTCGTCCCACGAGAACTTTGACTTCAATGCTTGAAAGAAAGGGCGGCAGCGATCCGATGACCGACTAATAAACCGATTAAGCGCGACGGCCATCCCGGCCAGATGCTGCACGTCCTTAGCCGAGCTGGGTTGCTTCAACTCTTGCACAGCTCTGATCTGAGTAGGGTCTGCTTCGATGCCTCGGTTCGTGACTAAGAACCCCAAAAATTTTCCAGATCCCACGCCAAAGGCACACTTTGACGCATTCAAGCGCAGCTTGTGCTTCTTTAGAATGGCAAACATCTCGGCTAAGTCGGACAAATGGTTTGCCTCATGTCGGCTCTTCACCACCGTATCATCGATGTAAGCCTCCATTGTCCAGCCAAGCAAAGGAGCAAACATTTTGGTTACCATCCTCTGAAAGGTTGCCCCGGCGTTCTTTAAACCAAAAGGCATGACTCGGTAGCAGAAGAGTCCTCTTGGAGTCGTGAAAGAGGTGATCTCTCGATCGGGCCCATGCATGGCGATCTGATGGTAGCCGCGGTAGGCATCCAAGAAACTGAGCCTATTATGTCCAGCAGTCAAGTCCACAAGCTGGTCAATTCGCGGCAAAAGGAAGCTATCTTTTGGACAAGCTCGGTTGACTGTCTTATAATCGACACAAACTCGCCACTTTCCATGCTTCTTGGGCACCACTACTGTGTTGAAAATCCACCGAGGGTAGTGCACTTCCTGAATTGCTCGTGCCTCAAGCAGGTTCTTCACCTTCTCTGCAACTACCTCGGCGTGATGCAGTGCCGATCTCCTTGTTCGCTGGATGACTGGCTTTGCCCCAGGGAAGACATTGAGGTGATGGCAGATAAAACTTGGATTGAGGCCAGGCATGTCGTAAGGCGACCACGTGAAAACTTCGATGTTGGCCATCAAAAACTCAACCATCTTGGTCCTCTCTATGGCCGTGAGACTTGAGCCGAGCAAGAAGAACTTGTCCGGCTGTTCTGTATCAATTCGCACCCCAACCAATTCCTCAACAGCCTTGTCTTCGGCCTTGGTGCCCACATCATCCAAGACACCCTGGTCTTCCGATCCCTCAATCATTTGAACGAATCCTTTGGCAGCCCGGCTCCCGTTGACCGCCACAAAGCACTGCTTGGACATGACCTGATCGCCCCAAATCTCCTCGATTGCCCCCATAGCCGAGGAGAATCTCATCACCTGGTGGTAGGTCGACGCGACAGCTTGCATAGCGTGAAGCCATCCCTTTCCAAGGATAAGGTTGTACGTCGAAGGCACTTGTAGCACCCAAAACTCCACTTGCTTGACCACGGGTCCCGCTTTGACCGGCAGGATAATCTTTCCCAAGGGCCACTCCGGCTGCGAGTTGAAACCAACCAGTGGCGAAGTTGCCGGAGCCAAGTCTGTCTCACGGAGTTTGAGCTGCTTGAACGCATCATAATACATGATCTCGACCGAGCTTTCCTGATCGATCAAGATCCGTTTAACATCAAATTCCTTGACGCTTAGTGTTACTACTAGGGCGTCGTTGTGCGGCGTCTGGATACGCTCTAGATCCTTTGAGGTGAAACTAATCACGTCTTTTTCTTCAGTCTTCCCCCTTTTGATAGCAGGTTGTACCGACAAAACTTCCCTCATATGTTCTGCCTTTTTTATCATGCCCCGGAGTTCGCAAACACGCTCCGGTTCCACGATGCCGTGGATGACATTAATAACTCCTTGTGGTGGTGCGTCTCGGTCATCCTGTCCCCTGGGCTCGACCGGAGCTTGATTCGGCTTCACGCCGCCATCAATGTAAAGGTCTAGGTGCCCGGCCGCGACCAGCTCTTCTAAGTGTTGCCTTAAAGGCAAACAATCCTCAGTCCGGTAGCCTCGCTCCCAATGAAACGTACAACGATACCGCGGATTGTAGCCCTTTTGTCCATCGCCCAACTTAGCAAGAAACCGGACATACTCCTCGTCTCGGATTTCACTAAGTATGCGATAGATTGGAATCTTGAAGACCGTGGTTATGCCAGTCCTGGCCTTCAACCTTCTGTTTGCGTCCGCTACGTCATCTGGGGGTAGTCATCCCGGTCATTCCGACGTCCTCTACCCCGGTTTCTGCGATTAGAGCCACGGTCCGATTCCTCTGCTCGGTCACTTGAGCGGCTGGACTCTTGCCCAACTGCGTGCACTTTGCCTGCTGTCTTCTTGTCTGTTGCTACCGGAGTTGCCTTCACGGTAGAAGCTGACGCGTCATCCTCTACTCGGATGTGCTCATTGATGCGCTGCATGAGCTGGCCCATGGAGGTCGGTTGGTGCATGGTCAGCGAGTCCCGCAATCTATGGCCGACCGGGAGACCACGCTTATATTGCGTAATTGCGACGTTGACCGAGCAATCCAAGATCTCGTTGAAGGTTTCCCAATACTTTGAGTTGTATACCTTCAGTGTGTCACTCGGTTCCATCTTGACACTCAGCAAGTGATCGACTTCCTTTGGTGTTTTTGTGTTGGTTTTGAAGCGTGTAACAAACGCCTCGGCCAACTGATGCCACCTTTGTATGCTCCCTTCCGGCAACCTCTCGAACCACTTTAAGCCCGGCTCGCCTAAACTTGATGGGAAGATTAGGCACATAAGTCCGTCATTTCGCCTATGTCCGGCCATAACCTGTCGGAAGTGGCTCACATGCATGTAAGGATCGGTTTTTCCGTCGTAGAGTGTGAACTTAGGTTGGTGGAAGCCTGCCGGAAGCGGTGGTGTTTCTATTTCCAGGGAAAAAGGGGTGGCACTTAGCCTGGCCAAGTCCGTATCTTCAAAGAGTGGCACTGCTTGGCGGGGTGGAGGCATTCCGACCTCCTCGCTGGCGTGAACCCCGTAGGATAGCCGCTGGAAAGCCGGTATTCTCTGAGCTTCGCGCCGGCGAGCCCGCTCCTTTAAGACTGCCCGCAAATCCTCGGAGTGAGTAGAATATGAGTACCTCGACGTCGTCACCGGACGTGAGGGCTGGTATGTGCTATCCTGTGCGCTAGACTTCTCTGCATGCACGTCGGAATCACCAACCTGGTAACTTCTGGTAATAGAGATGGATGGGGTGCGTCGCTGACTCTGACAGCCTGAACGGCGGGATGAGGTGCGCTCACTGTGGTCACCCACTCCAGCCACACCTTTCCCTTTGACATGCCGCTTCAGATCCTCCATCTCCGCCGCCATTCGCCGGATGACGGCGTCTTGGTCTCTCAACTTATTTTCCAGACATCTGGCGTGTGAGTCTCTCCTCCGCCGGTGACCGTTTGGACTCCGTGAATGACCATGACTCCTTCCGCGCTTATCCCATGCGTCTACTGACTGTCCTCCGGTGGGCGTCCCCAAGTCGGCCATTGGATGGATGGCGGGAGGTCCCTCTCTCCTTCGGGTGTACTCCGGGGTGGCTCCGTCTACGGCAGACAACGGAAACTCTTCGTTGTTCGCCATGGACGGCGATCAGACGAGCCTGAAAGACAAGGTTTTGTCTGCCAAGTTTCCCACAGACGGCACCAATTATACGGGGAGCAAATATTCCGGCAAGCCCGTACTCCTTTCTTCCGAGCTCCGTTTCCGTCCGATCACCTGCGAGCAAATAACGGTGAGCTACCCGGCGGTGTGTGGCCGGAAAAACCCTCCGACGATTAAGTTAGCACACACCTTAGGATGGAGAGAGAGAGAGGAGTGTTTGAGTGTAAGAATTCCTTACAAAGTGTTCATCTGTCCCCGTATGGGGGGCGCAGACATGCTTACATACCCTCTGCGCCCCATATCCACTCCCAGTCATCTCCTGACACGTGGCTCCGCTATCCCATCTGTCAGCATAAACCTTGCTGAATATCACCTAATCTCAACTGCCTGCCTTCTCAGCTGGAGCTCGGCAGCCGAGTTTTTCTATCCACGGCCGTGCTGTGCTTCATACCCAAGCACTTCACGGGCTAAGCCCAAGGAGGACCGGGCTAGGCGGCATCTCGGCAAAGCCTAGCCTGGGGCACCTCCTGTGGTCGGCCTTCCTGCCGATTAAATGATTACCTCGGCTGACCAAGCCTTTCCGGGCACCGGTCATTAAGCTTGACTGGCTCCACCATCGTCTGATCAAGCAGCACGGTCCAACCGAGCACTGCCTTGCCAAGCAGCTTCTTTACGGTCTGGGGCGGCACATGCTTGGCCCAACTCTTGCCCGGCCCAACTCCTGGCAGCCCATCTCCAGGCGGATCGCCAGTCATCCCGGCCCCATGCACCATTAGGCTCTCAACTTGCTCGGCCGTTGCCTCGGCCCAATTCCAGATCATAAATCTCCCTCTCAGTAATCATACATTATAAATTAAATATATTTTTTCTTAATTTTTAAATTTATTTATATTATAAATAAAAATTACATCAAATATTATGGCACTTTAATTGCTCCACACAAAACAAATAAAAACAAGCGATTCACTTTATTTTTAGGGAGTTTTTATTATAATTCCAGCCTCTGTTTTCTGCACTTGTAAAGTTATCTCAATTATGAAAAATTGTGTGTTTCATAAAATAAAAGGGATTACAGTGAATAATATATATTATCTCATCTCATATTGAATTGACTCTTTTACATGCTTGGTAATTTTATCCTTACATTGTTTTTACTTAGAAAATATGAGGAAGAAGAACTCCGAAAATATGAGGAAGAAGGAATATATTTCTATTATATTCAAAACTTCTTATTTTACAAGACCAAATGACACTCCTTATATAGGAGATATTACAAACATCATTATAACCCATTATATGCCACTTACATATTATATATTACCACTATCTACCACTATCATATTATATACATGCCACTATCTACCACCAACACCACTATCATATTCTATACATGCCACTATCTACCACCAACACCACTATCATATTCTATACATGCCACTATCTACCACCAACACCACTATCATATGCCACTATCTTATTATATGCATTAACACAAATTTCCAGCACTCCCCCTCAAGCTGGTTTGAAGATATCTTCCATAGCCAGCTTGCTAGTCAGCTTATCAAATTGCTTCTTGTGTAGTCCCTTCGTTAGCACATCAGCTAATTGTTCACCTGTTGGAAGGTAGGTCATACAGATTATGCCAGCATTGATTTTCTCCTTGATGAAATGTTTATCCACTTCTATATGTTTTGTGCGATCATGTAGAACTGGATTATGAGCTATAGATATAGCTGCTTTGTTGTCACAATAGACCTTCATAGGTGTCGGGTGAGAAAGCTTTAATTCTTCAAGAATTCTTTTAATCCACATTACTTCACAGATTCCATGGGCAACAGCTCTGAACTCTGCTTCTGCACTACTTCTAGCTACCACATTCTGTTTTTTACTCCGCCATGTAACTAGGTTCCCACCTACAAAGGAGCAGTATCCGGATGTTGATCTCCTGTCTGTAACACTTCCTGCCCAGTCTGCATCTGTGTATACTTCAACTTGAAGATGTCCATGTTTCTTGAACAGTAAGCCTCTCCCTGGAGTTCCTCTCAAATATCTTAAGATCTTATAAACGGCCTCAAAGTGCTCTGCCCCTGGTGAGTGCATGAACTGACTTACCATGCTGACTGCAAAGGCAATATCAGGCCGCGTATGAGACAAGTAAATCAATTTCCCGACAAGTCGCTGATATTGTTCCCTCTCTTTGACTTCTTCAGCCTTAGCAGCTTGTAACTTCAAGTTAGGCTCGATCGGAGTCTCCACCATCTTACAACCAAGCATACCTGTTTCTCCAAGGAGATCAAGAACATATTTTCTCTGATTAACGAATATACCTTCCTTGGATCTTGCAAATTCCATTCCGAGGAAATACTTGAGGGCTCCCAGATCCTTAATGTGAAATTCTTTTGCGAGTTTCTCTTTGAGGGCTGCTAACTCTGCTTCATCATTACCAGTTAAAATGATGTCATCAACATAAACAATCAAAATTGCAATTTTACTGTTTTTTGAATGTTTATAAAATATTGTGTGATCTGCTTGACTCTGCGAGAAGCCACAACTGATAACTGCCTTCCCAAAGCGTTCAAACCATGCTCTTGGTGATTGTTTGAGTCCGTATAATGACTTGTTCAATCTGCATACTCTGTCGCTTCCAAGTCTCTGCTCAAATCCCGGCGGTAGGCTCATGAACACCTCCTCTTCAAGATCACCATTGAGAAATGCATTTTTAATGTCAAGTTGATGTAGAGGCCAATCTGAATTTACTGCAAGAGATAACAGTACTCTGATGGAATTTATTTTAGCAACAGGAGCAAACGTCTCCTGATAGTCGATCCCATAAGTTTGAGTGAAGCCTTTAGCCACCAGTCTCGCCTTGTATCTCTCAACGCTTCCATCTGCGTTATATTTTATCGTAAACACCCATTTACACCCAACTGTTTTCTTGTCTTTGGGTAGATCAACTATCTCCCAAGTACCACTTCTCCTTAAAGCATTCATCTCCTCCATGACTGCTAATTTCCAATTCGGATCATCCAATGCTTCCTGTATATTCCTTGGAACAAACAAGTGTGAAATCCTAGATGTGAAAGTTCTATGGTTTTTAGACAGTCTTTGATAGGAGAGGTAATTTGCAATAGGATGTTTAATGCAATTTCGGACACCTTTCCTAATTGCTATAGGAACATCAAGGTCGGAAATAGAAGGAATAGGATTACCTAAAATTTCGATGCCAGAACTCGGGTGGACATTCGGGTCATTAGGATGGACATTCGGGTCATTATTCCTCAGATAAAATCGCTTCCTAGTATAAACCTGAAGCTCAGGATTTAGATCATTTTGTAGTACTTCTCCCCCTAAACAAGAATCTTCTTGACTAGGCACCATAGAACTTGGTTCTCCTAAGTGATCATTATCAGATAGATGTGGTTTTTGTGTAGGATAAATGACATTGGGGAGCGGGATAGAAATATCCCAAAAACGGTCTTCTACTCCACTTGTCTCCCCCTGAAGAGAAGTGTTGGGGAAATAGGATTTTGTTTCCACAAATGACACATCCATACTCACATGAAATTTCTTGGTTTGAGGGTCGAAACACTTATACCCCTTTTTGTTTGAGGAATAACCCAAAAAAACACATTTTATAGCACGGGGGTCAAGTTTTGAACGAAACTGACTAGGAACATGAACATAGGCAGTACATCCAAAAACTTTGGCGGGTAAATCAGAAAACAACCTCGTGTCAGGAAAAAAAGTTTTGAGACAATCGAAAAGCGTTTTGTATGTTAACACCTTTGTAGGCATCCTGTTTATCAAATAAGAGGCTGTTAAAATTGCTTCACCCCATAAATATTTAGGAACATGCATGTAAAACATTATAGCACGTGCTACTTCAAGTAGATGTTTATTTTTTCGTTCTGCAATGCCATTTTGTTGAGGGGTATCCCGACATGTAGATTGATGAAAAATTCCCTTTTTTTCCAAAAACTCACCCAACTGCTCATTGAAATATTCTGTTCCATTATCAGAATGTAAAATACCAATTTTGGTTTGAAATTGATTTTCAATCATATTGTAAAAATTTGTGAATAAATTTTTCACGTCAGATTTTTTATTCATCAAATAAATCCAACATAAGCGGGTATGGTCATCAATAAATGTAACAAACCATCTTTTACCAGAAAGAGTAGTGATTTTAGAAGGGCCCCAAACATCACTATGAATCAAATAAAAAGGTTTGGAAGCCTGGTAAGGTTTTGGCAAATAAGTAGAGCGATGAAATTTTGCAAAAATGCAACTTTCACAATGAAAAGAAGAACAATCAATCCCTTTAAATAATTCTGGAAATAAATGTTTCAGATAAAAAAAAACTAGGATGTCCTAGCCTATAGTGCCATAGCATTATTTTTTCTCGAATAGAGATTGAATTAGTACTATTAAAGCTCTGAGCTTTTTTATTACTAACAGGTACTTCATCAAAGTAGTAAAAACCTTCAAGCATCCTAGCACGCCCAATCATCATCCCCGAGTTCTGGTCCTGAAATTCACAATGGGATTCAAAAAATGTAACACGACAATTAGAATCCTTAGATAGTTTACTGACAGACAAAAGGTTACAGGCTAAGTTGGGGACGTGAAGAACAGCATTGAGATTAATTTTCTCAGTTAGTTTAATAAATCCTTTTCCTGCAATAGGTGAAAAACTACCATCGGCTATTCTGATTTTGTCATGACCGGAACAAGGGAAATAGGTACTAAATAAATGGGAAAAACTAGTCATGTGATCGGAGGCACCGGAATCTATGATCCACGGAGAGAAGTTTAGGCAAGAGAAGGCTTTAGGATTTCTACCTGTTTGTGCCAACAAAACACTAGGAGTACCGGATGAGGAGTTGGATTTTATCAGCTTTAAGAGTTGATCAATCTGCTCTTTGTTGAAGGGACCTGAATCGGCTTCATTAGCGGTAGGAAAGCCACGATTCTTCTCTCCTTGTTTGCTGCTTTTCCAGTTGACAGGTTTGCCATGGATCTTCCAACACGTTTCACGTGTATGGCGAGGCTTGTTGCAAAAATCACACCAGACCCGTAGCTTATCATCAAACCTGCGCTGGTAATTTGCAGCCTTGTTGGCCGCAGCATCGCTAATTAAAGCAGAAATTTCAATTGATTCACCAGTACCTTTTTTCTTAAGCATGACGCTCCTTCGGCTCTCTTCCCTTCTGACTTCGGCAAATACTTCGCCAATGGATGGGAGAGGAGGTCTGCCAATAATTCTTCCTCGCACTTCATCGAACTCAATGTTGAGGCCGGCAAGAAACTTGTAAATACGGCTGTCTTCCACAGTTTTCTTGTGGTGGTTGCAGTCGTCAACCGATTTCCATTCGTATGTGTTGAAGATGTCAAGATCCTGCCACAACCTTTTCAACGAATTGAAATATTTGGTGACGGAATCATCTCCTTGACGAATCTCTCCCAACTTCAAAGTTAATTCGAAAACTTGAGATTGATTTCCTAAGTCAGAATGCATCTGACTAACATTATCCCACAATTCTTGTGCAGTAGGATAGCACATGTAATTAGAGCTTATATCCTCCTCCATGGAATTGACCAACCATGTCATAACCATGGAGTTTTCAGCGTCCCAACAGTCGAACAGCGGATCATTAACAGCAGGAGCCTTCTTGTCACCAGTGATGTAACCGATCTTTCCTTGCCCACGGATATACATCCGGACAGATTGTGACCAGCGGAGAAAATTATCACCATTTAGGCGGATGGTGGTGATTTGGACAGAGTGAGAGTTTGATGTTTTCAACGGAATGGCAGCGGCAGGGGTTGAAGTGGTTTCGGACGTGACTTCCGACATGGCTATGACGGTTTTAGGGCTGCTGTGTTTTTTGTAGCTCTGATACCAACTTAGAAAATATGAGGAAGAAGAACTCCGAAAATATGAGGAAGAAGGAATATATTTCTATTATATTCAAAACTTCTTATTTTACAAGACCAAATGACACTCCTTATATAGGAGATATTACAAACATCATTATAACCCATTATATGCCACTTACATATTATATATTACCACTATCTACCACTATCATATTATATACATGCCACTATCTACCACCAACACCACTATCATATTCTATACATGCCACTATCTACCACCAACACCACTATCATATTCTATACATGCCACTATCTACCACCAACACCACTATCATATGCCACTATCTTATTATATGCATTAACACAAATTTCCAGCATTTTTATTTATTTATCAAACTCCATCCCACCCCCAAATTGAGTTATCCCACGACATATAAGCCACGTTTGGTCACTGGACAAGATAAGGAGGGGATAGAATTGAATTATCCATGAAATAGAGAGGATTTTACTATCAAATCCCATGTTTGGGATGGACTCTTCAAATTGTACAACCAAATGTGGAATAAATAGATTCCATGATGAATTGCATATCACAAATAGTATACAATAGAAGGATAATTCAGAAGAACTTTTGCCAAAATTCCAAAAAGACATCCCTGATTAACAAGTTCGGAGAATACAAGGTTTAATGCTCAAAAGACAAACCTTATAACATCAGGTCGCAACAGATGCCACTTCTACCTCAAAACTTCATTGAAATGGAACTGGAATGCCTTGCTTCTTGTTCACAATAGCCATAGCCAAATACCTAGTACCCATCCCAATGGGTACTTGTTCATCAGGACCCTCCCAGAACGGGGCTTCACCGTCACCCACCAAACGCCAATATCCTGTCCTCAGCGACTCTGCTTGTTCATCCGTGCAGTTTTCTAGCAGTGCTTCAACTCTGAAATTTATCCCCAGGGAGCCAAGAAATTGAGACTGAGTAATTGGCCCATGGACCGACACATCTTCTGCAAAATGTTCAATATCATGGAATCAATCTTCACATTCTCTGCAACTCCTCTTTTCACTAGTTCGTTCTCTTATTTTATTTATTTTTCAAAAGAACATAGAAATAAGACAGAAGACAAATAGCAAATTAAGGAAGTGCACCTGAAACTTCCTCAGCAGAATGCATTACAGAAGCAAAATCAACATATGCACTGAGATCAGCAGTCCCAGGATTATCCAATATGTCAACAAACTTGTGTTTTTGAATTGCCTGCAAAAGCACGGGTGCAAGAAAATTAAAAAAAGGAAAAGAGGATAGATGAAGAACAATGTTGCTGGGCACCTGGCAGCATTCATTGTGATATATGACATATGTTTTGTGGCAATATTCCACGGCTATAGTATGCCAACTAAAAAAGCTATGCATCAAT
Organism: Camellia sinensis; assembly: GCF_055761805.1. Lineage (NCBI taxonomy): Eukaryota > Viridiplantae > Streptophyta > Magnoliopsida > Ericales > Theaceae > Camellia > Camellia sinensis. The sequence continues at coordinate 241,001,930 of NC_138961.1, read as the reverse complement.
TTTAAGGAATATTAAATGTTTTAACTATATGGAGAGAGAGAGAGAGAGAGAGAGAGAGAGAGAGAGAGAGAGAGTCCCCCACCCTACCCTTTGCATATGTTTTACCTAAAACGAAACATTTAAAAAGAGTTCTTCCATTTTAAAGGACAAAGTCAGACTGTAAAAATATTTCATAATCAAGTCAATGCATGCTTATTGAATGACAGACAAAAAAGAAAAGATCCATCCTTAGCATATAAGCATCCAATCTATTACAACATATAATGTAAATTTAATGAACCCAAAGGCACCAGACCTGAAGACTATCTGAGACTACTCCATTCAGGCCATAATCAATTATGAGAGCTCCACCTCCATCAGAACTTATTCTCTTTGCAATTGTTTGAGTCAATTCCATTGATTTGGGAGAAACCTCAATTCGATCAAGCTTAGCAATTTCTTCAGCTCCAGCCCACTTACAGCGCTTCATGAGAAACAGAGTTGCAGGCGTAGGTTGTGGAGATAGAACAAAACGAAACCTTACGAGCAAGTACAAGAAGAAAATTATCTAATTATTCAATTTTCTGTGAAGGACTTCTTGTAAGAGTCTAATTAAGATAACTTTGTGTCCATAAGGACATGTATAGAGTCTAACTATGACATATAAGGATTGAAAACTTTACGATGAGTCTTCTGCAACATCGATCATTTTCTCACACCAGCCACGAGAAGCTCTCTGTCAAGAAAATTATAAAATCAATAAAATGCATACAAAAATGTGTGAATCATAAATATTGCAAAACAAGAAATAGCTAGCTGATTTTCGAGAGCAAAAAACAGTTTTCAAAAGTGAAACCAAACCAGAAAGTCCAACAAAATTTGAAACATTCAAAGATCGGTAAGAAAAAAAATAGTGGCTTATATTCTCTAACAATAACCTCAAGAGGCGGGCTTTCTTTGCAGAGTTTGAAACTAAGTTTGCCCATATAAGATTCCAGAGGAACCATTGAACCAAGATCTTAAAAGGATGAAAAATCATAATCTGATAATTACCAAAATTTTGAGTTATGACAGTCACCTTTACTAGAAATATTTACGACATTCTTATATGAAACCATACTTTGATGTCAAATGGAGGGTGCCAACTGCACTCCATTAGCTTCACAATGGCAAGATATATGAAGAAAGCAATGGACACAAGTGTCGTGATCTGTTACACCCCTATGTCAGTTGAATTACCTGAAAATGTAGGTGTCAAACTCACTGTTAAATTGAACCATTGGTTGGGGAATCCCTTTTGTATAAATAAAAAAAAATTTAAAAAAATTGTCCTTTCGTTGGGGGATCCTAATTCATTATAGGGTTGCAATGCAATAAGGGCATAGAAATAGAACCTATAATGTATAGAACACTTTTATTGAAATTTTCTCCGACTACACCGAGACAGGTCAAAATTACTAGCACAATATGAAATCTTACAGAATGTAGGACAAATGCCACGGTGGAACCCTATGCATGTCCATTTCTTGTTCAGACACTTACAGTGTGAACCTTGTAACATTGAAGATATGTGAATAAGGATCACAGGCCCTCCAAGTTTTAGCTCTTTTAATTTCTACAGACAAAAAAAAATAAAGAAATTTGCAGCATGTTTGTCACTTTTTATCATTCCTTGAACTTATATGGTTCTTCCAAAGGCAAACATCTTAAGTTCCAAGAAGACAGATTTACTTATTAAGGAAATGAGAGAGATAAGACAGGATTAATGCAATACTATGAAAACAGGATAGCTCACAGTAGCATTCAGCAAACATGTGGTTTATTTTAATATACCAAACAAAATCACAATGTTCATTGCAAATGACTGTACAACCAAAATTAATTAGACAAACCTGAAATTGATGAACTGGTAGAGCATCAAAGAATTCATGGGCAATGATGATTGTTGGCACTGAAAGAAAGAAAGAAAGAAATAAAGAATGAAGACAGAGCATATAAGAACTCATATGGTCAGAGAAAGACATAATCAATTTTTCTAACCCCTTCAAAAAATATATCGATACAAAAGAAGTTCACCTACACAATGTTGCCAGTGACTAAAAATTTACATTCATGCATCATTTTATACAACAGTCTGCATGTTAGTTGGATAAAATCTGCACTGTAAAACCTGGCTTATAAACCACCACAACATGGATATTGCTCGTGTAGTAACCAAAACTTGAATTTGGATAACTGTGTTGATATTTCTGGTCACTTAAATGTTGAGGTGTGTCATGAGTATAAAACATGAAGATCTCACTAGTATTTGGGTCATCAAACTTGTACTAAAATTTAATATATTAAATATTTAGGAAGCACCCATATACTCATATAATTAACATTCATAAGTTGAAGACTCGGAATAAATAATATGATTGAAAGTGTGTTTGTGTTGGTGAAAGATGAAAAGGGAATCAAGATCAATTTGATTTAAACAACACTGCCATTCATTTGTGTGCAATATTAAAATGTACTGATTTTGAACTCAAGATAACAGCATACATCCTGTTGGAACCTGCTCCAGTGTAGCATGCCATGATACAGGGGTTCTAGCCAATGTGCTTATGCTTCTTTTCTCAGGATGATCCTCATCCACACACTTCAGGTTTTCATACTGAAGCTTCTGTAATGTTGGACTACATTCAACCATGTGGATATGCAATGATTCTATGAAGTTCTTACACTTTGATGAACCCTGCAGAGAAAAGATGCAGACATTCAATTGAAAATTCTTCCTTTATATTTATGAACACTAAAGACAGTGAAGAACTAAAGGCCATTGAGGCCTGGGTTTCCATTTCATTGAGATTCTAATTTAAAAATTTTGACATATAGATCATAGATGTGTGATGACGAGAATTAGGTTATCTTACTCGTAGAAGATCGGCCATGAGAGTTCCCCTTCCTGGACCCAGCTCAATTAGGTTCACTCTGTTTGGCTGTCCCATTTGCTCCCACAAACACATTGCCCAAACGCCAACCATCTAGAGCAACATCAACAGAACAGGTAAAAATTGTTCTTCCATGCGAGCAAATCTTGAATAAAACGAAAGTTTATTATAATTTAGAACCAAAATCTCTTTGTTGGAATCCTTTTTTTTTTTTATATTATCTCAACAGTACTTTACAAGCTACAAGAAGACTCAAGCAATTAACAGCTTCATAGTTGGCAATCAAATTACCTCCCCAAACATCTGGCTTACTTCCGGAGAGGTTATAAAATCGCCTTCTGCTCCAAACACATCCCGATTAATGTAGAACCCGGCTTTAGGATTTGTCAGAACTTCCTCCATGTACTCAGCAACCGAGATTGGCCCACCACGGAACTGAGCATATACCACCACCAATCAAGACTTCAACTTCCCAGCTTATTCAAAATATAAAAACAAATAAATAAGTTGCAACAAGAAACTATTTAGACATTTGGGGACATCCCATGGAAATTGAACTGGCCATTTTCTTTTCTTAGAATTTCTATAAACAAAGACGTGCATATTAAAATCTAAAGCAAAACATTCGCTTTCATGGACACACATACACAGACATTTCCGCAAACACTGAATCGACATTACGACAGCAACAGCAAATCCAAAACCAGACGGGGACAAAGAGGAAACAAGATTAAATATATATATATATATATATATATATGAAATTGTAGACCTTGATGATGCCTTTGAGGTGCTTAACAAGCTCAGAATCCGAAGAAGGCTCGTGAGAATGCTCTGAATCAATTGAAGAAGCAAATTTTCAGTTGAAATTGTAACACAATTGCAGAGCATATGCATACATATAATGAGATGGAGAGGGATTACCGGGAGGATTGTACAAGCCGGAGCGATCGACGGATAGAGTGGAAGAGGGTTGAGAAGTGGCTTCGGTGGATTGGTTTGAGCCCTTCAAGTGTTCGACGAAAGTACTGTTTCCGATTTGGGACGGTGAAGAAGACGAAGAAGAGGAGCATTGTCGAAAAGCGAAAGAAGAGTGAGGCGTGAAGAGACATCGACGATGTTGAGTGGAAACTTGCACCAGCAATCTTCTCAACATTTCTGCAAACCCAGAGACAAGTCCTCGGCGACTGAGAGAAGAGAGTAGAAGGTTTGAACAAAATTCGGCAACAGTCAATTAAGCCAAATGTAATCTATAATTTTTTTTAACAAGACATTTGACAGACAAATGGGGATGTAGCTCAGATGGTAGAGCGCTCGCTTAGCATGCGAGAGGTACGGGGATCGATACCCCGCATCTCCATTTATTTTGGTTTAGAATGTTAGAGAGTCATGTGATCGCTTTTTTGGGTCTTCATATATATTATATACATTTTTATTTGGGTCTTCATATATATTTTTAAGACTTAACAAGGTTTCATTTGTTTTTTAAATTGTAAAGAAAAAAATGAATAATATATTTTGTAATAATTGGCAAGCCCAATTACATGTTGTAATTTATCCAGACTTGTGTAACATCATTACTAACATCAGAGTTGATAACTCTAAAAAAAAGAGTACTAAATTAGTTCTAATAATGAGTTGGAAATGTAAAAAATAAAAAAGAAAAAGACAAATACTTCTATCACATCATGAGAGGCCAACTCATTAGGTATCAAGATCCTCTAGAGTTTGGTTTTCTGAAGTGATCCCTGAAGTGAGTCGGTTCCAAATGAAACTAACTAAAACGACGTCGTTTTGGTTAGTAATTTAAAAAAAAAAAAAATATATTTGCTTTAATTCAACACAAGGGGCAAAGATGAATTTTTTTTTTGATATTTACCTCCCGCAAGATCTTGAGTTCTTCACAAGCATTCCACTTCATCTTCTTGATAGCATAGATCACTCTATCAATACAACCTTTATACACGGACCCTTGAATCACCTACCTCTCATCAAACCCATAAGTTGCTTGTCTCAGTTCTTCAATCCCAAACACTTTATACTTATCCAAACAATCTAACATATCAGTCACAAATCTCACATCCAAAGCCTTTCCTCCCCTAACCATTTTCTCTCCCTCTCCACCTCTCTCCACCATCCCTTTCCTCTTCTTCCATGTATTTTCTTTGTAACGAAACAACCCACAAACCAAAACCAGCAAAATCCCACAAACTCCCAACCCAAGTGAGATTTGCATAGGAAAAACTTGTGGTGGTGTTGATGGTATTGCAGGAACAAGTTAGGGGGATAAAGAGAGGTTGGGAGGAGAGGAGAGGGGTCGTGAGGTTGGAGATGTTGCTGGGGTTGGAGATCATAAGGCGGCATGAGGCGGTTGAGAGAGAAGGTTCTCTCTCTCTCTCTTCCCCGTCGTTTTGCTTCATATCAGATTTGCATGAAGGAATTTTGAATTAAAGCAATATTTTATTTTATTTTATTTTTTAAAATTACTAACCAAAACGACGTCGTTTTGGTTAGTTTCATTTGGAACCGTTGGATCACCCCACTTCAGGGATCACTTCAAGAAACCAAACTCTAGAGGATCCTGATACAGCTCATTAGAGCTTCATATTTAGTGTTCCCAAGCATTTTTGTTACTAACATATTCAACAATATTTGGAAACTAGATTTTTTACAAGTTTGTCGTAATATTATTAATTCAAAGTATTATTGATGATTATCATGATGCATCATATACTCTTCAAAACAAAGTCACTCAATTTTATATACTTTTATAGATATAATCAATTATGAATGGAGGTTTTCCTTCGTCCATTAATTAAATTAGAGAGTTTAGTTGAAGTCATTATTAATAAATATATATATATATATATATGGGTAAATTTCATTTTATCTCCATGTAATTTGAATCGGGTGCAGATTATGCCTTGATATTCGGAAATCACCACGTAACCCCCAGGTGATTACTGGATTGAAAAGTACACTAACTTCTGTTAATAGAAATTATAAATTGACAATCTTTATCTTCTTCTCTCTCTCTCTCTCAATTTCATCTTCTTTATAGTTTACTGCTCAAATTTTATATGTGTACATACATATATCATCTTCATATTTTTCTTAATCTTGTGTACATATACATATACATATAACTAGTTTACTGCTCAAATCTTGTGTACATATACATATACATATAACCAGCAGATGCAAAAATAAAATCATTTTTTTTTAACCATAACACAGATATATATATATATATATATATGGGGATAAAACATGAGCATACAAAGTTTTTTTTTCAATCTTCACTGTGCATTTATATGTGTGTGTGTGTGTGTGTTAAATATAATTTTGGAAATATTTGATGAACTAAATGATTTGGTAATGTTTGATGAATTAGAAATTCAAAGTTATACTCTTTTATTCACTTTATATATATATATATATATATATATATTCTTCAAAAAGATGATCAAACGCATCTAAATTGGATAACACCAATGGACGCAAACGTGTCTAAATTGGACAACACCAATGGATGCCCTAACCTCGATCTGCGATTCTGCACCATGTCTTCTTCAATAGGTGAAACTTACCCAAAACAACTTATGTTATCATCCAGCCTCCATGAGCTTCAATATATGTGTGTAAAATATAATTTTGGGGATATTTAATAAACCAGATGATTTGATGATGTGTTTGATGAATTGAAGATTCAAAATCGTGGTAATTGATTTCAGTTTTTTCACTATGTATACACACACACACACACATGTATATATATATAATATATATCTTTGATTAAGGAACATTATAAAAGAGAGAGAGAGAGAGAGAGAGAGAGAGAGAGAATATGTTGATTCCAGAAAAACATATATCTATATAATAAAGCAGGACGATTTTTTAATCTTCAACATATTTTTGTTCTAATAAGACATTTGGATAGCTAAGATCTGTTCAAATTGTAAACAATGACTGCGATATATTTTTCAAAAAATGTCCTACATGTACATAAACTACTTTCTTGTTTCTCTCTCTTACTTTTTTCCTTTTTTCACCTATCTTTCCATGATCTCATGATCCTACCTTCCTCTCTTTTTTCTTTTTATTTTTTCCCATTTTTATTTTTCTCTCTATTTGTTTTTTTTTTTTATTTTCTCCATTTTGTTCACTTATTTTTGTTCATATCGTACCTTTAGGTATGAGCATACACTAGTATATATATAATGATATATATGTATATGAATGTATATGATTTCAGAAAAATAAATATCTAATTATGTATATATATATATATATGTATATATGTTTGTATAACCAGCTGTTAATGGTTGAAAAATATATGTAACGCCTTCAAAATAGTACAATAAATATAACCCAAAGCATACATAAATGATAGCATAAATTAGAGTAAATAGTCCTTTCATTTCATGAAGTTAATGATGCAAAAGAGTTTAACATAAATAAATGAGTAATGCTAGAGATCCCAAATATTTTACCAAAAGTTTTACCAAATGTCTCATATAGGTGTGGGACCCACACAATGTGGGTCCCATGTGGGTCTCACACCCATGTGAGACATTTGGTAAAACTTTTGGTAGAATTTTTGGGACCTCTAGCACTTTTGTAAATAAATATCCTATAGACTTACACATTTCCAAACCTCGACTTGGTTACAACAAAAGAGACACTAGCTTTTACAAATAAGCCATTGGCTATACAAAATATATAATCAAAACAAGAAGCTTGTGCTTCCAAAAGTTCCTCCCAGCTATTGTCTTGGCGGAGGCATGCCCTCAATACCTGAAAATGTTATCTCTAAATAGGGTGAGCCATAACCCAGTAGGAATCATCTAACACAGTATATGAAACTTAGTAAAGGTATAAGTACATTATACATATACAACATCAGTGATAGAGCATCCACATTTTATATAGTCCAAAGATGCCAAATTCAATCTTTAATCCATTTCCATTCAATTCATTTCATTACATAAGCAACTTTCATCATTTCTTAATAACCCAAATGAAACTACAACTCATTAGTTCTGCAATCACGTCATCAACGTATAAACACTTCAAACTTTCCTTTCGCGGATGTTTCGTCTGCGGGAAATCGTCAAAAGGGACCCATGTAAACGTGAGCTATACAAGCACCACAATTGTCATTTTACGGAAATTTCGTCCACGGAATCGGCACTGATGTATAATTTCGAGGCTTTCACCCAGGACATTGTGGTCAACTTATTTATAATGGAATCCATCTCCTTTCTTCTCCCAAACAATCATTCATACATATGCAATGTATTTAAACACATAATCATACATGAAACACATCCCTTTTCCACTCTCAAATAGTCATACATATATAATGTATATAAACATAGTCATATTCTATAACAACCACGAGAGATTAATTTCAATTCACCTAATTCGCATGCAATTTCTACAACAATCATAGCTATCCTCCACCAATAGCCCAATATAGATATTTCTAGACAGATATACAGTCTCAAGACATATAATTTATCCAAAATTTCCAAAGATTGAGATAATACATAATCAATCCCACTATTTATACCCATAACTCTTCAATCTCACTTTTTCAATGCCCATTTCAATTATTCGTACAAAATAACAATTTTGTTTCAATTATGGTAAAAATCCCATTTTCCCCAAACATCAATCGAGTGCCAAACCCCACAATCATTTATTTCACCTTTATCCAAAACCTTTTTTTTTCATTTCACACCCAAACCCTAGGTTTGCTTAAAACACCCCCAAACCACATCATTGTTACACAAGAGACAAATAACTAAACTAAATATCATATAAAGGTGTAGAAAAAATCCCTACCTCAAAAGGAGAATATGAGCCAAGCAAGAGTGAAACTCCAAGAACAAAGAAACCCACTTCTAATTGGATCAAAATGAAAATCTGGATGCACTGTACATTTTTCTCAACAGCACTAGGGTGAAGAGATCAATGGATCTAGATGAAATCTAAGAGAGAATGTGAGTCTTAGAAAGAGAATGTGTAGATCTAAGTTTTTGGAAAGTTTTAGAGAGAGAGAAATGAAAAAGTGATTCAAAATGACATTTTCATGAATTGTTATACACGCAGTCCACTCGAGCATAGAAAGTGATGCTTGAGCGTCAGACACAAAGTTTCGCTCGAGCGTGAGAAGCTACGCTCGAGCGTAGAATACATATTTCCAGAAGTTCCGCAGACGAAGGGTCTCGCTCGAGCGTGAAACTGGACGCTCGAGCGTCCAATGTACTTTCCCAGTATTTGCAAATCTTTAAAAGATACTGAGAGTTGACAAATCTTGCTCGAGCACAAGAATGTCCACTCGAGCGGAGGAGCAAAATTTGTGAAGCCCGCTCGAGCGCAAGAATTCCCGCTCGAGCCGAAGAGCCAAAATCTGGGCATCACAAGTTTAGAAATACAAGCAACCAACCTGTTCCAAATGCATAATTACAACCCGATAACCAAAATAAAAAGGAGATAAGGGAAACAAAATATGAATAACCATTCTAAACCATACTAACCCGAGTCCAGAATACAATGAGTGATGGGTCAAAACCGGAATCGCTATAACAGAAGTAGGAAAAGAATGACATCCTTTGTAAATTTAAAGAGGTAGAAAGGATATTTTTGTCATAAAAACCAACTCACTCTCTATAGAGGCGCATGAATTTTACATTCTGCTATCTTAAACAGAAAAGTTAACAGCGCATTTTAGTCCACAAACCACATGAAAATTATGTGATAATTTGCGAATGTCAAGGATAATCCGCCCCTAACCCAAATCACAAGAGATAAAGTGAAATTTGCCTTAGATATATACACTTGATAAATTTTATGAAATGAACCATTCAAATTATTAATGTAAATCTAAAATAGGCTAAAATTTAGGAGAGAAAATCATACATATCTTATCAAAAGTCATATACATGATCACAAAATCATCCATATAGTTTTAAATTTTGGTTGAGACTCGAGAGCAAGAGTACACTCTTATTTATAAGATGACAGCTTACAACTGCATAGAAAAGATCTCTTTCCCTCCTAAAATTTTCACAGCTTCTCCAACACAAAATCATACTGTTGAATTTTCTCATCACTCACTTGGTCAACAGGACAAGCACACTCACGAGAGTAGTTTCTCTTCTCCTCTCCGCAGCCTCTCGTTTTTCCATCACCATAGATAATGCAGACGTAGAAAAGCAAAGCACTGCCCGCAGTTGCAATAGCAAAGACGGAAATGGCGGCAACGAGGCTGATAAGCGGCGCAAACTGGTACGCGAAGCCGAATATCATGGCCGAAAACAGGAACCACACAGCGAATTTGAGCAAGTCTTTGGTGAGAGAGTCTTGATCAGGAGGCAATCTTTGGTAGGCCGACAAGCAATATTGCAATAACAAAAAGCTTAAGTAAATAAAAAAGATAAAAGCTACCATGGAGTAGTCGGACTGGGAATAGGCTCGGATGGTGGAGCTGATGCCGTTGGATGCCAACATGAAGTAAGTGATTGAAGGCAAGAAGGTAGTGTTTTCGCCATTGCAAGCCATAGGAATTTGTTGTTGTTGTTGTTGTTGTTTTTCTTTTTTCTTTTTTCTTTTTTAAACACGAAAATGGTTGATTTGTGAAGAAGCAGAGAGGAGTCTAGAGTCTATGTCTGTTTGTGGTGATTGATGAATATCTTGTCGAATTTATAGTGGTATGAAAAGGAGTTACGAAAACTGAAAATATTTGCCTAGAAATTTCATGGATGTGTCATGCGTATACTTCAGGAATGATCAGGTGGGGACTTGGTTTCCTTGAACCAGCAGGCAGGGGAAGTGACGCCTTTTTACGACGAAAGTTCTTTCGCAATTTCCGGGTGGGTGACCAAGAAATTTGACTGAAGTCGCTTCCAAGAAAGAGAAATTATTTAGTACCATTTATGTGTAAAAGATATAATTAATTAATGGTTAAAGAAGATATAAGAGATAGATGGAATTATTTTAAATATTCTAATTAATATTATTATTCAAGTCTAAAAGTTATTAGACTCACTTTTTAAATTTAGTGATGTGTCGAAAAGATAATTGGTTGATATTTAATCAGTCATTTTCTTAATACATCAATCAATCATCTTTTTAATATATTACTGGGCCTTCATTTGGGATGTCAATTAGTTTTTTGGCTTTTTGAATTTTTGCCTATTTGAGCCTAGGGCTAAAAAGTCTTATTTGGAATGAGTTTTTTTTGTCTTTTTTGACTTTTGTGAGAAAAAAATAAAATGATTATAATTTGAATGTGATATTTAATCTTATTAACTTTTTAGCCCATTTTATCTTTTTGTAATTAAAATATCTAAAAAAAACTCATATCAAACATAATCTGAGTCTAAAAAATAAATTTGTATTTTTTTTAATATTCTAATAAATGATTATATCATTAAATTTGAAAAGTAAGTTTAATTTTTTAAATTTAAGTAACACTACCCTTTATATTAAGGGCTGGTTTGACATATCTCAAAAAGTCAAAAAGTTATCATTATTCACCAAAAAAAATATAAAAAAATTAATTTTTTTAAAAAAAAAGCTACAACTCACATGTCGCGTGAATTGTACTTTAGTTGCCTACTGTTTGTACAAAGGGAATACACGGAGAAGCAAACAACACGGTGTTGTTCGGCCCGTGGGGGCCATCACGGGTCCCGTTTTGATAATCTGAACCGTTCAATATGTAGAACTCGTCGAGTAATATATATTTATATAAAATCACGTTGATCGGATATCGCTAACTACATGATCAAATCAGTTTTGTATAAAAAATAGATGGTGTTATAGTTAATGATTGGCAAAAAACTAATCCGATCAGATAGCTATCGATATTCGATTAACGTGATTTTTTATAAGCATATAGTACTCAACCAGTTCTACATATTAAACGGTTTCAATTTGCAAAACGGGACCCATGGTAGGACCCCACCGGCCGAACAGTATTGTCCAATTCAATGACAAAAAAGAGACAAGCTTCTCCTATATGCCACTCTGCCCACCGTACTGCCTACTCTGCCCAAGCTTCTCCTATATATTAATTTATATAATTTTTTAATACATATTTTTTCGTAAAAAATTAAAAAATTATCCTAAATAATTATTTTTTTCTCAACTTTTTAATCTAAAAAATTAAAAAATACACTTATTTAAAATACCAAAAAAAAAAAAAAAACCAAAGATACTTGTTTTGTCATCTCCAATAAAGAGAATGCTTTAATGATGTTAATATAATTGTTAATTAGTATATAATTGTTAATTGAATAACTTTAGCTTTAATATAATTGTATAGCTTTCTCTTTTCCTTTATGCTTTCGGTGGTAGTGGATCATTTGGTATCCAATGTACCTTTCTTCTCTCTATAAAGAGAGAGTTCATTACTCTTTGTAATCAAGAAATATACAATACAGAAACATCTTGCTCTCTAGCTTCTCTCACTCTCTGCTCTCTAGCTTCTCTCTCAAACTAATCTTTCATGGTATCAGAGCACATCAACCTGTTCGAAATTTTCTCCTGAGTCCAACGGCACCAAGCCCGTTCTCAGAAAAGCCAAAACGCGCCCACACGCGCCGCCCTTAGCCTCTGCGCGTCAACACGTCCGCCACCACTCTCACACGCGCCCACACGCGCCAACTCCTGTCGCTCACTTCCGCCACGCGCCCACACGTCCGCGGCTCCCATACGCCGCGCCTGCTACCGTACGCGTACCGTGCGCCGCTTTGCTATTGTGCACCCGCGTGCGCCAAACCAGCTACCGTGCGCCGCGCCTGCGCCTGTCTGCTAACGTGCCCGGTTGCCTTCCTGCTAACGTACTCCTCCCTGCACTCTGCTAACGTGCGCCGCTGACATCATTGCTGACATCATCTCTGTCCAGCATACCTTTCCTTGCTATTTTCGACCTTCCGGACTCACTGGTACACTCTGTTTTACCTAATTTTGCTCCTACGGATCTATTTCTATTACTTTAACCCTACTCAACTAGTATTATGGATCGTCATGATGCCTCTCATCCCATTTCCGTCATTTTAAATGGTTCAAACTATGTTCTGTGCGCCCAAGCTATGTCCTCTTTCCTCAAAGGCAAGAAGCTCTGGCGAATTGTCACCGGGGATGTGGCTAAACCAGTAAAAAACAGTGCCACTACTGAAACTCCTGTTCATACTGCTACATATGAAGACCGACTTGAGGAATGGGACAGTAAGAATTACCAAATCATTACCTGGTTTCGTAATACCTCTATTACCTCTATCAGTCTTCAATTTGGCCGCTTTCAGCTTGACTCTGTAACTACTCCTGCGAAAGACATCTGGGATTTTTTGAAAGAACGATACCAGACTACTGGTCTTGCCCATCAATATCAACTTCAGAACCAACTTCACCGCATGCGCCAAGAATCCACTCAGTCCATTAATGACTTCCTTTCTCAAATGTACTCTGTTTGGGATCAGCTTGCTCTTTCCGAACCAACATGGCATGACCCCGAAGATGCCGTTTTATTTACTATCCATCGCAACCAGCAAAGGTTGGTGCAATTTCTCATGGCTCTTACCTCCTCTTTTGAGCCCGTACGTGCCTCTCTGCTTCATCGCCATCCATTGCCCACTCTTGAACAAGCAATTTCTGAGTTGCTATCAGAGGAGACTCGTCTCGGTACTCTTCAAACTCATCATGTGGACTCTGTTCTTGCCACTCCTCCGTCCCGGCCATCATTTCCCCAGCGGACTACTGCTTGCCTCTACTGTCAAAATCGGGGCCTTCCTTCAACCCATCTCTTGGTCCATTGCCCCGTCAGATCCTGCCGCTACTGCAACAAACTTGGTCCTGGTCATCTGCAACAGGATTGTTTTCGCAATCCCTCTCGCTCATCCTCCAATAGCCACTCCTCTCGCGGTGGCTCTTCCCGGGGAAGCTTTCACCATTCCGGCAATCAGTCTCATCACACTGCTGCTGCTGCTTCCGGGAATCAGTCTCATCACACTGACACTGCCACATCTGCAGGGTTCTCTGAGTCACCTACTCCATCTACCCCTCGCTTTTCTCCAACAGATGTAGAGGCCATGCTCAAACAGTTTCTCTCCCCATCTGGTACACCTCCTCCTACTGCTTTGTCTGTAATTCCAGGTAACTCTTCTTGGTATTTTGACTCTGCCTGTTGTAATCATATGACCTCCAGTTCTACTATCTTTTCTTCCTTATCTTCATCTCCTCATATTCCCTCAATACATACTGCTGATGGTTCTCTCATGTCTGTTCGTCATGTTGGTACTGTTTCCACCTCTTCTTTATCCATACCTCATGTTTATCATATCCCTGCTCTTACCTTAAACCTTATTTCCATTGGTCAATTATGTGAACTTGGTCTAACTGTCACATTTTCTGCTACTGATTGTTTGGTACAGGACCCTCAGACAGGGCAGACTATTGGGATCGGCCGTAAACATGGACGTCTCTATGAACTCATTCACCTTCATGTTCCTGCCTCTCCTCAGATTGCTGCTCCTACATCTACTTCCTCATTCTCTCCCTTTCATCTTTGGCATTGTCGCTTAGGGCATATTTCTGTTAATCGCTTAAAGTCTTTGGTTTCTAGTGGACAGTTGGGTCATGTAATTCCCGATAATTTCGATTGTATACCCTGTCAACTTGCCAAACAACCTGCTTTATCATTTAATAAGAGTACTTCTGTTTCTCTTGCACCTTTTGATCTTATACATTCGGACATTTGGGGGCCCTCCTCTACTACTACTATGGGGGGATCCCGCTATTTTGTTGTTTTTATTGATGATTTTTCCCGGTTTACTTGGCTTTTTCTCATGAAAAATCGGTCTGAATTTAAACACATTTATTATCGTTTTGCACAAATGGTCTATCTTTCGGATATTCAACATTCTTGCGTGATAAACACCCTCACGGGTATTCCGATCGATTGCCATTAATAGATCATCTTTCAGTGGTATCAGAGCACAGTTACCCATTATCGCAGATGTCGAATTTTAGTCCGGAAGAAAGACAAGTTTCCAAAATCTTTTTGCCAAAAATTCAGAAAATAATTGATCAACAATCTTCGGCATTGGTGAATTCTATTTGTTTATATAATTATCACCAACGTGTCGTATTTCCAGAATACTATCCGAAGAAAATAACTGTTGGTGGCGTTGTTGTTCCGAACCTTGCCGAAAGTGAAGCCGAATTGCACCGTTGGAAGAAATTTTACAAAACATTTTTCGGTTCCAATTGGGTCTCCAAATTTGCTTCTTCTTATTCTTCATAGAATTTTGATCACAACGGTGTAATTCGTTGTGAAAAACGAAAAAAATTTGATCCACAAAATTCAACTTACAGTGTTTGGACTCCTACCCCCACCGGAGAAGACGATCTACAGGGCCCAGAAAAAGAAGAAGAAGACTCTATTTTGCAATTTAATAGGGTTGGGCTGAATTCAAAAATTAAAAGAAAAGGCCCAAAAATTAGGACCACAGCAAGGAAATCAATTCCTTTGGGCCTGAAAATTAAAAAGAATTTTGTTCAGCCCATTTACTCAGGCGCAGCCCACAGCTAGGCGCAGCCCAATCCAGAGGCATAGCCAGCACAGCACACGGACCAGCCCAGTGTGCCAACCCAGCCAGCCCAGCGAGCTAACCCACGTGCCAGCCTAGGTCCGCGCCCAGATCCACGCGTCGACCCAGCGACCAACGCCCCGCGTCCGTCTGCCTCACCTGACCCGCACGTTGACCAGCGGTTCACGCCGGTTCGGTCTCAGCCGGTCCAAACCGGTCCAGCACAGTACTCGGACCGGCAGCAGCCTGGTCCACTTGGTTTTTGGGCTCGGGCTCGTTCTCGCTCATTTCAAGGCCGTTTTCAGTCATTCAAAAGCCAAAAATTTCAGAATTCTTCTAAGAATTTTTCCATGGATCGTTGTACTAAATTTTCTGAAAACAAAATTCGAGGAGGAGGCCATCCAAGGGTGTTACCAAGGAAAACATCCAAAGAAACATTGTTTAAAAGGCACCATTGTGTTCCTTAGGCTTGTAATTATTATTACAATACTTATAAGCAAAGTATTGTGTTTACTAGGCCTTTGGGTTTTCATCATTCTTCTTACCCAACGCATTAGTATCGTTCTATTCCTTCACATCATTTTCATCACAGGAGCTGATTCAACAACTACAAGGCTTTTCCTTATTGTTGTTGTTTTTAATTTTGCTTATTTTTATTTTTAGTTTAGTATTGTAATATTCACATTTGAATTTTCATATTCACATTTGACATAGTATCACATTTTATTTTTAATATGGCTATTAAAAATACAATGGATTCTTCGAGAATCGAGATGCTAAATGGAAATAATTTTCGAGCATGAAAACGTCACATATCTTATCTTCTTACACATGAGAAAACATTGCATACTTTATCCACTTCTAAACCAGATGATGATTCAAATTGGTTCCAAAATAAATGGATAGAAGATGATGCAATGGCAAAGGCAACTATGTTACATAATATGAAAGATAACATAATTCCGCTCTTTGAAGAACGTGAAACTGCAAGACAACTAATGGAAGCACTAGAAAGTAAGTATGGAGTCCGATCGGATACTCAAATTCAATTACTCTTGGGCAAATATAATAATACTCGTATGAGTGATAATGATAGTGTTGGTGATCATGTTAATCAAATGGAATTAATTGCTAAAGAATTATCCAATGCTGATCACTCTTTGTCGGACAAGATGCAAGTAACTACTATACTTAATAGTCTTCCATTATCTTGGGATTATGTTATCACATCTTTAACTCATAGCGGACGAGAGATTTTAATGGTCACATTGCCTGTACTCTTAGTTTTGGAAGAAGAAAGAATTAAGTGCAGGCGTAAAGAAGGATTATCTTCTAACTTGTTGATGGCACAATCTTCACCACAACCACAGAATAATACCCACACTCCATTCAACAAGAAAAAGACGACTTTTTTCAAGAAAAAATGGAAGAAGGGATTTCAGAAAGGATGGAAGAAACACAAGAATGGCAAAAACAACAACATCACAAGCATCAAATTGGCCCATGTTACAAGTGCGGTCAAAAAGGGCATATCAAAGCCAATTGTCCTTAGAAGAATCAACTAAAGGTGAATAACCCTGTTGCCATGACAGTCTCTGAAGCAATGGTACTTGAACCTTCATCAAATTCATGGTGTATTGATTCTGCTGCAACCAGGCATATTGTGCAAAATAAAGACATGTTCGTAGAATTTACTGAAAAGAAGGTTGGTGAACACAGAATCTACATGGGCAACAACTCTTATAGTGATGTTTTGGGTATCGACAATTGTCAATTCTCTATTAATGGGACTTCTATTGTGCTTCATGATGTGCTTTATGTACCTAACATTCGCCGAAATTTAATTTCAGTTCTGGTGTTAACTCAAAAAGGTTTTGAGGTTACTTTTAGGTTTCACATAGTATTTGAAATATCTAGAAATCCCGTAGATGTTGATTTGTGATTATGTATCAATTTTAAGCAATATAAAACAATCCCAATCAAACAATCAAGACAAAACAACACAACGATCTTACGTGAAAAAACCACAATTGGACACCTCCAATTGTGATAAAAAAAACCACAGGCAACAGTCACAAAACAATCCACTAAGAAGATATAAAGGAATTACACAGGTATACTCTCAATTACCTAGCGAATCCACGCCTAATTGAACCAATCTCTATGTGCCTCTTCCAACCCGTCTTCACCTCGGAATTGTCTTTACGATGAGCCACCCCGGAATCCACCAAAGCTTCAGGCTCGAATTCTTCAAAATCCACCGAAAAACAACTTTCTCTTTTGTAGAACAAACAAAACCTTTGATGTATACTCTTTAAAACATGAGTTGAATACTCAATCAAACATCAAAAAAAACTCACAAAGTATCCCCAGATATAAACCCTAGAACCCAAAAAGAAGATCTGGAGTAGTAATCCTAAAATCTGACCCAACACGCGAATTTATAGAATCTGTCCCGCGATCTCCGCTCGAGCGCCCAACAGCCCGCTCGAGCGTCTTCAGCAAAATATGCACGTGATATAACAGAGGTCCGCTCGAGCGCTAAAGAGCCCGCTCGAGCACAAAATCACACATCTCAGTACTTTTACAGGCGACCAACACTGCTGGAACCAGGGATTCTCCACTCGAGCGGGGGAATGTCCGCTCGAGCGGACAGGCAACTTGGAATGCATTTTTGCATTTTGCTTCGGGGGCGCTGCCCCTCGACCCCGCCGTGGCGCTGCCCCGGACCCGCCAAGGGGCGGTGCCCCCTGGACCCTCGCGAGCTGACCGGGCAGCTCGATCCCCGTCATAAGCAGCGAAGTGGCAATCTTGAGAGCATTAGCATCACAAACTTCTCTGAAAAGCTTGATTCAGGTTGGATTCGCATCTAAACACTCATAGCCTCACTGAAATAAAAATGCGAAAATAAATACAACTAAAAGGAGTTTTGTCAAACAGGGTTACCAAGAATAAAACCTAACAATCTCCCCCTTTGGCAATGCCGTGACAAAACACACCTAACAAATAAAATCCTAAACACCCCAACCCATTACAGCCAACAAAAGCCAACTTCTTTCTCAAGGTCTTGATCTGCAAAACAGTTATTAGTGCCACAATCTCCAAAACAACTATTAGTCCCACAAGAGTATATGAAAAAGTAATAGACATATGACACGATTATCTTGAAACATGAGATGGAAAACATGAATAGATGAAAACTAAGACTCATGAAAAACAACTCTCAAACAACAAAAGCAAGATCATAAACTACACAAGCAATGATATGCCGATGTAAATACCAGGAACATACAAGAAGGGCAAATAGTGCATAGCAACATGCAAAAAATATAGCCAATCTCCCTTACCAAACATATCAAAGTGTTCATGCTAAACAACTCTTACAATGAAAACCCAAACTCCCTTACCAGCCCAAATCAAGATGAACCAAACTCCCCCTCACTAAAAGCAACCACAAACACTGAAAACAGTGAACAAGAAGAAAACGACAAAAAATAATATGGTGGAGCAAGCAAGGAATTTCAGATTTGTACCTTAAAACACACAAGATTATCCAAAAAGTACCATTATAAGAAAACACAATGTGCACAGTTTGTAGAAGATTCCTCATGAAAGAAAGTGATGCATTATGTGAAAAGCATAGATCCCATGATAAAAATGTGTGTGTGACTCTTGGAGTTCGACAAACACTAGATTCAATCCTAGTAGTGATATGAAAGCTGGACCTCCGTCAAGAGAATCTAAGCACGACAAAGGAAAGTCAAACCACTAGGAATCAAGGGGTATTTGGTGAGTAAAGGCGGAGGCTCTCCCTCAATCAATGAATCTGTTTTTTTTTTTTCCTTTCTTTTGCACATTTTTTTTCCCTTTCTTTTGCATATTTTGTCTTCTTCTCTTTCTCTTTCTTTTTCTTTTTCTTTTTCTTTTTCTTTTGCATAATCATTGGTGGCTGACACACTCAAGAGTATGAAAACCAAACCAGAGAAGCATAGATATAATAAGGATGGCCTGGTTGGTGACTCTGAGGTAGCATTTTCCTCATGGCTAGACTGCAAAGAATTAAAGGGAAAGCCATGGAGATGCAAAAGGATGGTAGGTGGTTAAGAGACTCAACATCACCCAAGATATGCTAGTATAGGTCAATTCCTCTAGAAAAGCAAAAGATACAATGCTAGAAGTCCAAAAAAAAATAATCACTAAGGCGGAAGACTCCAAAATTTGCTAATCCAAGAGTATGTACAGAATGAGACATACTAATCAAAAAACACACACTCCAAAATGAGTAATGACCACAGAAAGCACACATATATTAACATGTAATGGATATTCTCATCAAATCCAATATGCACCAAGGACCACTCAAAAAATTTCAAGCTTGCAAAACCATACTAAGAAAATCTTTTTGGGATTTTATTCTTTTTTTTTTTCAAAAAATAAAGCAAGACAAAAAAAAAATAAACAAGCACACATTTTTTTTTTAATTAAAAACAACACACAAAAACCCAAAAGCTAAAACAAATAAACAAATTAACACAAGTCAAGTTTTCTCACCCAAACTGCTTTAGTACGAACAAAGTTGTGAGAATTGCAGTTCTTGGGTGGTGTGTTGACATTGTGGTTCCTTTCCCCTGCAATAGAAACCCGTCTCGACATGGTTTCCAACTTCCTATTCCTAGGTCTAGGCAATTACACTTTCCCATACAACTTATAACAATAAGGGCGAATATGACCATGCATACCACAATGATGACAAATAAAAACAGGATGTACCTTCTTTTCTTTTACCTTACCAACTCTAGGAAGTTTAAGAAGTCCATCCTTATGTTGAATTTTTTGTTCTCCCTTTCCTTGAGTTCTTGTGTCATGAGATGTTGAAACACTCTATTTTTGCTCTTTCTTACCACCAAAGCCAATGCCATTCTTGTCACAACTCATTTGTTGAGACCCAATGATATCCTCCAAAGTCTTTGATCCTTTGTTCCAAAGACCAATGGTAGCCATAGCACACTTGAGCTCTTCCTCTTTCTTGATCATTAGTTCTTCCAAAGCAACTTGTGACATCTCGAGAGATTCAATCTTTTCTTCATACATGGCATGGGTTTGCAGTAGCTCATTCTTTTCTGTCTCACAAGTCAACAGTTTTGCAAAAAGAACTTGTCGATCGTCAGCTACCTTAATGGCATTAATCCTGGCCTCAGAAATCTCCTCCTTAAGTTTGACATTCTCACTTTCACATGCTTTGAGTTTCTTTGTGAGTTTGTCATTCAATTTGAATAAGTTAAGAGACTCCTTATACAACTTTTCATAAGCTTGCTCAAGCTCTTCATGATCACTCTCCGAGGATTCATCATCAGTGATATTCTCAACTAACCTCTTTGGAGAATCTGTTTGTCCTTCAGCTTCGGAAGCCGCCATGAAAGCAAGGAATTGTTTATGTCCCTCTTCGCCTTGATCTTCGTTGTCACTTTTATCTTCATCAGATTCTGATTCATCATCCCAAGTGATAGCGAGGGCTTTCTTCTTCCTCAAACGATAGGGCATTCTGAAGAAAAGTGGCCAAATCCTTGGCATTCATAGCATTGGAGTCTTTCAGAGTTCCCTTGTATCTTTCCTTTCTCCTTCTTGGCTATAGAATTAATTTTGAGTTTATCTTTGTAACGCCCCACTCCCGGGTCGTTAAATACACAAAGATAGCCCTAAAAAAAAAATGCAAGTTTTGCTCCAAAAAATAATAACTACAAAATCGTCTCCAAATGGTACAATATCCTCCAAATATTCTATAGCACAATTATATCCAAAAATTGCTTTGATCAAACTTCTAAAACATAAAGTATGTATAATTTAATAAAATCTACAACTCTCAACTTATTTATTTATTTCATAAAATACTTATTTTCACTCTAAACACTCCCATATTAAAACTTAATATTTCTACTATACACAATCTATGAGAGGAGGGGGGCTGATAAAGAGAATGAATGAAGAAGAAGAAGGGAATGTGAGGAACCCTCACTTTGTTCGTTTATAAAGGATTAAAGGAGAGAAAGAAAATATTAAAAAAAATCAAAAGTAAATGGAATGATGAAGTGATGGAATGGTGGGTTTGGTGTGCCATGTCAAAGAACTGTGGGTTGCCCACGGTTTTGTCTTTTCTTTTCTTTTTTTTTTTCTTCTTTTTCCACGTGATGGGGAGTTGTGGGGAAAATTAATTTATTATTATATCTGAATAAATAACAATATGATAGATATAAAAGGGATGAGATAAATACAAATAAATAATTTAAAATTAGATTCTTATCTAAAAATCTCACCCTTAAATTATTATAATAAACCACCAATACCACTCACTAAATATTAATATTTCAAAAATATGGGGTGTCACAGTCTATCCCCCTTAAATTAATTTCGTCATCAAAATTTCAATCTGTAATGCTTCAAAATTTAATCTCAACTAAAACTTCAAATAACACGGTTCCGCTACACACTCTGATATAAAAATGATTTTTTTTTTCACCTTAAATATCTACCCCTTTTTTTTTCGTAATACTCACCACCCAACAGATCCCATATAAGACCTAATCCCTATGCTCTGATACCATTTTGTAACGCCCCACTCCCGGGTCGTTAAATACACTAAGATAGCCCTAAAAAAAAATACAAGTTTTGCTCCAAAAAATAATAACTACAAAATCGTCTCCAAATGGTACAATATTCTCCAAATATTCTATAGCACAATTATATCCAAAAATTGCTTTGATCAAACTTCTAAAACATAAAGTATGTATAATTTAATAAAATCTACAACTCTCAACTTATTTATTTATTTCATAAAATACTTATTTTCACTCTAAACACTCCCATATTAAAACTTAATATTTCTACTATACACAATCTATGAGAGGAGGGGGGCTGATAAAGAGAATGAATGAAGAAGAAGAAGGAAATGTGAGGAACCCTCACTTTGTTCGTTTATAAAGGATTAAAGGAGAGAAAGAAAATATTAAAAAAAATCAAAAGTAAATGGAATGATAAAGTGATGGAATGGTGGGTTTGGTGTGCCATGTCAAAGAACTGTGGGTTGCCCACGGTTTTGTCTTTTCTTTTCTTTTCTTTTTTTTCTTCTTTTTCCACGTGATGGGGAGTTGTGGGAAAAATTAATTTATTATTATATCTGAATAAATAACAATATGATAGATATAAAAGGGATGAGATAAATACAAATAAATAATTTAAAATTAGATTCTTATCTAAAAATCTCACCCTTAAATTATCATAATAAACCACCAATACCACTCACTAAATATTAATATTTCAAAAATACGGGGTGTCACAATCTTTGCCTTTAGATTTATGAGAATTAGTAGATTCCAAAAGATTAGGATTCTTTTTCAAAAAAGATTTTTTAAATTGTTTAACAAAAGCAGCCGTAATCTTGGAATCTATTTCACCATCCTCATCAGAATCCTCTCCAACTCTATGAGCACTACTAAAAGCAATATCTTTTTGTTTCTTTTTGAAATTCCTATGTGCCTCATAAGCTTAGAGATTTCCAACTAACTGATCCAGCTTAAGGTTGTTAACATCTTGAGCCTCCTCAATAGCCGTAACTTTTGGTTGGAACCGATCGGGCAAGGATCTCAAAATTTTTCCCACAACTTTGGATTCTGGAATTTTTTCACCTAAATTGAAGTTGGAATTTACAATGTCACTCAACTTCGCATAAAATTCATCAAAGGTCTCATTATCTTTCATTGAAAGGTTTTCAAAACTAGACGTGAGCCTTTGAAGTTTTGAGCGTTTAACCGAAGGAGTGCCCTCATGAATAGTTTGTAAGATATCCCAAGCCTCTTTTGCGACTTCACAATTGCAAATACGACTAAACTCTTCAGGTGTGACAGCGCAAAAGAGAGAATTGATAGCTTTACTATTCCAGTTATTATTTTGGTAATCAGTTGTGTCTCACTTATCAATTGGTTTAGGGATTGTAACTCCATCAACGGTAATTGTTGGTTCAGTCCACCCATTCATAACAGATTGCCAAACTTTATCATCAATAGATTTTAAAAATGATCTCATCCGAGCTTTCCAAAACGAATAATTGGATCCGTCAAGTAGGGGTGGTCGAACCATAGAATTTCCCTCACGAATTGAATCCATTATCACAAATCAAACAAGATCTCGTTCTAAAAGATATAAGTTTTAAAAAAAATAGAACGACCCGCTCTGATACCAATTGAAAAATCTAGAAATCCTGTAGATATTGATTTGTGATTATGTATCAATTTTAAGCAATATAAAACAATCCCAATCAAACAATCAAGACAAAACAACACAACGATTTTACGTGGAAAAACCACAATTGGACACCTCCAATTGTGATAAAAAAAACCACGGGCAATAGCCACAAAACAATCCACTAAGAAGATATAAAGGAATTACACAGGTATACTCTCAATTACCTAGCGAATCTATGCCTAATTGAACCAACCTCTATGTGCCTCTTCCAACCCGTCTTCACCTCGAAATTGTCTTTACGATGAGCCACCCCGGAATCCACCAAAGCTTCAGGCTCGAATTCTTCAGAATCCACCGAAAAATAACTCTCTCTTTTGTAGGACAAACAAAACCTTTGATGTATACTCTTTAAAACATGAGTTGAATACTCAATCAAACATCAAAGAAAACTCATAAAGTATCCCCAGATATAAACCCTAGAACCCAAAAAGAAGATCTGGAGTAGTAATCCTAAAATCTGACCCAACACGCGAATTTATAGAATCTGTCCCGCGATCTCCGCTCGAGCGCCCAACAGCCTGCTCGAGCGTCTTCAGCAAAATATGCACGTGATATAACAGAGGTCCGCTCGAGCGCTAGAGAGCCCGCTCGAGCGCAAAATCACACATCTCAGTACTTTTACAAGCGACCAACACTGCTGGAACCAGGGATTCTCCGCTCGAGCGGGGGAATGTCCGCTCGAGCGGACAGGCAACTTGGAATGTATTTTTGCATTTTGCTTCTGGGGTGCTGCCCCTTGACCCCGCCGTGGCGCTGCCCCGGACCTGCCACGGGGCGCTGCCCCCTGGACCCCCGCGAGCTGATCGGGCAGCTCGATCCCCGTCATAATCAGCGAAGTGGCAATCGTGAAAGCATTAGCATCACAAACTTCTCTAAAAGGCTTGATTCAGGTTGGATTCGCATCTAAACACTCATAGCCTCACTGAAATAAAAATGCGAAAATAAATACAACTGAAAGGAGTTTTGTCAAACGGGGTTGCCAAGAATAAAACCTAACAGTATTGATTAAGAAAGGGAGTGTATTAGTGAAAGGTGTAAGAGTGAATGACATGTACTCTCTTCCTATTGATAATAAAGTATGTATTTCTGATTATTTACATGTTTCTACTAGTAATAGTTCTTATTTATGGCATTTAAGGTTAGGTCACATAAATAAAAATAAAATGTCTCGAATGTTTAAAAGTGGCTTATTGCCTACAGTATGTTCTGATGATTTTGATATATGTGAACCATGTATCAAAGGTAAAATGACTAGCAAGCCATTTATTAAACATTGGAAATCATCGGAATTACTTGAAATAATTCATTCGGATATTTGTGGGCCTTTAAGAACTAAAACTTATCGAGGAATGGAATACTTTATTACTTTCACTGATGATTATTCAAGATATGGACATGTTTACCTTCTTAAATACAAATCAGAAGTAATTGAAAAGTTTAAGGACTATAAATTAGAGGTCGAAAAACAACTTGGTCGATCCATTAAACACTTGAATAATGATCGAGGTGGCGAATATGAAGCCATGGATTCTTTCTGCAAGGAGCATGGCATCAAACATTTGTTTACAATGCCATACACACCACAACAAAATGGGTTGCAGAAAGACGAAATCGTACTCTCATGGAAATGACAAGGTCTATGATGGCTTATGCTGATCTTCCTATTCATTTTTTGGGGGAAGCCTTGTCCACCGCTGTGTACATCTTAAATAGAGTCGAAACAAAGGCCAAACCTCTAACTCCTTATGAATGCTGGCATGGAACTCAACCTAATGTTCACAATCTCAAAGTTTGGGGATGTAAGGCACATGTCGTTATTCCCAAACCTTTAAGGGATAAATTGGGAAGCAAAACTTGGGAATGCAAGTTTATTGGTTATGTCGAAAATGGGGGTGGTTATCGTTTTTATCATCCCGAACGTGGATTAATAGAAAGTAGAGATGCTGTTTTTCTTGAATCCACTGCTCTTGTTACTCCTATTGAACAAATTAAATTGCTCTCTGAAGTATCTCAGGATTCTTCTCTTCCTTTTTTGTCACACAGCCCACTTGTTCTTCTCGAACCATCTACTAGTGGGAGCAAACGCCACTTACATGACGTTGTTTTACCTGCTTCAAATTCTGAGATAAGTGGGAGTAAGAGAGCAAGACGTCTATCTACGGTTTTGAAAGATCATTATGTTTTTCAAGTTGAAGAACTTAATAACTTAGTAGATGATCCTACTAGTTATAATGAAGCAATGAGTAGCAGTGATGCTACACAATGGCTTGAGGCAATGAATGAAGAACTTGACTCAATCAAGAAAAATGATGTTTTAGAATTAACCGATCTTCCGAATGGAAGAAAAACCATTGGTTGCAAATGGGTTCTTAGAAAAAAATTCAAAGTAGATGGAAGTTTGGAGAAATACAAGGCCAGGTTAGTAGCCAAGGGATTCACTCAACAACCTGGAATAGACTTCGTAGATACGTATTCTCCTATTGCAAAATTTGTCTCTATAAGGATTCTAATGGCGGTAGTAGCCAGGATGGATTTGAAATTGCATCAATAGATGTTAAAACTGCTTTTCTCAATGGAGAATTAAAAGAAGAAATTTGTATGATGCAACCTGATGGTTTCCATAACCAATGCAACGAGGATAAAGTCTACAAGTTGAAGAAAACCCTATATGGACTTAAACAATCTTCAAGACAATGGTACTTGAAATTCCACCAAGCCATTTTAGAAATGGGCTATGTTGTAAGTCCATTAGATCACTGTGTTTATATCTAGAAAAATGTTGACAAGTTAGCAATATTGTCTTTATACGTGGATGACATATTGTTAGCAGGAAACTGTCCAGATATAATTATAAAAACCAAAATTTTCTTAGCATCTAGATTTGAAATGAAAGACATGGGTTTTGCAACCTATGTTCTAGGAATTAGAATTTCAAGAGATAGAAATTCAAAATTATTATATCTAGATCAAGAGAAATATCTAGACAAAGTGCTCAAAAGATTTAATATGGATAACTGTAATTCTTTAAGTACGCCTGTTTGCAAGGGACAAAGTCTTAGTAAAAGTATGAGTCCTCAAACTAAGTCTGACATTGAGGAAATGAGAAATGTTCCGTATGCTCAAGCAGTAGGCAGCCTAATGTATGCCATGACAAGCACTAGACCTGACATATGTCATGCAGTTGGATTGGTAAGTCGGTTTCAATCTAATCCAGGTAAGGAACATTGGCAAGCAGTCAAAAGAATATTCAGGTATTTAAAAGGCACTAAAAACTTTAAGTTATGTTTTGGTTTGTGTGATCTAGACATAAAAGGATACACTGGCGCGGATTTTGCAGGAGATGTAGATGATAGAAAATCTACTAGTGGTCATGTGTTCTTGTTTGGTGGAACAGCAGTTTCTTGGTTAAGTAAGAAATAGAGTTGTGTTGCAAAATATACTATGGAAGCTGAATACATAGCTTGCAGCACAGCCGTTAGTAATGCGGTCTAGATAAAACGATTTGTTGACAGTTTACAATTAGCTATACCTGTCAGACCGGTCAGTATGTTTTGTGACAATCAGTCTGCCATCTCATTAATAAAAAGTGGAGCAAATAGCTCTAAGGGAAAACATATTGATGTTAGTTACCACTATATTCAGGACATAGTGGAGAGAGGTGAAATAAAAGTCAACTATATACCCTCAAAAGAGATGATGGTTGACCCTATGACCAAAGGGTTGTCTCTGGAAAAATTCAGAGAACATATAGCTAATATGGGATTGAAAAATACCTAGTTAGGTGGTTTAGCTACTTATATAAGAGTATAGTCGGATGACTCTGGGGACGCCTAGATAACCGATGTTTTTGCGACTCTATCTTGCATGGAAACATGTGTTTGGTCAGGTAACAAGATAGAGGAACTGACAAGGTACGGATATCATAAGTTAGCATGAGATGTAAAGTCCATAATATGCAACGTGCTAACTAGATGATATTGTCTGCTTGATCAACAAAAAGTCATTGATAAGGTGTGTTAAGGAAAACCTTCAGGAATGGGTCTTAAAGGAAGTACTTAACAATAATTTCAGTGCAGGTCGACACATGAAAAATGTGTACAGCTGAAGTCGTCAATGGTGATTGCGTATGGAATATGAACTCATTACTGAAAATTGATGCCGTTCACTTGTTATATACTGAATTGAAGTCATCTGGAATGTGTTATCAGTGGGAGAACACATTCGTACGGGTGCGGTCAGATTGGTGACAAAAAACGTGCGCACGTATGGCCAAGTCACAATCAGACGTCGATCTATGAGGTAATTTCATAGATGAAAGTTGGCATGAGGCAAAATTTTGGTACCAAGGTTAAAAATGCTCAACTCAGGTTTATCGTCTTATTATGGTGTGTTCAAGTGGGAGATGATGGAATAAAGAGTGACCACACCATAAATTGGTGTGACTCACTTCACTGAATCTTCTCTCTCTTGCAGTGTTATAAACCTTCCCGCAAGAATATTGAACTATCCGTTAGTTGGTTAATAATTTGAAATCAAACCTTAACAGACACAACTCGGTGAAACATGGCAACTGTTATTAGATTATACCTATTGCCAAGAGTCTCCTATTGATATATAAATAGTGACAAAAGGTTGTGAATAAGATATAGAAAAGAACTACAAAGTTAACTATTTTTCTATCTTTCGGATATTCAACATTCTTGGGTGATAAACACCCTCACGGGTATTCCGATCGACTGCCATTGATAGATCATCTTTCAAATTCCCTTCCAACCTAGAGAAATTCACTCAAACTCAAAGAAAATCTCACTCTAACCTAGAGAAATTCACTCAAACCTAGAGAAAATCCCCTTCTAACCCAGAGAAATTCACTTAAACTAGATAAATTTCCCCTCTCTAACCTAGAGAAATTCCCCCTCGCAATCTTTTCTGGTTAAAAATCATAAACCTCAGGCAAAATGTGTTTCATGGTTCATACATTGGTTGGAGTGTTACAAGATCTGTCAACAGTACCTTCGGAAATTTGAAGAAAAATGAACCTTGATTCAATAATCTTAAAAAATCGAAAGAACTATACAAGATCTCGAACCAGTTGATAGAGGAAGATAGAGATTGAGGATGATATATATATATATATAGAGAGAGAGAGAGAGAGAGAGAGAGAAACGATGATGATGATGGTCCAAAATAAAGATATAAGAATGTTGTCTATCTTTCTCTCGTCCATTTGGAATTTCGATAGTGGAGAAAGCACAAGCACAAAGCTTCGAATTCATCATCTGATTCGCCATTAGGGTTCATTCTCTATGCTTCGGAACAATTTGTTGTTCTCCGAAGCTCGATCTAGTTCGATCAAATTCACATTTAAGAGAGTGAGACTAATATGGAAAGTATCAGCTTAGTTCTCGTCTTGGGCTTTGCAATCAAATTTGAAGTTTGAATTCTGATCAAACTCTATTTTATCTCCTCATAAATCCATCTCAATCTGTTTCTTTAGTTGGAGTTTGTAATCTCGAAGGTGGGCGGTCTGATGAACTAGGCACGCCAAGAGAGTTTAGAGTGAGAGAGTGAGAAAAAAAAAATGAGGTTTGATTTTAAATAGTCAAATTTTTCTGTGATATATAGGTGTGGAAGTTGAGCGACTTTAGATATCATAAAATAATATTGTGGATTTCTTCCATTACTAAAAATAGGAGAGAGACCTTAGACTAATTTTTTTATTATTTTATTGCAAACTTTATAAAATGATTATAATCTTATATGTAATTATTATTATTATTATTATTATTATTATTATTATTATTATTATTATTATTATTATTATATCAATTAAAAAAATCTCATATCTCATATATGTTATTATTATAATAGTAATTTATGAGATGATAAATACGTTATAATGCTCAAATTAAAGGTGTTAAAAATAGAAAAAATTTCCAATAAATAAGACAATGACAAAAGCATATTTATAAAAATTTCAGAATACTTGTGTATGTAAAATTAATTTTTATTAAACTAAATAATTTAGGTATAGTGATGAATATTTTTACCTATAACTATTGAACTAAACTTGGCGGTGCAATTTGGGTGGACTCAATTCAAGCAACCCAAGCCTAGTCCGACATTTTTTAAGGCTTGGAAAAAATATTTTTAAATTCGGTACGAGTTTGGATAAAAATTCAAAAGTTGAATTAAATTTGGGCGGGTTTGGACAAAGATATCAAACAACCCGAATAACCCAAAACCCGAATTATATATATATATAAAATTATATAAAAATGTAGATTATACATATAAATTATTGTAGGCATTAGATTATATTTAGATCGTTAAATCATATTAAATATATTATATACAGAAATAACACAATACAAAATTTTACTTATTTATTTTTTCTCACTCATAAATTGTAAATACCATCATAATAGTATCTCTCTTACATTATATAAATTATTTGTTTTGATATTATTAATGATTTTATATATAAAAAAATATGTAAATAGTCTAATTTTAACAAATTAATTAACTTAATTGCACTAAAAAAAATTGAAATTTATGTGCAATTCAGACAATTCGGACAACTCGAATTTAATTTGAATAAGGCTTACATGGGTCTGGGCAACTAAGAAGACCATATTCTTTTGTAAAAACACAAAGGACTATCATAATTTTAATAACGTTGTTAAAAAATAATTAGAATTCAATCATGGGACTATGCATATTTGATTAACCTAATTTTTTTAGATATATGATATATTCGACAAATGCTATAATATAAAAGGTTTGAATCATTAAAATAAGGTCAGAATAAATCCTCACGAAAAGTGTGAATGTTTCGTGATATCAATATTTCAACTGTAACATATGAATATTCACATTATCAAATTACTAGCATTTAAAAAAAAAAATTGTAAGGATAAAATTATCTATAAAATACCTTAACTATGAGAATTAGGATTTAGTGAATTAAGGCTTCGTTTGGCATCATAGGTTGGGGCTAATTTAGTCACAAAAAGAGAAAATAGGCTAAAAAGTCAATAAGATAAAATATCACATCTAAATCATAATCATTTAATTTTTTTCTCTCACAGAAGTCAGAAAAGCTAAAAAAACCAACCCAAAGAATTTTTGGGATTTTTTTTAAGGTCCATGGTATTAAGATTTTATAACATAAATGACACTCAATATTTTCAAAATGTCTAAGGTCCCTCAACATCAATTCAGAGAAAATTTGATCCAGAGAATTTCTCTGAACACATCACAGAGAAAATTCAAATTTCTTTGAGTTTTTGTGAATTTCTCTAGACTGGAAGGGAATTTTCTCTGACTTTTTGTGAATTTCTCTGGGTTGAAAGGTAATTTCTCTAGACTAAAAGAATTTCGCAGGGCAGTTTATCAAATCAATAGAACATCATATTCAACTCTACTTATTTTGTTATGGAGAAAATCTCAATAGAGAAATTCTGGGATTTTTTAGAGATTTTCTCTGGATTTTTTAGAGAAATTTTGAAAATTTCTCTGACCTTCCCCTGACCTTCTCACTCTCCAGAGAAATTTTGGAAATTCTCTGGCCTTTTCTCTCTTCAGAGAAATTCCCTCTTCTATTTACACAATAATCACAGATACAAACCAGAGAAATTTAGTCCACCCCAGAAAAATTTACTTGACCCCAAAGAAAATCCTTTCTCCGTGAAACTAGAGAAAATTCAAATTATTTACCAGAGAAAATTCAAAATCTTGTACCAGATAAAATTGAAACCAGAGAAAATTCTAAATCCTTTACCAATCAAATCCTTTATGAGTTGAATAGAAGAGGAAGAATGAGAAGTGTAATATATATACTAATAGTACACAACCAAAGTTAAGTGCTCACCAGAGAAAATTCTCTTCTCTCCAGAGAAAATTAAAATTTCTTTGAACAAAATTGTTTGCTTCTATAGAATCATTTCTATGTGAAGAGAAAATTTAAATCCTTTACCAGAGAAATTTGACCCATTTATCTTAACAATATCTGCCGCGAAGTGATTCAATCAAACCATAGTTTCCAGAGAGAGTCTCCATAGACTCGTCACTCCCAAAACCTCACATCACAGCTCTGCTCTGGCAACAATGGCAATTTCAGATTCCAAGAAACCAAAATGCAGTCAAGACCTAGAGCTCTTGAAATCCGACGTCGTTTCCTTTACCTCTTCAATCGGCCTCTCTTCTTCTCTCCCAAGTTCCTCCAGCGGCTTTGACGATTCCGATTTTTGCAAAACCGGCCATCTCAAACCCAGCAAAAAATCGTAGCCAAACAAGCCTTTAAAGCAACCCAACTCCAAAGGCGAAGCAAAACCAGAGCTCAACAAGAAGAGAAACAACAATGAACGGCCTAAACCTTGGGTTTTTCAACCGATCGATAATTCGAGAGGGCTTGATAAGCTTAAGAACCTTCCGAAGCTTCCATTGATAAAACCGAGCTTGCTGGGCGTATGACACGTCAATGAGGCTGAATTGGAGGAGAAAGTGATATCAAAAAAGAAGGTTGAGTTTGGAGATTTGGAGGAGTGGAAGAGAGCAGCGGGAGAGACACACAGAGAGCGTGAGATATATATCAAATTTCTCTATGATAGATGGGAGGGACCTTAGACATCAAAAAATAATATTATGAATCTCTTCCATTACTAAAAATACGAGAGGGACTTTAGACTAATTTCCCCAAGAATTTTTTAGCCGGAGCTAAAATAGCTAAAATGTCAAAAAGTCAAAAAAACCAACCCACATACCAAACAACAGCTAAATATCCTAATAATATGACCTATTAAAATATAAATATATGTTATAAACTAATTAAAATATACGTAGTTAATTTTTTTTTTAATAAATTTCTCTATATATAATAATTATAACATTAATATTATTTTTTGATATTATGATTTTTTTTTTAATTTTTTTTTTTAACTTGGACTTTCATTAAGGAAAACAAGCAGCAGCATCGACTCATATCACGTGAGGATTTTGGTGTTGGAGTGGTAAGCGCCCCGCATAATTTATGTAGACATGGCATGTAGACATTCAGTCATCTCCTCGGTAGTTTATTTGGGTTTGTAGTATTATTGTTTTTCAAATAAATAAATTATTTCCCTCTCCCATGAGAATCTCATATTTTTAGGAAAATATTAACCATTTAAAAGTAAAAAAATAATTAACCCCATAACATTCCTAATTTTATTAAATTCCCATTGGAGATTCTTAATAAAAACAAACATTTGATGCATTCAACTTGTTTGTTTAGATTTTCAGGATTCACTTTTTAAAAAATTAATTTTTTTATTTTTACTTATTTTTTTAATATTTTGAGTAAATTTTTTTAATTTTTAAATACACTTAACATAAATACACTTTAAAATATAATATTTATGAAACTTTTTTTTGAAAAAATTTACTAAATACTAAAAATAAATATATATATATATATATATATGAGAATTCAGTACATTTTTCATATTCTTGTGTATTTATTGATTTTTTAAAGGGCCAATTACACTTACGGTCTCTATAGTTTGGAACTTGTGTCATTTTAGTCATTGACTTTTCAATTGTGACATATTTGATCCTGAATTTCGAATCTTATTCTAAATAAGGACAATTGAAGATATTATTGCTTAATTTCAAGGGCAAAATTGTCAATTTAATAAAATATAAACTAATTTGACAAAAATAAATGGGGAGCTTCTATTTACACATCCACCTTCCCCTCTTTGCACACACTTCATAAAAATTATTTTTATTATAAATTTTTTTTTCAGGTGAAATTACTATTATAGACATCAAATAAATCCATTCGGAAGTTGATTGTCGAAAAAATAATAAAAATTCGGAAGTCTACTTCCGAACCAATTGTTTATTTTCAGAAAGCTACTTCCGAACCAATTGCTTATTTTCGGAAATCTACTTCCGAACCAATTATTTATTAAAAAAGATGTGAAAAGAGGGGAATGGGTGTGTGTAAATAGAAGCTCCCAAATAAATGTCAATTTTTTAAATTTTTTTTTAAATATTATTTCTACCCACTAAAGATAAAATAATGTAAAATTGATAAATCTTTTAGACTTTTTTTTTACCAAATTAATTTTTATTATGTGTTTGGATGATGATCATGTAATAGGTGATTATTTTTATTTTCATTAAATTAGTATATATTTTTCAAAAGTCAAATATGATGAGAACTTTGATATTGTTATTAAACCAATCCATTAAATTAAAAAAATCCAAAACTAAAAACATTTTACATATTAAATATATTGATTACACATTAAAATCTTAACAACCACCCATTATATGATCATCATCCAAACACATAATAAAAATTAATTTGGTAAAAATAAATAAATAAATGTCTAAAATTTTATCAATTTTACATAATTTTAACTTTGACGTGTAGAAATAATTTTTTAAAATTTAAAAATATTTTTTTGATATTTATTTTTGTCAAATTAGTTTTTATTTTATCAAATTGACAATTTTGCCCTTGACATTAAGCAATGACATTTTCAATTATTCTTATTTGGAACAAGATTCAAAATGCAGGGTCAAATGTGCCACAATTAAAAAGTCAAGGACTAAAGTGACACGATTCCCAAACTATAGGGATTGTTAGTGTAATTTGCCATTTAAAATTTTTTTTTATAAATATTTTACTTTTTAGATTTATCTAAGTAAGGTGCATATAAAAAAATAATAAAAAATTACTTAAAATTTTAAAAATATTCACTAAAAATAAACAAAAAACTTAATTTTCAAAAAATTGAATCTAGAAAATTGAAACCAAACTGATTGGTACACAAATTTTATTATTAATAATGGAGATTCCCATTTTCATTCTCATTTAAGATTTTTATCTTTCAAACATAATCTTAAGAGATAAATTATTTGTAACTAAAGTCTCGTTTGACAATTATATGTTTTAGTCAAAAAGTAACTATAAGTTATTACATCATTTTTTCTATTTTTTTATATATCTTTTCGTAAAAAAATTAAAAATTACTAAAATAACTTGTTCCCAAACGAGACTTTAAGTCATTAATTTAAAATTTTATTTATTTATTTATTTATTTATTTGAACTTTCCCTACCATACGTTTATTTAGGGGGAAGTCAAAAATAACTTTTTTATGAAAGCAAGCCCATTGGCTTAGTGAATAAGGTGGGTGTTCATACCCCTTGCACCCTCTCCAGCGTTTATTTGTTTGAAATTCTTTATAAAAAAATCACTTTCATAAAAGTAAAAAATTTCTCATTTCATTTTCACACGTCTCACTCTAAATATATAGAAATATATAACTAAAAAAAATTCGATCTTCAATCAAGTCAAAAACTCTAGCACATCACCAAGAAATCTAATTCGGTAGTGTGAAATGGACCTAACCCTAGTCATTAAGCAATTTTTCTTATTTTTTCTCATATTTTCTTATGTTTGGTTTGAGTGATAAGCAACTA
The DNA here is from genome assembly GCF_055761805.1 of Camellia sinensis. NCBI lineage: Eukaryota > Viridiplantae > Streptophyta > Magnoliopsida > Ericales > Theaceae > Camellia > Camellia sinensis. The sequence continues at coordinate 240,966,644 of NC_138961.1, read as the reverse complement.
ATATATCAGTAAAATTTATATTTTACGACTATTTCTTTGTGTCTGTTTAGAAAAATACATTCAAGATTTCAAAATCAATAGGAAAACAAATTGCAATTTGGACTAATACATTTATAAACCCTGATTGAATCATAAGTTTACAAAAATGATTGTGTGATCATTACTGAATAACCATATTCAAGAGAACAAATGTGTGTTGGGACGACGAAAACAAATAAGCCTCCACCATCCAGCCAATCCAAAACAAGTAGCTGAGGCGTGGAGTTATGTAATTAGATTTCAATAATAATTAATTAAATTACAACTATGTTAAATTTTTCACCAAGGGGATGTAGCTCAGATGGTAGAGCGCTCGCCGGTTTTCATTGAAAGTTTCATATTTACAAAAATGAAATAGAGATGGAAATTTGTACTTTATTATTATTATTTTTTTTTTAACATTGAAAATTCAAACACATCCATTTAGGAGGAGGGTCCCTTCCAGTTGCGAATTGGTGGTGTTAACATACATATTAATATATTACATATTAATATATTACTCTCATAGTATAGTTTGTATATATTACTATAATATATTAATATGTTAGTATGTATATAATATGTATAGGTATATTTTAATATTTACCTTTCGGCTGCTGCTTTCGGCCGATTCCTCTTTCGGCTCCTTTTCTTTATTTTAATGCAACACATCATAATGATGTTTGTAAATCAGCTCCTATATTATAGAGCTTCGAATTGGTTTCTCATTACAGAATGAATATCAGATAATTCTCTGTCAATATCACTCTCTCAACTCTCTTTCAATTTATTTCACATGGTATCAGAGCACAAGTGTTTCTCCTAAGCCTCTGCATCACACTTTCTTCTCTTGGCAGATTACTGCATACCTCGTCCTTACCCAATACACAGATTTGACAACACCAACACCTTCGTCTCTTCACGACGAAACCAACGCCACCAGATTCATCATCATCTGAGGTCTCACGCGCCTCCACGCGCCACCAGAACATTAGCCCACGCGCTGCCTCGCTTCAGACGCGCTCTACGCGCCTCCTACACTGACCGGTGCTATTGTGCGCCACTGCCTCATCTGCTAACGTGAGCCGCGCGTTTCTGACGTCAGCCGACGTCAGCCCTTCTGCTTCCGTGCGCCGTATGTCTTCGTCTGCTAACGTGCGCCGCGCCAATCTATGCTAACCTGCGCCGCGCAGTTTGACCAGCCGTTGACTATTTGATTTTCTGCCTTTCTGGTCATATTTTTGGTCCGTTCACTCCTTTTCTGACTAATTTTGACCATCTGAATTCACTGGTAACCTCAGATTTTTCAGATTCTACCTCAATTGTGCTATTTTTCTCTCATGGATCGCCTGGACTCCTCTAATCACCCTATTTCCGTTATTCTTGACGGGACTAATTATGTCCTATGGGCACAAGCTATGTCTGGCTTCCTCAGAGAAAAGAAACTTTGGCGCATCATCACTGGGGATGTACGCAAACCCGTTCAAGAGACCACGGATTCCGCTGCCACAGACTCCGCCACCAAATATGTCGACCGATTGGAAGATTGGGATAGTAAAAACTATCAGATCATCACTTGGTTTCGCAATACTTCCATTACATCTATCAGCCTCCAATTTGGTCGGTTCCAACTTGACTCTGCTTCCTCTCCTGCCAAAGCCATCTGGGATTTTTTACAAGAACGCTATCAGACTACTGGCCTTGCTCACCAATATCAGCTTCTGAGTCATCTTCACCGTATGCGCCAAGAAACAACTCAGAACATTAATGATTTCCTCTCCTAAATGTATTATGTTTGGGATCAGCTCGCTCTTTCTGAACCTCCATGGGATTGTACTACGGATGCTGCCTTGTTTACTACTTACCGTGACCAACAGCGCTTGGTTCAGTTTCTCATGGCTCTCACTCCCCGATTTGAGCCAGTCCGAGCATCTCTCCTTCATCGCACTCCTTTACCCACTCTTGAGCAAGCAATTTCTGAACTCCTGTCAGAGGAAACCAGATTTGGTACTCTCCATCCGCACCCTGTGGACTCTGTTCTTGCCACTCCTCAGATTCGAAGTTCTCCTTCCCCACCTTCACCACAGAAGTCCAATACCTGCAATTACTGTCACAACCGCAATCTTCCGTCAACTCATCTTCTGGTTCATTGTCCAGTTCGTCTTTGTCGATTTTGCAACAAGACTGGCCCTGGTCATCTCCAGCAAGACTGCTTCCGCAATCCCGCCCGTGCCTCTCGCAATGGTCCTTCCACCGGGAATTTTTCTCGCAGCCACTCTCACCGTTCTGGGACTCAGTTTAAACCAATGCCTGCTCAACGCACTGCTGCTGCTGCCTCAGAGGATTTACCTTCCTCTGTTCCTATAGACCCTTCCACTCCAGTCTTCTCTCAAACTGCTGTCGAAGCCATGCTTCAACATTTTTGGCAGCATTCCAGTACTCCTCCATCTACTGCTTTATCTGCCACCGCAGGTAACTCTTCTTGGTACTTTGACTCCGCTTGTTGTAATCACATGACTTTTGATCCTACTATTTTTACTCCTCTCTCTTCTACTCCTCATGTTCCTTCTATCCATACTGCTGATGGGTCTCTCCTGTCTGTAAGTCATGTTGGTTCTGTTTCAACCTCTCACTTATCTTTATCCCATGTCTATCTTATGCCTGCTCTTACTTTAAATCTTATCTCCATTAGTCAATTATGTGAGCATGGTCTAACTGTTACCTTTTCCCGTACTGGTTGTTTGGTGCAGGACCCTCGGACGGGGCAAACTCTTGGGATAGGCCGTAAGCATGGACGTCTCTACGAACTCATCCATCTTCATGTTCCCGATTCCTCTCAGATCACAGCTCCTACCACTGCTACCACTGCTCATCTTTTATCTCCTTTTCAGCTTTAGCATTATCGTTTAGGCCATCTTTCTGTTGGTCGTTTAAAATCTTTAATTTCCAATGGTCATTTAGGTCATGTAAGTTCTGATGTTTTAGATTGTGTGTCCTGTCAACTTGCCAAACAACCTGCCTTGTCATTTAATAAATGTAACAACCCTCATACTTTTACCGATTAAAGACTGATTGATTACCGATAACCATCGATTACCGTTAAACTGAATTGATTATGATCGATAATTGAATTGATTAAAGTACTGAACTGACTGACTGAAAACTGGAACTGGATTGAAATAGTACATCTGTTTGAATTGCATTTTATCTGTTGATTGTTTGTTTGATCTGTTCGTATTTTAGTGTTTAAACTGCTAATTGAAGGCCTTATCAGCGGCCGAACCTGAAATTGATTGATGTTTTATGATCCTCATAATTAATGTAATTTTATGGTATAATTATCTGAAAACCGATTAGGTATGATTAAATTAGATTAAAATAAGCCAATTAAAGAGTTTGACGTAATTACACTTTTGCCATCTAGTGAGGCCTTTGTTTACTCATATTTGAGCCTTGTGTATGCTTTATCAAAACATTTCTTCAGCCATATTTTGAGCACACCACCGAACTAGAGAGAGAGGAAGTGAGAGAGTGGAATTGTTCTAGAGAATTGGCTTGAAAGGCTTGAAGAGATCATAGGAGATTTGCCTAATTGGACTCCTAAACCTTGAATACAAGCTCTAGGTAAGGATTTTATCTTCTCATTCTTGTGTTTGAACTGGTTCTTGCATGGTTCATGTCTAGTTGTAGAGCTAAGTCATGAATTGGTCCATTAATGGTGAATTGAAGCTCAATCTTTGCATGCATGTTAGTATTGTTGGATTTTGAGTTGGGTTCATGGCAAAAGGTTACATGCATGTTCATAATTTTGTAATGGTCCATGTTTTCACCATGTTTTGAAAAGAATTGGCTCCTTAGAGCATCACATTGGAGCTTCAAAATGGTTTGAATTCATGCATGTTGCATGTTCATATTGTTCTTGAAATTGGTTTGAAATTGGGTTTGAATAAAACACCCTTGGGCTTTGATTTCTCAAATTGAGTTTTGAACCATGTTTAACTATGAGTTCACATGTGTTTTCTGGAAATTTAGCCCAAGAGGTCGAGTTTTGATGCTTTTGAACTTGGTTTTGAGCTTGGAGGTGCAATCTGGGTTTTCCAGATTTCGCACTTCCGCTCGAGCGGGTGAAATGCCGCTCGAGCGTGGAATCCGAGCATCCAGCATCTCTCTGCACTGTTTTACAGTCCGCTCGAGCGGAGGATTGGGCGCTCGAGCGGAGTCTTGTCTCAAGCTCGAGCGGGCGTCGAGCGGAGATTTCACCCATCCAGTACTTTTACAATACGCTCGAGCGGGTAAGTTTACGCTCGAGCGTGTACCTTTGTTGCGTGACCGCTCGAGCGGGGAAACATGCGCTCGAGCGGGACCCTATTTTTCTGAAAATGCTTTTACATGTACATCTTTGCATCCTCATTCCATTCTAGGCATTCTTAGACCTAGTTTAAGGCATCTTGTTGAGGATATAGATGTAGAACACACCGAGGCATTAGGAATTAAGTTATTACCGTTCCCAATTGGGTAGCTTAGTGTGTGTTCAATCTGTTAACTGTGTAGGGTTGGCGACTGGGGAGACACGCTCTAGCATATTGTAGCCCAAACTCTGTGAGTAACAATTGTGTAAAGATATGTTCAACTGATATCTTTTGAATACTGAACTGAACTGTTTACTGAACTGGTATTACTGAATGAATGTATGTCCTTTATTTCTGAACTGTACTGTGGCATCCTTAGTACCTACTGTTCACTGTTACTGTTACTGTTACAGAGATCTCTGTCGGTTCCCTCGTGGAACCACTACTGTTTACTGACTGATGGCCATCATTACTGTTCGGTCTTTTAAGACCTACTGTTACTGTTATGCTAATGGATGTACCACATATGACTGTTTGCTGTACTGAACAACTGAAATACTGATTGAATTGAACTGTTTTCGTTACTGTAAGGACATTCATTCTAAACCCCTTTACGCTTTATGTTATTCACTGGGCTTTAGCTCACTGCTCATATATATATGTAGGTGTACAGGCACCAGATCGGAGCTAGGAGCGTCAGGGTAACTCCAGTTTTGTCAAGCCAGCCTTTGTGCCTCACTGCGAGGTTCCGAGTTGCCATGCTATGGCTTGGGGGTGTTTTGTTTGTTTTCCCCCACCTGTCTTCATACTGTCTAACTGTTCTGTATAGACTGAATGTTTACCGTACTGTTATCAAGGGATTAGGTCCCTGTACTGTGTGACTGTAAATTCTGTATAGACTGTACTGTTTGTGTATGTATGAATGCATGAAAAATCTTTTTGGCATGCAGACCGTCGCAGCTCATTGGACATTGTTTAATTACTGTTTTGGCTTCCGCCAGGCCCTGTACTCTGTTTTACTGTATTGCTGTTCAGCAGGCCTTCGGTAATCTCGGATTACTGGCCGGTTACGGTGCTAAACCCATAGGGCCGGGTTTGGGTCGTGACAATAAAAGTGCCTCTGTTTCTCTTGCACCATTTGATCTCATTCATTCTGATATTTGGGGACCCTCTCCTACTCCTACTATGGGAGGCGCACACTATTTTGTTGTTTTTATAGATGATTTTTCCCGTTTTACATGGTTGTTTCTTATGAAAAATCGCTCTGAGCTCAAACAACTTTATTACAATTTTGCTGCAATGGTTAAAACACAATTTTCTAAAAATATTAAGCTTTTTCGCTCCGACAATGCCATGGAATATAAAGATTTTGACTTTCTTTCCTTTCTTCAGAGTCATGGTACTCAACCTCATCGTTCTTGTCCCGGTACGTCTCAACAAAATGGCCGTGCTGAACGGAAACATCGACATATCCTTGACACTACTCGAGCTCTCCTTCTGTCTTCCTCTTGTCCGGAACATTTTTGGGGAGAGGCAGCTCTCACTGCTGCTTACACTATAAATTGTATCCCTACGCCTGTCATTCATAATCACACTCCTTATGAGCGTCTGCATGGCACCCGTCCCCCTTACACCAACCTTAGGGTTTTTGGATCTGCCTGTTTTGTTCTTCTCCAACCTCATGAACGTACCAAACTTGAACCACGTTCTCGCCTTTGTTGCTTCTTAGGGTATGGTATTGAACACAAGGGGTATCATTGTTGGGATCCTCTCTCCCAGCGACTTCGTATCTCTCGTCATGTAGTCTTTTGGGAACACAAAATGTTTTCCTCTCTCTCTCTCTTCCGTTTGTCCGTTCCCTCATCCTCTCTGTTTTTTACTGACCCTTTCACGGATCTGTTCTCTGATGAGCTAACTCCACCAGCCTCTCTCGAGCCTGCCTTGCCTACCTCTGCTGGACCTACACCACCGCCCTTGCCCGCCTCCCTCGAGATCTCCAATGAGCTTACTCCACCGCCCCTACCCGCCTCCCTAGAGCCTGCCTTGCCTACTGGTCTGTCCCATGCACTTGCTCCTTCTGATGGTCCTGCTCTTGCTCCCTCGGGATCCTCCCCTTCTGGTGAGTCTCTCCCTCTGGCTCCTCCTGCCTCTACTCGACCACACTGGGTAACCCAACCTTCTACTCGTCTTCGTGACTTTATTGTTGGTTCTACTGCTTTTTCTACTTATGAACCAACCTCCTATCGTGAGGCTCGCTCTAATCCTCTTTGGCAGCAAGCTATGACTGATGAATTGTAGGCTTTAGACAAAACTCACACTTGGGACATTGTTGATCTTCCTCCTGGCAAGACTGCCATTGGCTGCAAATGGGTCTACAAAATCAAAACTTGTTCTGATGGATCTATTGAGCGCTACAAAGCCCGTCTTGTTGCCAAAGGCTTCAACCAAGAATATGGTATTGACTATGAGGAGACCTTTGCTCCTGTTGCTCGTCTCACCTCTGTTCGCAGCCTGATTGCGGTTGCTACCACTCGACACTGGGATCTTTATCAAATGGACGTAAAAAATGCTTTCCTTAATGGTGTTCTTCTTGAGGAGGTCTACATGCAACCTCCCCCTGGGTCTACTTGTCCCCCTCATAAAGTCTGCAAACTTCAACGTGCTTTATATGGTCTCAAACAAGCTCCGCGCGCTTGGTTTGCCAAGTTCAGCTCTACTATTCATGACTGTGGTTTCACCTCCAGTTCTTATGATACTGCTCTTTTCATCCGGAACACTGCTCAAGAGACCACCTTGCTTCTTCTTTATGTGGATGATATGATTATCACCGGTGACGATCTTGATGGTATTCTATGCCTTAAACAGTTTCTTAGTCATCATTTCGAGATGAAAGATCTTGGTCCTCTCAGCTATTTCTTGGGTCTTGAAATCTTCCATGATTCCACGGGGTCTTTTCTCTCTCAGGCTAAGTATACCTCTGATCTTCTCACCCGCGCTGGTCTTACGGATTGCAAGACTGCCTCCACTCCCCTGGAGCCTCAAAGTCGTCTTACACCTCTTGATGGTACTCTTCTCTCTGATGCTACCCTATATCGTCAGCTGGTTGGCAGCCTTGTCTATCTCACTGTTACTCGTCCTGATATTGCCTATGCCGTTCATATTGTCAGCCAGTTTATGTCAGCTCCTCGTACCTCTCACTATGCTGCATTAGTCCGTATCCTTCGCTATCTCAAAGGTACCTTGTTTCATGGACTTCATTATTCTGCCCGCTCCTCTCTCCAGCTTCGAGCTTTTTCAGATGCTGATTGGGCTGGGGATCCTACTGACCGACGCTCTACTACCGGGTTCTGCTTTTTCTTTGGTGATTCTCTTATTTCTTGGCGCAGCAAGAAACAAACTCTTACTGCTCGCTCCAGTACCGAAGCTGAATATCGTGCTCTTGCTGATACTACTCAGGAGCTTCTCTAGCTTCGTTGGCTTCTTGCTGACATCGGTGTTTCTCCCTCTGGCGCTACTGCCCTCTTTTGTGACAATCACAGTGCTCTTCAAATAGCTCACAATGATGTTTTTCATGATCGCACCAAGCACATTGAGATTGACTGTCATTTTATTCGTCAACACGTCACTCGGGGTACTGTTCATCTCCATCCAATCTCCTCTACTGATCAACCTGCTGATATCTTCACCAAAGCCCATTCTCCTGGCCGCTTCATTGACCTTGTCTCCAAACTCCAGTTGGTTGATGTTTGCCCTCCTTGAGTTTGCGGGGGGCTGTTAACATACATATTAATATATTACATATTAATATATTACTCTCATGGTATAGTTTGTACATATTAATATATTACTCTCATGGTATAGTTTGTATATATTACTATAATATATTAATATGTTAGTATGTATATAATATGTATAGGTATATTTTAATATTTACCTTTCGGCTGCTGCTTTCGGCCGATTCCTCTTTCAGCTCCTTTTCTTTATTTTAATGCAACACATCATAATGATGTTTGTAAATCAGCTCCTATATTATAGAGCTTCGAATTGGTTTCTCATTACAGAATGAATAACAGATAATTCTCTGTCAATATCACTCTCTCAACTCTCTTTCAATTTATTTCACAGGTGGCGTTCCGGTCCGTGGGTCAAGATTCCGTTTCGACAATCCAAACTGTTTATTTTGTTAAATATTTTATGTATTTTTTTACCAAAAAAAATTAGATTAATCTAATAATTGTAACTAATTTTTGTCATTAAAAAAAATGTATGTTTTTTTTTTTTAATTTATGACAAATATAACAAATTGAATTAGTTACAATTATCGGCTATTTTTTGTACGGATGAAATATATGAAATACCCAATAAAATGAATGATTTAGATCATCGATATAGAGCCCGTGGTAGATCTCATGGTCTGGAACAACGCTCCCCAATCTAGATTTTGGAGTGGAGAGGATCCTCCTCCTAAATTTATTAGATAATGATGTCTCTAATCTCCTCGAAAATATATAAACGGAGGGGACTTGGAGATCGTATACCTTTTAAGAGCATCTCCAACGGTAATAGGCATTTTACATATCTAAATATTACTATAAAGTATACATTTTATTTTGCCTATTAACTATTTCATGTTTCTGCTCCAACCATGCTCTTTATTTTAGCTATTCGTCCAAATACTATTAATTTTATAAAATGCCACATCAGCAACAAAGATGGAGGGAAATAATCCTAATGATTAAATACATTTTGCCTAGCCTTAAAGGCTAGCTACATGTAGCTAGTGAATTTGAGTTGAGCTAAAATGCCTAATCGCATGCCTAGTGCATTGGAGTTGAAAAAAGTGAGTCATACTAAGCATTTTAACTAACAAGCATTATATGCCTAGTGCGTTGGAGATGCTCTAAGAGGCTCATAAACAAAGGCTCTTTTAACATTGAATCTCAAAATTGACACTTCCCTTTCAAGTAATTGAAACAAACATATATCGCTTCTGGTTTGGAATTGTTTTCGTTTTCAATGTTATAGTTTTTTTCAAGTTTTTGGAAATAAAACTAATGAAAAACTTAAAAGAACCATTGTTTTCATATTATATGTGAGGGGAAAAAAAATTCAAAAACAGTTTATCAAACAAGTTTCATAATGATTTGAGTTTCTGGACTCTTCAAAATGTAGATTGTTCCATTGAAAGCTTGAAGTTTCTGAATACGGTGGTACTACATGTACCAATTAGTATACACATTAGTGTACCAACTAGTGTTATGCCATTATTATTGACCTCATTTATTATACAAATTACAAATACTCAAAACCTTTAAAATTATGCCACATCATCGGTTAGTATATTAGTTAGTACATTAATTAGTACACATAACATTATTCTTCTGAATAGTATGTGATGCTTTACAGGAATTTGCCTGAATTGTGCCATAATGAAAACAAAATTATAAAGATAAAGCAACGCCCAATATAATGAAAACAAAATAACAAAAAAAAAAGCAAAAAAATATTTAATTACCCAGAAACTGAACCACTTTCCCATACTTTCTTAGCAGCCAAAACACGTAAGACAAATTGGATCAGTCTGAATTCTTAATATCTCTCAATGCATGACAGATAAGTAGAAATCCATAAGCATAGAAAGCAGTGGCATAGACCAGCCCAGTGAGAGCAGCAATTGTACCCATCGACTTCATAGACTCAAACACAGGGCTGGAAAGAAGCATGGTGGCGAAAACCGAAGTGGCAAACTTCAAGCCATCTTCCATAATACAGACCTTTGTCCCAGGCACCCAATTGAGAGTCAAGAGTTCGGAAACACCACAACAAGCTCAAATGGCTGACCATGTAAAAATAGTAGAAGAAGATTGTTGATAAGATCTTATAGAGATCAACATCTAGGTTGCCTCCGATGCCAAGTTAGGCTAATGTGTGCAATAACAGAAGCATGGAAGCACAAGACAACACAAAGTATTTCATTCCCACTCCTCATCTCTTGAACTAATTGAAGATAATGAAACACAATATATAGTTGGGTTCAGAAGTGAAATTGGTGGTGTTGGGTCTTTGTGCTTGAGGAAATGTGGCTTTCATGCACATTAATTTGAGATGTGCTCATATAAATGAAAAGGTATGAGGCCAATTTTATTGCCGTTCCTTTCACTCCAGGTTTATATAACGATGATAATGATAAATTTTATATTATGGTAATGAGATTACCCGATAAAGTTAGTGCGAGAAGTGAGGGTTTGTAGTAGTTAGCTGGCTCTGATACGAAGCATAGAAACATGAGATAAGTACAAACAAACAATGTCCATTTCCTACTTCTAGGAACAGATTTCAAAACCAGTTCTAGCTCCTGGCTTTTATTCTTGTTAGACAGAAAGAAAACTGTGTGTGTACACCATGAGAAAAGCTAGAAAACCAAAAAAAAATTAACCAAAATATTAATATGTGATGTGAATTCAATTATGTACAATGGGACCTCTTGAAATGAATCTCAACAAATGTTGTTTATGGATATTTTTCTAAATAAATTTATGAGTAACTAGCTAGCATTGAAGAATCAATCGATCCTAACTTTTTCCTTCCACCACTGTCCTCCGACTACAAGAAGCAATGATACAAATGTAATAGAGTTTCCTTGTCGCCTGTTGTATGTACGTTTCTTACTTGGGTAACGAAACGCACCATTAATCACTTGGCCATTAAGATTACCCTATATTAGGCAACAATAGCCCTGAACACTTTTATACATTGCCCAAATCAAGCATATCCCTTATCCTCTGACTCTCTTGATCAAAATTCGTTTGGGAAGTGGGTTGTCTCTTTGATATTTGGTTTTTTTGGTTATTTTAGTATGAGGTTAAAAAGTCTCTTTGAAAATGACTTTTGATTTTTTTGACTTTTTGTGAAAGAAAGAATGTAATGATTATGGGTTGGATGTGATGTTTTATTTTATTAGGTTAAAAAGTCTATTTTGTTTTTTGTGACTAAAATAGCCAAAAACGCCCCAAACTTGGCTTGCCAAACGAAGCCTTTGACAATAAAATTGGTCACCAAAAACACAAAATTATGATTGTTTTACATATAACTTACAAGCTGACTTTTTTAATTATTACGAAAAGGAGTATAAAAAAATAAAAAGTCATATGACTCAAACAAGTCAATAAACATAGTGTTGCGAAATGAAGTCTAAGAGTGGACACCATCATACATTAAAAAAAATTAATAAAAGAACAACAATGGTGACAAGTTTGGTGACAATTTTTTGTCATCACCAAACTTTCTCAAATACAAAAGTGACACCCATGAACATTTATTTAACCCACCATGATTTATCTAATGTGTAGTTTTCACCTAGTTAGAATTACATCAATGCCGTAAATTTTAGTTGCTATCCAATTGTGACAACAAAATTTCTTTTGCAATAATTAATTTGTTAAATTTTTTTGCAATGGCAAAAAGTCATCACCAAATTATTTTTTACCAACGCAAAAACTCTTTTAGTGATGGCAATGGGTAAGAGGGAAGGCAATTACATTTTATATATATATATATATATATCATTTTTTGTCTTTTATTTATTGTTAAAAATTGTTTCAAAATTTGGTTAGGGAAAAATTAAAATTTTATCCAAAATTTGATGATGTCAACAAATTTCATTCATTTGTTTAACGCCTGATTAACAACGTAGGTGGAAGTGTAATGTGATTATGATTTTGAGCTAGATCGATGTTATCTTTCAATACTAACTATAATTTAAGTAATAATAATAATAATTAGAAAAAGGGAATTCCATGTAATTTGTCCAAATAAAGGCTTACCTCTTTCCATATGGTTGTTTTAAGTTTAGTTTTTTTTTTTTTTTTTTAATCTATGTAATAAATAATAAATTGGAGATTGTGGCATAAAAGGGAGAAATTTTACATAAGCAAATATTTAACTTGCTAATAAGTAGTAATTATCTTATATTCTGAAAATTTCACTATGGCAGTATATTCAGTCAATATTAAGGAATTATGTATTTATATAATAAATAAATAAAAAATTACAAATTACTATTAATTAAGTATATAATTTGTTTCTCAAAAACCAGATAATAAATTCTGATAGCGAGCATTTTTTACTTTTCAAATAAAATTGTTGCTCGTTTTTCTATGAAAAAAATTATAATATAATGCATTTAAAAAAAATTATAGTATTAATAAAAATTCTCGAGCATTTTTTTAAAAAAAGATTAAATTTGTTTCCCGTTTTTCTATGTAGCGTGAGTCAAGATTCCACGTCATTTGGACCGTCCGATCAATGACCCTGAAAATTCAAAATGGATTCAGCTTGTGTACAGTCCGATCTCAGATTGAACGGTGCTGTTGGGTCAGTGGAGGCCCACTATGAGTTTCTTTTTGATAATTTGAACTAATAAATATGTAAAAATCGTCGAGTATTATATCTCTATAAAAAATAACATTGATCGGATATCGATATCTATGGTGTCGTTTGGTAGCACTTACGTTTTCAATTTTCTGTTTATATTTACAAAAAATTAAAAAGTTCAAAAAAAAACTTATTTGGTAAAATTTTTGATTCATAAATCAGTGGTCTCAGTTTATAAATTTGGCTAAAAAATGTGTTTTCATTTTGAGTTTTCAGTTTTTTTTTTTTTACCACCTAACACTAGCCACCACCCGCCACCATTTTCCACCACTGTCTTCCGCCACCACCACCTACCACCCACTCCCCACCACCACCTGCCACCCACCTACAACCACCAGCCACCACCCGTCACTGCCACCAGCCACCACCCACCTGCCACCCACTCGCCACCACCATCTACCCCTCGCCACCACTACCACCACCACCCACCACCCACCTGCCATCCACCCGCTACCACCCACCACCCGCCACTACCATCCACAGCCCGCCACCACCACCACCTGCCGCCTACTTGCCACCACCACTCACCACCCACCTACCACCACCCACCACCACTAGCCACCTGCTACCACCACCACCCACTTGCTACCACCTACCACCCGCCACCGTCACCCACCCACCACCACCACCACCACCACCACCACCACCACCACCACCACCACCACCACCCCCTACCTACCCGCCACCACCGCCATTCGCCACTCACCTGCTACCACCGCCACGACCACTTACTCGCTATCACCCACCACCCGCCACCGTCACCCACCCATCCACCGTCACCACCCACCACCCACCCACCCACCCACCATCACCACCTGCCATTCACCTGCCACCATCTACCACCACTCGCCACCCACCTGCCACCACCACCCGCCACTACCACCCATTCGCTACCACCCACCACCCCCCACCGTCACCCACAAACCACCACCCGCCATCTACCCGCCACCACCACCCGCCATCCGCCATCCACCTACCACCACCACCACCCACTCGCTATCACCCACCACTCGCCATCGTCACCCATCCATCCGCCATCCACCTGCCACCATCACCACCACTACCCACTCGCTACCACCCACCACTCGCTATCGTCACCCACCCATCCGCCACCACCAACCACCACCAACTACCCACCACCCATCGTTACCACTTTCCACCACCGTCTTCCGCCGCCACTTGTCACCACTTGCCATTTCTCACTCTTTTTTATATTTTTAAATTTTTTAAAACATTTTGTCAATTACTAAACGTGTTTGTAGTTTATGTTTTTTTAAAAATAAACAAAAAATAAACAAAAACCAATTTATAAAATTTTTGTAAATATAAACTGAAAACGTAAACATTACCAAACACATCCTATGTGATCAATTTAATTTTTTATCAACCATTAATTTGTTGACCGTCCATTTTTTTTATACAAAACTAATTTGATCTCATAGCTATGGATATTCGATTAAAGTGATTTTTCGCAGACATATAGTACTCAACGAGTTTTACACATCAAATAGTTCGGATTATCAAAAAGAGACCCGTGATGAGCCTCCGCAAACCCAACAGTACCGTTTAGTCCGATCTCAGACTGGAGCTGAACCCATTGAGAATTTATGCCGGTTCGCTGAACGGTTTGATTTAGAAGGATTGGTTCTGATAAACCGGTCGGTGAGGTTTTTTCAGTTTGCTCTCCGTCTCGCTTCACTCCTTTGCTGCAAGGTTCGCTTTACTAGTTACATCCTGTATATGTGTATATCTATACATTTGCGATTCATGTATGCTTTTCTAGTAGTTAAAGCTTTGATGAATTAGGGCTTGTTTAATTGAATAAAAAAGCAAACTTGAATCAGCAGTATGTATATTTATGAATTTGATGAATTAGGGTTTGTTTAATTGAATAAAAAAACAAACTTGAATTAGCAGTGTATATATTTATGAATTTGATGAATTATGGTTGTTTTGACGTATGATTTATGGTGGAAAATCATGGTCTGTCGCTGAAAGTTATATGAAATTTCCATTGAGGGGTGTAGTTTTGTTATATAGTTTGTATCTGACCCCTTCACGTTAACAATTTGTGAATTTTCCTTTGAATTTGATGTTAGGGCGTGTTTGGTCTCGTTTTCTTTTTCTGTTTTCTATACTCAAAAACAGAATGAAAACTGAAACATGAAAATTATTTTGTTTGGCATGCGTTTCCAGTGTTTTTTTTTTTTTTTGGTTGGGGAAACACACTATTTGTAAATTATTTTCTGAATTTTTGAAAACTTTATTTGCACTAAATGAAACTATGGATCCTTTTCATTACTCCTGTTTTTAAAATCATGAAAAAAAAAAATGAAAACATCGAAAGAGAAAACAGGAAGGATACTAAATAGGGCCTTATTATCCATGGTAACTTTGTTGGAAATTGAATGCCCTTTATTTAACTGTTAATTTCCTTTTCTTGCAAATTTGGGTCTTTGAGCACATACCATTGATTGATCTTGCATTATGTACCTGACTACATACCATGGTTGTAGTAGAGTCGTTAATCCGGTTCCGTACCAGCCGGATCTTACCGTACCATCAATTCCGTTTCGGCTAAGTTTTTGCATGGTTTCGGCCAGTTTTGCCAATACCGGGAAATTTCGGCCTGAAAACATAATACCACAATACCTGCCGGTACCGTGATTAAGGCATTCTATCTATAATTTGCTCAAAACACATCTTAGATGAAATGTTTTCCACTTACCCTAGACTCCAACAGATTGCTTCAGTGTCTCAAATTGAAGGCAATACAAACGTTGTTCACTGCTCTACCTCTCTAGGTTTGTTGTTGTCCCTCTCGCTTAATCCTCTCAAGAGTTATCTTTGATCCTCTTTATCTTTGTTTGGGACCTTTGGCTATGGATCTTCTTTATAGAAAATTCTGAACTTGATTTCATGATATTTGCATGTTTTCCCTCTTTATATCTTTGACTTTTTGACTTTCTGTTCTTGGATTTCTTTAGTTTCTCTTTTTATTGAGAATTGATGCATTTTTGCTGTGTGTGCATGGTAGGTGTTCGATAAACAGGCCTGGCCCTGGCCCAAGGCGAGCAAGGCCGCCGCCTTGGTTCCCCAAAATTTAACCAAATCTAAGGGCCCTGAAATACTTTTAATCAATGTAATATTAGTAGCTCTAAATTAAGGACCAGCCCAAGTTACTTAACTTCACAACACAGTCCAGACAAAAGGCCCCCAAAAAAATGCGGGGTTCCAAGTTGAATTACAAAAATATATTGGGTAAAGTATGTAAATAATAAAACTCTATCAATTAAACCTGGTGCTTTCTATTCCTTCCCATCTGTAAGCGTTGGAAGCAAATTGTATGGAGACCAAACAAACGGCCAGTCCAAATTCTAGGCCACGAGATAATCGATGCGGTGCTCTTTTAAATTCATTGCTCTTATTTGATTTGAGAACTTTGCCTTTCAATTTAATCTCTTTTTTTTTTTTTTTTTTTTTTTTTTTTTTTTAAAGTTATTGATTGCATTGCTTTTAATTTTGATTTGTGCCATAAATCTAATTTTAATGCCTATTTTTTTAATCTAATTTTTTTGTTGATTAAATTTTGTCATGCTTTTGTTTTGCTTGAATCAAATATTTTCCTCAGTTGTTCACCAATTTTGTGGGTGTTCTTTGAATTGTAGTTATGAATTGAATTTCTATTGAGTTTAGATAATCTATCTTAGTTGAATTTCTCTTCAATTTAGATTAATTTTATAATCATGGTTGTTCTGTATATGAAAGGAAAAAATAGAAAAACTAATTCAATTTAAATTAAATTCAGTAATTTCATTTTGCCCCACAGTTTTTTTTTTTTTTTTTGTAGTTTCATATAGAAGACCCCCATTTTAATGTTTGCCTTGGGCCCCGAAAAACGCAAGGCCGGCCCTGCTGATAAATGCTCTGTCTTCATGTCCCAATATATTCCCAACCATTGAATCATGTGAGAATCTTGAGGTACATGAATCTCAACACATGATCCAGTGGTTAGAAGATCCCATGCCCAAATGGAGTATGAGGAACTGCAGTGTGCGATTTTCTATTCTATATTCATGGCACTTTCCTTTTTTCCAATTGTTGTCAGGATTTTTTTTTTCCCATCATAGTTTTTCTAAATGTTGTCCTGTGGGTTATGTGTGTTTTGTTGCTATGTGTTAGAATTTACCAATTTACTCCTCCACCTACCATCTCCACTAGCACCCACTTCACCTACCACCTCCACTATCTCCACTAGCACCCACTTCACCTACCACCTCCACTACACTACACCTACTACCACCTTCTCTTCTATATATAGGAGTTGTAATACATAACACAATATCAAACAATCTTGTAATCAATAACAATCAATAATACAGTATTTTCTACATGGTATCAGAGCAGGTTTAGAACCTAGTATTTTCGCTTCCCCGGCGGGCGGCAACCTCACCTTAGCCGCCCGCCGGGCCTCAATCTAGTCTGCTAGAATTTTGCTACACATACCTTCACTCTGCTTCACCACCAGTGCACCACTTACCACCACCACATCCGTATAAATACCAACCATTTCCACCACCAGGGAAACCCACCAGATCGGATGTCCATTGCCCATGTTGGAGCTGATTTGGGATTGTTTTTCAGTAACTGGTGTGCATGTGCATAAGCCATTACTCTCTCTCGCGCTGCCACACAACAGTGCTCATTCTTTCACAGAAACCTTTCGAACTGTCGAATTGTATTCGATTCGATTCGATTCGGAACTTGTGTTTTTTGGTTCAAGGGTTTTGCTTTGACAGTGAAGTAGTAGATGAGGCCAATCAAGCTTCCCGAACCTCCCAGCAGCGCCCCCATGGGCGTGCCGGACATCTTCGAAGGCGGCGTTTACGGCGTTATCCGGCGAGCCCTCGTCATCGGAAATGGTTTTCCGGCCTCCGAGAACCAAAGCATCGGACTGGTTCGCGCCCTCGGTCTTTCCGAGAAGCAAACTTTATATCGGGTTACAAGACCAAGAGGAGGAGTCAATGAATGGCTTCACTGGCTCCCAGTTTCTCTCCACAAAAAGTTAGATTGCATCCTCAGGCAGATTTATGGTTACACGCAAATTCTGTTAGTCGGTAGAGGGAAGAAACTTGTATCTTTGCATACAGAAAATGGTGGCAGTAGAGGCTTAGCCTCCATTTTAGAAGCAGATGTAAAGAAGATTGTTGCCATGGCTCGTGAGACATTTGAGAAGGATGGCCCTTTACTGGTGGTTGCATCTGGCCGAGACACAGTATCAGTTGCAAGTGACATAAAGAGATTAGCGTCTGACAACGTGTTTGTTGTTCAGATTCAGCACCCATAAATCTCTGAGGGAAAGAGGTTTGGTTCGTCCATTTACTGGTCTTGAGGATATGTCAGAAAGCTGGAGTTACCCTCCACTAAATGATGCTACTCCAACCCATACTTTTTCTCCTTTCCAGGCACTCTTGTTCCCCACTCATATTTTTTTTTATTATTTTACTCCTCCTTTTGACAAGGACACGAACCACACACTGTTTTGCACACTCATCATCTTCTTTTTCCCTTAGTGGTAGGACCCGCCCCAACACCTTTGAATCTCCCCTTTTTTTCTTTTTTGTTTTTTATTTTTTATTACTTTAACCTTCCGAAATTTTTTCTTCACCTTTATCCCACACTTCATTTTACTTATTATTATTATTCTTATTATTAATCTTTTTTTTCATTATTATTTCTTAAAAAAAAAAAAAATAAAAAAAAAATAAAATAAATAATAATAATAATAATAATGAAGCAGATGAACTGCACACCAAACTCAACCTCATTTTATTCTTGTCGGGGCTCACCCCGATCACCATAAAAAAAAAAAAAAAAAAAAAAAAAAAAAAAAAAAAAAACCACCTCCACAGGCGGGATTTTTCTTCTCTACTCTGCCGCCGGTCTCTTCTTCTTGCCTCCGTCCTGGGCAGTCCTTGACGGTGCTGCCTCCGTGCTTCCTAGACCACCAAGCAAGTTTCCTCCTCCCTGCTCCTCCACTACAGCATATGGTGGCCCTCCAAATCGGAACATCACGGTGGCCTTCCGCTTCAGCTCCTTGTTTTCTGCCCTTAGCACGCTTATCTCTGCTCGCGCATCCTTATACATGCGTTGGAGCAGAGCCAGCTGGGCGTTTAATTGCTGCACCTCATTTGTCCTACTCTGCAGCCGGTTCGACAAATTTGTGACCGCCGTCATGCTTTCCACACATGCCTTCAGAGTATACTGATTGGCCTCCACATCCGACTGCACTGCCATTCTTTGCTCCACCGACCGCATCGGAAAGTTCAACGGAGCAAACTCCGGGGCGCTTGGTTGAGGTTCCAGTGCCACCGCACCAGTTCTCTCTCTTGTTGACTCGTTGAGGTCGGGAAAGAGGGTGAGCAGTCCACGGGAAGACGAAGACGAAGCCATTTTCTGGGCAACAGAGTGTTATACAGAATCTCACTCAGAAATCTCTCTCAGAATATCTCTCACAGGTGTTTTTGCCTCAGCCTCAGCCTCTGTCTTATAGCCGAGGCAGCCACGCGCATCGCGCGCCTCTTGCCGCCCGACAAACTGGCACGCCTTTTCATGGCACATCTTTTAATAAAGTGGACACGCCTTTTTATGAATTGGGCACGCCTTTTGATGGCACGCCTTTTTAAAAAATTGAGCGCACCTTTTGAGGATGCGATTTTTTAAAGGGTCCGACAAGACTCTGTAAACTGTCCCGACATAGATTCCGGTTAGTTTCTACAAGGGTCCGACAAGACTCTGTAAACTGTCCCGACATAGATTCCGGTTAGTTTCTACAAGGGTCCAGCAAGACTCCGTAAACTGTCTTCTACAAACGGTCCGACATGACCCCATAAACTGTCTTCTACAACGGTCCGACATGACCCCATAAACTGTCTTCTACAACGGTCCGACATGACCCCATAAACTGTCTTCTACAAACGGTCCGACATGACCCCATAAACTGTCTTCTACAACGGTCCGACATGACCCCATAAACTGTCTTCTACAACGGTCCGACATGACCCCATAAACTGTCTTCTACATCGGTCTGACACCCCCATACAGTGTCTTCACCAACGGTCTGACACGACCATACAGTGTCTCCTATCCTTTTTTCTTTTTATGTATTTTCTTGTTTTGTTCCTCTCTCCAAACTCAAGTTGGTTAGTTTCTATCCTCCTTGAGTTTGCGGGGGGCTGTTAGAATTTACCAATTTACTCCTCCACCTACCATCTCCACTAGCACCCACTTCACCTACCACCTCCACTATCTCCACTAGCACCCACTTCACCTACCACCTCCACTACACTACACCTACTACCACCTTCTCTTCTATATATAGGAGTTGTAATACATAACACAATATCAAACAATCTTGTAATCAATAACAATCAATAATACAGTATTTTTTCTAATAAATTACAAATATTTTGTGACCAAGGGGGAGCTGTAACCGTAATTCATATTGGTTAAGCTTGACTCTGGATAAAATTCCTACTTATACATGTATAGGATTGTATCTAGGTATCACAATTGCTTCTGTCAAATTACAGTAATCTTGGGGTAATCTCAATGAATGGAAATTACAAATCAGAATAACGCTTGAAGAAAAGTAACTAGTTCACACCTCTGAGATCAACGGTATCTGTTAACTTATTACATTACGCAATAAATACCAGATTAGATGTTTTTGATTTCATTTCTTTTGTCTTTTATATTCCATCCTTTTGGTTGGTGGTTTGTTGCCTTTTGCTGAGTTATCTATCTGGTACAGGGACTAGTAGGCTAAAAATGAATGTTAGTCAAGACACAAAAGCTATAAAGCATGAGTGCAACTAATTAATTTTTGCATTTGATTTTTTTAATTATTATATGTCATATAGGACGTACCGGACTATACCCGTATCTTAGCTTTTGAAGTTTTACCCTATCAACATGCACGTACCCACTCCCATGCTGCTTAGGCACAGAGAAAATACATGATTGAATCGATTGAGGATAGGACCATAGGTAGAGCTGGCTGGCAAAAATGTTTCAAGAGGCAACTTAAATGTTTGTAAAATGGGCCCCCCTTTTTTTTAATCCTTTTCTCTTATCAGTAGTAAGTTTTGAGCAAAACATTTTGAGAAAACCCTAGCAATTAACACTCCCATGACCCTTGCAACTGCTCTAATTTGGCAGTACGTTTTGAAAATATTCAAAGACAGGGGAGCAAAGAGCAGGAGAGATACACCAGAAAGAGATTGATCATGGCATTCGGAGGTTCAGCTGTGGGTCCACCAGCAGGGGCAGGAGGACCATCGGCGATAAGGCCGGTGAAGCTAGACAAAGAATGCGAGCTGAGAATTGAAGTTGGTCCTGACACACCTCTCCGCCTTCGGCTCCTTACTGGCACAGCCGAGATCTTTGGCACTGAAATTGCTCCCGAAATCTGGCTCACCTTTCCTCCCAGGCTCAAATTCGCAGTAAGCATCACAAACATATGATTATAATCTTTTTTGATATTTTCAGACACACATACACACTGGTATATATAGACAGACAAATAGTTATAACTAACTATCATTAATCAAAATGACAGTGAATCCACTCTCACTCTGTATTTTGATCCCTAATGGTTTTTTTTTTTTTTTCCATAAGACAAAACTTCAGGGAGGTCCTTCCAGTTAATGTTAAAACTAGTTGTATATTGTAATCATTAATGAAGAAGAAGAAGATACTTTTCATCTCCAATTACTCGATAATTTCCACAAGCACAAATTCCACTTTTATAGGCCCAAAAATTCTTTCACAAAATAAGCCATCTTTTTCTGGTTTATTGGTGTTCAGGGTTGTTGTCACCTCTCCAACTATCTCTCCAGTAGGTAGGATTTTATTGGCCAATAATCAAAGTGCATTTGAGCCAATTGCTTGGTAGCATATCATTTAGTATAAATTTTCTGACACCTACTAAAGGAACTCAGCTGAAGTGATTGGAATAAATTATTGTTTATATTGTAAGTTAGTGTGTTCTCTAACCTCGTCTTGATTGATATTCAATCTCATGTATCAGGTTTATACTTGGTATGGAGCCACAATTGAATTGGATGGCACTACTGAAACTGATTATACAGCAGATGAAGTATGCTTGTTCTGTAAATCAGTTTTGCATCATAATCTAGTATTATGCTGGCATATTTGTTAACAGTAATATTTCAAAAAGTTTTTTTTAATGATGATAAAGCTTTGCATTATTGATTACAGACACCAATGATTAGCTATGTAAATGTGCATGCTGTACTGGAAGGACGTAGAAATCGTGCTAAAGCATCACCTAATGACTCTGATTCTTCACAGGTATTACTTTATTTGTACATTTGATTTGCCAAAGAAAAGATACAAATAGAAAACAAAGAAAGAATTGGTACATGGAATCATATGCCTGTTTAATTATTATTTATCATCTGGAATCTTGTAGAAGTTTCCAAACTAGTTGTTTTACAGTGCAGTTTTGACTGAACATGGGAGCAATCACTTTTGAAATTGAGTAACAAATTCCATCATAAATAAGAGATATCCTTCACACTTCCAAGAAAGACGTTGACAATGATTTCTACCCTTCTTTGTTGTTTTGATCCAAACACTTCCAGCCTTAAAATTTCATAATGCCCCATATGTTTTGGCATAAAACATTTGCAATTGTAAAATATTTTCCTGTAAATGTTTATGGTAAAATATTATTTTCCCTCATGTTTGGCTAAACTACTAAACAAAACTTCCGTGATAGAGAAATTCTATCAAACATTTTGAAGACAATGAAAAGAAGGCATACTTTAGAACATTGAAATTCCTATGTCAGATCAAATTGAATTGGATAATGAAAGTATAAATCAGTCACCAAGTGATTGAAACTAAAAAAAGGAATGCTACTCACTTTGAGTGAGCCAAAACGCACCATGAGAGCTAAAACATACATTAATGTGTACTATTTGGGCGTTGTTTTTTTGTTTTATGTTTCAAGCTTTGGTCAATCTACACGGCTACTACATCAATGAGTTTTACTTTAATAAAGATTGGGATCTAGACAGCATGATAATAAGTGGCACTTGAGGTGTAATAATAAATATTTACATACATGTGGATAGATGCACAATTACTTTCTTTAGTAGAATTCATTTTTTAATAAGATTGGGAGAAAGAAACCGCTTATGATGTCTGCTTGGCTAAATTTTTTTCAACAAGGAAATATTGGTGTATAAATGAATACAAAACATAACTATCCCATTGATTTGTAGACTAAACTGCATTTTGATGCATATTAGATGAGACTGAAGTATTCAAAACCAGTGCTATGTCTGTTGAAGTGTTCCTTCTTGTAACATAAGTGTTGCAGCACCTGTAGATGTAATTCCAGTTTATTTGGCTGGTAGGGTTTGTTTAAGTGAAAGAATAGCCAAGGATTGTTTTTTGGGTTTGATTACTAAAGGTTTGGGTTGAAGAGAAAAAGATTTTGGTGGGAAATTTAAGGTGTATTTGTGCCATGTTCCCAGGTATTTGGGGGATTGAGGAGACAGTTTCCTGAATGTGCATTCATAATTTAATACAACTCAGATTATCCCTCGTGTGATTTGATTTATTTATCAGGTCTCTCTTTTTTTTTCCTTGGTTCAGGGTCCCAGGGTAATTGTTGTGGGGCCTACAGATTCTGGAAAGAGTACCTTGTCAAGGATGCTTCTTAGTTGGGCAGCCAAACAAGGTTGGAAACCTACTTTTGTGGATATGGATATTGGCCAAGGAACTATAACCATTCCTGGATGTATTGCTGCTACGCCAATTGAAATGCCAATTGATCTGGTGGATGGAATCCCTCTGGAAATGCCTCTTGTTTACTTCTACGGACACACAACTCCTAGGTAATGATTTTTTTTTCTTCATCAATTTTGACCGTTAGTTGTTCACCTTTCATTTTACTTATTAGATTGGTTACACGTGAATACAGAAGCTTGTATTTCCATTTATCACTTCTTGTTTGATTTTAACTTTTCTGTATCCAGTTATCATGGATGTTCTTAGAACTGGTACTTCACAGTGTCAATGCAGATTTGTACAAGGTGCTTGTGAAGGAGCTTGCTCAGACTCTGGAGAGACAGTTCGCCGGAAATGCAGAATCTCGAGCTGCAGGCATGGTAATAAATACCATGGGATGGATAGAGGGTGTTGGTTATGAGGTAACTGAGTTTCAAGTTTCCATTGTTAGTCCTGCTTGTTATATTAAAATTCAGGGGTGCTCTATTAGTATCGATTATGTGGGATGTGTTGTTTAATTAGTGTAGTATCTTTTTGTATGTTGATGCAGTTGCTTCTTCACGCAATTGATGCATTCAATGCTAATGTTGTTCTGGTTTTGGGTCAGGTAAATGCTTTCCATATGAAAACTTTTGTCCTGTGTGTATTGCTGTGATCTAATTAAAACTAATCCTATTATGAATTGCATTTGCTTTGATTTGGTTAGGATAGTTGTTTGCGTGCCACTTCAGTAAAACTACTTAGAAGCAGCTTTTTTTGCCTTAAGTTTTGAAAATGTTTGTTGTGGGCTGCTGCATTTTGGCAAAGCCGACTGTTTGGTATAACTTGTCAGGCTTTTAGTTTATTTGTTTTCTAAATTCAATAAGCTGCAAGTGCTCACTTTTTTTGCAGCTGCGATTGGATTACTTCAATTTTTAATTTTTGTATTTTTTTAAGCTGCCAATAAGTTTTACTTAACTGCAACATTGGGCTTTGTTAGAATTTACCATCACCTACCACACACTTACCATCACCTACCATACACTCACCTACTCCTCACATACCACCACCTAACCTACATCTATATAATCAATCCATTGTAACAGAACAAATATCAATCAATCAATAATATACATCAATTTTTCTTACATGGTATCAGAGCAATAAGATTTAGGCCTATATTCCTTTTTTTCCGGCGGGCAGTCGGCTGGCACCCATGCCTTTGCTGCCCGCTGGAATTTTCAACACCTCCACAGAGTATGGCTCAATCCCAAGCTTACTTCCATCAAACACAGAAGTTCCAATTGCCACGGATAGCCCACCAAAATACCACCACCTTCTTCCATCTATGAGCTTTGTGTTAGATTTATATACCACAGCACTACTACTACTACTTTCAGGCAAAGTTCGAGGAGGCTTGTTTGTTCCACCGAACAACCCTAAAAAATTGAACAAATTACTGAGGAAGCAATTCAAAGATACTGCTGGGAAGAATTGGTTTGACATGGTGGCCCAAACCCTCATCCCTGAGTTGAAGAAAGATCTCCAGCTACTCAAGTTGAGGAGCGTCATTGATCCAAAGAGACACTACAAGAAGGGTGATTCAAAATCGAGAACAGTTCCCATGTATTTCCAGGTGGGCACAGTGATAGAGTCGGCATCAGACTTCTTCACAGGTCGGCTTACTAAGAAGGAGAGGAAAGCAACCCTTGCTGATGAGCTACTCTCTGATCATACCCTTGGGGAGTACAGGAAGCGCAAGGTTCGAGAGAGTGAAGAACAGAACCGTCCTGGAGGGGTGGAGAAATGGAAGATAAAAGGTGGACAGTCTTGGAAACGTGCTAAGCAAAGAAGACGCTGATGGCTTTCGATGTTGTTGACCCTGCAAAGGATATTTTTCTCCAGCTCAGATTCGGTTTACATCTCTCTCTCTCGGTTTACATCTCCCACCATTTGTTTTTTAACCCACTTCCTCTCTCCACTCAAGGACATGCACATCTTTGTCCACTTTTCAACCCTTTCCTTCCTCTTTTTGCACCCCACTCACAGATTCACACACCATCACTAGTTTTTCAAATCATTATTTTATGTTTTATTTTTTCTTTTTGATCATTACACCATTGCCCCAACATCCTCCACTCACAAATATTCTCCCTTTTCTTTCTCTATTTTTTATTCTTATTATTATTATTAAACACAACAAAAACAAACCACACCCGACACACTACTATCTCTTACAATCATCCCTTTTATTCCCACTTCCGTTTATTTTTATTATTATTATGAACCACCTCAGAACCCATGTGCATCCCTTTTATGACACTTTCCTTATTTTATTATTTTATTTTATTTTATCTTAAAAAAAAAAAAAACAAAGCCACCCACGTGGGCTTCTCCTCACTCTTTCTTCCGTTTAATTTCTAAATCTATTTTTTTTATTTATTTTTCTCTAAATCCTCTTCTTTTTTTTTTTTAATCTCTTTTTATTATATTATATTAAAATAAAAATAAAAAAAAATCTTCATCTCTCCTCCGTTTGATTTCCAACTCCATTATTTTTATTTTTATTTATTTTCTCCAAACCACTTTCCTTATTTCCTCCATCTTTCATTTTTTGATTTTAAATATATTTTTATTATTTTTTCTTTATTTTTCTTTCACATTCTTTTTAATCTTTTTCCAATTCCCTTCATACCATATAGCTTTGCACACCAAATCATATTTTATTCATCTCAGGGATCAACCCCGATCACAATTTTACACAAAAAAAAAAAAAAAAAAAAACACAAACAAACAAACCAAAACAACAAAACCACATCCACAGGCGGGATTTTTCTTCTCTACTCTGCCGCCGGTCTTTTCTTCTTGCCTCCGTCCTGGGCGGCCCTTGACGGTGTTGCCTCCGTGTTTCCCACTCCACTGGGCACGATCACTCCACCCTGCTCCTCCACTACAGCATATGGTGGACCTCCAAATCGGAACATCACGGTGGCCTTCCGCTTCAGCTCCTTGTTTTCTGCCTTTAGCACACTTATCTCTGCTCGCGCATCCTTATACATGCGTTGAAGCAGAGCCAGCTGGGAGTTTAACTGCTGCACCTCATTTGCCCTACTCTGCAGCCGGTTCGACAAATTTGTAACCGCAGTCATGGTTTCCACACATGACTTCAAGGTATACTGATTGGCCTCCACATCCGACTGCACTGCCATTCTTTGCTCCACCGACCGCATCGGAAAGTTCAACGGAGCAAAACCAGAGGTGTTTGGTTGAGGTTCACGGGCCACCGCACCTGTTATCTCTCCTGTTGACTCGTTGAGGTCGGGAAAGAGAGTGTGCAGACCTCGGGAAGATGAGGCCATGTTCTGGGTAGCTGAACGGGAAGAAGAGGCCATGTTTTTTTGGGTTGCTGAGTGTTTCCGAGAAGGGTTGGATACAGAGTATTTACAGATTGTTTCAGAATGACCAGTTCAAAGGTTTCAGTCTGGTTTGGTTTCCTCCGCCTTCATTTATATAGCACATGACGAAGAGGCCGATACGCGCACTGTCGATCACGTGCACCGCCGCGTGTCTGGCGCGCCTTTTGATGGTACGTCTTTTTATGGATTGGGCACGCCTTTTGATGGCACGCCTTTTTATGGATTGGGCACGCCTTTTGATGGCACGCCTTTTGACAGATTGGGCACACCTTTTGAGGGTGCGACTTTTTTAGGGGTCCGACAAGACTCTGTAAACTGTCCCGACATTGATTCCGGTTAGTTTCTACAAGGGTCCGACAAGACTCTGTAAATTGTCCCGACATTGATTCCGGTTAGCTCCTTCATGGGTCCGACAAGACTTTGTAAACTGTCCCGACATTGATTCCGGTTAGTTTCTACAAGGGTCCAGCAAGACTCCGTAAACTGTCACAACATTGTCTGCTACAACGGTCCGACATGACCCCATAAACTGTCTTCTACAACGGTCCGACATGACCCCATAAACTGTCTTCTACATCGGTCTGACACCGCCATCCAGTGTCCTCTACACCGTTATGACACCCCCATACAGTGTCCTCTACAACGTTATGACACCACCATACAGTGTCCTCTACAACGTTATGACACCACCATCCAGTGTTTTCACCAATGGTCTGACACGACCATACAGTGTCTCCTATCCTTTTTTATTTTTAATGTATTTTCTTGTTTTGTTCCTCTCTTCAAACTCAAGTTGGTTAGTTTCTATCCTCCTTGAGTTTGCGGGGGGCTGTTAGAATTTACCATCACCTACCACACACTTACCATCACCTACCATACACTCACCTACTCCTCACATACCACCACCTAACCTACATCTATATAATCAATCCATTGTAACAGAACAAATATCAATCAATCAATAATATACATCAATTTTTCTTACAGGCTTAATATATTATGATATTCAAACAACAATGCCGTTGTTGACATGTCAAAGAATGAGATACATTGATAAGCTTTTCAGCTCAAATTTACCATTTTAACAATCGAAAACCATGTTTCTCCAGATAAACTAATTATATCCACACTCTGATCGTGCTTCTGGGAAGTTTCTTTTTAGTTTTTGATTTTAAATATTACGATTGTGGCTGTATCTCACTGCATTGCTACTGAATGTCATTAAGTTCAATTTTGTCCGTTAGTTTTGCATGTGCACTGGTTGCTAGTAACTTAAGAAACTATTTCAGATTCAATTTTCACCCTGGGGTGGTTCATGTTTTTAAGCTCACCCAAACTCTCTGCAGGAGAAACTTTGCAGCATGCTGAAAGATGTATTGAAAAGCAAGCCAAATGTTGATGTTGTGAAACTTCAAAAATCAGGTGGTGTTGTATCGAGGAATGCAAAAGTCCGTCAAAAGGCCAGGAGCTACAGAATAAGGGTAAACATCAGCCTTTTTGGTTATATATATAGGAAGTTTGTCAATCATTTAGTTATTTGTGTTAGTATGGAGAAAATCTTGAATGATTATTTACAAATTTCCTGCCTTTTTCAACAAATCCTTTTGTGTTTCCTTGTTATAAAGCTAAATCATGCCGATATTTTTTATTCCAGGAATATTTTTATGGCCTTGCAAATGATCTTTCCCCACATTCCAATATCACAAGTTTCAGTGATTTGTCTGTCTATAGAATTGGTGGTGGACCACAGGCCCCACGTTCAGCCCTGCCAATTGGCGCAGAGCCTGCTGCCGACCCTACACGATTGGTTCTTGTGAATATCAACCGGGATTTGCTTCATTTGGTTCTTGCTGTTTCTTTCGCCAAAGAACCAGACCAAATTATTTCAAGGTATAGGCAATGTCCTTGCCTTTCTTTTTTCAAAATCCATGGTATCATAAGATGGGAGGTGAATTAGTAAAACTTTTTTGAATGTCGCCACTATAATGTACATTTGGCCTCATGATTTAAGTTGACTCATCTGTAAATTTTTTAACCTTGTTTAAGTGCATGAACTGAATAATTACTTTTTTCTTATAGTAATGTCGCGGGGTTCATCTATATCACAGACATAGACATTCTGAGGTTTGGATTTCAAAATTCTTCATTACTTGATGTGGTTCATACGCTTTTTTTTTTCTATTCTTTTCTTAAATTCTAATTTATCATTTTCAGGAAGAAAATTACATACCTTGCACCATCGGCTGGGGAACTCCCGAGCAGATTCTTGATCATGGGAACTTTGACATGGCTTGAAACCTAAAGTGCCCAACTAACTGCATTCCTCATTTTCCTCAAATCGTTCAGTGTTAATCTTATCACTGATTTGTGTATGTTTAATGCTTGTACTGACACTGCAAGGGGGTTTTAAGAGGTGAAACCCATTTATTCTGCTGAGAGGATTATTTTGCATATGATTCACTGTAATGTGTATATTCACAGATAGCTAGCTGATAACATGGTTGATGCTTGCAATTTTTTATTATTATTATTATTTTTTTGGTACATAAAAAATTCAATGATAAATCATCCTAAATAGAAATGTTAGGCAGATAAATGACCCTAAATAGAAATGTTAGGGACCTTAAATTGACGTGAGATGTGATAGTAAAAATAAATAAATTTAATTAATTTAATTGAGGATATAATTTTTTATAGAGCATAATGTCGAAAAAGAATTCAATTGGCATGAGGATTAATTTAATTGGGACACGAGGGTTGGTTTAGTAATGAACGTGATCTTTTATTTTTTAATCTTGATCCAGTAATGTACGTGATTTTTTATTTTTTAATTTTGATCTGTGACATAATATTCATAATTATATCATAAAAGGCATGAGGAAGCCCAAATATTTCTCTTGGGAGAGAACCTGTGAATTCTGTGAATTCAATAAATATTCAGACATAGAATCAATCAGAGTTAACCACATAATCACTTAAAATACAACAATGCTAGGTGATTTGAATTTTCATGGCTTAAATGTCTCAAAAAGATGCCGTTTTGGTCTTTTATTTGATTTTTTTATTAGCTTGTTTTAATTTTGGCAATCCAAAAGCTACATAAAAGCCCATAAAAAATAAATATTAATCCACAGAAAACAATTCTAGCAATAATTCACCCATATTTTATGAAAAAATGTTTGGTGGCCCGAATTTGTGTGGTCCGAATGGCTCAAATATGTCAAAATGACGTCGTTAAAACTAGTTAATAAAAGAAAGTTTATCCAAACAGCCG
Source organism: Camellia sinensis (assembly GCF_055761805.1). Taxonomy (NCBI): domain Eukaryota; kingdom Viridiplantae; phylum Streptophyta; class Magnoliopsida; order Ericales; family Theaceae; genus Camellia; species Camellia sinensis. The sequence continues at coordinate 240,936,351 of NC_138961.1, read as the reverse complement.
TTTTATGTGGATTAATATTTATTTTTTATGGGTTTTTATGTAGCTTTTGGGTTGTCAAAATTAAAACTAGCTAATAAAAAAATCAAATAAAAGAAAGTTGATCCAAACAGTCGTTTCTAACCCTCTCAAATAAAAAAAATAAAATAAAAACGGTTTCTAACCTATTATTCCTAAATTAGATCTCCATTTTAATTTAGAGGCCACCTTTTCTGAATTTTCTAAATCAAATTTAAGGCATAAAATTTTACAACAAAGAAAACACATTACGGCCATACATTATTGCAAGGTATAGTGTTAGGCGGTTTTTTTTATTATTATTAAAAAATGATATTTAAAAAAAAAATAGTACTATACATATCTTAATAAAGTTTAAATTATATAATAAATGTACATAAAATATAATATACCATTACTACTTTAAAACAATAATGCCGGCCTATTAAATAAGTGAGCCTAAAAAGCTTTTACGGCCCAACTTTATAGGTTTAAATACTTATCCCAAGTTCTTAAAAAAGTGGGCTGAGATGAGTGGGCAACGGGCTTGTGCCCACCCCTAGCATGACTTCTCTTTTTGGAAATCTGCTTGGTTTTTCAAAACTAGTTTTTTAAGTTTATAATTAGTATTTTTATATTTTTAAAAATATTTTAATTATTTTTTTTTCGTAATCTTGGTATAATTAAAAAAATAAAATTTATACAAAAATCTTTAAAAAATTCATTGAATACAACAAAATATGAAAATGTACTAATTTTTGTATTTCTTTATATTTTTTATATTTGGTGAGTTTTTTAGAAAAAAAATCATAAATAAATTATGTGAATCTAAAAAATAAAAATAAAAAATTACTTAAAATATTAAAATAATGGGAGATTTATTAGAAAATATTTTTTTAAGTGTCTGTATCCCAATTAGTCCATAAGATATTATTGTATTCCAATAAATCCTATTATTTGAACATTTGATCTACCAAATCCTAATTCTCATATTTAAAGTATTTTATGGACAATTCTACTCTTACAAATATTTTTTGAATGGTTAGTAATTTAGAGATATAAACATTCATATTTTACAATGTGAATATTCACATTGACGGTATGAACATTCATATCACGGAACATTCATATTACGAAATATTCATATTGTAAATGTGAATATTATTAGGGTTATTTTGGTGACTATGTCACTCATATGACTTATTGGAATATAAGAAAATAATGTGGACTAAATTAAACATAAGTAGGTGAAAAAAGATTTATTAAAAAAAATGCCCCTAAAATAATCCCCTGAGAACAAAAAAAAAATTACAAAAAACAAACAATAAATTTAAAAATACATAAATCAAATACAAAAATATATATAAATATCTATCTATTCATGTGTTTTCATCGTCGATGCGTCAATTTAGAAAATGTTTTAGATTAATATCAACATAAAGGTGTTTAATTTTACTGTATAAGTTAATCGCCTTCAAATATGACATAAGTTGACAAGTATCTAAAAATTATTCCTCCTTTGGACTCTAACAAAAGGACCCCAAAAAACTTGGAAAAGACAATAATTTAACTACAAGAAGAACTCTGAGAGATTGAAAATCATCATATTATATATATATATATATATATTATTAAAAAAATACAAAAAACAAACAATAAATTTAAAAATGCATAAATCAAATACAAAAAAATATATAAAAATCTATCTATTCATGTGTTTTCATTGTCAATGCGTCAATTTGGAAAATGTTTTAGATTAATATCAACATAAAAGTGTTTAATTTTACTGTATAAACTAATCGCCTTCAAATATGACATAAGTTGACAAGTATCTAATAATTATTCATCCTTTGGACTCTAACAAAAGGACTCAAAAAAACTCCAAAAAGATAGAAGTTTAATTACAAAAAGAACTCTGTGAGATTGAAAATCATCATATTATATATCATATATATATATATATATATATATTATTAAAAAAAATACAAAAAACAAACAATAAATTTAAAAATACATAAATCAAATACAAAAAAATATATAAAAATCTATCTATCGATGTGTTTTCATCCTCCATGCGTCAATTTGGAAAATATTTTAGGTTAATATCAACATAAAAGTGTTTAATTTTACTGTATAAACTAACCGCCTTCAAATAAGACATAGGTTGACAAGTATCTAAAAATTATTCCTCCTTTGGACTCTAGCAAAAAGACTCAAAAAAACTCAGAAAATATAGAAGTTTAACTACAAGAAGAATTCTGAGATATTGAAAATCATCATATTATATATCATATCATATATATATTATTAAAAGTAGCATTTTTCTCATGCTTAGGTAACACATATTATAAGAGCTTACTTTTTACGTCAACATTTATTTTATTAATTACAAATAGAGTTCTTTACAAATTCAAACTAATTTAAATTAGACTAACTTTACATATTTTATATGGAGTCTATTTGACAAATATTTTTTTTCATATATTTTTCATTGTAAATTGAGATAATTCACAAACTCAATACCAATTTTGCGTTTCACATTTTTTTTCTTAATTCCTTCAAAATAAATAAATAAATAATACTAAATTGCCTTTTTTTTTCTTTCTTATTTGCATGTACATTATTTTACACCCAATATCAATTATATATTATTTTATAGTATGGATTTGTCGTTTAAATTTTATAGTGATTCTATATATGAAATTATATTTCATTTTCTAATTTATTTTATATAATCACAACACATAGCAGGAAAAACTTGCACAACAATAATACTCTTGAGGAACTTCTAAATTTTGAATTTACTGTTTTCAATTATTGAACAGTAAATTCTTTTATGTTTTGACATCATATTGCAAATGATTAATTACTTCACACACTGAGATATATTTATCGTTTGGATATTTTCATTACTTTTCTTTTTAGGTTTAAATATTGTTATACGATTTTTTCTTACGTAGTCATTATTAAATTTTTTTAATATAATTGATAGTTGATATTTTACAATTTTATAATTTAATATATATATATATATATATCATATAAAATCATTATATGATAATCCAATTACAACATATTTATATTTGATTTTTTTAATAAATTTTATATAATATATATTTCTACATATTTTTATTTTTCAAATGAATATAAAAAAAATTAAATAGTTATAATTAATTTTAATTTTATGTTACTAATTATTTTCTTTAATTTAACTATTATTTTTAATATCAAAATGAGTATTTGCTTTACTATTTTGTAATTTAATATATATCATACAAAATTATTATATGATAACTACACTTTTATAATACGATAGAACTAAAAGTATCAAAATACACAAATAATTTAACTAAAATTAATATATATATATATATATATATGTGTGTGTGTGTGTGTGTGTGTATTCAAGTAACAATTTTATAAAACGATATTGCCAATATTATCAAAATAAATAATTAAAATCATACTATAATTTTAATTTTAAACTAAAATTAAATTTAAAATTATTATTTTATAACACACATTGTACCATCATTGGAAACAAAAAAAAGTACGTACATTGCACGGGTCAATTGCTAGCATATTGTTAAAAGTAATATTTTTCTCATACTTAGGTGACACATTGTAAGGGTTTACTTTATTCTAAGAGAGCCACGTCAACATGTATTTTTTGAATTACAAAGAATTCTATAGAAACCCAAACTTAATTTAAATAATACTAACTTTATCTATTTTATATAAACTCTATTTGACAAATATTTCTTTTCCATATATTTTTTTTCTACTTAATTCTTTCAAGGGTATTAAGATTTTTTTTAATTCTAAATTATCTTTTTTTCTTCTTCTTATTTTCTTGTGCATTATTCTATACTCAATACCAATTCTATATTATGGATTTATTGTTTAAATTTTATAGTGATTCTATATATGAAATTATACTTCTTCTTACATTATTTTATATAATCACAACTCACAGGAAGAAAAACCTGCACAAAAATGATATTCTCAAGGAACCTCTAAAGTTTGGATTTACTGCTTGACTTAATTTTTAAATTGTTGAACAGTAAATTTTTTTATATTTTGATATCATATTACAAATTATTAATCAATTCATATACTGAGAGAGAGATTTGCGACGAGCTATGGTGTCGCGGGTCATGACGACAGGCCCTACTAGGACCGAATTGCTTTTGACCAGATTGAATCAGAACAGCCTCTCGGCCTATCACGATTGGCCGAGCCACATCGCTGACCAGAGTGTGCAAACATGCATGTGCCCAACCGAGCTGTGACTTGGCTAGGTATTCGGTGTGACTCGCGGTTGTGCGTCTGGACCGAGCCGATCACAGCCCGGAGAGAATTTGGACCGGCTGGAAGGCCGGCACTCTGCACCACCGGCCAGCCCAGGTAGACCGACTTTTTATAGCTCGGCCATCCCGGTCAAGGTGGTGTTACTCAAGGGATAAGTCGGTCATGATATCCCGATTGAGTGTGCCACTTGGACCAATGGTGTGATGGAGGGGAAATCCACTCCTAGCACGTGTCAATACCGTTTGGCAGTTCCATGTACGTTGTTTAGAGGTTTTGGCCTTTACACGCGTAAGGAAGGTAGATGGGAGCACTACCACCTGTCCAGGGAAGGACAGCAGAGGTAGTGCGCCCACAATCCCTAAGACTGTATGGCCGGCCAAGAAAATGAGGAATGAGGGATGTTGGAGGTAAGCAACCTAAGCAATTCTAAATTCTCTCTCTAAGAGTATTCTCTTTTTCGAGTGTGTTGACTTGACCGTTGGAGGACCTATCCAGCAACACACCGCCGGGCAGCTTACCGTCTTTCTGTTTTCAGGCCAGGCGACGTTACATAAAGCTTGAGCTCAAGGAGTACGGAGGACAAAGGATATTTCACCCCCGTACAATTGGCACCGTCTGTGGAAAAACTTTTGACAGACAAATCTTGCTCTTCAAGCTTTTTCGATTGTTTCCATGGCTAACCATGACGAAACTCCACTGTCCGTCGTCGATGGTATCACACCAGAGTTTGTCCGACGGAGAGATGGCCCTCCTGCTATTCCTACCATGGCGAGCTTGGAGACCTCTTCCAAGAGTGCACGCGACAAACGCGCAAAGGAGTACTGATCACTCAAAGAGTCCAGAAAGCCGCCGATGACGATGAGAGTCATATGCTCAGCGCTTGGAGCATAAACTCAAAGACCAGGACGCACTCGTTCACAAGATGGCAGTTGAAATAGAGGCGCTTCAGCGCCAGATGAAGGGGAAATGTGCTGCTGGAGAGGGTAACCTCAGTGAGCGCACCTCGCCCCCTCACTCTGGCAGTTACTGCCAGGAAAGGACGTCATTTCTCTCTATCACCAGAAGCTATGGGGTAGGAGACTCCGACCCTCAGGTAGGAAGGTCTCATACATGCGACGGCAGCTACTATCCTTCACACCCCTCGTCAACGTCAAGATACTCTTTCTCCGTCTATTCGGGAGACCTGAGGGATGTACTGGAAGAGAGGGCTCGTCGTAAATAGAGCCAAAGGCTGCCGGCACCGCAAAGGCTGGGCTCCCAGATCTGTTGTAGTAAGGAAGTGGCAATGCCAGCGCCTAGGATGCTAACTCCGGGGGACAAGGAGCTAGCAAAACTTACCGCTACCCCACTGTCCCCAGAAATTGAGAGCACGCCATTCTCTGTCGGATTCCACTAGCCTAAGTTCACATTGTATGATGGCAAGACCGATCCGTACATGCACGTGAGTCATTACCGGCAAGTAATGGCAGGACATCGGCGCAATGACGCCCTCATGTGCCTCATATTCCCAGCAAGCTTGGGCGAACTGGGCCTGAAGTGGTTCGAAAGGCTTCTGGAGGGGAGCATCAAGGGATGGTAACAACTAGCAGAGGCCTTCGTCGCCAGATTCAAAACCAATACTCAAACACTAAAGGAGGTCGACCATCTCCTAGACGTTAAGATGGAATCTGGAGGTTCTTTGAAGGTATACAACGCCAAGTACTGGGAAACTTACAACGAGATCCTCGACTGCCCCACCAATCTTGCGATCACCCAATACAAGTGGGGTCTCCTAGTCGGACATAGGCTACGAGATTCGCTTACGATGCACCAGCCCACTACCATGGAATCTTTGATGCAACGGATCAACAAACACATCCGAGTGGAGGACGATGCCGCCATCGCGACCAAGAAGGAGAATCCGGTCCCGACAGACAGAAGAGTAGCGGGAAAGGTTCACTTGGTAGGGCAGGAGGACAACCGCCCAAACGACCGGTCAAAAGATCAACGTCGTGGCTCAAATCGCGACGATAGGAACAAAGGTCGCAGAAACAACCGAGCTAACGCTCCTCGTGATGAAGAGGAAGACGCCAAGAGAAAGTTGAAAGCGCGAACCGGTATCACCACGGTCTTTAAAATCCCTATTTACCGCATCCTGAGTGAAATCCGAGGGGAACCCTACATCTGTTAGACGGTCAAGTTAGGAAACACGCAGAGAGGCTTCAACTCGAGGTATCGATGCAGCTTCCATGAAGAACGAGGGCACCGAACGGAGGACTGTGTGCCGCTCAAACAACATTTGGAGGAGTTGGTGGCGGCGGGACATCTGGACCAGTACATAGACGGCGGTATGAAAGTTGCTCCCAGGGACAAGGCGACCCAAACGGCCATGCCATCCTGGATGCAGCGCCACAGGACGTGATCAATATTATCCATGGCATTATTGAGCCAGCAAGGGTCTGCGAACTAAGAGGGATGATCAAGAAAGACGAGCACATGAGAAAGGTGTTCTCCGTTCAGCCCGCCGTGAAGAAAGGAAAGACCGAGGAAAAAGACGTCCTGACCTTTTCCAGCAAAGACTTGAAAAGAATTCAAGTGCCTCATAATGACGCCCTAGTGGTAACCCTTCGCGTCAAAGACTTCGACATCAAAAGAATTCTGGTTGACCAGGGGAGTTCGATCGACATCATATATTATGACGCAAACAGATGAAGTTGGAGGACAAGGACTTGGCCCCTGCAACGTCTCCATTGGTTGGCTTTAACTCTCAACCAGAATGGCCGATTGGAAAGATCATATTGCCGGTCAAAGCAGGATCAGTCACGAAGCAAGTGGAGTTTTGGGTGCTTAAAGTCCCATCGACCTACAACTTAATTTTGGGCAGGGGCTGGTTGTATGCCATGCAGGCGGTAGCATCGACCTACCATTAGGTCTTGCGCTTCCCAGCACCAACCGAACAGATAGAAGAGGTTTGAAGAGACTAGGTGATGGCAAAATAGTACTTCATCGCAGTAAATGGCAGCAGAGCTGCCAAAGGCTTTGTGCAGATGATAGAGGGCCCGGAGGGGAAGGAAGTCTTGGAAGACGTAGGAAGAAAGGCCAAGAAGAAAACAGTTGAAGACTTGGTGGAGGTGCGCGTAGACGAGAATGACCCAAACAAGTTCTTTCTTTTTGGGCTCATCCCTGTCCGACGCCGAACGACTTGAGTACGTTGACTTTTTTATTTCCAATATGGAGGCCTTCACATGGACGCCTTACGATATGCCTGGCGTCGATCTTAGCTTCATTTGCCACCAGTTAAATGTCTTTCCAAATGCACGGCCGGTCATCCAAAGGACACGATGCTCGGCCTTGCACCACACCGAGATAGTGACGGAAGAGGTCAAGAACTTGTTGGAAACGGGGGCAATAGAAGAAGTGCAATATCCTAGGTAGATATCTAACACGGTGGTGGTGCCGAAAAAGAACGGTAAGTGGCGGGTGCGCGTTGATTATAAGACGGTCAACTGTGTGTTCCCAAAGGATAGCTTCCCCCTTCTAAGAATCGACCAGCTGGTGGACTTGACCGTTGGCCATCAGAGGTTCAGCTTCCTTGATGCGTATCGTGGCTACCACCAGATAGCCATGTATGAACCAGACCGAGAGATCACTTTGTTCACCACTCTGCGTGGCTTGTACTGCTACAAGGTCATGCCATTCGAACTAAAAAACGCTGGGGCAACTTTTCAAAGGATGGTAACCAAGATGTTCGCTCCCCTTCTGGGCCGCACCATGCAAAGGATGGTAACCAAGATGTTCGCTCCCCTTCTGGGCCGCACCATGGAGGCTTACATTGATAATATGGTGGTAAAGAGCAAGGAAAAGTCTTAACACCTCGTCGACCTAGCAGAGATGTTCGCTACACTTAAACATCACAAGCTGCGTTTGAATGCCTCCAAGTGTGCCTTCGGAGTTGGCACTGGAAAGTTTCTGGGTTTTTTGGTCACAAACCAAGGAATTGAAGCCGACTCTTCCCAAATCAAGGCAATACAAGAGCTGGAGTGCCCAAACTCCACGAAAGACGTGCAACATCTTACCGGGATGGCAGCCGTGTTGAACAGATTTATAAACTGGTCTTCGGATCATTGCAGACCCTTCTTCAAAACTTTGAAGGCCAAGTTCTTCTAGGATGATGAATGTGACCGTGCATTGGCGGATCTAAAAGCATACCTTTCCTTAGCCCCATCCTGGTCACACCAAAACCGGGCGAAGAATTGTATCTCTATTTGGCAGTCTCTCAACATGCGGTAAGCGCCATCCTAGTCCATGCTGAAGGTACCCAGCACCTCCCCATTTTCTACGTGAGCAAGACCTTGCTCCCGGCTGAATCAAGATATCTGCAGCTAGAAAAATTGGCTTTGGCCCTGATGATGGCCTCCAGAAAGCTAGCGCATTATTTTCATGCCCACACAGTCGTTGTGCTAACTGAATTTCCACTTAAAGTGCTCTTCGAAAAGGATGATTTTACCGGCAGAATTCTAAAGTGGGCTGTAGAATTGGGGCAGTATGATATCAGTCGCGCACTGCCATCAAAGCTCAAGCTCTTGTCGACTTCATGGCGGAATTTGCCCTAAGAACACACCCCATTTGCCCTATCGATGTAGCCAGCGCGGATTTGGCGCAGCCCATCTCTCAGACAGCAGATACGAATAGCAGACAACAAGTGATGGAAGGGCAAACAGAAGTTGAAAAAAAAATACAGGAACCGGACAACCTTTTAAAGCACGGGCTCGACCGGGACATGGAAAGAAACCAGGACAAACCAACCAATACCTCGCAGCTGAAGAGCTTCCAAAATCCCTCCGACTGTTGGAAATTGTTCATTGGCGAGATATGGAAACTCTTTGTCGATGGGGCCTCCAACAGGCACGGCACTAGGCTGGAGATCGTCCTGACCTCCCCAAATGGGTTGACCATAGAGCACGCTCTCACACTCGGTTTCCCAGCATCGAACAATGAGGCGGAATATGAAGCCCTCATTGTCGGATTGAAAAGTGCATTGAGGATGAAAGCGTTGGAGTTTATGGTATTCAGCGACTCCAAATTGGTGGTCAATCAGGTCTTTGGAGAGTATGAGGCCAGGGATGAAAGGATGGCCAAATATCAGGCGTTGGTACACGCAGATCTCAAAAAGTTTGTTGTGATAAGAATTGAACAAATTGACCGTGAGGAGAACAACGCAGCTAACGAACTGGCCGGCCTGGCATCCATGCAAACAACTTTTCCCAACCTTTTGATGATAGAATTTTTGCCCCGGCCTAGCATTGAGGAACCAGAGGTGCCCGACTTAGGACCATCTTGGATGGACCCCATCATCGCCTTCCTAAATGATAGAATTCTACCAGCAGAAAAGAAGGTGGCCAACAAAATCCGGGCCAAGTCAGAGCGGTTTTGGCTCGCTCCATCTAGAGCCTTATATAAGAAGTCTTTCACTAGACCGTATCTGAAGTGCGTCCACCCCAACAAGGTGGAAGCTTTCCTCTATGAGATTCATGAAGGCATCTGCTAGAGTCATATTGGGGGAAGGTCTTTGGCTTACCGAGCAATTTTCCAAGGTTATTGATGGTCGTACATGCAAGCGAACGCGAAGAAATACGTTCGCAGGTGTGAAAAATGTCAAAAATTTGCTCACCAAATCCACCAGCCGACCAGAGAGCTGCTCTCCCTTATAAGTCCTTGGCCATTCGCGTTTTGGGGGTTGGATATTGTAGGACCATTCCCAACAGCTCCGGGCAACCGTAAATTTTTCATCACTGCTACCGACTACTTCACTAAGTGGGTAGAGGTCGAGCCGTTGCCAACCATAAAGGAAAAAGATGTGAAGAAGTTCTTTTGACAAAATGTCATCACTCGCTTCGGTATACCGAAGGCCCTCATTTTGGATAATGGCACTCAATTCGATAGGAAACTCTTTCGCGAATTTTGCGATGAGTTAAAGATTAAGTTCTACAACTTAACACCAGCCTACCCTTAGTCAAATGGTCAAGCAGAAGCCTCAAGCAAGACCATCTTGGACGGGCTGAAGAAGCGGCTAGAGAAAGTCAAAGGGAAGTGGGCTGAAGAACTCCCCAATATGCTCTGGGCATACCGCACCACACCGAGACGTTTGACCGGGGAAACACCATTTGCCTTGGCCTATGGCGTGGAGGCTGTCATCTCATTGGAAATCGACATGCCAACCATCCGGTCTGAAAGTTTTTAGCCAGACTTGAACAATGAAGCAGTGGCCTTGGAACTTGACCTAGTTGAAGAAAGAAGGGAACGGGCGCTAATCCACATTGTAACCTACCAGCAAGAACTCTCCAGGAAATACAACAAGGCCGTGCATCAAAGGCTATTCAAGATCAGAGACTGGGTCTTGAGAAAGGTGATGGGCAACACGGTGATCCCTGGTGAAGGTAAACTGGGTGCAAATTGGGAAGGGCCATATAAGGTAACTGGCCTTACAGACAAAGGGGCATACCATCTAGAAGACTTAGATGGTAAAGTTATCCCCAAACCATGGAATGCAGCTAATCTTAAGATTTTTTACTTCTAAAATGTAATCTCTTCTGTTCCTTTCCCTTTTGAATATTGGCCCTTTGGCACTAGATGTAAATCTCTGACATGTAATGAAAGATGACCTTATGTTTTCCTACTTTCTTCTTATATTATGTGTTTCTGTACAATGACATCACAAGAGTATTGGGCTACTATGAATGCCAAAGGCAAGAAGCCAGCAATGGCTGGACAGAGGCCGTACAAACAGTTGGCGTTTTGCCTAACTTCCTTATGGGCCGAGCTGATTTTGCTAGCCCGAGTAAAACGTTGGCGTTTTGCCTAACCTCCTTATGGGCCGAGCTGATTTTGCTCGCCCGAGTAAATCGTTGGCGTTTTGCCTAACTTCCTTATGGGCCGAACTGATTTTGCTCGCCCGAGTAAATCGTTGGCGTTTTGCCCAACTTCCTTATGGGTCGAGTTGATTTTGCTCGCCTGAGTAAAACGTTGGTGTGTTGCCCAACTTCCTTATGGGCCAAGTTGATTTTGCTTGGCGTTTTGCCCAACTTCCTTATGTGCCGAGCTGATTTTGCTCGCCCAAGTAAGACGTTGCCGTTTTGCCCAACTTCCTTATGGGCCGAGCTTATTTTGCTAGCCCGAGTAAATCGTTGGTGTTTTGCCCAACTACCTTATGGGCCGAGCTGATTTTGCTCACCCGTACCACCCAACTTTGTAGCCGAGCTGATTCTTGCTCCCCCAAGCTGTTATTGCTCACTCGCTTGGCTAACATTGTGCCCCTATTTGAGTTGTTGATGTTGTATTCCACAAACATTTCAAACCAAAGAGGGTTTCCTCATTATAATCGAGACAATAACAATCGCACAGAAATAGATACATGGCGGGCAAAAAGTTGAAGTTTTCATTGATTGAGAAAGTTGGATTACAAAAGTAAGGCCAAGCCCGGTTACATTCAAAAAAGCAAAAAAAAACAAAAATCATCAGTCTAAATCTACCTAAGTCGCTTGCTTGGCCAATCCCACCTCCGCCTCATCTGCTAGAGCATCCACCACCGCGACAACCTCCTGCTCGGTCTCTCAATCTTTGGCCCCCTCCTCAAAAGCTTCAGGAGGATTTCGCTCGGCAAGTTGCATGGTGGTAGTTTCCACTTCAGCTGCCTGCTTCGCCTCTTCGATAAGCCTTTTCTGCACGGCGCTGGCGTAAGCCTTCATATGCGCCGAGATAACGGCAGGAGGTGGGTTTTGGAACACGTCAGAGTCCTGGCCCAGGCCAAGTTTTTCTATAGAGACCCTAATTTTTGGTAATTACACATGAAACCCCGAGCCTTAGTTTAATAGCATTTCAGCACCTAGTTTCGTAAAAGTCTGCAAAATGGCCCAATAAAGAATAATTTTCCTGTATATTATCAAAATTAAACCGAGAACACCGCCTTATAATTGGAAATACCCTAAAACTTGGTTTTTATTTATTTACCTCTTAGTTTATAAATTAATTCATACATTTTATTTTTATTTCTATTTTTGTTTTTGTTGTTCTTTCATTTATTATTTATTTGAATATTTATTACTTATTTGAATAGAATATTATTGTTTATTTGAATATGTACATAGGTGTGATAAATAATATTTTGGTAGAAAATTGGTTGAAAAAAAAAATAAAAAAATATCTAGATATTTAGGCCTTCCTTAGTCATTAAGTTAGGACCCAAGCTTATTTCCTATAAATTGAGAGCCTTGTCTCAATTCCACACATACACACATATCAACAGCCAAGGAGAGGGTGAGAGAAGGAGAGTGTGATTAGGGAGAAGTAGAGAGGAAGGAAGAAAAAGGGTGCCTTCTTGTGTCAAGGTAAGAACACTTCTTCCCCTTGTCTTCTCCAATTCTTTCACCATCCCATCCTATTGTTAGATGCCCTCTTGTGTTGCATATTAATAGGAAATAGGGTTTTTGATGTATATAAGAGTGTGGGTTTGATTTAGTGACATTGCCTTACAAATTTGTAAAATTAGGCACTGCTATAACTTCTCTAGTTTAAAAGAAATATCAGATTTATTTATTTCTTCAATCTGAATTTAATGTAGGCTATTTGGTGTGTTTAGAGCTTTTGGTAATTTATTAGCCCCTAATTGTGTGTTTTTAGGGCTTGGATACTTTGTTTAAAAATCTGGTCCTAAGTCTCTGAAAAACAGTCCACTTCTTGCAATTTTATAAAATTCCAGAAAAATCATCTCAGGTTGGTTCTTTTATACAAATTTATGATTTTGAGTCCTCTTTTCAATGGAATTTATTTGGGTGAAAATCATTGGGTAGATTGAGAGGAAAGCTAGTTTTCTCAATGGATGACAAATCTGGACAGGTTTTCGAATATAGCTTGTAGATGAATTTTCGGAGGTGCTATGCACATTCTGTGAATTGGAATTGAAACTAGACAGGTTAATTATTATTTCTATGCAATTTCAGCCCCTAATTTGACCTAGAAGTATTTTTTCCAAAGCACTCTTGTTAGCCCTGCAGAACCGAACAATGCTGAAAATGGTGTTTTGTTGTGTTGTTTGTCTCTAAGTATTTCAAAGCATGCCTAATGTTATTTTCTTGTTGTACCATACCTATGTATGATTATCATGGGCTATATTTCATTTCTTATGTTTGTCTCATGCTCTTTTATATTACCGAATTGCCGAATGTGACTAACTTGCTTGGCAATAGATCTAATAAATGGGAAATGGAATGGGGTTGGTAATGGGTGACGTTCAACCCTATGCTTCAGAATGATTTATGTAGTATACATGTGAATGTGATTAAAACCAACTGAGTTAAGTCTTGCGCAAGCGGTCTAAACGAGCCCTTAGGTTGACATGGATGTATTTAGACTCTATGCGGTGGTTTCGGGGTGTAAGCGAGCCCTTCGGTATGGTATGTTGTAACAACCCTCGTCACTGTTTACTGATTAACCACTGATTACCGTTAAACTGAACTAATTATGACTGATAAGTGAACTGAATAAACTACTGAACTGACAGACTGAAATTGAAACTGAATTGACTGAGTATACCTGTTTAATTGTAATTCTATCTGTTTGGTTATTTGATTATCTGTTCGTGTTTTTATGTTTAAATTGCAAATTGAAGGCCTTATCGGCGACCGAATCCGAAATTGATTGATAATTTGTGATCCTTAGATTTAATGTGATTTTATGGTATATTTATCTGAAAACTGATTCGGTATGATTAAATTAGGTTAATTATTGAGAAGTTACATAGTTTGACTTAACTACAACTTTGCCATTTGAGTGGGCCACTACACCAAACCTTGTCTAAGGCTTAGTCTTGCATTACAAACATTTGCTTAGCCATTATTCTTGAGTGTATATGTGACGACCCAGAATTTTTCCCTCCGCTTGAGCGGAGGAGTTTACGCTCGAGCGAACTTTTGGGGTTCTCAGCAATTTTGCAGACGGCCTGAGATTCTGGGAGTTGTGAATCTCCGCTCGAGCGGAGAAGTTGACGCTCGAGCGGACTGTTTTATTGGTCTGTGCGCGCTCGAGCGGTTAAAGCGACGCTCGAGCGTGAGAAGTAAGATTTCCCTTGACATTGTAGTGGTGTATTTGGAATCTTCTTATTTTATTTTGGAGTATTTTTTGGGGTAGTAATATGATGGTGAAGTAAGATGGGATCAAAAACTTTAATTCGAACAATTTGTTTATGTTCAACAGTCACTCTTTTGCCCTTTTCTTTTTCCACACTTTGAATTTGAATGTGAGGTTAGAACCATTGAAAAGCTTATCTCCGGGGCTTCAATTTGGACACAAGAACGACCTAAAATGGAGCCCGGATGAGAGAGTTATACATGATTAAAGTTTTGGGATCTGTGCTGGAAGCAGGTACGCTCGAGCGGGAATAAGGACGCTCGAGCAGGGTTGGCGAGTACAGCAACGTAAAAACGGGATTTTGAGATCTTTTTCCACATTTTCTTTCCCCTTTCTTCTTTCCTCTTCTCCTAAGTCCAAAACCCTAGCCTCAAAACCTTGATTTCCTCTATTTTGAGCAACAATCCACCATGGTTTTCGCATCAAGGATGGAGAACAAGAGAGGATCAATGTTTTTACCCGATTGGAATTCGGATTTGCGAAGGCTTCTTCTCAAGCTCACTTCTTTGCTCGATTATGGAGGTAGGGGTCTTAGTTCTCTTCAATACTTACATCAAAATATAGATTTGTGGTCTTTCCATTGTATAAATGTACGAATTTGCATTTTTGAGCAAATAGAGTAAATTATGAGATTTGGGAATTTCGGGTTTGAAGCATTGAGGGTTCAATTGATGGGTTAAGGTGATGGAGTATGACCCTTAGATGTATAATCAAGGAGAAACTTGGGATGTAAAGTCATGGTATGAGAAGTTTGTATTTTTATGGAAAACTTTATATTTTTCTTGAAACCCTAGGTTAATTTGTGATGCTAAATAATGATTTTTGCCCAAATGGAAAATAGAATCATGAAATTGGTGGGTTGAATTATGCATGTACAAGTTGAATTGGATTTTTGAGATGTTTTGAAATAATGTTAAAATTTGCGAATGAATCTTGTTATGAGCATTGTGAATCATGTTAAAATGAGAAAGGAAATTAGGAGAAATGATTCAGAAAATTAATGTGTGACCTCATATGTATGTAGGACACGCTTCAGGAGGAATAAACGCTCTACCAGCACACTGTGAGTAATAGTACGGAGATGTACATTCTATTGATTATTGATAATTATTATCACTAACGCTCTGTTTCTTGTAAGTGTTACACGAACATGTTACATGAACAATTATGATGAGTGAAGTCAATGTGGACGTTGAAAGAATGGCATATATCGGTATGACTTTAGAATGATTTCGTTCTATCAATAGCGAATAATAAATTCTCTATTATCTATAAGCAAACTATGTCGTTTCTTAATGAATAAATAGAATTCTGTTCATCTTTAAGCCAAGTATCTGTATGAAACTAAGATTGTTCTATTGTGTTACTTATGGACCCAAGGTCATCAAGAAACTGTGACACACATGCAATGTTTAATATTATTATGTGGCCTCAGTTAATAATTGTTATGATTATTATTATTCAGTTGTTCGCGAGACACCTGTATTAATTTGTGATCAGGCCATGGGAAACTTATGTGCATTATTGCATACTGATACTTTAAGAAGACTGAAATCATTCTCATTACAAGTTTCATGGGCTTTATGCCATTACAAGTTTCATGGGCTTTATGCCACCACAAGTTACAAGGGCTTTATGCCATTACAAGGGCTTTATGCCATCACATGGGCTTAATGCCAATCTATGTTCAAGGGCTTCATGCCAACTTTTCAAGGGTTATATGCCACCTTTCAAGGGCTTTTCATGCCATATGTTTCAAGGGGCTATTGTGCCACATGTTCCAAGGGCTTTTATGCCAATGTGTTTCAAGGGCTTTATGCCGTTTTGATAAGAGCTTCATGCGATTTTGTTAAGGATTGCAAGCCGTTCTGTTAAGGACTTAAAGCTATTGTGTTTAAGATTAGGCTCAAGGCCGTTCCGTAAAAGATACTTAAAATATAAATGATTTTGATGAAATCCATATTTGGAGTTACGAAATGTTTCATATGGTAAGTAATTTCTGAAATGAGAAAAATGCTATGAACTTATGATATGTTTATAATATGATATGCTTGCTGGATAATTTTCCCCAAAATGCCTAGATGCACTATGAAACCCCGAATGTTCAAGATATGACAAGTTTTCTGAAAAAGATACTTAGCTATGCATACAGAAACAAATAAACCATATGTCCTCTTTATTGATAAGCACACAGATACGGATTATAATTCATGTTGAACATTGAATTGTTATGTGCTATTATTCATTGAGCTTGACTCACTCTATTTTATGTTTGTTTCTGTAGGCACTCAACCTAGAGATCAACCTTCACCTGTGGCTTTTGTTACCCAATTGTCAAACCCTGTGTATCTAAGCTCTTAGCTATTGATCGTTCAAGTTATGGAGTTTTGCTAAGTTTTAATTTGTACCCTAAATGTCTGTTAAGATCGGCGTAGATGTGTATGTACATAGCTATCTTCAGGTGCACGGCACTGTATATTTAACTGCATTATGTTCTGTTTGTGATCCTGGCATGGTAGTGGTAGCTCAATGGATATATTGTTATTATTATTATTATTATTATTATTTTTGTTTGCTATTATATACTATTAAATGCTTCCGCTCAAGCCCCGTAGATTATATTCATCAGGTTTTATGTCCGTTTTCTGAAGTGGTCATGCCCAAACTTTTAGGGGCGAGTTAGGGGCGTGACAGTATAGCCGACTAGAGAGGGAGAATAGGGAGTTAGAGTGAATTCATCTTGAATTGCTTGGAATCTTGAAGAAATTGTGAGAGATTTGCCTTCTTGAGCCTCCATACCTCTAATTCAAGACTTAGGTAAGGAATTCCAACCTCTCCTTGTTGTATTTAAGCTTGTTCATGCGTGGTTCTTGAGCCTTTAGTGATTTAAGTCAAGTTTTGGTCTCATGATGTTGAATTGGAGCCTAGTTCATGCATGCATGCCTTTACTTTGAAGTTTTGAAGTTGTCCTTCGTGAAATTGTACATGCATGCTCATATTTTTACAATAGACCATGTTTTCACCTTGTCTTTGAAAGGATTGGCTCATTAAAGCATGAAATTGAAGCTTGAAATGGTTTAAATTCATGCATGTTTGCATGTTCTTCATATTCATGGAAATTGGTTTGAATTGGATTTATTTGAAATACCCTTGGGCTTTGATTTTACAAATTGAGTTTTGAATCATGTTAAAGTATGAGTTTTGATGTGTTTTCTGGAAAATTGGCCCAAGAGGATCGAAATTTATGGTTTCAAACTTGGTTTTGAGCTTGAGGTTCAAATCTGGAATTTCCAGAATTTGGACTGACGCTCGAGCGGGGTGACTGACGCTCGAGCGTGGAAATCGTGCTCCCAGCATTTTGTTCTGTTTTGAAGTCCGCTCGAGCGGAAGAATTGACGCTCGAGCGGGTGTCGAGCGCCCAATCGAGCGTGATTTTCGTCTATCCAGCACTTTTGACTGTTTTGCAGAACGCTCGAGCGGGTAAGTCTAAGCTCGAGCGGAAACCTTTGTCTGCATGTCCGCTCGAGCGGATTAACCTACGCTCGAGCGTGACCCCTGTTTTCTGAAAAGTCTGGAAATGCTTTTTCAAGTGCATCTTTGCATCCTCATCTCATCCTAGGCATTCTTAGGCCTAGTTTAAAGCATCCTAATGAGGATATAGATATAGAACACACCGAGGCAATTAGGGATTAAGTTATTATCCTTCCCAACTGTATAGCTTAGTGTGTGTTCAATCTGTAACTGTGTAGGGTTGGCGACTGGGGACGCGTTCCAGCTTACTGTAGCCCAGAACTCTGTGAGTAACAACTGTGTAAAGATATGTTCAAAATGATTATCTTCTGAACAATTGAACCGTACTGCTTTCTGAACTGATACTGTTAATTGAATGAATGTATGTCTTATATTCTGAATTGTATTGTGGCATCCTTAGCAACTACTGTTTACTGCTACTGCTACAGAGATCTCTGTCGGTTCCCTCGTTGGAACCACTATTGTTACTGACTGATGGCCATCATTTATTGCTCGGTCTTTTTAAGACCTACTGTTTACTGTACTGTTATGCTAATGGATGTATCACATATGACTGTATCGACTGAACGACTGAAATATTGATTTAATGAACTGTTTTCATTACTGTAAGGACATTCATTCTTAACCTTTTTACGCATTGTGTTATTCACTGGGCTTTAACTCACTGTTCATATATATATGTAGGTGTGCAGGTACCAGACCGCAGCTAGAAGCATCGGGGTAAACTCCAGTTTTGTCAAGCCAACCGTTGTGCCTCACTGCGAGGTTCCGAGCCTGTCAAGCTACGGCTTAGGGGTGTTTTTAAATTCCCCGTCTGTCTCTGTATCTGTCCTGTTTGATTGTATAGACTGTTACTGTACTGTTTGATAGGGATTAGGTCCCTGAACTGAATGATTGTATATATGTACATACTGTTTTGTCTGACTGTATATATTTGAATGAAAGTCTTTTTGGCATACAGACTGTCACAGCTCATTGGACATTGTTTATTTACTGTATTGGTTTCCGCCAGCCCCTGTACTTTGTATTATTGTATTACTATTAAGCAGGCCTTCGGTAATCTCGGATTACTAGCCGGTTACGGTGCTAAACCCATAAGGGCAGGTTTGGGTCGTGACATATGTGCAAGGTGTAAGCAAGCCCTAGGCACGATTTGATATGCTATGTGCAGGGTGTAAGCGAGCCCACTTGTTTGGTTGTCCCTTTTGAGGTCCATCAATGTCACTGACCGGTAAATAACCAGGAGGTAGGCATAGATGGTAAGGTCTGCAAAGCAGCAAAAGAGGGAGTTCTGAATAGTCTGGTGTTCAATCCTTGTGGTTGGGTAGAAGGATCTCTTTGGGGGATTCTAGATGTCTAGTCTAACTACTAATTCATAGACCCTTGTTGTAATATTGTATGTTATGTTACCTATTTTGTTCTGTGTATGGTTGATTGGTTGATAGAAGACATGGGGGTGTGTGTGTTTTTACTGGGCATTCTAAGCTCATGGCGTGTCATGCCAGGTGATGAAGCAGTTTACAATGGTGAAGGTTATTTCGAAGGCAAACAAGATGAAGTGTTGGAGTTGTGGTTCATTTAAAGACTTGGACTAGTTTCTTTTTTTTCCTTTTGACTTTTGGTTTGGCAATGTTTTAGTAATCCTGTAATGGAACATAAACGAATTATCTGTGATATTAACTCTGGTTATATATGTATATTAAGATATTCTGGTTATCTATCCTACTTGTGTTGTATTATTGTGCGTATTTAACAGCTCGGAAGTTGGGGCGTTACATTTTCAACAGCGACTTTCCAACCGCATTAGAAAAAAATATCCTTCGTGCCCTCCACCTGCCGCTCGTAAGCCCTTTCGCCCTCCGCGTAACCACGGTCCTCAGCATCGTCGACGTGCTTGTCCAGCTCGGCTTTGTAGGCGTTGCGGAGTTTGCGCAGCTTGGCGATGTATCGGGCCTTCGTCATTTGGAGTGCTTTCTGCTTATCCTTTTCTGCCTGGGCCAACCGTTCAGAGAGCTTGTCGCACTCGGCTTCTGCCTCTTCCTGGGTGGCTTTCAGTTTCGCCAGCTCAACCGTCTTGGTCTTGTTGTCAGTAATGGCCTCCCGCAGACTTTTCGCACGGCGATCATTCGCTTGTGGGCAAGATAATTCTTCTGCGTGGCCTGCACAGCAAACGAAAAGTTTAGAACGCAATAACCGAGCACGAACTTGACGACAGGAAAACTTACAAACTTACCAACACTATTGACTTTGCTGCCGAGCGGAGAACCTTCAGGTCGGACAACTCCTCGTGCTTCTTCATGTCGGCAGGGAGGAGCAACCCTTTAGTTATGTTGAAGCCGAGAGAACAGTCCTTGTCCCTGTAGACCAAGTCGGCTACAGAGACAGCTCGGCCTTTGTAAGTCAACTCGGGCAACCAAGCTGGGGGGGCATTGGATCAAGTGGATGGCTCGTTGATCAGTTGTTCAGTTTGGTCCCCCAAGTCGGTAGAAACATGCTTGGTTGAATCTTCATCCACCAAATGTTGTTCGGTTAAATTTTTTCTCGGCCTTTTCTTCGATCGACCTACCGCTTGTTCGCTGGCGAGAGCCAGCACAACCCTCTCCTCTCGCACGACTGGCGTGGAAAAAGTTTCCCCAGCTGCCTCCGATGGCTGAGAGTCGCTCGCCTCACCGGTGATCATTGACTTGATAGCTCGAATCTTGGCCATCTCTTGCTCGGCTGTCAAAGGGACCAGTTTGATTGGTGGAAGGCTGGGATCTGGTTCTGGAGAAGGTGTACGCAGGAAGTCGGTCACCTTGCTCCTACGCGGTGCCGTGTATTGGTAGCTCGGTTCGAAGCCGAGCAGCTTGGGTGATTCTT
Source organism: Camellia sinensis (assembly GCF_055761805.1). Taxonomy (NCBI): domain Eukaryota; kingdom Viridiplantae; phylum Streptophyta; class Magnoliopsida; order Ericales; family Theaceae; genus Camellia; species Camellia sinensis. The sequence continues at coordinate 240,915,495 of NC_138961.1, read as the reverse complement.
GCTCCTCGGCCGGATGACACAACATAACCCTTATGGCCTTCTGGTTTGCGCAGGAGTAATCCTCTACCAAGAGTTTATAGTCTGCAACATGAAGGCAACTGTTAGATCGGCAGTAAAAAGAGCAACTTCAAAAAAAAAAAAAATGGCGCCGAGATGCTCACCAGCACTACCGAAGTCTTTTCTTATGTACCAGCCCGGTATACGTGCTTCGGTGTCCTCATAATTACCGGACACCCACAAAAAATCGCCGTCATTGGTCTCTTTGTTCAGGTTACCTTCGATGAGTTTTACTCGGCCTTTCCTAACCTTGAGATACCAGCAAAACCCACATTTATTTTTATTAAGTGCATATTGGTGAAATATCTCGGCGAGGCCAAGATTCAGGCCGAGTATTCTGTTTAGCTCGACCACACCGTTTATTATTTTGTATGTGTTGTTGGAGACTTGGGTTGGGCACAGCTTGGTCTGCCTCAAAAACTCGCAGATCAGGGGTTGGACCGAGAAGCACAGGCCTCCTTCTATAATGGACACCACCGTGAAGGGGCATTTGTCTAGCTCGCCCCAGGGAGTGTCTTTTTTCTTGGCCAGCTCTAAGTGGACATCGTCTGGAATATGGTATTCTCTACGAAACTCGACCAGCGCCCCAGGAGTATTGACCATGAACTGGCACTTCCCCATCTATCCCAGTCTTATTTAGTTTGGAAATTTGGTAGTATCTCCGTGTAAATTTGGTAATTGTTTGCTTGGACTTTGAGCCTCACCGATTGTGATGCTGGTGGGCGTGTTCAGTCCTAGTTTATTCTGCATTATTAAGAAATAAGTCCATGTATTAGCTCGGCATAGATTGCACGGCTCTTATGAGGGAGCTCCTAGCTCGGTTAGAGTTCCTGGAGCTTCTGACCGGTTCTATTCTCCTATCTCGGTGCGACTATTTGGCCGTATTGGCCTTCCTAGTTCGGTTTTGGCTCCCTATTTTCAGCACGGTCGTGGCCTCAACGAGAAACCACAAACTAGTTTTTGCTCGGCTGAAATCTTATCTATGGATCGAAATGATGGGTTTAGCTCGGTCTTACCCAGGGTTCATGTCGTTCATCCTAAATATGAAATCTGTGCATTACAGCCAAGGGAAACGGGGGGCATGAAAGCCCCATTTGCTTCCTCAATTTTAATTTTCCTTAGTATGTTCCAATTTAACCCCAAAGAGGGGGGGACTAATAAGATACCAACAGTCCAGATAAAAACTTGAAAGACAAAAATAAAGAACTTGAAGAATGTAAATGGAAATTACGAGGAAGGGTTAGAAAAACTTACTGATATCGGATGCCAAGCACAGATCAGTCAACCACAAGCTTGTTTGCAACTTTTGAAGGAACGGAGATGAACAAAAATAAGTCGAAAAGCAGCGATGTCGGCGATGGCAGAAGCTTGATGATTCGAGGCTTAGCGTTTGGCTCGAGAGGGAAGGTGAACAGTAGGGGCATGGGGGGGCCCCTCACATGGGCATAAAAAGAGTGGGAAACCCAAAGGGCGGCAACTATTTGAATTTCGCACGTGAGGAGGACAGCTGTGGGGCTGCACGGGGCTAATGATGTGAAGCCACGTGGCATCGAAAAGATGGCTCTGTCAGTACGGCTGTACGATTGATGGCAAGACTATTGGCGCAATCCCCGATGACTAACCAATTTGGATAGCCCGGTCAGAATGATAATCCCAAATCACGCTCAGCTCGAATGGGATTAAGGGGCAATTGAGAGGGAGATTTGCGCCAAGCTATGGTATCGCGGGTCACGACGGCAGGCCCTGTTAGGACCGAACTGCTTCTGACCGGATTGAATCAGAATGGCCTCTCGGCCTATCACGATTGGCTGAGCCACATCGCTGACCAGAGTGTGCAGATATGCATGTGCCCAATCGAGCTGTGACTTGGTTAGGTATTCGGTGTGACCCGCGGTTGTGCGTCTGGACCGAGCCGATCACAGCCCGGAGAGAATTTGGATCGGCTGGAAGGCCGGCACTCTGCACCATCGGCCAGCCTAGGTAGACCGACTTCTTATAGCTTGGCCATCCTTGTCATGGTGGTGTTACTCAAGGGATAGGTCAATCATGATATCCCGGTTGAGTGTGCCACCTGGACCAATGGTATGATGGAGGGGAAATCCACTCCTGGCATGCGTCAATACCGTTTGGCAGTTCCATGTACGCTGTTTGGAGGTTTTGGCCTTTACACACGTAAGGAAGGTAAATGGGAGCACTACCACCTGTCCAGGGAAGGTCAGTAGAGGTAGTGTGCCCACAATCCCTGAGACTGCATGGCCAGCCTAGAAAATGAGGAATGAGGGACGTTGGAAGTAAGCAACCTAAGCAATTCTAAACTCTCTCTCTAAAAGTATTCTCTTCTTCAAGTGTGCTGACTTGACCGTCGGAGGGTCTATCCGGCAATACACCGCCGGGCAGCTCACCGTCTTTCTATTTTCAGGCGAGACAACGTTACGTAAAGCTTGAGCTCAAGGAGTACGGAGGACAAAGGATATTTCACCCCATACATATACTAAGATGTATTTATCGTTTGGATTTTTCAATATTTTTCCTTTTTGGATTTAAATGTTGTTATGTGATTCTTTCTTAGTAAGTCGTTGTTGAATTTCTTTTATATAGTTGATATTTTAATTTAATTAAGAGTGTTTATTTTACAATCCTATAAATTAATATATATATATATATATATATATCATATAAAACCATTATATGATAATCCAACCACAACATATTTATATTTAATTTTTTAAATAAATTTTATATAATTTTTATTTCTACATATTTTTATTTTTCAAATGAATATAAAAGAAAATTAAATAGTTAGAATTACTTTTAATTTTATATTACTAATTCTTCTTATAATTTAACTATTATTTTTAATATCAAAATGAATATTTATTTTACGATTTTATAAATTAATATATATCATAAAGAATTTTATATGATAATTATATTTTGATAATACGATAAACCTCAAACAATAAAAATGCTCAAATAATTTAACTAAAGTTAATATATATAAGTATTTAAGTAATAATTTTATAAAACGATAGTGTCAATATTATCAAAATAAATAATTAAAATGATACTTTAATTTTAATTTAAAATTAAATTAAATCAATTCTTGTATAACATACATTATACATCAAATATTTTTTTTTTACAAAATTTGCACGTGCGTTGCACAGGTCAACTGTTAGAATATATATATATATATATATAAGTAGTGATTTTATGTGAGATATGATATTTCTATAAGTGATTTACCTAATGTGTAGCGTCCAATTTGATATTGATTGTTTAAAATAATGGAACTTACTATTTTTTTTTATTAAGTTTTTAAAATCATATCAAATGATAAATAGTGTGAGTATTATTTTAAAGAATCATGATTCATCGAAAATGATTGTATTTGATTTCAGGTTGAGAATATACCTTTTTTTTCGTAACTTTGAAAGAAATTATTTTTGTGGTAATTTTTTAGATTGTTAAATTTGTTACACATAAAGTATTAAAACTCAAAATCAATTTTTTATTTAAAAAATAAATTTTCATGCATTGTACGAGTCACCTAGTGGATAATAATAAAAGACTAAAGATAATAATAAAAGACTAATTTCAGTTTAAATAGGAGACGCAATTCACTTTGGATTGTCATTCTCATATGTCAAACCAATCCTGTCCCATTTCTTAAACTATATGTATTTGGAGTCTCTAATAATTTCATTCTCACTCATCATTACTCTCTCTCTCTCTCTCTCTCTCTCTCCAACCATGAAGAAGAACTGTGTGTTACTCTTCTGTATTGTTTTCTTCCTTGTTTCTGCAATATCTGTAGCATGTCACAATCAAACTTTTAATGTGTTAGATTTTGGAGCGGTTGGAGATGGATCTACTGATGATACCCAGGTCAAAAATACTTTCAATTTTTAATTTTTTTAATAACATTATTATTGTTGTTTGAAAACTTCTTTTTTTATGGATTTGTTTTGGCACATCACTTATCATCAGTTCAGTTTTACAAAAAAAAAAAAATTCTCAGTGAAGAAAAAAAAATTCAGAGAAAAGTACAGTACAGATGAATGCATATGCATTGCACCATTACATTATGTCATTTTATGTAAAAGCTGTGTTTGTATTGTTATATTGTTTTCCAAATATCATGGACCACTTCAAATTATTATCAATTAAACTTATGTTTATATATATTTATAGTATTTTATAAAATTTACACAGTCACGTAAAACTTTTTATCTAATTGGTTAGATTAAATTCATATCATATATATATATATATATATAGATTATAGAAGAATTGATGATCGTAAGGAAAAACAAGTTGGATTCCTAAGGTATTAGATTATCAGAAAAGATAATAACTCAAAGAATATGTTAAGAAATTTATCTTGAAAAGCAAAGTGTTTTGATTCAACTTTTGTACAATGAGATCTACACTTAATCTGAATTACACTAGACTTTTTTTTTTTAGATTAATTTTTTAAGTTGATAACATTGTTATTATTTTATTAATAATAATTAAAAAAAGAAAAAGAAAAAAAAAAGATGCTTATAAGCTTAGTTATGTGTGCAGGCTTTTGAGGATGCATGGAAGGCTACGTGCTCGGCAAGGGAAGTTTCAGGTTTTAGTCCAACCATGCACGTTCCTGATGGCTATAAGTTCTTATTACTACCTATAATCTTTAGTGGCCCTTGCAATTCCGAAGTCGTTAACGCCGTGGTAATTACAATTTTAGATTGGTGATAACTATGATTTTAGATTCTGTTGGCTTTTTTGGCTTTCGAAGGTTATTTTTGTAATTGTGAGCGTGCCAACAAGGATCAATCAGTCATTACAGAATGTTAATTGCCAACCAATTATTAGATGATTGTGTTTTAGTTCTTTCAGCCTCAATGAAGAGGACTTTTACTGGTGGCTTTGTTTAAGAGAATTAAGCAAACAATGATTAAATGAAGAACAGTTGTAGTATTTCATTAAGCAAAATGAAAGACTTACAAAGATCCGAATCAGCCTCGTAGAGGTTTACAGCAACAAGCTACTTAAAAACTACTCCTATGAACGAAATGCAGTGCAGGAATTTGAAGTACAGAAATGTAAAGAACAAGAAATGTAAAAACTGGAAAAGAAATCAAGTAGAATAAAACTGGTTTTTTGGATCTGAGTTTGGGGCTTTTTCTGGGGCCTTCTCTGCTATTTATACTTCTCAAGGATAACCATCGAACTGCACTTCTAACCGTCGAAATGCTCCTCCATGATTGCTAATTATGTTACCTTATAGTTAGCTCCACTATGCCAATACTTGCAGTTAGGCTTCCTTCCTGATTTTTTAATTTAAATGTGAGTAACTGTTGAAGCTACGTCACTTTGCATCTCTTTGATGATCCAGTACAACGCAGATCTCATGAAAACCAATACTAACTGCCATGTGTACGATCACGATTGAAAGTTTGAATTGTCTTCCCGTATTGCCCTTATTTTGCCACGCGTCGAACTGTGATTGGCCCGTACAAAATATATAGCCAACATTACCCCCCGCACTAATACACCCAATACTTGGTGATATTAGTGGATCAAGGTCTTTTATCCACATCTTAGAACGTGCATGGGCTTTGCATTCTTCCAGAAATGGAACTGTCATTCATCATTTGCATTAAATTCTCTTTTAATCCTTTGAACATCCCCACCATCATCTTAGTATTCAAATAGACTGATACATCTTTTATGGCCAAACCAACTCTCTCTTCTATTGGTCAAGTATACGAGTAGTCATTTGATGATGCTGTTCTTCCTCGAAAGAACCTTCATGCATTGATTAGCCACCTTTACCCACCTTCCTATATTCAAGTCATGGAAGCTTTTGCAAACTATCAACCTTTGGATTACGCACTCGCTACTCATAATTCTTTAACCCAAATTTTTGCAAAAATGGACATTGGAAGCTCTTCTTCTAATCCACAATCTTCTGCATGGGATGAGGCTGTGGCTACTTCTTCCTTTGGGGCTTCTGGTTGGAAAAGCTGGTCGGAACTTGAGGCATGTGAGTTAAGGGAGCGAGTTAATCATCATTTTGTCAAGTTCACTGATCCTCTAGAATTCCCTTCTGATGCTCAAGGTTTGGTGATTTATCCTTACGTGCCCATCAACCGCTGACGCAGTTTAGAGGACAATCTGCTTATAGCATGGTACACATCCTCCATGCCTACGAAGATAGTACAAGCTACCCGACACCCATAAGAGGCACAAGGGTTTAACCCATCGTTCTTAGCCCAGAAGGTGAGACTTTGCTCTTCTGAATGGCTTGATTGTGTTAATGCCCCTCAGTTTCCTCCTTCTTTTGAAATGGAAGCTTCTATACCTCTTCCTCTGTAAAATTCCCGCTGGATAGAGAGACTGAGGCTTACCCTCTCTGCGGACAAGGTTTTTCCCCCTTATAAACCTCCACATCCCCTTACTCCAGCTCAGCGAAAGCAAGCCCAACTCCTGCTCGCGGCCTTTTCTCACTTGCCTTTCAATATTCTTGAAGACAATGTTTCTCTCAAGAACCTTCGATGGGCTTGTGATATTATGACTCGGGGTCACGTCCTCAACCCCATCGCCCAAACAGAACTTCAATGTTTTTGGACCAACTCCCGTTGCTTCTCCATTGGCACCAGACTTCTGTGGCCACTACCCAATCTTTGAACCAACTTTCATCCCTTCGAGTTCATACCCAGTACGAAGCGGAAAACCTCATTGAAGAATATGATGACTTCAAGAATAAAGACTCTGCGAAATGGGATGACTTGGATATGGACGAGCTGGAACAAGGATTAAAAGAAACAACATTTAAAATAAAGGCTGAAGAACTCTTTTATCAAGTAATAGCACGTCAACTTCAGCAGCCAAACCTGGAGAAAATAGAGGATAGAATAAAAAAGAAACAGAAATTTATTGACCATAGCTGGACCAAATTCCATGATCATGTTATTTATTCTATTCTTTACTTTTATGAACTCGAATTTGTACCCAAAAAGGGTCTTTTGATGTAACTGCTTTTGTTTCGATACAACTAAGACTTTTCTCTTTGTTTGGCATGGTTTGACTTTATCTCCGTTTGTCTTTACAAGCAAATTTAGGGCTTCGAACTTAATAATTTCATTCTTCGAATCTGGATTCAATCATCTCAAATGAAACACTGAAAAACCAATATGAACTTTTCCAATTCATGGAATACAGTTGACAACTTTTGTTGATTTTCATTTAGAATCAGTGCTTCGAATTTAACAATATTGCCCTTTAAAGCTTGTTTTGATCATATCCAACATATGGTCATATGATTAGTACGATCAATCAATTTTAAATTGACTATTTTTGCTTCGAACAATAGTCCATATTTTCAAAAATAGGGAAGCCCCTCTCAAGGGCTGCACTGTTTTAATCCGAAAAGCAATCTCTTCTGTATATTATCAAACCAACTATTGGTTTTGATACTTCGAACAACAATTTCCATCCTTAAGGGATCTGAAGTTTTACTTCGAAGGATTTATTCTCACTAAGAAACCATAAAACAGGTTCTTAATCCTTTTTGAAGTAAACAAATATCTAAACACTCTTTCACCGTGAGGCATGGAATGTGCCTCGAAGTAAGCTTTCGACATTCGAAGCTGTTTGTCATTTCATTTTTGCACCAAAAATTGGCTTCGAAGCCAAATATTTTATTTCGAAACTGACATTAGTATTTGAGATGTGTTTCCCTCAATGATTATCAATATAGAAGGAAACTTTTCGCATCCGTAATTTTAATACTTCTTTGTGAATTTCGTTCATGCAAACACGACTAGGTATGTTTTTCAGACACAAAATTTTTTAAAACCCTTTTTATTTCGTGCTTTGAATTCACCTATTTGTCTGTCACATAAACCCTTCGTCTCTACTGACCTTCATTTTCCTCCCACTCTCTCTCGACTTTGTCTTTTGAGAAAACTCTTTTGTCAATGGCTTATTCTTCTCTGAAAATACCAGTTATGGAGCGTGCGAGTCTGTCTGTGACCTTGAAAAGGATTATTGCCGAAGAGTGTGAGAAAAACGCCATTGACGGACGCATCTTCATTTCCCGCCATCATGAGTAGCAAGAGTATGTGCTTGGGCCCATCTTCAAAGAGATTCCTATTGAGCTTCCAGTACTATATCCACGTCTAGAAGACCATTGTCTCTTTTACGAAGGTGGTCTTGACTGGGAAAACTGGAGGATGAACCGCCCCCATCGCTGCTAGCCCACGGTGAGACCAGAGTGGCAAGAATGGTATGATCAGGTTGTCCCTGATAGGACTCTGGACCTTCAAGAGTTCTGCCTTTTCGATGCCCTCCAATTATCCAGGTTCACTATTTCAGAGGACCCTTTCTTAATACCTGCTGCCCTTTGCTTTTGGAATTCTGCCTTTAATTTCTTTCAATTCAGATGTGGGATGATGGCCTCGACAGTTCTTGATATCTGCCCTCTATTAGGATTGTCCCCCACTAGAACCCCCATTGGACTAGATTATCCTGACCTACCAACCCCTTTTTCCCTCCCCTCCCTTAACTCATCCTATAGTGACTTTGTCGAGATTGAGAATAAAAAGGAAGGCCCTGTGATTGATAGGGAATTCTTTTGTTTCATATTATATTGGCTTTGCAAATTCCTTTTCTGCACCCCTTCTCAAAGAATCATGCCTGAATTCGCCCCTCTTGCCAAAGCCCTTGTTTTACAGAAAAATGTGGCCTTAGCCCCATACGTTCTAGGTCACGTATATAGAGCCTGCTCTCTTTTTTGTGAGAAACCTTTAGATGCCAATCAAGGAGATCCATTTTGGATACTTCAGCTTTGGCTTTTTGCATATTTTACTGAATTACAATCCAAATGCCTTAAGTTTTTTGAGTCAAATCCTACTACTCATGGCATGAGGCTAGCCAGCGTTGCACTCTATCCTTCTACCTTTGCTTTTAACTTCTCTTTCTTCCACCAACTTCCAGCTTCTTTTCTTCCCATAATTTCCGTTCCTTCGAACCTACTACCATTGGCCCATCTTGGTTGAAAACCTTTTTAAGTGATAGGTTCTGCTCTTCACCCCAACACAAGAACATACGGGCCTCTATTCTGATCCTTAGAGAGTTATTTATTGGGACTATGAACCGCAAAGCTTACAAGCGTATTGTTGAGCCCTATTGTCCTGCTCAATTTGCTAGGCAATTTAGCCTCACACAAGGGGTCCTAATACCTCTCTGCAGCCAGACCAATTTAAGTCTCACTAGCAGGGACTTAAAAGTTTGAAGATCCAGATTAGAAGAAACAACTTCTAAATTTATCCAAGACTTCATTGAGTTTGAGTATTCCCATTTCATTCCTCAAAGTAACCTATTGAAAAGGTGCCAAAACAGGTAGGTGACCAATATGGAGGTATACTTGGCCCTTCCTCCCCAAGACCTATTAATGGTATTGGATATACCTCAACTCAAATCGAAAGGGGCTAGAATTGTCACTTCTTCCACTATTCCTGCTACCATAGTTCTTGCACCTGTCATTACAAAGCCTATTCTTGTTGCCTCAACTCCTCCTAGGGTTACTCGAGCTGCCTCGAGGAAAGGTATGTACCCTTGTTTCTTTTTCCTTCTCCTTCTTTATAATGCTTTTAGCCTTACCTCTAGTTCTTTTTTTGGTGAAGGTGGTGCGGGTGCCTCACAGGGAGATTCTCCCCAAAAGATCCAAGCTTTAAATCTTCTCAGGAGCAAACAACAACAAAAAAAAAGAAAGCTTTTACTTGATCCTGAAGAGGAAGCACTTGGGGTTCAGGTAGCAGAAGAAGAAGAGGCAGATCAAGAGCAAGAAACACCCTTAAAAAGAAGAAAGAAAATGACTGCCTCTCTTGCTGATTTCACTGGAGATCCTATCCATGAAGCATCTGCTAAAACAGTGCAAACAAAGCATTCTAAAGAGCTTATTGTATTCCAAAGGGCTGAGAAAATGAAGCAACAGCAAATGCTTAGGGATGAAGCGGCCGCCGCTGATGCACTCTAGAAAGAGGTTGCAAGGAAACAACAAGCCGCTGGATACTATACTCTTCGCAGCTTCCCAATCATAGCCATTACTTCTAAAACCAGTAATCTCCTTTGTACTTCTATTCATCTTTCTCAAATTTTCAATGCTGAGGCTTGACATTGTTTTGTATTTCTTCTTTTGCAGCCACAACTACTTTGCCTATTCTTCCAATAAGGACTCCATCAGTTTCAGTCGAAGTTGAACAACCTCAAGATGTGGAGTCTATTCAAATAATTCTCCCACTCCTGGCCCTATATTTTCCATTCCCTTTTTGAGGCCAAGTATTCCTGCTCTTTTTTCCTTTGGCTTAACTCCATACCTCCCTCATTTGTCTTTTGATTTTACTCAATTTGATTCTCCCTCGAGCCCTGTTTCTCCTCCTCTTCCTAAGGAAATTCTAGCTGCTACTTCATCTTTGATGGTAGCTGACTCTCACATTGAGGGTATTGGTAGCTCTCTAATCCATCATCCATTACCTTTGCCTAGCTCCAGTCCTTCTCCTCTTGGCCAACTGGTAGCAAAGACTATAGAGACTGCTAAGGATACTCCACCTTCTTCTCCAATTCCTATGCAGTCATTTCTTCCTTCTACCAGAGCTCTTTCTGTACCTTCCATGTTAATGGATGAGGTGGATATTTTTAAGGCTAGACTGGCTAGTCTTTTTGACATACCTTCCACCTCTCCAATGACTAGCAATGAGACTGAGCCCTTGATTCTAGCTGATTCTTTGCTAGAAATGTTTGAAAGCTCTTCCTCCAGTGGTAAGACTTCCTTGCCTTCGATTGACTTGGACAGCTATCTGGAGCTACTGACATCTTTTTTGAGGATTCCTTTTGAAGCCTTACAAAGGCCTATAATCAAAGATGGCTTCCTCCAGTGCTGCAAGATTATTGAACAATCCGACATGACTGTTTCAAGTCATTTATCTCAGGCAGCAGCCACCATAGATTTTTACATCAACATCTGTCATGCTGCTAAGGCTGCAGAGGAGAAGTTGCTGAGAGATCAGAGTTTTGTTTCTAAAGTTCATGCTGAAGTGTCAGAACTGAAAGAACAACATTCCTCTGTCTCCCAATTTCAAGCTCAACTGTTGGAAAAGAAGGCTCAACTTGAAGAAGAATTATCAGCAGTTAACCAAGCTTTGGATCGGACTACTACCAAGTTGCAAATCACTAATCAAGAACTAGCTGATCGAAAGCAAGAGATGACTGCAGCCATTCAATTGTTTTCATCCCTCAAGAATAGAGCATCTATTGTAAAAGAACAATTTAAACACTGTACTGACTTTTGGGCCAATCTATGGCTACATGTATTTGACTCTTTATGAAATAAATTCTTATTTATCATTGAAGTGTTCTCATGTTCTTTTATTTAGCACTTATTCTATTCCTTGTGTTTCCCACACGGTTGGATAATAAGGCTTCAAATATCTGCCATTAATCTTTTTGGGATGTACATATCTATTCAAATTTCTCAAATGGTATGCTCCAAAAGACAGGACTCTATGAACTTGATATGGTCCTTCCCAGTTAGGTGACCATTTGCCAAACTTATGGCTTTTAATCCCTATTGGGAGTATTGTCTTCCATACCAAATCACCTTCATCAAAGCCAATGTGTTTGACTTTCTTATTATAGTTTTGGGTTGCTTTCTTCTTTTGAAAAAGAATGCTATTTAATGCCAGAATTCTAACTTCGTCTATACTTTCTAACTCCAAGCACATACTTTGATGGTATTGCTCAAGATCTAACTGATCCTGGCATCTCACCCTCAAAGACTTAACATTAATTTTCACAGGTAGCACTGCATCATGCCCATACACTAAGGCATATGGAGTGATTCTTGTACTTGATATTAGAGAAGTTCTATAAGCCTAGAATACATCCAACAACAAGTTATGTCAATCCTTAGGATTATCTTCCAAAACTTTTTGAATTCCTTTTTTTAAAGACTTATTGGATGATTCAGCTTGACCATTGAATTGTGCATAATAAGGTGTAGAATTAACAAGACTAATCCCAAACTCTACTACAAAAGACTTCACCATTTTCCCATCAAATACAGTCCCATTATCAACATTTATAGTCTGTGGGATACCAAATCTATGGATCAAATCTTTAATGAATCCAATGACTTCAGTCTGGTCTACAGCCTTATATGGCTTAGCCTCAACCCATTTGGTGAAGTAATCTGTGGCCACTAAGATGAAACAAGGATGCTTCGAAGATGGTAGGTGTATTTTCCCTATCATATCCATAGCCCATCCTCTAAATGGCCAAGGCTTCACAACTGCATGCAGGTCAGTTATGGGCACGTGCCTTATTGTGCCATGCTTTTGGCATGCCTAGCAACCTCTTGCATATTCTATGCAGTCTTTAAGGATAGTTAGCTAATAGTAGGAATGTCTTCGAAGCAGCAATCTCTTCTTTACACCAGGCTGATGAGCACCACAGATGCCTTCATGAACCTCAGCCATAGCTGTCAATACTTCATTTGGGCCTAAACATTTCAACAATAACCCATCTCCCCTCTCCTTTTGTAGAGAGCATTACCATACATTATATATTGCATAGACTGCAATTTAATTTTTCTGCTGACTTTCGAAGATGGGCCAGCCAGATACTGCATTATTGGATGCCTCCAATCTTGTTCTTGTAAGTCATTATGATTGACTTCCAAGACCACATTTTTTTTAATTCAAGGGTGGTATTACTTTCTGATATGTTATTTGGCTTATATCCCTTCGAGTGTTATCCTTTCTCTTGAAATTCGAAACTTTCTGAGCCACATCATTAGCTTTATTATTCAAGAATCTTGGGACATGAGTTACATTTGCTATCTGAAATTGAGAAAGCAGATGCAATGTAACAACATAGTATGGCAACATGCTTATGCTTTGACATTTGAAAATCCCTTTCACCTGGTTAACTACCAATTGAGAATTTCCAAATATGTCAACTGCATGAGCTTGTAATCCAATAAGTATTTCCAATCCCATTATTAAGACTTCATATTCAGCTTGATTATTGGAACAAGTAATTTCATCCACTCTGAAACCATGCGTGGTTTCTACTCCTTGTGGTGACTTAATTACTACACCAATTCCAGTTAAGCCATTGACTTTTGATCTATCGAACCACATTTTTCATGGTTCAACACTAGCCATACCAGTTTGAATAATTCTTTGACCCACCAAATACTTCAACTTGCAGACAGATAAAATAAAGCAAAATACAAAACTAAAAAAAAGGTAAAAAGTACTTTTTGCTTACCATAATTTGGTATTTCATCACCAATCCTCACAATCGCCATGTTCGACTTTTGACCTCGTCAATCGTTTTCTTCTCTATCCACGCCAATTTCAACAAATTTACAATCAAACAAGTTTTTGGTAACTCAAAACCTTAGAAGTGTTTCGATTATGTAGGGACAGAGAGAATAGACTTGCTGATTTGGGGAAGATGCAAGTATAGGAATGATGGAGGTAACTAGGGTTTGAGGTGAAAAGACGAGTGTACCCCTCAATAATTGATAGAGGGAGCACGTGAGAGGCAGGTGCTGACTTTTTGTCCAAAATTTCAAACGAGCGTCAATTATTGGACAAAATTGACACATTTCGTTAAATTAAGGGGTTAAATTGCACAATTAAAAATGTCAAGGACTAAAATGACACACGAAATAAAATACAGGAATTATTTCTGTAATTCATCCTTTAAATTATTTGTTTCTCGTTTTTCTATGTGGCGTGAGTCAAGATTCGACGTCATTTGGACCGTCCGATCAATGGCCCTGAGACTTGGAAAATTAAAAATTTATGCCGGTTCGCTGAACGGTTTGATTTAGAAGCATATTGATTCTGATAAACCGGTCGGTGAGGTTTTTCCAGTCTGCTCTCCGTCTCGCTTCACTCCTTTGCTGCGAGGTTCGCTTTACTAGTTACATCCTGTATATGTATATATCTATACATTTGCGATTCATGTATGCTTTTCTAGTAGTTAAAGCTTTGATGAATTTGGGTTTGTTTAATTGAATAAAATAACAAACTTGAATTAGCAGTATATACATTTACGAATTTGATGAATTAGGGTTTTTTTAATTGAATAAAAAAACAAACTTGAATTAGCAGTATATATATATTTATGAATTTGATGAATTGGGGTTGTTTTGACGTATGATTTATGGTGGAAAATCATGGTCTGTCGCTGAAAGCTATATGAAATTTCCGATTGAGGGGTGTAGTTTTGTTATATAGTTTGTATCTGACCCCTTCACGTTAACAATATGTGAATTTTTCTTTAGGGCGTGTTTGGTCTCGTTTTCTTTTTCTGTTTTCTATACTCAAAAACAGAGTGAAAACTGAAACATGAAAATTATTTTGTTTGGCATGCGTTTCCAGTGTTTTTTTTTTTTTTTTTTTTTTTTTTGGGGAAACACACTATTTGTAAATTATTTTCTGAAATTTTGAAAACTTTATTTGCACTAAATGAAACTACAGATCCTTTTCATTACTTCTGTTTTTAAAATCATGAAAAACAAAAACGAAAACATGGAAAGAGAAAACAGGAAGGATACTAAATAGGGCCTTATTATCCAGGGTAACTTTGTTGGAAATTGAATGCCCTTTATTTAACTGTTAATTTCCCTTTCTTGCAAATATGGGTCTTTGAGCACATACCATTGATTGGTCTTGCATGATGTACTTGACTACATACCATGGTTGTGGTCGAGTCGTTAATCCGGTACCGTACCGGCCGGATCTTACCGTACCAGACAAAAAATGGTACACACAGGCTTCAATTCCATCTCAGCTAAGTTTTTGCATGGTTTCGGCCAGTTTTGCCAATACCGGGAAATTTCGGCCTAGAAACATAATACCACGATACCTGCCGGTACCGTGATTAAAGCATTCTATTTATAATTTGCCCAAAACACATCTTAGATAAAATGTTTTCCACTTACCCTAGACTCCAACCTAACGACAGATTGCTTCAGTGTCTCAAATTGAAGGCAATACAAACGTCGTTCACTGCTTTATCTTTGATCCTCTTTATCTTTGTTTTGGGACCTTTGGCTATGGACCTTCTTTATAGAAAATTCTGAACTTGATTTCATGATCTCTGCATGTTTTCCCTCGTTATATCTTTGACTTTTTGACTTTCTTTTCTTGGATTTCTTTAGTTTCTCTTTGTATGGAGAATTGATGCATTCTTGCTGTGTGTGCATGGTAGGTGCTCGATAAACAGGCCCAGCCCTGGCCCAAGGCGAGCAAGGCTGCCGCCTTGGGCCCCCAAATTTAACCAAATCTAAGGGCCCCAAAATACTTTTAATCGATGTAATATTAGTAGCTCTAAATTAAGGCCCGGCCCTAGTTTCTTAACTTCACAACACAGTCCAGACAAAAGACCCCCAAAAAAATGCGGGGTTCCAAATTGAATTACAAAAATATATTGGGTAAAGTATGTAAATAATAAAACTCTATCAATTAAACCTAGTGCTTTCTATTCCTTCCCATCTGTAAGCATTGGAAGCAAACTGTGCCGAGACCAAACAAACGGCCAGTCGAAATTCTAGGCCACAAGCTAATCAATGCGGTGCTCTTTTAAATTCATTGCTCTTATTTGATTTGAGAACTTTGCTTTTCAATTTAATCTCTCTTTTTGTTTTTTTCTTTTTTTTTTTTAAAAAAGTATTGATTGCATTGCTTTTAATTTTAATTTGTGCCATAAATCTAACTTCAATGCCTATTTTTTTAATCTTATTTTTTTTTGTTGATTAAATTTTGTGATGCTTATGTTTTGCTTGAATCAAATATTTTCTTCAATTGTTTCTCAATTTGTTGGTGTTCTTTGAATTGCAGAATGTCTATTGAGTTTTAGATAATCTATCTCAGTTGAATTTCTCTTCAATTTAGATTAATTTTATAATCATGGTTGTTTTGTATGTGAAAGGAAAAAATAGAAAAACTAATTCAATTTAAATAAAATTAAGTAATTTCATTTTGCCTCACAGTTTTTTTTTTTTTTTTTTGGTAGTTTTATGTAGAAGACCCCCATTTTAATGTTCGCCTTGGGCCCCAAAAAACTCAGGGCCAGCTCTGTTGATAAAATGCCAGAAACAGAGTATTTGTGTTTGTGTTTGTGTTTGTGTTTGTGTGTGTGTGTGTGTGTGTGTGTGTGTGTGTGTGTCTCTCTCTCTCTCTCTGTACCTTGTTGTAAATATTTATTTTCTTCATGTTTTCTTTTTATCTTGGTTGGGTGTTTATGCTATAAACAAAAATATATAGAAGTTGTAAAAAACTTATCTTTGTCAAAATTTATAGCAGTGAAAGTGAAACAGTGGATGACTATTTCACAAGTCCTTTTAAATATAAATAAATTTGTGTTTCATGTTTTCATGCTAAAATTATTTGATATTGGATAATTTTTTTAATAAATATAATATAAAATATTTATAACAATAAATCCGAAATGGTACCTGAAAATATATTTGTACCGATACGTACCATACTAGTAGAAAAACTGGTACCTTGTCCTTTACGAGATTGACAACTTTGGGTTATAGTTGGAATAAATCCCCCTCTGATGATTTTTTTCCCATCATAGTTTTTCTAAATGTTGTCCTGTGGGTTATGTGTGTTTTGTTGCTAAGCTCTAATAACTTAAAAATATTTTGTGACCAAGGGGGTGTAAGAGCTGTAACCTTAATTCATATTGGTTAAGCTTGATTCTAGATATTATTCCTACCTATAATACATGTATAGGATTTTATCTAGGTATGCTCTTTCACAATTGCTTCTGTCAAATTACAGTATTCTTGGGGTAATCAATGAATATGGAAATTACAAATCAAAATAATACATGAAGAAAAGTAACTAGTTCACACCTCTAAGATCAACGGTATCTGTTAATTTATTACATTATGCAACAAATACCAGATTAGATGTCTTAGATTTCGTTTCTTTTGTTTTTTTCATTCCATCCTTTTAGTTGGTGGTTTGTTGCCTTTTGCCGAGTTATCTATCTGGTACAGGGACTAGTAGGCTAAAAACGAATGTTTGTCAAGACACAAAAGCTATAAAGCATGAGTGCAACTAATTAATTTTTGCATTTAATTTTTTTAATTATTATATGTCATATAGGATGTACCGGACTAGACCCATATCTTAACTTTTGAAGTTTTACCCTATCGACATACCCGTACGTACCCACTCCCATCCTGCTTAGGCACAGAGAAAATACATGATTGAATCAATTGAGGATAGGACAATAGGTGGAGCTGGCTGGCAAAAATGTTTCATGAGGCAACTTAAATGTTTGTAAAATGGGCCCCCCATTTTTTTTAATCCTTTTCTCTTATCAGTAGTAAGTTTTGAGCAAAATATTTTGAGAGAACTGTAGAAATTAACACTCCCAAGTGTAAGCATGAGCTATAATGACCCTTGCAGCTGCTCTAATTTGGCAGTATGTTTTGAAAATATTCAAAGACGGGGGAGCAAAGAGCAGGAGAGATACACCAGAAAGAGATCGATCATGGCATTCGGAGGTTCAGCTGTAGGTCCACCGGCAGGGGCAGGAGGACCATCGGCAATAAGGCAGGTGAAGCTAGACAAAGAATGCGAGCTGAGAATTGAAGTTGGTCCTGACACGCTCTCCGCCTTCGGCTCCTTACTGGCACAGCCGAGATCTTTAGCACTGAAATTGCTCCCTAAATCTGGCTCACCTTCCCTCCCAGGCTCAAATTCGCAGTAAGCATCACAAACATATGATTATAATCTTTTTTGATATTTTCAAACACACACACACACTGGTATATATAGGTAGACAAATAGTTATAACTAACTATCATTAATCAAAATGACAGTGAATCAACTCTCACTCTGTATTTTGATCCCTAATGGATTTTTTTTGCCATAAGACAAAACTTCAGGGAAGTCCTTAAAACTAGTTGTATATTGTAATCATTAATGAAGAAGAAGATACTTTTCATCTCTGATTACTCGATAATTTCCACAAGCACAAATTCCACTTTTATAGGCCCAAAAATTCTTTCACAAAATAAGCCATCTTTTTTCCGGTTTATTGGTTTTCGGGGTTTTGTCACCTCTCCAACTATCTCTCCATTAGGTAGGATTTTATTGGCCAATAATCAAAGTGCATTTGACCCAATTGCTTGGAAGCATATCATTTAGTAGAAATTTTCTGACACCTGCTAAAGGAACTCTGGTGAAGTGATTGGAATAAATTATTGTTTATATTGTAAGTTAGTGTGTTCTCTAACCTCGTCTTGATCGATATTCAATCTCATGTATCAGGTTTATACTTGGTATGGAGCCACGGTTTAAATGGATGGCACTACTGAAACTGATTATACAGCAGATGAAGTATGCTTGTTCTCTAAATCAGTTTTGCATCATAATCTAGTATCATGCTGGCATATTTGTTAACAGTAATATTTCAAAAAGTTTTTTCTTTTTTTTTAATGATGACAAAGCTTTGCATTATTGATTACAGACACCAATGATTAGCTATGTAAATGTGCATGCTGTACTGGAAGGACGTAGAAATCGTGCTAAAGCATCACCTAATGACTCTGATTCTTCACAGGTATTACTTTATTTGTACATTTGATATGCCAAAGAAAAGATAAAAATAGGAAACAAAGAAAGAAATGGTACATGGAATTATATGCCTGTTTAATTATTATTTATCATGGTACAGTGCAGTTTTGACTGAACATGGGAGCAATCACTTTTGAAATTGAGGAAAAAATTCCAGCATAAACAAGAGATATCCAACACTTCCAAGAAAGATGTTGACAATGATATCTACCCTTCTTTGTTGTTTTGATCCAAACACTTCCAGCCTAAAGATTTCATAATGCCCCATATGTTTTGGCGTAAAACATTTGCAATTGTAAAATATTTTCCTGTAAATGTTTATGGTAAAATATTCTTTTCCCTCATGTTTTGCTAAACTACTAAACAAAACTTCTGTGATAGAGAAATTCTATCAAACATTTTGAAGACAATGAAAAGAAGGCATGCTTTAGAACATTGAAATTCCTATCTCAGATCTAATTGAACTGGGTAATGAAAGTATAAATCAGTCACCAAGTGATTGAAACTAAAAAAAGGAATGGTACTCACTTTGAGTGAGCCAAAACACACCATGAGAGCTAAAACACACATTAATGTGTACCATTTGGACGTTGTTTTTTTTTTGTTTTATGTTCCAAGCTTTGATCAATCTACACAGCTACTACATCAATGAGTTTTACTTTAATAAAGATTGGGATCTAGACTGCATGATTATAAGTGGCACTTGAGGTGTAATAATAAATTTTTACATACATGTGGATAGATACATAATTACTTTAGTAGTATTCATTTTTTAATAAGATTGGGAGAAAGAAACTGCTTATGATGTGTGCTTGGCTAAAATTTTTCCAACAAGGAAATATTGGTGTATAAATGAATACAAAAGATACCTATCCCATTGATTTGTAAACTAAACTGCATTTTGATGCATATTAGATGAGACTGAAGTATTCAAAACCAGTGCTATGTCTGTTGAAGTGTTCTTTCGTGTAACATAAGCGTTGCAGCACCTGTAGATGTAATTCCAGTTTATTTGGCTGGTAGGGTTTGTTTAAGTGAAAGAATAGCCAAGGATTGTTTTTTGGGTTTGATTACTAAAGGTTTGGGCTGAAGAGAAAAAGATTTTGGTGGGAAAATTAAGGTGTATTTGTGCCATGTTCCCAGGTATTTGGGGGATTGAGGAGACAGTTTCCTAAATGTGCATTTATAATTTAATACAATTCAGATTATCCCTCGTGTGATTTGATTTATTTATCAGGTCTCTCTTTTTTTTTCCTTGGTTCAGGGTCCCAGGGTAATTGTTGTGGGACCTACAGATTCTGGAAAGAGTACCTTGTCAAGGATGCTTCTTAGTTGGGCAGCCAAACAAGGTTGGAAATGTACTTTTGTGGATATGGATATTGGCCAAGGAACTATAACCATTCCTGGATGTATTGCTGCTACCCCAATTGAAATGCCAATTGATCCGGTGGATGGAATCCCTCTGGAAGTGCCTCTTGTTTACTTCTATGGACACACAACTCCTAGGTAATGATTTTTTTTTCTTCATCAATTTTGACCATTAGTTCTTCACCTTTCATTTTACTTATTAGATTGGTTACACGTGAATACAGAAGCCTGTATTTCCATTCGTCACTTCTTGTTTGATTTTAGTTAGCTTTTCTGTATCCAGTTATCATGAATGTTCTTAGAACTGTTGCTTCAGTGTCAATGCAGATTTGTACAAGGTGCTTGTGAAGGAGCTTGCTCAGACTCTGGAGAGACAGTTTGCCGGAAATGCAGAATCTCGAGCTGCAGGCATGGTAATAAATACCATGGGATGGATAGAGGGTGTTGGTTATGAGGTAACTGAGTTTCAAGTTTCCATTGTTAGTCCTGCTAGTTATATTAAAATGCAGGGGTGCTCTATTAGTATCGATTATATGGGATATGTTGTTTAATTAGTATAGTATCTTTTTGTATGTTGCTGCAGTTACTTCTTCATGCAATTGATGCATTCAATGCTAATGTTGTTCTGGTTTTGGGTCAGGTAATGCTTTCCATATGAAAACTTTGTCATGTGTGTATTGCTGCGATCTAATTGCAGCTAATCCTATTATGAGTTGCATTTGCTTTGATTTTGTTAGGATAGTTGTTTGTGTGCCACTTCAGTAAAACTACTTAGAAGCAGCTTTTTTTGCTTTAAGTTCTGAAAATGTTTGTTGTGGGCTGCTGCATTTTGGCAATGCCTACTGTTTGGTATAACTTGTCAGGCTTTTAGTTTATTTGTTTTCTAAGTTCAATAAGCTGCAAATGCTCACTTTTTTTGGAGCTGCGCTTGGAATACTTCAATTTTTAATTTTTGTATTTTTTTAAGCTGCCAGTAAGTTTTACTTAACTGCAACATTGGGCTTAATATATTATGATATTCAAACAACATGACATGTCAAAGAATGAGATATATTGATATACTTTTCAGCTGAAATTTACGATTTTAACAATCGAAAACCATGTTTCTCCAGATAAACTAATTATATCCACACTCTGATCGTGCTTCTGGGAATTTCCTTTTTTTTAACTGATTTTAAATATTACGATTGTGGCTGTATCTCACTGCATTGCTACTGAATGTTATTAAGTTCAATTTTGTTCGTTAGTTTTGCATGTGCACTGGTTGCTAGTAACTTAAGAAACTATTTCAGATTCAATTTTCACCCTGGGGTGGTTCATGTTTTTAAGCTCACCCAAACCCTGCACAGGAGAAACTTTGCAGCATGCTGAAAGATGTATTGAAAAGCAAGCCAAATGTTGATGTTGTATCGAGGAATGCAAAAGTCCGTCAAAAGGCCAGGAGCTACAGAATAAGGGTAAACATCAGCCTTTTTGGTTATATATATAGGAATTTTGTCAATCATTTAGTTATTTGTGTTAGTATGGAGAAAATCTTGAATGATTATTTACAAATTTCCTGCCTTTTTCAACAAATCCTTTTGTGTTTCCTTGTTATAAAGCTAAATCATGCCGATATTTTTTATTCCAGGAATATTTTTATGGCCTTGCAAATGATCTTTCCCCACATTCCAATATCACAAGTTTCAGTGATTTGTCTGTCTATAGAATTGGTGGTGGACCACAGGCGTTCAGCCCTGCCAATTGGTGCAGAGCCTGCTGCCGGCCCTACACGATTGGTTCTTGTGAATATCAACCAGGATTTGCTCCATTTGGTTCTTGCTGTTTCATTTGCCAAAGAACCAGACCCAATTATTTCAAGGTATATGAAATGTCCTTGCCTTTCTTTTTTCAAAATCCATGGTATCATAAGATGGGAGGTGAATTAGTAAAACTTTTTTGAATGTCGCCACTGTAATGTACATTTGGCCTCATGATTTAAGTTGACTCATCTGTAAATTTTTTAACCTTGTTTAAGTGCATGAACTGAATAATTACTTTTTTCTTACAGTAATTTTAATTTTAAATTAAAATTATTCTTCTATAACATACATTGTACATCAAATATTTTTTTTTTTAAAAAAATTGCACGTATATTGCACAGGTCAATTGTTAGTGTAGATATATATATATATATATTAGTAGTATTTTTCTTTTCTTATGCAGCACATTTTAAAGGCTTACTTTTTTAAAAAAAAATTACATCATGCATTTTTCATTTACATCTAAAATTCTATACAAATTTAATTTTAATTATAATAACCAATTTTATGTAGATTCTATTTGAGAAATGCTTATTTTTCATCATGTATTTAGGTTTGTCGCTGTCAAATTTTTTTATATAGTTGATATTTTAATTTAATTATTATGATATTGGAAAAAAAATATCTCAGTATACAAATAAAAAAAAAAAGACAGAATGTGCTTAATTATATGCGTCTCACATATCAAATTAACTTTCTTTTATATTTTTTATTTTTTCCTATCTTAATAATGTCTTAATATTAATTTATATTTAATTTATTATTTAACATGTAATTATTTATTACAAAATATTTATATTTTATTTAAATTTTATATACATATTTACAATATGTATAAATAATGCCAAAAGAAATTAAAGAAAAAATCAATATTGTACATAATTAATTTATGTATTTTCTTCTTAATCCAATCACAGCATATTTATATTTAATCTTTTAAATAAATTTTGTGTAATTCTATTTCCACTTATTTTTATTTGCCAAATAAATATAAAAATAAATAAATAATTAGAATCACTTTTAGTTTTATATTACTAATTTTTTTCTTCTAATTTAACTATTATTTTTAATATCAAAATGAGTGCTTATTTTATTATCTTATAATTTAATATATATCATATAAAATCATTACATAATATTACACTTTTATAGCACCATAGAACTAAAATTATCAAAATAAACAAGTAATTTAACTAAATTTATTATATATAAGTATTCAAGTAATACTTTTATAAAACGATAAAGTTAAGATTATTAAAATTAATAATTAAAATCAAAATTTTATTTTAAATTAAAATTAAAATTAAAATTATTCTTTTGTAACACATATCATAATATAAAATATCATTATATTAATTAAAGTTAACTTTATTATGATTTTATGTGAGACATCATATTTCTATAAGTGATTTACCTACACGTGTAGCGTCTAATTTGATATTGATTGATTAAAATAATGGAACTCAATACTTTTTTTGTTAAATTTTTAGAAGATAAATTAATAAATGTCAAATGATAAATAGTGTGAGTATTATTTTAAACAATCATGATTCATCGAAAATGATGATATTTGATTTCAGGTTGAGAATATATCCCCCTTTTTTTATAACTTTAAAAGAAATTATTTTTATGAGCGTATTTTACATAGGATCACATACAGTGATAAATTTTTGTATCAACCATTAGATTGTTAATATTTGTTACACATAAAGTATTAAGACTTAAAATTAAATTTTCATTTTAAAAATAAATTTCATACATTGTACGAATCACATACTAGTGGATAATAATAAAAGACTAATTCCAGTTTAAGTAGGAGACGCAATTCACTTTGGATTGTGATTCTCATATATCAAGCCAATCTTGTCCCATTCCTTCTTGAACTATATATGTATTTGGATTCTCTGATAATTTCATTCTCACTCATCATTACTCTCTCTCTCTCTCTCTCTCTCTCCAACCATGAAGAAGAATTGTGTGCTACTTTTCTGTATTGTTTTCTTCCTTGTTTTTGGAATATCAGTAGAGTGTCACAATCAAACTTTTAACGTGTTAGATTTTGGAGCGGTTGGAGATGGATTTACTGATGATACCCAGGTCAAAAATACTTTCGGTTTTTAAATTTTTTTAATAACATTATTATTGTTGTTTGAAAACTTCTTTTTTTATGGATTTGTTTTGGCATATCACTTCTCTTCAGTTTAGTTTCACAATTTTTTTTTTCTTCTCTCAGTAAAGAAAAAAAAAATCACAGAAAAGTATAGTACAGATGAATGCATATGCATTGCACCATTACATTATGTCATTTTATTTTATGTAAAAGCTTATTTGTTTGTATTGTTATATTGTTTTCCAAATATCATGGACCACTTCAAATTATTATCAATTAAACTTATGTTTATATATATTTATAGTATTATATAAAATTTACACCATCACGTAAAACTTTTTACCTAATTGGTTAGATGAAATTCATATCAAATATATGTATATATATATATATATAGATTATAGAAGAATTGATGATTGTAAGGAAAAACAAGTTGGATTCCTAAGGTATTATCAGAAAAGATAATGACTCAAAAAATATGTTAAGAAATTTATCTCGAAAATAGAAGTGTTTTGATTCAACTTTTGTACAATGAGATCTACACTTAATCTAAATTACACTAGACTTTTTTTTTAGATTAATTTTTTAAGTCGATAACATTGTTATCATATTATTAATAATAATTATAAAAAAAAGAAAAAAGATGCTTATAAGCTTAGTTGTGTGCGCAGTCTTTTGAGGATGCATGGAAGGCTACGTGCTCGGCAAGGGAAGTTTCAGGTTTTAGTCCAACCATGCACGTTCCTGATGGCTATGAGTTCTTGCTACAACCTGTAATCTTTAGTGGCCCTTGCAATTCCGAAGCCGTTAACGTCGTGGTAATTACAATTTTAGATTCATAAATTTTCTCATATCATATGTCATCATTATAGGTCAAATTATTTTTTTGGTCTCAAATATTTTATTAAAATTTTTGTACAACTAGAATCATTAGTACAAATAATTTGAAATATTTACTTTGATATTGTGGGCTTATACTGGCCCAATAACACGGTACAATCTTTCTTTTAACTAGAAATAAGTTACCCTATCATAGATTTCAATATTTTCATTTTTCTCTTATTTATTTATTTTTTAATATATTGTTATTGAATTGTTAAATTGATATGGTTTATTATAGATAGATGGAAACCTAACAGCACCAAGTCATCCTTCAAAATGGAAGTGCGACGGAAGTAACTGCCGTCAATGGATAGGCTTTATTGAGATCAATGGTCTCTACATTTATGGCTCTGGTACTATTAATGCCCAGGGTACCAAATGGTGGGGTTCCTCCGATGTCAATCATAATAGAGAGGCAAGAAGCCTCCTCTCTCACTTCATTTAATTATTTTTAAAATAATTATCACTGTCACACCATTTTAATTTAAATTTTTTGTACAAAATAAATATTAAATCCTTTTTTTTTGGGCTTTACTAATATAAGTTTCTTTTCTTCTTTTCAGTACCATGGGTCAAAACCAACGGTGAGCGACACTAGATTCTTTGTTTTTAAATTATTTTGTCCCTATGTTTACATTGTAAGTACTACATAATATTTCATGTTTTTACAGGGGTTCGTAATAGCACATTCTAACAATGTGCACATAAGTGACCTAACCTTCATAGATAGCCCTCAAATGCACATGGCGTTGGAAAGGTCGACATGGGTATATGTTTATAATCTCACTATCACTGCCCCCGGCGATAGCCCAAATACTGATGGCATTCACATTCAACATTCCACACACGTCTTCATAAGCCAAACTCACATTGGGACTGGTATATTATCAAACATAATAATACTATCTCTCTTAATTTTATATTGTGTGACAAAAAAAAATAAAATTTGTGAATGGATACAGCATGCTTTGTATATTGTGTAAGATCTTCTGGTTTTAGATTCCTACATAATTCTACCATTGGAAGCATTTTGCTATGATCCAAGTGAACATGAAGATTTGGAACTGAAAGTCGATGCATGGCACTTTACATATGTATATTTTAATTTGGTTGTTTATCAAAATTTAACTCAAAAATATTAATGCAGGTGATGATTGTATTTCCATCGGAGATGGTTCATCATATCTCAACATTAGCATGATCACATGTGGTCCAGGTCATGGCATAAGGTAACAGGGAAAACCTTTTTACAGTTCCCTCTCTTTTGTTATTGTTATTATTGTTTTGAAATTGATTTCATTTATTTTTTAATTCTTCTTTGGTAAAAGTATTGGAAGTTTGGGTATAAGAGGGCAATATGAGACAGTAGAGAATGTCTATGTAAGCAATGTGGAATTCAGAGGAACTTCAAATGGAGCAAGAATCAAGACATGGCAGGTAATTTGTATCAAGAATATAATATATAAGGCAAATTTGTAAGCTTATCACTTTAATACAAAAAAAAAAAAAAAACTCAATGCCTATTAATATCAATAATGTCATTGTTATATTATTCTGATAAATAACTATTTTTCTCGTTAATTTTGTTGTTAATTATATTGTCCCTTTGGCATGCTTAGGGAGGGAGCGGATTTGCTAGGAACATTGTGTTTGAGCATATAAGATCCATTGGTTCAGCTCATCCCATCATCATCGATCAATACTATTGTGACCACACGCATTGCAAAAATCAAGTGAGCATTTCTTACTCTATGACTATGACTCTTTTTTTGCTTGGGTTTTTTAGTTTTGTACTCAAAAATAGTAATTTTTTGATCTTTTCACAATACATTAATCTAACTTAACATTGTGATTAATTTAATCAACTTTCACAGAAATCAGCCGTGCAAATTAGCAATATCAGATACAGTTATATTTACGGGACGTCGGAGGAAGATACAGCGATACACTTTGCATGCAGTGAAACAGTTCCATGCAAAGATATATATATGAATGACATCTACCTTCAATCGACTCAACTGTGTAAAGAAACGACGTCGTTATGTCAAAATGTTGCTGGAAGGAAAAATGGTCCAGTTTTGCCCAGTGTCCCTTGCTTGACTGATTGATAAATTTGTACTAATTCAAAATGAGTACCATATCTACTATAGTCAATATATAGTTAAATTTATTTTGCTGATTTTCGTACCAACTCAAGGTTTTATTCGTAATAAAGGTATTTAAAGTTTGCTTTTCAGAACAAATGTGCTTTTTAATGTTTTGTTAGTCATATGATATATAGATTCACATTTAATATGGGGTGAGTTTTAATTACAATAAATTTAGTTTACGCATTTTATTTTGATCACTTTCTGAAACTATTCTTGTTTTTAAAAAGTTGTCACACTCCAAATAATTCCACATATGGGGCATTTAAAAAAAAATAATATAAAATTAGTGCAATGGGACTTACTAGCTATTAAGGGTGCTCAGCGAATATTTTGATACCTTCAAATCAACTAAATCGAACTCGAATCGATTCGTCGCATTTTAGATGGATATGTGATGACAAGCGGACGGTACCGGTTGTGGATTGATTTTTTTTAATCCACTTAATTTTGGACGAATGACGGATTTGAGATTTTTTTGACTACAACCGAGCCACCAAACTATAAGCACCTCTAATAATTTGGAAGATTTTATATTTTCAATTTGTTTACATTCTCTTTGTATTTTCAATTGAAAAAGAGTTTAGATATTCTATTGTGTTTTCAATTTGTTTTTAATTTGGAATCTTTTTATCAAATGACAAGTGTTAATATTTGGTATTTTTGTGTGGAAAATATAAGGTTTAATTTTGTCATTTTTAAAAAAAATCAAATTAAATAGTTTTTGAATTAAAAAAAAAGTAATGAAATAGTTTTGATAATGCATGATTTTCTCATATATTTATTATTGGTATTTAATAATTTACTTGATAATCTTTTGGTTATATTGAGTTGGATTGTTATCCAAAAAATGTTGACAAGTTATTGTATTATGTTCAAAATTTATGAAAGTTTAAACTGTCAAACCGATTCGCATTACCAATCTGCTCAATCTGTATCCGTTGATCCAGTAGACAGATGTGGATTGATTTTTTCTAATCTGTTAATCCAACAAACAAATGATAGATTGAAAGTTTTCCAATCGCAATCAAATCACGAACACCCCCACTAGCTAGAGTATATCTCTTTCACACGGGCATTCTTATACTTTTCGCACCAAAGCTAAGAAGTGTAGAATTTTGAACCAACCAAAAAAAAAAAAAAAAATCATAATAAATAAATAAATAAAAGTGTAGAATAGCAAGACAAATTAGACAAATATTAATGCTATATTAGGGTGTGGTTTGAAATTTGACTTTTTAATTTTTTGATATTTTTTATGAGGTGTAAAAGATTAATTTATTTGGGAATAATTTTTTTAAAATTGTATAAAAAACGTGAAATGTATAACTTATTTTTTAATGATTTTTAAAATTTTAAATGTTGTTAGTGTTTTTTTATAAGTTTTTTAACCCAAAAAAAAAAAAAGAGCGGGCAAAAAGGCAACTTTCCAAACAACCTTGTTGAATGAAAAAAATTC
Organism: Camellia sinensis; assembly: GCF_055761805.1. Lineage (NCBI taxonomy): Eukaryota > Viridiplantae > Streptophyta > Magnoliopsida > Ericales > Theaceae > Camellia > Camellia sinensis. The sequence continues at coordinate 240,887,002 of NC_138961.1, read as the reverse complement.
ACAATTTCGTCCATTTGTTTGGACCTATAAGGTTCATTACAGATTTCATTTTGATAATTTGAATCGTTTATTTTGTTAAATACTTTGCGTATTTCATTCAAAAAAATTAGGTCGATCTAATAATTGTTATTTGTTCAATTTATTACGTTTGTCACTAAAAAAAATGTATGGCTTATTTTTAAAAATACAATTATTTTTTATTTTTAATAAAAAATTAAACAAGTTACAATTATCAAATTAATTTAATTGTTTTTAAAATATACAAAATGTCTGAACGATTTAAATCATTATAACAGCCCATAACCCAAATAACACTCCAATCCAAAATCTAAAATAGAGGATCCTCTTCATTTTTAATAGGGCAAATTACATATACACCCCTCGAGATTTGGCTAAATTACAGATACCCCCCTGAGGTTTCAGAAATTACATCCCGCCCCCTGAGGTTTGTATTTTCATAACAATTTGCCCCCTGAGGTTTATATTTCATAACAAATTACCCCCTAATTTCTTATGCAAATATAGCATTCAGGGGGGAATTCGTAATTTCTCAAACCTCAGGGGGGCATCTGTAATTTAGCCAAACCTCGAGGGGTGTATATGTAATTTGCCCTTTTTAATAATGTTATGACTATTAGGAACAAAGTCACGGGATTGTTATGGGATAAAACTCTTAAAAATTATTCGTTATATTTTTGTTTTATCTAAATCTCAAAAATTAAGTCCATTCAACACGTTTGTATTCAAGAAAATAGATAACAAATACATTTTTGAAAATATCAAATTCTTTGAAGCTCAGATTTAAAATTGAAAAATGTCCAACTAGTCTCAACTTAATCTAAAAGTTAATGCCAACATAGATGTTTAAATCTTATCATTATTCTAAAAGTTTACGCAATAAATGTTTAAAAAAATTTGACTCCAAATTTTTGATTTATTTTCAATTTAAATTATTTGTCTATAAGTAAAATTAACAATATATATATATATATATATATATGTATATTTTAGTTATTAAACTCAATGAAACAAATATTTTAGATATTTTATGTACACTTACATTGAATTTAATAACAAAAATACTCTTTTTTTTGTATATTGAAAGCAAATCAAAAGATTGTAATTTAAATTGACAAAATAAAAAATTTAATATTTATTTTATTATAAGTCTCAAAGGATTATTTTTTATTTGAGCAATGCTTGGTAGCCTGAAAATGAGGTTGGCTCAAATGGTTCGAAATTCATCTTACCGGTCGTCTGAGCAAACGTCCAGCCGGTCGTTCGGTGAGAAGGTTGACAGCCGCGGTAGACAAAGGCAACAACTGCAGAAGACAAGTTTTCACCCGACCATCCAGGTGGGTGTCCGGTCAATCGTCCGAGTGAACGTCCGGTGAACACTCATTCGGGCCATTCAAGCTCTTTCTTTTTTGGGCTACCAAGCATTAATCTTTTTATTTTTATTTTTTTTTATAATTGTCCTAAAGATTTTTTTAGTGAAAATGTGGTCCTTTTTGTCAAAACAAACTTTTTTTTTAAAATTATTTATAACTTATCCGTATCAACTAAAAAACAGGTGCCTAAAAAAATCTAAATCAAATGGAGCATTGGTTGTGTTGTGATTCCTCTAATTAGAGGTGCGATTTATTTGGGATTCTACCGAGAGAATATATAAATCCCATAATATTGGTTAGGATAATCCAATACGATACAGTACCATAAGTAAGTAGGATATTGAGATAGCGATATTGATAATTATCTGTTAGCGCAACCTTTGCTTAAACAAACCGAGCATTGGTTGTGTTGTAATTACTCTAATTGAAGGTGCGATTTATTTGGGATTCTACAGAGAGAATATATAAAACCCTATAATATTGGTTATGATAATCCAGTACGGTATAGTACCGCAAGTAAGTAGGATATTCAGATTACGATTTTGATAACTATCTGGTATCGCAACCTCTGCTTAAACATTCACAGCTCTCTCTCTCTCTCTACACAGTATAAAAGCCATGTTTAGTTATCTTTTAAAGGGTTCGTTTGGCATGCCTTTGGAGTTAAAATAATCATATAAAATAAAATAAATTATTTTAGTTAAATAAGAGAAAATGTTATATTTAATCTATAATCATTTCATTTTTTTTTATAAAATTAAAAAATTAAAAAATCTATTTCAGATGAGACTTTTTAGCTCGTTTGGCAACATCACTTTTTAGTGTAAAAGTTAAAAAATCACTAAAAAAATCAAAAGTCAATAACCTATACAAAAAAGTCAAAAATTCCATTTTCTTTTACTTTTTACACATTTTTTTGTAAAAAATTAAAAAGTCATCCCAAACATATTTAATTTTTTTACATCATATTTTAATAAAAAAATTTAAAAATTACTAAAAAATCCTGTTCTCAAATGAAACATTAAAATAACTAAAAAATCAAAAAAACTAACTCATAAAGCTCAAAATCACAATTCCAATCAAAATTTTTTAAAACCCTTTTTAAAATTCATAACTAAACACACCAGATCAAAACTATAAATTTTAAAAATTATTTTCAAAACGGAAACCACGTCACAAAACTCAATTTTAAACTCTTTTTATAACCCAAAACCAAATCCTTTTCTCTGCTTAAACATTCTCAGCTCTACTCTCTCTCTCTCTCTCTCTCTCTCCACGGTACCAATCTTTTCTCTGTTTCTCTCTCATCGTTTCTTCGCTTCTTTACTGCAAGTATATATGTATATGTTCGCCACTCATGAATGCTTGTTTAGTAGTTGAAACTTTGATGTATTAGGGTTTGTTCAACCGATAATAGAACCTTTTTTTTTTTTGGATTAAGTAGTCGATTCTTGTATGAATTGATATCGAAACTAGAGAAATATATCATTGAGATTTGTTTTTAGCTTTCTAGTTTTGTTATATTGTTTGTATCAGATCTCAATTTTGTTGTTCATATAAGAATTTGTGGTTTTGCTTTTTGAATTTTTGTTTTGCGAGCCATTAGCTTATTTATTATCCATGGTAAATTTGCTGAAAATTCAATAGTATTTAATTAACTGTTAATTTTATTTTACTTGTTTAATTGATTGATCTCACTCCATTCCGTATCAGTTATAGTTAAATTCTGTGGCATAACATGATTCAAATTGAATTTGCCTTTTGTTTCCTTTACTTTCAAGAATTTTATTCTTGATTTTTGTTTTTGATTTCCTCGGTGGTTGTTCTTCGAAACCTATATATGCCATTGAGAGGAGTTTTTTTGTTTTTTTTTTCCTGCTTTAATTTTTTTTTTGATACTTTCAATCATTCTTTAATGTTGTCCTATCAGGTTATGTGTGGTTTGTTGCTCTATTCTGAGAAGTTAAAACTGTTTGCTGATCAAGTAGTTATTTCCTTAAAAATGTTTCAGTCAGAATATTTTTCATGCTTTTAAATGAATAAGATTGTATTTTTTTTTTGTTAGATGGTGAAATAAGATTGTATTGAAGTGTGCTTTTTCAATCAAATAAGAGTAGTGTTGGGAAATGAATAAATGGAACTACAAATCAAAATAGCTCAGGAAGAAAATTATATATCTCCAGGATGGGATTAGCAGTATCTGTTAATTTATAGTACTGTGAAACTAATTAGATGTCTTAAAATTTTGTTTTTTTGTTATTTTTTTTTTGTTTTCATCCCATCTTTTTCGTTGTTGGGCTTGTAGTCTTCTGTAATTGAGTTATCTATTTGCTACAAGGGAAACAACTAGGCTAAAAAGAATCTTAGTCTAAAGGAACATAGAAATTGCATGATGAACTGATAGAGGATAAGATCGTAGGTGGAGCTCACTGGGAAAAACATGTTTTAGGTGGCTGTCCTAGATGTTTCTAAAATTCTTCATTTTAATATGTTTCTCTTATTTGTACTTATCAAAAAAAAAAAAAAATGTTTCTCTTATTTGTATGTATTGATTTTTGGGGGAATTTCTGTAAGAAAGCCTTGGAAGCTAAATCCATAATGATTTGTTCAGTTGGAATTGAAAACAACAAACTGTAAATAAAAAATTATTTATATAAGACCCTTATCATCTTGGGATTTAAGGGAAAATTTAGTTTCGATGGATCCTTCACATAATATATATATTGATTTTTAGTAACTAAACTTCCACCCATTATATGAAAATTATGCCTTTAATGTTTTTGTTGGCATCCCTTGCCCTTTTCCATTGTAGAAACTAATTAAAATCTCTCAACTGCTCAAAAGCTTCCAACCAGATCATTTTTTTGTTTGTTTGTTTGTTGATAAGTATGCTTTTGCAATCAGAATATTGTAAAGTGTTATCTGAGTCTGTATCAAAATCTTAAGATTAATGAAGTAGCTTATATTTTATGTATGTAGCATCAAGTTGATAAAACAAAAAATATAAATAAGAGCTCTGTATGGCTAATAGGTTATTTGATTTTTCATTTTTCCATTTTATCAAATTTTGCTGCATTTTGGTTAATTATTACTAGAATTTCTAAATTCACCTGCATAAGTTCATCTCACTTGTAGGATTAAACTATGGGTCAAGCATGGGGTTGCATTCAAGTGGATCAGTCTACAGTTGCTGTTAGGGGAGCATTTTGGGAAGTTTGATGATGTGCTTGAGCCAGGGTGTCACTGCATACCGTGGTATTTTGGGTACAAGTTAGCTGGGAAATTATCATTACGTCTTCAACAGCTTGATGTTCGCTGTGAAACAAAAACTAAGGCGTGAAGTTTCTCTATATATGACTATCACTAATTGGCTTTCACATATGCTTATTTGTGCTTCTTCAATTTGTTAAATCAAATGCAAGTAGCATCAACTTGCTGAAAAATTTTAACGTCCAAATGTTCAAAAATAAAATATAAATAAAAAGAAAAGAACCAGAAAAAGATGACATAGGCAGGAAACCAGACTGGATCACCTATATGATGTTTGCCTCAAACTTTTGGTAATCTATCAGATCATTGTAACATGTCTTCCAAATAAGACAAATTATCATTGTTCTACTTATCCAATGTCCATTGTTTGAAGTAATTTAATTATGAAATGGAAAATGATATACAAGTTAATTTTCTAGACCCACTTTCTAGACCCAATGATATGTAAATAAGATGATTGATTGATAATTAGAGAAGATATGAGAGATAGTGTTGCCTTAGATATTCTAAGGCAATGGCACATCATTGGGTTTGAAAAGTGGGTCTAATTTTTGAGCCCAAGTGGCATCACCCGAAATGAAATAGGTCCTTATAAATTTTCTCCTTATAAATTTTCTCCTTAGCTATTCAGTTATTATGGTGCATACTTTTTATGTTATCCAGTTAAATCATAAATTGTTCTTGAACCAAAAATAACCATGAAACTGTTTTTGTTCTGGTGGTTATTATGGTGCACACAATGGAATTCTATACGGTTCATGAAGAAGTTGAACTCTTAATATAAACAGTTGAATATCTGCTTGCTTACAATGTTTGTTGCAGTGCAAAAGGAAATCATGATTTCGTAATTGAATTTTCGGAATAGTAAAATTGACTTGAAGTTTATCAATTGTCTTAGGTGATTATATCTTGAAGATAACAGTCAGTTTACCGTATAGAATTCCATTGTGTGCGCTCTTTTTAGTGACATGCTTGTAGTTGTGTATGTAGTTGACTATTTGTTTATGGTGCTTCAAGAAAATGATTGACTTCATTGTTTTTATGCAATATTCTGAGTTAAGGCTGAAAGATTTCCTAAATCTTTGTAATACATATTTTCTGCCCTTTCCTTAAAATGCTTCACTTTGGTGTGTGCTTCAGCACCCTAGCATCCACAGTTGTATTGTCATATACGTAGCGAGAAAAAAGAAATCATATTTATTCAGCTCTTTATACAAGTGCATCTTTGGTTAATATGTACAATTACTTTTGATAAAATTTTCATTTGGTAATTGTTGTCTTATATAGATATCATCTGCCTTCCTATGTAGTTCTGCCTTCTTGTTCGTTCAACCTATCAGAGTTGCTTTGCTTTCCTTCTCTTAGACTATTTTCTTTTCCTCTTTATTTCTTTGTTTATTATATGGGGAATACTCCTCGTAATTTACCTCTTTAGCTTACTTTTATTGCTTCTCCCTTTTCATTGAAATGCTTTCTTATTTCAACAATAAATCAAGGAGTGATGTGGACAATTGTTTGCATACTGGTGCCATCAGTTCATAAATTGCGAGTATTGTTTTTTTTTCAGGATAATGTCTTTGTCAATGTGGTTGCATCTATTCAATACCGTGCTTTGTCAGGAAAAGGAGCTGATGCTTTCTATAAGCTTTCCAACACCAAGGTGCAAATCCAAGCCTATGTTTTTGATGGTATGGATGCAGCTTTTATCATCTTTGTTTCGATGAAAAAGTTTCCTGCCAAGGTACCAACTGATATTTAAAACATTGTGGAACACATGTCAAATGGCTCAATGAGTTTTCAAAACATAAAGCAGATCCAGTGCTGCTGAACTTGAGGTTTTGAAAGAGAGTAGATTTAGGTCCAAATATTCTTTGTTCTGCTAATATTAGTTGTAGTTTCAGTTTCTCGTAAATTTGTAATGATACAATGAAATAGGTTGGGGAACTAGCTGCAATGCCACATTCACCCCTCATCTCTGGCATATATCTGCCCCGTCCCTTTATAGCTTAGTTTTTTTTTTTTTCGTCTTTCTTTTTTCTTTTAATTGTAAACATGATGCATTGTGCTGGGTAGAATTGTTTATAGTACTGGATTAACAGTTGAAATTTGTATTGAAAGTAATGGGCTACCCCTCCTTCGATCTGTTCAGTTATTAGGGCAAGTGTACCAAAGTTGGACTTGGACTCTGCTTTTGAACAGAAGAATGATATAGCAAAAGCTGTGGAGGAAGAACTTGAAAAGGTGACTAATTGTCTTGACAAATATGAATCCATTTTTAATGACAATCAGGTCAACACTTATACTGCCTCTGTCTTTCCTTCTATAATCTGTGTAGGCCATGTCTGCCTATGGGTTTGAAATAGTCCAGACTCTTATTGTGGATATTGAACCAGATATTCATGTGAAGAGGGCGATGAATGAAATAAATGCAGGTAACAGTGCACATGCCTCAACTTATATATACATATATAATGGGATTGTCTTAATATTTATAAGGAAATGCCAAACATCTTTTGCATGTAAATATGATTTAAGGAGAAATCTTTGGGTATATGTTGAAACTCATCATGCATCATACCTAGGTTTGAGAATTGAGATGATTTACATTGTAATTTAATTATATCACAACAGCTGCTAGAATGAGGATTGCAGCAAATGAGAAGGCTGAAGCAGAGAAAATATTGCAGATCAAGCGAGCTGAGGGGGAGGCTGAATCTAAATACCTTTCAGGGCTTGGTATTGCCAGGCAGCGCCAAGCTATTGTAGATGGATTGAGGGACAGCGTGCTTGCTTTTTCTGAGAATGTGCCTGGAACAACTGCCAAGGATATCATGGACATGGTGCTTGTGACACAATACTTCGACACCATGAAGGAAATTGGTTCCAACTCAAAGTCCTCAGCAGTTTTCATCCCACATGGGCCTGGTGCAGTAAAAGATATCGCCTCGCAGATCCGCGAGGGTCTTCTTCAAGCTGACAGTGTTCAGCATTAGTTTATGAGCTAAAATGTTAATATAGGAAATCATCATATCTGTCTTCAATTTTCTAGTTGTTGATTAAATGATATAGAACTATGGAGTATGATCATATATGCTGCAAATATGGGTTTAGTAATGCATAGGAAAGTTTTTTTTCTTTTGATAATCTGTTTTTCTGGTAAACCCCAACTAATCCTGAGATTCACAAAAATCGTCCCTCTACGGGAGTCAGATAAATTTTAGGGGTCTTTTGGGAGGTGGGTTATAATCCACTTCTCAGATTATAAGCCACTTCCCTCTCTCACAAAAAGTTGATTATAATTAGCTTTTAAGCAGCTTTTAATTAAAAAGTTGATTGTAACCATCTTCCTAAAATAGCTCTTAGGCTATGGATGTGGTTCCAAGGGCCAAGTGACTAACCACCAAGCCAACCTCTTATGTTGTGTTTGATTGGGAGATTTGGGGAGTGATTTGAAAAAGTAAAAGAAAAATGTGTGTGAAACTAGATAAAATCGAGATATATTTTATTCACACTTCATCTATATATATATATACACAGCTCTAATGAGCTGTCAACCATTAAAAAAAAATAAAAATAAAAATAAAAAAGTAAAAGACAAAAAAGAGGGCAGAAAAAGACAAATTAGTGCTCTATTAGAGCTCTTCTTTTAGAGGTCTAAATCATTTATGATATTTTTAATATTTTTTCAAATCTCTCAATCAAACATAGGATTACGGTGATTGATATTGGATTAGTCAAAGCAATTTAATTGGATTAAACTTTCATTTTGGACAAGCATCTTCATCCTTAACTGTTGTCCTTTAAATTGGGGGTGAGTAGTGTTTATTCTGGTTCGTTCAAATCGACCGAACCGAATCGATCCGTTGTATTTTGGACGGATGCGTAATAACAAGCGAACGGTTGTATATTGATTTTTTTTCTAATCTATTTAGTTTGAACGGATGGTGGATTTGAGGTTCCTTTGGTCGCAATTGAACTTTCAAACCAAAAGCATTCTTAGTAATTTGTAAAATTTTGTGTTTTTAATTTGTTTAGATATTCTGTTTGTGTTTTCAATTGAAAAAGAGTTTAGATATTCTATTGTGTTTTCAATTTGTTTTCAATTTGAAAATCTTTTTATCAAATGGTAAGTGTTGATATTTAGTATTTTTGCGTAGAAAATATAATGCTTAATTTTGTCATTTAAAAAAAAATCAATTTCAATAGTTTTTGCATAAAAAAAAACGTAATAAAATAATTTTGATAATGCATGATTTTCTTATATGTATTTATTATTGGTATTTGACAATTTACTGGATAATCTTTTGGTTATGTTGAGTTGAATTATTATTCTAAAAAAAATGTTGGCAAGTTGTATTATATTCAAGATTTGTAAAAGTTTAAACTGTTAAACCGTTTCGTATCCATTTGTCAATCCACATCCATCAGCCAATCTGAAGGATGGATGCGAATTGATTTTTTTTAATCCACCAATCTGGTAAACGGATGGCGGATTAAAAGTTTTCCGACCGTAACCAAACCGTGAACATTTCCTACTTTAAACTAGAACACTAATTTGACGTCAAAATTTAAGGAGTTTTAAAATGTGTTGAAATTGAATTTATTTATCTTAAATAAACTTTTGCTGATCTAATCAGAAGTGAGAATGTGTTAAATTTGTATCTTCAATAAATTTTTGTTGAGCCAATCAGAAGTCAAGGTTTGAATAATTTAATTTTTTTTTGTAATGCATATAGATAGACAGATCAATTTGAACTTAAAAAATTAACAAGCTTCAAAATGAATATTAGATGATATGTGCAGTTGACTCACTCGCATGCATGCATGCGTGCGTGCATCCTATCGAGCCAAGCGCCTCAGTTTGATGGAATGTGCAATGGTAACTAACATCAGGACACCTGTTTTTAATGGTTTGGGACCATGTTAATAAAATCTTGAGGCAGAGCTCAAGATCTCACTTGGTTGGATTGAGTTCGTCAATTATAATTGGTCGAAACTATTAACAACATGATAATACTGAATCAACATCTTCTCTCTTGACAGACCGACCTAGGGCAAGCAACCGATTCCTAATCCTTCAAAGCTTATCATTACTGTAGATGTCCCAGAACGTCTCGGGAGGGAATCCCGTTTTGTTCATTGGGGCTTACTACAGTTTGGACTCAATGTCACGGTTCTGTATCTAATCTCGCAAAGTGCAATGCAAGACCAATGAATCATCAAAGAGTCTAAATTCGGCAAATCGTTTTGAAAAACTGATTTTTAGAAAGAAGTGCCAAACATGGACTGCTTTGCCAGATACAGAGTCGCCACCTAAATATTTTATTTTGAAAAAATTTAGGAAACCCTGACTCGTGCCTAAGGCCATGTGTCCGTCATCACCAAAGTTGTCTCGGCTCGGGAACTTGGGTACGATTGGGGAAGGTCATTTCATGAGTACTCCCGCTCACCCAATCAAAGATCGGCCACTACTAAGCATGATATCTTATTTTTGAAAACACATGTGCTCTTATTCCATTTATTAGCCTAGAATTACTATGTGATGCGCACAGCATACAAGTATAGACTGGATTGCCTAAGTTGGAACAGAGCATCGCATATCCGATTGTTTTGAAAATGGATTGAAGTTTGCTACTCGCAAGTAGGCTAAAACACGGGTTTCGACGAATTATTCCAACTTAAGCAACCCAACCTTCACTCACAGGTATTCAGGCAGTTATATCATATAAGCACATAGCCTCATGGTAAGCATGTTATCATGGCAGTCACTTACACACATGCAAGGATGCTAAAGCATAAACACTTATCGAGTACTCTGAGCCAAAAAAGAAGCTAATTAGAAATCGTGCATGAATCCTAACTATACTAAGAATGCCTAATGCAACACATGCAAAAATGCAACTATGATAGGCTCGACTATTCTAAGATGCATATGAGATGCAACAATCGATACACGTATTCAACTTGGAATTGAAATACAATGCAGTTAGCATGATGCGTCGAGCCCGGTGCATGCAATACAGATGAATGAATGCAAACATGCGAACATATAGATGCTAATTGAAACATGCCTTAAAACTAACCATCATAAGCTGCTAAATAAAAGGGAGAAAGACGTGGGGTTGGAAGACATACATCACACACACGCACACTTATTACAACATTGCCCTCCTCGGAGGGTCCGAATAAATAATACACAACCGAATGAATAACGAATTACAGCTAATTATTACACGACCCTAATTAATTAACAAACTAATTAAAATAAATAAGCTAGCATGCAAAATATATGAAATAGACTGCCTCAGCTCGGTCTTGAATGACAAGGAATGCATGCATGCTCGAGTCGCCTTGCCGAAAAATCCATCGTGATGCCCCGATTTGCCTCTGTTTGTAACTGGTCCCAGAACACTGTACAAAACTCCAGAAGGCTGAAACTCCACCATGCTGTGGGGATACTACCGACCAGTTTTTGCTGCTGGCTTCCGGTTTGCTGCAACAGAGAGCAAGAAAGGGGCATAGCAAAGTATTTTCAACATATGTGTATACGACCACTCTCCCCGTCATTGCATAGGCTTTAGGGAGTGTAGTCCTTGATCCTCGTTCCACCAATCATGCATCTCGATGCATGATGGCCGAGGAGTCGGATTGCACGACTCGATGTAAAATAAATGCACATATAAACACAATAAGGCCTAAACTCCATCATGGATAATCCGGAGTGTCGCGATTGAGAATCGAGGCACGTTTCGTCACTTGGAGTACGAAACGTCCCTCGTTTCCCGTGTTTGGACTAAACCCTACTCCAAACACAATGCAATACACATGGCATGTATGAATGCAACTCTACCATGCAACCTAAACATAATGCCACTAAATGATGCAAACATGTAAATGATGGTATGCAAACATGCTACTAGCATACACAATGTTATGAAATATTCAATGGCATACTCAATGGACATGGAAACTATATGGCATACGCAATGCACACATGGAGACTAACAATGAAATGATCAAGGCATACACAATGCAATGGTCAAACATGCAACAACATGGACTACATGGCATATACAATGCAAGATGGACTTAAACTAAAATGAATGGGCCTCAGCTACACCCATATCAATGGCCAAACATGATGAAATTAAAGGCAGGAACACTCATGCAAACATGCCCAATGCAAGGGACCGAACTTAAGGCATCAAATGCCACTCTACCAAAGCATGGCAAGGGATGAAATATGGCATACAATCATACATTTTTTAGCTCTGAAATGACATGCAAGATGGTCCCGAATCATGCAAACACCTCACACAATGCATGCTAGATGGCCTGGATACTGAAACTAGTGAAGCACATTACACTAGAGGTACACAAAGCAATGCACAAATGGCCAAACCAGACCCAAACAGACCCTAGGCAGGTCCAAGACAGCGGGAAAATGGACTAAAATGGTGGCTCGAAAGGCATGGAAATGAAGCTCATGCAATGGTCCAAAAATGAGGCATACAAGCACGACTCTCAAACGCATTTAAAGAGTGGAAAACATGAGAATATGACATACATGTAAGCTCTGAAATATGATGCACAATGGTCTCAAAACATGGAAACACCTCAACATAAGCATGCAATAGGCTCCAAAACTCAAAGCTAGGCAAGGGTATTGAACTACAACCATGCATAGCAAGCATCATTCGACCACGAGACATAAAAAGAGAGCTAAGGCAGTCCAAAACATGCACAAAATCAGTTTAAAGCATGGCCAAAAAGTGCTAGAATCAAGGGCCAAAATAGCATGCAATGTAAGCTAGTAAAGAGGATTTGCACTACAAGCATATGAGGCATTCAAGAGGTCACTAAACTAGCAAAACTCAGAGGTATGACATGCCAAATAATGCCCAAAAAACCACTGAAAAGTGATCAACACATGCAAGAATGACATGCTCCTTTGATAGGCTATAAAGAGGGTTGTTCTACACATGCAAGATGGACACCCAAAATGGCAAAATGGGCTCTGGACAGAGCTTATGCAGGTCCTAAAACCCACCAAAAATGGCCTAAAACATGGTTTGGAAGCATGCAAATAAGGGCTCCTTTGTTAGGCCAAATATGCTAGTAAACAAGACAAGAGGTGAGAGGGTCACCCCTCTCTGATTTTGGTGCTCCAAAATAGCATGCTAGCCACTGAAAATCCACTGGATTTTAGTGACTAAGAGACCAAACAAAGGTCAATGCAAAGGCCCTAAGGCATGACTCAAAACAAAGTAAAATGAAGCATGCAAGGGGGTAGATGACCCCCAACGGAAAAATGATCTTAAACAAACATGTTAAGGACCTCAAAATAAGACTTTTTTCAGTTTATGACAAAACTCAAATATACTTGCAAATATAGCTAAGATATGAAGCAAAATAAAGCTAAAAAGGGGAAAAAGGTGTGTTACCCTTGTAGCCAAGAACTCCAGCAGCTTCTGGACCAAAACAACAAACCTTCAACCTTTGAAAATAGCCTCCAAGATGTTTAGAGTGATGGTGGAGGGGTTAGGCTAGGAGGTGGTATGCAATGGGCCAAGAACAAGGGACTTTTTAACACAAAATAGAGAGATATAGAGAAATAGATATATGTATGCCTTAACGAATTTTTTGAACCTTTGCTAATGAGGGAGAGGGTCTCTCTTATAGCCAAAGAGGTCCAAAGCTTCTCCAAGAAGCTAAAAAACAAGTTTGAAGATCCTCCATACACATGTATGGAGGATCAATTCTGTGCCTTCCAGCTGGCACAGCTGGCAACAACTCACAGAGACAAGGCAGGGGGAGTAGGCCGACCAGGGCAAGTGGTTGATTCAAGTGGTCGGCCGACCACTTGCCCTGGTCGGCCGACTAGGTTCAAAAGGGTCAAGTCTCAAAATTTGGTCGGCAGCCTCCTAGGGTGGTCTCCTCACTCAATGCAAGCTAGTGGTATGGTGGGAGACCAGCAATTGTGGCCCAAAAGCGAGGGAGACCAGCTACCTGACAAGAAAATCGGTTGATGGGAGAAAAGTGGTCTCCAAGGAGAAAAGGTGGTCTCCCACCCTTGTACCACCTTCCAAACAATGAAAATAGGGTCCATGCCAAAAATGAACCAAGACGGATGCAAAACGAGAGTTCGGGGGCCAAAATGCGTAGCCGGGTGCCTCGAAAACTGACTGTTAAGCATCGAAAATGGCATGCGACCACAAAGGTGCTCTCCCGAGCTACAGTGTCCCTCTAGAGAGAGGAAACAAAGTGTGTGCAAAAAACTGGAGCAAACGGAGAAAGTTAAGCGGTCCCGAACCGAGGTGCACGGCCGACGGATTTGAAGACCGGAAATTGGTCTCCAAATGGGAACAGTGGTCTACGATCACGAAAAGTAGCCTACGGCCACTGAGAGATGGTCTACGAGACCTCTCCCTCCCTTCGGAAAGAGAAAACAAGACCTAGTTCGCAAATCAAGGCAAAGCACAAAAGGGTCCCGAGGTTCGGGGGTAAGGCTCTCAGCTGAAACTCCGAAACCTCAGAACGAGCACAACATGCACCATCACCGAGTGCTCTATTGATGACATCTGAGTCTTAAGGTCGGTCAAAAATGGGGTGTCTACAATTACTAATTTTCTTTATAATTTTACTATTATTTTTAATATCAAAATTAGTGTTTATTTTATTATCTTATAATTTAATCTATATCATATAAAATCATGACACAATAATTACACTTTTATAGCACAGTAGAACAAAAATTATCAAAATAAACAAATAATTTAACTAAATTTATTATATATAAGTATTCAAGTAATACTTTTATAAAACAATAAAATTAAGATTATTAAAATAAATAATTAAAATTATTCTTCTGTAACACGTCATAATATAAAATATCATTATATTAATTAAAGTTAACTTCATTGTGATTTTATGTGAGATATCATATTTCTATAAGTGATTTACCTAGACGTGTAACGTCCAATTTGATATTGATTGTTTAAAATAATGGAACTTACTATTTTTTTTATTTATTAAGTTTTTAGAATCATGTCAAATGATAAATAGTGTAAGTATTATTTTAAAAAATCATGACTCATCGAAAATGATTGTATTTGATTTCAAGTTAAGAATATACATTTTTTTTCTTAACTTTGAAAGAAATTATTTTTGTGATAATTTTTTAGATTGTTAAATTTGTTACACATAAAGTATTAAAACTCAAAATTAATTTTTTATTTTAAAAATAAATTTTCATGCATTGTACGAGTCACCTAGTGGATAATAATAAAAGACTAAAGATAATAATAAAAGACTAATTTCAGTTTAAATAGGAGACACAATTCACTTTGGATTGTCATTCTCATATGTCAAACCAATCCTGTCCCATTCCTTGAACTATATGTATTTGGAGTCTCTGATAATTTCATTCTCACTCATCATTACTCTCTCTCTCTCTCTCTCTCTCTCTCCAACCATGAAGAAGAACTGTGTGCTACTCTTCTGTATTGTTTTCTTCCTTGTTTTTGCAATATCAGTAGAGTGTCACAATCAAACTTTTAACGTGTTAGATTTTGGAGCGGTTGGAGATGGATCTACTGATGATACCCAGGTCAGAAATACTTTCGATTTTTAATTTTTTTAATGACATTATTATTGTTGTTTTAAAACTTCTTTTCATTATCCATGGTAAATTTGTTGGAAATTTAATAGTATTTAATTAACTGTTAATTTTATTTTACTTGTTTAATTGATTGATGTTGCTTGATGGACTTGACCACATACCATAGTTGTAGTAGACATCAGTCTCTCTCAAATGGTTATGTTAATCTCGCTCCATTCCGTATCAGTTATAGTTAAATTCTGTGACATAACATGATTCAAATTGAATTTGCCTTTCGTTTCCTTTACTTTCAAGAATTTTATTCTTGATTTTTGTTTTTGATTTCCTCGGTGGTTGTTCTTCGAAACCTATATACGCCATTGAGAGGAGTTTTTTTTTTGTTTTTTTTTTCCTGCTTTAATTTTTTTTTGATACTTTCAATCATTCTTTAATGTTGTCCTATCAGGTTATGTGTGGTTTGTTGCTCTATTCTGAGAAGTTAAAACTGTTTGCTGATCAAGTAGTATTATTTCCTTAAAAATGTTTCAGTCAGAATATTTTTCATGCTTTTAAATTGTATATTTTTTTGTTAGATGGTGAAATAAGATTGTATTGAAGTATGCTTTTTCAATCAAATAAGAGTAGTGTTGGGAAATAAATAAATGGAACTACAAATCAAAATAGCTCAGGAAGAAAATTATATATCTCCAGGATGGGATCAGCAGTATCTGTTAATTTATCATACTGTGAAACTAATTAGATGTCTTAAAATTTTGTTTTTTTATTTTTTTGTTTTTTTTTCCTGTTTTCATCCCATCTTTTTCGTTGTTAGGCTTGTAGTCTTCTGCAGTTGAGTTATCTATTTGCTACAAGGGAAACAACTAGGCTAAAAAGAATCTTAGTCTAAAGGAACATAGAAATTGCATGATGAACTGATAGAGGATAAGATCGTAGGTGGAGCTCACTAGGAAAAACATGTTTTAGGTGGCTGTCCTAGATGTTTTTAAAATTCTTCATTTTAATATGTTTCTCTTATTTGTACTTATCAAAAAAAAAAAATGTTTCTCTTATTTGTATGTATTGATTTTTGGGGGAATTTCTGTAAGAAAGCCCTGGAAGCAAAATCCATAATGATTTGTTCAGTTGGAATTGAAAACAACAAACTATAAATAAAAAATTATTTATATAAGACCCCTATCATCTTGGGATTTAAGGGAAAATTTAGTTTCGATGGATCCTTCACATAATATATATATTGATTTTTAGTAACTAAACTTCCACCCATTATATGAAAATTATGCCTTTAATGTTTTTGTTGGTGTCCCTTGTCCTTTTCCATTATGCATTGCACCGTTAAATTATGTCATTTTATTTTATGTAAAAGCTAATGTGTTTGTATTGTTATATTGTTTTCCAAATATCATGGACCACTTCAAATTATTATCAATTAAACTTATGTTTATATATATTTATAGTATTATTAGTTGGACTCCCACGCGGAGCGCGTGGGAGTCGTGCTATTATTGACTGAGAATAAGATACATCACAATAGATAGTATTCTTAAGGTGTTTTTAGATAATTTTAGGGTCATAATATCAATCTACAAATAAATTTGATTAGATATAAAAATTTAAGTTTGAGAGCGTTAAATTCAAATTAAGAATCACCTCTCTCTCTCTATATATATATATAAAAGGAAGTGGATACTTACCAATCAGACCAATTAATTGGACTTATTTATTACCAATTCTAAATTTTTCTTCACTTACTTTTTCTGCCTTTTGGGTACTAAGAAGATGGATTGTTCTATACTTGCATACTAATTATACAATAAGTTTTTCAACAGCATGATTGATGGGTTGTCTCGGAAACATCTTCAAACACCTGACTTGTCAAATTCTTGTGGTTTCTTGTTACAAACAAGAGGGGAAATCCTAACAAAATAGAAAGGTTAGACAAATGTTTCACTCAAATAAAAAGTGAAATGATTGAATCTACATACCATATGAAGAATTACTAACAAAACAAATCATATACCATAACAATATTTATATCTATGTCAAACCTTGGAGCCAATGAAGTATTAGTCTCTTTGACAAATCCTCAAATAGCTTCTATGCACAAGTTTTGTATGCCCAACAAGACCATTGTCTATCAAATACAAAATAATCATTGAACAAAGATACATATATATCATAGAAAATTGAACACACGACGTTATAGAGAACCGCTAATAAAAAAATTCCATAGCTTTTGGTCCACTATCCCGATCATGATTTTCCTACCCCCAGAAGGAAAGGTCCTTACAGGTTTTTCAACTTGAATTGATTGCTCAAATAAGTGAAGAATGACAAGGCCTAAACCAAAGCAATCAAGGGTTTGTGTGTGTGTGTGAGAGAGAGAGAGGGGGAGATCGATTGAAGACGTGGTTGATAGATTGAAGACCCATATGGCTTCAGATTTGTATAACCAACAATGAACTCCAAGTGGTAGTTAAAGCCATATTGCAAATCAATAAACTATGTAATCAGGACAACATAAACAAGTTTTTAGAAAAGAAAATTAACAATTATGCTTTTAAGCTAAGACAAATATTAGATATGTATTCCTCCTCTAAACAAAGGGATTTATATAATGTGAGCAAACATAACCAAAAACCATAATAAAATCTATTGTACCAGAATGTTATAGACTACAGTGTGCTACTAAAAAAGCAAACACAGGCCACAGTTTTTAATTACACTACATGAATACTTCAAAATGTGTGAAAAACTTATCTTCGATATGATGGGATGTGTGCCTACTACACTCTCATTTGAACATATTCCCGAGAGATATCATGTGAGGCAGCAATAGGAGCTGGACCAATAGAAATGTCAGTACTTTCCTTTGAAAACTTTCAATGTATCTTGAGGATTGAAGACTTAGCTCTGTGTTTTCTTCTCTCTTTTTTGTTATTTTATGGTAAGCATTTATTACCAAAGAAGAAGGAATATACAATAAAGCTCAAGACACATGTCCAAAGGATATACGAGGAAACGACTTGAGAGGCCCACTACCTTTCAAAAATAAGACAACTTGAAACTAAGATTTGTTTGGGATGACCTAAATAAGTGTACTTTTTGTCTTTTTACGAAAAGATGTGCAGAAAAATAGAGAGGTGATGTGATGAAAAAAAGATAAAAAGATGGATTATTTTGGTGTTGCCAAACTTGGCCTAAGTTTCATCTTATTTAGTTTCTTCCTTAAATCAAGAGTAACTTAATAAAAGTTTCCATTTGCGATTCATTTTGCGTATGGGTTGTAAGTGCGACAGCTTATGAACTCGTCAATTGGGTGCCGATGGGTGTTTATTTATACAGATATTTATAATATGAGCTCTCTTGTCTGGTTTTGTTGTATATTTTTTGTGGGTGTAGTTTTCTATCGCAAGTGTCAAAATTCCTTTTTCTTTAATTTTGGTCACTAAAAATGAATTGAGCTGGTTGATCTAATCAGAGTTATTCAAAGTTTTTATTTTGCCTTTTCAATTATTTTAATCTTTCTCACTATCCTACTTTTGTTCCTACTATGATTAAAGACATCAATTTAGACAAATTACATGTATGAAACTTATCCTCAAGATCATAATATAATTTTTTTTCCAATAATCTATTAGACTTTCAACACAAACCAGATAAGTACTACTGGTGTTGGTGTTGGTGTTGGTGGTGGTGGTTCTATGTGTCATTCATTTGAGCATATAGTCGAGCACATGATGGGCAAAAAGAAATTAGAAATTAATAACATGCTGAAGTATCATACAATAGAACTTTAAATTCAAGTAAGAAAAAACTCACAAGCCATATTCCATAACCTCTTTGCAATTCAACAGTTAATCCCATCCATGAATCAATCGCCACATGAAGCCCCAAAAATCAATTAGCAATATTCATGATTTAAATCGAATCAAGGGTTTGTGTAAGAGTGTGTGTGTGTGTGTGAGTGTGAGAGAATGTGGAGGAAACAAGGTACACCAATAATTGTAAATCAAATACCATGAATGGTGGAATTTCTTTGTTTCTAGTGTCGTGTGTGTGGCTCAGTTGAAGGCCGTGTAGCCAGCACAAATCGGCTTTACAAAACAAAGCAACAGCTGCGTTACACCATAAGCAGCTGTGTTACACCATCCTTACACTCTTTTTATGTAGGTAATAGATATAAAATTTACGCTGTTACGTAAAACTTTTTATCTAATTGGTTAGATTAAATTCATACCAAATATATATATATATATATATATAGATTATAGAAGAATTGATGATTGTAAGGAAAAATAAGTTGGATTCCTAGGGTATTAGCAGAAAAGATAATAACTCAAAAAATATGTTAAGAAATTTATCTCGAAAAGTGAAGTGTTTTGATTCAATTTTTGTACAATGAGATCTACACTTAATCTGAATTACACTAGACTTTTTTTTTGGATTAATTTTTTAAGTCGATAACATTGCTATTATATTATTAATAATAATTATATAAAAAAAAAAGATGCTTATAAGCTTAGTTGTGTATGCAGTCTTTTGAGGATGCATGGAAGGCTACGTGCTCGACAAGGGAAGTTTCAGGTTTTAGTCCAACCATGCACGTTCTTGATAGCTATAAGTTCTTGCTACAACCTGTAATCTTTAGTGGCCCTTGCAATTCCGAAGCCGTTAACGTCGTGGTAATTACAATTTTAGATTCATAAATTTTCTCATATCATATGTCATCATTATAGGTCAAATTATTTTTTGCGTCTCAAATATTTTATTAAAATTTTTGTACAACTAAAATCATTAGTACAAATAATTTGAAATATTTACTTTAATATTGTGGGCTTATACTGGCCCAAAAATAACACGGTACAATCTTTCTTTTACCTAGAAATAAGTTATCCTATCCTACATTTCAATATTTTCATTTTTCTCTTATTTATTTATTTTTAATATATTGTTATTGAATTGTTAAATTGATATGGTTTATTATAGATAAGTGGAAACCTAACAGCACCAAGTCATCCTTCAAAATGGAAGTGCGACAGAAGTAACTGCCAATGGATAGGATTTACTGAGATCAATGGTCTCTACATTTATGGCTCTGGTACTATTAATGCCCAGGGTACCAAATGGTGGGGTTCTTCCAATGTCAATCACACTAGAAAGGCAAGAAGCCTCCTCTCTCACTTCATTTAATTATTTTTAAAATAATTATCACTGTCACACCATTTTAATTTAAATTTTTTGTACAAAATAAATATTTTTTTTTGGCTTTACTAATATAAGTCTCTTTTCTTCTTTTCAGTACCATGGGTCAAAACCAACGGTGAGTGACACTAGATTCTTTGTTTTTAAATTATTTTGTTTCTATGTTTACATTGTAAGTACTACATAATGTTTCGAAATAATATTTTTGAAAACATTTAATAATTTTTCATGTTTTTACAGGGGTTCGTAATAGCACATTCCAACCATGTGCATATAAGTGACCTAACCTTCATAAACAGCCCTCAAATGCATATGGCGTTGGAAAGGTCGACATGGGTATATGTTTATAATCTCACCATCACTGCCCCCGGCGATAGCCCAAATACTGATGGCATACACATTCAATATTCCACACACGTCTTCATAAGCCAAACTCACATTGGGACTGGTATATTATCAAACATAATAATACTATCTCTCTTAATTTTATACCGTGTGACCGAAAAAACAATTATTGTGCAAGATCTTTTGTTTTGAGATTCCTACATTATTCTACCATTGGAAACATTTTGCAATGATCCAAAAGATTTGGAACTGAAAGTCGATGCATGGCGCTTTACATATGTATATTTTAATTTGGTTGTTTATCAAATTTTAAGTCAAAAATATTAATGCAGGTGATGATTGTATTTTCATCGGAGATGGTTCATTATATCTCAACATTAGCATGATCACATGTGGACCAGGTCATGGCATAAGGTAACAGGAAAGACCTTTTTATAGTTCCCTCTATCTTTTGTTATTGTTGTTATTATTTTGAAATTGATTTCATTTATTTTTAAATTCCTTCTTTGGTAAAAGTATTGGAAGTTTAGGTATAAAAGGGCCATATGAGACAGTAGAGAATGTCTATGTAAGCAATGTGGAATTCAGAGGAACTTCAAACGGAGCAAGAATCAAGACATGGCAGGTAATTTGTGAACACATGATTATTAGAGTTATGATATCAAGAATATAATATATGAGGCAAATTTGTAAGCTTATCACTTTAATACAAAAAAACTCAATGCCTATTAATATCAATAATGTCATTGTTATATTATTTGATAAATAACTATTTTTCTTGTTAGTTTTGTTGTTAATTATATTGTCCCTTTGGCATGCTTAGGAAGGGAGCGGATTTGCTAAGACACGTGACACCTCGGCTGGCACTTCGGTGACACCTCGGCTGGCACTTCGGTGACACCTCGGCCACGTGTTGTCATTCAAAAATTATGTCCCCACAGATATATATATATATATATATATGAATGACATCTACCTTCAATCGACTCAACTGTGTAAAGAAACGACATCGTTATGTCAAAATGTTGCTGGAAGGAAAATGGTCCAGTTTTGCCCAGTGTCCCTTGCTTGACTGATTGATAAATTTGTACTAATTCAAAATGAGTACCATATCTACTATAGTCAATATATAGTTAAATTTATTTTGCTGATTTTCGTACCAACTCAAGGTTTTATTCGTAATAAAGGTATCTAAAGTTTGCTTTTCAGAACAAATGTGCTATTTAATGCTTCGTTAGTCATATGATATATAGATTCACATTTAATATAGGGTGAGTTTTAATTACAATAAATTTAGTTTACGGATTTTATTTTGATCACTTTTTGAAACTATTCTTGTTTTTAAAAAGTTGTCAAGTTCCAAATAATTCCACGTATGGGGCATTTAAAAAAAAAATTAAAAAAAAATCAGTGCAATGGGACTTACTAGCTACTAAGGGTGCTCAGGGAATATTTTGAAACGTTCAAACCAACTAAATCGAACCTGAATCGATTCGTCGCATTTTAGATGGATACGTGATGACAAGCGGACGGTTGCAGATTGATTTTTTTTAATCAACCTAATTATGGACGGATGACGGATTTGAGATTTTTTTTACTACAACCGAACAACCAAACCGTAAGCACCCCTAATAATTTGTAAGATTTTGTGTTTTCAATTTATTTACATATTTTGTTTGTATTTTCAATTGAAAAAGAGTTTAGATATTCTATTGTATTTTCAATTTGTTTTCAATTTGGAATCCTTTTATCAAATGACAAGTGTTGATATTTAGTATTTTTGTGTGGAAAATATAAGGCTTATTTTCGTCATTTTTTAAAAAAATCAAATTAAATATTTTTTGAATAAAAAAAAAGAGTAATGAAATAGTTTTGATAACGCATGATTTTCTCTGTGCGGGGCGCAAATATTCAGGCAAGCCCGCACTCCTTTCTTCCAAGCTCCGTTTCTATCCGATCACCTACGTGCACAACAGTAGTGAGCTACCTGGCGGTGTGTGGCTGGAAAACCCCTCCGACGATCAAGTTAGCACACACCTGAGGATAGAGAGAGTGAGGAGAGAGTCGAGTGTAAGTATTTCTCTTACCAAATGTTCGTCTGTAAAGCATGGGGGGCGCAGACTTGCTTATATACCTTCTGCGCCCCAAATCTACTCCCAGTTATCTCTCGACACGTGGTTCTGCTATCCCATCTGTCAGCACAAATCTTGCTGAACATCACCTAACCCGACTGCCAGCCCACTCTACTGGGAGCTCGGTAGCCGGGCTGAATCTTCTCAGCTATCAACGGCCGTGCTGTGCAGCTGGCCAAAGCGCTCCGCTCACCGTGCTTAATGAGGACCGAGCTCGTCTGCATTCCGGCGTAGCCGAGCTCGGGACAATTCATACTGGTTTTGCCGCCGGCCTTTCTGCCCGGCTAACTTATGAACCGTGGAACAACAACGCCGTTCCTGGCGCCGGACATCTCACTTGCCCGGCCTCTATACCATGCAGCCAAGTAGCTCGGTCTAGCCACGCCTTGCCTTAACCGAGCAAATCCTTTCGGGCATGGGCTGCGCTACCTCGGCCCAATCTTGTTCGGCCCAAATCTGTCCGGCTATTACCACAGCCTAATCCAGATCATATTTTTCCCTCTCAATTGCCCCTTAATTCTGTCCGCGCCAGCATGACCGAGATTACCTGTTCTGACCGGGATAAACTCTTCCTCGATTGATAATTTGCAAGAGGCAAACTGGGCTAATTTTTGCACTCGGTTCCTTGTCTTGCTCGGTCGACGCTTTGTCTGACCTTCCTGTCTCTTCAACTCTGAAACTGCCATTAATGGGGTCTCGTGTCAATCTCCCATTGGTCCTCGAGCAGCCAACCTAGCCGTCCCCTGAAATTCGAATTTGGGCAATTTTTCTTCCTCAATAAACATGCCCCCTCCCTGTTTGATTCATTCTCACTAACATTCCTCCGTTTCAAGCGTCTCTGAGCTCTTGCCCTTTCTCTCTCGCCATCCCTGAACTCGCGTTCGAAGAAGGAGCCTCTGCCTTTCACTGGTAAGTCCCCCAGCCCTTGTTATTACTGTTTTCATTTCGTATTTTTTTCTTTATAGCACCAAATCCGTAGGTTTTAGGGCCTCCCCCACCCAAAACCTTCAATGCCCCTTAGTTTCTTCGCTGTTCTTCAATTTTCCTGATGAACAATGAAGATCTGGGGTGGACCGAGCTCCAGATCTTCATCCAATCCAAAAAATCACTCAGACCGAGCAAATCTTTAGTTTGTTCCAACCTTAGGAGAAACCGGGGTAGCAAAAAGGACTTGGCCGCTCGACCGGGCTAATCTCTGGTTCGCTTGGGCGACCGAGCTCTTGGCTAACCTTTACGACCGAGGTGGTTTGGCACAATCCATGACCGAGCTCAAGTCTAGCTCGTTTTGCACGACCGCGCTCCTACTTATAATTACCCTCCGTTTTCCTGCAGAGTCTAAGGGGACCAAAGACCAATTCTAAGGCTCTCAAGGACCGAGCAACCATTAATTCCCAGCCTGTGCCAAACCACCTTAGCTGAGCTAAACTAGTCGGTCACACATGGGGAAATTCCGTTTCCTTATGGACACACCTGCTGCCTTGGCCGCCTTCAGGGAAGAATACGGTATCCCGGCAGATGTCCATTTGGAGCTTGTCGAGATGGAAACAACCCCTTGGGGCAGGCTTGACCAATGCCCCTTCACCGTGCTATCAGTAATTAAAGGAGGCCTTCGCTTCCCGGTCAACCCTTTGATGACCGAATTTCTGCGCCGCACCGGGCTAGCACCCACCCAAGTTTCGACCAATACTTACCGAATAATCAATGGCGTGCACGAGCTAAACAACCGGCTAGGAACAAACTTAGGTTTAGCTGAGATACTACGACAATACACCCTTGGGCACACCGACGACGGCCTGGCCTATTATTTAAAAATAAGACCGGGCAAAGAGAAAATAGTGACCGGCACCTTGGACAAGGACTTACATGATGACGACTTCTTCTGGGTGTCTGGCAATTATGAAACAGCCAACGTACCGGGCTGGTTCATCAGTAAGAACTTTGGTTCCATATGTAAGCCGCGCTAATTTGCTCGGTTAATTTCCTGCCTTCAACATTCTGTACTTAACCATTTTTCCTGTTTCTTTTGCAGCAATTCAAGCCTTGCAATCCAACTACCAATATCCCAACGTAGAAGCCATCCGGACCGTGCTCCGTTACAGCCACCGGGATTGTAACGACTTGCTCGACTACACTCTAACCTACAGCTACTCAGCTCCACACCGGAGCAAAGTTACAGACTTTCTCTGTGCTCCAACACCTCTTCCAGACCTAACTTTACCGGACGTGCTGCTAATCCGGCTGACCGAAGAATAAGAGATGGCAAAACGAAGCCGCATCAAGAACCTCCTCACAGCAACCTCAGCCGAGATACCGAGCATCATCACCCACTCTCAAGCTGCCGGACAATCCAGCGGTCCCGTGGTCGCCTTGGCATCTCCAGGCGCTGGGCAACCCAGACAAGATGCTCGCCGGGCTGGCAAAAGGCCTCGCGCAGACCCATCTGCCGAGCTGGTTGCCGAGCTAACCACCAAGCAACCCACCGTCACTGTCGACCCAACACCACCATGGCGACCACAGCTAAAGCACCGGGGAAAGGACATACCGGCTACCGCTTCCATCAAGGGCGACAAAGAGCACCTACTCGCCTTTGACCTTTCCAAAGCCCTTTTCCTACCGAGCGACGTGGTTGGAAGCGACCACGTTCCTGACACCCGGTTGGTGAAATCGTCTGTTAAGTCCATGGCCAGGGTAAGTATCAATCTTTCACTAAAATTTTTACAAAGTGTTTGCACGGTTTCTTCTCTTATCAGACTTTCTTCTTGCAGGCCATTCAGAAGCAACACTTGGTCATGGAGCAAATCCATCAACTGCGGCAAAAAGCGAATGACACTGTCGGCCAAGTCCAGAGTCTTCAAACCGAGCTCGGCCGAGCAAAGTCCTCACTTCAAATCGCCAATGCTGACAACAACAGGTTGCTCGGCCAGCTTGACGAAGCCGAGAAGAAGAGGGATGAGCTCCAGGCCGAACTGGATGTATTGAAGAAGTCAAGGGAAAAAGAACTTGAGGATGCCAATAACGTCGGCTTTAAGGAGGCCGAAGACGGCTACAAAAAGCAAGTCTTTGCTACCCAAGACATCTACTTTAAAGCTGGTTAGAAGTCTGCCTGTGCTCAGCTGGGTCAAGGTCCCGAGACCGACGTATTTACCTCTCCGCCAGCTGCATTCCTGCCGGTGTACCTCGTGCCCTATGCCAATGACGTCTTCAGCACGTTGCAAGCTGAGGCCGAGGAAGAGCTTGCCAAAGAAACTGAGGTCAATGCCGAGGAGGGAAGCAGCCAAGAGCAGCCTGGAGAAACTGAGACCGGTGTCCAAGAGCAAACAACGGTTAACTTGGAGGCAGCTGATGACGAATTCACTAATCTTTCCCCCCTTGTGTAGTTTTCTGTTTTCTTTCATTTTTTGCTTTGCACATGTAACCGGGCTCTCTGCCCCTCCTTTTGTACTTCTTTTTTCATTAATGAAAAAGATCTAGTTTCACCAAGTGTTTGCACGGTCCTAGAGCTGAATAACTTCAACCGGAAAAAATATCTCGGCAAGACAAATTGCATTAATTAACTCATATAACCAGAATAAATCATCTCGATAGTACACCCAGAGTTGAGCAAAACTTCAAGTCTTTCAACCGAAATAAACATCCCGGTGCAAAATACCTAAGTTGAACAAAACATCAACTTTTCAACCGGACTAACCATCTCGGTTGAGAGTGCATAAGTTGAGCAAAATATCAACTCTTTCAACCGGAGTAAACATCTTGATTGAGAATACCTAAGTTGAACAAAACATCAACTCTTTCAACCGGAGTAAATATCTCGGTTGAAAGTACCTAAGTTGAACAAAACATCAACTCCTTCAACCGGAATAAACATCTCGGTTGAGAGTGCCTAAGTTGAACAAAACATCAACTCTTTCAACCGGAGTAAACATCTCGCTTGAGAATACCTAAGTTGAACAAAACATCAATTCTTTCAACCGGAGTAAACATCTCGGTTGTGAATACGCAAAACTCAAAGCAACAAAAAATGCTAAGGCAAAGATGAGTCACTTCTATATATTGACAAAAATGATATTACATAAAGTGTAAGGCAAAAAGTTCCTTTGCACAAAAAAGAGAGCAAAAGCTAGAAATAATACAACTTGAGGTTGGCTGCATTCTATGGCCGGGGTATTCTTCTACCATCCAAGTCCTCCAAGTGATATGCCCCCTTGCCCGCCAGACCGGTTATCTTGTAGGGTCCTTGCCAATTTGCACCTAGTTTGCCTTCGCCTGGCACCAGGGTATTGCCCATGACCTTCCGCAAGACCCAATCACCCACTTTGAACGGTCTGGGGTACACGGTTTTGTTGTATTTCTTTGAAAGCTCTTGTTGGTAGGCGGCCACATGGATAAGAGCCTTTTCCCGGCGTTCTTCCACTAGGTCCAATTCCAAGGCAATGGCTTCGGCGTTCAGCTCGGGCTCAAAACTTTCACCTCTGAGGGTGGGCATACCAACTTCCAACGAGATGACCGCCTCCATGCCATATGCCAAAGCAAAAGGAGTTTCCCCGGTAGATCGCCGCGGGGTTATTCGGTATGCCCAAAGGACATTGGGGAGTTCCTCAGCCCACTTTCCTTTGGCTTTCTTAAGCCTCTTCTTCAGTCCATCAAGAATGGTCTTGTTCAAAGCCTCGACTTGACCGTTGGACTGCGGGTAAGCCGGAGTAGAGTTGTAGAATTTGATCTTCAAATCTTCACAGAACCCCCTAAACAGGCGGCCGTCAAATTGGGTGCCGTTATCAAAGATCAGAATTTTGGGGACGCCAAACCGCGTGACCACATTCTGCCAGACAAACCGCTTTACGTCTTTCTCCTTGATTGATGCCAAAGGCTCCGCTTCAACCCATTTGGTGAAGTAGTCTGTGGCCGCGATGAAGAACTTCCGGTTGCCTGGTGCGGTTGGTAGCGGCCCCACTATATCTAGCCCCCATATCGCGAAGGGCCAAGGGCTGGTGAGGGGAAGAAGTTCCCTGGCCGGCTGGTGGATCTGGTGGGCAAACTTCTGGCATTTCTCACACTTGCGAACATATTTCTGGGCGTTGGCTTGTATGCACGACCACCAATAGCCTTGCGAAATAGCTCGGTAAGCCAAGGACCTGCCCCCTACATGACTGCCACAGATGCCTTCGTGAATTTCGTAGAGGAAGGCTTCCACGTTGCTCGAGTGCACACACTTCAGGTAGGGATCGGTAAAAGACTTCTTGTATAAAGTGCCTGATGGAGAGAGCCAAAATCGCTCGGACTTCACCCGCACTTTATGCGCTTCCTTCTTGTCGGCTGGAAGGGTCCGTTCTCTGAGAAAGAGGATTATGGGGTCCATCCAAGAAGGACCTAGCTTGGCGTAGAGTACTTCTGTCTGCCCGGCTTCCTCAATGCTGGGCCGCGAAAGGAATTCAATCAAAAGAGGGTTGGGAGATGTGCTGTCGACCATAGAAGCTAGGCTGGCCAACTCATCTGCTTGGCCGTTTTCGTCTCGGCTAATTTGTTGGACTCTAATCGCCTGAAATCACTTGATGTGGTCTTTGACCAGAGCTTGGTACTTCATCATTCTGTCATCCTTTGCCTCATAAACCCCAGAAACTTGGTTAACCACAAGCTGGGAATCATTGTAAACCATTAGCTCAGATGCTTGCATCTGAAGCGCGCTCTTGAGACCGGCCAATAACGCCTCGTACTCGGCCTCATTGTTGGATGCTGGGAAGCCAAGGGTGATAGAATGTTCAATAGTCAGTCCGTCTGGCGAAATCAGAACTATACCTAGCTCGGCACCGTGACGGTTCGAGGCTCCATCAACAAAAAGTTTCCACATTTCGCCGACAAAGAGCTTCCAACACTCTGAAGGGTCCTGAGAAGCTTGAAGGTTGATGGGATCACGGTTGCTCGGCTGTTCGGCTTCCAGTCCCGTGCTGAGCGGTTCCACTTCAGCTCCCCTTGGTGATTCGGCGCCGGACTCAGCAAGTTGATCCACAATGCCTAAGTCTGTAGGCGAATCGTCAGGTTGCGGCATTATGCCAGCCGCAGGCTCTGTGCTGAGCGGTTTCATTTTTTTCCTCCTCGGTGATGTGGTGTCGGACAAAGCGGGTGGGTCAGTGATAGCCAACTCCGTCATCGCATCACTGGGCTGTAGTATCGTATTAACTAAAGGGGCTTCGGCGGGGCGTGCAAGTTCTGTGTCACCAATGCCACCAAGCTGTGGTATTTCAGTCGAGCTTGCATTCACCTCTTCATCTGCCACGACAATATCGGCTGGGCAGACTGGATGAGTTCCAGGTGAGAATTCAGCAACGAAGTCGGCCAGAGTCTGTGCTTTTATGGCTGTGCGTGGCTGGAACTTCAAATCAAACTGTCCCAATTTGACCGCCCACTTAAGAATCCGACCGAAGAAGTCTACCCGTTTGAACAAAGCTTTGAGAGGGAACTCGGTCAAGACGATGATGGTATAGGCATGGAAATAGTGTGCCAACTTCTTTGAAGCCATCATCAAGGCTAACGCAAGTTTTTCCAGCGGCAAGTACCTCGACTCTGCCGGTAGCAAGGTTTTGCTGACGTAGAAGATGGGTAGATGTTTGAGTCTTTCTGATCGGACAAGCACTGCACTGACTGCATGCTGCGAGACGGCCAGATAAAGGTAAAGTTCTTCTCCGGGCTCCGGTGTAACCAACAACGGTGCTGAAGACAAATACTCCTTGAGCTTGGCCAAAGCCCGGTCACACTCTTCATCCCATGAGAACTTTGATTTCAGGGCTTGAAAAAAAGGGCGGCAGCGATCGGATGACCGACTTATAAATCGGTTAAGCGCGGCGGCCATTCTGGCCAGATGCTGCACATCCTTAGCCGAGCTGGGCTGCTTTGACTCTTGTACGGCTCGGATTTGTGTAGGTCTGCTTTGATACCTCGGTTCGTGACTAGGAAACCCAAAAATTTTCTAGAACCCACACCGAAGGCACACTTAGACGCATTCAAGCGTAGCTGGTGCTTTTTGAGAATGCCGAACATTTCGGCCAAATCGGACAAATGGTCTACTTGATGCCGGCTCTTAACCACCATATCATCAATATAAGCCTCCATTGTCCAGCCTAGCAGAGGAGCAAACATCTTGGTCACCATCCTTTGAAAGGTTGCCCCGGCGTTCTTCAAACCAAAAGGCATGACTCGATAGCAGAAGAGTCCCCTTGGTGTAGTAAATGAGGTGATCTCTCGGTCGGGCCCATACATGGCAATCTGATGGTAGCCGCGGTAGGCGTCCAAGAAACTGAGCCTGTTATGTCCAGCCGTTAAGTCCACAAGCTGGTCTATTCTAGGCAAAGGGAAGCTGTCTTTCGGACAAGCTCGGTTGATGGTCTTGTAGTCAACGCAAACTCGCCACTTCCCATTCTTCTTGGGCACCACGACCGTGCTTGAAATCCACCGAGGGTAGTGCACTTCCTGAATTGCTCGCGCCTCAAGCAAGTTTTTCACTTCCTCGGCAACTATCTCGGCGTGATGTAGTGCCGATCTCCTTGTGCGCTGAATGACCGGCTTTGCTCCGAGGAAGACATTGAGATGATGGCATATAAAACTCGAATCGAGACCGGGCATGTTGTAAGGTGACCATGCGAAGACTTCGATGTTGGCCATCAAAAATTCAACCATGTCGGTCCTTTCTTGGGCTGTAAGGCTTGAGCCGAGCAAGAAGAACTTGTCCAGATGCTCCATATCAATGCGTACTTCCACCAATTCCTCGACAGCTTTGTCCTCGGCCTTGGTGCCCACATCGTCAAGGACTCCCGGTCTTTCGGTCCCTCAATCATTTGAACGAAGCCTTTGGCAGCTCGGCTCCCGTTGACCGCCACGAAGCATTGCTTTGACATGACTTGATCGCCCCAAACCTCCTCGATTGCCCCCATAACCCGAGGGGAATCTCACCACCTGGTGGTAGGTTGACGCTACGGCTTGCATAGCGTGAAGTCATCCCCTTCCAAGGATCAAATTATAAGTGGATGGCACCTGCAACACCCAGAACTCCACTTGTTTGACCACGGATCCCGCTTTGACCGGCAGGATAATCTTTCCCAAAGGCCACTCCGGTTGTGAGTTGAAACCAACCAGTGGCGAAGTTACCTGGGCCAAATCTGTATCCCGGAGCTCGAGCTGTTTGAAAGCGTCGTAGTACATGATCTCGACCGAGCTTCCCTGATCGATCAAGATCCGTTTGACATCAAATTCTTTGACGCGAAGTGTAACCACTAGGGCATCGTTGTGCGGCGTCTAAATGCGCTCTAGATCTCTTGAGGAGAATTTGATCACTTCTTTCTCTTTGGTTTTCCCCCTCTTGATCGCAGGCTGAACCGACAAAACTTCCCTCATGTGTTCTGCCTTCTTGATCATGCCTCGGAGCTCGCATACGCGCGCCGGTTCCACTATGCCATGGATGACATTAACAAACCCTTGTGGAGGTGCATCCCGGTCATCCGGTCCCCGCGAATCAATCGGAGCTTGATTAGCCTTCACGCCCCCATCAATGTAAAGGTCCAGGTGTCCGGCTGCGACTAGCCCTTCCAAGTGTTACCTCAAAGGCAAACAGTCCTCTGTCCGGTGGCCTCGCTCTCGGTGAAACGTGCAATGGTACCGCAAATTGAAGCCCTTCTGTCCGTCGCCTAACTTAGCAGGAAACCGGACATACTCCTCGTTACGGATTTCACTAAGTATGCGATAGATTGGAATCTTAAAGACCGTGGTGATGCTTGTCCTTGCTTTCAACCTTCTGTTAGCATTGGCTACGTTATCCTGGGGGTAGTCATCCCGGTCATTCCAACGTCCCCTACCCCGATTTTTGCGATTAGTGCCACGGTCCGATTCCTCAGCGCGGTCGCTGGATCGGCCGGACTCCTACCCGACCGCATGCACTTTGCCAGCTGACCTCTTGTCCGCTACTACCGGAGTTATTTTCGCGCTAGATGCCGATGCATCATCCTCCACACGGATGTTCTCATTGATGCGTTGCATTAGCTGGCCTATGGAAGTCGGCTGGTGCATGGTAAGCGAGTCCCGCAGTCTATATCCGACCGGGAGACCTCGCTTGTATTGTGTGATTGCAAGATTGACCGGGCAATCCAAAATCTCGTTGAAGGTCTCCCAATATCTGGAGTTGTATGCCTTCAATGTGTCGCACGGCTTTATTTTGACACTTAGTAGGTGGTCAACTTCCTTTGGTGTTTTCGTGTTGGTTTTGAAGCGCGTCACAAAGGCCTCGGCCAACTGATGCCACCTTTCTATGCTCCCCTCCGGTAACCTCTTGAACCATTTCAAGCCCAATTCGCCTAAACTTGGCGGGAAGATAAGGCACATAAGAGCGTCATTCCGCCTATGTCCGGCCATGACCTGTCGGAAGTGACTTACATGCATGTAGGGATCGGTTTTCCCATCGTAGAGTGTGAATTTAGGTTGGTGGAAGCCTGCCGGAAGCGGTGTCGTTTCTATCTCCAAGGAGAAAGGGGTGGCCCTTAGCCTCGCCAAGTTTGTATCTAAAAGGAGAGGCGCAGCCAGGCGGGGTGGATGCATTCCGACCTCTTTACTGGCGTGAACCCCATAGGATAGTCGTTGGAAAGCCGGCACCCTCTGAGCTTCCTGCCGGCGAGCCCGTTCCTTCAAGAATGCTCGCAAATCCTCTGAATGAACAGAATAAGAATACCTCGATGTCGTCGCCGGACGTGAGGGTCGGTAGGTACTATCTTGCGCACTGGACTTCTCTTCGTGTAGGTCGGAATCTCTAACCTTGTAACTTCTGGTGATGGAAATGGACGCAGTGTGTCGTTGACTCTGACTGCCTGGACGGCGGGGTTGGGTGCGCTCACTGTGGTCTCCCACTCTAGCTACACCCTTCCCTTTAACATGTCGCTTCAGCTCCTCCATCTCCGCCGCCATTCGCCGGATGACGGCGTCCTGGTCCCGTAACTTGTGTTCCAGACGTCTGGCATGTGATTCTCTCCGCCGCCGATGACCGTCTGGACTCCGTGAATGACCATAACTTCTTCCGCGCTTATCCCACGCATCTCTTGAATGTCCTCTTGGAGAAGTCTCCAGGTCTGCCATCGGAGGAACGATGGTGGGATGCCCTTCTCTCCGTCTGCCCGACTCCGTGATAACTCCGTCGACGGCAGACAGCGCTCTTCGTTGTTCGCCATGGACGGTGATCAGACGAGTCTGAAAGACAAGGTTTTGATAATTTACTTGATAAGCTTTTTAATGAAAAATCATTAAAAAATACCTTATATTTTTGTTTTATCTAAATCTCAAAAATTAAATCCATTCAACACGTTGGTATTCAAGAAAATAGATAATAAATACATTTCTGAAAATATCAAATTCTTTGAAGTTCAAATTTAAAATTGAAAAATGTCCAACTAGTGTCAAATTAATCTAAAAGTTAATGCCAACATAGATGTTTAAATCTTATCATTATCCTAAAAGTTTACGCAATAAATGTTTAAAAAAATTTGACTCCAAATTTTTGATTTATTTTCAATTTAAATTATTTGTCTATAAGTAAAATTAACAGTATATATATATATATTAGTCATTAAACTCAATAAAAAAATAATATTTTAGATATTTTATGTACACTTACATTGAATTTAATAACAAAAATACTCTTCTTTTTTTTTGTATATTGAAAGCAAATCAAAAGATTGTAATTTAAATGGACAAAATAAAAAAAATTCAATATTTATAAATTAAAATATTGTAATTTAAATTGACAAAATAAAAAATTTAATATTTATTTTATTATAAGTCTCAAAGGATTATTTTTTATTTGAGCAATGCTTGGTAGCCTGAAAAGAAGGTTGGCTCGAATGGTTCGAAATTCATCTTACCGGTCATTCAGGCAAACGTCCAGCCGGTCATTCGATGAGAAGGTTGACAGTCGCAATAGACAAAGACGACAACTGCAGAAGACAAGTTTTCACCCGGTCATCTGAGTGGACATCTGGTGAACACTCATTCGGGCCATTCGCGTCCTTTCTATAACGACCCAGTTTTTTAATTATTCTGTAGAATTTATACTAATATTATTTAATCTCAGTTTGAAAAATATATAATTTATTATATATTATTATGTGTAATTTTGTAAAATAATATAATTAGTAAAAGTTTAGGGGTCAAAATATAAATAATAATAATAATGGGTGTGGTACTAAAATAAATAAATAATTTTCTGTTAATATATGATAAAATGTAATTTAATTAAGAATTAATTAATTAATATAATTATATTAAAATATTAGATCAAAGTGTAATTATTTTAAATATTTATTTGAAATAAGATTGAATCTACGAATTCATTATCAAAATCTGATGGATATTTATGGCCTGGCCACGTGTTGCCCGATGGATGGCCTCACCACCCTATAAATAGGAAGAGTGATCAACCTGAGAAAGGAAAAGAAAGAAAAAACGAAAGAAAGAGAGGAAATGAAGGAAAAAATAGTGGAAGTTGAAAATTTTTTTGATAGTAGCAAGAAAGAGTAACGTATTAAAATTAATGTAAGTTATATTATATTTTAAGTTACTAAAATGTATTTTATTTATGTTTTGACTTACCAAAATCTATTTTACACAAGTTATGTTTTATTAGCATATTAATAAAAGTTATATTTTATAAAGGTTTCAGTTACGTGGTTTTATTTCTGAACCCTATTTGCTTAAAAGGAAATCCATGGATATGGTTGTTTATATTTTAAAGAATATTTGGCTATGACCTTATATATAATTATGTTTTGTAAGTATCACCACGGGAGTTCCACGCATTGGGGGACTTAAATAACCATTGATCTCTGTTTGGCCATTTTGTGACTCTCTGTTTGTCATGGATCCATCGACCTCTGTTCTGTGCGGAGCAAAGTGTTGTGCGGAACTAAGTGCTACACTATTGTGGGAGCCACCTCTAAAATCCGTACGAGCCACCTCTTGAATCTGTACCTCTGTTCTGTGCGGACCAAAGTGTTGTGCGGAGCTAAGTGTTACACTATTGTGGGAGCCACCTCTAGAATCCGTACGAGCCACCTCTTTAATCTGTACCTCTGTTCTGACTGTCACTTCTGTGACCTCTGTTCTGTTCTGTACCGTGGTTATGGTTAGTTATTTACATAAAATCTGTATTTCAGTTTCTGCCACCTAAATGATTTATTTACATAATCTCAATTTTGCTACTTAAAGGATTATTTGTTCTGACTCAGTTATCCTAAATGTTTTGGCCTAACTAACTATCCATGGTTATTTCGAGTCCCTTATACTCTTGGTATAATATTTCTCACTCTGTCATGTGCTTATAGTTGTTTACCAATTTTCAGGAAATAGCTTTGGAAAGTCTTAGATGCTGGGCTGCGGAATAGACACACACAACACTTTTATTGATATTTTTCTATGTAAATATCGATTTTTTTGTCAGTAATTTTGTAATAAAAATAGAAACACCAATGATTATTTTGGTGCTCTCATTTAAATATCACTTCCGCTCGCGTTTATTAATTTGTTTATGAATTGGCCGGAGGTAACTTCAGTTACTGGCCATCACGATACTTAATCCTTAGGTACGGGGAGCGGGTCGTGACACCTTCTTTTTGGGCTACTAAGCATTAATCTTTTTATTTTTATTTTTTTTTATAATTGTCCTAAAGATTTTTTTTAGTGAAAATGTGGTCCTTTTTGTCAAAAACAAACTTTTTTTTAAAATTATTTATAACTTATCCGTATAAACTAAAAAACAGGTGCCTAAAAAAATCTAAATCAAACGGAGCATTGGTTGTGCTATGATTCCTCTAATTGAATGCGCGATTTATTTGGGATTCTACAGAGAGAATCCATAAAACCCTATAGTATTGGTTACGATAATCCAGTACGTTATAATACCGCAAGTAAGTAGGATATTGAGATTGCAATTTTGATAACTATCTGTTATTGCAACCTTTTAAACAAACGGAGCATTAATTGTGTTGTGATTCCTCTAATTGAAGGTGCGATTTAATTGGGATTCTACAGAGAGAATATATAAAACCCTATAATATTGGTTACGATAATCCAATACGGTACAGTATCGTAAGTAAGTAGGATATTGAAATTGCGATTTTGATAACTATCTGTTATCGCAACCTCTGCTTAAACATTCACAGCTCTCTCTCTCTCTCTCTCTCTCTCTCTCTCTTTCTCTCTACGCAGTACAAAGGCCATGTTTAGTTCTCTTTTAAAATGTTCGTTTGGCATGCCTTTGGAGTTGAAATAATCATATAAAATAAAATAAATTATTTTAGTTAAATAAGAGAAAATGTTACATTTAATTTATAATCATTTCATTTTTTTTCTTATAAAAATTAAAAAATTCAAAAAATCTATTTCAAACGAGACTTTCTAACTTGTTTAACAACATCACTTCTTAGTCTAAGGCTTCGTTTGGGAATAGGTTAATTTAGTAACTTTTTGGCTATTTAGCTAAAATATGAGCTAAAAAAAACTAGTATGTTTGGGATGACTTTTGACTTTTTACGAAAAGTTGTGCCAAAAAGTAGAGAGAAAAGAGAATATTTGAGTTTTTGGTATGAGTTGACTTTTTGACTAATTTAGTAACTTTTTAACTTTTTGGCTAAAAGGGAGGATTCCCAAACGAGGCCTAAAAGCTAAAAAATTACTAAAACAATCAAAAGTCAATAACCTATACCAAAAAGTCAATATTCTATTTTCTTTTTACTTTTTACACATTTTTTTGTAAAAAAATTAAAAAGGCCTCCCAAGCATACTAATTTTTTTTACATTATATTTTAATCAAAAAGTTAAAAAAATTACTAAAAAAACCTGTCCCAAACGAGACCTTAAAATAACTAAAAAATCAAAAAAACAAAAAACCAACTCACAAAGCTCAAAATCACAATTCCAATGAAAAAAAATTTAAAACTCTTTCTAAAATTCATAACCAAACACACCGTTCAAAACTTAATTTAAAAAATTATTTTCAAAACGGAAACCACGTCACAAAACTCAATTTTAAGATCTTTTTAAAACCCAAAACCAAACCCTTTTCTCTGCTTAAACATTCTCAGCACTATTCTCTCTCTCTCTCTCTCCACGGTCCCAATCTCTTCTCTGTTTCTCTCTCATCGTTTCTTCGCTTCTTTACTGCAAGTATATATGTATATGTTCGCCACTCATGAATGTTTGTTTAATAGTTGAAACTTTGATGTATTAGGGTTTGTTCAACCGAAAACAGAACCTTTTTTTTTGGATTAAGTAGTCGATTCTTGCATGAATTTGATATCGAAACTAGAGAAATATATCACTGAGATTTGTTTTTAGCTTTGTAGTTTTGTTATATTGTTTGTATCAGATCTCAATTTTGTTGTTCATATAAGAATTTGTGGTTTTGCTTTTTGAATTCTTGTTTTGCGAATCATTAGCTTATTTATTATCCATGGTAAATTTGTTGGAAATTTAATAGTATTTAATTAACTGTTAATTTTATTTTACTTGTTTAATTGATTGATCTTGCTTGATGGACTTGACTACATACCATAGTTGTAGTAGACATCAGTCTCTCTCAAATGCTTATGTTAATCTCGCTCCATTCCGCATCAGTTATAGTTAAATTCTATGGCATAACATGATTCAAATTGAATTTGCCTTTTGTTTCCTTTACTTTCAAGAATTTTATTCTTGATTTTTTATTTCGATTTTGATTTTGATTTCCTCGGTGGTTGTGCTTTGAAACCTATATATGCCATTGAGAGGAGTTTTTTTTGTTTTTTTTTCCTGCTTTAATTTTTTTTTTTTTTGATACTTTCAATCATTCTTTAATGTTGTCCTATCAGGTTATGTGTGGTTTGTTGCTCTGCTCTGAGAAGTTAAAACTGTTTTCTGATCAAGTAGTTATTTCCTTAAAAATGTTTCAGTCAGAATATTTTTCATGCTTTTAAATGAATAAGATTGTATTTTTTTTGTTAGATGGTGAAATAAGATTGTATTGAAGTCTGCTTTTTCGATCAAATAAGAGTAGTGTTGGGAAATGAATAAATGGAAATACAAATCAAAATAGCTCAGGAAGAAAATTATATATCTCCAGGATGGGAACAGCAGTATCTGTTAATTTATTATACTGTGAAACTAATTGGATGTCTTAAAATTTTGTTTTTTTGTTTTCATCCCATCTTTTTCGTTGTTGGGCTTGTACTCTTCTGCAGTTGAGTTATCTATTTGCTACAAGGGAAACAACTAGGCTAAAAAGAATCTTAGTCTAAAGGAACATAGAAATTGCATGATGAACTGATAGAGGATAAGATCGTAGTTAGCTTTTTCTGTATCCAGTTATCATGGATGTTCTTAGAACTGGTACTTCACTGTGTCAATGCAGATTTGTACAAGGTGCTTGCGAAAGAGCTTGCTCAGACTCTGGAGAGACAGTTCTCCGGAAATGCAGAATCTCGAGCTGCAGGCATGGTAATAAATACCATGGGATGGATAGAGGGTGTTGGTTATGAGGAAACTGAGTTTCAAGTTTCCATTGTTAGTCCTGCTTGTTATATTAAAATTCAAGAGTACTCCATTAGTATCAATTATGTGAGATATGTTGTTTAATTAGTATAGTGTACGAGCACGAAATAATTCTTCTCGTATAATCCTGTTGATCAAGTTTACGCTCCTCCAAACGTCGTCGCTTTACTTCCTGAAAACACAAACGTGAGCTAGCCGGCGGGTGTGTGCCGGATACCTCTCCGATGCCTAAGTCAACAAAATAGACAAACAGACAAAAACTTTGTGTATTTGGGAATCAAAGTTGTATTACCTCTCCATAGGTGATGTTGTGAGCTTTTATAGGTTCCTCGTGGCATAATCCTAGTAGGACTCTTATTCCTCTATATAGAGTCCTCCTAGGAATCACACTCCTGAAAGATAATGCTTATTCTTCAACACCCCCCTCACTGCTTAAATCAAGTGAGATGGTCTTTACCTTGGTAGTATAACAAAACGACCAAGCTAACATAGCCATGCTAAAGCGGCATAAATGACCAAGCTCCAACTAGCTCGATTCTTCACTTCATTGCTTGTACCTCGGTTTGGTCCATCGAGATCGAGCTAACCATAGCAAGCTTGGATCGGGCTAATCAAGAGCAAGGTCTTGAGGAAAGCTCAAATCATCTTGGTTCAAAATGGTATGACCGAGCTAATTACACCACACCGACCGTGGTAACCCCAAGGACAATTGGACAGAGCTAATCTGTAAGGTCCTTTTACTAGGCCCTTTTTACGGTGGCTCATAGAATGGCCCATTACCCAACTCGGCCTAATTTACTTATAAATTACCCTCTCAATTGCCCCTTAATTCCATCTGCGCAGCATGATTGGGATTACCTGTTACCAACCGGGCTAAAAGCTTTTGCCTTTCAACCGAGCTAAAATGCCGCTGGGCTACCAATTGGTTCGGTCAAAAAGTGTCTCTTCAGTCACGCTGTCATCTGAATCGCTTGCTATTCCATAGACACGTGGCTGGCCCCTACTGGTTGAGTACAGCTATCAACGCCGACTTCGTATCTCGTGAATTTTGAACAGTCCTGCATTTTTTCATTCTCTTTACTCCAAAACCATATGCTTTGAACCATTCATATCTACTATTCATCTTCCCTCTCTCTTTTCCTCTAAGTTTCTGTTCTTGCAACCACAGTGCCTGCGAATCTTGTGCTTTTGCTGATATTGTTTCCATCTTCAGCTCCTTCATTCTTGACTGTTATCTGGCTCAAATCTGTTTTCTTTCTGTTTATTTTGTAC
This sequence comes from Camellia sinensis, assembly GCF_055761805.1. Taxonomy (NCBI): domain Eukaryota; kingdom Viridiplantae; phylum Streptophyta; class Magnoliopsida; order Ericales; family Theaceae; genus Camellia; species Camellia sinensis. The sequence continues at coordinate 240,847,223 of NC_138961.1, read as the reverse complement.
TATTTTGTAGCACATGGCGTAGTATGTATGTTTCTCAAAACACTTTGTAGTTTCCATGGGACATGGCTACTTTTGCCCAAGAACCATGTAATAGATCTACTAGATTCATGAACAATCTAGGACACAATGCTTTTGATCCAAAATAATACTTCAACCGAGCTAGGAAGTCGTTTGTATTAGGTGCGAACCTAGCCAAACTAGACAACCGAACTAAAAACTTTATGCCACACTTTTAGTTTCAATAGGTCTAAGTACCTCCTGTATCAATTTGCCGAGCTAGCGAACTGTATTAGGTTTGCGCAATATCGTGCTAAAAAGCCTCAACCACCGACCAAGCTATATCTTGGAGCTAAACTAGCTCCCTGACTTAGACAAAACCGAACTAAGAATGTGTCACCATAAACCTCAACCGGGCTACGAACTTCTCATTTACCTAGCCAGGCTAAAGTCCTTTGTTCCAACCGAGCTAAGAATGAAAAGTATCCTACGTAGCCGAGTTAGGACAACATTTATTTTAGCTTTGTTACTTTTAGCACGACCCATCAACCTGTGCTTAGCACTTCTCCTGTTCACTTTGTAGACTCTGACTAGGTTGGCCACGCACCTCCCTTGCATGTTCAACTGAGACACCCAACAGTCTTCTCAGCACCGGGCTAACACTTCAGGCTAAATTATACATAATTTAAGCCCACATAGGTAAATATAGGTTTTTAGTAAACTCCCCAGGGGCCATGGCCGGGTTCCGAAGGGACTACAACATTCCCGATGACGTTTACCTTAGTTTGGCCGAACTAGGCACCATTCCCTAGGGTAAGACGGGCTTCGTTTCCTTCACCCTTCTTTCAATTGTAGAAACCGGACTCCGATTCCCTGTACAGCCTCTTCTTTGTAAATTCCTCAAACAAACAAACCTTTGCCCAACCCAGCTTTCCACAAATTCGTACAGAATAGTAAATGGCATTGCCGAACTAAAGCGCCGGCTTGGCCTCAACCTCGATTTAGCCGAGATATTTCACCAATACTCTCTAGGCCAAAACGAAGAGGGCTGGGTTTATTATTTAAGAATAAGGTGCCGCCGTGAAAAGATAATAATGAAGACCCCGGATAAGAACGTTAATGACGACGATTTTTTCTGAATTTCTGGGAATTTTAAAGACCATGAGGCCTAGATCCCAGGCGACCGAATTAACTGGAACAAAGGAGTTGTCGGTATAATTACCTTGGCTTAGTTTTGTGCTTTCTTTACCGCTGATTTCATTTTCAACCGGTCTAACCATTGTCTTTTTCCTTTATGCAGATTTGAACTTTCTCAAGTCTCAGTACAGCTACCCCAACCTTGATGCCCTTCGCGCCGTACTAAGATATCCAAATCAAAGTTGGGCCGAGCTACTCAACTTCGAGCCAACCTACAGATACAGTAGCAGGAGGAAGACCAGGGTGACAGACTTCCTCTTGGAGCCCTCTCTTGAACCTGATCCAACCCTCCCACAAATCAATCTTATCTCGTTGACTGCAGAACAAGAGATGGTAAAAAACAGAGCAGTGAGAGCTCTTATCACCGAAACCAACCAGGCCAAGGTACCTCCAGCTAGCCAGACAAACGAAGCCGTGGTAGCGCTTCCCACTTCCCAGTCGTTATTATCTAGGTCAAGCAAGCGTGCTCGGACTTCCACAACCGAGCCACGTCTTGTTGACGAGGAGGAAACCATGATTCCGCAAACCACACCGCCAAGCCCACAACCCGAGCATTCAGACCGGGCTAGGCCATTAGAATGGGTGCCCAAGGTCAGCTACAAAAATCGAGCTATCACTGATTCCGACTCAGTGGTAGCCGAAAAGGACCATTCGCTGGCCTTTAATCTCGCTAAGAGCGTCTGCCTTCCAGCCGATATGAAACATCACGAGCACCTAACCGAGCTGAAGGCCATTCGCTCAACAACAAAATCAATGGTGTTGGTAAGTTCTCATTTTCCTTCTCCAAACTTCAACATCTTTTCGCTCGGTTCATCTCAAAATTATTTTTCTCCTTTTGCAGGCCTTACAGAAGAACCATATCGCTCACAAGCGCGTGTTGGAACTTCGAAAGACCACGAGGCAGGCTGTGGCAGAGGCCAATGCTAAATCGGCCGAGCTAAAAGAATCCCAGCAGAAGATGGCCGAGCTGCAAACCGAAGTAGCCCGGCTCATCGGCTTAGTCAATTCGGCTGAAGCAGATAAGCAGAGGGCTGCGGCCGTGCTGAAAGATAAATATCTGAGCAAGCTAGCCAAGCTCGAGGGACAGAAAAATGCAGAGATCGTTGAGCTGGAGAAGAAGGAAGACAACGTGGAAGACCGTGGTTATAAAGAGGGTGAAGCCACCTACATCAAGCAATGCAAAGGATATTTTCTTCAAATGTGGATGAAAAACGGTCGTGGCACAGCTCGACCATGGTCCAGAGACCGAGGTCTTTCAAAAGCACCCGCCACATTACATACCAAGCTATATGGTGGAGTATGCTATAACTATTTGAGAGGGTGATTTATGATCCGGTGTTGGGCCGAGGTATAGACCGAGCAAGTTGAGGGCCCAGCAGAGCATTGGGCCGAGATGACCGACTGTTCACCCGGAGATGGGCTACCAGAACTTGGGCCGGGCAGAGTTTGGACTGAGTGTGTGCTGCCCCGGACCGTGCAGAAGCTGCTCGGCCAGGAAGTGACCGGTCAGAACAGGATGCTCGGTCCGAGGATGGTCGAAACCAGACAGACCGAGAGACCGGCGCTCGGAAAGGCGCGGTCAGCCGAGGTAGTTGATTGACCGGCGAGAAGGCCGACCAAAGGAGGAGCCCGGGCTAGGCTTTGCCGAGATGCCGCCTAGCCCGGTCCTTCATTTCTTTATCCGGTTCGGCGCTTAAGGTATGAAGCATGGTACGACCGAGGTAGGGCAGCTCGGCTGCCGAGCTCCGGCTGTGCTGACAGGCAGTTGAGAGCAGGTGATGAATGGCATGGTTTATGCTGACAGATGGGATAGCAGAGCCACGTGTCAGGAGATGACAGGGAGTGGATATGGGGCTCAGAAGGTATATAAGCATGTCTGCGCCCCCCATACGCAACACACGAACACTCTGTAAGGAATTTCTTACACTAAAACACTCTCCCTTCTCTCTATTCCCTCTAAGGTGTGTGCTAACTTGACCGTCGGAGGGTTTTTCCGGCCACACACCGCCGGGTAGCTCACCTCTATTGGCTCGCAGGTGATCGGACATCGACGGAACTTGGAGGAAAGGAATACGGGCACGCCGGAATATTTGCTCCCCGTACAATTGGCGCCGTCTGTGGGAACTTGACAGACAAAACCTTGTCTTCCAGGTTCATCTGATCGCCGTCCATGGCGAACAACGACGAGTTCCCGTTGTCCGCCATCGACGGAGCCACCCCGGAGTATACCCGAAGGAGAGAGGGACCTCCTGCCGTCCATCCAATGGCTGACTTGGGGACGCCCACTGGAGGGCAGTCAGGAGACGCGCGGGATAAGCGCGGAAGGAGTCATGGGCGTTCACGCAGTCCAGACAGTCACCGGCGGAGAGACTCACACGCCAGGCGACTGGAAAGCAAGTTAAAGGACCAAGACGCTGTCATCAGGCGGATGGCGGCGGAGATGGAGGATCTTAAGCGGCATGTCAAAGGGAAAGGTGTAGCTGGAGTGGGAGACCACAGTGAGCGCACCCCGTCCCGCCGGTCAGGCGATCAGAGTCAGCGACGTACTCAGTCCATTTCCATTACCAGGAGTTACCAGGTTGGTGATTCCGACATGCATGCAGAAAAGTCTAGCGCGCAAGACAGTACCTACAAACCCTCACGTCCGGCGACGACGTCGAGGTATTCTTATTCTGCTCAGTCAGAGGACCTGCGGGCAGTGTTAAGGGAGCGGGCTCGCCGGCGCGAAGCTCAGAGAATACCTGCTTTCCAGCGGCTCTCCTACGGGGTTCACGGCAGCGAGGAGGTCGGAATGCCTCCACCCCGCCAAGCAATGCCGATATTCGAAGATACAGACTTGGCAAGGCTGAGTGCCACTCCTTTTTCCCTGGAAATAGAAACAACGCCGCTTCCGGCAGGCTTCCACCAGCCTAAGTTTACACTTTATGACGGAAAAACCGATCCGTACATGCATGTGAGCCACTTCCGACAGGTTATGGCCGGACATCGGCGCAATGACGGACTTATGTGCCTAATCTTCCCGTCAAGTTTAGGCGAGCTGGGCCTAAAGTGGTTCGAGAGGTTGCCAGAAGGGAGCATACAAAGGTGGCATCAGTTGGCCGAGGCATTTGTTACGCGCTTCAAAACTAACACAAAAACACCAAAGGAAGTCGATCACTTGCTAAGTGTCAAGATGGAACCGTGCGACACACTGAAGGCGTACAATTCAAGGTATTGGGAAACCTTCAACGAGATCTTAGACTGCCCGGTCAACCTTGCTATCACGCAATATAAGCGCGGTCTCCCGATCGGACATAGACTGCGGGACTCGCTTACCATGCACCAACCGACCTCCATGGGCCAGCTCATGCAGCGCATCAATGAGCACATCCGAGTAGAGGATGATGCGTCGGCTTCCACCGTGAAGGCCACTCCGGTCGGGACAGACAAGAAGACAGCAGGCAAGGTGCACGCAGTTGGGCAAGAGTCCAACCGCTCAAATGACCGAGCAGAGGAATCACACCGCAGTTCACATCGAAAAAACCGGGGTAGAGGACGTCGGAATGACCGGGATGATTACCCCCGAGATGACGTCGAGGACGCAAACAGAAGAATGAAGGCAAGGACTGGCATAACCACGGTCTTCAAGATTCCAATCTATCGCATACTTAGTGAAATCCGAGACGAGGAGTATGTCCGGTTTCCTGCTAAGTTGGGCGATGGACAAAAGGGCTACAATCCGCGGTATCGTTGTACGTTTCACCGGGAGAGGGGCCACCGGACTGAGGATTGCTTGCCTCTGCGACAACACTTGGAAGAACTGGTTGCGGCCGGGCATCTGGACCTTTACATTGATGGCGGAGTGAAACCAAATCAGGCTCCGGTCGATCCCAGGGGACAGGACGACCGAGGTGCACCACCACAGGGAGTTATTAATGTCATCCACGGAATCGTGGAGCCGGAGCGTGTTTGCGAACTCCGGGGCATGATTAAGAAGGCCGAGCATATGAGGGAAGTTTTGTCAGTACAGCCTGCCATCAAAAGGGGGAGGACAGAAGAGAAAGACGTGATCAGTTTCACCTCAAGGGATTTAGAGCGTATCCAGACGCCGCACAACGATGCTCTTGTCGTAACACTACGCGTCAAAGAATTTGATGTTAGACGGATCTTGATCGATCAGGGAAGCTCGGTCGAGATCATGTATTATGATGCGTTCAAACAGCTCAAACTTCGTGAGACAGACTTGGCTCCGGCCACTTCGCCACTGGTTGGATTTAACTCGCAGCCGGAGTGGCCATTGGGAAAGATTATCCTGCCGGTCAAAGCGGGATCCGTGGTCAAGCAAGTGGAGTTTTGGGTGCTACAAGTGCCTTCAACGTACAACCTTATCCTTGGAAGAGGATGGCTTCACGCCATGCAAGCCGTAGCATCGACCTACCACCAGGTGATGAGATTCCCCTCGGCTATGGGGGCAATCGAGGAGATTTGGGGTGATCAGGTCATGTCCAAGCAGTGCTTCATGGCGGTCAACGGGAGCCGGGCTGCCAAAGGATTCGTTCAAATGATCGAGGGACCGGAGGACCGGAGTGTCTTGGATGATGTTGGCACCAAAGCAGAAGACAAGGCAGTTGAAGAATTGGTTGAGGTGCGGATTGATGCCGAGCAGCCGGACATATTCTTCTTGCTCGGTTCAAGTCTCTCGGCCATGGAGAGAACCGAGATGATTGAGTTTTTAATGGCGAACATCGAAGTCTTTGCATGGTCACCCTATGACATGCCTGGTCTTGACCCAAGCTTTATCTGCCATCACCTCAATGTCTTCCCTGGAGCAAAGCCAGTCATCCAGCGAACAAGGAGATCGGCGCTGCATCACGCCGAGGTAGTAGCTGAGGAGGTAAAGAACTTGCTTGAGGCACGAGCAATACAGGAAGTGCACTACCCTCGGTGGATTTCCAACACGGTAGTGGTGCCCAAGAAAAATGGAAAGTGGCGAGTTTGTGTCAACTACAAGACAGTCAACCGAGCTTGTCCAAAAGACAGCTTCCCTTTGCCGCGCATTGACCAGCTAGTGGATTTGACGGCTGGACACAATCGGCTCAGTTTCTTGGATGCGTACCGCGGCTATCACCAGATTGCCATGCATGGGCCTGACCAAGAGATCACCTCTTTCACGACTCCAAGGGGACTCTTCTGCTATCGAGTTATGCCCTTTGGTTTGAAAAACGCCGGGGCAACCTTTCAGAGGATGGTGACCAAAATGTTCGCTCCTTTGCTCGGCCAGACAATGGAGGCTTACATCGATGACATGGTGGTAAAAAGCCGACATGAGGCACACCATTTGTCCGACTTAGCCGAGATGTTCGCCATTCTGAAGAAGCACAAGCTGCGCTTGAACCCATCGAAGTGTGCCTTTGGCGTGGGATCCGGGAAATTTTTGGGATTCTTAGTCACAAACCGAGGCATCGAAGCAGACCCTACTCAGATCAGAGCCGTGCAAGAATTGAAACAACCCAGCTCGGCTAAGGACGTGCAGCATCTGGCCGGGATGGCCGCCGCGCTTAATCGATTTATAAGCCGGTCATCAGATCGCTGCCGCCCTTTCTTTCAAGCATTGAAGTCAAAGTTCTCATGGGATGACGAGTGTGACCGAGCTTTGGCCGAGCTCAAAGATTATTTGTCTTCTCCGCCGCTGTTGGTTACACCAGAGCCCGGTGAGGAACTCTACCTTTACCTTGCCGTCTCCCAGCACGCAGTAAGTGCGGTGTTAGTCCGGGCTGAAGGAATTAAGCACCTCCCAATTTTTTACGTAAGTAAGACCCTTCTGCCGGCTGAGACGAGGTACTTGCCGCTCGAAAAGCTTGCGTTGGCACTAATGATGGCTTCGAGGAAATTGGCACATTATTTTCACGCCCATACCATCGTCGTACTGACCGAGTTCCCCCTCAAGGCCTTGTTTGAGCGCGCAGACTTTTCAAGCCGAATATTAAAATGGGCGATCGAGTTGGGACAGTTCGATGTGAAGTTCCAGCCGCGCACCGCAATCAAGGCCCAAACCTTGGTCGATTTTGTTGCCGAGTTCTCACCTGGCACTCATCCGGTATGCCCGGTCGACATTGCCGGGGCAGATGATGAGACGCCCACAATGCCAACCGAGGAACTACCAGCTGCAGAAGGTCGCGCCGCGGAGTTAGCGCGCACCATCGAAATTCCCTCAGTTTGCACGGTAATACCTCCCGGTGCTGCGATGACGGAGTTGTGTATCACCAACCCATCCACTCTGTCCGGTACCGCATCACCAAGGGGGGAAGGAATGGTTCCACACAGCTCAGAACTTGATGATTCGCCTACGGACTTGGGCATTCTGAACCAACTTGCTGAGTCCGGTGCCGAATCCTCAAGGGGGGGAGGAATGGTTCCAGGCAGCTCAGAACTTGCGGCCGGCTTCACACCGCAACCTGGTGATTCGCCTACGGACTTGAGTATTTCAGACAAACTTGCTGAGTCCGGTGTCGAATCACCTAGGGGCACTGAATTTGAACCGGTCAACACCAAACTTGACACCGCACAGCCGAGCAGTTGTGATCCCATTGCCCTTCGCAACTCTCAAGACCCATCTGACTGCTGGAAGCTTTTTGTGGGGGACATGTGGAAGCTTTTTGTTGATGGAGCGTCCAACCGCCATGGTGCCGGCCTAGGTATTGTTCTTATATCCCCGGACGGCCTAACCATTGAGCATTCTATTACACTTGGCTTCCCGGCGTCTAACAACGAGGCTGAGTACGAGGCGCTTCTCGCCGGGCTCAAGAGCGCGATTCAAATGAAGGCTGCCGAGCTCCTGGTATACAGTGATTCCCAGCTTGTGGTTAACCAAGTTTCAGGGATTTATGAAGCGAAGGACGATAGGATGGCGAAGTACCAAGCTCTGGTCAGGGACCGTATCAAGCAGTTTGAGGCAATCAGAGTGCAACGGATTGGCCGGGAAGAAAACAGCCGGGCTGATGAACTCGCCGGCCTCGCTTCCATGGTCGATAGTACGTCTCCAAACCCCCTGTTGATTGACTTTATTCCGCGGCCGAGCATTGAAAACGCCGGGCAGACGGATGTTCTCTGCGCCGGGCTAGGTCCTTCATGGATGGACCCCTTGATCTTGTTCCTCAGAGACCGGACTCTTCCAACAGACAAGAAAGAAGCACACAAAATCCGGGTGAAGTCAGAGCGATTTTGGCTCTCTCCATCTGGCGCGTTGTATAAGAAGTCCTTCACCGGTCCTTATCTCAAGTGCGTGCACCCGAATAGTGTGGAGGCCTTCTTGTTTGAAATTCATGAAGGCATTTGTGGCAGCCACATCGGGGGCAGGTCCTTGGCCTACCGAGCTATTTCGCAGGGATACTGGTGGCCGTGCATGCAGGCCGACGCGCAAAAATATGTCCGCAAGTGCGAAAAATGCCAGAAATTCGCCCATCAGATCCACCAGCCTGCCAGGGAACTTCTTCCCCTCACCAGTCCTTGGCCTTTCACCATGTGGGGGCTAGATATAGTGGGACCACTGCCAACAGCACCGGGCAACCGGAAATTCTTCATCGCGGCCACTGATTACTTCACAAAGTGGGTTGAAGCTGAGCCCTTGGCAACCATCAAAGAGAAAGACGTGAAGCGATTTGTCTGGCAGAACGTTGTCACGCGGTTTGGCGTCCCCAAGATTTTGATCTCTGACAACGGCACCCAGTTTGACGGTCGCCTATTCAGAGGATTTTGTGAAGATCTGAAAATAGAATTCTACAACTCCACCCCGGCCTACCCGCAGTCCAATGGTCAAGCCGAAGCGTCGAACAAGACTATACTGGATGGGTTGAAGAAACGGCTGGAAAAGGCCAAGGGAAAGTGGGCTGAGGAATTACCTAGCGTCCTTTGGGCATACCGAACAACCCCGCGACGTTCGACCGGGGAAACTCCATTTGCTTTGGCTTACGGCATGGAGGCGGTCATACCCTTGGAAGTTGAAATGCCTACCCTCAGAACTGAGAGTTTTGCGCCCGAGCTAAATGCCGAGGCTATTGCCTTGGAGTTGGACCTAGCGGACGAGCGCCGGGAGAAAGCCCTCATCCATGTGGCCGCCTACTAACAAGAGCTCTCCAAGAAGTATAACAAGACAGTGCACCCCAGACCATTCAAAGTTGGGGATTGGGTTTTGAGGAAGATTATGGGCAACACCCTGGTGCCAGGAGAAGGCAAACTAGGGGCAAATTGGGAAGGACCCTACAAGATCACTGGTCTGGCTGGCAAGGGGGCGTACCACTTGGAGGATCTAGAGGGAAGAGCCATACCCCGGCCATGGAATGCGGCCAACTTGAAACTGTATTATTTTTAAGCTTTTACTTTCCTCTTTTTGTAAAGAAATTTTTTGGCTTGCAAAGCAGAATGTAATTCTTTTTGTCAATTTATAGAAGTAATTTCGCCTAGCACCAGCACTTTGATTGTTCTTTTAATGTTTAAAACCGTGTTATGTATTCCGGTTGGAAGAGTTGGTGTTTTGCCCAACTTTGGATTCCCAACCGAGATGATGTACTCCGGTTGGAAGAGTTGGTGTTTTGTCCAACTTAGGATTCCCAGCCGAGATGATGTACTCCGGTTGGAAGAGTTGGTGTTTTGTCCAACTTTGGATTCCCAACCAAGATGATGTGTTCCGGTTGGAAGAGTTGGTGTCTTGCCCAACTTTGGATTCCCAACCGAGATGATGTACTCCGGTTGGAAGAGTTGGTGTCTTGCCCAACTTTGGATTCCCAACCGAGATGATGTACTCCGGTTGGAAGAGTTGGTGTCTTGCCCAACTTTGGATTCCCAACCGAGATGATGTATTCCGGTTGGAAGAGTTAGTGTCTTGCCCAACTTTGGATTCCCAACCGAGATGATGTACTCCGGTTGGAAGAGTTGGTGTCTTGCCCAACTTTGGATTCCCAACCAAGATGATGTACTCCGGTTGGAAGAGTTGGTGTCTTGCCCAACTTTGGATTCCCAACCGAGATGATGTACTCCGGTTGGAAGAGTTGGCGTTTTGTCCAACTTTGGATTCCCAACCGAGATGATGTACTTCGGTTGGAAGAGTTGGCGTTTTGTCCAACTTTGGATTCCAAACCGAGGTGATGTACTCCGGTTGGAAGTGTTGATTTGTTCGACTTAGTTACAGCCGAAGTGGCTACTTCGGTTCATGAAGTTGTCTTGTTCTGCTGAAGTGCTTAGACCATGTTATGCATTCCGGTTCGATGAGTTATACTGAGATGTTTTGCTGAAGACAGAACTAATTACAACCGCGCAGACACTTGCAAAAATTCGAATTTTTCATTGATAAGAAATTCATTACAAACGGAGGGGACAGAGCCCGGTTACATTAAAAAAGTTGGAAACAAAAATACATAAACAAGGAAAAAGAACACTAAACTAGGGGGGAGAGATTGGCGAACTCGTCTTCGCCGGCATCAAGGTTGACGGTAGGGTTGACTTCTTGGGCACCGGGCTCAGCACTGCCGGGCTGTTCTAGCACCTCGGCCTCCTCTCCCTCCGAATCTGTGTCGTCCTCTCCATCTTCAAGTCCCTCCTCGGCCTCCGCTTGCAGAGCGTTGAATACGTCATTTGCATAAGGCACAAGGCAGACCGGTAGAGAAGCTGGGGGAGGGTTGGCAAATACGTCGGTGTCGGAGCCTTGGCCGAGGTGTTTGCAGGCGGACTTCCAACCGGCCTTGAAGTAGATGTCTTGTGTTGCAAAGACCTGCTTCTTGTAGTTCTGCTCGGCCTCGTTGAACCCGGCGTTGTTGGCAGCCCGGCAAGCCTTCCTCTTCGCCTTCTTCAAAGTGTCAACCTCGGCCTGGAGCTCGTTTTGTTTTTTCTCGGCTGCATTCAGTTGGCCGAGCAGCCTGTTATTATCATTGTTGGCCATCTCGAGAGAAGCTTTAGCCCGGCCGAGCTCGGCTTGAAGGCTTTCAACCTGGCTGGCAGTGTCATTGGCTTTCTGCCTAAGCCGGTGGATGCGCTCCAAGACCAAATGTTGTTTCTGAATGGCCTGCATAAAGAAGCAAAGTACATCAGAAAGGGGACCGAGCAAGAAGGACCGAGCAAACACTTGTGAAATATTAAAAAGAACGCCGACTTACCCTGGCCATGGACTTGACTGAGGATTTCACCAGCCGGGTGTCAGGGACGTGGTCGTTGCCGACCACGTCGCCCGGTAGGAGAAATGCTTTGGAGAGATCGAAGGCGAGCAAATGTTCTTTGTCAGCCTTGATCGAAGCAGTCGCCGGGATGTCCTGTCCCCGGTGCTTCAGCTGAGGACGCCAAGCGGGCACGGGAGCAGGAGTTTCAGCTGGATGTTCGGTTGTCAGCTCGGCGACGAGCTCGGCGGAGGGATCTGCCCTTGGTCTTTTTCCAGCCCGGCGCGCTTCTCTGGCAGATTGCCCGGCAGCTGGAGCTGGAGAAGCAAGGGCTACCACGGCTGCACTCGATTGACCGGCAGCCGGGGAGCGGGTGGTGACGCTCGGTATCTCGGCTGAGGTCACGGTTAGGAGGTTTTTGATCCGAGATCTTTTGGCCATTTCTTGCTCGTCGGTTAACCGGATTAATGGGACGTCTGGTAGGGTTGGATCTGGAGGTGGCGAAGGAGCTCTGAGGAAGTCAGTTACTCTACTCCGGCGCGGAGCAGAATATCTGTAAGTCGGTGTGTAGCCGAGCAATTCGTTGCAGTCTCGGTGACGGTACCTAAGCACGGCCCGAATTGCCTCGACGTTGGGAAATTGGTAGTTGGCTTGCAAGGCTTGGATAGCTGCAAAAGAAACAGGGAAACCGGTTAGTTAAACTAAAGAATTAAGTTCACCGAGCAAGTTTGAGTGGCTTACATGAAGAACCGAAGTCCTTGCTTATGAACCAGCCCGGCACCTCGGCTGTTTCGTAATTGCCGGTCACCCAGAAAAAATCATCGTCGTGCATATCTTTGTCCGGGGTGCCGGTTACGATTTTTTCCTTGCCCGGTCTTATTTTCAAGTAGTAAGCTAGGCCGTCACCGGTGTGGCCCATTGTGTATTGCCTCAATATCTCGGCTAGGCCTAAGTTGGTGCCTAGCCGTTGGTTCAATTCGTGAACACCGTTGATTATTCTGTAAGTGTTGGTGGACACCTGTGTGGGTACCAGCCCGGTGCGGCGGAGGAACTCGGTTATAAGAGGGTTGAGCGGGAAACGAAGACCCCCTTCAACGATGGATAGCACGGTGAAGGGGCACTCCTCCCTACCCCAAGGAGTGGTCTCCTCTTCTGCGAGCTGCAGGTGGACATCGGCCGGGACGCCGTAGTCCTCCCTGAACGTAGCCAGCGTAGCCGGAGTATCCACTAGGAAGCGGAACTTCCCCATTTTTGGCCGGCTTAGTGTATCCCGGCTGAGGGGTTTGGCTCTGGGTATTGGATGTTGCCCGGTCCTGAGAGCCTCAGGAATGACAGTGGTCCCCTTGGACTCTGCAGGAAAAGGATGGCAAGTGTTAGCGCGGTCGCGCGAAGGTGCTGGATTTAGCTCGGTCATTAAGTGTGCCAAACCACCTCGGTTGTCTATTCTATCTAAGGAGCCCGGTCGCCCAAGCGGTCCAGATGTTAGCCCGGTTGAACGGCCAAGTCCTTTTGTTATCTCGGTTTTCGCCTTGGTTGAAACAAACATGTTGTTATCCCGGTTTGGTCGGTTTTTTGGATCAAAAGAAGGCCCAAAGCCCGGTTCACCCCAGTTCTTCAGTGTTCTTCAGGAAGATGAAGAACACCAAGAACAGTTGGGGCGTTTGGGATGGATTCCATGGCCTTTGCCCTAAATGCTACGTTTTTATGCCCTAATGTGTGTAAAATGAAAGAAAATAGCAACTAGGGGGATCGAAAACCTTACCTTTGGAGGTTGGGGGCAGTTCTTCCAAGAGTGAGAAATGGCAGTCGAGATAGAGTAGAGGGCTTGAGCTCTGGATCGTCAAGAAGTATAAAGGCAGTAGGAAGAAACGACTTGAGGAGGGTGATGTATATGTAAGGGTGAAAGGCCGCCCAAATTCAAAAATCTGACAAGAACGGCGGGTTGGCTTCTCGATGACCAATGGGAGCTCGCCACGTGTCCCCATTTATGGCTACGTCAGGATTGAAGCGACGGGATGAAGAGACGAAGAGCCAGCCGAGCTACTTTCGACGAAAAGGCTGTAAGCCGAGGAACATGACCGGGGAAGGATAGCAAATTAGCTCGGTGAAGGCTTGGCGACTTGACGACCGGAGAAATGTTATCTCGGTCGAAGTGAATAATCCCAGTCACGCTTTCGCGGACGGGATTAAGGGGCAATTGAGAGGGTGATTTATGATCCGGTGTTGGGCCGAGGTATAGACCGAGCAAGTTGAGGGCCCAGCAGAGCATTGGGCCGAGATGACCGACTGTTCACCCGGAGATGGGCTACCAGAACTTGGGCAGGGCAGAGTTTGGACTGAGTGTGTGCTGCCCCGGACCGTGCAGAAGCTGCTCGGCCAGGAAGTGACCGGTCAGAACAGGATGCTCGGTCCGAGGATGGTCGAAACCAGACAGACCGAGAGACCGGCGCTCGGAAAGGCACGGTCAGCCGAGGTAGTTGATTGACCGGCGAGAAGGCCGACCAAAGGAGGAGCCCGGGCTAGGCTTTGCCGAGATGCCGCCTAGCCCGGTCCTTCATTTCTTTATCCGGTTAGGCGCTTAAGGTATGAAGCATGGTACGACCGAGGTAGGGCAGCTCGGCTGCCGAGCTCCGGCTGTGCTGACAGGCAGTTGAGAGCAGGTGATGAATGGCATGGTTTATGCTGACAGATGGGATAGCAGAGCCACGTGTCAGGAGATGACAGGGAGTGGATATGGGGCTCAGAAGGTATATAAGCATGTCTGCGCCCCCCATACGCAACACACGAACACTCTGTAAGGAATTTCTTACACTAAAACACTCTCCCTTCTCTCTATTCCATCTAAGGTGTGTGCTAACTTGACCGTCGGAGGGTTTTTCCGGCCACACACCGCCGGGTAGCTCACCCCTATTGGCTCGCAGGTGATCGGACATCGACGGAACTTGGAGGAAAGGAATACGGGCACGCCGGAATATTTGCTCCCCGTACACTATTCAACAAAAATTTCTTCAAAAATGGGAAGAAGAAGAAGAATTTGAGCCCAATAATGCCCTGGCCGTCGTCAATGATCCCGCTGTTCAATTAGCTCGGGTGGAGCCACCGGTGGAAGACTTGGTAGACAACGTGACCGAGCTACCTGTTGAGACCGGGCTTCGAGTTGATTTGGATACAGATCTTGACTACCTCTTTACTTGATCTTGTATTTTCTTCTTTTTGCTTTTGGAAAGAAACTATAGCCGGGCTAAGGCCCCATCTTTGTACTTGATTTGAATTTTCAATGAAATCTTCTTTTGTTTCAACTGTTGTTTTGGTTTACTTTCATGCTTGCATTTACTTTCCAATTGTAATCTGAATGCAATATAACATTTTCTGGCCGAGATACCTATCTCGGTCTTATCCTTGGCACCTCTCTGGTTATACCTGCCAACCTCGTCAGCCTAGGTTTTTACCTCGGCTGAAGATTACCAAAAGTTATTCCAACCAACCACTCTTCAGCCTTGATCTTTATCTTGGCTGAGGAGTACTAAGTGTTGATTTTTCCAGCCAACCACTCTTCAGCCTAGATCCTTATCTTGACTGGAGAGTACTAAGTGTTGGTTTTTTCAGCCAATCTACTTTGTGGCCTTGATCCTTATCTCGGCTGAGGAGTACTAAGGGTGTGTTTGGTAACGTTTACGTTTTCAGTTTATATTTACAAAAATTTTATAAATTGATTTTTGTTTATTTTTAGAAAAAACATAAACTACAAACGCGTTTGGTAATTGACAAAATGTTTTAAAAAAATTTAAAAGATAAAAAAGAGTGAGAAATGGCGAGTGGTGGCAAGTGGTGACAGAAGACGGTGGTGGAAAGTGGTGACGGTGGGTGGTGGGTAGCTGGTGGTGGTGGGTGGTGGGTGGTGGTGGTGGGTGGGTGGGTGTGTGTGTGATGGTGGTAGGTGATAACGAGTGGGTGGTGGTGGCGGGTGGTGGTGGCAGGTGGATAGGTGACGGTAGTGGGTGGGTGGTGGTGGCAGGTGGGTGACGGTAGTGGGTGGTAGCGAGTGGGTGGTGGTGGCAGGTGGGTGCGGATGGCGGGTGGTGGCAGGTGGTGATGGTGGGTAGGTGGGTGACAGTGGCGGGTTGTGGGTAGTAGCGAGTGGGTGGTGGTGGTGATGGTGGCGAGTGGTGGCAGGTGGTGGCAGGTGAGTGGCGGATGGCGGGTGGTGGTGGGTGGTGGCGGGTGGTGATGGTGGGTGGGTAGGTGACAGTGGCGGGTGGTGGTGGTGGTGGTGGCAGGTGGGTGGCAGATGGCGGGTTGTGGTGGGTGATGGCGGGTAGGTGGCGGGTGGTGGTGGTGGTGGGTGGGTGGGTGATGGTGGCGAGTGATAACGAGTGGGTGGTGGTGGTAGTGGTGGGTGACGGGTGGATGGCGGGTGGATGGTGGGTGATGGTGGTGGTGGGTGGTGGGCGGTGGTAGTGGGTGAGTGGCAGGTGGCTGGTGGTGGCAGGTGATGGATAGTGGTGGTGGTAGGTGGGTGGTGAGTGGTGGTGGCAAGTAGGTGGTAGTGGTGGGCGGTGGATGGTCGTGGCAAGTGGTGCGTGGTGGTGGGTGGATGGCAGGTGGGTGGTAAGTGGTGGTGGTGGCGGAAGACGGTGGTGGAATATGGTGACGGGTGGTGGCTAGTGTTGGGTGGTAAAAAAAGAAAAAATGAAAACTCAAAATGGAAACACATTTTTTGTGTTTTCATTTTTTGGCCAAATTTATAAACTGAGACCACTGATTTATAAATCAAAAATTTTACCAAACAAGTTTTTATTTGAGTTTTTAAAATTTTTGTAAATATAAATAGAAAACTGAAAACGTAAGTGTTACCAAACGGCACCTAAGTGTTTGTTTTTCCAGCCAATCCATTCTGCGGCCTTGATCCTTATCTCGGCTAAGGAGTACTAAGTGTTGGTTTTTCCAGCCAACCACTCTTCAACCTAGATCCTTATCTCGGCTGAGGAGTACTAAGTGTTGGTTTTTCCAGCCAACCACTTTTCAGCCTAGATCTTTATCTTGGTTGGAGAGTACAAAGTGTTGGTTTTTCCAACCAACCTCTTCAGCCCAGATCCTGACCTTAGCTGAAAAGAGTTCAAAGTTGGTTATTCCTGCCAACCTAGAGCGAAATGTTTGGTTATTCCTGCCAAACGTCCTGCAGCCTCGATCATTATCTTGGCTTAGGAGAAATGTTGGTTTTTCCAACCGATCTCTTCAACCCAAATCCTAATCCTAGCTGAAGAGAGCTCAAAGTTGGTTATTCCTGCCAACCTAGAGCGAAGTGTTTGGTTATTCCTGCCAAACGTCCTGCAGCCTCGATCCTTATCTTGGCTTAGGAGAAGTGTTGGTTTTTTTAACCAACCTCTTCAGCCCAGATCCTAATCTTAGCTGAAGAGAGCTTAAAGTTGGTTATTCTGGCCAACTATGCTTTCAATGCCCTTAGCTCGCTAAAATAATTTTTTACAAAAGGAAACAACTATGCTGAAAAGAAACTACTTGTTTTATTGAGAAAGGAAAAATTACAAGTAAGTTTAAAGAAAAACTAAAAATAAAATAGTTTGAGATTGACAGTGTTCCATGGCCTGGGAATGGCTTTGTTGTCCTTGTCTTCCAAGTGGTATGCCCTTTTTCTTGCTATTTCAACCACTTTGTAAGGTCCTTTCCAATTAAGCCATAACTTGCCATCTCCGGGTACCAGGGTGTTTCCCATAACTTTGCGCAGCACCCAATCTCCAACCTTGAATTGCTTTGGATGTACTATCTTGTATATTTTCTGGATAACTCTTGCGGGTATGAGGCAATGTGAACCAGTGCTCTTTCTCTTCTTTCTTCTGCAAGATCGAGCTCCAATGCTATGGCTTCTCTATTTAAGTCTGGGTCAAAATTTTCACTTCTAATTGTGGGGAGGCCAACTTCTAGTGGGATTACTGCTTCCATGCCATAGGCCAAGGAAAAAGGCGTTTCTCCAGTAGACAGCCAATGTGTGGTACGGTAAGCCCATAAAACATAAGGGAGCTCCTCCGCCCACTTGCCTTTTGCTTTCTCCAGTTTTTTCTTCAATCCATCCATGACGACTTTGTTTGATGCTTCCGCTTGGCCATTTTCTTGGGGGTATGCTGGTGTAGAATTATAGAATTCTATCTTGTACTCTTCACAAAAGCCTCTAAAAATTTTGCCATCGAACTGAGTGCCATTGTCAGATATTAGAGCCTTGGGTATGCCGTACCGAGTGATGATATTCTGCCAGACGAACTTCTTCACATCTTTCTCCTTTATTGATGCTAGTGCTTTTGCCTCACCCACTTTGTGAAGTAGTCTGTTGCTACAAAGAAGAACTTTCTGTTGCTGGGTGCCGTCGGAAGTGGTCCTACTATGTCTAAGCCCCACATTGCGAAGAGCCATGGGCTAGTTAATGGTAGAAGCTCTCTGACTGGTTGATGTATTTGGTGTGCGAACTTTTGACATTTCTCGCACTTCTTGACATACTTCTCTGAATCTGCTTGTGTGTAAGGCCACCAATATCCCTACAAGATTGCTCTGTAAGCCAATGATCTTCCCCTTTGGTGGCTTCCGCATACACCCTTGTGTATCTCGAACAAGAATGCTTCGATTTTGCTAGGATGAACACACTTTAGGTAAGGTCCTATGAAGGATTTCTTGTACAAGGCCATAGATGAGGAGAGCCAAAATCATTGTGACTTTGCTCTTATTTTGTTGGCCTCTTTTTTCTCTTCGGGTAAGACGCCATCTTTTAAGAATATTATAATGGGGTCCATCCATGAAGGGCCTAGTTCGGCACAACATACCTCTGCTACTTCGGGTTCTTTAATGCTTAGTCTTGGAAGGAAGTCGATCAGTAGTGGATGTGGGATGAATGTATCTGCCATCGAAGCAAAGCTTGCTAATTCATCTGCTCTGCTGTTTTCTTCTCTGCCAATCTGCTCTATCCGCACTACTTTGAACTTCATGATCTCCTTTCTGACTAACTCTTGATACTTGGCCATCCTCTCATCCTTTGCTTCGTAGTCGCCTGAAATCTGGTTTACTACCAGCTGGGAGTCGCTGGAAACCATTAGTTCGATGGCCTGCATGAAAAGCGCAGATTTTAGACCTGCTAAGAGCGCTTCATACTCCGCCTCATTGTTTGATGCTGGGAAGCCTAGGTTGACTGCTTGTTCCACTACTAGGCCATCTGGTGAGATGAGGACTATGTCAAGTCCTACACCGTGCGTGGTAGATGCTCCATCCACAAAGAGCTTCCACATCTCTCCAATGAATAGCTTCCAGCAAGTGGAGGGTTCGGATGATACCTTGGGGTCATGAGTGTTGCTGGTATTTTTTTCCAAGTCCACGCTTACTGTTTGCCCCTTGCTATCTGATTGTACCAAGTTTTTACTTGTTGATGAGTCTTTGCTTGGTGTAGCATGGTTTGCCTCTTCTGCACTTTCCTCAATCCGATATGCCTTGGGATGTGGCTGAGTATTCTGTATTAGGGGTTGCGCATTTCTTGTAGCACTTTCCGTCCCCATTTCGATTGTACCAGTCAAGTCAACTGGGCAGATGTGATGGCTTCCTGGTGTGAACTCTGCCACAAAGTCTGCCAGAGCTTGAGCTTTTATTGCGGTTCTAGGTTGAAACTTAATATCATACTGTCCCAATTCCACCGCCCACTTCAAGATTCGCCCAGAAAAGTTCGCCCTCTCAAACAAAGCTTTTAATGGGAAAGCTGTTAGGACGATTATAGTGTGGGCGTAGAAGTAATGAGACAGTTTCCTTGATGCCATCATCAAGGCTAAGGCCAGTTTTTCCAATGGCAAGTACCTGGTTTCTGCGCCCAGCAAGGTGTTACTGACATAAAAAATGGGCAGGTGTTGGATTCCTTCCGCTCTGACCAACACCGCGCTGACTGCGTGCTGTGAAATTGCCAGGTACAAAAAGAGCTCTTCTCCAGGTATTGGGGTTACTAGCAATGGTAGAGAAGACATGTATTCTTTCAAGCTTTCTAGGGCGCGGTCGCATTCTTCGTCCTACTCAAACTTGGCTTTTAATGTTTGGAAAAATGGTCGGTATCTATTTGACGATCGACTTATGAACCGGTTAAGCGCAGCTGCCAGGCCAGTGAGATGCTGCACTTCTTTTATTGTGTTGGGCCTCTTTAGATCTTGGATAGCTTTGATCTGAGAGGGGTCTGCCTCTATACCTCGGTTGGTCACCAGGAAGCCTAGGAATTTGCCTGATTCTACACCGAACGCACACTTGGATGCATTTAGGAGCAACTTGTTCTTCTTCAGAATCTGAAATATTTCATCTAGGTCCCTGAGATGGTCCTTCTTATCCTTGCTCTTGACCACCATGTCGTCGATGTAAGCCTCCATTGTTCTGCCTAACAATGGTTCGAACATCTTGGTGATCATCCGTTGGAATGTCGCCCCTGCGTTCTTTAGGCCAAAGGGTATGACCTTGTAACAGTACAATCCTCTAGGCGTTGAAAAGGATGTGACCTCCTGGTCTGGTTTATACATAGCGATCTGATGGTAGCCTCTGTACGCATCAAGGAAGCGAAGTCGATTGTGTCCTGCCGTCAGGTCTACCAGTTGGTCTATCCGTGGTAGGGGAAAGCTGTCTTTTGGGCATGCCTTGTTGACTGTTTTGTAGTCTATGCAGACACGCGATTTTCCGTTCTTCTTTGGCACTACTACGGTATTGGAGATCCATCTGGGATAGTGCACTTCTCTGATAGCTCCTGCCTCCAGCAGGTTGCCTACTTCTTCCGCCACTATCTCTGCATAGTGGAGTGCTGATCTGCGAGTGCGCTGTATAACTGGTCTGGCAGTTGGGTGGACATTCAGTTGGTGACAGATGAAATTTGGGTCAATGCCAGGCATGTCATACGGTGTTTAGGCAAACACTTCGATGTTAGAGGTTAAGAATTTCATAACCTCTATTCTCTCAGTGCTGGACAATGACGAGCCGAGCAAAAAGAACTTTTCTGGGTCTTTTTTATCTATCCTTACCTGTACCAAGTCTTTCACTACCTTCTGTTCAGCGATTTTGCCAACATCCGCAAACAATTCATTGCTCTCAAGTTCTTCCATTATCTGTACATACCCTTTGGTAGCGCGGCTGCCGTTTACCGTAACGAAGCACTGTTTGGACATAATTTGGTCTCCCAAGACCTCTTCAATTACTCTGGCTTCGTTGGGGAACCGTAATACTTGATAGTAGGTTGACGCTACCGATCGCATAGCGTGCAACCATGTCATTTCCAGGATTATGTTGTAAGTGGAAAGGACTTTCAATACCCAAAATTCCACATGTTTCCTCATGCTTCCTGCTCTGACTATGAGGATTATCTTACCCACTGGCCACTCTGGCATGGAGTTGAATCCGATTAGGGGAGATGTTGCAGGCGCCATGTCTTTGTCCTCCAGTTTCAGTTGTTTGAAGGTTTCGTAGTACATTATCTCATACGAGCTTCCCTGGTCGATCAAAATCCGTTTGACGTCGAAATCCTTAATGCAGAGAGTGACAACCAATGCATCATTGTGAAGGTAGTATATCATTGCCAAATCTTTGTTCGAAAAAGATATGACATTTGTGGCCTCTGTTCTCTCATTTTTGATGACAGGTTGTGCACTTAATACCTCCTTTAAGTGCTCAGCCTTTTTTATCATCCCTCTGAGCTCACATATCCGCTCAAGTTCGAATATCCCATGTATCACGTTAATTATGCCTTGAGGTGGAGCGTCAACTGGCATCCTATTTGGGACGTTGTGGTTCTGGGGCTGGCTGTGTTCCTCCTTCTATGTACTGGTCCAAATGCCCAGCCGTTACTAACTCCTCCAAATGTTGCCTCAATGGCGTGCAATTTTCAGTGCGGTGCCCCTTTTCATCATGGAAGGTGCACCGGGACCTCTCGTCATAGTCCTTCTGTGCTTCTCCTAACTTAGCTGGCCATCGGACGAAAGGTTCGTCTCGTATCTCATTGAGAATCCGGTAGATTGGTTTTTTGAACACCGTGGTAATGGCAATACGAACTCTTAGCCACCTTTTGTCTGGATCCTCTTTGTTGGCCCATCTGCCTCGCCCGTTCCTGCTGGGGCGTTCTACCGTATTGACTTTTGTCGTAGTCTTTTTATTTGGCGTCACTGCTGTGCCAGATTTTGTTTTAGCACGGGCGCCATCCTCCTCTACGCGAATATGTTGGTGCACTCGCTCCATCAAGGCCTCCATCGTGAGGGGTGGCGCCACAGTGATTGAGTCCCTCAACTTGTTTCCGGCTGGCAGACCCCCTTGTATTGCGTGATAGTGAGATTTGTGGGGCAATCTCTTATCTGGTTGAAGGTCTCCCAATAACGACTGTTGTAGGACCTTAACGACTCTTTTTCGCCCATGTTAATGGAGAGTAGCTAGTCGATCTCCACTGGTGTCTTGGTGTTCGTCCTGAATCTAGTTGCGAACGCTTCTGCCAACTGCGCCCATGAGGCAATGCTGCCCTTTGGTAGCCTTTCGAACCAGGTTAAACCTAGGTCGCCAAGGCTGGATGGAATAGGATGCACATTAAAGCCTCGTTTCGCCGGTAAACCGCCATAACCTGGCGAAAGTGGCTTAAGTGCATGTAGGGGTACGTTTTCCCCTCATATGTAGTGAATTTGGGCTGGTTGAAGCTCGAAGGTAGTGGCGCATTCTCGATTGTCGGAACGAACGACGAGCTCTGAAGCCTTGCTAACGCTTTGTCTGTTGGTTCATAAGCAAGGCACGGTATTGACATTCCTACCTCGACGCTGCCATGCGTTCGA
Source organism: Camellia sinensis (assembly GCF_055761805.1). Lineage (NCBI taxonomy): Eukaryota > Viridiplantae > Streptophyta > Magnoliopsida > Ericales > Theaceae > Camellia > Camellia sinensis. Next base: position 240,825,088 of record NC_138961.1, on the reverse strand, counting down.
GGGGCCAACCGCTGAAGGGCTGAGACTCTATACGGGTCGTGTGCCCTGACATCCTCTTTCCATCGTGCCCTTTCCTCAAGCACAGTTCGCAAGTCAGATGTTCTGGGCAGCTCCGTGTGCCTAGATGACATCTGGTGCGTGTGCGAGGGCCGATTGGTGCTTCCCCCAGTACAGGACCTCTCAGTTCTCGTTCTCTCAGACCTGGAGTAACGAGTTCTGTAAGTCCTTGATTGAGTGTCGCCTATTCTTAGGCTCCTACTCTCTGCTTGCAATGATGTGGTACGCCTATCGCGATCCCCTGAGTGACGGGAGGGTGTGTTGCCTTTGTGCCCCTCTCCTGTCGCCACCCCTTTTCCTTTTATCTGGCGCTTCATCGACTCCATGTCCGCCACCATCCTTCTTATTATCTCATCCTGCTCCTTCACACGATCTTCCAGAACTTGAGGGTTCAACCTTCGCCTCTGTCGTTCTGAAAGTTGAGAGCGACGAGGGCTGTTAACCCGCCTTCCCCTTGCATCCCTCCTGGGGTTCTGTCGCTGAGGTTCTAAATCCGCCATGGGAGGGATGGAAGGCAAACCTTCGTGCCTCCCACTCCCCTCTGGGGTTTGTCCGTCGATAGCGGATTGTGGCAAATTTTCATTGTGCGCCATTACTTCTAATTAGAGAGGAAAAACTTGATCAAGAGGTTTTGTTCTTTCTGGTTTTCCTACGGACGGCGCCAATTGTACGAGCACGAAATAATTCTTCTCGTATAATCCTATTGATCAAGTTTGCGCTCCTTCAAACGCCGTCGCTTTACTCCCTGAAAACATAAACGTGAGCTAGCCGGCAGGTGTGTGCCGGATACCTCTCTGATGCCTAAGTCAGCAAAATAGACAAACAGACAAAAGCTCTATGTATTTGGGAATCAAAGTTGTGTTACCTCTCCATAGGTGATGTTGTGAGCTTTTACAGGTTCCGTGTGGCACAATCCTAGTAGGACTCTTATTCCTCCATGTAGAGTCCTCCTGGGAATCGCACTCCTGAAAGATAATGCTTATCCTTCAATACCCCCTCACTGCTTAAACCAAGTGAGATGGTCTTTACCTCGGTAGTATGACAAAACGACTGAGCTAACATAGCCATGTTAAAGCGGCATAAATGACCAAGCTCCAACTAGCTCGATTCTTCACTTCATTGCTTGTACCTCGGTTTGGTCCGTCGAGACCGAGCTAACCATAACATGCTTGGACCGGGCTAATCAAGAGCAAGGTCCTGAGGAAAGCTCAAATCATCTAGGTTCAGAATGGTATGACCGAGCTAATTACACCACACCGATCGTGGTAACCCCAAGGACAATTAGACCGAGCTAATCTGTAAGGTCCTTTTGCTAGGCCCTTTTTACAGCGGCCCATAGAATGGCCCATTACCCAACTCGGCCTAATTTACTTATAAATTACCCTCTCATATAGTATCTTTTTGTATGTTGACGCAGTTGCTTCTTCATGCAATTGATGCATTCAATGCTAATGTTGTTCTGGTTTTGGGTCAGGTAAATGCTTTCCATATGAAAACTTTTGTCATGTGTGTATTGCTGCGATCTAATTAAAACTAACCCTATTATGAGTTGCATTTGCTTTGATTTGGTTAGGATAGTTGTTTGTGTGCCACTTAAGTAAAACTACTTAGAAGCAGCTTGTTTTGCTTTTAAGTTTTGAAAATGTCTATTGTGGGCTGCTGCATTTTGGCAAAGCCTACTGTTTGGTATAACTTGTCAGGCTTTTAGTTTATTTGTTTTCTAAGTTCAATAAGCTGCAAATGCTCACTTTTTTTGGAGCTGCGATTGGATTACTTCAATTTTTAATTTTTGTATTTTTTTAAGCTGCCAATAAGTTTTACTTAGCTGCAACATTGGGCTTAATATATTATGATATTCAAACAACATTAACGCCATTGTTGACATGTCAAAGAATGAGATACATTGATAAACTTTTCAGCTGAAATTTACGATTTTAACAATCGAAAACCATGTTTCTCCAGATAAACTAATTATATCCACACTCTGATCGTGCTTCTGGGAAGTTTATTTATATTTTTTGATTTTAAATATTACGATTGTGGCTGTATCTCACTGCATTGCTATTGAATGTTATTAAGTTCAATTTTGTCCGTTAGTTTTGCATGTGCACTGGTTGCTAGTAACTTAAGAAACTATTTCAGATTCAATTTTCACCCCGGGGTGGTTCATGTTTTTAAGCTCACCCAAACTCTGTGCAGGAGAAACTTTGCAGCATGCTGAAAGATGTATTGAAAAGCAAGCCAAATGTTGATGTTGTGAAACTTCAAAAATCAGGTGGTGTTGTATCGAGGAATGCAAAAGTTCGTCAAAAGGCCAGGAGCTACAGAATAAGGGTAAACATCAACCTTTTTGGTTATATATATGGGTATTTTGTCAATCATCAGTTATCTGTGTTAGTATGGAGAATCTTGAATGATTATTTACAAATTTCTTGCCTTTTTCAACAAATCCTTTTGTGTTTCCTTGTTATAAAGCTAAATCATGCCGATATTTTTTATTCCAGGAATATTTTTATGGCCTTGCAAATGATCTTTCCCCACATTTCAATATCACAAGTTTCAGTGATTTGTCAGTCTATAGAATTGGTGGTGGATCACAGGCTCCACGTTCAGCCCTGCCAATTGGCGCAGAGCCTGCTACCGACCCTACACGATTGGTTCTTGTGAATATCAACCGGGATTTGCTCCATTTGGTTCTTGCTATTTCATTTGCCAAAGAACTAGACCAAATTATTTCAAGGTATATGCAATGTCCTTGCCTTTCTTTTTTCAAAATCCATGGTATCATAAGATCGGAGGTGAATTAGTAAAAAAATTTTGAATGTCGCCACTATAATGTACATTTGGCCTCATGATTTAAGTTGACTTGTCTGTAAATTTTTTAACCTTGTTTAAGTGCATGAACTGAATAATTACTTTTTTCTTACAGTAATGTCGCGGAGTTCATCTATATCACAAACATAGATATTCAAAGGTTTGGATTTCAAAATTCTTCATTCCTTGATGTGGTTCATACACTCTTTTTCTTTTGTTTTTTTAAATTCTAATTTATCATTTTTAGAAAGAAAATTACATACCTTGCACCATCGGCTGGGGAACTTCCGAGCAGATTCTTGATCATGGGAACTTTGACATGACTTGAAACCTAAATTGCCCAACTAACTGCATTTCTCATTTTCCTCAAATCGTTTATGGTGTGTTTGGTTGGGGGATTTGGAGAGGGATTTGGAAAGGGAAAGGGAAAATGTGTGTGAAACTATGTGAAATAAATACATATTTTATTCACATTTCACCTATCTTTTCCATTTCCCTTTCCAAATCCATTTCCAAATCCCCCAACCAAACACAACATTAGTGTTAATCTTATCAGTGATTTGTGTATGTACAATGCTTGTACTGACACTGCAGGGGGTTTTAAGAGGAGAAACCCATTTATTCTGCTGAGAGGATTATTTTGCATATGATTCACTGTAATGTGTACATTCACAGATAGCTAGCTGATAACATGGTTGATGCTTGCAATTTTTTATTTATTTATTTTTTGTACATAAAAAATTCAGCGATAAATCATCCTAAATAGAAATGTTTAGTCAGATAAATCACCCTAAATAGAAATGTTAGGGACCTTAAATTGACAGAGATGTGATAGTAAAAATAAATAAATTTAATTAGTTTAATTCATGATATAATTTTTTATAGAGCATAATGGCGAAAAAGAATTCAAGTCACTTGATTGGGACACAAGGGTTGATTTAGTAATGTATGTGATTTTTTATTTTTTAATTTTGATCCATGACATAATATTCATAATTATATCATGAAAGGCAGGAGGAAGCCCAAATATTTCTCTTGCGAGGGAACCTACGAATTCAATAAATATTCAGACATAGAATCAATCAGAGTTAATCACATAATCACATAAAATACAACAATGCTAGGTGATTCGAATTTTTATGGCTTAAATGTCTCAAAACGACGTCGTTTTGGTATTTTATTTGATTTTTTTATTAGTTAGTTTTAATTTTGGCAACCCAAAGCTACATAAAAGCCCATAAAAAATAAATATTAATCCACATAAAACAATTGTATCAATTATTTACCTATATTTTATGAAAAAATATTTGGTGGCCCGAATTTCCGAATGGTTCGAATGTGTCAAAACGACGTCGTTAAAATTGGTTAATAAAAAAATCAAATAAAAGAAAGTTTATCCGAACAATCGTATTATGTGGATTAATATTTATTTTTTATGTAGCTTTTGGTTGCCGAAATTAAAACTAACTAATAAAAAAATCAAATAAAAGAAAGTGGATCCAAACAGCCTTTCTAACCCCCTCAAAAAAAAAAAAAAAAAAAAAAAACGGTTTCTAACCTATCATCCCTAAATTAGGTTTCCAGTGTAATTTAAAGGCCACCTTTTCTGAATTTTCTTAATCAAAATTAAAACATAAAATTTTACAACAAAAAAAAACACATTACGGCCATACATTATTGCAAGGTATAGTGTTAGGCGGTTTTTTTTATTATTAAAAACTGATATTTTTTAAATAAAAAATAGATAAATTACACTAACAGTCCCTGTAATGTGAGGCTTGTGTCATTTTGGTCTATGACTTTTCAATTGTGACACATTTGACCCTAAATTTTGAATGTTGTTCTAAATAAGAAAAATTGAATATACCATTGCTTAATTTTAAGGGTAAAATCGTTAATTTGATAAAATATAAACTAATTTGTCAAAAATAAATGTCAAAAAAATATTTTAGAATTTTTACAAATTATTTCTACACGCTAAAGACAAAATTTTGTAAAATTGATATATCTTTTAGACATTTATTTATTTATTTAATTTACCAAATTAATTTTATTATGTGTTTGGATGGTGATCATGTAACGGGCAGTTATTTTATTTTCATTAAATTATTTTTTATTTTTCCAAAAGTCAAATATGGCGACAATTTCGATATCATTATTAAACCAATCCATTAAATCAAAAAATCTAAAACTAAAAATATTTCATATATTAATATATCGATTACACATTAAAATTCTAACAACCACCTATTACATAATCATCATCCAAACAAATAATAAAAATTAATTTGGTAAAATAAATAAAAGTCTAAAAGATTTATCAATTTTACATAATTTTATCTTTTGTGAGTAGAAATAATTTTAAAAAATTTAAAAATAAATTTTTGACATTTATTTTTATCAAATTAGTTTATATTTTATCAAATTGACCATTTTGCCCTTAAAATTAAGTAATAATATTTTTAATTGTTCCTATTTGAAACAAGATTCAAAATTCAGGGTCAAATGTGTCACAATTGAAAAGTCAGGGACCAAAATGATACGAGCCCTAAACTATAGGGATTGTTAGTGTAATTCACCCAATAAAAAAAATAGTTGTATTCATATCTTAATAAAATTTAAATTACTATAATAAATGAACATAAAAATGATATTTACCTTACCACTTTAAAATAATAATGCTGGGTCGGATCGCAATTACCATTTTCCAAGCGTGGCCTATTTAATAAGTGAGCCAAAATGCTTTTACGGCCCAACTTTATAACTTAAAAAAGTGGGCTGAGATGAGTGGGCAACGGGCTTGTGCCCACCCCTAGCGTGACTTCTCTTTTTGGAAATCTGTTTGGTTTTTCAAAACTAGTTTTTTAAGTTTTTAAGTAGTATTTTTATATTTTTAAAAATATTTTAATCATTTTTTTTAACTTTTTAGATCCACATAATCTTGGTATAATTAAAAAAATAAAATTTATACAAAAATATTTAAAAAATTCATTGAATACAATAAAATATGAAAATGTATTGAATTTTTGTATTTCTTTATATTTTTATATTTGGTGAGTTTTTTAGATGAATCTAAAAAATAAAAAAAAATTGCGTAAAATATTAAAATAATGGGAGATTTATTAGAAAATCTTTTTTTAAGTGTGTGTATCCCAATTAGTTCATAAGATATTTTTGTTTTCCAATAAGTCCTATTATTTGAACATTTAATCTACCAAATCCTAATTCTCATATTTAAAGTATTTTATAGACAATTCTACCCTTACAAATATTTTTTGAATGGTTAGTAATTTAGTGATGTGAACATTCACATCACGAAACATTCATATTATAAATGTGAATATTATTAGGGGTATTTTGATAACTATGTCACTCATATGACTTATTGGAATATAAGAAAATAATGTGGACTAAATTGAATATAAGTAGGTGAAAAAAGATTTATGAAAAACACCCCTAAAATAATCCCCTAAGAACAAAACCAAAAAAATTACAAAAAACAAACAATAAATTTAAAAATACATAAATCAAATACAAAATGTATTTATAAATCTATCTATTCATGTGTTTTCATCGTCGATGCATCAATTTGGAAAATGTTTTAGATTAATATCAACATAAAAGTATTTAATTTTACTATATAAATTAATCGCTTTCAAAAAAGATATAAGTTGACAAGTATCTAAAAATTATTCCTCCTTTGGACTCCAACAAAAGGACCCAAAAAAACTCGGAAAAGATAGAAGTTTAACTACAAGAAGAACTCTGAGGGATTGAAAATCATCATATTATATATCATATATATATTATTAAAAAAAATACAAAAAACAAACAATAAATTTAAAAATACATAAATCAAATACAAAAAAATATATAAAAATCTATCTATTCATGTGTTTTCATCGTCGATGCGTCAATTTGGAAAATGTTTTAGATTAATATCAACATAAAGGTATTTAATTTTACTGTATAAGCTAATCACCTTCAAATAAGACATAAGTTGACAAGTATCTAATAATTATTCATCCTTTGGACTCTAACAAAAGGACCCAAAAAAACTCGGAAAAGATAGAAGTTTAATTACAAAAAGAACTCTGAGAGATTGAAAATCATCATATTGTATATCATATATATATTATTTAAAAAAATATGAAAAACAAACAATAAATTTAAAAATACATAAATCAAATACAAAAAAATATATAAAAATCTATCTATCCATGTGTTTTCATCATCGATGTGTCAATTTGGAAAATGTTTTAGATTAATATCAACATAAAGGTGTTTAATTTTACTGTATAAACTAACCGCCTTCGAATAAGACATAGGTTGACAAGTATCTAAAAGTTATTCCTCCTATGGACTCTAACAAAAGGATCCAAAAAAACTCGGAAAAGATAGAAGTTTAACTACAAAAAGAACTCTAAGAGATTGAAAATCGTCATATTATATATCATATCATATATATTATTAAATGTAGTATTTTTCTCATGCTTAGGTGACACATATTATAAGAGCTTACTTATAGCGATCCCAGTTTTCCCTTCATTGTTTAGTGTATTCCAGACTCAGTTCTGTGGATGATTGTTGTTGTCTGTATCGCGTTCCCATCCTTTGATTCTTTGTATTTGAGTTTTGGATTGTGTTGGGCAAGTCTAAAACAGGTTGGTTGTGTTTAGAAACAATTGGTACATGCCCAGATTTTGGCCTTCACGCTCGAGCGGGGCTTTTGACGCTCGAGCGGGCCCTTTTGCATTTGCTCCTCCGCTCGAGCGAGAAGTCTGACGCTCGAGTGGGATTCTTCAGTCTTCAGTATTTTTCTCTGCAGGTCATTGGACGCTCGAGCGTCCACTTTTACGCTCGAGCGGGAACCTTCGTCTGCAAAATTTTTGGAAGTGTGCATTCGACGCTCGAGCGGCACTTTTGACGCTCAAGCGGAAGTGTGTGTCTGACGCTCGAGCGGGGCGTTCCACGCTCGAGCGAACTGTGTTGTATATCAATCCAAGTTGAAGCATTTTGAATCACTTTTTCGGGCCATTCTCTCTCTCTAGCTTTCCAAAACCCTAATTTGAGAGCCCCTCTCTCTAGATCTCTCTCTCTCTCTACAATTTGATCTTGGTTTAGTGAGACCCAACCCTTGTGCCTTTATTAAAGTGATAGAGCTCTTCAAGATCTTCTTTTTGATACGAAAAGTTGTGGATTTGGAGCACCTTCGAGTTTCTTCATCATCTCCTTTGGGTCACTTCACTTGAGATAGGGATAACTACTCATATTTATGGCCTTTGACATAAACATGTAGTCATTTTGATTTAATGTTGAAATTGAAAAATTTTGAGTGTTAGGGTTTCAAAGCTTGAAATGTAAAAAGAGGGGTTTTTGTTCCTTCGAACTATACATGTGTATATGGGTCCTAAAATGAGGTTATTGATGTTTATTGATGATATTTGGACCTTTGGGTCAATGTTGAGAAAAATAGAGAAAAGCCCTAATTTATCATGATTAGTTAATTTGGGGAAAGTTATGGAATATGAAATTGAGTTAAAAACCATGAAATTGGGAATTTATGAGAATGAATGGTAGAGTTGGATTGATTAAGCACTCACCTTGAAAAATGTTGATAATTTATCTTTTTGATGAATTTATTATCTGTTTAGAAATAATTGTTTTGGGCTATCGGTGGAGGATAGTCTTGATTGTTGTAGATACTGCATGATAATTAGGTGAATTAAAACTAATCAATTAAGTATGTTATTGAACATGACGGATGGAATAACACATTGAAAATGTGCTTTGCTTGATCATTGTATATGATACGTGTTGAATACATTGTATATGTATGTTGTTTGGGAGGAGATAAGGGAAGTACTCCTAAACCGGATTTGGGAGGAAATAGAGAATGGACTCCAGTGATAACTAAGTTGGCCAGAGTGTTCAGGGTGAAAGTCCTGAAATCCTAATTGCGTTTGCATAACGTAGATAATTGAAGTATTGAAGTGTTGTTAATATGAGTTGTAGTCTCATTTGAAGTGATTTATGATCGAAGTATTGTTGACATGAATTGTAGTCTTGTTATGAACTGTCTGGATAATGAAACGGAAGGAAATGGAAAAATATTTGTGAATATGAATTGGCTATGAAAGAGATGCACGTTTGTTTATATGAGTTAAACATTTATCAAATGCTAATATTTTAGTTATTACTCATATTATGTTTAGCATATCTCTACTGGGCATTGGCTCACCCTATATGGGACATCATTTTCAGGTGCAGGTGATATGCACCTCCAAGGTCTTAGCTTGGAAGGTCCTTGGGAGTTGAAGACTCTTTTGGTTGTTTTGTAATTTTTGGTGTTACATGTAAATTCAAGCCAATGGCTTATTTTGTATAAAGAGTTAGAACTTTTCTTTTGTTGAACCCAAGTGTTGACTTGGAAAGTTATAAGCCCGTAGGGCATTTACTTTTGTTGTCAACATGTAATACTTTCTGTAAGAATACTCTGATGTATGGAATATGATATCTCTTTCTTATATCATGAATGTATGATTTATAGGTTTATTTTGAGGGCGCTACATTACTTTTTACGTCGGCATTTATTTTATTAATTACAAATAGAGTTCTATACAAACTCAAACTAATTTAAATTAGACTAGCTTTACATATTTTATATGAAGTCTATTTGGCAAATATTTTTTTTCATATATTTTTCATCATGAATTGAGATAATTCACAAACTCAATACCAATTTTGCATTTTATGTTTTTTTTTCTTAATTCCTTCAAAAAAATAAATAAATAAATAAATAATACTAAATTGCCTTCTTTTTTTTTTTTCTTATGTGCCTGTACATTATTTTATACCCAATATCAATTCTATATTATTTTATATTATGGATTTGCCATTTAAATTTTATAGTGATTCTATATATGAAATTATATTTCATTTCCTAAATTATTTTATATAATCACAACACATAGGAGGAAAAACTTGCACAACAATAATACTCTTGAGGAACCTCTAAATTTTGAATTTACTGCTTTAGCTATTTTTTCAATTGTTGAACAGTAAGTTCTTTTATGTTTTGATATCATATTACAAATGATTAATTACTTCACACACTGAGATGTATTTATTGTTTGGATGTTTTCATTACTTTTCTTTTTAGGTTTAAATATTGTTATATGATTTTTTCTTACGTAGTCATTATCAATTTTTTTTTATTATAATTGATAGTTGATATTTTACAATTTTATAATTTAATATATATGTATATATATATATCATATAAAATCATTATATGATAATCTAATTACAACATATTTATATTTAATTTTTTTAATAAAATTTATATAATATATATTTCTACATATTTTTATTTTTCAAATGAATATAAAAAAAATTAAATAGTTATAATTAATTTTAATTTTATGTTACTAATTATTTTTTTAATTTAACTATTATTTTTAATATCAAAATGAGTATTTACTTTACTATTTTATAATTTAATATATATCATACAAAATTATTATATGATAACTACACTTTTATAATACGATAGAACTAAAATTATCAAAATACACAAATAATTTAACTAAAATTAATATATATATATATATGTGTGTGTGTGTGTGTATTCAAGTAACAATTTTATAAAAAGATAGTGCCAATATTATCAAAATAAATAATAAAATCATACTTTAATTTTAATTTTAAATTAAAATTAAATTTTAAATTATTATTTTATAACACACATTGTACCATCACTGGAAACAAAAAATAGTACGTGCATTACACGGGTCAATTGCTAGCATATTATTAAAAGTAGAATTTTTCTTATACTTAAGTGGCACATTATAAGGGTTTACTTTTTTTTAAGAGAGTCACGTCAACTTGTATTTTCTGAATTACATAGAATTCTATAGAAACCCAAACTTAATTTAAATCATACTAACTTTATCTATATTATATGGACTCTATTTGACAAATATTTCTTTTCCATATATTTTTTTTTCTTAATTCTTTCAAAGGTATTAAGATTTTTTTAATGCTAAATTATCTTTTTTTCTTCTTCTTATTTTCTTGTGCATTATTCTATACTCAATACCAATTCTATATTATGGATTTATCGTTTAAATTTTATAGTGATTCTATATATATGAAATTATACTTCTTTCTTATATTATTTTATATAATCACAACTCATAGGAAGAAAAACCTGCACAACAATGATATTCTCAAGGAACCTCTAAAGTTTTGATTTACTGCTTGACTTAATTTTAAATTGTTGAACAATAAATTTTTTTATATTTTGATATCATAGTACAAATGATTAATCAATTCATATAATGAGATGTATTTATCTTTTGGATTTTTCGTTATTTTTTCTTTTTGGGTTTAAATGTTGTTATATGATTTTTTCTTAGTAAGTCATTGTTGAATTTCTTTTATATAGTTGATATTTTAATTTAATTAAGTGTGTTTACTTCACAATCCTATAAATTAATATACATATATATATATATATATATAGTATATATCTTATAAAATCATTGTATGATAATCCAATCACAACATATTTATATTTAATTTTTTAAATAAATTTTATATAATTTTTATTATTACTTATTTTTATTTTTCAAATGAATATAAAAGAAAATTAAATAGTTAGAATTACTTTGAATTTTATATTGCTAATTCTTCTTATAATTTAACTATTATTTTTAGTATCAAAACGAATATTTATTTTATGATTTTATAAATTAATATATATCATAAAGAATTATTATATGATAATTATATTTTTATAATACGATAAAACTCAAACAATAAAAATACTCAAATAATTTAACTAAAGTTAATATATATAAGTATTTAAGTAACAATTTTATAAAACGATAGTACTAATATTATCAAAATAAATAATTAAAATCATACTTTAATTTTAATTTTAATTTAAAATTAAATTAAAATAATTCTTTTATAACATACATTATACATCAAATATTTAAAAAAAAAAAAATTTGCACGTGTGTTGCACGGGTCAACTGTTAGAATATATATATATATATATATATATATATATATATATATGTATATGTATAAATAGTGTTTTTCTTTTCGTATGTAGCACATTTTGAAGGTTTTCTTTTTTCTAAAGAAATCACATCAACATACTTTTTTCATTTATATATAAAATTCTACACAAATTGAATTTTAATTATAATAACCAATTTTATATGGATTGTATTTGAGAAATACTTATTTTTCATCATGTATTTAGTTTTGTTGTTATTAGATTTCTTTTATATAGTTGATATTTTAATATAATTATTATGATATTTGAAAAAAAATTCTCAATATACAAATTAAAAAAAAGAAGAAGACAGAATGTGCTTAATTATATGCATTGCACAGATCAAACTAATTTTATTTTAAATTTTTTATTTTTTTCCTATCTTATTAATGTCTTAATATTAATTTATTATTTAACATGAAATTATTTATTACAAAATATTTATATTTAATTTAAATTTTATATACATATATACATTATGTATGAATAATTCCAAAAGAAATTAAAGAAAAAATCAATATTGTACATAATTAATTTATATATTTTCTTTTTAATCCATTCGCAACATATTTATATTTAATTTTTTAAATAAATTTTGTATATCCCTATTTCCACCTATTTTTATTCCAAATAAATATAAAAATAAATAATTAGAATCACTTTTAGTTTTATATTACTAATTTTCTTTATAATTTTACTATTATTTTTAATATCAAAATTAGTGTTTAATTTATTATCTTATAATTTAATATATATCATATAAAATCATTACATAATAATTACACTTTTATAGCACACTAGAACAAAAATTATCAAAATAAACAAATAATTTAACTAAATTTATTATATATAAGTATTCAAGTAATACTTTTATAAAACAATAAAGTTAAGATTATTAAAATAAATAATTAAAATTAAAATTAAAATTATTCTTCTGTAACACATATCATAATATAAAATATCATTACATTAATTAAAGTTAACTACATTGTGATTTTATGTGAGATATCATATTTTTATAAGTGATTTACCTACACGTGTAACATCCAATTTGATATTGATTGTTTGAAATAATGAAACTTACTACTTTTTTTTATTAAGTTTTTAGAATCATGTCAAATGATAAATAGTGTGAGTATTATTTTAAAGAATCATGATTCATCAAAAATGATTGTATTTGATTTTAGGTTGAGAAAATACCATTTTTTTCTTAACTTTGAAAGAAATTATTTTTGTGATAATTTTTTAGATTGTTAAATTTATTACACATAAAGTATTAAAACTCAAAATCAATTTTTTATTTTAAAAATAAATATTCATGCATTGTACGAATCACCCAGTGGATAATAATAAAAGACTAAAGATAATAATAAAAGACTAATTTCAGTTTAAATAGGAGACGCAATTCACTTTGGATTGTCATTCTCATATATCAAACCAATCATGTCCCATTCCTTGAACTATATGTATTTGGAGTCTCTGATAATTTCATTCTCACTCATCATTACTCTCTCTCTCTCCCCAACCATAAAGAAGAACTGTGTGCTGCTCTTCTGTTTTGTTTTCTTCCTTGTTTCTGCAATATCAATAGAGTGTCACAATCAAACTTTTAACGTGTTAGATTTTGGAGCAGTTGGAGATGGATCTGATGATACCCAGGTCAAAAATACTTTCGATTTTCCAAAAGGTTTTTCGAATTTGGACTCTTTGGTGTTTATCAGTTTCACATTGCACTTGTGAGACTAGATTCAGAATCGCGGGAGTCCGAACTATGAGGCCTTTTCTTTTCAAACTTTTTCGAAAGGCGGGACGCTAGAAAAAGGCGAGTCCACAGTAGGCTTTACTATGCAATTGATGCAGTCGAACAATTTCTTCAAGATCAGCACATTAGTGAAGCTGCGCCCAGCACATCCACTCAGGGTCGATCTGCACCCAGCTCTTCCACTGCACATCGTTTTGGAGCACATTACATTTGCCGGTCACGTGGTTAATAATAGTTCATAATGTTAGCACAAGTAGTTTCTGATGGTGTTGGTGGATGTATAAGGACACAAATATTATTATTATTTTCAGATTATGTATTTTTTGGATTATGTATAAGTACACATGTAGTTTGTGTGGTGTGGATGGATTGAACTACTATTTAACATTATTATTTTTTTTTTACATACTTGTTTAATCTTATTACTTTTTAATAGCGGTTGCACTTGGTTAATATTATTTTCATTACGTTTGTGTTCAGACAATGTAAAAATAATATGACATCCATTCCATAAATTAGAGAACTATAACGCATATAATATTCTATTTTTAAAATATATATATATATAAAAAAAAAAACTGACCATTACAAAATCCAATGGCAAAATGATATTCATTTCGTTACTCTGTGCTAGTAAATCATAAAAACTAATGTCTTAAAACTGTCATTACTACTCTGTAATACATCAATCTATGTCAACTCATCAAATGTCTCTTGAGTAGCAACATTAGGTCCAATGTTGTCTTTGAATTTTAAATGTGGCTAACATATGGATTCTCTCATTCTGATGCACAAGGGTGATGGTGAACTCGCCAAAGCACGGCAATGGGAGAAACTGGATGACCGACCTCCAAAAATACCTATACATACATCCAAAAAAATGCATATCTTTACCAAATACATAAAATTTACAATTACACAAATATTAGACAACAATATTCGGTTATTTTCATAACTTATACCTGCACAAAATGATTTCATTGACAAATCTAATGGTAATCTTGCGACGATTAGCTATGGTTACTGGCGGTGATCTCAAAAGTAAGAAAGTGAGACACTGTTGCAATAACAAGTGGTACAAGACTACATTATAAAATGATGCAATAAGATACCCCATATCAGGCATAGTCATCCAACGATCAAAGCCTGGGCTATCTTCAAAATATGAAAGGATATGTGTCAGCTCCTTAACCCTCTCATGCGACCCATATAGTACGACGTATTCATCTGTGTGATTATTCAATTCAAGTAGCAGATCACACCTAACTTGCACCCAGCCATTCTCTCCAAGACCAACTAAACCCGCAATAGCTCTAAAACCACAATTCCCATCACCATCTACATCCTTCATCAACTTTATGAATGGTATTAATATAGGCGGGAAGTCACCAACATATGCACTCAGTAAACTTGTTCTTGTACGATATGCCTTTGTCTTTACATTCCACTTATTCTCATGCACTTTTGAAGCTCTCTTTTTCTTTGACTGATTGGAAGCTAATGTGCTCTGGCTATCATGGCCATCGTCAACCAATTCAAATACACATGGGTCACGACGGAAAGATATATCAATTTTCTTATGTCCTCGACGTGGATTAGGTTTCACATCAGGCTCAATAAGAAAAGTGTTCATTGGATTTGTAATTTCCCTCAACTTCTTCAACATATCCAATTGTGTGGCAATATCAGACTCTTTGAACCGCTTCAAAATCATATCAAGTCCTGGGATACAAGTCAATTCCAACTTATCAACCTTCGGATTATGCACACATATAGTAAGTCACATCCAATGTACATGTATGCTGCTGAGTGCAATAGGACAGCCTTGTCTCATGTAATCTGCAATCTCGTGAGCACATGGTAAACCATGCGTGTGCCTAAGAACACACCCACATGCTGCAACATCAATTCCAACTGAATTTGCTCTCTTACTCTTTGCCAACACGTACTCCAATGCACAAATAAACACATTACCCCGGAGCTCGTTGAATTGAGAAGGTTTGAATTGATGTTGCACAGTTGTCAAACTCTTTCGAATGATGTTTTAACTTGAATGTGTTGTAACTCAAGTAGATAATGTATTTTTTCAAATGAAATCTCAAATGTCGTTTGACTTGAACCTAACTGCCTCTTCAATCTAGCATGAGCACTCTTAACCCTGTTCATATGGATGTAAACCAAAATAGTCAAACATAATAATTAAAAATAACAATATGATTTATAATAAATTAAAAAAAAATAAAAATCTTACCGATTGGTTGTAACATTGCCAAAATGCATACACATGTCTGTATGTACCGCAATGAATTTTTCTTGATACGGATTCAACCAACTTACAGTAACATACTTGATTGACTCCGAATAGTTACTAAAATCCTTATGTAGTGTTGCAATGTAATTATTGTATTCCTCTTAAGTTGATGACAATATCAAAAAGTTTTATGCAATGTTAAACTTGTCCCATTTTTCTTTTGTCTTAAACATTTTCTTGCATTTTGTCAATACGTTCTTTATTAATATGCCAACGACATAACAAATGTCGAGCATTCGGAAAGAAGTTGTCAATGACATTCATCAAAGCAAGCTCTCTGTCTGTGACAATGACTTCAAGTAAAACATTGTCGTCCAGAAGATCACGCAATATTTGTAACGCCCATGCATAATTATCAACTCGCTCAGTTTGCAAGTATGCGATAGCCACGGAGAATGTCATATGAGTTGATGTCACTCCCACGATTTCAAGAAGAGGAAGCCAATATCTGTTTGTCTTATATGTGCAATCCATGATCAACAGACGAGGGAATGTACGAAACAAATCTAAACTCACTAGATGTGCCCAAAACAAGTCCTTGGCAGTCATAGAGCCTTCCTCACATTGATGACGCTCAATGTGCTTATGTTTCGCTAATTCACCCAACAGTTGTTGTATTTGGGATCTACCAGCTTTTTGTAGAACCCTACAACGATGTCGTACATTGTAGACTGCCTTCATTGTGCTCATATTAAGGGCATCCCTCTGTTTGAGTGTAATGAGTATCTCTTTTGGTCTTACTAGGCTCTTTGACATATCTACTAACAGCGACTTTTCATTAGCTGACAATCTCCCTGCATATGATTGTCCTTGGAGATGCTCCGCAGCTAGATGATTATACAGCCCGCAAACTACATTCAATGTCCATTCATTGTTTGTTTTCAACTTGAATGCCCTCAAATCAAATGGACATTCGCACTTCTTCGTACCAGTTTGTCTCAATAAGTCTTTTGAGCCATCTTTCAACTTTTTACGCAATCTATACTTCCCACTCCGCTCACAAGTAAGATAAATTCTTGGTCTCTTACGACCACCACCATAGTCCGACGTCCTTATAATAATAACAAAGCCATTTATCCTTCCAATGTCACGTACCTAAGTGAGCAATTCATCTTTGTTGTCAAAAATCTATATATAATGTCACACAACTTTTAAAAGAATAAACTAAACAAAGTAATACAAATTATGAACTTATGAATTTTATGTTAAAAGTTACCTATTTAGCTATAAAATGACTAGTACAATCCACCATAATATCCGATCGAACCTCAGGTTCTTTAGTGCATGGCATCTAAAAAGGAGAGGAAAAATTTTAATTTGGTTTTACAGAGCCGAAATAAGTAAAAAATTTTGACACTAAAAAAAATGAAAATAATATAAAATTTCGGCACTATATAGCCAAAAAAATTAATTATATTCGGCACTTAATAACCGAAATAAATTTAAAAATCAGAATTAAGGTATTGAATTATATAAAACAATTCGAAACTTTTCTATCGAAATATTAATGTTAGTTTGGCAGTTAATTTCCGAATTAATTTATAAAATTCAACACTGTGTCTCCAACTAAAAAACGCAAAAAAAAAAAAACAAAATTAAGGTCTACACGATTTTACCTTTTCATCACTGATTTTGCTGTCACCATTGCTGGAGTTTGAACTTCCATTGGTTTGTAACTCTTCCATATCAAAATCAAGTAAAAATTGTTGAACTAATAATTAAACGATGTAAATAATCGAGTATAAACCTAGAGATTAAAACAATATGAGAGATATTTTGAGAGTATTGTTCTTTGCAAGTAACAGAGGAGTACAGAGTGTGTAACAAGCAAAGTGACCACAATAAAAAAATTAGGGTTTAATTGTTTTCATTCAAAAGTTGTATACTGAGATATTTTTGTTCCTAAAAGATGTGTATAGAGAATTTATGTATATAATATTAGGAGTGTTGATAGATGTCTATTATAGTAATTTTTAATTAGGTTATAATTGTCATTAAGGTAATTTTTCATTAAGTGTGTGCCTTGAGTTTATCAGGTGGGTGGAAATAGAATTCCCCAAACATTTAGGATCTAATGGATTACAAAACCAAAATTTGGGATTTATTGGTCAATCCCCCTTAAAAAAATTATAATTTTAATTATTAATAAAAATTCTCAAGCATTTTTTTTTAAATTAGGAAAAATTACAGAAATAGTCCCTGTACTTTACCCCATGTCATTTTGGTCCCTGATATTTCAAATTGTGCGATTTAGCCCCTCAATTTAACGAAGTGTGTCAATTTCGTCCAATAATTGGCGCCTGTTTGAAATTTTGGATGGAAAGCTAGCACCTGCCTCTCATGTGCTTCCTCTAGCAATTACTGAGGGGCACACTCGTCTTTTCACCTCAAATCCTAGTTGCCTCCCGCCAAAACCATATATGTCATCTCTATCTCCATTATATACACATATAGACTCCAATACACATACAAACTCCAAACTTGATGGTAGATGAAGGACGAAAGAAGATGATGGATCATGTACTACGTCGATGCAAAATGGAAGCTCAATTGAAGACTTCGTGGACAGAGAACAACCTTGGACGAAGGTTTTTGGGATGTCCTCAATATGGTGTAAGTGTAGATGGAAAAAAATTGGGATGCCATTTTTGTTATACTGTTTGTAAAGGCAACTGAGGTGTTTAAGAAAAAATATTGCAGAGCAGACATGCATGTGAATTCTTTCTATGGGTGGATCCTTCATTGTGTCCTCGCGCTCAAGAGATCATACCTGGGTTATTGAGAAGAACCACCATGCTTGAAGAGCAATTGAAGATGCAAAAAGTAAGACAAGAAGTTGATTACTTTGATGGCATTGTCATGGCTCATTTTTTGGTGTTGGAACATGATTGGAGATGGTTCTGTAGTTGCTTCTCTTTCAAGCACTGGGAGTGATGGAAATTGAAGCATGTAGACTAGGAATGAAGTGGGTTTTTTTTTAAAAAAAATTGTAAATTTTTTTGTTTTGAAGCTTCTAGATTGGGAATGGAATAAGAATGAAGGAGGTTTTTTTTCCCCTCCCCCCCTTCCTGTAATTGATGCTTATGGACTACTGGGAATTGATTTTAGGGTTTGATTTTGTTATGTCCAGGCATGTTTTGAATGACACTATATCAATGTGGAATGAAGCTGTAGCAATGTTTTTTAATCAACATTTGTTTGTCAACTTTTGAGTCAATGTTGAATTTTGAAATGAATGTTGAATGAACTGTTTTAGTTTATCAGTTTTTTCAATCATACTGTCTTATGGTGCATTGGTTTGTTCACCTTTCCTGCTTTTGTTCACCTTCGCTGCATTAGTTTGTTTCACTTTTAGCAAACATAATGCAATCTATAACAAGACATAGACATAAACATTGTAGACATGGTCCAAACATGTTCCAATACAAAAAACAAATACTTCAAATAAACAAAGAGGCTAATCAGTTGGCAAATCCAACCATTACTTCAATTAACAAATACTTCAAACATGGTCCAAAATGGCAAATCCAACAAAACATTACCATGTTCCAACAAAACATAAAAAGCCCAAATACAACAAAACATAATGCATAAGATTCCACAAAACAAACTGTTGTCTATTATTAGGTAACTACTCCTTCAACATTTAATTGCTTCCATGTTTTGGTAGTGAAGACAAGGTCACAAACTTCTGCCCCTTTGACACATATGTTGTTGAACCCCCATATGGACCTGCAAATGCGTTTGGCTTAATGAATGTGCTTATTCTAATGAAACCTGATGGAGGTCCCCTAATGTTCACCCCTTGCAATGCTGCTCTAAAGTTGAAGTTTGGTTGACTACCACTGCTTTAGGTTTTACTGAATTGCTTACCCTACTGCCTTGTTGACTACTGGCTTCAGTGGTTGCTTGGTCTCTTGGTTGACTACTGGGTGCTTGACTGCTTCTCTGGGTGCTTGACTAGTTGTTTGTCACTTGCAAATTGTCAGTAATTAATTGTATAAAGGACACACAATAAATGAATTGAATTTATGAAGATGTAACAAATTATGTAGGATAACCTTTGGTGCAATAGGTTGGCCTTTGTCTCTTCTTTTGTTGTGCCCAAGCTTACCACACAAGCTGCATGTAGTTGTTGTGTTTCCTCTGTGCATCTTATAAGGATTCTTAGGCTCACCTGCTTGCCTTTTTCTCAACTTTCTTGGCCTACCAGGTTGCTTCTTTACTTTTGGAGGCAATAATCTAGGCAACACAGACTTTGGCCACATTTCAAAACTATTTATTAGGTATAGCATTGGCTTTGCAGCTTTGTAGCTTTGTACACAATGTCCTTCAGGTGCACCCCCTCGAAGCTATCTCTAAAATTGATGTAAAGATGCTTGATGCAGAACTTATGCTCTGCCATGGGTGCAACCTCTACAAGTGCTGGACACAATCCCTGCATTTGTAAGGAGGAAAAAAAAAAGTTACACACATTAAATGAACTAAACAGTAAAAATAAATGCATGAAACTTCCAATAAGCATTTACCTTTTGCTTGTCTGACATGAAGGTCACTCATTGCTTGTTGAACCACCCAAGAGTGTCACACAATATTTCAAAAAACCATTTCCATGAACTATTTGTTTCTCCTTCAACAACTACAAATGCCGATGGATAGCTATTGTTATTTTCATCCAAACCAACAGCTTGCAATAGTTGTCTCGTGTATGGCCCTTTCAAATGGCAAGCATCAATCCCAATGAATGGCCTACATCCTGCCAGAAAACCTTGCTTGCAACCTCCAAAGTATACAAAAATCCTTTGAAACCTAGGCTTGCCTTCATCTATTTTATGTTCTTCATTTTTTGCATCTTTATCATCTTCCTTGTCTATGATAGTTGTCCCTGGATTAGTTCTTTTTGTCTCTTCACAGTAATCCCATAACTTGACATATTGTTCCATGAGGCTTCCCTCTATCAATTCTTGTGTTTTTCTCTTTGTCCTACACACTTGGGTCCTAGATATCCTAACCTTGTGCTCCTTTTGCATAGCTTGCTTGAATGACTGCACTGGAATAGATGGATTGGACTTCAATGTCTCTAAGTACTTCTTAGACAGCCATGTAGAATTCACTTGTCTGTTATAAAAAATTCTACCACAATTGTGAGTGGGGATATATGTCTTTATCTAGGATGATGGTTATCATTGCATCTTGGATGCATAAAGCATCCACTCACGTGGTGACAACCTAACCCTCATGCTATCATTTTTTACTAACTTAATAGCCTTCCCAGTCTTAATACCATGCTCCTTAACAGCAGCTTTCAATATTTTGGCAGTGCCAAAAACCATGCTAACCTTGAACTTTGGGTCTGCCATATCTGTGTTTGGATTAAACTCTGGGTATCTAACCATGTTGCTTCCAGTCTCTTCATCAGAAGATTCATTAATATTCTTGAGGTCATCAGATGTAGCATCAGGCTTTAGGCAGTCAATATGAGGTACCTCAACTCTTTCTACATTATGCTTCTGCCTCTCTAACCCACCCCATTCAACATTCCTATCAACATTAGCATCAAATAGTATGTCATTCTCATTGAAATCATAGTCACTATCCTCAAAGTCCTCTAGATTTGTAGAATAGTTGGATGAATCATGACTTTGCCTTTCATCCTCACCCTCACCTTTCACATTACTTGTGTCACTTCCAATTTTCACAATTGATGCATGGTGAAAGTGATTAAACTCTTCAAGCTCAAGCAACTGATCATCAGGGATGTGCTCTAAATACAGTTCAATTATCCTACATACATGCACCTATTTCACCATATCCATTACATCACTATCATCTCTAAATGGCCTTAATCCATAATTCAAGTTCCTACTAAGCACTCGATTATAGTATGAAATGAATTCAATATAACCTAACTTCTGAACCATATCCCTTATCTCTGTCAACCTCATTTTGTCAGCATCACAGTTGTCTCAAAATTATAATTTCCTCTCTACGTAAGCCCTATTTACTAAAGACTTAAAAACCACACCCTGATGCATTTTGATAGTGAAATAATCACCATCTGGATCTGAAAAAGAAGATAACATATTTATTGTATAAACAATACAGGACAAGGGAGACCACAACACATTATCTATACATCAATTGCAGATATTGATTTTTTTTTGTCAGTGTACAGTGGTGTAGATGTGTCGACATGCGTGAATATATAAACATATATTCACCTTGTCACTTTCAAACAAAGCAACGCAAAGCAAAAGTAGATTCTTTGACCCATCCAATACTTCAAGTTGCAGACAGATAAAATAAAGCAAAATACAAAACCAACATATATTCACAATCGCCAGGTTCGTCTTTTGACCTCGTCAATTGTTTTCTTCTCTATCCACGCCAATTTCAGCAAATTTACAATCAAACAATTTTTTGGTAACTCAAAACCCTAGAAGTGATTCGATTATGTAGAAACAGAGAGAATGGACTTGTTGATTTGGGAAAGATGCAAGTATAGGGATGATGGAGGTAACTAGGGTTTGAGGTGAAAAGACAAGTGTACCCCTCAGTAATTGCTAGAGGGAGCACGTGAGAGGCAGGTGCTGACTTCCATCCAAAATTTCAAACGAGCGTCAATTATTGGACAAAATTGACACATTTCGTTAAATTGAGGGGTTAAATCGCGCAATTAAAAATGTCAAGGATCAAAATGATACACAAATAAAATACAAAAACTATTTCTGCAATTTGTCCTTTAAATTATTTGTTTCTCGTTTTTCTATGTGGCGTGAGTCAAGATTCGACGTCATTTGGACCGTCCGATCAATGACCCTAAGACTTGAAAAAATAAGGTTGTGTTTTCAAATCATGGTTCTACACCTTGATTCAAGTATGATGTTTGAAACGTGTTTTGAAATCACGTTTCTAAAACTTTGCACAAAACACTTTGTCTCAGGCGCGATTTACGGGATTTTTTTTTTTCAAATTTGACCTAACTGGTCGTCTCACCGGTTGATCGGAACAGTGATTTTTTTATTTTTATTTTTATTTTTTTGCAACTGACATATGTTAATTTTTATATATTCGAAAAAAATATTTTTCAAATTTTTAAATATTTTTTATATATTTTAATAGAATTTTGAGTTGTGTGTTTGGTTATGAGTTGTAAGTTTTTGTATTATGTCACATCAAAAATTTCCCACTCAATTCAAAACTCTTTTCAAAACTCATCACCAAACAAATTTTTCACACTTAAATCATAATTCTAAAACTCACAAACTCAAAATACAACTCATACTCTTAAATCATTCTCTCAAATCATATTTATAAAACTCTACCAAACGCAGTCTAAAATTTATGCCGGTTCGCTGAACGGTTTGATTTAGAAGCATTGGTTCTGATAAACCGGTCAGTGAGGTTTTTCCAGTCTGCTCTCCGTCTTGCTTCACTCCTTTGCTGCAAGGTTCGCTTTACTAGTTACATCCTGTAAATGTATATATCTATACATTTGCGATTCATGTATGCTTTTCTAGTAGTTAAAGCTTTGATGAATTTGGGTTTGTTTAATTGAATAAAAGAACAAACTTGAATTAGCAGTATATGCATTTACGAATTTGATGAATTAGGGTTTTTTTAATTGAACAAAAAACAAACTTGAATTAGCAGTATATATATATTTATGAATTTGATGAATTAGGGTTGTTTTGACGTATGATTTATGGTGGAAAATCATGGTCTGTCACTGAAAGCTATATGAAATTTCCGATTGAGGGGTGTAGTTTTGTTATATAGTTTGTATCTGACCCCTTCACGTTAACAGTTTGTGAATTTTCCTTTAGGGCGTGTTTGGTCTCGTTTTCTTTTTCTGTTTTCTATACTCAAAAAAACTGAAACATGAAAATTATTTTGTTTGGCATGCGTTTCCAGTGTGTTTTTATTTATTTATATATTTTTGGGGAAACACACTATTTGTAAATTATTTTCTGAAATTTTGAAAACTTTATTTGCACTAAATGAAACCACAGATCCTTTTCATTACTCCTGTTTTTAGAATCATGAAAAACAAAAATGAAAACATGGAAAGAGAAAACAGGAAGGATACTAAATAGGGCCTTATTATCCATGGTAACTTTGTTGGAAATTGAATGCCCTTTATTTAACTGTTAATTTCCCTTTCTTGCAAATATGGGTCTTTGAGCACATACCATTGATTGATCTTGCATGATGTACTTGACTACATACCATGGTTGTGGTAGAGTCATTAATCCGGTACCGTACTGGCCGGATCTTACCATACCAGACAAAAAATGGTACACACAGGCTTCAATTCCATCTCAGCTAAGTTTTTGCATGGTTTCGGCCAGTTTTGCCAATACCGGGAAATTTCGGCCTAGAAACATAATACCACGATACCTGCCGGTACCGTGATTAAAGCATTCTATTTATAATTTGCCCAAAACACATCGTAGATAAAATGTTTTCCACTTACCCTAGACTCCAACCTAACGACAGATTGCTTCAGTGTCTCAAATTGAAGGCAATACAAACGTTGTTCACTGCTCTATCTTTGATCCTCTTTATCTTTGTTTGGGACCTTTGGCTATGGACCTTCTTTATAGAAAATTCTGAACTTGATTTCATGATCTCTGCATGTTTTCCCTTGTTATATCTTTGAACTTTTGACTTTCTTTTCTTGGATTTCTTTAGTTTCTCTTTGTATGGAGAATTGATGCATACTTGCTGTGTGTGCATGGTAGGTGCTCGATAAATAGGCCCGGCCCTGGCCCAAGGCAAGCAAGGCTGCCGCCTTGGGCCCCCAAATTTAACCAAATCTAAGGGCCCCAAAATACTTTTAATCAATGTAATATTAGTAACTCTAAATTAAGGCCCAGCCCTAGTTTCTTAACTTCACAACACAGTCCAGACAAAAGGCCCCCAAAAAAATGTGGGGTTCCAAATTGAATTACAAAAATATATTGGGTAAAGTATGTAAATAATAAAACTCTATCAATTAAACCTAGTGCTTTCTATTCCTTCCCATCTGTAAGCATTGGAAGCAAACTGTGCCGAGACCAAACAAACGGCCAGTCCAAATTCTAGACCACGAGATAATCAATGCGGTGAATTCATTGCTCTTATTTGATTTGAGAACTTTGCTTTTCAATTTAATCTCTCTTTTTTTTTTTATAAAATTATTGATTGCATTGCTTTTATGGCCTTTGATAGGGCCGCGTGGAGAAGAAGGATTCATGTAGCCGATCCCATTTGATGGGACTTAAGGCTTGGTTTGGTTTGGTTTGGTTTGGTTTATTGATTGCATTGCTTTTAATTTTGATTTGTGCCATAAATCTTACTTCAATGCCTATTTTTTTAATCTTATTTTTTTTTGTTGATTAAATTTTGTCATGCCTATGTTTTGCTTGAATCAAATATTTTCTTCAATTGTTCATCAATTTGTTGGTGTTCTTTGAATTGTAGAATGTCTATTGAGTTTTAGATAATCTATCTCTGTTGAATTTCTCTTCAATTTAGATTAATTTTATAATCATGGTTGTTTTGTATGTGAAAGGAAAAAATAGAAAAACTAATTCAACTTAAATAAAATTAAGTAATTTCATTTTGCCCCACAGTTTTTTTTTTTTTTTTAGTTTTATATAAAAGACCCCCATTTTAATGTTCGCCTTGGGCCCCCAAAAACTCAGGGCCAGCTCTATTGATAAAATGCCAGAAACAGAGTATTTGTGTTTGTGTGTGTGTATGTGTGTGTATATCTCTCTCTCTCTCTCTGTGTACCTTGTTGTAAATATTTATTTTCTTCATGTTTTCTTTTTATCTTGGTTGGGTGTTTATGCTATAAACAAAAATATATAGAAGTTGTAAAAAAACTTATCTTTGTCAAAATTTATAGCAGTGAAAGTGAAACAGTGGATGACTATTTTACAAGTCCTTTTAAATATAAATAAATTTGTGTTTCATGTTTTCATGCTAAAATTATTTGATATTGGATAATTTTTTTAATAAATATATAATATATAATATTTATAACAATAAATCCGAAATGGTACCTGCAAATATATTGAACCGATACGTACCATACTAGTAGAAAAACTGGTACCTTGTCCTTTACGAGATTGACAACTTTGGGTTATAGTTGGAATAAATCCCCCTCTAATGATTTTTTTCCCATCATAGTTTTTCTAAATGTTGTCCTGTGGGTTATGTGTGTTTTGTTGCTAAGCTCTAATAAATTAAAAATATTTTGTGACCAAGGGGGTGTAAGAGCTGTAACCTTAATTCATATTGGTTAAGCTTGATTCTAGATATTATTCCTACCTATAATACATGTATAGGATTTTATCTAGGTATGCTCTTTCACAATTGCTTCTGTCAAATTACAGTATTCTTGGGGTAATCAATGAATGGAAATTACAAATCAAAATAACACATGAAGAAAAGTAACTAGTTCACACGTCTAAGATCAACGGTATCTGTTAATTTATTACATTATGCAACAAATACCAGATTAGATGTTTTAGATTTCGTTTCTTTTGTTTTTTTCATTCCATCCTTTTGGTTGGTGGTTTGTCGCCTTTTGCTGAGTTATCTATCTGGTACAGGGACTAGTAGGCTAAAAACGAATGTTAGTCAAGACACAAAAGCTATAAAGCATGAGTGCAACTAATTAATTTTTGCATTTAATTTTTTTAATTATTATATGTCATATAGGATGTACCGGACTAGACCCATATCTTAACTTTTGAAGTTGTACCCTATCGACATACCCGTACATACCCACTCCCATGCTGCTTAGGCACAGAAAAAATACATGATTGAATCAATTGAGGATAGGACCATAGGTGGAGCTGGCTGACAAAAATGTTTCATGAAGCAACTTAAATGTTTGTAAAATGGGCCCCCCATTTTTTTTAATCCTTTAGTTTTGAGCAAAATATTTTGGGAAAACTGTAGAAATTAACACTCCCAAGTGTAAGCATGAGCTATAATGACCCTTGCTGCTGCTCTAATTTGGCAGTAGGTTTTGAAAATATTCAAAGACGGGAGCAAAGAGCAGGAGAGATACACCAGAAAGAGATCGATCATGGCGTTCGGAGGTTCAGCTGTAGGTCCACCGGCAGGGGCAGGAGGACCATCGGCAATAAGGCAGGTGAAGCTAGACAAAGAATGCGAGCTGAGAATTGAAGGTCTTGTTTGGTTTGTGTTTCTCAAAAAATTTTAAGAAAAATTCTCTACAAATAAGTTTTCAAAAGTAATCAAACCAAACAAATTTTTCCAAATTTTTTTTTCAAAACTTGTTTGGTTTACAAGTTTTCCAAACAAATCTCTCTCTCATACACATCAAATCAATCACTTTTTCCAAAACTCTCTCTCAAAATAATTTTTCAAAACATCTTTTGAAAAAAAATCAAACCAAACAAATTTTCGTACTTTTTATCTCAAAACATGTTTCTCAAATACAAACCAAACAAACCCGAAGTTGGTCCTGACACGCCTCTCCGCCTTCGGCTCCTTACTGGCACAGCTGAGATCTTTGGCACTGAAATTGCTTCCGAATTCTGGCTCACCTTCCCTCCCAGGCTCAAATTCGCAGTAAGCATCACAAACATATGATTATAATCTTTTTTGATATTTTCAGACACACACACACGCTGGTATATATAGGTAGACAAATAGTTATAACTAACTATCATTAATCAAAATGACAGTGAATCCACTCTCACTCTGTATTTTGATCCCTAATGGATTTTTTTTGCCATAAGACAAAACTTCAGGGAGGTCCTTAAAACTAGTTGTATATTGTAATCATTAATGAAGAAGAAGAATATACTTTTCATCTCTGATTACTCGATAATTTCCACGAGCACAAATTCCACTTTTATAGGCCCAAAAATTCTTTCACAAAATAAGCCGTCTTTTTCCGGTTTATTGGTTTTCAGGGTTTTGTCACCTCTCCAACTATCTCTCCATTAGGTAGGATTTTATTGGCCAATAATCAAAGTGCATTTGACCCAATTGCTTGGAAGCATATCCTTTAGTAGAAATTTTCTGACACCTACTAAAGGAACTCTGCTGAAGTGATTGGAATAAATTATTGTTTATATTGTAAGTTAGTGTGTTCTCTAACCTCGTCTTGATCGATATTCAATCTCATGTATCAGGTTTATACTTGGTATGGAGCCACAGTTGAAATGGATGGCACTACTGAAACTGATTATACAGCAGATGAAGTATGCTTGTTCTCTAAATCAGTTTTGCATCATAATCTAGTATTATGCTGGCATATTTGTTAACAGTAATATTTCAAAAAGTTTTTTTTTTTTTTTTTTTTTTTTTTTTTTTTAATGATGATAAAGCTTTGCATTATTGATTACAGACACCAATGATTAGCTATGTAAATGTGCATGCTGTACTGGAAGGACGTAGAAATCGTGCTAAAGCATCACCTAATGACTCTGATTCTTCACAGGTATTACTTTATTTGTACATTTGATATGCCAAAGAAAAGATAAAAATAGAAAACAAAGAAAGAAATGGTACATGGTCATATGCCTGTTTAATTATTATTTATCATGGTACAGTGCAGTTTTGACTGAACATGGGAGCAATCACTTTTGAAATTGAGGAAAAAATTCCAGCATAAACAAGAGATATCCAACACTTCCAAGAAAGATGTTGACAATGATATCTACCCTTCTTTGTTGTTTTGATCCAAACACTTCCAGCCTAAAGATTTCATAATGCCCCATATGTTTTGGCGTAAAACATTTGCAATTGTAAAATATTTTCCTGTAAATGTTTATGGTAAAATATTCTTTTCCCTCATGTTTGGCTAAACTTCTATCAAACATTTTGAAGACAATGAAAAGAAGGCATGCTTTAGAACATTGAAATTCCTATCTCAGATCTAATTGAACTGGATAATGAAAGTATAAATCAGTCACCAAGTGATTGAAACTAAAAAAAGGAATGGTACTCACTTTGAGTGAGCCAAAACACACCATGAGAGCTAAAACACACATTAATGTGTACTATTTGGACATTGTTTTTTTTTCTTTTATGTTCCAAGCTTTGATCAATCTACACAGCTACTACATCAATGAGTTTTACTTTAATAAAGATTGGGATCTAGACTGCATGATTACAAGTGGCACTTGAGGTGTAATAATAAATTTTTACATACATGTGGATAGATACATAATTACTTTAGTAGTATTCATTTTTTAATAAGATTGAGAGAAAGAAACTCCTAGGTAATGATTTTTTTTTTCTTCATCAATTTTGACCATTAGTTCTTCACCTTTCATTTTACTTATTAGATTGGTTACATGTGAATACAGAAGCCTGTATTTCCATTCGTCACTTCTTGTTTGATTTTAGTTAGCTTTTTCTGTATCCAGTTATCATGAATGTTCTTAGAACTGGTACTTCAGTGTCAATGCAGATTTGTACAAGGTGCTTATGAAGGAGCTTGCTCAGACTCTGGAGAGACAGTTCGCCGGAAATGCAGAATTTCGAGCTGCAGGCATGGTAATAAATACCATGGGATGGATAGAGGGTGTTGGTTATGAGGTAACTGAGTTTCAAGTTTCCATTGTTAGTCCTGCTATTTCTATTAAAATTCAGGGGTGCTCTATTAGTATCGATTATATGGGATATGTTGTTTAATTAGTATAGTTTCTTTTTGTATGTTGATGCAGTTGCTTCTTCATGCAATTGATGCATTCAATGCTAATGTTGTTCTGGTTTTGGGTCAGGTAAATGCTTTCCATATGAAAACTTTGTCATGTGTGTATTGCTGCGATCTAATTGCAACTAATCCTATTATGAGTTGCATTTGCTTTGATTTTGTTAGGATAGTTGTTTGTGTGCCACTGCAGTAAAACTACTTAGAAGCAGCTTTTTTTGCTTTTAAGTTTTGAAAATGTTTGTTGTGGGCTGCTGCAGTTTGGCAATGCCTACTGTTTGGTATAACTTGTCAGGCTTTTAGTTTATTTGTTTTCTAAGTTCAATAAGCTGCAAATGCTCACTTTTTTTGGAGCTGCGTTTGGAATACTTCCATTTTTAATTTTTGTATTTTTTTAAGCCGCCAGTAAGTTTTACTTAACTGCAACATTGGGCTTAATATATTATGATATTCAAACAACATTAACGCCATTGTTGACATGTCAAAGAATGAGATATATTGATATACTTTTCAGCTGAAATTTACGATTTTAACAATCGAAAACCATGTTTCTCCAGATAAACTAATTATATCCACACTCTGATCGTGCTTCTGGGAAGTTTCTTTTTATTTTTTGATTTTAAATATTACGATTGTGGCTGTATCTCACTGCATTGCTACTGAATGTTATTAAGGCCTCGTTTGGGAACAGGCTAATTTAGTAACTTTTTGGCTATTTGGCTAAAAAAGTAGGTAAAAAAAACTTGTATGTTTGGGATGACTTTTTGGCTAATTACGAAAAGATGTGCAAAAAGTAGAGAGAAAAGAGAATCTTTGACTTTTTGGTATGGGTTGTTGGCTTTTTGGCTAATTTAATAACTTTTTGGCTAATTGGCTAAAATAGCCTCTTGCCAAACGAGGCCTAAGTTCAATTTTGTTCGTTAGTTTTGCATGTGCACTGGTTGCTAGTAACTTAAGAAACTATTTCAGATTCAATTTTCACCCTGGGGTGGTTCATGTTTTTAAGCTCACCCAAACCCAGCGCAGGAGAAACTTTGCAGCATGCTGAATGATGTATTGAAAAACAAGCCAAATGTTGATGTTGTATCGAGGAATGCAAAAGTCCGTCAAAAGGCCAGGAGCTACAGAATAAGGGTAAACATCAGCCTTTTTGGTTATATATATAGGAATTTTGTCAATCATTTAGTTATTTGTGTTAGTATGGAGAAAATCTTGAATGATTATTTACAAATTTCCTGCCTTTTTCAACAAATCCTTTTGTGTTTCCTTGTTATAAAGCTAAATCATGCCGATATTTTTTATTCCAGGAATATTTTTATGGCCTTGCAAATGATCTTTCCCCACATTCCAACATCACAAGGTTCAGTGATTTGTCTGTCTATAGAATTGGTGGTGGACCACAGGCCCCACGTTCAGCCCTGCCAATTGGTGCAGAGCTTGCTGCCAACCCTACATGATTGGTTCTTGTGAATATCAACCGGGATTTGCTCCATTTGGTTCTTGCTGTTTCATTTGCCAAAGAACCGGACCAAATTATTTCAAGGTATATGCAATGCCCTTGCCTTTGCTTTTTCAAAATCCATGGTATCATAAGATGGGAGGTGAATTAGTAAAACTTTTTTGAATGTCGCCACTATAATGTACATTTGGCGTCATGATTTAAGTTGACTCATCTGTAAATTTTTTAACCTTGTTTAAGTGCATGAACTGAATAATTACTTTTTTCTTACAGTAATGTCGCGGGGTTCATCTATATCACAGACATAGATATTCAGAGGTTTGGATTTCAAAATTCTTCATTCCTTGATGTGGTCCATACACTTTTTTTCTTTTCTTTTTTTAAGTTCTAATTTATCATTTTTAGGAAGAAAATTACATACCTTGCACCATTGGCTGGGGAATTCCCGAGCAGATTCTTGATCATGGGAACTTTGACATGGCTTGAAACCTAAAGTGCCCAACTAACTGCATTCCTTATTTTCCTCAAATCGTTTCATGTTAATCTTATCACTGATTTGTGTATGTATAATGCTTGTACTGACACTGCAAGGGGGTTTTAAGAGGTGAAACCCATTTATTCTGCTGAGAGGATTATTTTGCATATGATTCACACTAATGTATACATTCCCAGATAGCTAGCTGATAACATGGTTGATGCTTGCAATTATTTATTTTTTTGTACATAAAAAATTCAGCAATAAATCATCATAAATAGAAATGTTAGGCGATAAATCACTGTAAACATAAATGTTAGGGACCTTAAATTGGCATGAGATGTGATAGTAAAAATAAATAAATTTAATTAATTTAATTGAGGATAGTTTTTTATAGAGCATAATGTCGAAAGAGAATTCAAGTCACTTGATTGGGACACAAAATTTAGTAATGTACGTGATTTTTTATTTTTTAATTTTGATCCGTGACATAATATTCATAATTATATCATAAAAGGCATGAGTAAGCCCAAATATTTTTCTTGGGAGGGAACTTGCGAATTCAATAAATATTGAGACATAGAATCAATTAGAGTTGACCACATAATCACATAAAATATAGGTGAATTATTGCTAGAATTGTTTTATGTGGATTAATTTTATGTAGCTTTTGGGTTGTCAAAATTAAAACTAGCTAATAAAAAAATCAAATAAAAGAAAGTTGATCCAAACAGCCGTTTCTAACCCCCTCAAAAAAAAAAAAAAAAATGCAGTTTCTAACCTATTGTCCCTAAATTAGGTCTCCATTTTAATTTAAAGGCCACATTTTCTGAATTTTCTAAATCAAAATTAAAACATAAAATTTTACAACAAAAGAATACACATTACGGCCATACATTATTGCAAGGTATAGTGTTAGCCGGCTTTTTTTATTATTAAAAAATGATATTTTAAAAAAAAATAGTACTATACATATCTTAATAAAATTTAAATTACTATAATAAATGTTCATAAAATGATATTTACCATTACTACTTGAAAATAATAATGCTGGGTCGGATCGCAATTACTATTTTCAAAACGTGGCCTATTTAATAAGTGAGCCTAAAAAGTTTTTACGACCCAAGTTCTTAAAAAAGTGGGCCAACGGGCTTGAACCCACCCCTCGGCTTGACTTCTCTTTTTAAAAATCTGTTTGGTTTTTCAAAAATAATTTTTTAAGTTTTTAATTAGTATTTTTATATTTTTAAAAATATTTTATTTTTTTTTATTTTTTAGATCCACTTAATCTTGGTATAATTAAAAAAATAAAATTTATACAAAAATTTTTTAAAAATTCATTGAATACAATAAAATATGAAAATGTACTGAATTTTCGTATTTCTTTATATTTTTTTATATTTGGTGAGTTTTTTAGAAAATAAATTCATAAATAAATTATGTGAATCTAAAAAATAAAAAAAATTGTAAAATATTAAAAAAATTCACTAAGAATAAAAAAATATAAAAAACAAACAATAAATTTAAAAATACATAAATCAAATATAAAATATATATATATAAATCTATCTATTCATGTGTTTTCATTAGATAATGTTTTAGATTAATATCAACATAAAGGTGATAAGTATCTAAAAGTAATTCCTCCTTTGGACTCTAACAAAAGGAGGATTCAAAAAAACTCAGAAAAGATAGAAGTTTAACTACAAGAAGAACTCTGAGAGATATCATATATATATATATATATATTATTAAAAGTAGTATTTTTTTTCATGCTTAGGTAACACACATTATAAGAATTTATTTTTTGCTAAGAGAGTCACGTTAGCATTTATTTTATTAATTACAAATAGAATTCTATACAAACTCAAATCTAATTTAAATTTTACTAACTTTACATATTTTATATGGACTCTATTTGACAAATAATTTTTTAATATATTTTTCATCATAAATTGAGATAATCCACAATAAAAGAGTTACGTCAGCATTTATTTTTTTAATTACAAATAGAGTTCTATACAAACTTAAACTTAATTTAAATTATACTAACTTTACATATTTTATATGGACTCTATTTAATTTACAATTTTATAATTTAATATATATATATATATATATCATATAAAATCATTATATGAAAATCCAACTACAATATATTTATATTTAATTTTTTTAATAAATTTTATACAATATATATTTCTACATATTTTTATTTTTCAAATGAAAATAAAAGATAATTTAATTGTTAGAATTACTTTTAATTTTATATTACTAATTCTTTTTTTAATTTAAGTACTATTATTTTTAATATCAAAATGAGTATTTATTTTACTATCTTATAATTTAATATATATCAAACAAAATTATTATGTGATAATTACACTTTTATAATATGATAGAACTAAAATTACCAAAATACACAAATAATTTAACTAAAATTAAAATGTATTTATATATATGTATTCAAGTAACAATTTTATAAAATGAAATAAATAATTAAAATCATACTAAAATTAAATTCAAAATTATTATTTTATAACGCACATTATACCATCATCGAAAACAAAATATAGTATGTGTATTGCACGGGTCAATTGTTACCATATTATTAAAATTAATATTTTTTTCATGCACATTATAAGGGTTTACTTTTTTTCTAAGAGAGCCACGTCAATATGTATTTTCTTAATTAGATGTAGAGTTCTATAAAAACGCAAACTTAATTTAAATAATACTAACTTTACTATTTTATATGGACTCTATTTGACAAATATTTCTTTTCCATATATATTTTTTTCTTCTTAATTCTTTCAAGGGTATTAGAATTTTTTTTTTAATGCTAAATTGTCTTCTTCTTTTTTCTTTTTTTTCTCTCTCTTATTTTTTCGTGCATTATTTTATACCCAATATCAAAATTATTCTATATTATGGATTTATCATTTAAATTATAGAGTGATTCTAAGGATGAAATTATGCTTCATTTCCTACATTATTTTATATAATCATAATTCGCAGGAGGAAAAACCTATATAACAATGATACTCTCGATGAACTTCTAAAATTTGGATTTATTGCTTGAGTTACTTTTTTAAATTGTTGAATAGTAAATTCTTTTATGTTTTGATATCATATCTCAGATGATTAATCAATTCACGTACTGAGATGTATTTATCGTTTTGGATGTTTTTATTATTTTATTTTTTTTTTCGTTTAAATGTTGTTACATGATTCTTCCTTAGTTAGTCGTTGTTGAATTTCTTTTATATAGTTAATATTTTAATTTAATTAAGAATGTTTATTTCACAATCTTATAAATTAATATATGATAATCCAACCACAACATAAAAGAAAATTAAATATATATCTATTTCTACATATTTTTATTTTCTGAATGAATATAAAGAAAATTAAATAGTTAGAATTACTTTTAATTTTATGTTACTAATTCTTCTTATAATTTAACTATTATTTTTAATATCAAAACGAATATTTAATTTATAATTTTATAATTTAATAAATATTTAATTTATAATTTTATAATTTAATATATATCATTCAAAATTATTATATGATAATTATATTTTTATAATACGATACAACTAAAATAATCAAAATACTTAAATAATTTAACTAAATTTAATATATATAAGTATTCAAGTAACAATTTATAGAATGATAGTGCCAATATTATCAAAATAAATAATTAAAATAATAATTTAATTTTAATTTTAAATTAAAATTATTCTTCTATAACATACATTGTACATCAAATATTTTTTTTTTAAAAAAATTGCACGTATATTGCACAGGTCAACTGTTAGTATATATATTAGTAGTATTTTTCTTTTCTTATGCAGCACATTTTAAAGGCTTACTTTAAAATTAAAAAAAAATCACATCAACATGCATTTTCCATTTACATATAAAATTCTATACAAATTTAATTTTAATTATAATAACCAATTTTATATAGATTTTATTTGAGAAATGCTTATTTTCACCATGTATTTAGGTTTGTCGTTGTCAAATTTTTTTATATAGTTGATATTTTAATTTAATTATTATGATATTGGAAAAAAAATATCTCAATATACAAATAAAAAAATAAGACAAAATGTGCTTAATTATATGCATCGCACATATCAAATTAACTTTCTTTTATATTTTATATTTTTTCCTATCTTAATAATGTCTTAATATTAATTTATATTTAATTTATTATTTAACATGAAATTATTTATTACAAAATATTTATATTTTATTTAAATTTTATGTACATATTTACAATATGTATAAATAATGCCAAAAGAAATTAAAGAAAAAAATCAATATTGTACATAATTAATTTATGTATTTTCTTCTTAATCCAATCACAACATATTTATATTTAATCTTTTAAATAAATTTTGTGTAATTCTATTTCCACTTATTTTTATTTGCCAAATAAATATAAAATAAATAAATAATTAGAATCACTTTTAGTTTTATATTACTAATTTTTTTCTTCTAATTTAACTATTATTTTTAATATCAAAATGAGTGTTTATTTTATTATCTTATAATTTAATATATATCATATAAAATCATTACATAATATTACACTTTTATAACACCATAGAACTAAAATTATCAAAATAAACAAATAATTTAACTAAATTTATTATATATAAGTATTCAAGTAACACTTTTATAAAACGATAAAGTTAAGATTATTAAAATTAATAATTAAAATTATAATTTTATTTTAAATTAAAATTAAAATTATTCTTTTGTAACACATATCATAATATAAAATATCATTACATTAATTAAAGTTAATTTCATTGTGATTTTATGTGAGACATCATATTTCTATAAGTGATTTACCTACACGTGTAGCATCTAATTTGATACTGATTGATTAAAATAATGGAACTCAATACTTTTTTTTGTTAAATTTTTAGAAGATAAATTAATAAATGTCAAATGATAAATAGTGTGAGTATTATTTTAAAGAATCATGATTCATTGAAAATGATGATATTTGATTTCAGATTGAGAATATATCCCCCTTTTTTTTAACTTTAAAAGAAATTATTTTTATGAGCGTATTTTACATAGGATCACATACAGTGATAAATTTTTGTATCAACCACTAGATTGTTAATATTTGTTACACATAGAGTATTAAGACTTAAAATTAAATTTTCATTTTAAAAATAAATTTCATACATTATACAAATCACATACTAGTGGATAATAATAAAAGACTAATTTCAGTTTAAATAGGAGACACAATTCACTTTGGATTGTGATTCTCATATATCAAATCAATCCTGTCCCATTCCTTCTTGAACTATATATGTATTTGGATTCTCTAATAATTTCATTCTCACTCATCATTACTCTCTCTCTATATGTATTTGGATTCTCTAATAATTTCATTCTCACTCATCATTACTCTCTCTCTCTCTCTCTCTCCAACCATGAAGAAGAACTGTGTGCTACTCTTCTGTATTGTTTTCTTCCTTGTTTCTAGAATATCAGTAGAGTGTCACAATCAAACTTTTAATGTATTAGATTTTGGAGCAGTTGGAGATGGATCTACTGATGACACCCAGGTCAAAAATATTTTCGATTTTTAATTTTTTTTAATAACATTATTATTGTTGTTTGAAAACTCCTTTTTTTATGGATTTGTTTTGGCACTTCACTTCTCTTTCGTTCAGTTTCACAATTTTTTTTTTCTTCTCTCAGTGAAGAAAAAAAAAATCACAGAAAAGTACAGTACAGATGAATGCATATGCATTGCACCATTACATTATTTAATTTTATTTTATGTAAAAGCTTATTTGTTTGTATTGTTATATTGTTTTCCAAATATCATGGACCACTTCAAATTATTATCAATTAAACTTATGTTTATATATTTTTATAGTATTACATAAAATTTACACTGTCACGTAAATTTTTTTATCTAATTGGTTAGATTAAAGGGTAATTGATCAATAAATTCCATATGGATGACTTGTGAACCCTGCAGTTCTAATTGTTTTATAATAAACCTGTAAGTCCTATTTAGTGTTGGTTTACGTTTTTGCCCATAATGTATGTTATTAATGGTAATGTTTCGATATAAATGTTGATATATGAAGATTGCAAATGTACTATAGTCTTTTTTAGTTTGTTACGTTGCTTTGGGCCTACCATATCACCACCTCTGTTTGTTGTGCGTCCAAAACGTTCCCATGTTAGCAAGGCGGTCGTCCATTTTCATTTGGGTCAGGCCTTTCGTATTTGTCATTGTTTGTATGGTAACACAATCCACACCGTATAATTTCATTGGCAGCTGGTAGAGGGTTCGAGTAATCACCGTTTCTTCGGTGTGGCTCAAGTCTGTCCACATCCCACTTGCAGCAAGATATATACTCATAATCGGATTGAGCGTCGACGTATAATATTTATCATTTTTTGGAAACCAAATCCGTGGGGTTTAGTGTATTTCGTATTGATCCATATCCGATTTGGTCTGAAAATTCTATTAATTGTGTTCGCAGGTTTGTAGGTTTTTCATGTTTGTGGTGAATTGCGATGTGAGCGGCATCAGATCCCACACTGTTAAGAAAATACCCCCACATCCCATCAAATCAACAACCATTTTAGGAAAAAACCCAAACACTGTATTAGGTGTGTGGCATATGAAATGGGTGTGAGAAGTCGGCCATCGAGCGAGCTGGTGATTTGATAAACCCCAAGGCCATGTTTGATTCACAACACTAATAGTGAGGTATTAATAATCCTATCAAATTAGTGTGGTATTAGCTATCCCACCCCTACCTCATTATTAATAATCCTACAAATTTGTTGGATTAATTATCCATTGGATTAATAATCCTAAACCAAAATGTCAAAACAAACATAGGATGATTGGACCCACGGATTAATAATCTCAATCCCATGCTTTAATCCTTCCAATCAAACATGCCCCAAGTGTATAACGAAGTGTATTTAACATTGTGTTAATGTTGATGTGTTGTCCATTGCTGTGTGTTCTGTGTTTGTTTTTAGGTTGAAGCTTATGTTGATTGAATGTTACGTTGATGATTTGGGTGGCTCAGTTGGAATGTAATTTTGGTGTAGTGTAGCATTCGGAATGTGATTTTCCAATAATTTTGGTGTTGTCACGTTATAACGCAACACTATGCCTTCAAATACGTACACAGAAGATCATCCCCACCGATCGTCATTTCCATATCGAAAATGTAATCACTGAAATTCTCATAACTGTAAAAAAACATTACCCATAAGAAACAAGGGGAAAATGACACAAAATCCCCTCCCAAATAACACAAATGGGGTCTTTTGGTGAACATTACCAAATAAATGATACTTCCAAGAGTAAGAAAAATAAATAAGGATCCATCGCTCCAAATCTCTCCCAAAAGGGATTTTTCAATAATTTTCCCTAGATTAAATTCATATCAAATATATATATATATAGATTATAGAAGAATTGATGATTGTAAGAAAAACAAGTTGGATTCCTAGGGTATTATCAGAAAAGATAATAACTCAAAAAATATGTTAAGAAATTTATCTCAAAAAGCAAAGTGTTTTGATTTAACTTTTGTACAATGAGATCTACACTTAATCTAAATTACACTAGACTTTTTTTTTAGATTAATTTTTTAAGTCGATAACATTGTTATTATATTATTAATAATAATTATAAAAAAAAAAGAAAAGAAAAAAGATGCTTATAAGCTTAGTTTTGTGCGCAGTCTTTTGAGGATGCATGGAAGGCTACGTGCTCGGCAAGGGAAGTTTCAGGTTTTAGTCCAACCATGCACGTTCCTGATGGCTACGAGTTCTTGCTACAACCTCTAATCTTTAGTGGCCCTTGCAATTCCGAAGCCGTTAACGTTGTGGTAATTACAATTTTAGATTCATAAATTTTCTCATATCATATGTCATCATTATAGGTCAAATTATTTTTTGGGTCTCAAATATTTTATTAAAATTTTTGTACAACTAGAATCATTACTACAAATAATTTGAAATATTTACTTTGATATTGTGGGCTTATGCTGGCCCAATAACACGGTACAATCTTTCTTTCAACTAGAAATAAGTTACCCTATCATAGATTTCAATATTTTCATTTTTCTCTTATTTATTTATTTTTTAATATATTGTTATTGAATTGTTAAATTGATATGGTTTATTATAGATAGATGGAAACCTAACAGCACCAAGTCATCCTTCAAAATGGAAGTGCGACGGAAGTAATTGCCGTCAATGGATAGGCTTTGTTGAGATCAATGGTCTCTACATTTATGGCTCTGGTACTATTAATGCCCAGGGTACCAAATGGTGGGGTTCCTCCAATGTCAATCACAATGGAAAGGCAAGAAGCCTCATCTTTCACTTCATTTAATTATTTTTAAAATAATTATCACTGTCACACCATTTTAATTTAAATTTGTTGTACAAAATAAGGGGTGGTTTGGCATCCTCTATATAATTCATATTTTTTATTTTTTTTCATCACATCACCTCTCTACTTTTCTGCACATCTTTTCGTAAAAAGACAAAAAAATGCACTTATTTAGATCATCCCAAACAACCCCTAAATATTAAATCCTTTTTTTTTTTGGGCTTTACTAATATAAGTTTCTTTTCTTCTTTTCAGTACCATGGGTCAAAACCAACGGTGAGTGACACTAGATTCTTTGTTTTTAAATTATTTTGTTCCTATGTTTACATTGTAAGTACTACATAATATTTCATGTTTTTACAGGGGTTCGTAATAGCACATTCCAACAATGTGCACATAAGTGACCTAACCTTTATAGACAGCCCTCAAATGCACATGGCGTTGGAAAGGTCGATATGGGTATATGTTTATAATCTCACTATCACTGCCCCTGGCGATAGCCCAAATACTGATGGCATTCACATTCAACATTCCACACACGTCTTCATAAGCCAAACTCACATTGGGACTGGTATATTATCAAACATAATAATACTATCTCTCTTAATTTTATATCGTGTGACCAAAAAAAAAAAAATTGCGTATGT
Source organism: Camellia sinensis (assembly GCF_055761805.1). Lineage (NCBI taxonomy): Eukaryota > Viridiplantae > Streptophyta > Magnoliopsida > Ericales > Theaceae > Camellia > Camellia sinensis. The sequence continues at coordinate 240,784,384 of NC_138961.1, read as the reverse complement.
ATACAGCATGCTTTGTATATTGTGCAAGATCTTCTGTTTTCAGATTCCTACATAATTCTATCATTGGAAGCATTTTGCTATGATCCAAGTGAACTTGAAGATTTGGAACTGAAAGTCGATGCATGGCACTATACATATGTATATTTTAATTTGGTTGTTTATCAAAATTTAACTCAAAAATATTAATGCAGGTGATGATTGTATTTCCATCGGAGATGGTTCATCATATCTCAACATTAGCATGATCACATGTGGTCCAGGTCATGGCATAAGGTAACAGGGAAAACCTTTTTACAGTTCCCTCTCTCTTTTGTTATTGTTATTATTGTTTTGAAATTGATTTCATTTATTTTTAAATTCTTCTTTGGTAAAAGTATTGGAAGTTTGGGTATAAGAGGGCAATATGAGACAGTAGAGAATGTCTATGTAAGCAATGTGGAATTCAGAGGAACTTCAAATGGAGCAAGAATCAAGACATGGCAGGTAATTTGTGAACATATGATTATTAGTCATGATATCAAGAATATAATATATAAGGCAAATTTGTAAGCTTATCACTTTAATACCAAAAAAAACTCAATGCCTATTAATATCAATAATGTCATTGTTATATTATTCTGATAAATAACTATTCTTCTTGTTAATTTTGTTGTTAATTATATTGTCCCTTTGGCATGCTTAGGGAGGGAGCGGATTTGCTAGGAACATTGTGTTTGAGCATATAAGATCCATTGGTTCAGCTCATCCCATCATCATCGATCAATACTATTGTGACCATACACATTGCAAAAATCAAGTGAGCATTTCTTACTCTATGACTATGACTCTTTTTTTACTTGGATTTTTTAGTTTTGTACTCAAAAATAGTAATTTTTTGATCTTTTCACAATACATTAATCTAACTTGACATTGTGATTAATTTAATCAACTTTCACAGAAATCAGCCGTGCAAATTAGCAATATCAGATACAGTTATATTTACGGGACGTCGGAGGAAGATACAGCGATACACTTTGCATGCAGTGAAACAGTTCCATGCAAAGATATATATATGAATGACATCTACCTTCAATCGACTCAACTGTGTAAAGAAACGACGTCGTTATGTCAAAATGTTGCTGGAAGGAAAAATGGTCCAGTTTTGCCCAGTGTCCCTTGCTTGACTGATTGATAAATTTGTACTAATTCAAAATGAGTACCATATCTACTATAGTCAATATATAGTTAAATTTATTTTGCTGATTTTCGTACCAACTCAAGGTTTTATTCGTAATAAAGGTATTTAAAGTTTGCTTTTCAGAACAAATGTGCTTTTTAATGTTTTGTTAGTCATATGATATATAGACTCACATTTAATATGGGGTGAGTTTTAATTACAATAAATTTAGTTTACGCATTTTATTTTGATCACTTTCTGAAACTATTCTTGTTTTTAAAAAGTTGTCACACTCCAAATAATTCCACGTATGGGGCATTTAAAAAAAAATAATATAAAATTAGTGCAATGGGACTTACTAGCTATTAAGGGTGCTCAGCGAATATTTTGATACCTTCAAATCAACTAAATCGAACTCGAATCGATTCGTCGCATTTTAGATGGATATGTGATGACAAGCGGACGGTATCGGTTGTGGATTGATTTTTTTTAATCCACCTAATTTTGGACGAATGACGGATTTGAGATTTTTTTGACTACAACCAAGCCACCAAACTATAAGCACCTCTAATAATTTGGAAGATTTTATATTTTCAATTTGTTTACATTCTCTTTGTATTTTCAATTGAAAAAGAGTTTAGATATTCTATTGTGTTTTCAATTTGTTTTTAATTTGGAATCTTTTTATCAAATGACAAGTGTTAATATTTGGTATTTTTGTGTGAAAAATATAAGGTTTAATTTTGTCATTTTTTAAAAAAATCAAATTAAATAGTTTTTGAATTAAAAAAAAAGTAATGAAATAGTTTTGATAATGCATGATTTTCTCATATATTTATTATTGGTATTTAATAATTTACTTGATAATCTTTTGGTTATATTGAGTTGGATTGTTATCCAAAAAATGTTGACAAGTTATTGTATTATGTTCAAAATTTATAAAAATTTAAACTGTCAAATTGATTCGCATTACCAATATGCTCAATCTGTATCCGATCCAATAGATAAATGTGGATTGATTTTTTCTAATCCGTTAATCCAACAAACAAATGATAGATTGAAAGTTTTCCAATCGCAATCAAATCACGAACACCCCTACTAGCTAGAGTATATCTCTTTCACACGGGCATTCTTATACTTTTCGCACCAAAGCTAAGAAGTGTAGAATTTTGAACCAACCAAAAAAAAAAAAAAAAATCATAATAAATAAATAAATAAAAGTGTAGAATAGCAAGACAAATTAGACAAATATTAATGCTATATTAGGGTGTGGTTTGAAATTTGACTTTTTAATTTTTTGATATTTTTTATGAGGTGTAAAAGATTAATTTATTTGGGAATAATTTTTTTAAAATTGTATAAAAAACGTGAAATGTATAACTTATTTTTTAATGATTTTTAAAATTTTAAATGTTGTTAGTGTTTTTTTATAAGTTTTTTAACCCAAAAAAAAAAAAAAAAAGAGCGGGCAAAAAGGCAACTTTCCAAACAACCTTGTTGAATGAAAAAAATTCACAATTTCGTCCATTTGTTTGGACCTATAAGGTTCACTACAGATTTCATTTTGATAATTTGAATCGTTTATTTTGTTAAATACTTTGCGTATTTCATTCAAAAAAATTAGGTCGATCTAATAATTGTTATTTGTTTAATTTATTACATTTGTCACTAAAAAAAATGTATGGCTTATTTTTAAAAATACAATTATTTTTTATTTTTAATAAAAAATTAAACAAGTTACAATTATCAAATTAATTTAATTTTTTTTAAAATATACAAAATGTTTGAACGATTTAAATCATTATAACGGCCCATAACCCAAATAACACTCCAATCCAAAATCTAAAATAGAGGATCCTCTTCCTTTTTAATAATGTTATGACTATTAGGAACAAAGTCACGGGATTGTTATGGTATAAAACTCTTAAAAATTATTCGTTATATTTATGTTTTATCTAAATCTCAAAAATTAAGTCCATTCAACACGTTTGTATTCAAGAAAATAGATAACAAATACATTTTTGAAAATATCAAATTCTTTGAAGTTCAGATTTAAAATTGAAAAATGTCCAACTAGTCTCAACTTAATCTAAAAGTTAATGCCAACATAGATGTTTAAATCTTATCATTATTCTAAAAGTTTACGCAATAAATGTTTAAAAAAATTTGACTCCAAATTTTTGATTTATTTTCAATTTAAATTATTTGTCTATAAGTAAAATTAACAATATATATATATATATATATGTATATTTTAGTTATTAAACTCAATGAAACAAATATTTTAGATATTTTATGTACACTTACATTGAATTTAATAACAAAAATACTCTTTTTTTTGTATATTGAAAGCAAATCAAAAGATTGTAATTTAAATTGACAAAATAAAAAATTTAATATTTATTTTATTATAAGTCTTAAAGGATTATTTTTTATTTGAGCAATGCTTGGTAGCCTGAAAATGAGGTTGGCTCAAATGGTTCGAAATTCATCTTACCGGTCGTCTGAGCAAACGTCCAGCCGGTCGTTCGGTGAGAAGGTTGACAGCCGCGGTAGACAAAGGCAACAACTGCAGAAGACAAGTTTTCACCCGACCATCCAGGTGGGTGTCCGGTCAATCGTCCGAGTGAACGTCCGGTGAACACTCATTCGGGCCATTCAAGCTCTTTCTTTTTTAGGCTACCAAGCATTAATCTTTTTATTATTTTTTTTTTTATAATTGTCCTAAAGATTTTTTTAGTGAAAATGTGGTCCTTTTTGTCAAAACAAACTTTTTTTTTAAAATTATTTATAACTTATCCGTATCAACTAAAAAACAGGTGCCTAAAAAAATCTAAATCAAATGGAGCATTGGTTGTGTTGTGATTCCTCTAACTAGAGGTGCGATTTATTTGGGATTCTACCGAGAGAATATATAAATCCCATAATATTGGTTAGGATAATCCAATACGATACAGTACCATAAGTAAGTAGGATATTGAGATAGCGATATTGATAATTATCTGTTAGCGCAACCTTTGCTTAAACAAACCGAGCATTGGTTGTGTTGTAATTCCTCTAATTGAAGGTGCGATTTATTTGGGATTTTACAGAGAGAATATATAAAACCCTATAATATTGGTTATGATAATCCAGTACGGTATAGTACCGCAAGTAAGTAGGATATTCAGATTACGATTTTGATAACTATCTGGTATCGCAACCTCTGCTTAAACATTCACAGCTCTCTAAGGCCATGTTTAGTTATCTTTTAAAGGGTTCGTTTGGCATGCCTTTGGAGTTAAAATAATCATATAAAATAAAATAAATTATTTTAGTTAAATAAGAGAAAATGTTATATTTAATCTATAATCATTTCATTTTTTTTATAAAATTAAAAAATTAAAAAAATCTATTTCAAATGAGACTTTTTAGCTCGTTTGGCAACATCACTTTTTAGTGTAAAAGTTAAAAAATCACTAAAAAAATCAAAAATCAATAACCTATACCAAAAAAGTCAAAAATTCCATTTTCTTTTACTTTTTACACATTTTTTTTATAAAAAATTAAAAAGTCATCCCAAACATATTTAATTTTTTTACATCATATTTTAATAAAAAAATTTAAAAATTACTAAAAAATCCTGTTCTCAAACGAAACCTTAAAATAACTAAAAAATCAAAAAAACTAACTCATAAAGCTCAAAATCACAATTCCAATCAAAATTTTTTAAAACCCTTTTTAAAATTCATAACTAAACACACCAGATCAAAACTATAAATTTTAAAAATTATTTTCAAAACGGAAACCACGTCACAAAACTCAATTTTAAACTCTTTTTATAACCCAAAACCAAATCCTTTTCTCTGCTTAAACATTCTCAGCTCTACTCTCTCTCTCTCTCTCTCTCTCTCTCTCTCCACGGTACCAATCTTTTCTCTGTTTCTCTCTCATCGTTTCTTCGCTTCTTTACTGCAAGTATATATGTATATGTTCGCCACTCATGAATGCTTGTTTAGTAGTTGAAACTTTGATGTATTAGGGTTTGTTCAACCGATAATAGAACCTTTTTTTTTTTGGATTAAGTAGTCGATTCTTGTATGAATTGATATCGAAACTAGAGAAATATATCACTGAGATTTGTTTTTAGCTTTCTAGTTTTGTTATATTGTTTGTATCAGATCTCAATTTTGTTGTTCATATAAGAATTTGTGGTTTTGCTTTTTGAATTTTTGTTTTGCGAGCCATTAGCTTATTTATTATCCATGGTAAATTTGCTGAAAATTCAATAGTATTTAATTAACTGTTAATTTTATTTTACTTGTTTAATTGATTGATCTCGCTCCATTCCGTATCAGTTATAGTTAAATTCTGTGGCATAACATGATTCAAATTGAATTTGCCTTTTGTTTCCTTTACTTTCAAGAATTTTATTCTTGATTTTCGTTTTTGATTTCCTCGGTGGTTGTTCTTCGAAACCTATATATGCCATTGAGAGGAGTTTTTTTGTTTTTTTTTTCCTGCTTTAATTTTTTTTTTTGATACTTTCAATCATTCTTTAATGTTGTCCTATCAGGTTATGTGTGGTTTGTTGCTCTATTCTGAGAAGTTAAAACTGTTTGCTGATCAAGTAGTTATTTCCTTAAAAATGTTTCAGTCAGAATATTTTTCATGCTTTTAAATGAATAAGATTGTATTTTTTTTTTTGTTAGATGGTGAAATAAGATTGTATTGAAGTGTGCTTTTTCAATCAAATAAGAGTAGTGTTGGGAAATGAATAAATGGAACTACAAATCAAAATAGCTCAGGAAGAAAATTATATATCTCCAGGATGGGATTAGCAGTATCTGTTAATTTATCGTACTGTGAAACTAATTAGATGTCTTAAAATTTTGTTTTTTTGTTATTTTTTTTTTTGTTTTCATCCCATCTTTTTCGTTGTTGGGCTTGTAGTCTTCTGTAATTGAGTTATCTATTTGCTACAAGGGAAACAACTAGGCTAAAAAGAATCTTAGTCTAAAGGAACATAGAAATTGCATGATGAACTGATAGAGGATAAGATCGTAGGTGGAGCTCACTGGGAAAAACATGTTTTAGGTGGCCGTCCTAGATGTTTCTAAAATTCTTCATTTTAATGATGGTGTTTGGGAAGTGAGTTTTTATGTAGATTTTAGTAGATGTAGGTTTTTATGAGATAAAAAATTTTTGGTGTTTGGGAAGATAGTTGGGTTTTTATGTGGTTGGATGTGATGTTTGTGAGAGAAAAAGTGAAATGATTATGGGGTTAGATGTGATATTTTGTTTGGATGTGTTTTTTTTGGTTTTGCAAAACTTTTGTCTTTTAGTGGAAAAAATGAGAAAAAAATTTGGGAACTTGCTTCCCAAACACCACCAATATGTTTCTCTTATTTGTACTTATCAAAAAAAAAAAAATGTTTCTCTTATTTGTATGTATTGATTTTTGGGGGAATTTCTGTAAGAAAGCCTTGGAAGCTAAATCCATAATGATTTGTTCAGTTGGAATTGAAAACAACAAACTGTAAATAAAAAATTATTTATATAAGACCCTTATCATCTTGGGATTTAAGGGAAAATTTAGTTTCGATGGATCCTTCACATAATATATATATTGATTTTTAGTAACTAAACTTCCACCCATTATATGAAAATTATGCCTTTAATGTTTTTGTTGGCATCCCTTGCCCTTTTCCATTGTAGAAACTAATTAAAATCTCTCAACTGCTCAAAAGCTTCCAACCAGATCATTTTTTTGTTTGTTTGTTTGTTGATAAGTATGCTTTTGCAATCAGAATATTGTAAAGTGTTATCTGAGTCTGTATCAAAATCTTAAGATTAATGAAGTAGCTTATATTTTATGTATGTAGCATCAAGTTGATAAAACAAAAAATATAAATAAGAGCTCTCTATGGCTAATAGGTTATTTGATTTTTCATTTTTCCATTTTATCAAATTTTGCTGCATTTTGGTTAATTATTACTAGAATTTCTAAATTCACCTGCATAAGTTCATCTCACTTGTAGGATTAAACTATGGGTCAAGCATGGGGTTGCATTCAAGTGGATCAGTCTACAGTTGCTGTTAGGGAGCATTTTGGGAAGTTTGATGATGTGCTTGAGCCAGGGTGTCACTGCATACCGTGGTATTTTGGGTACAAGTTAGCTGGGAAATTATCATTACGTCTTCAACAGCTTGATGTTCGCTGTGAAACAAAAACTAAGGCGTGAAGTTTCTCTATATATGACTATTACTAATTGGCTTTCACATATGCTTATTTGTGCTTCTTCAATTTGTTAAATCAAATGCAAGTAGCATCAACTTGCTGAAAAATTTTAACGTCCAAATGTTCAAAAATAAAATATAAATAAAAAGAAAAGAACCAGAAAAAGATGACATAGGCAGGAAACCAGACAGGATCACCTATATGATGTTTGCCTCAAACTTTTGGTAATCTATCAGATCATTGTAACATGTCTTCCAAATAAGACAAATTATCATTGTTCTACTTATCCAATGTCCATTGTTTGAAGTAATTTAATTATGAAATGGAAAATGATATACAAGTTAATTTTCTAGACCCACTTTCTAGACCCAATGATATGTAAATAAGATGATTGATTGATAATTAGAGAAGATATGAGAGATAGTGTTGCCTTAGATATTCTAAGGCAATGGCACATCATTGGGTTTGAAAAGTGGGTCTAATTTTTGAGCCCAAGTGGCATCACCCGAAATGAAATAGGTCCTTATAAATTTTCTCCTTATAAATTTTCTCCTTAGCTATTCAGTTATTATGGTGCATACTTTTTATGTTATCCAGTTAAATCATAAATTGTTCTTGAACCAAAAATAACCATGAAACTGTTTTTGTTCTGGTGGTTCATGAAGAAGTTGAACTCTTAATATAAACAGTTGAATATCTGCTTGCTTACAATGTTTGTTGCAGTGCAAAAGGAAATCATGATTTCGTAATTGAATTTTCGGAATAGTAAAATTGACTTGAAGTTTATCAATTGTCTTAGGTGATTATATCTTGAAGATAACAGTCAGTTTACCGTATAGAATTCCATTGTGTGCGCTCTTTTTAGTGACATGCTTGTAGTTGTGTATGTAGTTGACTATTTGTTTATGGTGCTTCAAGAAAATGATTGACTTCATTGTTTTTATGCAATATTCTGAGTTAAGGCTGAAAGATTTCCTAAATCTTTGTAATACATATTTTCTGCCCTTTCCTTAAAATGCTTCACTTTGGTGTGTGCTTCAGCACCCTAGCATCCACAGTTGTATTGTCATATACGTAGCGAGAAAAAAGAAATCATATTTATTCAGCTCTTTATACAAGTGCATCTTTGGTTAATATGTACAATTACTTTTGATAAAATTTTCATTTGGTAATTGTTGTCTTATATAGATATCATCTGCCTTCCTATGTAGTTCTGCCTTCTTGTTCGTTCAACCTATCAGAGTTGCTTTCCTTTCCTTCTCTTAGACTATTTTCTTTTCCTCTTTATTTCTTTGTTTATTATATGGGGAATACTCCTCGTAATTTACCTCTTTAGCTTACTTTTATTGCTTCTCCCTTTTCATTGAAATGCTTTCTTATTTCAACAATAAATCAAGGAGTGATGTGGACAATTGTTTGCATACTGGTGCCATCAGTTCATAAATTGCGAGTATTGTTTTTTTTTCAGGATAATGTCTTTGTCAATGTGGTTGCATCTATTCAATACCGTGCTTTGTCAGGAAAAGGAGCTGATGCTTTCTATAAGCTTTCCAACACCAAGGTGCAAATCCAAGCCTATGTTTTTGATGGTATGGATGCAGCTTTTATCATCTTTGTTTCGATGAAAAAGTTTCCTGCCAAGGTACCAACTGATATTTAAAACATTGTGGAACACATGTCAAATGGCTCAATGAGTTTTCAAAACATAAAGCAGATCCAGTGCTGCTGAACTTGAGGTTTTGAAAGAGAGTAGATTTAGGTCCAAATATTCTTTGTTCTGCTAATATTAGTTGTAGTTTCAGTTTCTCGTAAATTTGTAATGATACAATGAAATAGGTTGGGGAACTAGCTGCAATGCCACATTCACCCCTCATCTCTGGCATATATCTGCCCCGTCCCTTTATAGCTTAGTTTTTTTTTTTTTCGTCTTTCTTTTTTCTTTTAATTGTAAACATGATGCATTGTGCTGGGTAGAATTGTTTATAGTACTGGATTAACAGTTGAAATTTGTATTGAAAGTAATGGGCTACCCCTCCTTCGATCTGTTCAGTTATTAGGGCAAGTGTACCAAAGTTGGACTTGGACTCTGCTTTTGAACAGAAGAATGATATAGCAAAAGCTGTGGAGGAAGAACTTGAAAAGGTGACTAATTGTCTTGACAAATATGAATCCATTTTTAATGACAATCAGGTCAACACTTATACTGCCTCTGTCTTTCCTTCTATAATCTGTGTAGGCCATGTCTGCCTATGGGTTTGAAATAGTCCAGACTCTTATTGTGGATATTGAACCAGATATTCATGTGAAGAGGGCGATGAATGAAATAAATGCAGGTAACAGTGCACATGCCTCAACTTATATATACATATATAATGGGATTGTCTTAATATTTATAAGGAAATGCCAAACATCTTTTGCATGTAAATATGATTTAAGGAGAAATCTTTGGGTATATGTTGAAACTCATCATGCATCATACCTAGGTTTGAGAATTGAGATGATTTACATTGTAATTTAATTATATCACAACAGCTGCTAGAATGAGGATTGCAGCAAATGAGAAGGCTGAAGCAGAGAAAATATTGCAGATCAAGCGAGCTGAGGGGGAGGCTGAATCTAAATACCTTTCAGGGCTTGGTATTGCCAGGCAGCGCCAAGCTATTGTAGATGGATTGAGGGACAGCGTGCTTGCTTTTTCTGAGAATGTGCCTGGAGCAACTGCCAAGGATATCATGGACATGGTGCTTGTGACACAATACTTCGACACCATGAAGGAAATTGGTTCCAACTCAAAGTCCTCAGCAGTTTTCATCCCACATGGGCCTGGTGCAGTAAAAGATATCGCCTCGCAGATCCGCGAGGGTCTTCTTCAAGCTGACAGTGTTCAGCATTAGTTTATGAGCTAAAATGTTAATATAGGAAATCATCATATCTGTCTTCAATTTTCTAGTTGTTGATTAAATGATATAGAACTATGGAGTATGATCATATATGCTGCAAATATGGGTTTAGTAATGCATAGGAAAGTTTTTTTTCTTTTGATAATCTGTTTTTCTGGTAAACCCCAACTAATCCTGAGATTCACAAAAATCGTCCCTCAACGGGAGTCAGATAAATTTTAGGGGTCTTTTGGGAGGTGGGTTATAATCCACTTCTCAGATTATAAGCCACTTCCCTCTCTCACAAAAAGTTGATTATAATTAGCTTTTAAGCAGCTTTTAATTAAAAAGTTGATTGTAACCATCTTCCTAAAATAGCTCTTAGGCTATGGATGTGGTTCCAAGGGCCAAGTGACTAACCACCAAGCCAACCTCTTATGTTGTGTTTGATTGGGAGATTTGGGGAGTGATTTGAAAAAGTAAAAGAAAAATGTGTGTGAAACTAGATAAAATCGAGATATATTTTATTCACACTTCATCTATATATATATATACACAGCTCTAATGAGCTGTCAACCATTAAAAAAAAATAAAAATAAAAATAAAAAAGTAAAAGACAAAAAAGAGGGCAGAAAAAAACAAATTAGTGCTCTATTAGAGCTCTTCTTTTAGAGGTCTAAATCATTTATGATATTTTTAATCTTTTTTCAAATCTCTCAATCAAACATAGGATTACGGTGATTGATATTGGATTAGTCAAAGCAATTTAATTGGATTAAACTTTCATTTTGGACAAGCATCTTCACCCTTAACTGTTGTCCTTTAAATTGGGGGTGAGTAGTGTTTATTCTGGTTCGTTCAAATCGACCGAACCGAATCGATCCGTTGTATTTTGGACGGATGCGTAATAACAAGCGAACGGTTGTATATTGATTTTTTTTCTAATCTATTTAGTTTGAACGGATGGTGGATTTGAGGTTCCTTTGGTCGCAATTGAACTTTCAAACCAAAAGCATTCTTAGTAATTTGTAAAATTTTGTGTTTTTAATTTGTTTAGATATTCTGTTTGTATTTTTAATTTGTTTAGATATTCTGTTTGTGTTTTCAATTGAAAAAGAGTTCAGATATTCTATTGTGTTTTCAATTTGTTTTCAATTTGAAAATATTTTTATCAAATGGTAAGTGTTGATATTTAGTATTTTTGCGTAGAAAATATAATGCTTAATTTTGTCATTTAAAAAAAAAATCAATTTCAATAGTTTTTGCATAAAAAAAACGTAATAAAATAATTTTGATAATGCATGATTTTCTTATATGTATTTATTATTGGTATTTGACAATTTACTGGATAATCTTTTGGTTATGTTGAGTTGGATTATTATTCTAAAAAAAATGTTGGCAAGTTGTATTATATTCAAGATTTGTAAAAGTTTAAACTGTTAAACCGTTTCGTATCCATTTGTCAATCCACATCCATCAGCCAATCTGAAGGATGGATGCGAATTGATTTTTTTTAATCCACCAATCTGGTAAACGGATGGCGGATTAAAAGTTCTCCGACCGTAACCAAACCGTGAACATTTCCTACTTTAAACTAGAACACTAATTTGACGGCAAAATTTAAGGAGTTTTAAAATGTGTTGAAATTGAATTTATTTATCTTAAATAAACTTTTGCTGATCTAATCAGAAGTGAGAATGTGTTAAATTTGTATCTTCAATAAATTTTTGTTGAGCCAATCAGAAGTCAAGGTTTGAAAATTTTAATTTTTTTTTGTAATGCATATAGATAGACAGATCAATTTGAACTTAAAAAATTAACAAGCTTCAAAATGAATATTAGATGATATGTGCAGTTGACTCACTCGCATGCATGCATGCGTGCGTGCATCCTATCGAGCCAAGCGCCTCAGTTTGATGGAATGTGCAATGGTAACTAACATCAGGACACCTGTTTTTAATGGTTTGGGACCATGTTAATAAAATCTTGAGGCAGAGCTCAAGATCTCACTTGGTTGGATTGAGTTCGTCAATTATAATTGGTCGAAACTATTAACAACATGATAATACTGAATCAACATCTTCTCTCTTGACAGACCGACCTAGGGCAAGCAACCGATTCCTAATCCTTCAAAGCTTATCATTACTGTAGATGTCCCAGAACGTCTCGGGAGGGAATCCCGTTTTGTTCATTGGGGCTTACTACAGTTTGGACTCAATGTCACGGTTCTGTATCTAATCTCGCAAAGTGCAATGCAAGACCAATGAATCATCAAAGAGTCCAAATTCGGCAAATCGTTTTGAAAAACTGATTTTTAGAAAGAAGTGCCAAACATGGACTGTTTTGCGAGATACAGAGTCGCCACCTAAATATTTTATTTTGAAAAAATTTAGGAAACCCTGACTCGTGCCTAAGGCCATGTGTCCGTCATCACCAAAGTTGTCTCGGCTCGAGAACTTGGGTACGATTGGGGAAGGTCATTTCATGAGTACTCCCGCTCACCCGATCAAAGATCGGCCACTACTAAGAATGATATCTTATTTTTGAAAACACATGTGCTCTTATTCCATTTATTAGCCTAGAATTACTATGTGATGCGCACAGCATACAAGTATAGACTGGATTGCCTAAGTTGGAACAGAGCATCGCATATCCGATTGTTTTGAAAATGGATTGAAGTTTGCTACTCGCAAGTAGGCTAAAACACGGGTTTCGACGAATTATTCCAACTTAAGCAACCCAACCTTCACTCACAGGTATTCAGGTAGTTATATCATATAAGCACATAGCCTCATGGTAAGCATGTTATCATGGCAGTCACTTACACACATGCAAGGATGCTAAAGCATAAACACTTATCGAGTACTCTGAGCCAAAAAAGAAGCTAATTAGAAATCGTGCATGAATCCTAACTATACTAAGAATGCCTAATGCAACACATGCAAAAATGCAACTATGATAGGCTCGACTATTCTAAGATGCATATAAGATGCAACAATCGATACACGTATTCAACTTGGAATTGAAATACAATGCAGTTAGCATGATGCGTCGAGCCCGGTACATGCAATACAGATGAATGAATGCAAACATGCGAACATATAGATGCTAATTGAAACATGCCTTAAAACTAACCATCATAAGCTGCTAAATAAAAGGGAGAAAGACGTGGGGTTGGAAGACATACATCACACACACGCACACTTATTACAACATTGCCCTCCTCGGAGGGTCCGAATAAATAATACACAACCGAATGAATAACGAATTACAGCTAATTATTACACGACCCTAATTAATTAACAAACTAATTAAAATAAATAAGCTAGCATGCAAAATATATGAAATAGACTGCCTCAGCTCGGTCTTGAATGACAAGGAATGCATGCATGCTCGAGTCGCCTTGCCGAAAAATCCATCGTGATGCCCCGATTTGCCTCTGTTTGTAACTGGTCCTAGAACACTGTACAAAACTCCAGAAGGCTGAAACTCCACCATGCTGTGGGGATACTACCGACCAGTTTTTGCTGCTGGCTTCCGGTTTGCTGCAACAGAGAGCAAGAAAGGGGCATAGCAAAGTATTTTCAACATATGTGTATACGACCACTCTCCTCGTCATTGCATAGGCTCTAGGGAGTGTAGTCCTTGATCCTCGTTCCACCAATCATGCATCTCGATGCATGATGGCCGAGGAGTCGGATTGCACAACTCGATGTAAAATAAATGCACATATAAACACAATAAGGCCTAAACTCCATCATGGATAATCCGGAGTGTCGGCGACTGAGAATCGAGGCACGTTTCGTCACTTGGAGTACGAAACGTCCCTCGTTTCCCGTGTTTGGACTAAACCCTACTCCAAACACAATGCAATACACATGGCATGTATGAATGCAACTCTACCATGCAACCTAAACATAATGCCACTAAATGATGCAAACATGTAAATGATGGTATGCAAACATGCTACTAGCATACACAATGTTATGAAATATTCAATGGCATACTCAATGGACATGGAAACTATATGGCATACGCAATGCACACATGGAGACTAACAATGAAATGATCAAGGCATACACAATGCAATGGTCAAACATGCAACAACATGGACTACATGGCATATACAATGCAAGATGGACTTAAACTAAAATGAATGGGCCTCAGCTACACCCATATCAATGGCCAAACATGATGAAATTAAAGGCAGGAACACTCATGCAAACATGCCCAATGCAAGGGACCGAACTTAAGGCATCAAATGCCACTCTACCAAAGCATGGCAAGGGATGAAATATGGCATACAATCATACATTTTTCAGCTCTAAAATGACATGCAAGATGGTCCCGAATCATGCAAACACCTCACACAATGCATGCTAGATGGCCTGGATACTGAAACTAGTGAAGCGCATTACACTAGAGGTACACAAAGCAATGCACAAATCGCCAAACCAGACCCAAACAGACCCTAGGCAGGTCCAAGACAGTGGGAAAATGGACTAAAATGGTGGCTCGAAAGGCATGGAAATGAAGCTCATGCAATGGTCCAAAAATGAGGCATACAAGCACGACTCTCAAACGCATTTAAAGAGTGGAAAACATGAGAATATGACATACATGTAAGCTCTGAAGTATGATGCACAATGGTCTCAAAACATGGAAACACCTCAACATAAGCATGCAATAGGCTCCAAAACTCAAAGCTAGGCAAGGGTATTGAACTACAACCATGCATAGCAAGCATCATTCGACCACGAGACATAAAAAGAGAGCTAAGGCAGTCCAAAACATGCACAAAATCAGTTTAAAGCATGGCCAAAAAGTGCTAGAATCAAGGGCCAAAATAGCATGCAATGTAAGCTAGTAAAGAGGATTTGCACTACAAGCATATGAGGCATTCAAGAGGTCACTAAACTAGCAATCTCAGAGGTATGACATGCCAAATAATGCCCAAAAAACCACTGAAAAGTGATCAACACATGCAAGAATGACATGCTCCTTTGATAGGCTATAAAGAGGGTTGTTCTACACATGCAAAATGGACACCCAAAATGGGCTCTGGACAGAGCTTATGCAGGTCCTAAAACCCACCAAAAATGGCCTAAAACATGGCTTGGAAGCATGCAAATAAGGGCTTCTTTGTTAGGCCAAATATGCTAGTAAACAAGACAAGAGGTGAGAGGGTCACCCCTCTCTGATTTTGGTGCTCCAAAATAGCATGCTAGCCACTGAAAATCCACTAGATTTTAGTGACTAAGAGACCAAACAAAGGTCAATGCAAAGGCCCTAAGGCATGGCTCAAAACAAAGTAAAATGAAGCATGCAAGGGGGTAGATGACCCCCAACGGAAAAATGATCTTAAACAAACATGTTAAGGACCTCAAAATAAGACTTTTTTCAGTTTATGACAAAACTCAAATATACTTGCAAATATAGCTAAGATATGAAGCAAAATAAAGCTAAAAAGGGGAAAAAGGTGTGTTACCCTTGTAGCCAAGAACTCCAGCAGCTTCTGGACCAAAACAACAAACCTTCAACCTTTGAAAATAGCCTCCAAGATGTTTAGAGTGATGGTGGAGGGGTTAGGCTAGGAGGTGGTATGCAATGGGCCAAGAACAAGGGACTTTTTAACACAAAATAGAGAGATATAGAGAAATAGATATATGTATGCCTTAACCAATTTTTTGAACCTTTGCTAATGAGGGAGAGGGTCTCTCTTATAGCCAAAGAGGTCCAAAGCTTCTCCAAGAAGCTAAAAAACAAGTTTGAAGATCCTCCATACACGTGTATGGAGGATCAATTCTGTGCCTTCCAGCTGGCACAGCTGGCAACAACTCACAGAGACAAGGCAGGGGGGAGTAGGCCGACCAGGGCAAGTGGTTGATTCAAGTGGTCGGCCGACTAGGTTCAAAAGGGTCAAGTCTCAAAATTTGGTCGGCAGCCTCCTAGGGTGGTCTCCTCACTCAATGCAAGCCAGTGGTATGGTGGGAGACCAGCAATTGTGGCCCAAATTGGTCACAATGGGAGAAAAGTGGTCTCCAAGGAGAAAAGGTGGTCTCCCACCCTTGTACCACCTTCCAAACAATGAAAATAGGGTCCATGCCAAAAATGAACCAAGACGGATGCAAAACGAGAGTTCGGGGGCCAAAATGCGTAGCCGGGTGCCTCGAAAACTGACTGTTAAGCATCGAAAATGGCGTGCGACCACAAAGGTGCTCTCCCGAGCTACAGTGTCCCTCTAGAGAGAGGAAACAAAGTGTGTGCAAAAAACTGGAGCAAACGGAGAAAGTTAAGCGGTCCCGAACCGAGGTGCACGGCCGACGGCTTTGAAGACCGGAAATTGGTCTCCAAATGGGAACAGTGGTCTACGATCACGAAAAGTAGCCTACGGCCACTGAGAGATGGTCTACGAGACCTCTCCCTCCCTTCGGAAAGAGAAAACAAGACCTAGTTCGCAAATCAAGGCAAAGCACAAAAGGGTCCCGAGGTTCGGGGGTAAGGCTCTCAGCTGAAACTCCGAAACCTCAGAACGAGCACAACATGCACCATCACCGAGTACTCTATCGATGACATCTGAGTCTTAAGGTCGGTCAAAAATGGGGTGTCTACAATTACTAATTTTCTTTATAATTTTACTATTATTTTTAATATCAAAATTAGTGTTTATTTTATTATCTTATAATTTAATCTATATCATATAAAATCATGACAGAATAATTACACTTTTATAGCACAGTAGAACAAAAATTATCAAAATAAACAAATAATTTAACTAAATTTATTATATATAAGTATTCAAGTAATACTTTTATAAAACAATAAAATTAAGATTATTAAAATAAATAATTAAAATTATTCTTCTGTAACACGTCATAATATAAAATATCATTATATTAATTAAAGTTAACTTCATTGTGATTTTATGTGAGATATCATATTTCTATAAGTGATTTACCTAGACGTGTAACGTCCAATTTGATATTGATTGTTTAAAATAATGGAACTTACTATTTTTTTTATTTATTAAGTTTTTAGAATCATGTCAAATGATAAATAGTGTGAGTATTATTTTAAAAAATCATGACTCATCGAAAATGATTGTATTTGATTTCAAGTTAAGAATATACATTTTTTTTCTTAACTTTGAAAGAAATTATTTTTGTGATAATTTTTTAGATTGTTAAATTTGTTACACATAAAGTATTAAAACTCAAAATTAATTTTTTATTTTAAAAATAAATTTTCATGCATTGTACTAGTCACCTAGTGGATAATAATAAAAGACTAAAGATAATAATAAAAGACTAATTTCAGTTTAAATAGGAGACACAATTCACTTTGGATTGTCATTCTCATATGTCAAACCAATCCTGTCCCATTCCTTGAACTATATGTATTTGGAGTCTCTGATAATTTCATTCTCACTCATCATTACTCTCTCTCTCTCTCTCTCTCCAACCATGAAGAAGAACTGTGTGCTACTAATCAAACTTTTAACGTGTTAGATTTTGGAGCGGTTGGAGATGGATCTACTGATGATACCCAGGTCAGAAATACTTTTGATTTTTAATTTTTTTAATGACATTATTATCGTTGTTTTAAAACTTCTTTTCATTATCCATGGTAAATTTGTTGGAAATTTAATAGTATTTAATTAACTGTTAATTTTATTTTACTTGTTTAATTGATTGATGTTGCTTGATGGACTTGACCACATACCATAGTTGTAGTAGACATCAGTCTCTCTCAAATGCTTATGTTAATCTCGCTTCATTCCGTATCAGTTATAGTTAAATTCTGTGACATAACATGATTCAAATTGAATTTGCCTTTCGTTTCCTTTACTTTCAAGAATTTTATTCTTGATTTTTGTTTTTGATTTCCTCGGTGGTTGTTCTTCGAAACCTATATACGCCATTGAGAGGAGTTTTTTTTGTTTTTTTTTCCTGCTTTAATTTTTTTTTGATACTTTCAATCATTCTTTAATGTTGTCCTATCAGGTTATGTGTGGTTTGTTGCTCTATTCTGAGAAGTTAAAACTGTTTGCTGATCAAGTAGTATTATTTCCTTAAAAATGTTTCAGTCAGAATATTTTTCATGCTTTTAAATTGTATATTTTTTTGTTAGATGGTGAAATAAGATTGTATTGAAGTATGCTTTTTCAATCAAATAAGAGTAGTGTTGGGAAATAAATAAATGGAACTACAAATCAAAATAGCTCAGGAAGAAAATTATATATCTCCAGGATGGGATCAGCAGTATCTGTTAATTTATCATACTGTGAAACTAATTAGATGTCTTAAAATTTTGTTTTTTTATTTTTTTTGTTTTTTTTTCCTGTTTTCATCCCATCTTTTTCGTTGTTAGGCTTGTAGTCTTCTGCAGTTGAGTTATCTATTTGCTACAAGGGAAACAACTAGGCTAAAAAGAATCTTAGTCTAAAGGAACATAGAAATTGCATGATGAACTGATAGAGGATAAGATCGTAGGTGGAGCTCACTGGGAAAAACATGTTTTAGGTGGCCGTCCTAGATGTTTTTAAAATTCTTCATTTTAATATGTTTCTCTTATTTGTACTTATCAAAAAAAAAAAAAATGTTTCTCTTATTTGTATGTATTGATTTTTGGGGGAATTTCTGTAAGAAAGCCCTGGAAGCAAAATCCATAATGATTTGTTCAGTTGGAATTGAAAACAACAAACTGTAAATAAAAAATTATTTATATAAGACCCCTATCATCTTGGGATTTAAGGGAAAATTTAGTTTCGATGGATCCTTCACATAATATATATATTGATTTTTAGTAACTAAACTTCCACCCATTATATGAAAATTATGCCTTTAATGTTTTTGTTGGTGTCCCTTGTCCTTTTCCATTATGCATTGCACCGTTACATTATGTCATTTTATTTTATGTAAAAGCTAATGTGTTTGTATTGTTATATTGTTTTCCAAATATCATGGACCACTTCAAATTATTATCAATTAAACTTATGTTTATATATATTTATAGTATTATTAGTTGGACTCCCACGCGCGGAGCGCGTGGGAGTCGTGCTATTATTGACTGAGAATAAGATACATCACAATATATAGTATTCTTAAGGTGTTTTTAGATAATTTTAGGGTCATAATATCAATCTACAAATAAATTTGATTAGATATAAAAATTTAAGTTTGAGAGCGTTAAATTCAAATTAAGAATCACCTCTCTCTCTCTATATATATATATAAAAGGAAGTGGATACTTACCAATCAGACCAATTAATTGGACTTATTTATTACCAATTCTAAATTTTTCTTCACTTACTTTTTCTGCCTTTTGGGTACTAAGAAGATGGATTGTTCTATACTTGCATACTAATGGTATACAATAAGTTTTTCAACAGCATGATTGATGGGTTGTCTCGGAAACATCTTCAAACACCTGACTTGTCAAATTCTTGTGGTTTCTTGTTACAAACAAGAGGGGAAATCCTAACAAAATAGAAAGGTTAGACAAATGTTTCACTCAAATAAAAAGTGAAATGATTGAATCTACATACCATATGAAGAATTACTAACAAAACAAATCATATACCATAACAATATTTATATCTATGTCAAACCTTGTAGCCAATGAAGTATTAGTCTCTTTGACAAATCCTCAAATAGCTTCTATGCACAAGTTTTGTATGCCCAACAAGACCATTGTCTATCAAATACAAAATAATCATTGAACAAAGATACATATATATCATAGAAAATTGAACACACGACGTTATAGAGAACCGCTAATAAAAAAATTCCATAGCTTTTGGTCCACTATCCCGATCATGATTTTCCTACCCCCAGAAGGAAAGGTCCTTACAGGTTTTTCAACTTGAATTGATTGCTCAAATAAGTGAAGAATGACAAGGCCTAAACCAAAGCAATCAAGGGTTTGTGTGTGTGTGTGTGTGAGAGAGAGAGGGGGAGATCGATTGAAGACGTGGTTGATAGATTGAAGACCCATATGGCTTCAGATTTGTATAACCAACAAGATTTGTATAACCAACAATGAACTCCAAGTGGTAGTTAAAGCCATATTGCAAATCAATAAACTACGTAATCAGGACAACATAAACAAGTTTTTAGAAAAGAAAATTAACAATTATGCTTTTAAGCTAAGACAAATATTAGATATGTATTCCTCCTCTAAACAAAGGGATTTATATAATGTGAGCAAACATAACCAAAAACCATAATAAAATCTATTGTACCAGAATGTTATAGACTACAGTGTGCTACTAAAAAAGCAAACACAGGCCACAGTTTTTAATTACACTACATGAATACTTCAAAATGTGTGAAAAACTTATCTTCGATATGATGGGATGTGTGCCTACTACACTCTCATTTGAACATATTCCCGAGAGATATCATGTGAGGCAGCAATAGGAGCTGGACCAATAGAAATGTCAGTACTTTCCTTGGAAAACTTTCAATGTATCTTGAGGATTGAAGACTTAGCTCTGTGTTTTCTTCTCTCCTTTTTTGTTATTTTATGGTAAGCATTTATTACCAAAGAAGAAGGAATATACAATAAAGCTCAAGACACATGTCCAAAGGATATACGAGGAAACGACTTGAGAGGCCCACTACCTTTCAAAAATAAGACAACTTGAAACTAAGATTTGTTTGGGATGACCTAAATAAGTGTACTTTTTGTCTTTTTACGAAAAGATGTGCAGAAAAATAGAGAGGTGATGTGATGAAAAAAAGATAAAAAGATGGATTATTTTGGTGTTGCCAAACTTGGCCTAAGTTTCATCTTATTTAGTTTCTTCCTTAAATCAAGAGTAACTTAATAAAAGTTCCCATTTGCGATTCATTTTGCGTATGGGTTGTAAGTGCGACAGCTTATGAACTCGTCAATTGGGTGCCGATGGGTGTTTATTTATACAGATATTTATAATATGAGCTCTCTTGTCTGGTTTTGTTGTATATTTTTTGTGGGTGTAGTTTTCTATCGCAAGTGTCAAAATTCCTTTTTCTTTAATTTTGGTCACTAAAAATGAATTGAGCTGGTTGATCTAATCAGAGTTATTCAAAGTTTTTATTTTGCCTTTTCAATTATTTTAATCTTTCTCACTATCCTACTTTTGTTCCTACTATGATTAAAGACATCAATTTAGACAAATTACATGTATGAAACTTATCCTCAAGATCATAATATAATTTTTTTCCCAATAATCTATTAGGCTTTCAACACAAACCAGATAAGTACTACTGGTGTTGGTGTTGGTGATGGTGGTGGTGGTTCTATGTGTCATTCATTTGAGCATATAGTCGAGCACATGATGGGCAAAAAGAAATTAGAAATTAATAACATGCTGAAGTATCATACAATAGAACTTTAAATTCAAGTAAGAAAAAACTCACAAGCCATATTCCATAACCTTTTTGCAATTCAACAGTTAATCCCATCCATGAATCAATCGCCACATGAAGCCCCAAAAATCAATTAGCAATATTCATGATTTAAATCGAATCAAGGGTTTGTGTAAGTGTGTGTGTGTGTGTGTGTGTGTGTGTGTGGTGGGATTTCTTTGTTTCTAGTGTCGTGTGCATGGCTCAGTTGAAGGCCGTGTAGCCAGCACAAATCGGCTTTACAAACCAAAGCAACAGCTGCGTTACACCATAAGCAGCTGTGTTACACCATCCTTACACTCTTTTTATATAGGTAATAGATATAAAATTTACACTATTATGTAAAACTTTTTATCTAATTGGTTAGATTAAATTCATACCAAATATATATATATATATATATAGATTATAGAAGAATTGATGATTGTAAGGAAAAATAAGTTGGATTCCTAGGGTATTATAAGAAAAGATAATAACTCAAAAAATATGTTAAGAAATTTATCTCGAAAAGTGAAGTGTTTTGATTCAATTTTTGTACAATGAGATCTACACTTAATCTGAATTACACTAGACTTTTTTTTTAGATTAATTTTTTAAGTCGATAACATTGTTATTATATTATTAATAATAATTATAAAAAAAAGGGGTTTTTTTTTTAAGCTCCCTAATAATAACAATTTTCTGCATAAAGGACATTAAAAAATGTAATACTGCCTCAGGTCCCTAACCAAAATACCCACGCATTTTATCAATTTCTTGGACCAAAATACCCTACGTCTGTTCATCTTCAAATGAGTTGAATGTTGACAAGATCAACAGAGATGAGCTTTACGAGTATTGGTCTCAAGTCATTGATCAGAGTTTCGATTCTCGACTCCAGATCTTCTTCGACATGTATGCATTATTATTTTTTCTTTTCAAAAAAATTTAATAGATGTATATATATATGATACATACATATATATATATATATATATACAATTTGTTGCTTACTGTCTTGACTAGTATATATATGATAATTAATCAATTAAGACCATTTGCAACCATAATCAAACAGTCACTCGTGGTTATCTTATCTATGGTTGCAAACATATATATATATATATATGATACATACATATATATATATACAATGTCAGCACATATATATATATATATATATATCCAGTGTTGAATATAACATCTTCAGGTTCAAAATTTCTCTGAGTGTTGAATATAACGTCTTTTGATTTTTTGGGTTTAGTAGAATTGGAGTTTTTTCTGGAAAAGCAATATTTGGACCCCTACTTGAAGAATATTGGAAAAAGAAGCTTGAGGAAGAGGCAGCAGTAGAGGAAGGCTTAAAGTAATCCAGAGAAATTTGAATTTTCTCTGGATTCAACCCAGAGAAATTTGAATTTTCTCTGGATTCAACCCAGAGAAATTCATACCATTAAGTTTAAAGAAAATCTATCACAAACTCATAGAAGAACTATTAATTTGTTTGTGCAGGAAATTGTGATTGAATCAGCAGCAGCAAAACCAATGACAAATTGATAAAATCAGAGTTTTATCGTTCCAGAGAAATTCTGGACCAGAGAAATTTGAAATTTCTCTGGGTTGAATCCAGAGAAATTCTTGGGAAGTCCAGAATTTCTTTGCTTCCAACTGATGATGGGTTGCTTTCCTTCCAACTGTCAAAATTGAACTGCTTTCTGTACATTTGGGGCTTCTTATTGAAGCTTCTTGTGTTCTTGTTTTTGTAAATTTCTCTGGCTTGCTACTACTCTATTGGTGTGGCTAATTTTCTCTGGCATTTATAATTTTCTCTGGCCAAATTACTTTTCTTACTTGTGTGTCTAATTTTCTTTGGCAGCATTTATAATTTTCTCTGGCCACATTATGTTTATGTCTTGTGTCTAATTTTCTATGGCATATTTATTTTGTTCAATGCTACCTTGTAATTTTCTCTGGGATTACAAGGTAATTTTCTCTGTCAAGGTAATTTTCTCTGTAATTTTCTCTGTTGCTACCTTGAAGAACCAATAAGCATCAAGATCAAGACACCAACTTCAAGGGTGATTTTCACTCAACTACAAGCTTAACATTTTCTCTGTCATTTTCATTGGATTATAATAACAAACCTATGATTTTCTCTATACTACAAAGAAAAGTCCAGAAACATGAATAGTGCAAAAAAAAAAAAAAATGAAAAGTGCAAAGAAAACATATCAGAAAACTTTGAAAAGTGCAAACATATAAAAACACAACATATAAGTCCAGAGAAATTTGTAATACTTATCATTTGTAATACAATCATATGATTTTCTCTGGACTACAAAGAAAAGTCCAGAGAAATTTGTGAACTTATGTTTATGTCTTGTGTCTAATTTTCTATGGCATATTTATTTTGTTCAATGCACCATTTCCTCAAAATTTCTCTGTCGTGTAATTTTCTCTGTCATGTTTATGTTGCTACCTTGTAATTTTCTCTGTTGTGTAATCATTGCTACCTTGTAATTTTCTCTGGGATTACAAGGTAATTTTCTCTGTCAAGGTAATTTTCTCTGTAATTTTCTCTGTTGCTACCTTGAAGAACCAATAAGCATCAAGATCAAGACACCAACTTCAAGGGTGATTTTCACTCAACTACAAGCTTAACATTTTCTCTGTCATTTTCATTGGATTATAATAACAAACCTATGATTTTCTCTATACTACAAAGAAAAGTCCAGAAACATGAATAGTGCAAAAAAAAAAAAAAATGAAAAGTGCAAAGAAAACATATCAGAAAACTTTGAAAAGTGCAAACATATAAAAACACAACATATAAGTCCAGAGAAATTTGTAATACTTATCATTTGTAATACAATCATATGATTTTCTCTGGACTACAAAGAAAAGTCCAGAGAAATTTGTGAACTTATATTCACTTTCAATATAACAAAAACAAAAACACATTAACATCAAGAGACAAAAATATATTAAACACAAGCACATAAAAAAATCACAGAGAAAATCTGTTATGTTCACAAAACACTTAATTCAAAAAAAAATTTAAAAAAAAACAAAACATTTACTGCTCTATTGCTACGTCTGTAAATTTCTCTGCCTACTTACAATTTTCTCTGTGATTTTCACTGCACTACAAGTTTACAATTTTCTCTGTGATTTGAGTTCAATTATAGTAACAAACCTGCAATTTTCTCTGCACTACACAAAAAATGCAAAGTGAACAAAAAACAGAGCACAAAACGCAGAAAAACAGAGCACCAAAAAGGAACTCATAACCATGTTGACAGAGAATGAAAAAGCAACTCCAAAAATCAAAATCAACTCCATCGAAAATTCATCAATAATAGATAATGAAAAATTAACTTCAAAAATCAAAAAGAACAACACTGAGTTCGTCTCTCTCACATTGATCAAAACTAAAAACAAAAACCTAATTCAACACCTACACGATCAAATCAAATCAAAAATTGAAAACTTATCTATTTCAACTCCACATGAAATCAAATCAAACACAATGAACCAGATTTCAACTCCTACACGATCAATCAACACCTACAAACAACGAACATGATTTCAACTCGTACAGGATTTCAACACCTACAAACAACGAACAGGATTTCAACACCTACAAAACCCTAGAAAATCTCCACAAAAATCTGAATCGTCAAATTCATCCTCACGTAATCTCCCACAAAATATCAATATGATCTTTAGCTGCCAAATTGAAAACAACGTATATTATAAACAAGGGTAAGACAGGTATTTTACACTCTAAAATAACATTGAGGGACCTTAGGCTACAAAAGAACACATTGTGGACCTAATCCATTACTAAAAGTTGGATAGGGACCTTAAACCGATTTTCCCTAAAAAAAAATGCTTATAAGTTTAGTTGTGTGTGCAGTCTTTTGAGGATGCATGGAAGGCTACGTGCTCAGCAAGGGAAGTTTCAGGTTTTAGTCTAACCGTGCACGTTCCTGATAGCTATAAGTTCTTGCTACAACCTGTAATCTTTAGTGGCCCTTGCAATTCCGAAGCCGTTAACGTCGTGGTAATTACAATTTTAGATTCATAAATTTTCTCATATCATATGTCATCATTATAGGTCAAATTATTTTTTGCGTCTCAAATATTTTATTAAAATTTTTGTACAACTAAAATCATTAGTACAAATAATTTGAAATATTTACTTCAATATTGTGGGCTTATACTGGCCCAATAATAACACGGTACAATCTTTCTTTTAACTAGAAATAAGTTATCCTATCCTACATTTCAATATTTTCATTTTTCTCTTATTTATTTATTTTTAATATATTGTTATTGAATTGTTAAATTGATATGGTTTATTATAGATAGGTGGAAACCTAACAGCACCAAGTCATCCTTCAAAATGGAAGTGTGATAGAAGTAACTGCCAATGGATAGGATTTACTGAGATCAATGGTCTCTACATTTATGGCACTGGTACTATTAATGCCCAGGGTACCAAATGGTGGGGTTCCTCCAATGTCAATCACACTAGAAAGGCAAGAAGCCTCCTCTCTCACTTCATTTAATTATTTTAAAAATAATTATCACTGTCACACCATTTTAATTTTAATTTTTTGTACAAAATAAATATTTTTTTTTTGGCTTTACTAATATAAGTCTCTTTTCTTCTTTTCAGTACCATGGGTCAAAACCAACGGTGAGTGACACTAGATTCTTTGTTTTTAAATTATTTTGTTCCTATGTTTACATTGTAAGTACTACATAATGTTTCGAAATAATATTTTTGAAAACATTTAATAATTTTTCATGTTTTTACAGGGGTTCGTAATAGCACATTCCAACCATGTGCATATAAGTGACCTAACCTTCATAAACAGCCCTCAAATGCATATGGCGTTGGAAAGATCGACATGGGTATATGTTTATAATCTCACCATCACTGCCCCCGGCGATAGCCCAAATACTGATGGCATACACATTCAACATTCCACACACGTCTTCATAAGCCAAACTCACATTGGAACTGGTATATTATCAAACAAAATAATACTATCTCTCTTAATTTTATACCGTGTGACCAAAAAAAAAAATTATTGTGCAAGATATTTTGTTTTGAGATTCCTACATAATTCTACCATTGGAAGCATTTTGCAATGATCCAAAAGATTTGGAACTGAAAGTCGATGCATGGCGCTTTACATATGTATATTTTAATGCAGGAGATGATTGTATTTCCATCGGAGATGGTTCATTATATCTCAACATTAGCATGATCACATGTGGACTAGGTCATGGCATAAGGTAACAGGAAAGACCTTTTTACAGTTCCCTCTATCTTTTGTTATTGTTGTTATTATTTTGAAATTGATTTCATTTATTTTTAAATTCCTTCTTTGATAAAAGTATTGGAAGTTTAGGTATAAAAGGGCCATATGAGATAGTAGAGAATGTCTATGTAAGCAATGTGGAATTCAGAGGAACTTCAAACGGAGCAAGAATCAAGACATGGCAGGTAATTAGTGAACACATGATTATTAGAGTTATGATATCAAGAATATAATATATGAGGCAAATTTGTAAGCTTATCACTTTAATACAAAAAAACTCAATGCCTATTAATATCAATAAAATCATTGTTATATTATTTGATAAATAACTATTTTTCTCGTTTGTTTTGTTGTTAATTATATTGTCCCTTTGGCATGCTTAGGAAGGGAGCGGATTTGCTAGGAACATTGTGTTTGAGCATATAAGATCCATTGGTTCAGTTCATCCCATCATCATCGATCAATACTATTGTGACCACACACATTGCAAAAATCAAGTGAGCATTTCTTACTCTATGACTATGACTCTTTTTTTACTTGGATTTTTTAGTTTTGTACTCAAAAATAGTAATTTTTTGATCTTTTCAAAATACATTAATCTAACTTAACATTGTGATTAATGTAATTAACTTTCTCAGAAATCAGCCGTGCAAATTAGCAATATCAGATACAGTTATATTTACGGGACATCGAAGGAAGATACAACGATACACTTTGCATGCAGTGAGATAGTTCCATGCAAAGATATTATGTGTGTCAATTTTCGACCACAATGCCAACTTAGTACTCAACTGGAGAACACCGGCAGAATAGGTTAAGCCCGAACGACCTGCAACAGAAAGAAGAGTTTTAGGCGGTGGCTCATCCACCTGGGGGTACTCTGACGATCAAGTCAGTACTCAATATCTCTCAAAGATAACCAATAGTGCTTAATTCACTAGACAGAATATCAAAAGCATACCTTCGACCCATGGGGGTGCCTCCCTTTTATAGCCAACACAATCCTAGTCCCAATAGGAGCTTAGCTCTAATGGACTTAGGATTACTGCTAATCTTAGACTCCTAGTGGGATTAGGATAAACTCTCTAAGAGTCTCATCTTTACCCAAACTGAAGTCTTCTCTCATTCTAGGACTCTTGTCCCTTATCCGCTTATCTCGGATTCCGGTATTCTCACAGATAACCTCGGCTTAGCCGAGATTACCTCGGCGTCATGACCAGGACGCGTGGCACCTCGGCTGGCACTTCGGTGACACCTCGGCCACGTGTTGTCATTCAAAAATTATGTCCTCACAGATATGTGTATATATATATATATATATATAAATGACATCTACCTTCAATCGACTCAACTGTGTACAGAAACGACGTCGTTATGTCAAAATGTTGCTGGAAGGAAAAATGGTCCAGTTTTGCCTAGTGTCGCTTGCTTGACTGATTGATAAATTTGTACTAATTCAAAATGAGTACCATATCTACTATAGTCAATATATAGTTAAATTTATTTTGCTGATTTTCGTACCAACTCAAGGTTTTATTCGTATTAAAGGTATCTAAAGTTTGCTTTTCAGAACAAATGTGCTATTTAATGCTTTGTTAGTCATATGATATATAGATTCACATTTAATATAGGGTGAGTTTTAATTACAATAAATTTAGTTTACGCATTTTATTTTGATCACTTTTTGAAACTATTCTTGTTTTTAAAAAGTTGTCAAGTTCCAAATAATTCCACGTATGGGGCATTTAAAAAAAAAATCAGTGCAATGGGACTTACTAGCTACTAAGGGTGCTCAGGGAATATTTTGATACGTTCAAACCAACTAAATCGAACCCGAATCGATTCGTCACATTTTAGATGGATACGTGATGACAAGCGGACGGTTGCAGATTGATTTTTTTTAATCAATCTAATTTTGGACGGATGACGGATTTGAGATTTTTTTGACTACAACCGAACAGCCAAACCGTAAGCACCCCTAATAATTTGTAAGACTTTGTGTTTTCAATTTATTTACATATTTTGTTTGTATTTTCAATTGAAAAAGAGTTTAGATATTCTGTTGTATTTTCAATTTGTTTTCAATTTGAAATCCTTTTATCAAATGACAAGTGTTGATATTTGGTATTTTTGTGTGGAAAATATAAGGCTTATTTTCGTCATTTTTTTAAAAAAATCAAATTAAATAGTTTTTGAATAAAAAAAAAGTAATGAAATAGTTTTGATAATGCATGATTTTCTCATATATTTATTTTTAGTATTTGATAATTTACTTGATAAGCTTTTTAATGAAAAATCATTAAAAAATACGTTATATTTTTGTTTTATCTAAATCTCAAAAATTAAATCCATTCAACACGTTGGTATTCAAGAAAATAGATAATAAATACATTTTTGAAAATATCAAATTCTTTGAAGTTCAAATTTAAAATTGAAAAATGTCCAACTAGTCTCAAATTAATCTAAAAGTTAATGCCAACATAGATGTTTAAATCTTATCATTATCCTAAAAGTTTACGCAATAAATGTTTAAAAAAATTTGACTCCAAATTTTTTATTTATTTTCAATTTAAATTATTTGTCTATAAGTAAAATTAACAATATATATATATATATATTAGTCATTAAACTCAATAAAAAAAATATTTTAGATATTTTATGTACACTTACATTGAATTTAATAACAAAAATACTCTTCTTCTTCTTTTTGTGTATATTGAAAGCAAATCAAAAGATTGTAATTTAAATGGACAAAATAAAAAAAATTCAATATTTATAAATTAAAATATTGTAATTTAAATTGACAAAATAAAAAATCTAATATTTATTTTATTATAAGTCTCAAAGGATTATTTTTTATTTGAGCAATGCTTGGTAGCCTGAAAAGAAGGTTGGCTCGAATGGTTCGAAATTCATCTTACCGGTCATTTAGGCAAACGTCCAACCGGTCATCCGATGAGAAGGTTGACAGTCGCAATAGACAAAGACGACAACTGCAGAAGACAAGTTTTCACCCGGTCATCCGAGTGGACGTCTGGTGAACACTCATTCGGGCCATTCGAGTCCCTTCTGTAACAACCCAGATTTTTAATTATTCTGTAGAATTTATACTAATATTATTTAATCTCAGTTTGAAAAATATATAATTTATTATATATTATTATGTGTAATTTTGTAAAATAATATAATTAGTAAAAGTTTAGGGGTCAAAATATAAATAATAATAATATAGATAATATAAATAATAATAATAATGGTGTGGTACTAAAATAAATAATTAATTTTCTGTTAGTATGAAATAAAATATAATTTAATTAAGAATTAATTAATTTATATAATTATATTAAAATATTAGATCAAAGTGTAATTATTTTAAATAATTATTTGGAATAAGATTGAATCTACCAATTCATTATCAAAATCTGAGGGATATTTATGGCCTGGCCACGTGTTGCCCGATGGATGGCCTCACCACCCTATAAATAGGAAGAGTGATCAACCTGAGAAAGGAAAAGAAAGAAAAAACGAAAGAAAGAGAGGAAAAGGAAGGAAAAAATAGTGGAAGTCGAAAAAGTTTTTGATAGTAGAAAGAAAGAGTAAAGTATTAAAATTAATGTGAGTTATATTATATCTTAAGTTACTAAAATGTATTTTATTTATGTTTTGACTTACCAAAATCTATTTTACACAAGTTATGTTTTATTAGCATATTAATAAAAGTTATATTTTATAAAGATTTCAGTTACGTGATTTTATTTCTGAACCCTATTTGCTTAAAAGGAAATCCATGGATATGATTGTTTATATTTTAAAGAATATTTGACTATGACCTTATATACAATTATGTTTTGTAAGTATCACTACGGGAGTCCCACGCATTGGGGGACTTAAATAACCATTGGCCTCTGTTTGGCCACTTTATGACTCTCTGTTTGTCATGGATCTATCGACCTCTGTTCTGTGCGGAGCTAAGTGTTACACTATTGTGGGAGCCACCTCTAAAATCCGTACGAGCCACCTCTTGAATCTGTACCTCTGTTCTGTGCGGACCAAAGTGCTGTGCGGAGCTAAGTGCTACACTGTTGTGGGAGCCACCTCTAGAATCCGTACCTCTGTTCTGACTGTCACTTCTGTGACCTCTGTTCTGTTCTGCACCGTGGTTATGGTTAGTTATTTACATAAAATCTGTATTTCAGTTTCTGCCACCTAAATGATTTATTTACATAATCTGAATTTTGCTACTTAAAGGATTATTTGTTCCGACTCAGTTATCCTAAATGTTTTGGCCTAACTAACTATCCATGGTTATTTCGTGTCCCTTATACTCTTGGTATAACATTTTTCACTCTGTCATGTGCTTATAGTTGTTTACCAATTTTCAGGAAATAGCTTTGGAAAGTCTTAGATGCGGGGCTGCGGAATAGACACACACAACACTTTTATTGATATTTTTCTATGTAAATATCAGCTTTTTTGGTCAGTAATTTTGTAATAAAAATAGAAACTCCAATGATTATTTTGGTACTCTCATTTAAATATCACTTCCGCTTGCGTTTATTAATTTGTTTATGAATTGGCCGGAGGTAAGTTCAGTTACTGGCCATCACGATGCTTAATCATTGGGTACGGGGAGCGGGTCGTGACACCTTCTTTTTGGGCTACCAAGCATTAATCTTTTTATTTTTATTTTTTTATTGTAATTGTTGTAAAGATTTTTTTTAGTGAAAATGTGGTCCTTTTTGTCAAAAACAAACTTTTTTTTAAAATTATTTATAACTTATCCGTATCAACTAAAAAACAGGTGCCTAAA
Organism: Camellia sinensis; assembly: GCF_055761805.1. Classification (NCBI taxonomy): domain Eukaryota; kingdom Viridiplantae; phylum Streptophyta; class Magnoliopsida; order Ericales; family Theaceae; genus Camellia; species Camellia sinensis. The sequence goes on along the minus strand of NC_138961.1, from coordinate 240,752,611 downwards.
AAAATCTAAATCAAACGGAGCATTGGTTGTGCTATGATTCCTCTAATTGAATGCGCGATTTATTTGGGATTCTAAAGAGAGACTCCATAAAACCCTATAGTATTGGTTACGATAATCCAGTACGTTATAATACCGCAAGTAAGTAGGATATTGAGATTGCAATTTTGATAACTATCTGTTATTGCAACCTTTTAAACAAACGGAGCATTAATTGTGTTGTGATTCCTCTAATTGAAGGTGCGATTTAATTGGGATTCTACAGAGAGAATATATAAAACCCTATAATATTGGTTACAATAATCTAATACGGTACAGTATCGTAAGTAAGTAGGATATTGAGATTGCGATTTTGATAACTATCTGTTATCGCAACCTCTGCTTAAACATTCACAGCTCTCTCTCTCTCTCTCTCTTTCTCTCTACGCGGTACAAAGGCCATGTTTAGTTCTCTTTTAAAATGTTCGTTTGGCATGCCTTTGGAGTTAAAATAATCATATAAAATAAAATAAATTATTTTAGTTAAATAAGAGAAAATGTTACATTTAATTTATAATCATTTCATTTTTTTTCTTATAAAATTTAAAAAATTCAAAAAATCTATTTCAAACGAGACTTTTTAACTTGTTTGACAACATCACTTTTTAGTCTAAGGCTTCGTTTGAGAACAGGTTAATTTAGTAACTTTTTGACTATTTGGCTAAAAAAAACTAGTATGTTTGGGATGACTTTTTGATTTTTTACGAAAAGATGTGCAAAAAGTAGAGAGAAAAGAAAATATTTGACTTTTTGATATGAGTTGTTGACTTTTTGACTAATTTAGTAACTTTTTGGCTAAAAGGGAAGATTCCCAAACGAGGCCTAAAAGCTAAAAATTCACTAAAAAAATCAAAAGTCAATAACCTATACCAAAAAGTCAAATATTCTATTTTTTTTTTTACTTTTTACACATTTTTTTGTAAAAAAATTAAAAAGTCCTCCCAAACATACTAATTTTTTTTACATTATATTTTAATCAAAAAGTTAAAAAATTACTAAAAAAACCTGTCCCAAACGAGACCTTAAAATAACTAAAAAATCAAAAAACCAACTCACAAAGCTCAAAATCACAATTCCAATGAAAAAAAATTTAAAACTCTTTCTAAAATTCATAACTAAACACACCGTTCAAAACTTAATTTAAAAAATTATTTTCAAAACGGAAACCATGTCACAAAACTCAATTTTAAGCTCTTTTTAAAACCCAAAACCAAACCCTTTTCTCTGCTTAAACATTCTCAGCACTACTCTCTTTCTCTCTCTCTCTCTCCACGGTCCCAATCTCTTCTCTGTTTCTCTCTCATCGTTTCTTCGCTTCTTTACTACAAGTATATATGTATATGTTCGCCACTCATGAATGCTTGTTTAATAGTTGAAACTTTGATGTATTAGGGTTTGTTCAACCGAAAATAGAACCTTTTTTTTTGGGATTAAGTAGTCGATTCTTGCATGAATTTGATATCGAAACTAGAGAAATATATCACTGAGATTTGTTTTTAGCTTTGTAGTTTTGTTATATTGTTTGTATCAGATCTCAATTTTGTTGTTCATATAAGAATTTGTGGTTTTGCTTTTTGAATTTTTGTTTTGCGAGTCATTAGCTTATTTATTATCCATGGTAGATTTGTTGGAAATTTAATAGTATTTAATTAATTGTTAATTTTATTTTACTTGTTTAATTGATTGATCTTGCTTGATGGACTTGACTACATACCATAGTTGTAGTAGACATCAGTCTCTCTTAAATGCTTATGTTAATCTCGCTCCATTCCACATCAGTTATAGTTAAATTCTGTGGCATAACATGATTCAAATTGAATTTGCCTTTTGTTTCCTTTACTTTCAAGAACTTTATTCTTGATTTTTGATTTTGATTTTGATTTTGATTTCCTCGGTGGTTGTGCTTTGAAACCTATATATGCCATTGAGAGGAGTTTTTTTTTGTTTTTTCTTCCTGCTTTAATTTTTTTTTTTTTTGATACTTTCAATCATTCTTTAATGTTGTCCTATCAGGTTATGTGTGGTTTGTTGCTCTGCTCTGAGAAGTTAAAACTGTTTTCAGATCAAGTAGTTATTTCCTTAAAAATGTTTCAATCAGAATATTTTTCATGCTTTTAAATGAATAAGATTGTATTTTTTTTGTTAGATGGTGAAATAAGATTGCATTGAAGTCTGCTTTTTCGACCAAATAAGAGTAGTGTTGGGAAATGAATAAATGGAAATACAAATCAAAATAGCTCAGGACGAAAATTATATATCTCCTGGATGGGATCAATAGTATCTGTTAATTTATCGTATTGTGAAACTAATTGGATGTCTTAAAATTTTGTTTTTTTGTTTTCATCCCATCTTTTTCATTGTTGGGCTCGTACTCTTCTGCAGTTGAGTTATCTATTTGCTACAAGGGAAACAACTAGGCTAAAAAGAATCTTAGTCTAAAGGAACACAGAAATTGCATGATGAACTGATAGAGGATAAGATCGTAGTTAGCTTTTTCTGTATCCAGTTATCATGGATGTTCTTAGAACTGGTACTTCACTGTGTCAATGCAGATTTGTACAAGGTGCTTGTGAAGGAGCTTGCTCAGACTCTGGAGAGACAGTTCTCCAGAAATGCAGAATCTCGAGCTGCAGGCATGGTAATAAATACCATGGGATGGATAGAGGGTGTTGGTTATGAGGTAACTGAGTTTCAAGTTTCCATTGTTAGTCCTGCTTGTTATATTAAAATTCATGAGTACTCCATTAGTATCGATTATGTGAGATATGTTGTTTAATTAGTATAGTGTACGAGCACGAAATAATTCTTCTCGTATAATCCTGTTGATCAAGTTTGCGCTCCTCCAAACGTCGTCGCTTTATTTCCTGAAAACACAAACGTGAACTAGCCGGTGGGTGTGTGTCGGATACCTCTCCGATGCCTAAGTCAACAAAATAGACGAATAGACAAAAGCTCTGTGTATTTGGGAATCAAAGTTGTGTTACCTCTCCATAGGTGATGTTGTGAGCTTTTATAGGTTCCGCGTGGCACAATCCTAGTAGGACTCTTATTCCTCCATGTAGAGTCCTCCTAGGAATCACACTCCTGAAAGATAATACTTATTTTTCAACACCCCCCTCACTGCTTAAATCAAGTGAGATGGTCTTTACCTCGCTAGTGTGACAAAACGACCAAGCTAACATAGCCACGCTAAAGCGGCAGAAATGACCGAGCTCCAACTAGCTCAATTCTTCACTTCATTGCTTGTACCTCGGTTTGGTCCGTCGAGATCGAGCTAACCATAGCAAGCTTGGATCGGGCTAATCAAGAGCAAGGTCTTGAGGAAAGCTCAAATCATCTTGGTTCAAAATGGTATGACCGAGCTAATTACACCACACTGACCGTGGTAACCCCAAGGACAATTGGACCGAGCTAATCTGTAAGGTCCTTTTACTAGGCCTTTTTTACGACGGCTCATAGAATGGCCCATTACCCAACTCGGCCTAATTTACTTATAAATTACCCTCTCAATTGCCTCTTAATTCCATCTGCGCAGCATGATTGGGATTACCCGTTACCAACCGAGCTAAAAGCTTTTGCCTTTCAACCGAGCTAAAATACCGCCGGGCTACCAATTGGTTCGGTCAAAAAACGTCTCTTCAGTCACGCTGTCATCTGAATCGCTTGCTATTCCATAGACACGTGGCTGGCCCCTATTGGTTGAGTACAGCTGTCAACGCCGACTTCGTATCTCGCGAATTTTGAACAGTCCCGCATTTTTTCACTCTTTTTACTCCAAAACCATATGCTTTGAACCATTCATTTCTACTATTCATCTTCCCTCTCTCTTTTCCTCTAAGTTTTTGTTCTTGCAACCACAGTGCCTGCGAATCTTGTGCTTTTGCTGATATTGTTTCCATCTTCAGCTCCTTCATTCTTGACTGGTATGTGGCTCAAATCTGTTTCCTTTCTGTTTATTTCGTACTGTTTTGTAGCACATAGCGTAGTATGCATGTTCCTCAAAACACTTTGTAGTTTCCATGGGACATGGCTACTTTTGCCCAAGAACCATGTAATAGATCTACTAGATTCACAAACAATCTAGGACACAATGCTTTTGATGCAAAATAATACTTCAACCGAGCTAGGAAGTCATTTGTATTAGGTGCGAACCTAGCCAAACTAGACAACCAAACTAAAAACTTTATGCCATACTTTTAGTTTTAATAGGTCTAAGTACCTCCTGTATCAATTTGCCGAGCTAGCGAACTATATTAGGTTTGCGCAATATCGTGCTAGAAAGCCTCAACCACCGACCGAGCTATATCTTGGAGCTAAACTAGCTCCCTGACTTAGACAAAATCGAACTAAGAATGTGTCACCATAAACCTCAACCGGGCTACGAACTTCTCATTTACCTAGCCGGGCTAAAGTCCTTTGTTCCAACCGAGCTAAGAATGAAAAGTATCCTATGTAGCCGAGTTAGGACAACATTTATTTTAGCTTTGTTACTTTTAGCACCACCCATCAACCTGTGCTTAACACTTCTCCTGTTCACTTTGTAGACTCTGACTAGGTTGGCTAGGCACCTCCTTTGCATGTTCAACCGAGACACCCAACAGTCTTCTCAGCACCAGGCTAAATTATACATAATTTAAGCCCACATGGGTAAATATAGGTTTTTAGTAAACTCCCCAGGGGCCATGGCCGGGTTCCGAAGGAACTACAACATTCCCGATGACGTTCACCTTAGTTTGGCCGAACTAGACACCATTCCCCGGGGTAAAACGGGCTTCGTTCCCTTCACCCTTTTTTCAATTATAGAAACCGGACTCCGATTCCCTGTACAGCCTCTTCTTTGTAAATTCCTCAAACAAACAAACCTTTGCCCAACCCAGCTTTCCACAAATTCGTACAGAATAGTAAATGGCATTACCGAGCTAAAGTGCCGGCTTGGCCTCAACCTCGATTTAGCCAAGATATTTCACCAATACTCTCTAGGCCAAAACGAAGACGGCTGGGTTTATTATTTAAGAATAAGGTGTCGCCGTGAAAAGATAATAAAGAAGACCCCGGATAAGAACGTCAATGATGACGATTTTTTCTGGATTTCTGGGAATTTTAAAGACCATGAGGCCCAGATCCCAGGCGACCGAATTAACTGGAACAAAGGAGTTGCCGGTATAATTACCTCGACTTAGTTTTGTGCTTTCTTTACCGCTGATTTCATTTTCAACCGGTCTAACCATTGTCTTTTTTCTTTATGCAGATTTGAACTTTCTCAAGTCCCAGTACAGCTACCCCAACCTTGATGCCCTTCACGCTGCACTAAGATATCCAAATCGAAGTTGGGCCGAGCTACTCAACTTCGAGCTGACCTACAGATACAGTAGCATGAGGAAGACTAGGGTGATAGACTTCCTCTTGGAGCCCTCTCATAAACCTGATCCAACCTTCCCACAAATTAATCTTATCCCGTTGATTGCAGAACAAGAGATGGTAAAAAAGAGAGTAGTGAGAGCTCTTATCACTGAAACCAACCAGGCCGAGGTACCTCCAGCTAGCCAGACAAACGAAGCCGTGGTAGCGCTTCCCACCTCCCAGTTGTCATCATCTAGGCCAAGCAAGCATGCTCAGACTTCCACAACCGAGCCACGCCTTGTTGATGAGGAGGAAACCATGATTCCACAAACCACACCACCAAGCCCACAACCCGAGCATTCAGACCGGGCTAGCCCATCAGAATGGGTGCCCAAGGTCAGCTACAAAAATCAAGCTATCACTGATTTCGACTCAGTGGTAGCCGAAAAAGACCATTCGCTGGCCTTTAATCTCGCCAAGAGCGTCTGCCTTCCAGCCGATATGGAACATCACGAGCACCTAACCGAGCTAAAGGCCATTCGCTCGACAACAAAATCAATGGTGTTGGTAAGTTCTCATTTTCCTTCTCCAAACTTCAATATCTTTTCGCTCGGTTCATCTCAAAATTGTTTTTCTCCTTTTGCAAGCCTTACAGAAGAACCACATGGCTCACAAGCGCGTGTTGGAACTTCGAAAGACCACGAGGCAGGCCGTGGCAGAGGCCAATGCTAAATCGGCCGAGCTAAAAGAATCCCAGCAGAAGATGGCCGAGCTGCAAACCGAAGTAGCCCGGCTCATCGGCTTAGTCAATTCGGCTGAAGTAGATAAGCAGAGGGCTGCGGCCGTGCTGAAAGATAAATATCTGAGCGAGCTAGCCAAGCTCAAGGGAAAGAAAAATGCAGAGATCGTCGAGCTGGAAAAGAAGGTAGACGACGCGGAAGACCGTGGTTATAAAGAGGGCGAAGCCATCTACATCAAGCAATGCGAAGCTACAAAGGATATTTTCTTCAAATGTGGATGGAAAGCGGCCGTGGCATAGCTCGGCCATGGTCCAGAGACCGAGGTCTTCCAAAAGCACCCGCCACATTACATACCAAGCTACATGGTGGAGTATGCTACAACTATTCAACAAAAATTTCTTCAAAAATGGAAAGAAGAAGAAGAATCTGAGCCCAACAATGCCCCGGCCGTCGTCAATGATCCCGTTGTTCAATTAGCTCGGGTGGAGCCACCGGTGGAAGACTTGGTAGACAACGTGACCGAGCTACCTGCTAAGACCAGGCTTCGAGTTGATTTGGACGCGGATCTTGACTACCTCTTTGCTTGATCTTGTATTTTCTTCTTTTTGCTTTTGGAAAGAAACTGTAGCCGGGCTAAGGCCCCATCTTTGTACTTGATTTGAATTTTCAATGAAATCTTCTTTTGTTTCAACTGTTGTTTTGGTTTACTTTCACGCTTGCATTTACTTTCTAATTGTAATCTGAATGTAGTATAACATTTTCTGGCTGAGATACCTATCTCGATCTTATCCTTGGCACTTCTATGGTTATACCTGCCAACCTCGTCAGCCTAGGTTTTTACCTCGGCTGAAGATTACCAAAAGTTATTCCAGCCAACCACTCTTCAGCCTTGATCTTTATCTTGGCTGAGGAGTACTAAGTGTTGGTTTTTCCAGCCAACCACTCTTCAGCCTTGATCTTTATCTTGGCTGAGGAGTACTAAGTGTTGGTTTTTCCAACCAACCACTCTTCAGCCTAGATCTTTATCTTGGCTAGAGAGTACAAAATGTTGGTTTTTCCAACCAACCTCTTCAGCCCAGATCCTGACCTTAGCTGAAGAGAGTTCAAAGTTGGTTATTCCTGCCAACCTAGAGTGAAATGTTTGGTTATTCCTGCCAAACGTCCTGCAGCCTCGATCCTTATCTTGGCTTAGGAGAAGTGTTGGTTTTTCCAGCCAACCTCTTCAGCCAAGATCTTAATCCTAGCTGAAGAGAGCTCAAAGTTAGTTATTGCTGCCAACCTAGAGCGAAGTGTTTGGTTATTCCTGCCAAACGTCCTGCAGCCTCGATCCTTATCTTGGCTTAGGAGAAGTGTTGATTTTTTCAACCAACCTCTTCAGCCCAGATCCCAATCTTAGCTGAAGAGAGCTCAAAGTTGGTTATTCCGGCCAACTATGCTTTCAATGCCCCTAGCTCGCTGAAATAATTTTTTACAAAAGGAAACAACTATGCTGAAACGAAACTACTTGTTTTATTGATAAAGGAAAAATTACAAGTAAGTTTAAAGAAAAGCTAAAAATAAAATAGTTTGAGATTGACAGTGTTCCATGGCCTGGGAATGGCTTTGCTGTCCTTGTCTTCCAAGTGGTATGCCTTTTTTCTTGCTATTTCAACCACTTTGTAAGGTCCTTTCCAATTGAGCCCTAACTTGCCATCTCCGGGTACCAGGGTGTTTCCCATAACTTTGCGCAGCACCCAATCTCCAACCTTGAATTGCTTTGGATGTACTATCTTGTATATTTTCTGGATAACTTTTGCTGGTATGAGGCAATGTGAACCAGTGCTTTTTCTTTTCTTTCTTCTGCAAGATCGAGCTCTAGTGCTATGGCTTCTCCATTTAAGTCTGGGTCAAAATTTTTGCTTCTAATTGTGGGGAGGCCAACTTCCAGTGGGATTACTGCTTCCATGCCATAGGCCAAGGAAAAAGGCGTTTCTCCAGTAGACCGCCGAGGTGTGGTACGGTAAGCCCATAAAACATGAGGGAGCTCCTCCTCCCACTTGCCTTTTGCTTTCTCCAGTCTTTTCTTCAATCCATCCAAGACGACTTTGTTTGATGCTTCCGCTTGGCCATTTGCTTGGGGGTATGCTGGTGTAGAATTGTAGAATTCTATCTTGTACTCTTCACAAAAGCCTCTAAAAATTTTGCCATCGAACTGAGTGCCATTGTCAGATATTAGAGCCTTGGGTATGCCGTACCGAGTGATGATATTCTGCCAAACGAACTTCTTCACATCTTTCTCCTTTATTGATGCTAGTGCTTCTGCCTCACCCACTTTGTGAAGTAGTCTGTTGCTGCAAGAAAGAACTTTCTGTTGCTGGGTGCCGTCGGAAGTAGTCCTACTATGTCCAAGCCCCACATTGCGAAGAGCCATGGGCTAGTTAATGGTAGAAGCTCTCTGACTGGTTGATGTATTTGGTGTGCGAACTTTTGATATTTCTCGTACTTCTTGACATACTTCTTTGAATCTGCTTGTATGTAAGGCTGCCAATATCCCTGCGAGATTGCTCTGTAAGCCAATGATCTTCCCCCTTGGTGGCTTCCGCATATGCCCTCGTGTATCTCGAACAAGAATGCTTCGATTTTGCTGGGATGAACACACTTTAGGTAAGGTCCTGTGAAGGATTTCTTGTACAAGGCCATAGATGAGGAGAGCCAAAATCATTGTGACTTTGCTCTTATTTTGTTGGCCTATTTTTTCTCTTCGGGTAAGACGCCGTCTTTTAAGAACATTATAATGGGGTCCATCCATGAAGGGCCTAGATCGGCACAACATACCTCTGCTACTTCGGGTTCTTCAATGCTTAGTCTTGGTAGGAAGTCGATCAATAGTGGATGTGGGATGAATGTATCTGCATCGAAGCAAAGCCTGCTAATTCATCTGCTCTGTTGTTTTCTTTTCTGCCAATCTGCTCTATCCACACTACTTCGAACTTCATGATCTCCTTTCTGACTAACTCTTGATACTTGGCGATCTTCTCATCCTTTGCTTCGTAGTCGCCTGAAATCTGGTTTACTACCAGCTGGGAGTCGCTGGAAACCATTAGTTCGATGGCCTGCATGAAAAGTGCTGATTTTAGGCCTGCTAAGAGCGCTTCATACTCCGCCTCATTGTTTGATGCTGGGAAGCCTAGGTTGACTGCTTGTTCCACTACTAGGCCATCTGGTGAGATGAGGACTATGCCAAGTCCTACACCGTGCCTGTTAGATGCTCCATCCACAAAGAGCTTCCACATCTCTCCAACGAACAGCTTCCAGCAAGTGGAGGGTTCGGATGATGCCTTGGGGTCATGAGTGTTACTGGTATTTTTTTCCAAGTCCACGCTTATTGTTTGCCCCTTGCTATCTGATTGTACCAAGTTTTTACTTGTTGATGAGTCTTTGCTTGGCGTAGCATGGTTTGCCTCTTCTACACTTTCCTCAACCCGATATGCCTTGGGATGTGGCTGAGTATTCTGTATTAGGGGTTGCGCATTTCCTGTAGCACTTTCCGTCCCCATTTCGATTGTACCAGTCAAGTCAACTGGGCAGATGTGATGGCTTCCTGGTGTGAACTCTGCCACAAAGTCTGCCAGAGCTTGAGCTTTTATTGCGGTTCTGGGTTGAAACTTGATATCATACTGTCCCAATTCCACCGCCCACTTCAAGATTCGCCCAGAAAAGTTCGCCCTCTCAAACAAAGCTTTTAATGGGAAAGCTGTTAGGACGATTATAGTATGGGCGTGGAAGTAATGAGACAACTTCCTTGATACCATCATCAAGGCTAAGGCCAGTTTTTCCAATGGCAAGTACCTGGTTTCTGCGCCCAGTAAGGTGTTGCTGACATAACAGATGGGCAGGTGTTGGATTCCTTCTGCTCTGACCAACACCGCGCTGACTGCGTGCTGTGAAACTGCCAGGTACAAAAAGAGCTCTTCTCCTGGTATTGGGGTTACTAGCAATGGTGGAGAAGACATGTATTCTTTCAAGCTTTCTAGGGCGTGGTCACATTCTTCGTCCCACTCAAACTTGGCTTTTAATGTTTGGAAAAATGGTCGGTATCTATTTGACGATCGACTTATGAACCGGTTGAGCGCAGCTGCCAGGCCAGTGAGATGCTGCACTTCTTTTACTGTGTTGGGCCTCTTTAGATCTTGGATAGCTTTGATCTGAGAGGGGTCTGCCTCTATACCTCGGTTGGTCACCAGGAAGCCTAGGAATTTGCCTGATCCTATACCGAACGCACACTTGGATGTATTTAGGAGCAACTTGTTCTTCTTCAGAATCTGGAATATTTCATCTAGGTCCCTGAGATGGTCCTTCTCATCCTTGCTCTTGACCATTATGTTGTCGATGTAAGCCTCCATTGTTCTGCCTAACAATGGTTCGAACATCTTGGTGATCATCCGTTGGAATGTCGCCCCTGCGTTCTTTAGGCTAAAGGGCATGACCTTGTAACAGTACAATCCTCTAGGCGTTGTAAAGGATGTGACCTCTTGGTCTGGTTCATACATAGCGATCTGATGGTAGCCTTTGTACGCATCAAGGAAGCTGAGTCGATTGTGTCCTGCCGTCAGGTCTACCAGTTGGTCTATCCGTGGTAGGGGAAAGCTGTCTTTTAGGCATGCCTTGTTGACTGTTTTGTAGTCTATGCAAACACGCCATTTTCCATTCTTCTTTGGCACTACTACGATATTGGAGATCCATCTGGGATAGTGCACTTCTCTGATAGCTCCTGCCTCCAGCAGATTGCCTACTTCTTCCGCCACAATCTCTGTATGGTAGAGTGCTGATCTTCGAGTGTGCTGTATAACTGGTCTGGCCGTTGGGTGGACGTTCAGTTGGTGATAGATGAAATTTGGGTCAATGCCAGGCATGTCATACGGTGTCTAGGCGAACACTTCGATGTTAGAGGTTAAGAATTCTATAACCTCTATTCTCTCAGTGCTGGACAATGACGAACCGAGCAAAAAGAACTTTTCTGGGTCTTTTTCATCTATCCTTACCTGTACCAAGTCTTTCACTACCTTCTGTTCGGCGATTTTGCCAACATCCACAAACAATTCATTGCTCTCAAGTTCTTCCATTATCTGTACATTCCCTTTGGTAGCGCGGTTGCCGTTTACCGTAACGAAGCACTGTTTGGACATAATTTGGTCTCCCAAGACCTCTTCAATTACTCTGGCTTCGTTGGGGAACCGTAATACTTGATGGTAGGTCGACGCTACCGATCGCATAGCGTGCAACCATGTCATTTCCAGGATTATGTTGTAAGTGGAAGGGACTTTCAATACCCAAAATTCCACCTGTTTCGTCATGCTTCCTGCTCTGACTGGGAAGATTATCTTACCCACTGGCCACTCTGGCATGGAGTTGAATCTAATTAGGGGAGATGTTGCGGGCGCCATGTCTTTGTCCTCCAGTTTCAGTTGTTTGAAGGTTTCGTAGTACATTATCTCACATGAGCTTCCCTGGTCGATCAAAATCTGTTTGACGTCGAAATCCTTGACGCAGAGAGTGACAACCAATGCATCATTGTGAGGGTCGTATATCCTTGCCAAATCTTTGTCCGAAAAAGATATGACATTTGTGGCCTCTGTTCTCCCCTTTTTGATGACAGGTTGTGCATTTAATACCTCCTTTAAGTGCTCAGCCTTTTTGATCATCCCTCCGAGCTCATATATCCGCTCAGGTTCGAATATCCCATGTATCACGTTAATTATGCCTTGAGGTGGAGCGTCAACCGACATCCTGTTTAGGACGTTGTGGTTCTGGGGCTGGCTGTGTTCCTCCTTCTATGTACTGGTCCAAATGCCCAGCTGCCACTAACTCCTCCAAATGTTGCCTCAACGGCGTGTAATTTTCAATGCAGTGCCCCTTTTCATCATGGAAGTGCACCGGGACCTCTCGTCATAGTCCTTCTGTGCTTCTCCTAACTTAGCTGGCCATCGGACGAAAGGTTCATCTCGTATCTCACTGAGAATTCGGTAGATTGGTTTTTTGAACACCGTGGTAATGGCAGTGCGAACTCTTAGCCACCTTTTGTCTGGATCCTCTTTGTTGGCCCGTCTGCCTCACCCGTTCCTGCTGGGGCGTTCTACCATATTGACTTTTGTCGTAGTCTTTTTATCTGGCGTCGCTGCTGTGCCAGATTTTGTTTTAGCACGGGCGCCATCCTCCTCTACGCGAATATGTTGGTGCACTCGCTCCATCAAGGCCTCCATCGTGAGGGGTGACGCCATAGTGATTGAGTCCCTCAACTTGTTTCTGACTGGCAGACCCCTTTGTATTACGCGATGGCGAGATTTGTGGGGCAATCTCCTATCTGGTTGAAGGTCTCCCAATAACGACTGTTGTAGGACCTTAACGACTTTTTTTCGCCCATGTCAATGGAGAGTAGCTGGTCGATCTCCACTGGTGTCTTGGTGTTCGTCCTGAATCTAGTTACGAACACTTCTGCCAACTGCGCCCATGAGGCAATGCTGCCCTCTGGTAGCCTTTCGAACCAGGTTAAACCTAGGTCGCCAAGGCTGGATGGAATAGGATGCACATTAAAGCCTCGTTTCACCGGTAAATCGCCATAACCTGGCGAAAGTGGCTTAAGTGCATGTAGGGGTACGTTTTTCCCTCATATGTAGTGAATTTGGGCTGGTTGAAGCTCGAAAGTAGTGGTGCATTCTCGATTGCCGGAACGAACGACGAGCTCTGAAGCCTTGCTAACGCTTTGTCTGTTGGTTTATAAGCAAGGCGCGGTATTGGCATTCCTACCTCGACGCTGCCATGCGTCCAAGGGGCCAACCGCTGAAAGGCTGAGACTCTATGCGGGTCGCGTGCCCTGACATCCTCCTTCCATCGTGCCCTTTCCTCAAGCACAGTTCGCAAGTCAAATGTTCTGGGCAGCTCTGTGTGCCTAGATGACGTCTGGTGCGTGTGCGAGGGCTGATAGGTGTTTCCCCCAGTACAGGACCTCTCAGTTCTCGTTCTCTCAGACCTGGAGTAACGAGTTCTGTAAGTCCTTGATTGAGTGTCTCCTATTCTTAGGCTCCTACTCTCTGCTTGCAATGGTGTGGTACGCCTATCGCGATCCCCTGAGTGACGGGAGGGTGTGTTGCCTTTGTGCCCCTCTCCTGTCGCCACCTCTTTTCCTTTTATCTGGCGCTTCATCAACTCCATGTCCGCCACCATCTTTCTTATTATCTCATCCTGCTCCTTCACACGATCTTCTAGAACTTGAGGGTCCAACCTTCGCCTCTGTCGTTCTGGACGTTGAGAGCGACGAGGGCTGTTAACCCACCTCCCCCTTGCATCCCTCCTAGGGTTCTGTCGCTAAGGTTCTAAATCCGCCATGGGAGGGATGAAAGGCAAACCTCCGCGCCTCCCACTCCCCTCTGGGGTTTGTCCGTCGATAGCGGACTGTGGCAAATTTTCATTGTGCGCCATTACTACCAATTAGAGAGGAAAAACTTGATCAAGAGGTTTTGTTCTTTCTGGTTTTCCCACAGACGGCGCCAATTGTACGAGCACGAAATAATTCTTCTCGTATAATCCTGTTGATCAAGTTTGCGCTCCTTCAAACATCGTCACTTTACTTCCTGAAAACACAAACATGAGCTAGCCGGCGGGTGTGTGCCGGATACCTCTCCGATGCCTAAGTTAGCAAAATAGACAAACAGACAAAAGCTCTATGTATTTGGGAATCAAAGTTGTGTTACCTCTCCATAGGTGATGTTGTAAGCTTTTATAGGTTCCGCGTGGCACAATCCTAGTAAGACTCTTATTCCTCCATGTAGAGTCTTCCTAGGAATCACACTCCTGAAAAATAATGCTTATCCTTCAACACCCCCTCACTGCTTAAACCAAGTGAGATGGTCTTTACCTCGGTAGTATGACAAAACGACCGAGCTAACATAGCCATGTTAAAGCGGCATAAATGACCAAGCTCCAACTAGCTCGATTCTTCACTTCATTGCTTGTACCTCAATTTGGTCCGTCGAGACCAAGCTAACCATAACATGCTTGGACCGGGCTAATCAAGAGCAAGGTCCTGAGGAAAGCTCAAATCATCTAGGTTCAGAATGGTATGACCGAGCTAATTACACCACACCGACCGTGGTAACCCCAAGGACAATTGGACCGAGCTAATCCGTAAGGTCCTTTTGCTAGGCCCTTTTTACAGCGGCCCATAGAATGGCCCATTACCCAGCTCGGCCTAATTTACTTATAAATTACCCTCTCATATAGTATCTTTTCGTATGTTGACGCAGTTGCTTCTTCATGCAATTGATGCATTCCATGCTAATGTTGTTCTGGTTTTGGGTCAGGTAAATGCTTTCCATATGAAAACTTTTGTCATGTGTGTATTGCTGCGATCTAATTAAAACTAATCCTATTATGAGTTGCATTTGCTTTGATTTGGTTAGGATTGTTGTTTGTGTGCCACTTAAGTAAAACTACTTAGAAGCAGCTTTTTTTGCTTTTAAGTTTTGAAAATGTCTATTGTGGGCTGCTGCATTTTGGCAAAGCCTACTGTTTGGTATAACTTGTCAGGCTTTTAGTTTATTTGTTTTCTAAGTTCAATAAGCTGCAAATGCTCACTTTTTTTGGAGTTGCGATTGGATTACTTCAATTTTTAATTTTTGTATTTTTTTAAGCTGCCAATAAGTTTTACTTAACTGCAACATTGGGCTTAATATATTATGATATTCAAACAACATTAACGCCATTGTTGACATGTCAAAGAATGAGATACATTGATAAACTTTTCAGCTGAAATTTACGATTTTAACAATCGAAAACCATGTTTCTCCAGATAAACTAATTATATCCACACTCTGATCGTGCTTCTGGGAAGTTTATTTATATTTTTTGATTTTAAATATTACGATTGTGGCTGTATCTCACTGCATTGCTACTGAATGTTATTAAGTTCAATTTTGTCCGTTAGTTTTGCATGTGCACTGGTTGCTAGTAACTTAAGAAACTATTTCAGATTCAATTTTCACCCCAGGGTGGATCATGTTTTTAAGCTCACCCAAACTCTGTGCAGGAGAAACTTTGCAGCATGCTGAAAGATGTATTGAAAAGCAAGCCAAATGTTGATGTTGTGAAACTTCAAAAATCAGGTGGTGTTGTATCGAGGAATGCAAAAGTTCGTCAAAAGGCCAGGAGCTACAGAATAAGGGTAAACATCAACCTTTTTGGTTATATATATGGGTATTTTGTCAATCATCAGTTATCTGTGTTAGTATGGAGAATCTTGAATGATTATTTACAAATTTCTTGCCTTTTTCAACAAATCCTTTTGTGTTTCCTTGTTATAAAGCTAAATCATGCCGATATTTTTTATTCCAGGAATATTTTTATGGCCTTGCAAATGATCTTTCCCCACATTTCAATATCACAAGTTTCAGTGATTTGTCAGTCTATAGAATTGGTGGTGGACCACAGGCCCCACGTTCAGCCCTGCCAATTGGCGCAGAGCCTGCTACCGACCCTACACGATTGGTTCTTGTGAATATCAACCAGGATTTGCTCCATTTGGTTCTTGCTATTTCATTTGCCAAAGAACCAGACCAAATTATTTCAAGGTATATGCAATGTCCTTGCCTTTCTTTTTTCAAAATCCATGGTATCATAAGATCGGAGGTGAATTAGTAAAAAAATTTTGAATGTCGCCACTATAATGTACTTTTGGCCTCATGATTTAAGTTGACTCGTCTGTAAATTTTTTAACCTTGTTTAAGTGCATGAACTGAATAATTACTTTTTTCTTACAGTAATGTCGCGGGGTTCATCTATATCACAAACATAGATATTCAGAGGTTTGGATTTCAAAATTCTTCATTCCTTGATGTGGTTCATACACTCTTTTTCTTTTGTTTTTTTAAATTCTAATTTATCATTTTTAGAAAGAAAATTACATACCTTGCACCATCGGCGGCTGGGGAACTCCCGAGCAGATTCTTGATCATGGGAACTTTGACATGGCTTGAAACCTAAATTGCCCAACTAACTGCATTTCTCATTTTCCTCAAATCGTTTAGTGTTAATCTTATCAGTGATTTGTGTATGTACAATGCTTGTACTGACACTGCAAGGGGTTTTAAGAGGTGAAACCCATTTACTCTGCTGAGAGGATTATTTTGCATATGATTCACTGTAATGTGTACATTCACAGATAGCTAGCTGATAACATGGTTGATGCTTGCAATTTTTTATTTATTTATTTTTTGTACATAAAAAATTCAGCGATAAATCATCCTAAATAGAAATGTTTAGTCAGATAAATCACCCTAAATAGAAATGTTAGGGACCTTAAATTGATAGAGATGTGATAGTAAAAATAAATAAATTTAATTAGTTTAATTCACGATATAATTTTTTATAGAGCATAATGGCGAAAAAGAATTCAAGTCACTTGATTTGGACACAAGGGTTGATTTAGTAATGTACGTGATTTTTTATTTTTTAATTTTGATCCATGACATAATATTCATAATTATATCATGAACGGCAGGAGGAAGCCCAAATATTTCTCTTGGGAGGGAACCTACGAATTCAATAAATATTCAGACATAGAATCAATCAGAGTTAACCACATAATCACATAAAATACAACAATGCTAGGTGATTTGGATTTTTATGGCTTAAATGTCTCAAAACGACGTCGTTTTGGTCTTTCATTTGATTTTTTTATTAGTTAGTTTTAATTTTGGCAACCCAAAGCTACATAAAAGCCCATAAAAAATAAATAATAATCCACATAAAACAATTCTATCAATTATTCACCTATATTTTGGGGAAAAATATTTGGTGGCCCGAATTCCCGAATGGTTCGAATGTGTCAAAACAATGTCGTTAAAAGTAGTTAATAAAAAAATCAAATAAAAAAAAGTTTATCCGAACAACCGTATTATGTGGATTAATATTTATTTTTTATGTAGCTTTTGGGTTGCCAAAATTAAAACTAACTAATAAAAAAATCAAATAAAAGAAAGTGGATCCAAACAACCGTTTCTAACCCCCTCAAAAAAAAAAAAAAAAAAAAAAAAAAAAAAAAAAAAAAAAAAAAAAGAGGGTTTCTAACCTATCATCCCTAAATTAGGTTTTCAGTGTAATTTAAAGGCCACTTTTTCTGAATTTTCTTAATCAAAATTAAAACATAAAATTTTACAACCAAAAAAACACATTACGGCCATACATTATTGCAAGGTATAGTGTTAGGCGGTTTTTTTTATTATTAAAAAATGGATAAATTACGCTAACAGTCCCTCTAATTTAAGGCTTGTGTCATTTTGAACCATGACTTTTCAATTGTAACACATTCGATCCTGAATTTTGAATCTTGTTCTAAATAAGAAAAATTGAAGATACCATTGCTTAATTTCAAGGATAAAATCGTTAATTTGATAAAATATAAACTAATTTGTCAAAAATAAATGTCAAAAAAATATTTTTGAATTTTTACAAATTATTTCTACACGCTAAAGACAAAATTTTGTAAAATTGATATATCTTTTAGACATTTATTTATTTATTTAATTTACCAAATTAATTTTATTATGTGTTTGGATGATGATCATGTAACGGGCAGTTGTTTTATTTTCATTAAATTATTTTTTATTTTTCCAAAAGTCAAATATGGCGACGACTTCGATATCATTATTAAACCAATCCATTAAATCAAAAAATCTAAAACTAAAAATATTTCATATATTAATATATCGATTACACATTAAAATTCTAACAACCACCTATTACATAATCATCATCCAAACAAATAATAAAAATTAATTTGGTAAAATAAAAAAAAAGTCTAAAAGATTTATCAATTTTACATAATTTTATCTTTTGTGGGTAGAAATAATTTTAAAAAATTTAAAAATAATTTTTTGACATTTGTTTTTATCAAATTAGTTTATATTTTATCAAATTGACCATTTTGCCCTTAAAATTAAGTAATAATATTTTTAATTGTCCTTATTTGAAACAAGATTCAAAATTCAGAGTCAAATGTGTCACAATTGAAAAGTCAGGGACTAAAATGATACGAGCCCTAGACTATAGGGATTGTTAGTGTAATGTAATTCACCCAATAAAAAAAATAGTTGTATTCATATCTTAATAAAATTTAAATTACTATAATAAATGAACATAAAAATGATATTTACCTTACTACTTTAAAATAATAATGCTGGGTCGGATCGCAATTACCATTTTCCAAGCGTGGCCTATTTAATAAGTGAGCCGAAAAGCTTTTACGGCCCAACTTTATAGGTTTAAATACTAATCCCAAGTTCTTAAAAAAGTGGGCTGAGATGAGTGGGCAACGGGCTTGTGCCCACCCCTAGCGTGACTTCTCTTTTTGGAAATCTGTTTGGTTTTTCAATACTAGTTTTTTAAGTTTTTAAGTTTTTAAATAGTATTTTTATATTTTTAAAAATATTTTAATCATTTTTTTTTGACTTTTTAGATCCACATAATCTTGGTATAATTAAAAAAATAAAATTTATACAAAAATCTTTAAAAAATTTATTGAATACAATAAAATATGAAAATGTATTGAATTTTTGTATTTCTTTATATTTTTTATATTTGGTGAGTTTTTTAGATGAATCTAAAAAATAAAAAAAAAATTGCGTAAAATATTAAGATAATGGGAGATTTATTAGAAAATCTTTTTTTAAGTGTGTGCATCCCAATTAGTTCATAAGATATTCTTGTTTTCCAATAAGTCCTATTATTTGAACATTTAATCTACCAAATCCTAATTCTCATATTTAAAGTATTTTATAGACAATTCTACCCTTACAAATATTTTTTGAATGGTTAGTAATTTAGTGATGTGAACATTCACATCACGAAACATTCATATTATAAATGTGAATATTATTAGGGGTATTTTGATAACTATGCCACTCATATGACTTATTGGAATATAAGAAAATAATGTGGACTAAATTGAATATAAGTAGGTGAAAAAAGGTTTATGAAAAAACACCCCTAAAATAATCCCCTAAGAACAAAACCAAAAAAATTACGAAAAACAAACAATAAATTTAAAAATACATAAATCAAATACAAAATGTATATATAAATCTATCTATTCATGTGTTTTCATCGTCGGTGCATCAATTTGGAAAATGTTTTAGATTAATATCAACATAAAAGTGTTTAATTTTACTATATAAATTAATCGCCTTCAAAAAAGATATAAGTTGACAAGTATCTAAAAATTATTCCTCCTTTGGACTCCAACAAAAGGACCCAAAAAAACTCGGAAAATATAGAAGTTTAACTACAAGAAGAACTCTGAGGAATTGAAAATCATCATATTATATATCATATATATATATTATTAAAAAAAATACAAAAACCAAACAATAAATTTAAAAATACATAAATCAAATACAAAAAAATATATAAAAATCTATCTATTCATGTGTTTTCATCGTCGATGCGTCAATTTGGAAAATGTTTTAGATTAATATCAACATAAAGGTATTTAATTTTACTGTTGTTGGCTATACATTTTGTACTAAGCCAGTGACAATTCGACACGTGACAAAGTGAGGGTAATATGGGGAGACCAGGTAGGTCTTCGATCCTGATCATACACGTGGCAATTAATATTGGTTGTGATAAGATCTGAGTAGTAGCGGATCAACAAAGAGACGTACAGTGACGTGGCTTCAACGGTTGTTCACATTCAAATTCGAATATAAGGGGGAAGCCTAACTGCAAGTGAAGGCGTAGTGGAGCTACTTATAAGGTAGCATGATCAGCAATTACGGAGGAGCAATTCGACGGTTTGAAGTACGATTCGATGGTTATCTTCGGAAAGTATAAATAGCAGGAAGGACCTCAGAGAAGGCACGAAGAAAAATCTAAAGAATCACTTTACATATTCCAGTGTTATTTCCTGTCCTTTATATTCCTGTATTTTAAGTTTCTGCGCTGCACTTCATTTGTAGGAGTAGTTGTCGAGTATATTGCCGCTGTAATTCTCTACGGAACTGAGATCATTGTAAGTTTTTCATACTAATGAAATACTCCAGTTTAGTTAACTGTTCTTATGTTCAAATTTTCTGAAGTTAAATTACCAGTAAACCACCAGTAAAAGTCCTCTTTATTGAGGCCGAAAGAACCATAACACAATCGTCTGAATAATTGTTTGGCAATTACAATTCTGTAAGGACTGATTGATCTTTGCTAGCACGCTCATAATTACGAAAGTAACCTTCGAAAGCCAAAAAAGCCAACATATATTTTTGGCACGCCCAGTGGGACCTTTTTAAAAAATGGCTAGACGTAGGAGACAAGGAGAAAATGAACGTTTGGAAGAAGGCGTGGAAGGAGAAGTGGAGACATCCAATCCAGAGGATAATGTGATAACACATCCTGTGGAGGCTCCTATCCTATCGGAACCCATGGTCGAACAGACCAATACCTCAGAGCAAATACCATTTGTTCGTAATAGTGGACGAGACTAAGGAATTGGACCATCCAATGTCCCATCTACTCAGCCAGTCAATCCGTGGGGCGGCTTGGTAGACGCCATGGGACAACAATTAATAAACACAATGGAAAGGTGGGCAGTATCCTTTTTGGATCGAATGAATAACCGCCAACCAACGAATGTAAGACACATAGAGGAGGTGAATGTCCCTCAGCAAAGATTGGCTAGAGACAAACAGCCTATGCAAGCTAATGGACATTCTAATGGTCAAACTAGTAATCAGATTCAGGAAAGATTACCACCTCAGTCTTGGTACGAACCCATTTCGAGGCCTGTAGCAGGCCAGAATGCCTCAATGTTCAACAGTGAAGCCATGCAGATTGGTGGATCTGGCCCAGTACAAGAAAATGGCATAAGAATGATTCCAAATCCCACATTCGAAGCCATACCTGGTACCAGGGGGTATAATAATCCTGTATTCGAATTTATACCCGGGGGGTTGGAAGGTTTTCCTACAAGTGGAAGGGATACAATACCTGTTCCAACACCTTTCGTGGGTCCTTTCGCAGGACAGGCTCAAAGAGGTTACCTACACCCCCAACAGCACCCTCTACCACAGGGACAGCCAGTCCCAAATGTACCACCTTATGGACCAAGAGGACCACAAGCACAAGTTTGTCCACCAAATCCTGTGTTTGTTCCCCCAGTGGTGGTTCAGCAGGCACAAAATATGGTCCATAGGGACTAGATCACTGAGATAGTTAGGGAGTTGTGTGAACCAATGGCTCGGGGGGTCCAGACCCCTGTGTATAGAAAACCATACCCAGAATGGGTCGATAGGGTACATGAATATCCAAGAGGTTTCAGGATACCAGATTTTGTCCTCTTTCATGGGAACGGAAACCAATCCACAGTAGAACATATTGCTAGGTTTGCCGCTCAATGTGGTGAATTTACCAATCATGACTATATAAAGTTGAGACTATTCCCAAATTCTCTAACCGGAGGAGCATTTGTATGGTATATTAACCTTCCACCTGGCTCCATCCAGACTTGGCAGCAAATGGAAGAGGCATTTCATGCCCAGTTCTTCCAATCAGAGCCAGAAGTTTCCATGGCAGACTTGGCCAGATTGAGTCAAAGGCCTGAAGAGAAGGCTACTCAGTTTATTTCCAGATTTAAGAGAGCTCGAAATAAATGTAGAGTAATCTTGCCAGAAACTGAATTTGTAAGATTGGCCCAAAATGGCCTAGAGTTCAGGCTTCGAAAGAAGTTTGATTCAACAGAGTTTAGAGATTTAGTGGAACTGACTTATAAAGTATCTAGATATGAAGCATTACTAGAAGAGGAACAGGATCGAAATAATGCATCATATAGGACATACTACAAAGATCCTAATTATGAGATTGATGCAGCAGAGATTGTGGGAAAATAGCCTATGATCTATGAAGCATTAATCTATAAAGATACAACAATTGACCAGCAGTTTAAAAAGAAAGATCTCCACAGGAAATATTCTTTCGATTTAACTAAGGCAGATGACATTTTTGATCATTTGCTTGCGGCCAACTTCCTTAAGTTACCAAAGGGTGTTAAAATTCCATCTCTTGATGAACTTAAAGGAAAAATATATTGCAAATGGCATAATTCTTGGTCTCACTCGACTAAAAACTGTGTTATTTTTCGAGACAGGATCCAAGAACAAATTCGGAAGGGAAGTTTGAAGTTCCCAGCCAAAGCTGAAAAAGCCATGGGGATCGATAGCAATCCATTTCCAGAAATTGGAGAGGTGACAGCCAATGTCATTATGTCAGACTTTCAGAACTTGTCTCTGAAAGAATTGGAGGAAGTCAATGTACAGATGCATGTGGCCAACCAGACAGCAACCAAAAAAGACCTTAGAAGTCCACCAGCCATGGGACGAGATTTCCCACATCAGAGGGAAGACTCTGATGAAGAAGCACTGGATGATGACTCCCTAGAGGCAGCCATAATGCAACGAATGTGTCCCAGGTGCAGACTGAGTTATAAGTGGTTGAAAGGCCTTCCAGTCGATGGGAAGCAGTATTACAGGGATGTGCAGAGGCGTCCCAAACCAACCAATGCTTATAACAAAAGGCCGTATCCGGCTAATGTTAGGCAACAACCATTAGTGGTTGAACCTGCAGTTAACAGAATATATGCTAAAGGCAAGAGGCCCTTCTATGAGTCCAGATCACCTAACTATTACAGGTTGGAGAGTAGTCATTTTGAAAGAAGGCTGGAGAAGAGTTCAGGTTTTGGTATCAAAGCCAGGAATTGGCCCCTTGGGCCAGCTTCACGAAAGACAGAAAATGATCACCATCACCGAGAACCTGAATCAGGCTCAAAGCTTGGAGACAGGGCCAAACAATTGTCTTCACAGCCAGCCTCGAAGGTGACCTCGAAAGAAGAAAGAGGCAGTTCAACGTCTGGGTCAGTAAGTTCGTGGGTACCTGGAGTCCCAGATTGATTTGTGATGCAAAACAAACCTAGGGAATTGCCTTTCCAAAGGAATTTTGGAAATCAAAGTAGGATGCTTAAGCCTCCTTTGGTGGCCCCCAATAACTGGGTATTGCTGAAACACCCAAGAACGAAGGAACCAGATATGGTCCCCGTTATTTCCAGATCACAAAGGAGAAAAATTCAGCGTAGGTACACCCAATACCAGAGAGACCTGAAAGAAAGTGGAGAGAGTTCTTCGATGATCCAGATAGGAGAAAAGAAGAATTGAAAGTCAGACCATAATTCAAAACTAGTTATACAAAACGAGGTGGACCGCAGCAGAGAACAGTTGGCCAAGGTTCATTCTGAACTAAAGGCCAGAGAGAAGGAAAGTCTAGCAGAGATGGAGAAAGCTCTGATGGAGAGTGGTAGCGAAACGGAAGAAGATAGTGGCGTAAGCCAGAAGAAAGAAATGGTGGAAGAAGAAATGTTCGAAGCCTTCATGGCTGAGCAAACATTTCTGGTTGGAAAGCCAGCTAAGAAAAATCATTCGAAGGGACCCGTTAGCAATGAAATACCAGAATGCATCATGCAGGATGTTTCTGAAGAAATTGACCAAGGTGACCAAGAGGGAAAACAGGTACAGCCAGCCATCCAGTTTGGCTCGTT
Source organism: Camellia sinensis (assembly GCF_055761805.1). Classification (NCBI taxonomy): domain Eukaryota; kingdom Viridiplantae; phylum Streptophyta; class Magnoliopsida; order Ericales; family Theaceae; genus Camellia; species Camellia sinensis. The sequence continues at coordinate 240,728,890 of NC_138961.1, read as the reverse complement.
TCCCCCGGTATCAGTAAACATGGTACACATACTACCACAGGAATTCCAAGCTAGAGATGAGAATCAAGAAGGGCAGGAAGCTGATCCAATTCCGATGGTGCAAGATTCAAAAGCGAGTATGGTGCAAGATAATTTCGAAATGGTTACCCCAATGGAAGCTGAATATGAGAGCGAGGAAGTGGTAAGCATTAACCTCTCGTATCCATTCGAATATCCCTCGAATTCCATGACGCAGCATGTTAAGCCTTTGTACATTAAGGCCTTCTTCGATGGGGTTCAGTTAAACCGAGTCTTGGTGGATAATGGAGCGGCGGTGAACTTATTACCGAAATCCTCCTTGAAGAAATTAGGAAAGAGGAATCCCAGGTTGATCCCAACCAGTACAACCATTGCTGGTTTTGCCAGAGACAAGCAGATGGCCCAGGGAATTTTACCCATCAACCTCAGTGTGGGAACCAAGGACTGCATGACGGCGTTTTTCGTCATCGATAGCAATGCGAAGTACAATGCCTTACTTGGTAGAGATTGGATCCACACTAATAAATGCGTGCCTTTCTCTTTGCATCAAAAAATGATAATAGCTCTAGGCAATGGGAGGACGGAGGAAATTAATGTAGATCCTCAACCTTTCGTAGCCTGTGCTGATTTCGCAGAAGCCAAGTTGTATATTGACGGCGTGGCACCGCTCAGTATACTGATGGAATTCGATGGTTCAGCCGAAGAAACAGCTGATAAGGAAGTAGCACACCTGAAGCATTTAGTCCAGGAGAGTGCTGGTGAAGAATTAGAGGTTAAAGATAACAATGATGCCTGGTTATAGGCAGCAAGATGAAGCACCAGAAGCCAGGCCTTTGGCTTTAATCAAATTTTCAATATTGGATATAAAGTCAATAGTCTAGAAAGTTCGAGAGCAGGAGGAAGAAGTCATGATGATTGGCTGCAAGCGGGAGAAGCAACAAGCCAAAGTTTTAACTCTTGATAAATACTGTGCATTGGACATAGAAACAAAAGTCCAAGAAATACAGGAAGAAGAATCCTTTTGGACAGATTTTGTCCATGAGGAGGAAAATAAAGAGGAGGAATCAAAGAGCCTGGAAGCAAAACACAGCAAGGAGATTCCTGCGGAGTCAGAGAAGATCAAAGAAGGGGTTCCAGTAGGTACTCAGATACAAGACCCCTTAGAAGAAATAAATTTGGGGGAAGATTCTGTACAACAACCCATTTATATAAGTGCTTGGTTGAGTTCTCCCGATAAGGACCAGTTGTTGGTTATTCTAAGAAGATATAAAGATTGTTTTGCATGGTCATACAATGAACTACCAGGATTGGATAGGTTATTAGTGGAACATAGGCTTCCCATGAAACCTAACTTCAAGCCATACAAACAAAAACCAAGAAGAATGGGTTCAGAGGTGATCCAGAAAGTCAAGGAAGAAATTCTTAGACTACTCAAGGCAGGCTTTATCAGAATAGCCAGGTATGTTGAGTGGCTATCTAATATTGTACCTGTAGTCAAGAAAAATGGCAAAATGAGAGTATGCATTGATTTTAGGAACTTAAATCTGGCAACTCCAAAAGATGAATATCCTATGCCTATAGTAGATTTGTTGGTAGATAGCTCAGCAGGACATCACATTTTATCAATGATGGATGGACACTCAGGCTATAACCAAATCTGCATTGTGGAGGAAGATGTTCACAAGACAGCATTTAGGTGCCCTGGGAATATTGGGACCTTCGAATGGGTTAAAATGCCGTTTGGCCTGAAGAATGCTGGGGCCACATATCAGAGGGCTATGAACACTATCTTTCATGACCTTATTGGTGGGTATTTGGAATGTTATATTGATGACATTGTGGTTAAATCCCAATCCATGGAGGAACATTTGTTTCACTTAGAGGCAGCCTTTGAAAGAATGAGAAGGTTCAAATTGAAGCTTAATCCTCTTAAGTGTGCTTTTGGCGTATCATCTGGAAACTTCTTGGGCTATGTAGTACACAAGAAAGGAATACAGATCGACCAGAATAAAGCCAAAGCCATCATTGAAGCCAGACCTCCATCGAGTAAGAAAGAATTACAAAAGTTCCTTGGTCAGGTTAATTTTCTTTGAAGATTCATTTCTAACACTGCAGGGAAAACTAAATTTTTTTCTTCTTTATTAAGGCTGAAAGATGAAGAGAAATTTGTGTGGACAACGGAGCATCAAAATGCTTTCGATGGAATCAAAGCCTACTTGGCCAACCCTCCGGTACTGATGCCACCAAATGGCGATAAGCCTTTGAAGTTGTACATAGCCGCAGCAGAAGATTCATTGGGAGCTTTTTTGGCCCAAGACAATGAGGAAGGCAAGGAGCAAGCTGTGTATTACCTTAGTAGGTTTTTAAATTCTTGCGAATGTAAATATTCAGCTGTAGAAAAGCTTTGCCTTGCATTGTATTTTGCTGTAATGAAATTAAGATATTACCTTTTGCCTACAACTGTCTTGGTAATTGCAACCACAGATTTGGTTAAATACATGTTATCTAGACCTATGTTGAGGGGAAGAATTGGCAAATGGGTATTAGCCTTGTCAGATTTTCACTTAGAATATGTGCCCCAAAGGGCAGTGAAAGGACAAGTTTTAGCCAATTTTTTGGCAGACCATCCATCTCAAACAGAGAGTCAAGAAATAATGGAACTCAGTATGGCTAGTGTCGAACCATGGCAAATGTGGTTCGATGGATCGAAAGCCAATAGCCTAATTGGAATTGGTATAGTAATCAAGTCACCACAAGGAATTGAAACCACACATGGTTTCAGAATAGATGAAACTGCTTGTTCTAATAATCAAGCTGAATATGAAGCTTTGATAGTAGGATTGGAAATTCTTATTGGATTACAAGTACATGCAGTTGACATATTTGGAGATTCCCAATTGGTCGTTAACCAAGTAAAAGGGATTTTCAAGTGTCAAAGTATAAGTATGCTGCCTTATTATGTCGTCGCATTACATTTGCTCTCTCAATTTGAAATAGTAAATGTAACTTATGTCCCGAGATTCTTGAATAATAGAGCTAACGATGTGGCGCAGAAAGCTTCGAATTTCAAGAGTAAAAATGGTACCCATTGGGATGTAAGCCAAACGACATACCAAAAACCTATACCTTCTTTAAGTAAGAGGAACATGGTCCTGGAAATCAACTATAATGATCTGCAAGAACAGGATTGGAGACATCCAATAATACAATACTTGGCTGGCCCATCCTCGAAAGCCAGCAGAAGAGTTAAATTGCAATATATGCAATATATCATATACAACAATGATCTCTACAAAAGAGGGGGAGATGATCTATTGTTAGAATGTTTAGGGCCAAAAGAAGCATTAATAGCTATGGCTGATGCTCACGAAGGTATCTGTGGTGCACATCAGCCTGGTGTAAAAATGAGATGGCTGCTTCGAAGACATTCCTATTATTGGCCGACTATCCTTAAAGATTGCATAGAATATGCAAAGGGCTGTCAGGCATGTCAAAAGCATGGTACAATAAGGCATGTGCCCATAACTGATCTACATGCAGTAGTAAAGCCTTGGCCATTTAGAGGATGGGCCATGGATATGATGGGGAAAATACACCCTCCCTCTTCGAAGCATCATTGTTTTATTTTGGTGGCTACTGATTATTTCACCAAATGGGTCGAAGCCAAACCATATAAAGCTGTAGATCAGACGGAGGTTATTGGGTTCATTAAAGATTTGATTCATAGATTTGGCATCCCACAAACGATAATGGTCGATAATGGGACTGTTTTTTATGGGAAAATGGTGAAGTCTTTTGTGGCTGAGTTCGGGATTAGCCTTGTGAATTCCACTCCATACTACGCACAAGCCAATGGTCAAGCTGAGTCATCTAACAAGTCCTTAAAAAAGGGAATACAAAAAGTTGTGGAAGATAATCCGAGAGATTGGCACAACTTATTGTTAGATGTATTGTGGGCTTATAGAACTTCCCCAAGGTCAAGCACAGGAGTCACTCCTTATGCCTTAGTTTATGGGCATGATGCAGTGTTACCAGTGGAGATCAATGTTAAATCCTTAAGGGTAAGATGCCAAGACCAGTTGGATCCTGAGCAGCACTATCAAAGTATGTGCTTGGAATTAGAAGATATAGATGAAACTAGAATTTTGGCATTAAATAGTATTCTCTTTCAGAAGAAGAAAGCAGCCAAAAATTATAACAAGAAAGTCAAACACATTGGCTTTGATGAAGGTGATTTGGTGTGGAAAACAATACTCCTAATAGGGATTAGAAGCCATAGATTTGGCAAATGGTCACCTAACTGGGAAGGACCATATCAAATTCATAGAGTTTTGCCTTTTGGGGCATACCATTTGAAAGATCTGAGTGGTTATGTGCATCCCAAAAAGATTAATGGCAGATATTTAAAACCTTATTTTCCAACTATTTGGGAAACACAGGGAATAAAATAAACAGTGAGTACAAGAACATAAACAAGGAAATGCTTTATAAAGAGTCAAGTACATTGTGCCACAAGTTGGCCCAAAAATCATTACAATGTTTTAGCTGTTTTTGTACAACAGATTTCCTATTGGTAAATGATGCAAACAGTTGAATAGCTGCAGTCATATCTTTCTTTTGATCAGCCAGTCCTTGATTGGTGATTTGCAGTTTGAGGTCAGTTCGAAGTAAGGCTTGATTCACTGCAGAAAGCTCCTATTCGAGTTGAGCTTTCCTCTCCAGCAATTGAGTTCGGAAGTGAGAGGCAGAGGAGTGTTGTTCCTTAAACGTTGATACTTCAGTATGCACTTGAGAAACAAAACTTTGATCTCTGACCAATTTCTCATCTGCGGCCTTGGCAGCATGACAGATGCTGATGTAAAAATCAATGGTAGCTGCTGCCTGGGATAGGTGGTTAGAGACATCCATACCAGACTGCTCAGCAAGTTTGCAGCATTGAAGAAACCCGTTTTTTATTATAGGCCTTTGTAGAGCCTCGAAGGGAATCCTCGAAAAAGAAATTAGCAGGTCTAGACAGGTGTCCAAGTCTATCGAAGGCACAGAAGGTTGGCTGCTGGAGGAAGGAGAACTCTCAAAGATTTCCAGCAAAGAATCAACTAAAACTAATGGCTCAGTCTCCTCATCGAATGTCGGAGAAGTAGAAGTGATGTCAAAAAGACTAGCTAATCTTGCTTCAAAAATATCAATCTCATCAGTAGACATGAGGGGAGCAGAAAGAGTTGCCTTGGGAGACACAGAAGATTGCATAGCAATAGGAGAGATGGGTGGAGCATCTTTGATGGTCTCTATGGTCCTGGTCACCAATGAATCAAGAGAAGGAGGGCTGGAGCTAGGTAAAGATGGTAAGTCACGAATTGGAGAGCTGTCAGCACTCATCAAAGACAAGGTAGCACTTGGAGTCTCCTTGGAAGGGGAGAGAGGAGCAAGACTCAGTAAAGAAGTAGATTGGGGGAAGTCAAGAGTCAAGTAAGAAAGATAGGGAGCCAAACCAAGAGGAAAAGGTACAAGAATGCTTGGCATCAGGAAAAGTGTAGAAAATCTAAACCTCAAAAATGGAAGTATGGTCTGAGTAGTCCCTACATCCTGCGTCTGATCTGCCTCGAATGAAACTGAGAGAGGTTCCATTGGAAAGATGAGCTCAGAAGTTGCTGCTGCATGAGGAAGAAATGTAAGGCAATGTCAAATCTTGATACCAAAGGCTAACAGAGGAAAAAAATCGCAAAACCATAAAATTACCTGCTCCAGAAGTATCGGTGATAATGGGGGAACTGTGAAGGGTGTAAACTCTGGCAGTCTGTTGTCTTCTTACAGTTTCCCTTTGTAGTGTGTCAGCAGCAGCAGGCTCATCTCTTAGAAACTGTTGCTACCGCCTCTTCTCAACTCTTTCAAAGACAATCATGGCTTTAGGATGTTCTTGCTCTATTGTCTTGATGGCTGCTTTATGGATGGTATCTTCGACTGAGATAGGAGCGGAAGCAGACACCTTTTTTCTCTTCTCTATGGCTTTGGCAATTGTCTCAGAATTAGAGTCTTCGACCATATCGGAAGGAGAAACAGTCATCTTTCTTTTCCTTTTCCTCTGTATTGGCAGGGTCTGTTTTTTCTCAATTTCTTTCTCAACTTTTCCCTCAAGTTCTTCAAGCTGCGATCTAGATTCCAAAGAAATGAATTCATCTTCTGACTCTCTGGCAGTTACCGAGTCGGATGAAAAGACGATCGCCTTCTTCTTTCTTTTTAAAAATAACTCTTCCTCTTCATCTGATTCTTCCTTTTCTTCCCCTTGAACATTGGATGTTCCCTTCTCGAGTTCAAAGAGGCTCCTTTTCTTTTGTGATTGGCCACCTCCACAAAAGAAGAATTAAAGATAAGGCAAAATGCATTATGAAAGACAAAAGGAGAAGAGACAAGAGTATACCTTTCTTCGAGGCAGCCCGAGTGACTCTGGGAGGAATTGAAGCAGCAGGAGCAGCATGTGCCAATTCTGAAACAGTGGAAGAAGTGACCTCCCCGGTTTCTTTGGGCTTGGTCACATCTAACACTGTTAATAGGCTTAAAGGTGGAATGGCCAGATAAATCTCCATGTTAGTCACCCACCAGTTTTGGTACCTCTTCAACATGGTACCTTGAGGAATGAAAGGGGTGTATTCAAAGTTGGCCAAGTCATCTACAAATTTCAAAGTTGCCTCTTCTAGCCTGGATTTCCGGACTTTCAAGTCCCTTCTGGTGAGGCTGAGATTTGTGTTGCTACAGAGGGGTATTGGGACCCCTTGTGAAAGGCCAAATTGTCTAGCAAACTGGGCTGGACAGTAAGGTTCAGCAATACATTTATATGCCTTTGGGTTTAAAGTCCCGATAAATAGCTCTCTGGGAATTAGAATGGAAGCCCATATATCCTTGTGAGCAAGCGAAGTACAAGACTGGTCACTCAGAAAATTCCTCAACCAAGATGGACCAATGGAAGGTTCGAATGGACGAAAATGATAAGTAGGAAGGGAGACTGGAAGCTGGTGAAAGAAAGAGAAGTAAAAGGCAAAGGTAGAAGGGTAAAGTGAAGCATTGGCCATCCTTATGCCATGAGTAAGAGGGTTCGGCTCAGAAAATTTAAGGCATTTGGATTGTAATTCAGTAAAATAGGCGAAAAGCCAAAACTGAAGGATCCAGAATGGCCCCCCTTGATTAGCATCTAAGGGTTTCTCACAAAAAAGGGAGCAGACTCTATATACGTGCCCCAGAACATGTGGGGCTAAGGCCACCTTTTTCTGTAAGACAAAGGCTTTGGCAAGAGGGGCAAATTCAGGCATAATTCTCTGAGAAGAAGTGCAAAAAAGGAATTTACAAAGCCAATACAATAAGAAAGAAAAAAATTCCCTATCAGTCACAGGGCCCTGTCTTTTATTCTCAGCCCTAGCAAAATCACTATAGGATGAGTTAAGGGAGGTGAGGGAGAAAGGGACTGCTAAATCAGGATAATCTGGTCCAAAAGGAGTGCCAATAGGGGATAATCCCAGTAAATGGCAAATATCAAGAACAGTAGGGACCATCATCCCACATCTAAATTGAAAAAAGTTAAAGACAGGATTCCAAAAACATAGAGCAGCGGGAACAAGGAAAGGGTCTTCTAAAATAGTTACCCTAGACAGTCTGAGAGCATCGAGAAGGCAGAGTTCTTGAAGGTCCAGGGTCCTAGCAGGAATAACCCGATCATACCACTCTTGCCACTCTGGTCTCACCGTGAGCCAGCGTCGGTGGGGGCGATTTATCCTCCAGTTCCTCCAGTCAAGACCACCTTCATAGAGAAGACATTGGTTTTCCAGTCGGGGGTACAGAGCTGGGAGTTCAGTGAGGACCTCTTTGAATATGGGCCCGAGCACATAGTCTGACTGCACATGGCGACGAGGGACAAAGATGCGTCCATCAATAGCGCTCCTCTCCCCAGCTTTGTACTTTTTGCATTCCGCATCAATAATCCTCTTCAGGGCCACAGATGGGCTCATACGCTCTACGACTAATACTGAAGGAGAAGCCATTGACGGTATGCTTTTCTTCGGGAAAGGAAGTAGAGAGGAGCCGACGATTGGTAATAAGAGGGTTTGTGCGATTAGAAGAGCAGGTGATTTCAGAACACAAAACAAAAGGGTTTTTAAAGTCCTCGTATTTGAAAATATATTACACGAGCTGTTAAGTATTAAAAGTACGAGTACAAAAGCTTCCTTCAACATTGATGCTTTTGGAGGGAAAAACAAAGCCCGGTTGTTAAGGCTAGCTTCGAAGTAAGATATTTTGCTTCGAAGCCGAGTCAAACGGCTTCGAAAACAGAGAAGCCAGCTTCGAAGTGGGTTGCCCTACCCAAAAAATAAAAATACTCGATTATTTATTTTAAAAGAGGCTTAAAGACCTGTTTTTAGAGTTTTTAACAAAGATAATGTCCTTCGAAGCAAAACTTGAGTTTCTTTAACAAGGGTAATGTCCTTCGAAGCAAAACTTGAGTTCCTTTAAGGATGGGATTTGGTGTTCGAAACATCAAAAGCAATAATGACAATGACTAGATGTTGACTATGGTCAAAACAGGTTTTGAATGTAAGATTGCTAGATTCGAAGCACTGTTTCCAATTAAAAATCAGCCAAAACTCTATTCCACAACTTGGAAAGGTTACAATTGGCTCATTTAGTGTTTTATTTAAAACAATTAAGTCCAGATTTAAAGGATGAAATTGTTCGAAGTTCGAAGCTCTGAGTTGACTTTTAAAACACAAATAAAAATACAAGTGAAGACAGAGTCAAACAAAGACAAATTTTGTTTATATTAAGATCAGAGTGATTACATCAGCTGACCCTATCTCGGTATGAACTCGAGCTCATAAAAATAAGGAATGGAATAAATAACAAGATCATGAAATTTGGTCCAACAATGATCAATGAACTTTTGTTCTTTCCTTATTCTATCTTCTAAATTTTCTACCATCGGCTGCATAAGTTGATGTGCTCTCACTTCATAGTAGAGCTCTTCAGCCTTTATTTCAAAGGCCACTTCTCTTAACCCTTGTTCCAATTCATCAATGTCTAAATCATCCCAATACGCAGAATCTTTATTCTTGAAATCATTGAGTTCTTCAATAAAGTTCTCTGCTTCGTACTGAGCATGAATTCGAAGGGACGAAAGTTGGTCTAAAGATTGTGTAGTAGCCATAGAATTACGGTGCCAGTGAAGAAGCAATGGAAGTTGGTCCAGAAACATATGAAGTTCTGCCTGAGCAAGGGGATTAAGGACATGACCCCTAGTCATGATGTCACAAGCCCATCGAAGGTTCTTGAGAGGGACTTCGTCCTCGAGAACATTAAAGGGCAAGTGAGAGAAGGCTGCAAGCAGAAGTTGAGCCTGTTTCCGCTCAGCTGGGGTAGGAGAAGGCAGAGGTTTATAGGGTGGAAAGACATTCTCCGTGGATAGGGCAATCTTCAATTTTTCTGCCCAGGAAAGAATTGGTAGGGGAGGATCAATTTCGAGAGACGAAGAAGAAGATGTGGACGCTTCTGTCTTCAAGGATGATACGGGAGCAGAAGGAACAAAGGCATTAATATAATCAAGCCAGTCAGAAGAACAGATCTTCGCCTTCTGGGCTAAGAATGATGGGTTATACCCTTGTGTTTCTTCTGGGCAAGGAGCAGAGTGCACTATCTTTGTAGGCATGGAAGATGTATACCATGCTACAAGAAGATTCTCCTCCAGACTACGCCGATGGTCAATGGGCACATAAGGATAAACAACTGAACTTCGAACATATGAGGGAAACTCTAAAGGGTCAGTGAACTCAACAAAATGATGGTTGATTCGCTCCTTTAAATCAGAAGTCTCAGGTACTGACCAGCTTGTCCAATCAGAACCTCCAGAAGAGGAAGAAGTTGCAGCTTTATCCCATACAGAAATTTGCGAAGAAGAGTTGCTTAAATCCATGTTTGCAATTTTATGAATCAGAAGTTTGAGAGCAGATTGTTCGAACTGTAAAGGTGGGTCAGAAGGGAAAATTCTTATGTCTTTGTTTGTAGCCTTCTGAATCGAAGGATTAAGAGCAATGTGTTCGTAATCCAAAGGTCGGTAATTTGCAAAGGCGTCCATGACCTGAACATAGAAAGGTGGGTAAAGGTGGCTAATAAATGCATGCTTTCGACGAGGAATGGCATTGACATATGACTCTTCGTATGCTTCATCATTGGAGGAAAGAGTTAATTTGGCCATAAAATGTATCAGTCTGTTCGAATAATAAGACAGTGAAAGTACTTAAAGGATCAAGACGAGAGTATTAATACAGATGGTGTGAGACAGTTGCATTTCTGGGAAGATGCAAAACCCATGCACGTTCTAAGACGTGGGAAAGGGACTCTGATCCACTAATATCACCAAGTCTTTGGTATATTAGTGCGGGGGGTAATGTTGGCTATACATTTTGTACTAAGCCAGTGACAATTCGACACGTGACAAAGTGAGGGTAATATGGGGAGACCAGGTAGGTCTTCGATCCTGATCATACACGTGGTAATTAATATTGGTTGTGATAAGATCTGAGTAGTAGCGGATCAACAAAGAGACGTACAGTGACGTGGCTTCAACGGTTGTTCACATTCAAATTCGAATATAAGGGGGAAGCCTAACTGCAAGTGAAGGCGTAGTGGAGCTACTTATAAGGTAGCATGATCAGCAATTACGGAGGAGCAGTTCGACGGTTTGAAGTACGATTCGATGGTTATCTTCGGAAAGTATAAATAGCAGGAAGGACCTCAGAGAAGGCACGAAGAAAAATCTAAAGAATCATTTTACATATTCCAGTGTTATTTCCTGTCTTTTATATTCCTGTATTTTAAGTTTCTACGCTGCACTTCATTTGTAGGAGTAGTTGTCGAGTATATTGCCGCTGTAATTCTCTACGGAACTGAGATCATTGTAAGTTTTTCATACTAATGAAATACTCCAGTTTAGTTAACTGTTCTTATGTTCAAATTTTCTGAAATTAAATTACCAGTAAACCACCAGTAAAAGTCCTCTTTATTGAGGCCGAAAGAACCATAACACAATCGTCTGAATAATTATTTGGCAATTACAATTCTGTAAGGACTGATTGATCCTTGCTGGCACGCTCATAATTACGAAAGTAACCTTCGAAAGCCAAAAAAGCCAACAACTGTATAAGCTAATCACCTTCAAATAAGACATAAGTTGACAAGTATCTAATAATTATTCATCCTTTGGACTCTAACAAAAGGACCCAAAAAAAACTCGGAAAAGATAGAAGTTTAATTACAAAAAGAACTCTGAGAGATTGAAAATCATCATATTATATATCATATATATATTATTTAAAAAAATATGAAAAACAAACAATAAATTTAAAAATACATAATCAAATACAAAAAAATATATAAAAATTTATCTATCCATGTGTTTTCATCATCGATGTGTCAATTTGGATAATGTTTTAGATTAATATCAACATAAAGGTGTTTAATTTTACTGTATAAACTAACCGCCTTCAAATAAGACATAGGTTGACAAGTATCTAAAAGTTATTCCTCCTATGGACTCTAACAAAAGGATCCAAAAAAACTCGAAAAAGATAGAATTTTAACTACAAAAAGAACTCTAAGAAATTGAAAATCGTCATATTATATATCATATCATATATATTATTAAATGTAGTATTTTTCTCATGCTTAGGTGACACATATTATAAGAGCTTACTTATAGCGATCCCAATTTTCCCTTCATTGTTTAGTGTATTCCAGACTCGGTTCCGTGAATGATTGTTGTTGTCTGTATCGCGTTCCCATCCTTTGATTCTTTGTATTTGAGTTTTGGGTTGTGTTGGGCAAGTCTAAAACAGGTTGGTTGTGTTTAGAAACAATTGGTACATGCCCAGATTTTGGCCTTCACGCTCGAGCGGGGTTTTTGACGCTCGAGCGGGCCCTTTTGCATTTGCTCCTCCGCTCGAGCGAGAAGTCTGACGCTCGAGCGGGATTCTTCAGTCTTCAATATTTTTCTCTGCAGGTCATTGGACGCTCAAGCGTCCACTTTCACGCTCGAGCAGGAACCTTCGTCTATAGAACTTTTGGAAGTGTGCATTCAACGCTCGAGTGGCACTTTTGATGCTCGAGCAGAAGTCTGTGTCTGACGCTCGAGCAGGGCGTTCCACGCTCGAGCGGACTGTGTTGTATATCAATCCAAGTTGAAGCATTTTGAATCACTTTTTCGGGTCATTCTCTCTCTCTAGCTTTCCAAAACCCTAATTTGAGAGCCCCTCTCTCTAGATCTCTCTCTCTCTCTATAATTTGATCTTGGTTTAGTGAGACCCAACCCTTGTGTCTTCATTAAAGTGGTAGAGCTCTTCAAGATCTTCCTTTTGATCCGAAAAGTTATGGATTTGGAGCACCTTTGAGTTTCTTCATCATCTCCTTTGGGTCTCTTCACTTGAGATAAGGATAACTACTCATATTTATGGCCTTTGACATAAACATGTAGTCATTTTGATTTAATGTTGAAATTGAAAAATTTTGGGTGTTAGGGTTTCAAAGCTTGAAATGTAAAAAGAGGGGTTTTTGTTCCTTCGAACTATACATGTGTATATGGGTCCTAAAATGAGGTTATTGATGTTTATTGATGATATTTGGACCTTTGGGTCAATGTTGAGAAAAATGGAGAAAAGCCCTAATTTATCATGATTAGTTAATTTGGGGAAAGTTATGGAATATGAAATTGAGTTAAAAACCATGAAATTGGGAATTTATGAGAATGAATGGTAGAGTTGGATTGATTAAGCACTCACCTTGAAAAATGTTGATAATTTATCTTTTTGATGAATTTATTATCTGTTTAGAAATAATTTTTTTGGGCTATCGGTGGAGGATAGTCTTGATTGTTGTAGATACTGCATGATAATTAGGTGAATTAAAACTAATCAATTAAGTATGTTATTGAATATGACAGATGGAATAACACATTGAAAATGTGCTTTGCTTGATCATTGTATATGATACGTGTTGAATACATTGTATATGTGTAGATACCCCATTTTTGATCAACCTTAAGACTCAGACGTCACTGATTGAACGCTTGGTGATATTGCATATTGCGTTTGTTCAGAAGTTTCAGAGTCCCGGCTGCAAGCCTTGCCTCCGGACTTTCGGACTCTTTCGTGCCTTGCCTCGGTTTGTGAACCAGGCTCTGTTTTCTCTTCCCAAAGGGAGGGAGAGGTCTCGTAGACCATCTCTCATGGCCATAGGCTACGTTTCGCGGTCGTATGCCATTTTTTCCGTTTGGAGTCCGGTTTTTAGTTTTTCAGAGCCGTCGGCCGTGTGCCTCGATTCGGGACCGCTTAACCACCTCCGTTTGCTCTGGTTTTTGGCATACATCTTATTTCCTCCCTTTTGAGGGACACTAGGGTCCGAGAGACCAACTTCGTGGTCAAACGCCACCTCCGGTGCTTAACAGTCAATTTTTGGGCCCCCGAACCGCGTGTTTTGGCCCCCGAACCTTCGTTTTGCATCGGTTTGGGTTCATTTTTGGTGGAGACCTTATTTTCGTTGTTAGAAAGGTTGTAGGAGAGTGGGAGGCTAGCAATTTTTCTGAAAAAACCAGCTTTTTTTGGGTCAAAAGTGATTCAGCATGAATCCGGGAAGGAGGAAAACACTGTGCGGCTTCACCGAAACGAGCATAACTCTTTGCATACTTGGATTTAAGATATGAGGTTACTACCATTGGAAAGCTTACTTCCGGGGCTTCATTTTTCACTCAAGAATCTCCTAAGGACAAGTTCGGGTGGGGGAGATATGGTTGGTTAAAGTCCGTTTGGACCGAATCTGCGCGGCTTCACCAAAACAGGCATAACTTTTTGCACAAGAGGAATTTTGATGCAAGGTTTGCGGCATTGGAAAGCTAACTTCCGGGGCTTCATCCTAGGGGGTGGCCGGCCACCTTGACCCTTTTGACCTGGTCGGCCGGCCACCTTGCCTGGTCGGTCGACCACTTTGGCCCTTTTGAGCTGGCCGGCCATTTTTGCCCTCCTGAGTGTGTTCCAGCTGTGCCAGCTATTCTGCACTTCACCCACTGTCCGAAGGTCTTCCCTTTTGGGGGGAAATTTGAATTCATTTTCCCCCCCTTTTCCTCCCCTCCTCCCTCTATAAAACCAGCACTTCCAGCTGCATTTGAGAGGGTTAGAAAAATTGTTTTGAGCTTGGTATACACATCTCTCTCTATCCCTCTCATCCAAGCTTCAAAATACCTTGGTTCTTGGCCATTTCTACATCAACTCCTAGCCTATCAATCTACACTCCATTTCAAAAACTTGAGGCTGCTTTCCAGAGGTGAAGAGCTCCCAAACTTAGTCCAAAAGTTGTTGAAGCTTGGCTCTACAAGGGTGAGTCCATTTTTCCCTCTTTCTTGTCTTGTTTTGCATGCTATCTAAGCCATACTTGCAAGCTTTTTTGGGATCCGACCCAAACTGTAAATAGTCATATTTTGGCCCCCTTTTCATGTTTGATCAAGGACCTTCGGCTGTTTGAGGTCTCCTACTACCACTTTTCTCTTTATCTCTCTTTTAGGCCAATTTTTGCATAGTATTTTAGGCTTATTTGTGAGTTGTTTTGGACTTGGCCATAAACTGTAAAATAACTTTTTTTGAGCCTCTCTTCAACATTGTTGAAGGGCTCTCCTCTGTTTGAGGTCTCCTACTATCACTTGCCTCTTTATCTCTCTTTTAGGCCAATTTTTGCATAGTATTTTAGGCTTATTTGTGAGCTGTTTTGGACTTTGCCATAAACTGTGAAATATCTTTTTTTGAGCCCCTCTTCAACTTTGTTAAAGGGATCTCCTCTGTTTTAGAACAGAAGCTACCTCTTGTCTCTTTACCCCTCTTTTAGGCCTTTTCTTGCATGATAGTTTGGCCTTATTTTTGATTATTTACGTGGCTTGATGTAAACTGTAAAGTGCCTTTTTTTAAGCCCCTCTTAAACTTTGTTGAAGGGCTCTTTTCCATTTAGGGCCAGCTGCTGTCCCTTTGTGTTTAATCTCTCTTTTAGGGCCATTTTTTCATGATAGATTAGCCCTATTTGTGTTCATTTTTGAGGCTTGTTATAAACTGAAAATATGCATTTTTTGGGACTGTCTTGCATCTGTTTTCGTGCTTCATGATCAAATAATGCATGCTTTGTATAGCTGTAAGTCATTCCGTGTGCCTAGTTTCGAGTTTCGGGGTTCATTCCATGCATCGGGTGCCATGTTTCCATGTTTCGGGGCTGTTTTGTATCACATTTCAGCACTGAAATTTGCATGTTTGCATACCATGTTCCATGCCTTTCCATGCTTTGGTAGAGTGGCATTTGTTGCCTTAGGTTTGGTCCTCGGTTTGCGTGCATGCGTGCACGTATTTTGAAAGTCTCATTTTTCATCTCATGGCTACTGATGTGAGTGTGGCTGAGGTCCACTCATGTTGGTGTAAGTCTATTGTGCATTGTGTATGCCATTTCATTCCATGGCATTGTGTATGCTAGGTTGTATGTTAGCGCATTGTGTATGCCATGTTACCTCGTGCATCGTGTATGCCATTTCATAGCATTGTATATGCTAGGTTGCATGTTAGAATTGAATTCATGCATGTCATGCATATTGCATTGTGTTTGGGATAGGAGTTAGTCCGAGCACGGAAAACGAGGGACGTTTCGTACTTCAAGTGACAGAACGTGTCTCAATTCCCAATCATCGACACTCCGGATTATTCATGATGGAGTTTAGGTCTTGTTGTGTTTATATGTGCATTCATTTCATATTGAGTTGTGCAATTCGACCCCTCGGCCATCATGCATCGATATGCGTGATTGGTGGCACGAGGATCGAGGGCTACACTCCCTGAAGAGTAGTCATGCATACATATGTGAAAATACTTTGCCATGTCCCTTTGTTGCTCTCTGTTACAGCAAATCAGAAATCGGCAGCCTTCCGGAGCTTGACACGCATTCCAAGAACAATTGCAAACAGAGGCAAACAGGGGCATCGCGAGGGATTCTCCGCACAAGGCAACCCGAGCATGCATCATTCATCATCCGGAGCAGATTTGAGGCAGTCCCTAGCTTGCATGCCAATTTATTGCTTTCCTAATTTAATTTGTTAATTAATTAGAGTTTTGTACATATTTGGACTATAATTATTCATTTGGGACTGTATTATTTATTCGGACCCTCCGAGCGAGGGCACAACTGTAATAAGTGTGCGTGTGTGTGATGTATGTCTTCCAACCCCACGTCTTTTCTCCTTTTTATTTACCCGCTTATGATGGTTAGATTAGGGCATGTTTCAATTAGCATACAGTATGACAGCATGTTTGCATTCATTCATCTGTTTTGCATGCACCGGGCTCGGCACATCATACTAACTGCATTGTATTTTCAATTCCAAGTTGAATACATGTTAGCTGTAGCATTTCATATGTCATGTTTAGAATAGCCGAGCCTGCTATAGTTGCACTTTTGCATATGTTGTATTAGGCATTTCTGTATAATTAGGATCATGCATAGATTTCTAATTAGCTTCTGTTTTGGCTTGGAGTACTTGGTAAGTTTTATGCTTTAGCATCCTTACATGCGTGTGAGTGACTGCCGTGAATAGCATGCTTACCATGAGGCTAATTGCTTATGTGATATAACTGCCTGAATGCCTGTGTGTGAAGGTTGGGTTATTTGGATTGGAATAATTCATTCACTGTGAGTTTTAAGCCCACTAGATAGTGGCAAAATCATATTTTCTAAAGCCCACCCGAGGGTGGCAAATCCACGTCTTAACCTACTTGCGGGTAGTACCATCAAACCATTTTCAAAACAAACAAACATGAAATGTTTTGTTCCAATTCAGGCGATCCAGTCTATACTTGTATGCTGTGCGCATCACATAGTAAATCTAGGCTAATAATCGGAATAAGAACGCATAATGTTTTCAAAAATAGATATCATGGTTAGTAGAGGCCGATCTTTGATCGGGCGAGCGGGGGTGCTCACGAAGTGACCTTTCCCAATCGTACCCAAGTTCCCGAGCCGAGGCAACTTTGGTGATGACGGACACGTGGCCTTAGGCAAACGAGTCAGGGTTTCCTAAATTTTTCCAAAATAAAATATTTAGGTGGCGACTCTGTATCTGGCAAAGCAGTCCATGTTTGGCACTTCTTTCAAAATCTGTTTTCTCAAAACGATTTGCCGGATTTGGACTCTTTGGTTCAAATTTAGAACTGTGACAATTTGAGAGTCCGAGCTGTAGTGACCCCAATACGAACAGAACGAAGGGGGGGGGACTCGCCCTCCCGGGGCGTTCGGGGATGTCTACAATATGTATGTTGTTTGGGGGGAGATAGGGGATGTACTCTTAAACCGAATTTGGGAGGAGATAGAGAATGGACTCCAGTGATAACTAAGTTGGCTAGAGTATCCAGGGTGAAAGTCCTGAAATCCTAATTGCGTTTGCATAACGTAGATAATTGAAGTATTGAAGTGTTGTTAATATGAGTTATAGTCTCATTTGAAGTGATTTATGATCGAAGTATTGTTGACATGAATTGTAGTCTCGTTATGAACTGTCTGGATAATGAAACGGAAGGAAATGGAAAAATATTTGTGAATATGAATTGGCTATGAAAGAGATGCACGTTTGTTTATATGAGTTAAACATTTATCAAATGCTAATATTTTAGTTATTACTCATATTATGTTTAGCATATCTCTACTGGGCATTGGCTCACCCTATATGGGACATCATTTTCAGGTGCAGGTGATATGCACCTCCAAGGTCTTAGCTTGGAAAGTCCTTGAGAGTTGAAGACTCTTTTGGTTGTTTTGTAATTTTTGGTGTTACATGTAAATTCAAGCCAATGACTTATTTTGTATAAAGAGTTAGAACTTTTCTTTTGTTGAACCCAAGTGTTGACTTGGAAAGTTGTAAGCCCGTAGGGCATTTATTTTTGTTGTCAACATGTAATACTTTCTGTAAGAATACTCTGATGTATGGAATATGATATCTCTTTCTTGTATCATGAATGTATGATTTATAGATTTATTTTGAGGGCGTTACATTACTTTTTACGTCGGTATTTATTTTATTAATTACAAATAGAGTTCTATACAAACTCAAACTAATTTAAATTAGACTAGCTTTACATATTTTATATGAAGTCTATTTGACAAATATTTTTTTTCATATATTTTTCATCATGAATTGAGATAATTCACAAACTCAATACCAATTTTGCATTTTATGTTTTTTTTCTTAATTCCTTCAAAAAAATAAATAAATAAATAAATAATACTAAATTGCCTTCTTCTTTTTTTTCTTATGTGCCTGTACATTATTTTATACCCAATATCAATTCTATATTATTTTATATTATGGATTTGTCATTTAAATTTTATAGTGATTCTATATATGAAATTATATTTCATTTCCTAAATTATTTTATATAATCACAACACATAGGAGGAAAAACTTGCACAACAATAATACTCTTGAGGAACCTCTAAATTTTGAATTTACTGCTTTAGCTATTTTTTCAATTGTTGAATAGTAAGTTATTTTATGTTTTGATATCATATTACAGATGATTAATTACTTCACACACTGAGATGTATTTATTGTTTGGATGTTTTCATTACTTTTCTTTTTAGGTTTAAATATTGTTATATGATTTTTTCTTACGTAGTCATTATCAATTTTTTTTTATTATAATTGATAGTTGATATTTTACAATTTTATAATTTAATATATATGTATATATGTATCATATAAAATCATTATATGATAATCCAATTACAACATATTTATATTTAATTTTTTTAATAAAATTTATATAGTATATATTTTTACATATTTTTATTTTTCAAATGAATATAAAAAAATTAAATAGTTATAATTAATTTTAATTTTATGTTACTAATTATTTTTTTAATTTAACTATTATTTTTAATATCAAAATGAGTATTTACTTTACTATTTTATAATTTAATATATATCATACAAAATTATTATATGATAACTACACTTTTATAATACGATAGAACTAAAATTATCAAAATACACAAATAATTTAACTAAAATTAATATATATATATATATATATATGTGTGTGTGTATTCAAGTAACAATTTTATAAAAAGATAGTGCCAATATTATCAAAAATAAATAATTAAAATCATACTTTAATTTTAATTTTAAATTAAAATTAAATTTTAAATTATTATTTTATAACACACATTGTACCATCACTGGAAACAAAAAATAGTACGTGCATTACACGGGTCAATTGCTAGCATATTATTAAAAGTAGAATTTTTTCTTATACTTAAGTGGCACATTATAAGGGTTTACTTTTTTCTAAGAGAGCCACGTCAAATTGTATTTTCTGAATTACATAGAATTCTATAGAAACCCAAACATAATTTAAATCATACTAACTTTATCTATATTATATGGACTCCATTTGACAAATATTTCTTTTCCATATATTTTTTTCTTCTTAATTCTTTCAAGGGTATTAAGATTTTTTTTAATGCTAAATTATCTTTTTTTCTTCTTCTTATTTTCTTGTGCATTATTCTATACTCAATACCAATTCTATATTATGGATTTATCGTTTAAATTTTATAGTGATTCTATATATATGAAATTATACTTCTTTCTTATATTATTTTATATAATCACAACTCACATGAAGAAAAACCTGCACAACAATGATATTCTCAAGAAACCTCTAAAGTTTGGATTTACTGCTTGACTTAATTTTAAATTGTTGAATAGTAAATTTTTTTATATTTTGATATCATATTACAAATGATTAATCAATTCATATAATGAGATGTATTTATCGTTTGAATTTTTTGTTATTTTTTCTTTTTGAGTTTAAATGTTGTTATATGATTTTTTCTTAGTAAGTCGTTGTTGAATTTCTTTTATATAGTTGATATTTTAATTTAATTAAGTGTGTTTACTTCACAATCCTATAAATTAATATACATATATATATATATATATATATACCTTATAAAATCATTGTATGATAATCCAATCACAACATATTTATATTTAATTTTTTAAATAAATTTTATATAATTTTTATTATTACATATTTTTATTTTTCAAATGAATATAAAAGAAAATTAAATAGTTAGAATTACTTTGAATTTTATATTGCTAATTCTTCTTATAATTTAACTATTATTTTTAGTATCAAAACGAATATTTATTTTATGATTTTATAAATTAATATATATCATAAAGAATTATTATATGATAATTATATTTTTATAATATGATAAAACTCAAACAATAAAAATATTCAAATAATTTAACTAAAGTTAATATATATATATATATAAGTATTTAAGTAACAATTTTATAAAACGATAGTGCTAATATTATCAAAATAAATAATTAAAATCATACTTTAATTTTAATTTTAATTTAAAATTAAATTAAAATAATTCTTTTATAACATACATTATACATCAAATATTTTTTTTAAAAAAAAAACTTGCACGTGTGTTGCACGGGTCAACTGTTAAAATATATATATATATATATATGTATAAATAGTGTTTTTCTTTTCATATGTAGCACATTTTAAAGGTTTTCTTTTTTCTAAAAAAATCACATCAACATACTTTTTTCATTTATATATAAAATTCTACACAAATTGAATTTTAATTATAATAACCAATTTTATATGGATTGTATTTGAGAAATACTTATTTTTCATCATGTATTTAGTTTTGTCGTTATTAGATTTCTTTTATATAGTTGATATTTTAATATAATTATTATGATATTTGAAAAAAAATCTCAATATACAAATTAAAAAAAAAAAAAAGAAGACAGAATGTGCTTAATTATATGCATTGCACAGATCAAACTAATTTTATTTTAAATTTTTTATTTTTTCCTATCTTATTAATGTCTTAATATTAATTTATATTTAATTTATTATTTAACATGAAATTATTTATTACAAAATATTTATATTTAATTTAAATTTTATATACATATATACATTATGTATGAATAATTCCAAAAGAAATTAAAGAAAAAATCAATATTGTACATAATTAATTTATATATTTTCTTTTTAATCCATTCGCAACATATTTATATTTAATTTTTTAAATAAATTTTGTACATCCCTATTTCCACCTATTTTTATTCCAAATAAATATAAAAATAAATAATTAGAATCACTTTTAGTTTTATATTACTAATTTTCTTTATAATTTTACTATTATTTTTAATATCAAAATTAGTGTTTAATTTATTATCTTATAATTTAATATATATCATATAAAATCATTACATAATAATTACACTTTTATAGCACAATAGAACAAAAATTATCAAAATAAACAAATAATTTAACTAAATTTATTATATATAAGTATTCAAGAAATACTTTTATAAAACAATAAAGTTAAGATTATTAAAATAAATAATTAAAATTAAAATTAAAATTATTCTTCTGTAACACATATCATAATATAAAATATCATTACATTAATTAAAGTTAACTTCATTGTGATTTTATGTGAGATATCATATTTTTATAAGTGATTTACCTACACGTGTAGCATCCAATTTGATATTGATTGTTTGAAATAATGGAACTTACTACTTTTTTTTATTAAGTTTTTAGAATCATGTCAAATGATAAATAGTGTGAGTATTATTTTAAAGAATCATGATTCATCAAAAATGATTGTATTTGATTTCAGGTTGAGAAAATACCATTTTTTTCTTAACTTTGAAAGAAATTATTTTTGTGATAATTTTTTAGATTGTTAAATTTGTTACACATAAAGTATTAAAACTCAAAATCAATTTTTATTTTAAAAATAAATATTCATGCATTGTACGAGTCACCCAGTGGAAAATAATAAAAGACTAAAGATAATAATAAAAGACTAATTTCAGTTTAAATAAGAGACGCAATTCACTTTGGATTGTCATTCTCATATATCAAACCAATCCTGTCCCATTCCTTGAACTATATGTATTTGGAGTCTCTGATAATTTAATTCTCACTCATCATTACTCTCTCTCTCTCTTCCCAACCATAAAGAAGAATTGTGTGTTGCTCTTCTGTTTTGTTTTCTTCCTTGTTTCTGCAATATCAGTAGAGTGTCACAATCAAACTTTTAACGTGTTAGATTTTGGAGCGGTTGGAGATGGATCTGATGATACCCAGGTCAAAAATACTTTCGATTTTCCAAAAGGTTTTTCGAATTTGGACTCTTTGGTGTTTATCAGTTTCACATTGCACTTGTGAGACTAGATTCAGAATCGCGGGAGTCCGAACTGTGAGGCCTTTTCTTTTCAAACTTTTTCGAAAGGCGGGATGCTAGAAAAAGGCGAGTCCACAGTAGGCTTTACTACGCAATTGACGTAGTCGAACAATTTCTTCAAGATCAGCACATTAGTGAAGCTGCGCACAGCACATCCACTAAGGGTCAATCTGCACCCAGCTCTTCCACTGCACATCGTTTTGGAGCACATTACATTTGCCGGTCACGTGGTTAATAATAGTTCATAATGTTAGCACAAGTAGTTTCTGATGGTGTTGGTGGATGTATAAGGACACAAATATTATTATTATTTTTGGATTATGTATAAGTACACATGTAGTTTGTGTGGTGTAGATGGATTGAATTACTATTTAACATTATTATTATTTTTTTACATACTTGTTTAATCTTATTACTTTTTAATAGCGGTTGCACTTGGTTAATATTATTTTCATTACGTTTGTGTTCAGACAATGTAAAAATAATATGACATCCATTCCATAAATTAGAGAACTATAACGCATATAATATTCTATTTTTAAAATATATATATATATATATATAAAAAATGACCATTACAAAATCCAATGGCAAAATGATATTCATTTCGTTACTCTGTGCTAGTAAATCATAAAAACTAATGTCTTAAAACTGTCATTACTACTCTGTAATACATCAATCTATGTCAACTACATCAAATGTCTCTCGAGTAGCAACATTAGGTCCAATGTTGTCTTTGAATTTTTAAATGTGGCTAACATATGGATTCTCTCATTCTGATGCACAAGGGTGATGGTGAACTCGCCAAAGCACGACAATGGGAGAAATTGGATGACCGACCTCCAAAAATACCTGTACATACATCCAAAAAAATGCATATCTTTACCAAATACATAAAATTTGCAATTACACAAATATTAGACAACAATATTCGGTTATTTTCATAACTTATACCTGCACAAAATGATTTCATTGACAAATCTAATGGCAATCTTGCGACGATTAGCTATGGTTACTGGCGGTGATCTCAAAAGTAAGAAAGTGAGACACTGTTGCAATGACAAGTGGTACAAGACTACATTATAAAATGATGCAATAAGATACCCCATATCAGGCATAGTCATCCAACGATCAAAGCCTGCGCTATCTTCAAAATATGAAAGGATATGTGTCAGCTTCTCAACCCTCTCATGCGACCCATATAGTATGACGTATTCATCTGTGTGATTATTTAATTCAAGTAGCAGATCACACCTAACTTGCACCCAGCCATTCTCTCCAAGACCAAGTAAACCCGCAATAGCTCTAAAACCACAATTCCCATCACCATCTACATCCTTCATCAACTTTATGAATGGTATTAATATAGGCGGGAAGTCACTAACATATGCACTCAGTAAACTTGTTCTTGTACGATATGTCTTTGTCTTTACATTCCACTTCTTCTCATGCACTTTTGAAGCTCTTTTTTTCTTTGACTGATTGGAAGCTAATGTGCTCTGGCTATCATGGCCATCGTCAACCAGCTCAAATACACACGGGTCAAGACGGAAAGATATATCAATTTTCTTATGTCCTTGACGTGGATTAGGTTTCACATCAGGCTCAATAAGAAAAGTGTTCACTGGATTTGCAATTTCCCTCAACTTCTTTAACATATCCAATTGTGTGGCAATATCAGACTCTTTGAACCACTTCAAAATCATATCAAGTCCTGGGATACAAGTCAATTCCAACTTCTCAACCTTCGGATTATGCACACTGTAACAAGCCCGCGGGGGACCTCGCTACAGCTCGGACTCGATTTGTAGTCACGGTTCTAAGTCTGAACCAAAGAGTCCAAATCCGGCAAATCGTTTTGAGAAAAAAAACAGATTTTTGAAAGAAGTGCCAAACATGGACTGCTTTGCCAGATACAGAGTCGCCACCTAAATATTTTATTTTGGGAAATTTAGGAAACCCTGACTCGTTGCCAAAGGCCACGTGTCCGTCATCACCAAAGTTGCCTCGGCTCGGGAACTTGGGTACGATTGGGGAAGATCACTTCGTGAGCACCCCCGCTCGCCCGGTCATAGACCGGCCTCTACTAACCATGATATCTATTTTTGAAAACATTGCATGTTCTTATTCCGGTTATTAGCCTAGGTTACTATGTGATGCGCACAGCATACAAGTATAGATCGGGTCGCCTGAATTGGAACAAAACATTTCATGTTCGCTTTTTGAAAAAGGTTTGCTACCCGCAGGTAGGCTTGAAACATTTGATGATTTATTCCAACTTAAGTAATCCAACCTTCACCCACAGGCATTTAGGCAGTTATATCACGTAAGCATATAGCCTCATGGTAAACATGCTTTCATGGCAGTCACTCACACACATGCAAGGATGCTAAAGCATAAAACTTACCGAGTACTCCAAGCCAAAACAGAAACTCATTAGAATTTCATGCATGATCCTAACTATACAGAAATACCTAATGCAACACATGCAAAAATGCAACTATAGTAGGCTCGGCTATTCTAAACATGGCATATGAGGTGTTACAACTATCATGTATTCAATTTGGAATTGAAATACATGCAGTTAGTATGATGCGCCGAGCCCGGTGCATGCAAAACAGATGAATGAATGCAAACTTGCTATCATACTGTATGCTAATTGAAAAAATGCCCTAATCTAACCATCATAAGCGGATAAATAAAAGGGAGAAAGACGTGGGGTTGGAAGACATACAACACACACACGCACACTTATTACAGTTGTGCCCTCGCGCAGAGGGTCCAAATAAATATACAGTCCCGAATAAAAGAATATTACAGTCCGAATATTACAGTCCGAATAATGTACAAATTCCTAATTAATTAACAAATCAACTAAGAAAATAAATAAAACTGGCATGCAAGCCAGGGACTGCCTTGCTTCTGATGGATGATGCATGTCCGGGTTGTATTGCGCGGAAATCCACCGGGATGCCCCAATTAGCCTCTGTTTAGCAGTTATTCTTGAAACGCGTGCCAAGTCCCGAAAAGTTGCTGATTCTTCATTTTGCTGCAACAGAGAGCAGGAAAGGGGCATGGCAATGTATTTTCACAGATATATACATGCCTCGATCCTCGTGCCACCAATCACGCATATCGAGGCATGATGGTAGAGGAGTCGAAATGCACAACTTAATATAGAATGAATGCACATGAAAACACAACAAGACCTAACTCCATCATGGATGATCCAGAGTGTCGGTGACTAGGGAATTGAGATACATTCCGTCACTCGGAGTACGAAATGCACCTCGTTTCCCGTGCCCGGGCTAACTCCTATTCCGAACACGATGCAATATGCATGACATGCATGAAATGCAACTAAGATACAATCCTAACATACACAATGCTATGAAAATGAGATGTCTCGAAATGCGTGCACACGGGCATGCAAATCGAGAAAATGACAGAATGTCATCTAAGATACAACCTAGTATGCACTATGCTGTAAAAATGAGATGCCTCGAAATGCGTGCACACGGGCACGCAAACCGAGGCAATGACATACGCAATGCAAATGACATGAAAATATGATATGGGCTTATACCAACATGAGAGAGCCTCAGCCACACTCACATAGGATGCCGATGGATGAAAATGAAGTGCCTCGAAATGCGTGCGCACGGGCACGCAAACCGAGGCAATGGCATATGCAATCTAATGGCATGGAAATGGCATATAGGATGCAACATGGACTTATACTAACATGAGAGGGCCTCAGCCACACTCACATAAGAGGCTAGTGAGTGAAAATGAAGTGCCTCGAAATGCGTGCACATGGGCACGCAAACCGAGGCAATGGTATATGCAATGCAATATGGCAAAAATGATATGCAAACATGTTAATGGATTTTAAGCAATGAAATGTGGGGGAAAACAGCCCCGAAATGAGGCGAAAACACACCCGATGCATGGAATCTCTCCCGAAATGCAAATTAGGCGCATAGAATGAACTACAGCTATACAAAGCATGCATAATTGGTACATGGAATGAAAAGAAAGAAGCAAGGCAGCCTCAAAATAAGCATTTTTCAAGCACAAACCATGGCCAAACAGCAAGCAAAGATAGGGCAACAATGGCATGCAAGAAATAGCCCTAAACATGGGATTAAGAAGCAACTCACAGCTGCTGTCCTCAAACAGGTTAGGGCCCTTCAACAAAGTTGAAGAAGGGGCCAAAATATGATGTTTTCCAGAACTGTAAAAACCCCCAAAACAAACACAGGTATGGCTGCACTCCCATGCAAGAAAAAGGGCCAAAAGGTGGCCAAAGAGGCAAGTGGTATATGCAAAGCCCAAACTGAAAAATTCCCTTCTACAACATTGAAGAGGGACCAAAAATATGACTATTTACAGAACTGTAAAAACTCCAAAACAGTATACAAACATGCTAGAAATGCAATGCAAAATGAGGCTCAAAAGTGGCTATAAGACAAAGTATGCAAAATATTCATCAAACAGCCAAAGACCCTTAATGAAACATGAATAATGAGCCAAAATAAGACTATTTTTAGTACTGTAAAAATGCCAAAAACCGAATCAAGATAGGCTAACAAATCATGCAAAAATGGGGATTAAAAGAGAGATATAACATGAAGTGTATAAAATATGCCTCAAAACATGAAAGGCCCTTAATGGAACATGAATAATGGGCCAAAATAAGAACTTTTCTAGCTCTGTAAAATGACCAAAAATGGAACCAAGATAGGCTGCCAAGTCATACAAGAATAGGGGACCAAAGATGGGTATAAAGACAAGTGGTACATGGAGGTCTCAAACAAAGATGAGCCCTTCTTCAATGTTGAAGAGGGGCTCAAAATAAGCCTAATATCAGTTCATGAGAAACTCCAAAATAGATCACACGTAGGCTAGAAAAAGCATGCAAAATATTGACATACAAAGAGGGTATTGAAGCAAGTGCAAGATGGAGGGCTCAAAAAGGGTTGAGCCCTTAATGAGACATGAAAATGAGCTCAAAAAAATGACTTTTTTAGTTTTGGTCGGAGCTCAAAACAATAATCATGTATGGCTTGCAAAAGATACAAGAAATGGGCCAAAAAGGGGAAATTGCAACTCACCCTTGAAGACCAATTCTTTTGTTGCTTCTTGGACCAAATTTGTTGCCTTTTAGCTGCTGGAATTCCTCCCCTTGCTGCTGGATTGGAGTGGTGGTGGTAGAGCTTGCTGGGTGTAGAAGAAATGGTAGTGTAGAGCTTGAAGGTTTTCAAGGAAATGAGGGAGATGGAGAGGGAGTTTTGTATTCAAGCTTGAGGAGCAAATTTTCTAACCCTTGTATGCAATGTTGCCAGCTGATTATATGGAAAAAAAGGGGGAGTAAAGGAGGGGCAAAAGGTGGGGGAAAATAGACAAGTTTTCCCCCACAAAATATCCCCCGGATTGGGATATTTTCTGGGGGAAACAGCTATACAGCTGTAAAGTTGATGTTGCAAGGAACATGGCTGGCCCCTTTTTGGAGCTCCAGGTGGCCGGCCGGCCACCCCACCTAGCCGGCCGGCTAGGGGTCAAAACGGTCAAGTTGAAATAGTGGCCGGCCACCACTTTTTAAGGTCCTCCCATGTGTGTACATCACAGGTATGTGGTTCAAAGTTCAAGAAAGTGGCTCCAAGGTGTTCAACATTAGCCCGGAAGGAGGGGTTCAAAAGGGTCAGGCAACATTACTGGCCGGCCACCAACTTTTAGGATCCTCCCAAGTGTGTACATCACAGATATGTGGTTCAAAGTTCAAGAAAGTGGCCCCAAGGTGTTCAACATTAGCCCGGAAGTGTGAAAAACGGGCGTCGGAGGATATATAACTGGTTGCCACAACAATTACTGGCCTCCCACCCTTCTACGGCCTTCCCAGTGATAAAACAGAGGTACCTGCCAAAAATGAACGAAAACCGTCGCAAAACGAATGTTCGGGGGCCAAAACGCGCAGTTCGGGGTCCCGAAAATGGGCTGTTAAACACCGAAAGTGGCATTCGACCACGAAGTGGGTCTCTCAGGCCCCAGTGTCCCTCAAAAGGGAGAAAATAGGATGTATGCCAAAAATCAGAGCAAATGGAGATGGTTAAGCGGTCCCGAATCGAGGCACATGGCCAACGATCCCGAAAATCGGGAACCGGACTCCGAAATGGGCAAAATGGCCTACGGCCACCAAATGTAGCCCAAGGCCACTGAGAGATGGTCTACGGGACCTCTCCCTTCCCTCAGGAAAAGAAGCAAAGAAAACCGAGCCTGGTTCGCAAACCGAGGCAAAGCACAAAAGAGGGTTCGGAAGTCCGGAGGCAGGGCTCACGGCCGCAACTCTGAAACTTCTGAACGAGCACATTATGCAACATCACCAAGCGCTCAATCAATGACGTCTGAGCCTTAAGGTCGGTCAAAAATGGGGTGTCTATACACACATATAGCAAGTCACATCCAATGTACATGTATGCTGCTGAGTGGAATAGGACAGCCTTGTCTCATGTAATCTGCAATCTCGTGAGCACATGGTAAACCATGCGTGTGCCTAAGAACACACCCACATGCTGCAACATCAATTCCAACTGAATTTGCTCTCTTACTCTTTGCCAACACGTACTCCAATGCACAAATAAACACATTACCCCGGAGCTCGTTGAATTGAGAAGGTTTGAATTGATGTTGCACAGTTGTCAAACTCTTTCGAATGATGCTTTAACTTGAATGTGTTGCAACTCAAGTAGATAATGTATTTTTTCAAATGAAATCTCAAATGTCGTTTGACTTGAACCTAACTGCCTCTTCAATCTAGCATGAGCACTCTTAACCCTGTTCATATGGATGTAAACCAAAATAGTCAAGCATAATAATTAAAAATAACAATATGATTTATAATAAATTAAAAAAAATAAAAATCTTACTGATTGGTTGTAACATTGCCAAAATGCATACACATGTCTGTATGTACCGCAATGAATTTTTCTTGATACGGATTCAACCAACTTACAATAACATACTTGATTGACTCCGAATAGTTACTAAAATCCTTATGTAGTGTTGCAATGTAATCATTGTATTCCTCTTAAGTTGATGACAATATCAAAAAGTTTTATGCAATGTTAAACTTGTCCCATTTTTCTTTTGTCTTAAACATTTTCTTACATTTTGTCAATACGTTCTTATTAATATGCCAACGACATAACAAATGTCGAGCATTCGGAAAGGAGTTGTCAACGACATTCATCAAAGCAAGCTCTCTGTCTGTGACAATGACTTCAAGTTAAACATTGTCGTCCAGAAGATCACGCAATATTTGTAACGCCCATGCATAATTATCAACTCGTTCAGTTTGCAAGTATGCGATAGCCACGGAGAATGTCATATGAGTTGATGTCACTCCCACGATTTCAAGAAGAGGAAGCCAATATCTATTTGTCTTATATGTGCAATCCATAATCAACAGACGAGGGAAATGTACGAAACAAATCTAAACTCACTAGATGTGCCCAAAACAAGTCCTTGACAGTCATAGAGCCTTCCTCACATTGATGACGCTCAATGTGCTTATGTTTTGCTAATTCACCCAACAGTTGTTGTATCTGGGATCTACCAGCTTTTTGTAGAACCCTACAACGATGTCGTACATTGTAAACTGTCTTCATTGTGCTCATATTAAGGGCATCCCTCTGTTTGAGTGTAATGAGTATCTCTTTTGGTCTTACTAGGCTCTTCGACATATCTACTAACAGCGACTTTTCATTAGCTGACAATCTCCCTGCATATGATTATCCTTGGAGATGCTCCGCAGCTAGATGATTATGCAGCCCGCAAACTACATTCAATGTCCATTCATCGTTTGTTTTCAACTTGAATGCCCTCAAGTCAAATGGACATTCGCACTTCTTCATACCAGTTTGTCTCAATAAGTCTTTTGAGCCATCTTTCAACTTTTTACGCAATCTATACTTCCCACTCCGCTTACAAGTAAGATAAATTCTTGGTCTCTTACGACCACCACCATAGTCGGACGTCCTTATAATAATAACAAAGCCATTTATCCTTCCAATGTCACGTACCCAAGTGAGCAATTCATCTTTGTTGTCAAAAATCTATATATAATGTCACACAACTTTCAAAAGAATAAACTAAACGAAGTAATACAAATTATGAACTTACAAATTTTATGTTAAAAGTTACCTATTTTGCTATAAAATGACTAGTACAATCCACCATAATATCCGATCGAACCTCAGGTTCTTTAGTGCATGGCATCTAAAAAGGAGAGGAAAAATTTTAATTTGGTTTTACAGAGCCGAAACAAGTAAAAAATTTTGACACTAAAAAAATGAAAATAAAATAAAATTTCGGCACTATATAGCCAAAAAAATTAATTATATTCGGCACTTAATAACCGAAATAAATTTAAAAATCATAATTAAGGTATTGAATTATATAAAACAATTCAAAACTTTTCTATCGAAATATTAATGTTAGTTCGACAGTTAATTTCCGAATTAATTTATAAAATTCGACACTGTGTCTCCAACTAAAAAACACAAAAAAAAAAAAAATAATAAGGTCTACACGATTTTACCTTTTCATCACTGACTTTGCTGTCACCATTGCTGGAGTTTGAACTTCCATTGGTTTGTCACTCTTCCATATCAAAATCAAGTAAAAATTGTTGAACTAATAATTAAACGATGCAAATAATCGAGTATAAACCTAGAGATTAAAACAATATGAGAGATATTTTGAGAGTATTGTTCTTTGCAAGTAACAGAGGAGTACAGAGTGTGTAACAAGCAAAGTGACCACAATAAAAAAATTAGGGTTTAATTGTTTTCATTCAAAAGTTGTATACTGAGATATTTTTATTCCTAAAAGATGTGTATAGAGAATTTATGTATATAATATTAGGAGTGTTGATAGATGTCCATTATAGTAATTTTTAATTAGGCTATAATTGTCATTAAGTTAATTTTTCATTAAGTGTGTGCCTAGAGTTTATCAGGTGGGTGGAAATAGAATTCCCCAAACATTTAGGATCTAATGGATTACAAAACCAAAATTTGGGATTTATTGGTCAATCCCCCTTAAAAAAATTATAATTTTAATTATTAATAAAAATTCTCAAGCATTTTTTTTTTAAATTAGGAAAAATTACAGAAATAGTCCCTGTACTTTACCCCATGTCATTTTGGTCCCTGATATTTCAAATTGCACGATTTAGCCCCTCAATTTAACAAAGTGTGTCAATTTCGTCCAATAATTGGCGCCAGTTTGAAATTTTGGATGGAAAGTTAGCACCTGTCTCTCATGTGCTCCCTCTACCAATTACTGAGGGGCACACTCGTCTTTTCACCTCAAATCCTAGTTGCCTCCCGCCAAAACCATATATGTCATCTCTATCTCCATTATATACACATATAGACTCCAATACACATACAGACTCCAAACTTGATGGTAGATGAAGGACGAAAGAAGATGATGGATCATGTACTACGCTGATGGAAAATGGAAGCTCAATTGAAGACTTCGTGGACAGAGAACAACCTTGGACGAAGGTTTTTGGGATGTCCTCAATATGGTGTAAGTGTAGATGGAAAAAAATTGGGATGTCGTTTTTGTTATACTGTTTGTAAAGGCAACTGAGGTGTTTAAGAAAAAATATTGCAGAGCAGACATGCATGTGGATTCTTTCTATGGGTGGATCCTCCATTGTGTCCTCGCGCTCAAGAGATCATACCTTGGTTATTGAGAAGAACCACCATGCTTGAAGAGCAATTGAAGATGCAAAAAGTAAGACAAGAAGTTGATTACTTTGATGGCATTGTTATGGCTCATTTTTTGGTGTTGGAACATGATTGGAGATGGTTCTGTAGTTGCTTCTCTTTCAAGTACTGGGAATGATGGAAATTGAAGCATGTAGACTCGGAATGAAGTGGGTTTTTTTAAAAAAAAAATTGTAAATTTTTTTGTTTTGAAGCTTCTAGATTGGGAATGGAATAGGAATGAAGGAGGTTTTTTTTTTTCCCCCCCTTCCTGTAATTGATGCTTATGGACTACTGGGAATTGATTTTAGGGTTTGATTTCGTTATGTCCAGGCATGTTTTGAATGACACTATATCAATGTGGAATGAAGCTGTAGCAATGTTTTTTAATGAACATTTGTTTTCCAACTTTTGAGTCAATGTTGAATTTTGAAATAAATGTTGAATGAACTGTTTTAGTTTATCAGTTTTTTCAATCATACTGTCTTATGGTGCATTGGTTTGTTCACCTTTCCTGCTTTTGTTCACCTTCACTGCATTAGTTTGTTTCACTTTTAGCAAACATGATGCAATCTATAACAAGACATAGACATAAACATTGTAGACATGGTCTAAACATGTTCTAATACAAAAAACAAATACTTCAAATAAACAAAGAGGCTAATCAGTTGGCAAATCCAACCAAACATTACTTCAATTAACAAATACTTCAAACATGGTCCAAAATGGCAAATCCAACAAAACATTACCATGTTCCAACAAAACATAAAAAGCCCAAATACAACAAAACATAATGCATAAGATTCCACAAAACAAACCGTTGTCTATTATTAGGTAACTACTCCTTCAACATTTAATTGCTTCCATGTTTTGGTAGTGAAGACAAGGTCACAAACTTCTGCCCCTTTGACACATATGTTATTGAACCCCCATATGGACCTGCAAATGCGTTTGGCTCAATGAATGTGCTTATTCTAATGAAACCTGATGGAGGTCCCCTAATGTTCACCCCTTGCAATGCTGCTCTAAAGTTGAAGCTTGGTTGACTACCACTGCTTTAGGTTTTACTGAATTGCTTACCCTACTGCCTTGTTGACTACTGGCTTCAGTGGTTGCTTGGTCTCTTGGTTGACTACTGGGTGCTTGACTGTTTCTCTGGGTGCTTGACTAGTTGTTTGTCACTTGCAAATTGTCAATAATTAATTGTATAAAGGACACACAATAAATGAATTGAATTTATGAAGATGTAACAAATTATGTAGGGTAACCTTTGGTGCAATAGGTTGGCCTTTGTATCTTCTTTTGTTGTGCCCAAGCTTACCACACAAGCTGCATGTAGTTGTTGTGTTTCCTCTGTGCATCTTATAAGGATTCTTAGGCTCACATGCTTGCCTTTTTCTCAACTTTCTTGGCCTACCAGGTTGCTTCTTTACTTTTGGTGGCAATAATCTAGGCAACACAGACTTTGGCCACATTTCAGAACTATTTATTGGGTATATCATTGGCTTTGCAGCTTTGTAGCTTTGTACACAATGTCCTTCAGGTGCACCCTCTTGAAGTTATCTCTAAAATTGATGTAAAGATGCTTGATGCAGAACTTATGCTCTGCCATGGGTGCAACCTTTACAAGTGCTGGACACAATCCTTGTATTTGTAAGGAGGAAAAAAAAAAGTTACACACATTAATGAACTAAACAGTAAAAATAAATGCATGAAACTTCCAATAAGCATTTACCTTTTGCTTGTCTGACATGAAGGTCACTCATTGCTTGTTGAACCACCTAAGAGTGTCACACAATATTTCAAAAAACCATTTCCATGAACTCTTTGTTTCTCCTTCAACAACTGCAAATGCCGATGGATAGCTATTGTTATTTTCATCCAAACCAACAGCTTGCAATAGTTGTCCCGTGTATGGCCCTTTCAAATGGCAAGCATCAATCCCAATGAATGGCCTACATCCTGCCAGAAAAACCTTGCTTGCAACCTCCAAAGTATACAAAAATCCATTGAAACCTAGGCTTGCCTTAATCTATTTTATGTTCTTCATTTTTTGCATCTTTATCATCTTCTTTGACTATGATAGTTGTCCCTGGATTAGTTCTTTTTGTCTCTTCACAGTAATCCCATAACTTGACATATTGTTCCATGAGGCTTCCCTCTATCAATTCTTGTGTTTTTCTCTTTATTCTACACACTTGGCTCCTAGATATCCTAACCTTGTGCTTCTTTTGCATAGCTTGCTTGAATGACTGCACTGGAATAGATGGATTGGACTTCAATGTCTCCAAGTACTTCTTAGACAGCCATGCAGAATTCACTTGTCTGTTATAAAAAATTCTACCACAATTGTGAGTGGGGATATATGTCTTTATCTGGAATGATGGTTGTCATTGCATCTTGGATGCATAAAGCATCCACTCACGTGGTGACACCCTAACTCTCATGTTATCATTTTTGACTAACTTAATAGCCTTCCCAGTCTTAATACCATGCTCCTTAACAGCAGCTTTCAATATTTTGGCAGTGCCAAAAACCATGCCAACCTTGAACTTTGGGTCTGTCATATCTGTGTTTGGATTAAACTCTGGGTATCTAACCATGTTGCTTCCAGCCTCTTCATCAAAAGATTCATTAATACCCTTGAGGTCATCAGATGTAGCATCAGGCTTTAGGCAGTCAATATGAGGTACCTCAACGCTTTCTACATTATGCTTCTACCTCTCTAACCCACCCCATTCAACATTCCTATCAACATTAGCATCAAATAGTATGTCATTCTCATTGAAATCATAGTCACTATCCTCAAAGTCCTCTAGATTTGTAAAATAGTTGGATGAATCATGACTTTGCCTTTTATCCTCACCCTCACCTTTCACATTACTTGTGTCACTTCTAATTTTCACAATTGATGCATGGTGAAAGTGATTAAACTCTTCAAGCTCAAGCAACTGATCATCAGGGATGTGCTCTAAATACAGTTCAATTATCCTACATACATGCACCTATTTCACCATATTCATTACATCACTATCATTTCTAAATGGCCTTAATCCATAATTCAAGTTCCTACCAAGCACTCGATTATAGTATGAAATGAATTCAGTATAACCTAACTTCTGAACCACATCCCTTATCTCTGTCAACCTCATTTTGTCAGCATCACAGTTGTCTCAAAATTATAATTTCCTCCCTACGTAAGCCCTATTTACTAAAGACTTAAAAATCTCACCATGATGCATTTTGATAGTGAAATAATCACCATCTGGATCTGAAAAAGAAGATAACATATTTATTGTATAAACAATACAGGATAAGGGAGACCACAACACATTATCTATACATCAATTGCAGATATTGATTTTTTTTTGTCAGTGTATAGTGGTGTAGATGTGTCGACATGCGTGAATATATAAACATATATTCACCTTGTCACTTTCAAACAAAGCAACGCAAAGCAAAAGTAGATTCTTTGACCCACCCAATACTTCAAGTTGCAAACAGATAAAATAAAGCAAAATACAAAACCAAAAAAAAGGTAAAGAGTACTTTTTTGCTTACCATAATCTGGTATTTCATCACTAATCCTCACAATCACCATGTTCGTCTTTTGACCTTGTCAATTGTTTTTTTCTCTATCCACGCCAATTTCAGCAAATTTACAATCAAACAATTTTTTGGTAACTCAAAACCCTACAAGTGATTCGATTATGTAGAGACAGAGAGAATGGACTTGTTGATTTGGGGAAGATGCAAGTATAGGGATGATGGAGGTAACTAGGGTTTGAGGTGAAAAGACGAGTGTACCCCTCAGTAATTGCTAGAGGGAGCACGTGAGAGGCAGGTGCTGACTTCCATTCAAAATTTCAAAAGAGCGTCAATTATTGGACAAAATTGACACATTTCGTTAAAATGAGGGGTTAAATCGCGCAATTAAAAATGTCAAGGATCAAAATGATACACAAAATAAAATACAAAAACTATTTCTGCAATTTGTCCTTTAAATTATTTGTTTCTCGTTTTTCTATGTGGCGTGAGTCAAGATTCGACGTCATTTGGACCGTCCGATCAATGACCCTGAGACTTGAAAAAATAAGGTTATGTTTGGTTGTGTTTTCAAACCATGGTTCTACACCTTGATTCAAGTATGATGTTTGGAATGTGTTCTGAAATCATATTTCTAAAACTTTGCACAAAACACTTTGTCTCAGGCGCGATTTTCGGGAATTTTTTTTTTTTCAAATTTGACCTAACCAGTCGTCTCACCGGTTGATCGGAACAGTGATTTTTTTATTTTTATTTTTTTTGCAACTGACATATGTTAATTTTTATATATTCAAAAAAAAATATTTTTCAAATTTTTAAATATTTTTTATGTATTTTAATAGAATTTTGAGTTGTGTGTTTGATTATGAGTTATAAGTTTTTGTATCATGTCACATCAAAAATTTCTCACTCAATTCAAAACTCTTTTCAAAACTCATCACCAAACAAATTTTTCACACTTAAATCATAATTCTAAAACTCACAAACTCAAAATACAATTCATACTCTCAAATCATATTTACAAAACTCTGCCATATGCAGTCTAAAAATTTATGCCGGTTCGCTGAACGGTTTTTCCAGTCTGCTCTCCGTCTCGCTTCACTCCTTTGCTGCGAGGTTCGCTTTACTAGTTACATCCTGTAAATGTATATATCTATACATTTGCGATTCATGTATGCTTTTCTAGTAGTTAAAGCTTTGATGAATTTGGGTTTGTTTAATTGAATAAAAGAACAAACTTGAATTAGCAGTATATGCATTTACGAATTTGATGAATTAGGGTTTTTTTAATTGAACAAAAAACAAACTTGAATTAGCAGTATATATATATTTATGAATTTGATGAATTAGGGTTGTTTTGACGTGTGATTTATGGTGGAAAATCATGGTCTGTCACTAAAAGCTATATGAAATTTCCGATTGAGGGGTGTAGTTTTGTTATATAGTTTGTATCTGACCCCTTCACGTTAACAGTTTGTGAATTTTCCTTTAGGGCGTGTTTGGTCTCGTTTTCTTTTTCTGTTTTCTATACTCAAAAAAACTGAAACATGAAAATTATTTTGTTTGGCATGCGTTTCCAGTGTGTTTTTATTTATTTATTTATTTTTGGGGAAACACACTATTTGTAAATTATTTTCTGAAATTTTGAAAACTTTATTTGCACTAAATGAAACCACAGATCCTTTTCATTACTCCTGTTTTTAGAATCATGAAAAACAAAAATGAAAACATGGAAAGAGAAAACAGGAAGGATACTAAATAGGGCCTTATTATCCATGGTAACTTTGTTGGAAATTGAATGCCCTTTATTTAACTGTTAATTTCCCTTTCTTGCAAATATGGGTCTTTGAGCACATACCATTGATTGATCTTGCATGATGTACTTGACTACATACCATGGTTGTGGTAGAGTCATTAATCCGGTACCGTACTGGCCGGATCTTACCATACCAGACAAAAAATGGTACACACAGGCTTCAATTCCATCTCAGCTAAGTTTTTGCATGGTTTCGGCCAGTTTTGCCAATACCGGGAAATTTCGGCCTAGAAACATAATACCACGATACCTGCCGGTACCGTGATTAAAGCATTCTATTTATAATTTGCCCAAAACACATCTTAGATAAAATGTTTTCCACTTACCCTAGACTCCAACCTAACGACAGATTGCTTCAGTGTCTCAAATTGAAGGCAATACAAACGTTGTTCACTGCTCTATCTTTGATCCTCTTTATCTTTGTTTGGGACCTTTGGCTATGGACCTTCTTTATAGAAAATTCTGAACTTGATTTCATGATCTCTGCATGTTTTCCCTTGTTATATCTTTGAACTTTTGACTTTCTTTTCTTGGATTTCTTTAGTTTCTCTTTGTATGGAGAATTGATGCATACTTGCTGTGTGTGCATGGTAGGTGCTCGATAAATAGGCCCGGCCCTGGCCCAAGGCAAGCAAGGCTGCCGCCTTGGGCCCCCAAATTTAACCAAATCTAAGGGCCCCAAAATACTTTTAATCAATGTAATATTAGTAACTCTAAATTAAGGCCCAGCCCTAGTTTCTTAACTTCACAACACAGTCCAGACAAAAGGCCCCCAAAAAAATGTGGGGTTCCAAATTGAATTACAAAAATATATTGGGTAAAGTATGTAAATAATAAAACTCTATCAATTAAACCTAGTGCTTTCTATTCCTTTCCATCTGTAAGCATTGGAAGCAAACTGTGCCGAGACCAAACAAACGGCCAGTCCAAATTCTAGACCACGAGATAATCGATGCGGTGAATTAATTGCTCTTATTTGATTTGAGAACTTTGCTTTTCAATTTAATCTCTCTTTTTTTTTTTTTTAAATTATTGATTGCATTGCTTTTATGGCCTTTGATAGGGCCGCGTGGAGAAGAAGGATTCATGTAGCCGATCCCATTTGATGGGACTTAAGGCTTGGTTTGGTTTGGTTTGGTTTGGTTTATTGATTGCATTGCTTTTAATTTTGATTTGTGCCATAAATCTTACTTCAATGCCTATTTTTTTAATCTTATTTTTTTTTGTTGATTAAATTTTGTCATGCCTATGTTTTGCTTGAATCAAATATTTTCTTCAATTGTTCATCAATTTGTTGGTGTTCTTTGAATTGTAGAATGTCTATTGAGTTTTAGATAATCTATCTCTGTTGAATTTCTCTTCAATTTAGATTAATTTTATAATCATGGTTGTTTTGTATGTGAAAGGAAAAAATAGAAAAACTAATTCAACTTAAATAAAATTAAGTAATTTCATTTTGCCCCACAGTTTTTTTTTTTTTTTTTTTTAGTTTTATATAAAAGACCCCCATTTTAATGTTCGCCTTGGGCCCCCAAAAACTCAGGGCCAGCTCTATTGATAAAATGCCAGAAACAGAGTATTTGTGTTTGTGTTTGTGTTTGTGTGTGTGTGTGTGTGTGTATATCTCTCTCTCTCTCTCTCTGTGTACCTTGTTGTAAATATTTATTTTCTTCATGTTTTCTTTTTATCTTGGTTGGGTGTTTATGCTATAAACAAAAATATATAGAAGTTGTAAAAAAACTTATCTTTGTCAAAATTTATAGCAGTGAAAGTGAAACAGTGGATGACTATTTTACAAGTCCTTTTAAATATAAATAAATTTGTGTTTCATGTTTTCATGCTAAAATTATTTGATATTGGATAATTTTTTTAATAAATATATAATATATAATATTTATAACAATAAATCCGAAATGGTACCTGCAAATATATTGAACCGATACGTACCATACTAGTAGAAAAACTGGTACCTTGTCCTTTACGAGATTGACAACTTTGGGTTATAGTTGGAATAAATCCCCCTCTAATGATTTTTTTCCCATCATAGTTTTTCTAAATGTTGTCCTGTGGGTTATGTGTGTTTTGTTGCTAAGCTCTAATAAATTAAAAATATTTTGTGACCAAGGGGGTGTAAGAGCTGTAACCTTAATTCATATTGGTTAAGCTTGATTCTAGATATTATTCCTACCTATAATACATGTATAGGATTTTATCTAGGTATGCTCTTTCACAATTGCTTCTGTCAAATTACAGTATTCTTGGGGTAATCAATGAATGGAAATTACAAATCAAAATAACACATGAAGAAAAGTAACTAGTTCACACCTCTAAGATCAACGGTATCTGTTAATTTATTACATTATGCAACAAATACCAGATTAGATGTTTTAGATTTCGTTTCTTTTGTTTTTTTCATTCCATCCTTTTGGTTGGTGGTTTGTCGCCTTTTGCTGAGTTATCTATCTGGTACAGGGACTAGTAGGCTAAAAACGAATGTTAGTCAAGACACAAAAGCTATAAAGCATGAGTGCAACTAATTAATTTTTGCATTTAATTTTTTTAATTATTATGTCATATAGGATGTACCGGACTAGACCCATATCTTAACTTTTGAAGTTGTACCCTATCGACATACCCGTACATACCCACTCCCATGCTGCTTAGGCACAGAGAAAATACATGATTGAATCAATTGAGGATAGGACCATGGGTGGAGCTGGCTGACAAAAATGTTTCATGAAGCAACTTAAATGTTTGTAAAATGGGCCCCCCATTTTTTTTAATCCTTTAGTTTTGAGCAAAATATTTTGGGAAAACTGTAGAAATTAACACTCCCAAGTGTAAGCATGAGCTATAATGACCCTTGCTGCTGCTCTAATTTGGCAGTAGGTTTTGAAAATATTCAAAGACGGGAGCAAAGAGCAGGAGAGATACACCAAAAAGAGATCGATCATGGCGTTCGGAGGTTCAGCTGTAGGTCCACCGGCAGGGGCAGCAGGACCATCGGCAATAAGGCAGGTGAAGCTAGACAAAGAATGCGAGCTGAGAATTGAAGGTCTTGTTTGGTTTGTGTTTCTCAAAAAATTTTAAGAAAAATTCTCTACAAATAAGTTTTCAAAAGTAATCAAACCAAACAAATTTTTCCAATTTTTTTTTTCAAAACTTGTTTGGTTTACAAGTTTTCCAAACAAATCTCTCTCTCGTACACATCAAATCAATCACTTTTTTCAAAACTCTCTCTCAAAATAATTTTTCAAAACATCTTTTGAAAAAAAATCAAACCAAACAAATTTTCGTATTTTTTATCTCAAAACATGTTTCTCAAATACAAACCAAACAAACCCGAAGTTGGTCCTGACACGCCTCTCCGCCTTCGGCTCCTTACTGGCACAGCTGAGATCTTTGGCACTGAAATTGCTTCCGAATTCTGGCTCACCTTCCCTCCCAGGCTCAAATTCGCAGTAAGCATCACAAACATATGATTATAATCTTTTTTGATATTTTCAGACACGCACACACGCTGGTATATATAGGTAGACAAATAGTTATAACTAACTATCATTAATCAAAATGACAGTGAATCCACTCTCACTCTGTATTTTGATCCCTAATGGATTTTTTTTGCCATAAGACAAAACTTCAGGGAGGTCCTTAAAACTAGTTGTATATTGTAATCATTAATGAAGAAGAAGAATATACTTTTCATCTCTGATTACTCGATAATTTCCACGAGCACAAATTCCACTTTTATAGGCCCAAAAATTCTTTCACAAAATAAGCCATCTTTTTCCGGTTTATTGGTTTTCAGGGTTTTGTCACCTCTCCAACTATCTCTCCATTAGGTAGGATTTTATTGGCCAATAATCAAAGTGCATTTGACCCAATTGCTTGGAAGCATATCCTTTAGTAGAAATTTTCTGACACCTACTAAAGGAACTCTGCTGAAGTGATTGGAATAAATTATTGTTTATATTGTAAGTTAGTGTGTTCTCTAACCTCGTCTTGATCGATATTCAATCTCATGTATCAGGTTTATACTTGGTATGGAGCCACAGTTGAAATGGATGGCACTACTGAAACTGATTATACAGCAGATGAAGTATGCTTGTTCTCTAAATCAGTTTTGCATCATAATCTAGTATTATGCTGGCATATTTGTTAACAGTAATATTTCAAAAAGTTTATTTTATTTTATTTTATTTTTTTTATTTTATTATTATTTTTTTTTAATGATGATAAAGCTTTGCATTATTGATTACAGACACCAATGATTAGCTATGTAAATGTGCATGCTGTACTGGAAGGACGCAGAAATCGTGCTAAAGCATCACCTAATGACTCTGATTCTTCACAGGTATTACTTTATTTGTACATTTGATATGCCAAAGAAAAGATAAAAATAGAAAACAAAGAAAGAAATGGTACATGGTCATATGCCTGTTTAATTATTATTTATCATGGTACAGTGCAGTTTTGACTGAACATGGGAGCAATCACTTTTGAAATTGAGGAAAAAATTCCAGCATAAACAAGAGATATCCAACACTTCCAAGAAAGATGTTGACAATGATATCTACCCTTCTTTGTTGTTTTGATCCAAACACTTCCAGCCTAAAGATTTCATAATGCCCCATATGTTTTGGCGTAAAACATTTGCAATTGTAAAATATTTTCCTGTAAATGTTTATGGTAAAATATTCTTTTCCCTCATGTTTGGCTAAACTTCTATCAAACATTTTGAAGACAATGAAAAGAAGGCATGCTTTAGAACATTGAAATTCCTAGCTCAGATCTAATTGAACTGGATAATGAAAGTATAAATCAGTCACCAAGTGATTGAAACTAAAAAAAGGAATGGTACTCACTTTGAGTGAGCCAAAACACACCATGAGAGCTAAAACACACATTAATGTGTACTATTTGGACGTTGTTTTTTTTTGTTTTATGTTCCAAGCTTTGATCAATCTACACAGCTACTACATCAATGAGTTTTACTTTAATAAAGATTGGGATCTAGACTGCATGATTACAAGTGGCACTTGAGGTGTAATAATAAATTTTTACATACATGTGGATAGATACATAATTACTTTAGTAGTATTCATTTTTTAATAAGATTGAGAGAAAGAAACTCCTAGGTAATGATTTTTTTTTCTTCATCAATTTTGACCATTAGTTCTTCACCTTTCATTTTACTTATTAGATTGGTTACATGTGAATACAGAAGCCTGTATTTCCATTCGTCACTTCTTGTTTGATTTTAGTTAGTGTAGGAGAGGGTTCAAGAAAGGAGTTGGAAAATTCGAAGATCTTCGAAGATCCTTGAAGAATAACTTCGAATTCTCTAGAATATAATGAGAGGCTTAGATTCTTCAATAATCTCAACTTAGGAACACAACAACAAAGGAGATGATGGAGATAAGAGATTGGGTGAAGAAGAAGGCAAAATGGCTAGAGAATAGAATAATGGCAAGGCTCTCCCATTGATCTCCCACTTTCACTCTCAAGGTTGATAATGGAGAAGGGAAATTAGTTCTTTCCCAAGAGTTAAAAATCTCCAAAATCCATCCCTTGTAAAACTATGGGTGGGTGCTATTTATAGGCACCTCATGATGTAGGATGGAGCCCATGTGCAAGGCACATGGGGGATATTCTCTCTAACCACCTTGTCCGAGGAGGTGACCTCTCCGAGGAGGTGACTTCTCCGAGGATGAGAAAACCCCGAAGAGGAGATCGATCCCTCGGCGAACCCTTCATCTTAGCCACACCTAACCAATGATCCCCAATCATCCCAAAGGGTCAGGGGTAGTCCCAGAGGACGTCCTGCCGCAAATATTGCCGAGTCTCAGGGACCCCCTAGATCGTGCCACCTCGACCCGGGTATAGGCTAGTTTAACCGAAGAGTGAATTTATCTCCACTCACCGTCCTCGGGATCGGGTCCTTTGTTCGAACTCCATTACGCCCGTGGTTCTGGTGCGTAGATCCCGGAAAGCTCCGAGCCCGCAAGTGTTCTGGGACTCATTAACGGAGCGACTTCTAGATTGCGTTTGAATCCGTTCGAAGCCAAGTGCTTCGGATCTCTAGGTTCGTGGATCCGAACCCTTTCGAGTCCGAGTGCCTCGGACCTCTAGGCTTGCTTAA
Source organism: Camellia sinensis (assembly GCF_055761805.1). Taxonomy (NCBI): domain Eukaryota; kingdom Viridiplantae; phylum Streptophyta; class Magnoliopsida; order Ericales; family Theaceae; genus Camellia; species Camellia sinensis. Next base: position 240,685,248 of record NC_138961.1, on the reverse strand, counting down.
TCCCCTTTCGAGTCCGGGCCTGAGTAAGTCTCTAGGTTCGTGGATCCGAACCCTTTCGAGGCTTAGAGCCATTTAGCCCGTTTGATGGTGATAAATTCGGGCCCACCAATCTTGGACTATTGGGCCTAATTAATTTAATGGGCTCAAATTAGCCCCTCTTACAGTTAGCTTTTTCTGTATCCAGTTATCATGAATGTTCTTAGAACTGGTACTTCAGTGTCAATGCAGATTTGTACAAGGTGCTTATGAAGGAGCTTGCTCAGACTCTGGAGAGACAGTTCGCCGGAAATGCAGAATTTCGAGCTGCAGGCATGGTAATAAATACCATGGGATGGATAGAGGGTGTTGGTTATGAGGTAACTGAGTTTCAAGTTTCCATTGTTAGTCCTGCTAGTTCTATTAAAATTCAGGGGTGCTCTATTAGTATCGATTATATGGGATATGTTGTTTAATTAGTATAGTTTCTTTTTGTATGTTGATGCAGTTGCTTCTTCATGCAATTGATGCATTCAATGCTAATGTTGTTCTGGTTTTGGGTCAGGTAAATGCTTTCCATATGAAAACTTTGTCATGTGTGTATTGCTGCGATCTAATTGCAACTAATCCTATTATGAGTTGCATTTGCTTTGATTTTGTTAGGATAGTTGTTTGTGTGCCACTGCAGTAAAACTACTTAGAAGCAGCTTTTTTTGCTTTAAGTTTTGAAAATGTTTGTTGTGGGCTGCTGCAGTTTGGCAATGCCTACTGTTTGGTATAACTTGTCAGGCTTTTAGTTTATTTGTTTTCTAAGTTCAATAAGCTGCAAATGCTCACTTTTTTTGGAGCTGCGTTTGGAATACTTCCATTTTTAATTTTTGTATTTTTTTAAGCCGCCAGTAAGTTTTACTTAACTGCAACATTGGGCTTAATATATTATGATATTCAAACAACATTAACGCCATTGTTGACATGTCAAAGAATGAGATATATTGATATACTTTTCAGCTGAAATTTACGATTTTAACAATCGAAAACCATGTTTCTCCAGATAAACTAATTATATCCACACTCTGATCGTGCTTCTGGGAAGTTTCTTTTTATTTTTTGATTTTAAATAGTACGATTGTGGCTGTATCTCACTGCATTGCTACTGAATGTTATTAAGTTCAATTTTGTTCGTTAGTTTTGCATGTGCACTGGTTGCTAGTAACTTAAGAAACTATTTCAGATTCAATTTTCACCCTGGGGTGGTTCATGTTTTTAAGCTCACCCAAACCCTGCGCAGGAGAAACTTTGCAGCATGCTGAATGATGTATTGAAAAACAAGCCAAATGTTGATGTTGTATCGAGGAATGCAAAAGTCCGTCAAAAGGCCAGGAGCTACAGAATAAGGGTAAACATCAGCCTTTTTGGTTATATATATAGGAATTTTGTTAATCATTTAGTTATTTGTGTTAGTATGGAGAAAATCTTGAATGATTATTTACAAATTTCCTGCCTTTTTCAACAAATCCTTTTGTGTTTCCTTGTTATAAAGCTAAATCATGCCGATATTTTTTATTCCAGGAATATTTTTATGGCCTTGCAAATGATCTTTCCCCACATTCCAACATCTTCAGTGATTTGTCTGTCTATAGAATTGGTGGTGGACCACAGGCCCCACGTTCAGCCCTGCCAATTGGTGCAGAGCTTGCTGCCAACCCTACATGATTGGTTCTTGTGAATATCAACCGGGATTTGCTCCATTTGGTTCTTGCTGTTTCATTTGCCAAGGAACCGGACCAAATTATTTCAAGGTATATGCAATGCCCTTGCCTTTGCTTTTTCAAAATCCATGGTATCATAAGATGGGAGGTGAATTAGTAAAACTTTTTGAATGTCGCCACTATAATGTACATTTGGCGTCATGATTTAAGTTGACTCATCTGTAAATATTTTAACCTTGTTTAAGTGCATGAACTGAATAATTACTTTTTTCTTACAGTAATGTTGCGGGGTTCATCTATATCACAGACATAGATATTCAGAGGTTTGGATTTCAAAATTCTTCATTCCCTGATGTGGTCCATACACTTTTTTTCTCTTCTTTTTTTAAATTCTAATTTATCATTTTTAGGAAGAAAATTACATACCTTGCACCATCGGCTGGGAAACTCCCGAGCAGATTCTTGATCGTGGGAACTTTGACATGGCTTGAAACCTAAAGTGCCCAACTAACTGCATTCCTTATTTTCCTCAAATCGTTTCATGTTAATCTTATCACTGATTTGTGTATGTATAATACTTGTACTGACACTGCAAGGGGGTTTTAAGAGGTGAAACCCATTTATTTTGCTGAGAGGATTATTTTGCATATGATTCACACTAATGTGTACATTCCCAGATAGCTAGCTGATAACATGGTTGATGCTTGCAATTATTTATTTTTTGTACATAAAAAATTCAGCAATAAATCATCATAAATAGAAATGTTAGGCGATAAATCACTGTAAACATAAATGTTAGGGACCTTAAATTGGCATGAGATGTGATAGTAAAAATAAATAAATTTAATTAATTTAATTGAGGATAGTTTTTTATAGAGCATAATGTCAGAAAGAGAATTCAAGTCACTTGATTGGGACACAAAATTTAGTAATGTACGTGATTTTTTATTTTTTAATTTTGATCCGTGACATAATATTCATAATTATATTATAAAAGGCATAATTATATTATAAAAGGCATGAGGAAGCCCAAATATTTTTCTTGGGAGGGAACTTGCGAATTCAATAAATATTGAGGCATAGAATCAATTAGAGTTGACCACATAATCACATAAAATATAGGTGAATTATTGCTAGAATTGTTTTATGTGGATTAATTTTATGTAGCTTTTGGGTTGTCAAAATTAAAACTAGCTAATAAAAAAATCAAATAAAAGAAAGTTGATCCAAACAGCCGTTTCTAACCCCCTCAAAAAAAAAAAAAAAGAAAAAAAAAAGCAGTTTCTAACCTAAAAAAAAAAACAGCCGTTTCTAACCCCCCAAAAAGTCAAAAAGTCACTATCTTATTTAAGTCACATCATCTTATTTAAATCACATCACCTCTCTAACACATCACATCAAACTCAACCCAAACCCAACCCAAACCCACCAATAAGTCAAAAAGTGCGCTTTTTTAGGACATCCCAAACCAACCCTAGGTCTCCATTTTAATTTAAAGGCCACATTTTTTGAATTTTCTAAATCAAAATTAAAACATAAAATTTTACAACAAAAGAATACACATTACGGCCATACATTATTGCAAGGTATAGTGTTAGCCGGCTTTTTTTATTATTAAAAAATGATATTTTAAAAAAAAATAGTACTATACATATCTTAATAAAATTTAAATTACTATAATAAATGTTCATAAAATGATATTTACCATTACTACTTGAAAATAATAATGCTGGGTCGGATCGCAATTACTATTTTCAAAACGTGGCCTATTTAATAAGTGAGCCTAAAAAGCTTTTACGACCCAAGTTCTTAAAAAAGTGGGCCAACGGGCTTGAACCCACCCCTCGGCTTGACTTCTCTTTTTAAAAATCTGTTTGGTTTTTCAAAAATAATTTTTGAAGTTTTTAATTAGTATTTTTATATTTTTAAAAATATTTTATTTTTTTTACTTTTTAGATCCACTTAATCTTGGTATAATTAAAAAAATAAAATTTATACAAAAATCTTTTAAAAATTCATTGAATACAATAAAATATGAAAATGTACTGAATTTTCGTATTTCTTTATATTTTTTATATTTGGTGAGTTTTTTAGAAAATAAATTCATAAATAAATTATGTGAATCTAAAAAATAAAAAAAAATTGTAAAATATTAAAAAAATTCACTAAGAATAAAAAAATATAAAAAACAAACAATAAATTTAAAAATACATAAATCAAATATAATATATATATATATATATATATATATAAATCTATCTATTCATGTGTTTTCATTCTCGATGCGTCAATTTAGATAATGTTTTAGATTAATATCAACATAAAGGTGATAAGTATCTAAAAGTTATTCCTCCTTTGGACTCTAACAAAAGGAGGATTCAAAAAAACTCAGAAAAGATAGAAGTTTAACTACAAGAAGAACTCTGAGAGATATCATATATATATATATATATTATTAAAAGTAGTATTTTTTTTCATGCTTAGGTAACACACATTATAAGAACTTATTTTTTTCTAAGAGAGTCACCTTAGCATTTATTTTATTAATTACAAATAGAATTATATACAAACTCAAATCTAATTTAAATTTTACTAACTTTACATATTTTATATGGACTCTATTTGACAAATATTTTTTTAATATATTTTTCATCATAAATTGAGATAATCCACAATAAAAGAGTTACGTCAGCATTTATTTTTTTAATTACAAATAGAGTTCTATACAAACTCAAACTTAATTTAAATTATACTAACTTTACATATTTTATATGGACTCTATTTAATTTACAATTTTATAATTTAATATATATATATATATATATATCATATAAAATCATTATATGAAAATCCAACTATAATATATTTATATTTAATTTTTTTAATAAATTTTATACAATAAATATTTCTACATATTTTTATTTTTCAAATGAAAATAAAAGATAATTTAATAGTTAGAATTACTTTTAATTTTATATTACTAATTCTTTTTTTAATTTAAGTACTATTATTTTTAATATCAAAATTAGTATTTATTTTACTATCTTATAATTTAATATATATCATACAAAATTATTATATGATAATTACACTTTTATAATATGATAGAACTAAAATTATCAAAATACACAAATAATTTAACTAAAATTAAAAATATATATATATATATATATATGTATTCAAGTAACAATTTTATAAAACGAAATAAATAATTAAAATCATACTTTAATTTTAATTTAAAATTAAAATTAAATTTAAAATTATTATTTTATAACGCACATTATACCATCATCGAAAACAAAATATAGTACATGTATTGCACGGGTCAATTGTTACCATATTATTAAAATTAATATTTTTTTTATGCACATTATAAGGGTTTACTTTTTTCTAAGAGAGCCACGTCAATATGTATTTTCTTAACCACATTGTCAAGCATGAAGCCATTTTGGGACCCCCAATGCTCTCTCCTCAACAAACAGAGGCTGCTTCGGTTCTCCATGCAATGCGTTGGGCATCCCAGCAAGGTATCCAGTGCCTCCTCTTGCAAACCGATTGCCTGATTTTGGTGCAACTCTTGCATACCTTCAAGCAACATAGTGATTGGCAGCTTCACTCCCTTTTGAATGATATTTTGTTATGCTCTAAAAATTTTATATATGTTGTCCTAGAAAAAGTAGATAGAGCCGAGGTACACTCTGCTCACTCTCTTGCAACTTCTGTAAGAAAGGCTTTTGATAATTAATGCAATTTCTATGCTGCTTTAGTCCTCAAAAAAAAAAAAAAAAAAAAAAATTAGATGTAGAGTTCTATAGAAATCCAAACTTAATTTAAATAATACTAACTTTACTATTTTATATGGACTCTATTTGACAAATATTTCTTTTCCATATATATTTTTTTTCTTCTTAATTCTTTCAAGGGTATTAGAATTTTTTTTTTAATGCTAAATTGTCTTCTTTTTTTTTTTCTCTCTTATTTTTTCGTGCATTATTTTATACCCAATATCAAAATTATTCTATATTATGGATTTATCATTTAAATTATAGAGTGATTCTATGGATGAAATTATGCTTCATTTTCTACATTATTTTATATAATCATAACTTGCAGGAGGAAAAACCTATATAACAATGATACTCTCGATGAACTTCTAAAATTTGGATTTATTGCTTGAGTTACTTTTTTAAATTGTTGAATAGTAAATTCTTTTATGTTTTGATATCATATCTCAGATGATTAATCAATTCACGTACTAAGATGTATTTATCGTTTTGGATGTTTTTATTATTATTTTTTTTTGAGTTTAAATGTTGTTACGTGATTCTTTCTTAGTTAGTCGTTGTTGAATTTCTTTTATATAGTTAATATTTTAATTTAATTAAGAATGTTTATTTCACAATCTTATAAATTAATATATGATAATCCAACCACAACATAAAAGAAAATTAAATATATATCTATTTCTACATATTTTTATTTTCTGAATGAATATAAAGAAAATTAAATAGTTAGAATTACTTTTAATTTTATGTTACTAATTCTTCTTATAATTTAACTATTATTTTTAATATCAAAACGAATATTTAATTTACAATTTTATAATTTAATATATATCATTCAAAATTATTATATGATAATTATATTTTTATAATACGATACAACTAAAATAATCAAAATACTTAAATAATTTAACTAAATTTAATATATATAAGTATTCAAGTAACAATTTATAGAATGATAGTGCCAATATTATCAAAATAAATAATTAAAATAATACTTTAATTTTAATTTTAAATTAAAATTATTCTTCTATAACATACATTGTACATCAAATATTTTTTTTTTAAAAAAATTGCACGTATATTGCACAGGTCAACTGTTAGTATATATATATATATATTAGTAGTATTTTTCTTTTCTTATGTAGCGCATTTTAAAGGCTTACTTTTAAAAAAAAAAAATCACATCAACATGCATTTTCCATTTACATATAAAATTCTATACAAATTCAATTTTAATTATAATAACCAATTTTATATAGATTTTATTTGAGAAATGCTTATTTTTCACCATGTATTTAGGTTTGCCGTTGTCAAATTTTTTTATATAGTTGATATTTTAATTTAATTATTATGATATTGGAAAAAAAATATCTCAATATACAAATAAAAAAAATAAGACAGAATGTGCTTAATTATATGCATCGCACATATCAAATTAACTTTCTTTTATATTTTATATTTTTTCCTATCTTAATAGTGTCTTAATATTAATTTATATTTAATTTATTATTTAACATGAAATTATTTATTACAAAATATTTATATTTTATTTAAATTTTATATACATATTTACAATATGTATAAATAATGCCAAAAGAAATTAAAGAAAAAATCAATATTGTACATAATTAATTTATGTATTTTCTTCTTAATCCAATCACAACATATTTATATTTAATCCTTTAAATAAATTTTGTGTAATTCTATTTCCACTTATTTTTATTTGCCAAATAAATATAAAATAAATAAATAATTAGAATCACTTTTAGTTTTATATTACTAATTTTTTTCTTCTAATTTAACTATTATTTTTAATATCAAAATGAGTGTTTATTTTATTATCTTATAATTTAATATATATCATATAAAATCATTACATAATATTACACTTTTATAGCACCATAGAACTAAAATTATCAAAATAAACAAATAATTTAACTAAATTTATTATATATAAGTATTCAGGTAATACTTTTATAAAACGATAAAGTTAAGATTATTAAAATTAATAATTAAAATTAAAATTTTATTTTAAATTAAAATTAAAATTATTCTTTTGTAACACATATCATAATATAAAATATCATTACATTAATTAAAGTTAACTTCATTGTGATTTTATGTGAGACATCATATTTTTATAAGTGATTTACCTACACGTGTAGCATCTAATTTGATATTGATTGATTAAAATAATGGAACTCAATACTTTTTTTGTTAAAGTTTTAGAAGATAAATTAATAAATATCAAATGATAAATAGTGTGAGTATTATTTTAAAGAATCATGATTCATCGAAAATGATGATATTTGATTTCAGGTTGAGAATATATCCCCTTTTTTTTAACTTTAAAAGAAATTATTTTTATGAGCGTATTTTACATAGGATCACATACAGTGATAAATTTTTGTATCAACCATTAGATTGTTAATATTTGTTACACATAAAGTATTAAGACTCAAAATTAAAATTTCATTTTAAAAATAAATTTCATACATTATACGAATCACATACTAGTGGATAATAATAAAAGACTAATTTCAGTTTAAATAGGAGACGCAATTCACTTTGGATTGTGATTCTCATATATCAAACCAATCCTGTCCCATTCCTTCTTGAACTATATATGTATTTGGATTCTCTAATAATTTCATTCTCACTCATCATTACTCCCTCTATATATGTATTTGGATTCTCTAATAATTTCATTCTCACTCATCATTACTCTCTCTCTCTCTCTCTCCAACCATGAAGAAGAACTGTGTGCTACTCTTCTGTATTGTTTTCTTCCTTGTTTCTGGAATATCAGTAGAGTGTCACAATCAAACTTTTAATGTGTTAGATTTTGGAGCGGTTGGAGATGGATCTACTGATGACACCCAGGTCAAAAATATTTTCGATTTTTAATTTTTTTTAATAACATTATTATTGTTGTTTGAAAATCCTTTTTTTTTTATGGATTTGTTTTGGCACTTCACTTCTCTTTACTTCAGTTTCACAATTTTTTTTTTCTTCTCTCAGTGAAGAAAAAAAAAATCACAGAAAAGTACAATACAGATGAATGCATATGCATTGCACCATTACATTATGTCATTTTATTTTGTGAAAAAGCTTATTTGTTTGTATTGTTATATTGTTTTCCAAATATCATGGACCACTTCAAATTATTATCAATTAAATTTATGTTTATATATATTTATAGTATTATATAAAATTTACATTGTCACGTAAAACTTTTTATCTAATTGGTTAGATTAAAGGGTAATTGATCAATAAATTCCATATGGATGACTTGTGAACCCTGCAGTTCTAATTGTTTTATAATAAACCTGTAAGTCCTATTTAGTGTTGGTTTACGTTTTTGCCCATAATGTATGTTATTAATGGTAATGTTTTGATATAAATGTTGATATATGAAGATTGCAAATGTTACAAGTTTGCCACGTTTGGAAAAATGGTACTATAGTCTTTTTTTAGTTTGTTACGTTGCTTTGGGCCTACCATATCACCACCTCTGTTTGTTGTGCGTCCAAAACGTTCCCATGTTAGCAAGGCGGTCGTCCATTTTCATTTGGGTCAGGCCTTTCGTATTTGTCATTGTTTGTATGGTAACACAATCCACACCGTATAATTTCATTGGCAGCTGGTAGAGGGTTCGAGTAATCACCGTTTCTTCGGTGTGGCTCAAGTCTGTCCACATCCCACTTGCAGCAAGATATATACTCACAATCGGATTGAGCGTCGACGTATAATATTTATCATTTTTTGGAAACCAAATCCGTGGGGTTTAGTGTATTTCGTATTGATCCATATCCGATTTGGTCTGAAAATTCTATTAATCGTGTTCGCAGGTTTGTAGGTTTTTCATGTTTGTGGTGAATTGCGATGTGAGCGGCATCAGATCCCACACTGTTAAGAAAATACCCCCACATCCCATCAAATCAACAACCATTTTAGGAAAAAACCCAAACACTGTATTAGGTGTGTGGCATATAAAATGGGTGTGAGAAGTCGGCCATCGAGCGAGCTGGTGATTTGATAAACCCCAAGTGTATAACGAAGTGTATTTAACATTGTGTTAATGTTGATGTGTTGTCCATTGCTGTGTGTTCTGTGTTTGTTTTTAGGTTGAAGCTTATGTTGATTGAAAATGACACACCCACCGATCGTCATTTCCATATCGAAAATGTAATCACTGAAATTCTCATAACTGTAAAAAAACATTACCCATAAGAAACAAGGGGAAAATGACACAAAATCCCCTCCCAAATAACACAAATGGGATCTTTTGGTGAACATTACCAAATAAATGATACTTCCAAGAGTAAGAAAAATAAATAAGGATCCATCGCTCCAAATCTCTCCCAAAAGGGATTTTTCAATAATTTTCCCTAGATTAAATTCATATCAAATATATATATATATATATATAGATTATAGAAGAATTGATGATTGTAAGAAAAACAAGTTGGATTCCTAGGGTATTATCAGAAAAGATAATAACTCAAAAAATATGTCAAGAAATTTATCTCAAAAAGCAAAGTGTTTTGATTTAACTTTTGTACAATGAGATCTACACTTAATCTAAATTACACTAGACTTTTTTTTTAGATTAATTTTTTAAGTCGATAACATTGTTATTATATTATTAATAATAATTATAAAAAAAAAAGAAAAGAAAAAAGATGCTTATAAGCTTAGTTTTGTGCGCAGTCTTTTGAGGATGCATGGAAGGCTACGTGCTCGGCAAGGGAAGTTTCAGGTTTTAGTCCAACCATGCACGTTCCTGATGGCTACGAGTTCTTGCTACAACCTCTAATCTTTAGTGGCCCTTGCAATTCCGAAGCCGTTAACGTTGTGGTAATTACAATTTTAGATTCATAAATTTTCTCATATCATATGTCATCATTATAGGTCAAATTATTTTTTGGGTCTCAAATATTTTATTAAAATTTTTGTACAACTAGAATCATTACTACAAATAATTTGAAATATTTACTTTGATATGGTGGGCTTATGCTGGCCCAATAACACGGTACAATCTTTCTTTCAACTAGAAATAAGTTACCCTATCATAGATTTCAATATTTTCATTTTTCTCTTATTTATTTATTTTTTAATATATTGTTATTGAATTGTTAAATTGATATGGTTTATTATAGATAGATGGAAACCTAACAGCACCAAGGCATCCTTCAAAATGGAAGTGCGACGGAAGTAATTGCCGTCAATGGATAGGCTTTGTCGAGATCAATGGTCTCTACATTTATGGCTCTGGTACTATTAATGCCCAGGGTACCAAATGGTGGGGTTCCTCCAATGTCAATCACAATGGAAAGGCAAGAAGCCTCATCTCTCACTTCATTTAATTATTTTTAAAATAATTATCACTGTCACACCATTTTAATTTAAATTTGTTGTACAAAATAAGGGGTGGTTTGGCATCCTCTATATAATTCATCTTTTTTATCTTTTTTTCATCACATCACCTCTCTACTTTTTTGCACATCTTTTCGTAAAAAGACAAAAAAATGCACTTATTTAGATCATCTCAAACAACCCTTAAATATTAAATCCTTTTTTTTTTTTTGGGCTTTACTAATATAAGTTTCTTTTCTTCTTTTCAGTACCATGGGTCAAAACCAACGGTGAGTGACACTAGATTCTTTGTTTTTAAATTATTTTGTTCCTATGTTTACATTGTAAGTACTACATAATATTTCATGTTTTTACAGGGGTTCGTAATAGCACATTCCAACAATGTGCACATAAGTGACCTAACCTTTATAGACAGCCCTCAAATGCACATGGCGTTGGAAAGGTCGATATGGGTATATGTTTATAATCTCACTATCACTGCCCCTGGCGATAGCCCAAATACTGATGGCATTCACATTCAACATTCCACACACGTCTTCATAAGCCAAACTCACATTGGGACTGGTATATTATCAAACATAATAATACTATCTCTCTTAATTTTATATCGTGTGACAAAAAAAAAAAAATTTGCCTATGTATACAGCATGCTTTGTATATTGTGCAAGATCTTCTGTTTTCAGATTCCTACATAATTCTATCATTGGAAGCATTTTGCTATGATCCAAGTGAACATGAAGATTTGGAACTGAAAGTCCATGCATGGCACTATACATATGTATATTTTAATTTGGTTGTTTATCAAAATTTAACTCAAAAATATTAATGCAGGTGATGATTGTATTTCCATCGGAGATGGTTCATCATATCTCAACATTAGCATGATCACATGTGGTCCAGGTCATGGCATAAGGTAACAGGGAAAACCTTTTTACAGTTCCCTCTCTCTTTTGTTATTGTTATTATTGTTTTGAAATTGATTTCATTTATTTTTAAATTCTTCTTTGGTAAAAGTATTGGAAGTTTGGGTATAAGAGGGCAATATGAGACAGTAGAGAATGTCTATGTAAGCAATGTGGAATTCAGAGGAACTTCAAATGGAGCAAGAATCAAGACATGGCAGGTAATTTGTGAACATATGATTATTAGTCATGATATCAAGAATATAATATATAAGGCAAATTTGTAAGCTTATCACTTTAATACCAAAAAAAACTCAATGCCTATTAATATCAATAATGTCATTGTTATATTATTCTGATAAATAACTATTCTTCTTGTTAATTTTGTTGTTAATTATATTGTCCCTTTGGCATGCTTAGGGAGGGAGCGGATTTGCTAGGAACATTGTGTTTGAGCATATAAGATCCATTGGTTCAGCTCATCCCATCATCATCGATCAATACTATTGTGATCATACACATTGCAAAAATCAAGTGAGCATTTCTTACTCTATGACTATGACTCTTTTTTTACTTGGATTTTTTAGTTTTGTGCTCAAAAATAGTAATTTTTTGATCTTTTCACAAAACATTAATCTAACTTAACATTGTGATTAATTTAATTAATTTTCACAGAAATCAGCCGTGCAAATTAGCAATATCAGATACAGTTATATTTACGGGACGTCGGAGGAAGATACAGCGATACACTTTGCATGCAGTGAGACAATTCCATGCAAAGATATATATATGAATGACATCTACCTTCAATCGACTCAGCGATGTAAAGAAACAACATCGTTATGTCAAAATGTTGCTGGAAGGAAAAATGGTCCAGTTTTGCCCAATGTCCCTTGCTTGACTGATTGATAAATTTGTACTAATTCAAAATGAGTACCATATCTACTATAGTCAATATTTAGTTAAATTTATTTTGCTAATTTTCGTACCAACTCAAGGTTTTATTCGTAATAAAGGTATCTAAAGTTTGCTTTGCAGAACAAATGTGCTCTTTAATGTTTCGTTAGTCATATGATATATAGATTCACATTTAATATGGGGTGAGTTTTAATTACAATAAGTTTAGTTTACGCATTTTATTCTGATCACTTTTTGAAACTATTCTTATTTTTAAAAAGTTGTCACATTCCAAATAATTCCATGTTTGGGGCATTTTTTTTTTTTTAAAAAAAAAATTTGTGCAATGGGACTTACTAGCTACTAAGGGTGCTCAACGAATATTTTGATATGTTCAAACCAACTAAATCGAACCGAACCGATTCGTCGCATTTTAGATGGATACGAAATGACAAGTGAATAGTTGCGGATTGATTTTTTTTAATCCACCTAATTTTGGACGGATGACGAATTTGAGATTTTTTTTTTACTTTAAGCGAACCGCTAAACCATGAGCACCCCTAATAATTTATAAGACTTTGTATTTTCAATTTGTTTAGATATTTTGTTTGTATTTTCAATTAAAATAGAGTTTAGATATTCTGTTGTGTTTTCAATTTGTTTTCAATTTGGAATCCTTTTATTATATGACAAGTGTTGATATTTGGTATTTTTGTGTAGAAAATATAAGGCTTAATTTTGTCATTTAAAAAAAAAATCAAATTAAATAGTTTTTGAATAAAAAAAAAAGTAATGAAATAGTTTTGATAATGCATGATTTTCTCATATATTTATTATTGGTATTTGATAATTTACTTGATAATCTTTTGGTTATGTTGAGTTTGATTGTTATCTAAAAAAATATTGACAAGTTATTATATTATGTTCAAAATTTGTAACGGTTTAAACCGTTAAACCGATAAACCGATTTGCATTCATCCACCAATCAGTTCAATCTATATCCGATGATCCACGGATGTGGATTGATTTTGAGGGTTTCCCAATCGCAATCAAACCACTAACACCCCTACTAGCTAGAGTATATCTCTTTCACGGGTGTTCTTATACTCTTCGCACCAAAGCTGAGAAGTGTGGAATTTTGAACCAACAAAAAAAAAATAATCATAATAAATAAATAAAAGTGTAGAATAGCAAGACAAATTAGACGAATATTAATGCTATATTCGGGTGTGGTTTGAAATTTGACTTTTTAATTTTTTGATATTTTTTATGAGGTGTAAAAGATTAATTTATTTGGGAATAATTTTTTTAAAATTGTATAAAAAACGTGATATGTATAACTTATTTTTTTAATGATTTTTAAAATTTTAAATTTTGTTAGTGTTTTTTTATAAGTTTTTTAACCCCCCCAAAAAAAAGAGCGGGCAAAAAGGCAACTTTCCAAACAACCCTGTTGAATGAAAAAAATTCACAATTTCATTCATTTGTTTGGGCCGGTAAGGTTTACTACGGATTTTATTTTGATAATTTAAATCGTTTATTTTGTCAAATATTTTGTATATTTCATTCAAAAAAATTAGGTTGACTAATAATTATTATTTGTTCAATTTATTATGTTTGTCACTAAAAAAAAATGTATGACATATTTTTAAAAAATACAATTATTTTTTATTTTTTAATAAAAAAATTAAACAAGTAACAATTATTAGATCAATTTAATTTTAAAAAAAATATATATACAAAATGTCTGAACAATTTAAATCATTAAAACGGCTCATAACCCAAATAACACTCCAATCCAAAATCTAAAATAGAGGATCCTCTTCCCTTTTAATAATGATATGACTATTAGGGACAAAGTCACGGGATTGTCATGGGATAAAACTCTTAAAAATTATTCGTTATATTTTTGTTTTATCTAAATCTCAAAAATTAAATCCATTCAACACATTTGTATTCAAGAAAATAGATAATAAATACATTTTTTAAAATATCAAATTCTTTAAAGTTCAGATTTAAAATTGAAAAATGTCCAAGTAGTCTCAAATTAATCTAAAAGTTAATGCCAACATAGATGTTTAAATCTTATCATTATCCTAAAAGTTTACGCAATAAATGTTTAAAAAAATTTGACTCCAAATTTTTGATTTATTTTCAATTTAAATTATTTGTCTACAAGTAAAATTAACATATATATATATATATATATATTAGTCATTAAACTCAATAAAAAAATAATAGTTTAGATATTTTATGTACACTTACATTGAATTTAATAACAAAAATACTCTCTTTTTTTTTGTATATTTAAAGCAAATCAAAAGATTATAATTTAAATTGAAAAAATAAAAAATTTAATATTTATAACTTAAAATACCGTAATTTAAATTGACAAAATAAAAAATTTAATATTTATTTTATTATAAGTCTCAAAGGATTGTTTTTTATTTGAACAATGCTTGGTAGCCTGAAAAGGAGGTTGACTCGAATGACTCAAAATTCATCTTACTGGTCGTTTGGTGAGAAGGTTGACAGCCATAGTAGACAAAGGCGACAACTGCAGAAGACAAGTTTTCACCCGGTCATCTGAGGGGGCGTCTGGTCAATCGTCTGGGTAGACATCAGGTAAATACTCATTCGGGCCATTCGAGCCCCTTCTTTTTGGGCTGCCAAGAATTAATCTTTTTATTTTTATTTTTTTTATAATTGTCCTAAAGATTTTTTTAGTGAAAATGTGGTCCTTTTTGTCAAAACAAACTTTTTTTTAAAATTATTTATAACTTATCCCTATCAACTAAAAAACAGGTGCCTAAAAAAATCTAAATCAAACGGAGCATTAGTTGTGTTTGATTCCTCTAATTGAAGGTGCGATTTATTTGAGATTCTACAAAGAGAATATATAAAATCCTATAATATTGGTTACGATAATCCAGTACGGTATAGTATTGTAAGTAAGTGGGATATTGAGATTGCGATTTTGATAACATCGGAGCATTGATTGTGTTGTGATTCCTCTAATTGAAGGTGCGATTTATTTGAGATTCCACTGAGAGAATATATAAAACTATATAATATTGGTTACAATAATCTAGTACGGTACAGTACCGTAAGTAAGTAGGATATTGAGATTGCAATTTTGATAACTATCTGTTATCGCAACCTCTGCTTAAACATTCACAGCTCTCTCTCTCTCTCTCTCTCTCTACACGATACAAAGGCCATGTTTAGTTCTCTTTTTAAAGGGTTCATTTGACATGCCTTTGGAGTTAAAATAATCATTTAAAATAAATTAAATTATTTTAGTTAAATAAGAGAAAAAGTTACATTTAATCTATAATCATTTCATTTTTTTCTTATAAAATTCAAAAAATTCAAAAATTCTATTTCAAACGAGACTTTTTATCTCGTTTGGCAACATCACTTTTTAGTTTAAAAGCTAAAAAATACTAAAAAAATCAAAAGTCAATAACTTATACAAAAAAGTCAATTTTTTTTTTTTTACTTTTTACACATTTTTTTGTAAAAAATTAAAAAGGCATCCCAAACATAATTTTTTTATGTCATATTTTAATCAAAAAGTTAAAAAATTACTAAAAAAATTTGTTCCCAAACAAGGCCTTAAAATAACTAAAAAACCAAAATATCAAAAAACCAACTCACAAAGCTCAAAATCACAATTTCAATCAAAATTTTTTAAAATTATTTCTAAAATTCATAATTCATAATCAAACACACTGTTCAAAGCTTAATTTAAAAAATTATTTTCAAAACGGAAACCACGTCACAAAACTCAATTTTAAACTCTTTTTATAACCCAAACCCAAACCCAAATCCAAATCCAAACCCTTTTCTCTGCTTAAACATTCTCAGCTATACTCTCTCTCTCTCTCTCTCTCTCGACGGTACCAATCTTTTCTCTTTTCTCTCTCATCGTTTCTTCGCTTCTTTACTGCAAGTATATATGTATATGTTCGCCACTCATGAATGCTTGTTTAATAGTTGAAACTTTGATGTATTAGGGTTTGTTCAACCGAAAATAGAACCTTTTTTTTGTTGGATTAAGTAGTCGATTCTTGTATGAATTTGATATCGAAAGTAGAGAAATATATCACTGAGATTTGTTTTTAGCTTTGTAGTTTTGTTATATTGTTTGTATCAGATCTCAATTTTGTTGTTCATATAAGAATTTGTGGTTTTGCTTTTTGAATTTTTGTTTTGCAAGTCATTAGCTTATTTATTATCCATGGTAAATTTGTTGGAAATTTAATAGTATTTAATTAACTGTTAATTTTATTTTACTTGTTTAATTGATTGATCTTGCTTGATGGACTTGACTGCATACCATAGTTGTAGACATCAGTCTCTCTCAAATGCTTATGTTAATCTCGCTCCGTTCCGCATCAGTTATAGTTAAATTCTGTGGCATAACATGATTCAAATTGAATTTGCCTTTTGTTTCCTTTACTTTCAAGAATTTTATTCTTGATTTTTGTTTTTGATTTCCTCGGTGGTTGTTCTTCGAAACCTATATATGCCATTGAGAGGAGTTTTTTTTTGTTTTTTTTTTCCTGCTTCAATTTTTTTTTTTGATACTTTCAATCATTCTTTAATGTTGTCCTATCAGGTTATGTGTGGCTTGTTGCTTTATTCTGAGAAGTTAAAACTGTTTCCTGATCAAGTAGTTATTTCCTTAAAAATGTTTCAGTCAGAATATTTTTCATGCTTTTAAATGAATAAGATTGTATTTTTTTTTTGTTAGATGGTGAAATAAGATTGTATTGAAGTATGCTTTTTCAATCAAATAAGAGTAGTGTTGGGAAATGAATAAATGGAACTACAAATCAAAATAGCTCAGGAAGAAAATTATATATCTTCAGGATGGGATCAGCAGTATCTGTTAATTTATCGTACTGTGAAACTAATTAAATGTCTTAAAAAATTTTGTTTTGTTTTTTTTTTTGTTTTCATTCCATCTTTTTCGTTGTTGGGCTTGTAGTCTTCTGTAGTTGAGTTATCTATTTGCTACAAGGGAAACAACTAGGCTAAAAAGAATCTTAGTCTAAAGGAACATAGAAATTGCATGATGAACTGATAGAGGATAAGATCGTAGGTGGAGCTCACTGGGAAAAACATGTTTTAGGTGGCCGTCCTAGATGTTTTTAAAATTCTTCATTTTAATATGTTTCTCTTATTTGTACTTATCAAAAAAAAAAATGTTTCTCTTATTTGTATGTGTTGATTTTTGGGGGAATTTCTGTAAGAAAGCCCTGGAAGCTAAATCCATAATGATTTGTTCAGTTGGAATTGAAAACAACAAACTGTAAATAAAAATTATTTAATTGTGACTTTAAATACTTTCTTTAAATTTCCTAAGGTGGGGAGGTTGTAGCACTTGAGCCCTTTAAAGCTTTTGGTAAATGTATTTGAAACCTTTATTTTATTTTAGGAATCTTTGGTGCTGTTGTACCTTAGTTTTGGAGGTGTACAAATTGATTTAAACTTGTTGGGATTGCTTGTAAACGCTCGTTCGCGTTGAAAAGTTGTTTGGAAACTTGAAAATCATGTTCTAGGGTTGACACCGGTCTTGGTGGTGTCGACACCTTCTCTTTTGTTTGCCACAAGGGTCGACACCAAAGCTGGGAAGGATCGACCCTTGATCTGAATTTGTCCACTGCATTTTGGTGTCGACACCAGCCTTGGTGGTGTCGACACCTTCTCTTTTTTGCTGGCCGCAAGGGTCGACACCAATCTGTGGAAGGGTCGACCCTTGTTCTGAAATTACCCACTGCATTTTGGTGTCGACACCAGCCTAGGGAAGGGTCGACACCTGCAGTGCAGTCGCACTTAGTGTTCTAGATTTCTTCTTGGGTGTCGACACTTGTGTTGTGAAGGGTCGACACCTGCGACTTTTTTTCAGATTTTTCTCACAGTTTGGACCTACTTTTTGGGGATATTTTGACTAGATATTTTGAGTTGACTTTGGGGCTTATATCTATTTTTGACCTAGTACTATATAAAGGCCCTCACTTGACGTTTTCTCTCACTTTTTCTTCCCTTTTCTCTCTCTAAACCGTGAAACACCTTCTCTCCCTCTCAGAAGGCACTTTTCACTCCATGATCCTTAGATCTACTTGTTTGAAGACCTCTCCTCACCTTGCTCCTTGGAATTAAAGTGTAGAGCTTGTCGAGGGCTTCATTTTGATCGGAGCAAAGTTTGGTTTCTCCTCCGTCGACTTTTGGGTTTTTCTTTCTTCTTCCCCTTCTAAGCTTGAGGTAGGGATAAACTACTCCTTGTTATGAGTTTTAACATAGATGTTCGTCATTTTGTATAAATGGTGGGTTGTGATGATTTTGGGAAGTTAGGGTTTTGGAATTTGAAATTTCAAAGGAGGGGTTTTCAAGTATTGAACTCTATGTGTATGTGAGACCTTGAAAAATGGGGTTGTGGGTGTGAAATTTATGAAATTGAGCCTTAGGGTTAAGGTTTGAGAAAAAGGGGCAACATGTCTAACTTGAATGTAACTCATTAATTTGTATAATTAATGTAGTAATTGTGGAAAGATGAAACTGAGTTGGAAATCATGAAATTAGATGTAATTGAGATTGAATGGCGTAGTTGGATTGATTAATCACTCACCTATGAAAATGTTGATAGTTTATCTGTTGATGAATTTACTATCTGTTTAGAAATAACTGTTTTAGGCTATTGGTGGAGGATAGTGTTGATTGTTGTAGACAATGCATGATGATTAGAGAAAATTGAAACTAATCAAATGGGAATATGTCATTGAATATGACGGTTGGAATAATACATCGAATATGTGTATTAATGGATCATTGTATATGATAAGTGTTTAAATACGTTGTATATGTATATTGTTTGGGAGGAGATAGGGGATAGACTCCACTGATACAGCAAATCTGTGTATCATTTGAAATATGGAAGTGTTGAAGTATGGAAGTGTTTTAATATGGGTTATATTCTCATGTAAATTGTGAAGTATGGAAGTGTTTTTAATATGTGCTATAGTCTCATTGAATTGTTTGGCCAGGTTCTAAGCCATAATTATGAATCGAAACTGTATAAATGGAGGAAACTGAAATGAAAAATGGATGTACTTGATGTTGAATTGAGAAGTATTGTAAGTTGGTTTATAAGTGTCAACCATATGTCATATGCTATTTTTTTAGTTATTTCTCATACTTGGTTTAGTATATCTCTGCTGAGCATTGGCTCACCCTATATGGGACATCGGCCTCATTTGGTGTAGCTGTTAAAACAGCTTATAGATTATAGCTTAACAGATTATAGATTATGACTTTAATCAGAAGTTGTTAATCTGTTTGGTGTAATTGTTGGATTATAGATTTAAGTTGCTGAGTAGTGTTTGTTAAATAAGCTGTAAAATAGCTTTTTTAATTAATTTTTATTTTTTGTTTGTCTACATTTCTCATAAAAAAATAATAATAATCTATAGTCCATTTAGGTCTTTTTCTATTTTAAAAAAAATAAAAAATAAAAAAATCCAGGAGTATAACCATAAATTAACATGTTCACAACAGAAGTTGATAATCAGAAGCAAGGGTGAGCAGCTTCTCAGAATCAGTTTTTTTGAGTTAAAATAAGCTGTTAGAATCAGAAGCTGTTTGAAATAAGTTTAACCAGATAGTCCAAAACAACTTTCTCAAAGCTAAAAGCTATAAGTTAGCTTTGAAAAGCTGAAACAAACACCCCCATCATTTTCAGGTTCAGGTGATATGCCACCTCCAAGGACATAGCTTGGGAGGCTTAGAGGCTGAAGATCCCTTTTTATTGTTTACTTTTTTTGTGTATTACATGTAAATTCAAGCCGAGGGCTTAATGTGTATGAGTTAGTACTCTTTTATTTTGTAATCAAGTGTTGGCTTGGAAAGTTGTAAGCCCGTAGGGCATTCACTTTTGTTGTCAACATGTAATACTTTTGTGATAAATACTCTGATAAATAGATGTACACTTTATTCTCTTGAATATATTGTCTATTTCTTGCATCATGAATGTATGAATTATGGGCTTATTTTGAGAGCGTCACAAGACCCTTATCATCTTGGGATTTAAGGGAAAATTTAGTTTCAATGGATCCTTCACATAATATATATATTGATTTTTCGTATCTAAACTTCCACCCATTATATGAAAATTATGCCTTTAATGTTTTTGTTGGCGTCCCTTGCCCTTTTCCATTGTAGAAACTAATTAAAATCTCTCAACTGCTCAAAAGCTTCCAACCAGATCATTTTTTTGTTTGTTTGTTTGTTGATAAGTATGCTTTTGCAATCAAAATATTGTAAAGTGTTATCTGAGTCCGTATCAAAATCTTAAGATTAATGAAGTAGCTTATATTTTATGTATGTAGCATCAAGTTGATAAAACAAAAAATATAAATAAGAGCTCTCTATGGCTAATAGGTTATTTGATTTTTCATTTTTCCATTTTATCAAATTTTGCTGCATTTTGGTTAATTATTACTAGAATTTCTAAATTCACCTGCATAAGTTCATCTCACTTGTAGGATTAAACTATGGGTCAAGCATGAGGTTGCATTCAAGTGGATCAGTCTACAGTTGCTGTTAGGGATCATTTTGGGAATGTGCTTGAGCCAGGGTGTCACTGCATACCGTGGTATTTTGGGTACGAGTCAGCTGGGAAATTATCATTACGTCTTCAACAGCTTGATGTTCGCTGTGAAACAAAAACAAAGGCGTGAAGTTTCTCTATTCTGCTTGTATTTCATATACGACTATCACTAATTGGCTTTCACATATGCTTATTTGTGCTTCTTCAATTTGTTAAATCAAATGTAAGTAGCATCAACTTGCTGAAAAATTTTAATGTCCAAATGTTCAAAAATAAAAAATAAATAAAAAGAAAAGAACCAGAAAAAGATGACATAGGCAGGAAACCAGACTGGATCACCTATATGATGTTTGCCTCAAACTTTTGGTAATCTATCAGATCATTGTAACATGTCTTCGAAATAAGACAACTTATCATTGTTCTACTTATCCAATGTCCATTGTTTGAAGTAATTTAATTATGAAATGGAAAATGATATACAAGTTAATTTTCTAGACCCACTTTCTAGACCCAATGATATGTAAATAAGATGATTGATTGATACTTAGAGAAGATATGAGAGACAGTGTTGCCTTAGATATTCTAAGGCAATGGCACATCATTGGGTTTGAAAAGTGAGTCTAATTTTTTAGCCCAAGTGGCATCACCTGAAATGAAATAGGTCCTTATAAATTTTCTCCTTAGCTATTCAGTTATTATGATGCATACTTTTTATGTTATCCAGTTAAATCATAAATTGTTCTTGAACCAAAAATAACCACGAAACTGTTTTTGTTCTGGTGGTTCATGAAGAAGTTGAACTCTTAATATAAACAGTTGAATATCTGCTTGCTTACAATGTTTATTGCAGTGCAAAAGGAAATCATGATTTCGTAATTGAATTTTCGGAATAGTAAAATTGACTTGAAGTTTATCAATTGTCTTAGGTGATTATATCTGGAAGATAACAGTCAGTTTACCGTATAGAATTCCATTGTGTGCGCTCTTTTTAGTGACATGCTTGTAGTTGTGTATGTAGTTGACTATTTGTTTATGGTGCTTCAAGAAAATGATTGACTTCATTGTTTTTATGCAATATTCTGAGTTAAGGCTGAAAGATTTCCTAAATCTTTGTAACACATATTTTCTGCCCTTTCCTTAAAATGCTTCACTTTGGTGTGTGCTTCAGCACCCTAGCATCCACAGTTGTATTGTCATATACGTAGTGAGAAGAAAGAAATCATATTTATTCAGCTCTTTATACAAGTGCATCTTTGGTTAATATGTACAATTACTTTTGATAAAATTTTCATTTGGTAATTGTTGTCTTACATAGATATCATCTGCCTTCCTATGTAGTTCTGCCTTTTTGTTCCTTCAACCTATCAGAGTTGGTTTGCTTTCCTTCTCTTAGACTATTTTCTTTTCCTCTTTATTTCTTTGTTTATTATATGGGGAATACTCCTCGTAATTTACCTCTTTAGCTTACTTTTATTGCTTCTCCCTTTTCATTGAAATGCTTTTTTATTTCAACAATAAATCAAGGAGTGATGTGGACAATTGCTTGCATACTGGTGCCATCAGTTCATAAATTGCAAGTATTGTTTTCTTTGCAGGATAATGTCTTTGTCAATGTGGTTGCATCTATTCAATACCGTGCTTTGTCAGGAAAAGGAGCTGATGCTTTCTATAAGCTTTCCAACACCAAGGTGCAAATCCAAGCCTTTGTTTTTGATGGTATGGATGCAGCTTTTATCATCTTTGTTTCGATGAAAAAGTTTCCTGCCAAGGTACCAACTGATATTTATAACATTGTGGAACACATGTCAAATGGCTCAATAAGTTTTCAAAACATAAAGCAGATCCAGTGCCGCTGAACTTGAGGTTTTGAAAGAGAGTAGATTTAGGTCCAAATATTCTTTGTTCTGCTAATATTAGTTGTAGTTTCAGTTTCTCGTAAATTTGTAATGATACAATGAAATAGGTTGGGGAACTAGCTGCAATGCCACATTCACCCCTCATCTCTGGCATATATCTGCCCCGTCGCTTTATAGCTTAGTTTTTTTTTTTTTCTTCTTTCTTTTTTCTTTTTTCTTTTAATTGTAAACATGATGCATTGTGCTGGGTAGAATTGTTTATAGTACTGGATTAACAGTTGAGATTTGTATTGAAAGTAATGGGCTACCCCTCCTTCGATCTGTTCAGTTATTAGGGCAAGTGTACCAAAGTTGGACTTGGACTCTGCTTTTGAACAGAAGAATGATATATCAAAAGCTGTGGAGGAAGAACTTGAAAGGGTGACAAATTGTCTTGACGAATATGAATCCATTTTTAATGACAATCAGGTCAACACTTATACTGCCTTTGTCTTTCCTTCTATAATCTGTGTAGGCCATGTCTGCCTATGGGTTTGAAATAGTCCAGACTCTTATTGTGGATATTGAACCAGATATTATGTGAAGAGGGCGATGAATGAAATAAATGCAGGTAACAGTGCACATGCCTCAACTTATATATATATATATATAATGGGATTGTCTTAATATTTATAAGTAAATGCCAAACATCTTTTGCATGTAAATATGATTTAAGGAGAAATCTTTGGGTACTTGTTGAAACTCATCATGCATCATACCTAGGTTTGAGAATTGAGATGATTTACATTGTAATTTAATTATATCACAACAGCTGCTAGAATGAGGATTGCAGCAAATGAGAAGGCTGAAGCAGAGAAAATATTGCAGATCAAGCGAGCAGAGGGGGAGGCTGAATCTAAATACCTTTCAGGGCTCAGTATTGCCAGGCAGCGCCAAGCTATTGTAGATGGATTGAGGGACAGCGTGCTTGCTTTTTTTGAGAATGTGCCTGGAACAACTGCCAAGGATATCATGGACATGGTGCTTGTGACGCAATACTTCGACACCATGAAGGAAATTGGTTCCAACTCAAAGTCCTCAGCAGTTTTCATCCCACATGGGCCTGGTGCAGTAAAAGATATCGCCTCGCAGATCCGCGAGGGTCTTCTTCAAGCTGACAGTGTTCAGCATTAGTTTATGAGCTAAAATGTTAATATAGGAAATCATCGTATCTGTCTTCAATTTTCTAGTTGTTGATTAAATGATATAGAACTATGATGTATGATCATATATGCTGCAAATATGGGTTTAGTAATGCATAGGAAAGTTTTTTTTCTTTTGATAATCTGTTATTCTGGTAAACCCAACTAATTCTGAGATTCACAAAAATCATCCCTCTACGGGAGTCAAATAAATCTCAGGGGTCTTTTGGGAAGTGGATTATAATTCACTTCTTAAATTATAAGCCACTTCCCTCTCTCACAAAAAGTTGATTATGATTAGCTTTTAACCAAAAAGTTGATTATAACCATCTTTCCAAAATAGCTCTTAAGCTATGGATGTGGTTCCAAAGGCCAAGTGACTAACCACCAAGCCAACCCCTTATGTTGTGTTTGATTGGGAGATTTGGGGAGGGATTTGAAAAAACAAAAGGAAAATGTGTGAAACTGGATAAAATATAGATATATTTTATTCACACTTCATCTATATATATATATATATATTTTTCTTAATCTTTTTTCAAATCTCCCAATCAAACATAGCATTACGGTGATTGATGTTGGATTAGTCAAAGCAATTTAATTGGACTAAACTTTTATTTTGGACAAGCATTTTCATCCTTAACTGTTGTCCTTTAAATTAGGGGTGAGTAGTGTTTATTCTGGTTCGTTCAAACCGATTGAACCGAATCGATCCGTTGTATTTTAGACGAATGCATAATAACAAGTGGACGGTTGTAGATTGATTTTTTTTTTCTAATCTACTTAGTTTGAACGGATGGCGGATTTGAGATTCTTTTGGTCGCAATTGAATTTTCAAACCGTGAGCTCTTTTAGTAATTTGTAAAATTTTGTGTTTTAAATTTGTTTAGATATTCTGTTTGTGTTTTCAATTGAAAAAGAGTTTAGATATTCTATTGTGTTTTCAATTTGGAAATCTTTTTATCAAATGGCAAGTATTGATATTTAGTATTTTTGAGTGGAAAATATAATGCTTAATTTTGTCATTTTAAAAAAAATCAATTTAAATAGTTTTTGCATTAAAAAAAAACGTAATAAAATAGTTTTGATAATGAATGATTTTCTTATATGTATTTATTATTGATATTTGACAATTTACTTGATAATCTTTTGGTTATGTTGAATTGGATTATTATTCTAAAAAAAATGTTGACAAGTTGTATTATATTCAAAATTTGTAAAAATTTAAACTGTCAAACCGATTCGTATCCATTAGCCGATTCATATTCATTAGCCAATCTAATGAATGGATGCGAATTGATTTTTTTAATCCACCAATCTGGCAAACGGATGGCGGATTAAAAGTTTTCTGACCGTAATCAAACCGTGAACACTCCTACTTTAAACTAGAACACTAATTTGACGTCAAAATTTAATGAGTTTTAAAATGTATTGAAATTGAATTTATTTATCTTAAATAAACTTTTGTTGATCTAATCAGAAGTGAGAATGTGTTAAATTTTTATCTTCAATAAATTTTTGTTGAGCCAATCAGAAGTCAAGGTTTGAATAATTTAATTTTTTTTTGTAATGCATATGGATAGACATATCAATTTGAACTTAAAAAATTAACAAGCTTCAAAATGAATATTAGATGATATGTGCAGTTGACTCACTCGCATGCATGCATCATATCGAGCCAAGCGCCTCAGTTTGATGGAATGTGCAATGGTAACTAACATCAGGACACCTGTTTTTAATGGTTTGGTACCATGTTAATAAAATCTTGAGGCAGAGCTCAAGATCTCACTTGGTTGGATTGAGTTGGTCAATTATAATTGGTCGAAACTATTAACAACCTGATAATCCTGAATCAACATCTTCTCCCTTGACAGACCGACCTAGGGCAAGCAACCGATTCCTAATCCTTCAAAGCTTATCATTACTATTTTTCTTTATAATTTTTCTATTTTTTTTTATATCAAAATTAGTGATTATTTTATTATCTTATAATTTAATCTATATCATATAAAATCATGACAGAATAATTACACTTTTATCGCACAATAGAACAAAAATTATCAAAATAAATAAATAATTTAACTAAATTTATTATATATAAGTATTCAAGTAATACTTTTATAAAACAATAAAATTAAGATTATTAAAATAAATAATTAGAATTAAAATTAAAATTATTCTTCTGTAACACATATCATAATATAAAATATCATTATATTAATTAAAGTTAACTTCATTGTGATTTTATGTGAGATATCATATTTCTATAAGTGATTTATCTCGACGTGTAGCGTTCAATTTGATATTGATTGTTTAAAATAATGGAACTTACTATTTTTTTATTTATTAAGTTTTTAGAATCATGTCAAATGATAAATAGTGTGAGTATTATTTTAAAGAATTATGATTTATCGAAAATGATTGTATTTGATTTCAAGTTGAGAATATACATTTTTTTTCTCAACTTTGAAAGAAATTATTTTTGTGGTGATTTTTTAGATTGTTGAATTTGTTACATATAAAGTATTAAAACTCAAAATTAATTTTTTATTTTAAAAATAAATTTTCATGTATTGTACGAGTCACCTAGCGGATAATAATAAAAGACTAAAGATAATAATAAAAGACTAATTTCAGTTTAAATAGGAGACGCAATTCACTTTGGATTGTCATTCTCATATGTCAAACCAATCCTGTCCCATTCCTTGAACTATATGTATTTGGAGTCTCTGATAATTTCATTCTCACTCATCATTACTCTCTCTCTCTCTCTCTCCCCAACCATGAAGAAGAACTGTGTGCTACTCTTCTATATTGTTTTCTTCCTTATTTCTGCAATATTAGTAGAGTGTCACAATCAAACTTTTAACGTGTTAGATTTTGGAGTGGTTGCAGGCCCGACCCTGAGATTTTTGGGGCCCAAAGCTAATAATCAACTAATAAATTTTTGGGACTCTTCACATTTTTTTTTTCATTGAATGAAAAAAAAAATGAAGATAAAAGACAAAATATTTGTGTCAAAATCATAAAAAATATTTAATAGTACATTACAACAACTAATAACTGTCGCTTGACCCTTGCTTTTCTTGTATTTTAGAAGCAAATAAATCAATCATACTTGCATAATCTAGTTTTTTTGCAAAATCATTTTCAATGGATAACAATGCTAATTATTTTAAATGGGCCTTTCAATTTTTTAATGGGTCAATTTATTTTAAGTTAGTTTGGGTCTTTCTTAATTTTTTTTGGATTTAAAACATACGTAATATATTACAATAAACTATAATAGGAGGGGACCTTTTTTTTTGGTTTGTTTTCAATGGATAACAATGTTAATTTTTTTTAATAGACTTTTTAATTTTTTAATGGGTCAATTTATTTTAAGTTAATTTGGGCCTTCTTTAATTTTTTTATGAACTTAAAACATACCAAATATATTACAGTAAAGCATAATAGGAAGGGTCCTTTTTTTGAGTCTATTTTAAGGGGTCCTAGGCCATGGCCTGGTTGGCCCATGCCCAGGGCCGACCTTGAGTGGTTGGAGATGGATCTACTGATGATACCCAGGTCAGAAATACTTTCGATTTTTAATTTTTTTAATAACATTATTATTGTTGTTTGAAAACTTCTTTTTATTATCCGTGGTAAATTTGTTGGAAATTTAATAGTATTTAATTAACTGTTAATTTTATTTTACTTGTTTAATTGATTGATCTTGCTTGATGGACTTGACTACATACCATAGTTGTAGTAGACATCAGTCTCTCTCAAATGCTTATGTTAATCTCGCTCCGCATCAGTTATAGTTAAATTCTGTGGCATAACATGATTCAAATTGAATTTGCCTTTTGTTTCCTTTACTTTCAAGAATTTTATTCTTGATTTTTGTTTTTGATTTCCTCGGTGGTTGTTCTTCGAAACCTATATATGCCATTGAGAGGAGTTTTTTTTGTTTTTTTTTCCTGCTTTAATTTTTTTTTTTTGATACTTTCAATCATTCTTTAATGTTGTCCTATCAGGTTATGTGTGGTTTGTTGCTCTATTCTGAGAAGTTAAAACTGTTTGCTGATCAAGTAGTTATTTCCTTAAAAATGTTTCAGTCAGTATATTTTTCATGCTTTTAAATGGATAAGATTGTATTTTTTTTTTTTTTTTTTGGTTAGATGGTGAAATAAGATTGTATTGAAGTATGCTTTTTCAATCAAATAAGAGTAGTGTTGGGAAATGAATAAATGGAACTACAAATCAAAATAGCTCAGGAAGAAAATTATATATCTCCAGGATGGGATCAGCAGTATCTGTTAATTTATCGTACTGTGAAACTAATTAGATGTTTAAAAAAAAAAAATTGTTTTCATCCCATCTTTTTCATTGTTGGGCTTGTAGTCTTCTGCAGTTGAGTTATCTATTTGCTACAAGGGAAACAACTAGGCTAAAAAGAATCTTAGTCTAAAGGAACATAGAAATTGCATGATGAACTGATAGAGGATAAGATTGTAGGTGGAGCTCACTGGGAAAAACATGTTTTAGGTGGCCGTCCTAGATATTTTTAAAATTCTTCATTTTAATATGTTTCTCTTATTTGTACTTATCAAAAAAAAAATGTTTCTCTTATTTGTATGTATTGATTTTTGGGGGAATTTCTATAAGAAAGCCCTGGAAGCTAAATCCATAATGATTTGTTCAGTTGGAATTGAAAACAACAAACTGTAAATAAAAAATTATTTTTATAAGATCCTTATCATCTTGGGATTTAAGGTAAAATTTAGTTTCGATGGATCCTTCACATAATATATATATTGATTTTTAGTAACTAAACTTCCACCCATTATATGAAAATTATGCCTTTAATGTTTTTGTGGGCGTCCCTTGCCCTTTTCCATTATGCATTGCACCATTACATTATGTCATTTTATTTTATGTAAAAGCTTATGTGTTTGTATTGTTATATTGTTTTCCAAATATCATGGACCACTTCAAATTATTATCAATTAAACTTATGTTTATATATATTTATAGTATTACTAGTTGGACTCCCACGCGCGGAGCGCGTGGGAGTCGTGCTATTATTGACTGAGAATAAGATACATCGCAATATATAGTAGGGAGCTTTTTTGATAAATCCACTTTCTAAGAGCTTTATTCCATCCAACTCATATTCTTTTTGACTATTCCATTAGGTCCTATTTGAGATAAGAAGACCAAAATACCCTTTTCATCTACTTATATTCCATTTAGTTCACATTATTTTCTTATGTTTCAATAAGTCCTATGGGTGACATAATTACCAAAATACCCCTAATGTGAATGTTCACACCGTCAATGTGAATGTTCATATCGTCAATGTGTAGGGGTCCGGCCCATGTCGATCCTCGTGGGTGCCGGGAAAAATTCGAGTCGGGCCGGGGTGGGCCCGATCCAGCCCGTTGACAAGTTGAATATTCACATTGACATGTTAACATTCACATTGATAAAAGTATAAAATTGGCCCGCGGTCCATGGGCGGCCAAAAACCCGCCCGCGGCCTGGGGCGGACCCGGCCCGGCCCGTTGACAATGTGAATATTCACATTGACATGTTAACATGCACATTGATAGGAGTGTAAAATTAGCCCGCGCCTCGTGGCTGCTCGAAACCTGCCCACGGCCCGTGGACGGCCCGGGGCGGGCCCGACCCGACCTGTTGACAATGTGAATATTCACATTGATATGTTAACATTTACATTGATAAGAGTATAAAATTGGCCAGCGGCCTAGAGCGGGCCTAATCCGACCTGTTGACAATGTGAATATTCACATTGACATGTTAACATTTACATTGATAAGAGTGTAAAATTGGCCCGCAGCCCGTGGGCGGCCGGAAGCCCTACCGCAGTTCGAGGCGGGCTTGGCCCGACCCGTGACAATGTGAATATTCACATTGACATGTTAACATTAATATTGATAGGAGTGTAAAATTTGCTCGCTGCCCGAAACTTGCCCGTGGCCCAGGATAAGCCCGGCCCATTGACAATGTGAATATTCACATTGGCATGTTAACATGCACATTAATAGGAATATAGAATTGGCCCGCGGCCCGTGGGCTGCCTGAAGCCCGCCCACGGCCTGGGGCAGGCTCGTTTCGGTCCGGGCCCGAGCATGTCCAAGACCCTAGGCTAGGGCCTAGGCCATCACTTTGAAGCCCGGCCCGGTCCATCAGCCCGCTTAAGGCCCATTCAAGGCTCGGTCCGAGGCCCAGCCCGCCCGAGGCGCAATGTCTTTTTTTATGGAAAATAATAAAATTTTGGTAGAAAGAATTAAAAAGAATTAAAAAAAAATGGCCAAGCCCGCCCAAGCCCGACCTAAGCTCAAGGCTAGGCCCAAGCCCACCGGCCTGACCCGAGGCTCGATCCATCGGCCCGTCCAAAGCCTAAATACCCTTGTGCCAGGGCTAGGGCCTGGGCCTAATTTTTGGCCCGTGGGCCTGCCCGAATTTCTTTGGACACCCACGAGGCTCGATATGGGCTGGCTGAGGCCTCTACGTGTTAATGATATGAACATTCACATTGACGATGTGAACATTCACAGTATGGGTATTTTGATAATTATGTCTCCCATAGGACTTATTGAAACATAAGAAAATAATGTGGACTAAATAGAATATAAGTAGATGAAAATGGTATTTTGGTCTTCTTACCTCAAATAGGACTTAATGGAATAGTCAAAAAGAACATAGGCTGCCCGAAACCCGCCCGTGGCCTGAGAAAGGCTCGTTTGAGCTCGGGCTCAAGCCTAGTCCGAGACCCTAGGCTAGGGCCTAGGCCATCACTTTAAAGCCCGGTCCGGCCCATCGGCCCGGTAAAGGCCCATTCAAGGCTCGGCTCGAGGCCCGGCTCGCACCGAGGCCTAGTGTCTTTTTTTATGGAAAATAATAAAATTTTGGTAGAAAAAATTAAAAAGAATTAAAAAAAATAGCCAGGCCCGCCCAAGCTAGACACAAGCCTGAGGCTAGGCCCAGGCCCATCAGCCTGACCCGAGACTCGACCCACCGGCTCAGGCCCGGACCCAAACGAGCTTGCCTGGGCCATGGGCAGGCTTCGGGCAGCCCACGGGCTGCAGGCCAATTCTACATTCCTATCAATGTGCATGTTAACATGTCAATGTGAATATTCACATTGTTAACGGGCTGGGCCGGGCCTACCCCGAGCCGCGAGCAAGCTTCGGGCAGCGGGCAAATTTTACACTCCTATCAATGCTAATGTTAACATGTCAATGTGAATATTCATAATGTCACGGGACGGGCCAAGCCCGTCTTGGGCTGCGGTCGGGCTTCGGGCCACGCCACGGGCTGCGGGCCAATTTTACACTCTTATCAATGTGAATGTTAACATGTCAATGTGAATATTCACATTGTCAGCGGGCCGGGTCGGGCCCACCCTGGGCCGCTGGCCAATTTTATACTCTTATCAATGTGAATATTCACATTGTTAACAGGCCAGGCCAGGCCGGGCCCGCCCCGGGCCACCCACGAGCCGTAGACGGGTTTCGGGCAGCCACGGAATGCGGGCTAATTTTACACTTCTATCAATGTAAATGTTAACATGTCAATGTGAATATTCACATTGTCAACGGGTCAAGCCCGCCCTAGGCCGCGGGCGAGCTTTTGGCTGCCCGTGGGCCGCGGGCCAATTTTATATTCTTATCAATGTGAATGTTAACATGTCAATGTGAATATTTACATTGTCAATGGGCCGGACCGGGCCCGCTCCTGGCCGTCCATGGGCCGCGGGCGGGTTTCGCGCCGCCACGGGACGCGGGCCAATTTTACACTCCTATTAAAGTGAATGTTAACATGTCAATGTGAATATTCACATTGTCAACGGGCCGGGCCCGCCCCCGCTTGCGGGCGGGTTTCGGGCCACCCACGGGCCAATTTTACATTCCTACCAATGTGAATTTTAAAATATGAATGTTCACATCATAAAATTGCTAACCGTTCAAAAAATATTTATAAGGGTATCAAAATTAAATACAGGGGCATAAATGTCCAAGAAAATAGTGTAAATCAAGAAAAAAGACTTTATGGAATAAAACTATACATACATGTGACTAAATGGGCTAAAAAATTCCTTCATAGACTTCTTGGGTTAAAACACTTCTAAATGGGATTTATCAATAATTTTCCCTATATAGTATTCTTAAGGTGTTTTTAGATAATTTTAGGGTCATAATATCAATCTACAAATAGATTTGATTAGATATAAAAATTTAAGTTTGAGAGCGTTAAATTCAAATTAAGCATCACCTCTATATATATATATATATATAAAAGGAAGTGGATACTTGCCAATCAGACCTATTAATTGAACTTATTTATTACCAATTCTAAATTTTTCTTCACTTACTTTTTCTGCCTTTTGGGTACTAAGAAGATGGATTGTTCTATTCTTAAATACTAATGGTATACAATAAGTTTTTCAATAGCAGAATTGATGGGTTGTCTCTCGGAAACATCTTCAAACACCTGACTTGTCGAATTCTTGTGGTTTCTTGTTACAAACAAGAGGGAAATCCTAACAAAATAGAAAGGTTAGACAAATGTTTCACTCAAATAAAAAGTGAAATGATTGAATCTACATACCATATGAAGAATTACTAACAAAACAAATCATATACCATAACAATATTTATATCTATGCCAAACCTTGGAGCCAATGAAGTATTAGTCTCTTTGACAAATCCTCAAATAGCTTCTATGCACAAGTTTTGTATGCCCAACAAGACCATTGTCTATCAAATATAAAATAATCATTGAACATAGATACTTATATATCATAGAAAATTGAACACACGACGTTATAGAGAACTGCTAATAAAAAAATTCCATAGCTTTTGGTCCGCTATCTCGATCATGATTTTCCTATCCCCAGATAGAAAGGTCCTTACAGGTTTTTCAACTTGAATTGATTGCTCAAATAAGTGAAGAAGGACAAAGCCTAAACCAAAACAATCAAGGGTTTGTGTGTGTGTGTGAGAGAGAGAGAGAGAGAGAGGGAGATAGATTGAAGACGTGGCTGATAGATTGAAGACCCATATGGCTTCAGATTTGTATAACCAACAATGAACTCCAAGTGGTAGTTAAAGCCATATTGCAAATCAATAAACTATGTAATCAGGACAACATAAACAGATTTTTAGAAAAGAAAATTAACAATTAGGCTTTTAAGCTAAGACAAATATTAGATATGTATTCCTCCTCTAAACAAAGGATTTATATAATGTGAGCAAACATAACCAAAAACCATAATAAAATCTACTGTACCAGAATGTTATAGACTACAGTGTCCTACTAAAAAAGCAAACACAGGCCACAGTTTTTAATTACACTACATGAATACTTCAAAATGTGTGAAAAACTTATCTTCGATATGATGGGATATGTGCCTACCACACTCTCATTTGAACATATTCCCGAGCAGCAATAGGAGCTAGACCAATAGAAATGTCAGTACCTTCCTTGGAAACCTTTCAATGTATCTTGAGGATTAAAGACTTAGCTGTGTGTTTTCTTCTCTCTTTTTTTTGTTATTTTATGGTAAGCATTTATTACCAAAGAAGAAGGAATATACAATAAAGCTCAAGACACATGTCCAAAGGATATACGAGGAAACGACTTGAGAGGCCCACTACCTTTCCAAAATAAGACAACTTAAAACTGAGATTAAGTTTCATCTTATTTAGTTTCTTCCTTAAATCAAGAGTAACTTAATAAAAGTTTCCATTTGAGATTCATTTTGCGTATGGGTTGTAAGTGCAACAGCTTATGAACTCGTCAATTGGGTACCGATGGGTGTTTATTTATACAGATATTTATAATATGAGCTCTCTTGTCTGGTTTTGTTGTATATTTTTTGTGGGTGTAGTTTTCTATCGCAAGTTTCAAAATTCCTTTTTCTTTAATTTTGGTCACTAAAAATGAATTGAGCTGGTTGATCTAATCAGAGTTATTCAAAGTTTTTATTTTGCCTTTTTAATCATTTTAATCTTTCTCACTATCCTACTTTTGTTCCTACTATGATTAAAGACATCAATTTAGACAAATTACATGTATGAAACTTATCCTCAAGATCATAATTGTAGACACCCCATTTTTGACCGACCTTAAGACTCAGATGTCATCGATTGAGCACTCGGTGATAGTGCATGTTGTGCTCGTTTTGAGCTCCGGAGTTTTGGCTAAAAGCCTTGCCTCCGGGTCTCCGAACTCTTTGTGCTTCGGTTCGGTTTACGGACCAAAGCCTTGTTTCCCTTCCCGGAGAGAAGGAGAGGTCTTGTAGACCATCTCTCTGTGGTCGTAGACTACTTTTCGTGGTCGTTGGCCACTTTTCCCATTTGGAGACTAGTTTTCAGTTTTTGGAGCCTTCGGCCGTGCGCCTTGTCTCGGGACCGCTTAACGTTCTCCGTTTGGCTTGATTTTTGAACCACACCTTGTTTCCTCTCCCTAGAGGGACACTGTGGTCCGAGAGACCATTTTTTGTGGTCGTGTACCACTTTTGGTGCTCGACAGCTAGTTTTCAAGGCTCCCCGCTGCGCGCTTTGCCTCCCGAACTCTTGTCTTATATCCGTTTTGGTTTGTTTTTGGTACAAATCTTGTGTTCCTTGTTTGGAAGGTGGTACGAAGGTGGGAGACCAGTTTTTCCTCTTGGAGACCACTTTCCTTCCCGCCAACAGGTTTTCTAGTCGGGAAAATGGTTTTTTTGGTCTTTAGGCCACCTTTTCTAGTCTCTTTCCCACCATTGGCTTACTTTCAGTGTGGAGACCACCAATTCCCCCTGCCGACCACTTTTCTTTCTGGGAGACCACTTGAAGTGGTCGGCTGACCACTGCAAGTAGCAGGCCGACCACTTTAAGTGGTCGGCACCTCTCCCCCTGTTTTGGCAGACTGTATGGATGCCAGCTGTGCCGACTGGAGGGCACTGACTGTATCCTCTATACACGTGTATGGAGGGATTGCATCCAAGTTTTAGCTTCTCTAAGAAGCTTTAACTTTTGTTTTTCTATAAGAGAGAGCCTCCCTCTCCATTCCAGAGGTTCTGAAATTTTCCTAAGACATAAGCATATATCTCTCTCTATATCTCTATATTTGGTGCCTAAAGAGTGTGTTGTTCTTCACTTTTGCACCACAACCCTTAACCATACACCCCCATCATTGAACTAAGGTTCTTGGAGAACATTTTGGAGGTTAAAAAAGCTAGTTTTTGGCTGAGAAATCTGCTGGTTTTGCAGCGCTTCAAGGGTAACCTCTTTTCTTCCTTTTAAGCTTTATCTTGGTTGCTCTCTTGGTCTCATTTTCACGCTTATTTAGGCCTTACTTTTAACTGGAAAAAGTTTTGTATTTAAGTATTTTTTATGTTTGTTTAAGGCCCGTTGGGTGTTGAGGGTCTTCTACCCTCTTGCATGCCTTGTTTGACCTTGTTTTGTGCCATGGTTTAAGGCCTTTGAGCTAGTCCTTGCTTGGCCTTCTAGCCACTGAAATATAGTGGATTTTCAATAGTATCGATGTGGTTTTGAGGCCTCAAATCAGAGGGGGGGTGATCCCCTCTCTTCTTGTTTTATTTGCTTGCATTTTTGGCCTATCAAAGGAGCATGCATCTTCATACTTTCAAGGCTTGGTTCAGGCACTTTTTCATGACTTTTAGGGCCTGCCTTAGCTCTGTCTATGGATGGTTTGGCCACCTTGTGTTTGCTTCTTGTATGTGTAGTGTATTCTCATTTGTGGCTCATCAAAGTAGCATGTCTTTCTAGCATGTATTGGCTCCATTTCAGTAGATTTTTGGCCATCATTTGACATGTCATGACTCTTTTTTTGGCTGGTTTGATAGCCTCTTGCATGGTCTATATGCTTGTAGTGTAAATCTTGTTTACTAGCTTTGTATGCATGATGGTTTGGCTCATTATCCTAGCATATTTTGGCTATGTTTTAGCATGATTTTGTTCTTATTTTGGGCTGTCTTAGCTCTGTTTTGAGGCTTCTTGGTCGATTGAGGCTTGTCATGCATGCTTGTAGTGTAACAGCCTTGACTAGCTTTAAGTTTTGAGGTCTCCTGCATGCTTAACTTGAGGTATTTGCATGTTTTGGCATCATTGAGAATGATATTTCAGAGCATGTAGGGTTGTTACACTTCCATATTTTCCGCTCTTTAAGTGCTCTTGAGGGTTGTGCTTTTTGTGCCCTATTTGTGAGCCATTGCATGAGCCTCATTTTCGTGCCTTTCAAGCCATCATCCCAACTCATTTTTGCTATTGTTTTGGCCTGCATAGGGTCTATTTGGGGTTAGTTTGGCCATTTGAGCATTATCTTGCATGCCTCTAGTGTAATCCACTTCACTAGCTTTGACGCTTGAGCCTTTCAACATGCATTACATGGGTTATTGGCATGATTCTAAGTCATTTTGCATGCCATTTCAGTGCTGGAACATATGCCATTGTACCCCATGTTTCATCCTTTCAATGCTTTTGGAGAGTTGTGTTTTGAGTCATAAGCTTGGGCCAATATGCATGCATGTTTGTGTAGCATTTTGAGTTTCTATTTTAGCATGTATGGCCACTGATTTGGACATGGATGAGGCCTATCCATTTTAGTTTAAGTCCATTGTGCATTGAGTATGCCATGTGGTTCATAGCATTGAGAATGCCATGTTGTTGCATGATTGATTATTGTATTTGTGCATGCCATGTCCATTGCCTAGCGTATGCTAGTTACCATGTGCATTGTGTACACTAGTTGTCATGAGCATTGTGTATGCCATGTAGTTCATAGCATTGTGTATGCTAGTATGTTAGTTGCATGTTTTCATATTTGCATGCTTGAGCCGCATTGTGTATGCCATGCCATGTTATTTGTTGCATCATGTTTGGAATAGGAGTTAGCCTAAACACGAGAAACGAGGGACGCTTCATACTCAAAGTGATGAAATGTGCCTCAATTCTCGGTTGTCGACACTCTTGACTATACATGATGGAGTTTTAGGCTTTATGCGTTTGTGTGTGCATTCATTTCATATTGAGTTGTGCAATTTGGCTCCTCGGCCATCATGCATCGAGATGTGTGATTGGTGGCCCGAGGGTCGGGAACCACACCCCCTTGAGCTTATGTAATGAAAGGGAGGGTGGTTGTGCATACATGTGTTGCAAATACTTTGCCGTGCCCCTTTCTTGCTCTCTGTTGCAGCAAACTGAAGTCTGGCAGCAAAAATTGGTCGGCCGAACAGATAAAGTGGCTGGCCAACCACTTTTTCTGATTTTCAGCACAGAAAGCAGTCGGCAGGTGGCTTCTAATGCCAACAACTGGTCAGCATCCCTCCTATAGATTCCCATGATGGAGTTTCAGCCTTCTAGAGCTTTTTGTAGTGTTCTGAGACCAGTTGCAAACAGAGGCAAATCGGGGCATCGCGATGGATTTTCGCACGAGGTGACCGGGCACGCATCCTTTGTCATCCAAGACAGATTGGAGGCATCCTATTTCATATAGTTTACATGCTTATTCAATTGCTAACTTAGTTAATTTGTTAATTAGTTAGAGTTGTGTAATAGTTAGCTGTAGCTTGTTATTCATTTTGTTGTGTAATAACTAGATTAGCTTAGATTAGCTAGTTGGTTCTGTATTATTCATTCGGACCCTCCGTCGAGAGGGCATAACTGTTGTAAATAAGTGTGCGTGTGTGTAATGCATGTCTTCTAACCCCCATTTCTTTCTCCCTTTTATTTACTAGCTTACGATGGTTAGTTTTAGGGCATGTTTCATGCTAACTGCATTGTATTTCAATTCTTGTTTGAATACATGTATCCAATTACATTTCACATGACATTTTAGAATAGCCGAGCTTATCTTAGTTGCATTTTATATGTGTTGCATTAGGCATTCTTGACATAGCTAGGATCATGCATTGATTTCTAACATAGCTTTTGTTTTGGCTCGGAGTACTCGGTAAGTATTTATGCTTTAACATCCTTGCATGTGTGTGAGTGACTGACGTATTAGCATACTTGCCATGAGGCTAACTGCTTATGTGATATAACTGCCTGAATGCCTGTGGGCGAAGGTTGGATTACTTGAATTGGAACAATTCATTGATTGCGAGTTTTAAGCCCACTTGAGGGTGGCAAAATCTGCATTTTAGCC
The DNA here is from genome assembly GCF_055761805.1 of Camellia sinensis. Lineage (NCBI taxonomy): Eukaryota > Viridiplantae > Streptophyta > Magnoliopsida > Ericales > Theaceae > Camellia > Camellia sinensis. Next base: position 240,646,789 of record NC_138961.1, on the reverse strand, counting down.
TACTTACGAATAGCAAACCGCTTTCAAAAACAAACATGAGATGTTTTGTTCCAACTTAGGCGATCCAATCTATACTTGTATGCTGTGCGCATCACATAGTAATTCTAGGTTAATAACCAGAATAAGAGCACATGTGTTTTAAAAAACAAGATATCATGTTAGTAAAGGCCAATCTTTGATCGGGCGAGCAGGGGTGCTCATTGCATGACCTTCCCCTCTCGTACCCAAGTTCCCGAGCCGAGGCAACTTTGGTGATGATGGACACGTGGCCTTAGGCACGAGTCAGGATTTCCTAAATCTCCCAAACATAAAATATTTAGGTGGCGACTCTGTATCTGGCGAAGCAGTCCATGTTTGGCACTTCTTTCTAAAAATCAGTTTTTCAAAACGATTTGCCAGATTTGGACTATTTGGTGATTTATCAATCTCGCATTGCACTTTGCAATATCAGATTAAGAACCATGACATTGAGTCCGAACTGTAGTGAGCCCAATGAACAAAACGGGATTTTCCCGGGACGTTCGGGCGCGTCTACAATAATATAATTTGTTTTCCAATAATCTATTAGACTTTCAACACAAACCAGATAAGTACTACTGGTGTTGGTGATGGTGGTGGTGGTTCTATGTGTCATTCATTTGAGCATATAGTCGAGCACATGATGGGCAAAAAGAAATTAGAAATTAATAACATGTTGGAGTATCATACAATAGAACTTTAAATTCAAGTAAGAAAAAACTCACAAGCCATATTCCATAACCTCTTTGCAATTCAACAGTTAATCCCATCCATGAATCAATCGCCACATGAAGCCCCAAAAATCAATTAGCAATATTCATGATTTAGATCGAATCAAGGGTGTGTAAGTGTGTGTGTGTGTGTGTGTGTGTGAGTGAGTGTGAGAGAATGTGGAGGAAACAAGGTACACCTATAATTGTAAATCAAATACCATGAATCCATGATGGCCTTGAGTAGAATGGATGGCGGTGGACGTGTAGTTCTCTGTATTTATTCTTCAACTGATGAGGACGAGTCATTTATGTAGCACACCATCGATGCCGCCAGTTGTCTTTCGTGAGACCACGTGGCCGATAGATTGCAAGCCCATATGGCTTCAGATTTGCATCAATGGTCATGGGCGGTGGGTGAACCAGGTAATTTGAGAGAGTTTTGAGGATACTGAAGTCATATGAAGCATTAGATATATATATATATATATCTTATGAGAATTCCCATGTTTGCTGATGGCATAAAAACAAAATCCCCTGCTGTTTGAAGGGGTAAAATTTGTTTTATTCTTCATTGTCGGCGTGGCTGATCGGGGAAGAGCTTTGGGAAGTAGGCCAAAATTCTGTACCAGCAGCAGAAAAGGCTTCGCAATTGGTAAGAAGAATGGTGGGATTTCTTTGTTTCTAGTGTCGTGTGCGTGGCTCAATTGAAGGTCGTGTAGCTAACACAAATCGGCTTTACAAACCAAAACAACAGTTACGTTACACCATCCAAAGAAGCAGCTATGTTACACCATCCTTACACTCTTTTTATATAGGTAATAGATATAAAATTTACACTGTCACATAAAACTTTTTATCTAATTGGTTAGATTAAATTCATATCATATATATATATATAAATTATAGAAGAATTGATGATTGCAAGGAAAAACAAGTTGGATTCCTAGGGTATTATCAGAAAAGATAATAACTCAAAAAATATGTTAAGAAATTTATCTCAAAAAGTGAAGTGTTTTGATTCAACTTTTGTACAATGAGATCTACACTTAATCTGAATTACACTAGACTTTTTTTTTAGATTAATTTTTTAAGTCGATAACATTGTTATTATATTATTAATAATAATTATAAAAAGAAAAAAGAAAAAAAATGCTTATAAGCTTAGTTGTGTGTGCAGTCTTTTGAGGATGCATGGAAGGCTACGTGCTCGGCAAGGGAAGTTTCAGGTTTTAGTCCAACCATGCACGTTCCTGATGGTTATAAGTTCTTGCTACAACCTGTAATCTTTAGTGGCCCTTGCAATTCTGAAACCGTTAACGTCATGGTAATTACAATTTTAGATTCATAAATTTTCTCATATCATATGTCATCATTATAGGTCAAATTATTTTTTGCGCCTCAAATATTTTATTAAAATTTTTGTACAACTAGAATCATTAGTACAAATAATTTGAAATATTTACTTTAATATTGTGGGCTTATACTGGCCCAATAACACGGTACAATCTTTTTTTCAACTAGAAATAAGTTATCCTATCATACATTTCAATATTTTCATTTTTCTCTTATTTATTTATTTTTAATATATTGTTATTGAATTGTTAAATTGATATGGTTTATTATAGATAGGTGGAAACCTAACAGCACCCAATCATCCTTCAAAATAGAAGTGCGACGGAAGTAACTGCCGTCAATGGATAGGATTTACTGAGATCAATGGTCTCTACATTTATGGCTTTGGTACTATTAATGCCCAGGGTACCAAATGGTGGGGTTCCTCCAATGTCAATCGCATTAGAAAGGCAAGAAGCCTCCTCTCTCACTTCATTTAATTATTCTTAAAATAATTATCACTGTCACACCATTTTAATTTAAATTTTTTGTACAAAATAAATATTTTTTTTTGGCTTTACTAATATAAGTTTCTTTTCTTCTTTTCAGTACCATGGGTCAAAACCAACGGTGAGTGACACTAGATTCTTTGTTTTTAAATTATTTTGTTCCTATGTTTACATTGTAAGTACTACTAATGTTTCGAAATAATATTTTGAAAACATTTAATAATTTTTCATGTTTTTACAGGGGTTCGTAATAGCACATTCCAACCATGTGCATATAAGTTACCTAACCTTCATAGACAGCCCTCAAATGCATATGGCGTTGGAAAGGTCGACATGGGTATATGTTTATAATCTCACCATCACTGCCCCCCGCGATAGCCCAAATACTGATGGCATACACATTCAACATTCCACACACGTCTTCATAAGCCAAACTCACATTGGGACTGGTATATTATCAAACATAATAATACTATCTCTCTTAATTTTATACTGTGTGACCAAAAAAAAAAAATTAATTGTGCAAGATCTTCTGTTTTGAGATTCCTACATAATTCTACCATTGGAAGCATTTTGCAATGATCCAAAAGATTTGGAACTGAAAGTCGATGCATGGCGCTTTACATATGTATATTTTAATTTGGTTGTTTATCAAATTTTAAGTCAAAAATATTAATGCAGGTGATGATTGTATTTCCATCGGAGATGGTTCATCATATCTCAACATTAGCATGATCACATGAGGACCAGGTCATGGCATAAGGTAACAGGGAAGACCTTTTTACAGCTTCTTCTATCTTTCGTTATTGTTGTTATTATTTTGAAATTGATTTCATTGATTTTTAAATTCCTTCTTTGGTAAAAGTATTGGAAGTTTAGGTATAAAAGGGCAATATGAGACAGTAGAGAATGTCTATGGAACTTCAAATGGAGCAAGAATTAAGACATGGCAGGTAATTTGTGAACACATGATTATTAGAGTCATGATATCAAGAATATAATATATGAGGCAAATTTGTAAGCTTATCACTTTAATAGAAAAAAACTCAATGCCTATTAATATCAATAATGTCATTGATATATTATTTGATAAATAACTATTTTTCTCGTTAGTTTTGTTGTTAATTATATTGTCCCTTTGGCATGCTTAGGGAGGGAGCGGATTTGCTAGGAACATTGTGTTTGAGCATATAAGATCCATTGGTTCAGTTCATCCCATCATCATCGATCAATACTATTGTGACCACACGCATTGTAAAAATCAAGTGAGCATTTCTTACTCTATGACTATGACTCTTTTTTTACTTGGATTTTTTAGTTTTGTACTCAAAAATAGTAATTTTTTGATCTTTTCACAATACATTAATCTAACTTAACATTGTGATTAATGTAATTAACTTTCTCAAAAATCAGCCGTACAAATTAGCAATATCAGATACAGTTATATTTACGGGACGTCGGAGGAAGATACAGCGATACACTTTGCATGCAGTGACATAGTTCCATGCAAAGATATATATATATATATATATGAATGACATCTACCTTCAATCGACTCAACTGTGTAAAGAAACGACGTCGTTATGTCAAAATGTTGTTGGAAGGAAAAATGGTCCAGTTTTGCCTAGTGTCCCTTGCTTGACTGATTGATAAATTTGTACTAATTCAAAATGAGTACCATATCTACTATAGTCAATATATAGTTAAATTTATTTTGCTGATTTTCGTACCAACTCAAAGGTTTTATTTGTAATAAAGGTATCTAAAGTTTGCTTTTCAGAACAAATGTGCTTTTTAATGTTTCGTTAGTCATATGATATAGATTCACATTTAATATGGGGTGAGTTTTAATTACAATAAATTTAGTTTACGCATTTTATTTTGATCACTTTTTGAAACTATTCTTGTTTTTAAAAAGTTGTCAAGTTCCAAATAATTCCACGTATGGGGCATTTAAAAAAAAATTAAATAATAATAAATCAGTGCAATGGGACTTATTAGCTACTAAGGGTGCTCAGGGAATATTTTGATATGTTCAAACCAACTAAATCGAATCAAATCGATTCGTCGCATTTTAGATGGATACGTGATGACAAGCGGACGGTTGCGGATTGATTTTTTTTAATCCACCTAATTTTGGACAGATGACGGATTTGAAGCACCCCTAATAATTTGTAAGACTTTGTATTTTCAATTTGTTTACATATTTTGTTTGTATTTTCAATTGAAAAAGAGTTTAGATATTCTGTTATATTTTCAATTTGTTTTCAATCTGGAATCCTTTTATCAAATGACAAGTATTGATATTTGGTATTTTTGTGTGGAAAATATAAGGCTTATTTTCGTCATTTTTAAAAAAAATCAAATTAAATAGTTTTTTAATAAAAAAAAGTAATGAAATAGTTTTGATAATACATGATTTTCTCATATATTTATTATTGGTATTTGATAATTTACTTAATAAGCTTTTTAATGAAAAATCATTAAAAAATACGTTATATTTTTGTTTTATCTAAATCTCAAAAATTAAGTCCATTCAACACGTTTGTATTCAAGAAAATAGATAATAAATACATTTTTGAAAATATCAAATTCTTTGAAGTTCAGATTTAAAATTGAAAAATGTCCAACTAGTCTCAAATTAATCCAAAAGTTAATGCCAACATAGTTATTTAAATCTTATCATTATCCTAAAAGTTTACGCAATAAATGTTTAAAAAAAATTGACTCCAAATTTTTTATTTATTTTCAATTTAAATTATTTGTTTATAAGTAAAATTAACAAAAAATATATATATATATATATATATTAGTCATTGGACTCAATAAAAAATAATATTTTAGATATTTTATGTACACTTACATTGAATTTAATAACAAAAATACTCTAAAGCAAATCAAAAGATTGTAATTTAAATGGACAAAATAAAAAAAAAATTCAATATTTATAAATTAAAATACTGTAATTTAAATTGACAAAATAAAAAATCTAATATTTATTTTATTATAAGTCTCAAAGGATTATTTTTTATTTGAGCAATGCTTGGTAGCCTGAAAAGAAGGTTGGCTCGTATAGCGATCCTGGGTTTTCCCCTTTTATGTTTAGTATTCTGGACTTGGGTTCCATGGTTGAATATTGTTGTATATGTCTCTTTCCGTCCTTTAATTCTTAGTGTTTGAGTTTTGGGATGTGTTGGGAAAGTTTGTAACAGGTTGGGTGTGTTTTGAAACAAATGGTTGCTGTCCAGTTTTTGGTATCTTCGCTCGAGCCAGGACTTTGTCGCTCGAGCGAGCCATGTGTCTTTGCTTCTTTGCTCGAGCGAGGATTTGTACGCTCGAGGGAGTTCTGTAGGTCTTCAGGTTTTCTTTTCAAACGCAGCTTTGGCTCGAGCAAGTTTTTCTTCGCTCGAGCGAGCTTGGTCTGGTGTGTTTCTTTGCTCGAGCGTGCGTCTGCGTCTCTTTTTGACCTGAAAGTTGTGTTTCTTGGCTCAAACGAGCTTTCCTTCGCTCGAGCAAGCGAGCGAGCTGTATGTTTTGGGTTTCTTCGCTCGAGCGAGATTTTCTTCGCTCAAGCGTGCTTCTGGGTTGGAGACCTGAAGCTTCGTATTGTTGGCTCAAGCGAGGCTTTCTGCGCTCGAGCGAGGTTTGTCTGTGTCTGGTCGCTCGAGCAACCAATCCTTCACTCGAGCGAGGCTCGAATATATCAGTTCGTAGCAGCAACTTCTTCTTCACTTTTTGATCTCCTTTTCTTTTTAAACCCTAGATCGGCTGCTCCCTCTCTCTCTACATACCTTCTCTCTACAAATACATTTAGTTCTAGGAATCTTCTACCCTAGCCTCTTTGTAAGAAGAATCGAGCTTGGTGTGGGCTTTGCTTTGATATGAAAAAGTTGGTGTTTGGAGCACTTTGGGCTTTCACCTTCACCTCCTTTGAGTCTCTTCCTTTGAAGTAGGGATACCCTACTCCTTCTTATGAGTTTTGACATAGATTTTAGTCATTTTGTATGAATGGTGGAATATGAAAAAATTTGAGAAAGTTAGGGTTTGATCTAAAGTTATAAAAAGGGGGTTTTCAATTGTTAAATTCCATGTGTATGTGAGACCTTGGAAGATGAAATTATCTTTGTTAAATTGATAAAATTGAGCCTTAGGGTTAATATTTGAAAAGGGAGAAAATACCCTAATTATGTTAATTAATTAATTTGAATAATTAATTTGGGAAAATATGAAATTGAGTTGAAAATCATGAAATTGGGAAAGTATGAGATTGAATGGTGTAGTTGGATAAATTAATCACTCACCTATGAAAAAGTTGATAATTTATCTGTTTGATGAATTTGTTATCTGTTTAGAAATAATTGCTTTGGGCTATCGGTGGAGGATAGTCTTGATTGTTGTAGACACTGTATATTCATTAGGGAAAACTGAAACTAATCAAATGGTTAAGTCATTGAATATGACGGTTGAATTGTCACATTGAGTATGTGCCTATATTGATCATTGTATATGATAACGTATTTAAATACATTGCATATGTATTCTGTTTGGGAGGGAGGAGATAGGGAATGTACTCCATGGTTTGAGAGGAGATAGGAGATGTACTTTCAAACCTGTTTGGGAGGAGATAGGGGATGGACTCCATTGATAACTAAGTTGGCCGGAGTGTCCAAGGTGAAAGTCCTGAAATCTTAATCACGTTTGCATAACGTAGATAATTGAAGTATTGAAATGTTTTAATAGGAGTTGTAGTCTCATTTGAATTATGGATAATAGAAGTGTCTTATTATGAGTTGTAGTCTCATTTAATTGTTTGGCTGGATAGTGAGCCATGTTTATGAATTTGAATTGGATAAGTAAATGAATGTGGAATGGAATATGGATGTACTTGTCATGGAACTGAGAAGTGTTGTAGGTTGGTGTAGACGTTCTCGAACGCCCCAAGCTCCGCGCGCGAATTGGCGCAGAATCCGTTTTGTTCATTAGCTACTACAGTTCGAACTCAATGTCACGGTTCTAAATCTAATCTCGCAAAGTGCAATGCAAGACCGATAAATCACCAAAGAGTCTAAATCTGGCAAATCGTTTTGAAAAACTAATTTTTATAAAGAAGTGCCAAACATGGACTGCTTTGCCAGATACAGAATCGCCACCTAAATGTTTTGTTTTGGAAAATTTAGGAAACCCTGACTCGTGCCTAAGGCCACATGTCCGTCATCACTAAAGTTGCCTCGGCTCGGGAACTTGGGTACGAGAGGGGAAGGTCATGCAATGAGCACTCTTGCTCGCCCGATCAAAGATCGACCTTTACTAACATGATATTTTGTTTTTGAAAACACATGTGTTCTTATTCCGGTTTTATTAGCTAGCCTTACTACGTGATGCGCACATCATACAAGTATAGACTAGATCGCCTAAATTGGAACAAAACATCTCATGTTTGTTTGTTTGAAAATGGTTTAAAGGTGCTACTCGCAAGTAGGCTAAGACGTGGATTTGCCAACCTCAAGTGGGCTTAGAAAACATGATTTTGCCACTCTCAAGTGGGCTTAAAAATCGCATTTCAATGAATTGTTCCAATTCAAGCAATCCAACCTTCATCCACAGGCATTCATGCGGTTATATCAGTTAAGCAGTTAGCCTCATGGCAAGCATGCTAACATGGCAACATACACATCTCATGCAGTATGCTAAAGCGTAAAAGCTTACCTAGTACTCCGAGCCAAAAAAGAAGCTAGTTAGTAATCAATGCATGATCCTAGCTATGTTAACAATGCCTAATGCAACACATGCAAAATGCAACTAGAAATAGGCTCGGCTATTCTAAAATGGCATATGAGATGCAACTTGATAACATGCTGTTGAACACGTATTCAAGTAAATGTATTGACATACAATGCGGTTTGTATGATGCGCCGAACCCGGTGCATGCAAGACAAATGAATGAATGTGAACATGCGAAGCATAAGTATGCTAATTGAAACATGCCCTAAAACTAACCATCAAAAGCGAGTAAGTAAAAGGGAGAAAGACGCGGGGTTGGAAGACATTCACACACGCACGCACACTTATTACAAAATTCGCCCTCTCGACAGAGGGTCCGAATAAATTTAGCCAACTAGCTACGCTAATTAAACTAATTATTACAAACCAACTAATTAATCAAATTAATTAAGTTACAAAACCAACTAAGTATGAAAAGTATCTAAATTAGGCTACCACAGCTCCGCCTTGAACAATGAAGGATGCATGCTCTCGATTGCTGCCTCGAAAAGCTCTCTGGTTGCTCTCTTGAGGCTCTGTCTGTAGGGTATCCTTGAGAACTAGCTGCTGAATCTCACCAAAACAGTGCTGAGGAGTGCACCAGTGGCCTACCGGCCATGAGGAGCTGCTGCTGCTGACCCCCCTGCCGACCAAGAGTGCACACTGCCGACCACAGATGAAGAGGTGCCGGCCACTGGTGTGCTGTGACACCAAGCTGCAATAGAGCACAAAACAGAGAAAAATAAGAGTCTCCCTAGGACATGTCTGTGCTATGTCACTCCATATCACTTCAAAACATCAATAGAAGGGCATCATTGGATCCAAGACCATCAATCAAGCATACAATGCATGATGGCCAAAGATCCAACTTGCACACATTTCAATGAATGCAATGCAAACAAGAATCTAAATCTACTACCTCATCATGGATGATCAAAGGCAATAGAGACCAAGGAAGATTGGCTCACTTTCATCACTTCGAATATGAAGTGGGCTAATCCGCCTTGTGTTCAACATAATGTCTGGTTGAACACAATGCAATACAAACAACATGCTATGCAAAACAACATGCTAAACAAACAACATGCTAATATTGGCATGTTACAAAACTCTAACATGTAAGCTCAACGCATGCAAGACATGTTAAGGGACCAAGAGCATTAAAACAAGTGAAGGACACAACACTACAACCATGCAATACAATGCTCAATGGACTAAACCAGCCCTAAACAGACCTCATGCATGCCAAAACAATGGCCTAAGCATGCTAGAATAGAAGCTCAAAATGCTAGACAAGCATGCACACATGTTATCTTACAAGCAAGACATGATACACAACCCTCAAAAGCTATGAAGAAGTGAAGTATATGAGAGTGTGACTACACTATATGCACTAAAATTACTTGCTAAATGGTGCCATACCATGCAAACATCACATGCACAACATGTTAAAGGCCCTAAAACTCAAAGCTAGTCAAGGCCCTTTACACTACAACCATACTAAGCAATGCTCAAATGACCCTAACCATTCAAAACAGATCTAAGGCAGGTCAAAATAGTGGCAAAAACATACTAGACTCGCAGCATAGATGGCAAGAAAGATATGCTCATGTATTAGCTCATGAACAAGGCATAATGGCACAACTCTTAAACACAGTTAAAGAGTGATAAACATGAGAGTATGGAAAAGATATAAGCTCTGAAATACCATGCCAAATGATTCCAAGGCATGCAAACAACACAAGTATAGCATGGTAGTGGCCTCAAAACTCAAGACTAGTGAAGCCATTTACACTATAGCCCTACAAGGCAAGCCATACATGACCAAGACCACTTCAAATAGACCTCAAGCATGTTAAAAAATTGTCAAAAATGTGCTGGAATGGAGCCAATACATGCTAAAATAATAGGCTACAATATCAAGTATGTAAGGCTAGCAAAGAGGATTTACACTCCAAGTACAATAAGCATGCAAGAGGTGACCAAGACAGCCAAAAATAGAGTTATGGAAGGTCTGAAAAGTTACAAAAATGAGCCTAAACAAAGCCATAAAGAAGTAAAAACACATACTCGTTTGGTTGGCCATCAACACTAGCAAGCAAGACAAGAGGAGAGGGGACCACCTTCTCCTATTTGGTACCTCAAAACAGGGTTTTTACCACTGAAAATCCTCTGAATTTCAGTGGTTAAAAGGCCACGAAAAGTTGTTTTGAAAGGCCTAGGAAGATGGCTCAAAAGCTATACAAGCTAAGGAACAAAAGGGAGAGACAACCCCCTAACACAAAATAGGCATAAACCATCATTTTTAGGACTGAAAAATAGAGTTTTATTTAGTTCAAAACCAAGCCAAAAACAGTTTGCAAAGGTGGTAAAACAAGCATGCAAAACAAAGCTTTAGAGGGACAAGTGCTTACCCTTGAAGCCAAACAGCAAAACAGCAAGATTTCTAAGTTAAAACCAAGCTTTAACAGCCCAAAACAAGTTCCAAAGGACCTCAGCCCAATGGTGATCAAGTTTTCTTAAGGGTTGATAGGTTGAAGATGGTTGTATGCAAGTCTTCTAGCACAAAAGGGCAAGCGAGAGTGAACTCTAGAGAGAGAGGCAGAGATTAAGCTCTGAAAATTGTAGAGAGAGAGGGAGTTTAGTGAGAGAAGCTCTCAAACTTGCTCAAGAAGTTCTAACCCTTGAAAATGAGATATAAGGCTTCATTATATAGCAAAAATCGAGGTTTGGGTTGAAAATATCTTAAGAGAGACAGCTGTGCCAGCTGGAGACAAAATATCTGTCCAAAACTGATCTTTTCATCACTGGCTGGCACCTTTACCATTGTTGACCGGCAGAACACTATTGTTGGCCGGCATGGGTCACTTTTGGACGGCATTGGCCATTCATGGCCGACACACTCCCATAGAGGCCGGTAGCAAAAATCAGGCATAGTCCCCGACTTGAAGCAAGCCTAATTCCTTCATATGGATGCTTTTTAAGGTCATTCTTGTATGAAAATTGAAGCCCGGGAAGTAAGTTTTCCAATGGTGGAAGTCTTGCATCAAAATTCCAACTGTGTTAAGAGATATCCCTTTTTAGTGAAGGCTGCTCAGTTTCGGTCCAACCGGAATGATGCCCAACTTCAACCAATCATATCTCCTTTATCTGGCCTCGGCTTAAGGAGATTCTTGAGTAAAAAATGAAGCCCCGGAAGTCTTCTTTCCACTGGTGGTGGCCTCAAGCTAAAATCCAAGTGTGAAAATGAATAGGCCTGATTCAGTGAGGGCTGCTCAACTCTCTCTTAACGGTTCATGCCCATTTTCTTCATCAACTAGGTTTCTTCCCTCCACTCCTCTTTTCTTCAAATCCAAACCCCTAAACAAGGTGTTTTGAAAGATTTTTCAAATATTTTATCTCTCTTTCATTTGTTTCCACTTTGTCCTTTGCTCAGTTTACCGAAAAGCGCAACATTTAACAAAATACGAGTGTCGGGACATTGTAGGAACTTTATTTCAAAAATATTTTGAAAGAGAGGATTTTAAGGTCTAAAAATCATTCAAAATAGCTTTGGTCCAAAATGGGGTGTGAGGTTTTTGATTTGACTCTCCTCTCGCCGAAGAAATCGAACCCTTGCACTGCACAACTTTCACTACCAAGTAAACCATCAGTAGTGCCCAAGTCTTAAGGGCGGTCAAAAATGAGGTCTCTACAGTTGGTTTACAAGTGTTAACCATTCATCGAATGCTAATGTTTTAGTTATTGCTCATATTTGGTTTAGTATATCTCTACTGTGTTTTGGCTCACCCTATATGGGACATCATTTTCAGGTACTTGTGACATGCCACCTCCAAGGACGTAGCTTAGAGGTTTAGAGGCTGGAAGATCTTTTTGTAGTTATCTTTTTGTATTACATGTAAATCAAGTGTAACAACCCTCATACTGTTTACTGATTAGGGACTGATTGATTACCGATAATCACCGATTACTGCTAAACGGAACTGATGATGACTGATAACTGACTGATAATTGAACTGATTAAAGTACTGAACTGACTGACTGAAATTGGAAACTGAATTGACTGAGTATATGTTAGTTAATTGCATTCTATCTGTTTGATTGTCTGATTATCTGTTCATGTTTATATGTTTAAACTGCTAATTGAAGGCCTTATCGGCGGCCGAATTAGAAACCGATTGATGTTCCGTGACCCTCATAATTTATGTGATTTTATAGTACAATTATCTGAAAATTGATTAAGTATGATTAAATTAGATTAAAATAAGCTAATTAAAGAGTTTGGTTTATTTACCATATTGCCACCCTTAGTGGCACATTACCTAGTGATGCTAGAGTCTTGCATACTTGACTCAAAACATTTCCATCAGCCATTTCTCTTGAGCCTAGCCGACCATGGGAGGGAGAGAGTGAGAGAACTTGTCTTCCATCTTGGGTTTGCTTGCTAATTGAAGAATTGTTGAAGTGTTGATTGCTACTTTGAACTCCTAGACCTTGAACACAAGACTAAGGTAGGACATTCATCTTCTTGTTGTTGTCTTAGAATCCATTCTTGCACAATTCATGCTTTAATTGTAGAGTTAAGCCATGTTTTGGTGCATACATGTTGGATTGAAGCTCATCTCTTGCATGCATGTTAGTATTGTTGCATTTTGAGGTTGATTACATGGACATTAGTACATGCATGCTCATATTGTTGTTATAGACCATGTTTTCATCTGGTTTTGGAAAGAAATGAGCTCATTTGAGCAAGCTTTGGAGCTTCAATTTGGTTTAAAACTCATTCATGCATGTTTGAATGTTGTTCTTGAAAATGGGTTTGAATATGGTTTTAATTGACTCACCTTTGGGGCTTGAATTCATAAATTGAGCTTTGAAACTTGTTATACATTGAACTTAGTGATGTTTTCCAGAATTTGGGCCCAAGAGGTCGAGTTTGGGGTGATTGAATGCTTGGTTTGAGCTTGGGAGGCAAATCTGGAAATTCCAGATTTGGCTTCCTCGCTCGAGCGAAGGGTTCCCCGCTCGAGCGAGCACCTTTGTCTAGGGCTCCGCTCGAGCGACCATCGAGCGACCATCGCGCGTAAAATCTCAGCATCCAGTACTTTTACTGTTTTGCAGACCGCTCGAGCGAAGGATTCCTCGCTCGAGCGAAGCCTTTGATTTTGGACTTACGCTCGAGCGGAGAAAGTCTCGCTCGAGCGAAGCCCCTATTTTCAGCAAAGTTTGCGAAATGTTTTCTAAGTGTATTTTTGCATCCTCATCCCATCCTAGGCATTCTTAGGCCTAGTTTAAGACATTTAGATGAGGATATCGTTGTAGAACACACCAAGGCAAATTAGGGATTAAGTTATGATATTTCCCAACTGTGTAGCTTAGTGTGTGTTCAATCTGTTAACTGTGTAGGGTTGGCGACTGGGGAGACACGCTCTAGCATACTGTAGCCCAGAACTCTGTGAGTAACAATTGTGTAAAGATATGTTCAACTGATATCTTTTGAATACTGAACTGAACTGTTTACTGAACTGGTATTACTGAATGAATGTATGTCCTTTATTTCTGAACTGTACTGTGGCATCCTTAGTACCTACTGTTTACTGTTACTGTTACTGTTACAGAGATCTCTGTCGGTTCCCTCGTGGAACCACTACTGTTTACTGACTGATGGCCATCATTACTGTTCGGTCTTTTAAGACCTACTATTACTGTTATGCTAATGGATGTACCACATATGACTGTTTGCTGTACTGAACAACTAAAATACTGATTGAATTGAACTGTTTTCATTACTGTAAGGACAATCATTCTAAACCCCTTTACGCTTTATGTTATTCACTGGGCTTTAGCTCACTGTTTATATATATATGTAGGTGCTCAGCCACCAGATCGGAGCTAGGAGCGTGGGTTAGACTCCAGTTTTGTCAAGCCAGCCTTTGTGCCTCACTGCGAGGTTCCGAGCCTATCTGTTAAGGCTTAGGGGTCTTTTACAATTCCCCCTTCTGTACTGTTTTACTGTTCTGGATAGACTGAGTGTTACTGTACTGTTATATAGGGTCGAGTCCCTAGTCTGAATGATTGTAAATATTGTGTATACTGTTCTGTACTGTTTATGTATAAATGTATGAAAAGCCTTTTTGCATACAGAATGTCACAGCTCAATGGACACTATTTATTTACTGTATTGGCTTCCGCCAGGCCCTGTACTCTGTTTTACTGTATTACTGTTCTGCAGGCCTTCGGTGATCTCGGATTACTGGCCGGTTACGGTGCTAAACCCATAGGGCCGGGTTTGGGTCGTGACAGAGTGGTATCAGAGCGATACTTACCACGAGTTATACCGCACACACGTGTCCAAATGAGCTATAGAGTGTCCTAGAAAAGTGATTAGGGCATCTCATGAGCATGATAAGTGTGTGGTTATGTTATGACTGAATATCTGTTAATGTGTTAAACTGGTAAACAAATGACTGCTTATGTTTAAAACTGTTATAACTGCTTATAGTGAAATGGACAATGCAAATGAACCTGAGTCCTCATCTACTGGGGCAAGAATGGAAAGAATGATAGAACTGATAACTGCTAGACTGGAACAACAACAGAACCAACAGCCCCCACCTCCTCCTCCTCCGGTACAGCCGGAACCTAATGCAAATGTGGATGATAGGGATATTATTGCTCTCACCCATAAATTCAGCAAGATGAAACCGCCATCCTTTCAGGGAGGCATTGAACCGTTAAAAGCTGAAGCTTGGGTTCTGGAAACAGAAAAATTATTCGAAGTGCTTCCGTGCTCAGAAGCGAACAAAGTATTGTTAGCTACCTTCACCCTACAAGAAGAGGCTAGAAGGTGGTGGATGTTGATCCGTGATACAAATACTGTTATGACTTGGGCTCAGTTCAAGGAGTCCTTCTTTGAAAAGTATTTCCCTCAGTGTGTTAGGGATAGAAAAGTGACTGAATTTGAACAGCTGAAGCAGGGCACAATGACTGTTGCGGAATACGAGACGAAATTCACCGAGCTTGCTAGATATGCACCGCATGTGGTGGATACTGAATATAAGAAGGCCAGAAAATTTGAAGGTGGCCTTAATGTGGCAATACTTGACCGGATAAATGTTTTGAAACTACCGACTTTTGTGGGTGTTCTCGACCGGGCATTGATGGCCGAGTCGAACATTGCAGCAGTGAAACAATCTGAAACACCAATAACTGAATGGCATGGTAAAAGGCAGGGTTTCAAATTCAAGAAAGGCAAGTACAACCCGGCCAACAAGAAACAGAATATGGGGACGACAACTAGCCCCAGTCAAGGGAGTGGATTCATTCCACCCTGTCCTGAGTGTGGCAAGAAGCACAAGGGGGTCTGCTACAGAATATCTGGAGCCTGTTACTGGTGTGGCAAGGTGGGCCACATGGTTAAAGACTGCCCCTCTGCTCCACAAGCCAGTAGTAAAGCTGCACCAAGCGTAGCAGCATCAACTGTAGCACCAAAGCTTAACCCCAGAGCTACCGGGAAAGAGCCCATGAGGCAAGGCCGAGTGTTCGCACTAGTACCGGGAGACGTGCAAAACACTGAGACCGTTGTGTCAGGTATCCTCTCTATCTGTACGCAAAATGCATATGTATTGATTGACTCGGGGTCTACGCATTCTTATGTATCGCATGCTTTTTCGCGGAAATTGAATAGACCTTTAGAACCTATGAACTATCTGTTAGCCGTATCATCACCCATAGGGGGAGCCATGACATGTGCCTATATGTACCCCGCATGTGAAATCATTGTTGGGGGTATGCATCTGTTTATTGATTTACTGCCATTGAACATTGATCATTTTGATGTAATATTGGGGATGGATTGGTTACAAAAATATCATGCCACTATTGACTGTGTGACCAAGCAAGTTGTTTTCCGTCCACCTGGTTTGCCTGAATTTGTGTTTAATGGGAGTGGAGTAGTACCTCCTCCGTACTTGATTTCGTCAGTGAAAGCTGTTAAATTAATTAGAAAGGGGTGTAAAGGATATCTGTGTTCTGTACTGACTGTGTCTACTGATGATAGTATTAAAACTGATGTGAATTGTATTCCTATAGTCAGAGAATTTCCAGATGTTTTTCCAGATAATCTTCCAGGAGATTTGACTGACAGGGAGATTGAATTTACCGTTGATGTGATTCCCGGAACACAACCAGTTTCTAAAGCTCCTTACCGAATGGCTCCAACTGAACTGAAAGAACTAAAAGTGCAATTGCAAGAACTGTTAGACAAAAAGTTCATCAGACCTAGCACTTCGCCATGGGGTGCTCCTGTTTTGTTTGTCAAGAAGAAAGATGGCTCACTGAGACTGTGCATTGACTACCGTGAACTGAATAAGGTAACTGTAAAGAATAAATACCCATTACCGCGTATTGATGATTTATTTGATCAGTTACAGGGTGCACAAGTGTTTTCCAAAATCGATCTCCGATCGGGGTATCATCAACTGAAGGTTAAACCAGATGACATTGATAAAACTGCTTTTAGAACGAGGTATGGACATTACGAATTTTTGGTTATGCCTTTTGGAGTCACGAATGCCCCTGCTGCTTTTATGGACCTCATGAACAGAATTTTTAAACCATACCTTGATGACTTCATTGTAGTATTTATCGATGACATATTGATTTACTCCAAAAGTATAGAACAGCATGAACATCATCTGAGACTTGCCCTACAAACCTTAAGAGAACAGAAACTGTATGCTAAACTGTCTAAATGTGAATTTTGGCTTGACCATGTTATGTTTTTGGGGCATGTTGTTAGCAAAAATGGAATTTCTGTTGATCCACAGAAAATTGAAGCTGTAGTGAACTGGCCTAGACCAACAAATGTGACTGAAGTCCGAAGCTTTTTGGGATTCGCTGGATATTACAGAAGATTTGTCAAAGATTTCTCCAAAATTGCCCTACCACTGACACAGTTAACACAAAAGGGGACATCATTTGACTGGACTGACCAAAGGGAATCTGCCTTCCAGGAGTTGAAAACTCGATTAGTGACTGCACCAGTTCTTACCTTACCTTCAGGTACGGATGGTTATACTGTATTTAGTGATGTTTCTCATAAGGGTCTGGGGTGTGTTTTAATGCAGAATGGGAGAGTTATTGCTTATGCTTCCCGACAACTGAGACCACATGAAAAGAACTACCCAACCCATGATCTGGAACTTGCTGCAGTAGTATTTGCACTGAAAATTTGGCGTCACTATCTGTATGGGGTGACATGTGAAGTATACACCGACCACAAGAGTTTAAAGTATTTCTTCACACAGAAAGAACTGAATATGAGACAGCGGAGATGGCTGGAACTGATTAAAGACTATGACCTACAGATATTGTACCATCCGGGAAAAGCCAATACCGTTGCCGATGCATTGAGCCGGAAATCGATTGGAAACTTAGCCTGTCTGCTTACAGGACAGAAAGAGTTGCTTTGTGACCTTGAAAAATCTGAAATTGAAATTGTTTTGAGAGAACAAGGTGGAATCTTAGCTGCTATTTCTGCTCAATCGGCACTGATTGAAGAGGTTAAAGAAAAACAACAACTGGATGATTTCTTGAAGAAGATCATCGAGGAAAGAGAATCCAAACAGAGACCGGGATTCAAATTTGAGAATAATGTACTGAAATTTCAAGAAAGACTGTGTGTACCAAATGATACTGAACTGAAAAGAAGAGTTCTGCAAGAAGGCCACAATTCGAAATTGTCTATCCATCCGGGGAATACGAAGATGTACCAAGATCTGAAACAGAATTTCTGGTGGCCGGGAATGAAGAAAGAAATTGCTGACTTTGTGTCCAAATGTCTTCATTGCCAACAGGTCAAAGCAGAACATCAACGACCCGCTGGGTTATTGCAACCCCTACCCATACCAGAATGGAAATGGGAGCATATCACGATGGATTTTATCGTTGGATTACCTCGCTCCAGAAAAGGTATGGATTCAATTTGGGTTATTGTTGATAGACTAACCAAATCTGCTCACTTCTTACCTGTCAAGACAATCTATAATGCGGACAAATTGGCTGTTATCTATATTGATAAAATTGTAAGACTGCATGGAGTGCCTGTGTCTATTGTTTCTGACAGGGATTCGAAGTTTACATCGAGGTTTTGGCAAAGCCTACAAACTGCACTGGGTACTGAACTGAGACTGAGTAGTGCCTATCATCCTCAGACAGATGGCCAATCAGAAAGGACCATCCAAACTCTGGAGGATTTACTGAGAATGTGTGTCCTTGATTTTCAGGGAGACTGGGAAAGTCATCTGCCATTAGCTGAATTCGCCTACAACAACAGCTACCATTCGAGTATAGGTATGGCGCCCTTCGAGGCATTGTATGACAGAAAATGTAGATCTCCAATCTGCTGGGCAGAAGTTGGAGATGGGCCTTTGCTTGGGCCCGAGATTGTGTATGAAACAACTGAAAAAGTGAAACTGATACAGCAAAGACTAAAAACTGCACAGAGTAGACAGAAAAGTTATGCAGATGTCAGGAGACGGGACAGAGAGTATGAAGTGGGTGATCACGTTTTTGTGAAAGTGACACCAATGAAAGGCCAGACTCGTTTTGGAGTCAAAGGCAAGTTAGCACCGAGATACGTCGGACCATATGAGATCATTGAGAAAATCAATCCGGTGGCGTATCAAGTTGCGCTTCCTCCTGAAATGGAGCATATGCATAACGTCTTCCACATTTCTATGTTAAGAGATTATCTCCGGGATCCCTTCCATGTGATTGAGCCTACTCGGATAGTGTTGAGTGATGACTACACTTACGAGGAACGGCCTATACAGATTGTAAACCGACGAATCAAGAAACTGAGGAACAAAGAGATCCCGTTAGTGAAAGTTGACTGGCAAAACCACGGTGGCGTGTATGCCACTTGGGAAAGGGAAGATGACATGGCCAAACGATATCCTGAACTGTTTCCACTGAATCCTGTTTTCTTCTAGAATGAAGGTAACTCGAGTTTAGAGGACTAAACTCTTTATAAGGAGGGGAGACTGTAACAACCCTCATACTGTTTACTGATTAGGGACTGATTGATTACCGATAATCACCGATTACTGCTAAACGGAACTGATGATGACTGATAACTGACTGATAATTGAACTGATTAAAGTACTGAACTGACTGACTGAAATTGGAAACTGAATTGACTGAGTATATGTTAGTTAATTGCATTCTATCTGTTTGATTGTCTGATTATCTGTTCATGTTTATATGTTTAAACTGCTAATTGAAGGCCTTATCGGCGGCCGAATTAGAAACCGATTGATGTTCCGTGACCCTCATAATTTATGTGATTTTATAGTACAATTATCTGAAAATTGATTAAGTATGATTAAATTAGATTAAAATAAGCTAATTAAAGAGTTTGGTTTATTTACCATATTGCCACCCTTAGTGGCACATTACCTAGTGATGCTAGAGTCTTGCATACTTGACTCAAAACATTTCCATCAGCCATTTCTCTTGAGCCTAGCCGACCATGGGAGGGAGAGAGTGAGAGAACTTGTCTTCCATCTTGGGTTTGCTTGCTAATTGAAGAATTGTTGAAGTGTTGATTGCTACTTTGAACTCCTAGACCTTGAACACAAGACTAAGGTAGGACATTCATCTTCTTGTTGTTGTCTTAGAATCCATTCTTGCACAATTCATGCTTTAATTGTAGAGTTAAGCCATGTTTTGGTGCATACATGTTGGATTGAAGCTCATCTCTTGCATGCATGTTAGTATTGTTGCATTTTGAGGTTGATTACATGGACATTAGTACATGCATGCTCATATTGTTGTTATAGACCATGTTTTCATCTGGTTTTGGAAAGAAATGAGCTCATTTGAGCAAGCTTTGGAGCTTCAATTTGGTTTAAAACTCATTCATGCATGTTTGAATGTTGTTCTTGAAAATGGGTTTGAATATGGTTTTAATTGACTCACCTTTGGGGCTTGAATTCATAAATTGAGCTTTGAAACTTGTTATACATTGAACTTAGTGATGTTTTCCAGAATTTGGGCCCAAGAGGTCGAGTTTGGAGTGATTGAATGCTTGGTTTGAGCTTGGGAGGCAAATCTGGAAATTCCAGATTTGGTTTCCTCGCTCGAGCGAAGGGTTCCCCGCTCGAGCGAGCACCTTTGTCCAGGGCTCCGCTCGAGCGACCATCGAGCGACCATCGCGCGTAAAATCTCAGCATCCAGTACTTTTACTGTTTTACAGACCGCTCGAGCGAAGGATTCCTCGCTCGAGCGAAGCCTTTGATTTTGGACTTACGCTCGAGCGGAGAAAGTCTCGCTCGAGCGAAGCCCCTATTTTCAGCAAAGTTTGCGAAATGTTTTCTAAGTGTATTTTTGCATCCTCATCCCATCCTAGGCATTCTTAGGCCTAGTTTAAGACATTTAGATGAGGATATCGTTGTAGAACACACCAAGGCAAATTAGGGATTAAGTTATGATATTTCCCAACTGTGTAGCTTAGTGTGTGTTCAATCTGTTAACTGTGTAGGGTTGGCGACTGGGGAGACACGCTCTAGCATACTGTAGCCCAGAACTCTGTGAGTAACAATTGTGTAAAGATATGTTCAACTGATATCTTTTGAATACTGAACTGAACTGTTTACTGAACTGGTATTACTGAATGAATGTATGTCCTTTATTTCTGAACTGTACTGTGGCATCCTTAGTACCTACTGTTTACTGTTACTGTTACTGTTACAGAGATCTCTGTCGGTTCCCTCGTGGAACCACTACTGTTTACTGACTGATGGCCATCATTACTGTTCGGTCTTTTAAGACCTACTATTACTGTTATGCTAATGGATGTACCACATATGACTGTTTGCTGTACTGAACAACTAAAATACTGATTGAATTGAACTGTTTTCATTACTGTAAGGACAATCATTCTAAACCCCTTTACGCTTTATGTTATTCACTGGGCTTTAGCTCACTGTTTATATATATATGTAGGTGCTCAGCCACCAGATCGGAGCTAGGAGCGTGGGTTAGACTCCAGTTTTGTCAAGCCAGCCTTTGTGCCTCACTGCGAGGTTCCGAGCCTATCTGTTAAGGCTTAGGGTTCTTTTACAATTCCCCCTTCTGTACTGTTTTACTGTTCTGGATAGACTGAGTGTTACTGTACTGTTATATAGGGTCGAGTCCCTAGTCTGAATGATTGTAAATATTGTGTATACTGTTCTGTACTGTTTATGTATAAATGTATGAAAAGCCTTTTTGCATACAGAATGTCACAGCTCAATGGACACTATTTATTTACTGTATTGGCTTCCGCCAGGCCCTGTACTCTGTTTTACTGTATTACTGTTCTGCAGGCCTTCGGTGATCTCGGATTACTGGCCGGTTACGGTGCTAAACCCATAGGGCCGGGTTTGGGTCGTGACATCAAGCCAATGGCTTATTTTGTATAAAGAGTTAGAACTCTTCTTTTGTTGGACCCAAGTGTTGACTTGGAAAGTTATAAGCCCATAGGGCATTTACTTTTGTTGTCAACATGTAATACTTTCTGTAAGAATACTCTGATGTATGAAATATGATATCTCTTTCTTGTATCATGAATGTATGATTTATGGGTTTATTTTTGAGGGCGTTACAACTTGGTATCAGAGCGTACCGAGTTTGAATACTTTGGGTACGTGGGAAGTGGTTAATACCACAATGGGTTTGTCTTGTTTGTTAGAGACTTATGTATGATGTTATATGCTTATGTGAAAACATGTTTATCTGACTAAATGGGTATGGGATTTAATTTCTAGGATGTTGATTGGATCCTTGGGTTTCTGGGAGTCCTGTTGGAAAGGCACTTGATCAATGCTGTTTCTAACTGGAACTCTAGCAATGCCACGGGACTATCATTATCCGAAAATGAAATTCGTAAGTGCTTATGTGATTATATGCTTACGTGGAGTGAATTACTATTGTCCAATGCATTAAGACGCAAGTGAAATAGCTTCGGAACATTTGTGAATGTGCTAATGTTCTCGTTACCTTTATTAGGATGTCAGGATGAGGACGTGGTGGTAGGTGTGGTAGGCCTAGGAGGCAGGAGATGCCTATACCGGATGAGATTTCAGCGCAGCAGGAGAGGGTTGGTCAGGCTGATGTGGCTGAGCCAGTAGGTTAGCAGGCCATGGGTGCCTTAGCCCGCGAGATGGCAGGAGCATTGAGGGAATCTATGGGCATTCTCAGGGCTGAGAATCAAGCCCAGGCCCATGTAACTGAGGCAAGGCCTTCTTTTCTGAAGAGGGAGTTTTTCCGATCTAACCCGGATGAGTTTCTAGGGGATCCTAAGGAGCCATTGAAGGCTGATGAATGGCTGGAACAGATAGGGAAGACGTTTGAGATGCTTGGCATCGAAGATGGAGGCTTGAGGGTGACCTTGGTGTCCTTCCAGCTAAAGGGAGATGCAGGTCAGTGGTGGAAGCTTGTTTGGGGACGTATTGGTGGGACTTGGGAGGCTTTCGTTGATGCCTTCTAAGAGAAGTTTTTGCCTCCCGCTGTCAGGCAAAAGTTAAGGGATCAGTTCTGTCAGCTCAAGCAGCTGAATATACTTGTGGCTGAGTTTGAGGCCGCATTTACCAGTTTATCGAGGTTTGCGCCTGAGTTAGTGGCATCTGAGGAACGTCGTTGTCTTGAGTTTGAGAAGAAGTTAAGGACCAGGCTCAAACTTAGAGTTGCTAGGTCCATGACTCGGGAGTATGGGCACCTTGCGAACGTTGCGACCCATCTTGAGATTATTATGCATGAGGAGGAGGATTGGATTAGGGGCTCCAAGAGGAGTCAGGATGGTCAGGGAGACGGTAGAAGGCAGAGGGGTCCTCACCCTCAGCAGTCCCAGGGTGCGTTTGCGAGATCTACCTTTCTAGTGCCGAGTTTAGGCTCTGGGAGAGGCAGTCAGAGAGACTTCACTTGTTACAAATATGGTCAGCTGGGCCACAAGTCTTCAGCTTGCTCGCAGAGGGGAAGAGGGTAGAGAGCAGCTTCATTTTTAGCTCGTCCTCAAAGCAGAGTTAGGGCAGAGGCCAGCTGCTCTCTTGTTACTAGTGTGGTCAGGTAGGGCACCTGAAGATGTTTTGTCCGCAGTTGAGTGGCACATCTGGTGCATCTGGGTTGAGGCAGAGTTATTAGCCAGCTTAGTCAGTTCAAGCCTCGAAGGCCAATCAAGGAGCCTCTTCGGCTCTGTCTGTGTAGCATTCTTCTGCTCTGAGGGGTGAGCAGGTAGATCAGAGACCTTCAGGGCGTGTGTATGCTATTACCGCGCAGGATCTTGTGCCGGTTCCATTTGTTATGAGAGGTACCATTTTGTTTTGTAACTCGGTTGCTAATGTATTGATTGACACGAGTGCATCTCATTCCTTTATATCTACTACATTTGCATCTATTTTGGGATTGGAGTTGGCGCAGTTAGTATCTCTAATTTGTGTTTTGTCACCTGTTAGGGGTGAGTTGATTTTGAAACAAGGATGTAGAGGTTGTGATAATGAGGTCGCTAACCGCCGGCTTCCATTTTTTTTTATAGTTATCGTTTTGTCGGGTTTTGATGTGATTTTGGGTATGGACTGGTTATCGTCATACCGAGCTGTTATTGATTGCTACCGCCAGAGGGTTACTATATGTACCTTGAGCGGGGATTGTTTTCATTTCCTGGGAGATCGAGTTGGTAGAGTTTTGCCACCAGTGTTTTATCCGCGAGGGCGGAGTGAGCTTAATTACCTTCTCGCTGGCTGTATGAGTAGTGAGTGTGATGAGACCCGGACTGAGTTGCCAAGAGTGATTAGTGAGTACTCGTCCCGAGGATCTTGTTAGTTTACCACCTCATTGAGAGATTGAGTTCTCTATTGATTTAGTGCCTGGCACAACACCAATTTCCATGGCACCTTATCGTTTTGCCCCAGCCGAGTTGAGTGAGTTGAAGATTCAACTCCAAGAATTACTAGATAAGGCCTTTATTCTCCCTAGTACTTCGCCGTGGGGAGCACCGGCCCTCATTGCTAAAAAGAAAGATGGGGCCTTGAGACTTTGTATTGATTACCGAAAATTGAATCGGGCTACGGTTAAGAACAAATACCCTATGCCTCGTATAGATGATCTGTTTGACTAGTTTAAAGGATCCCGTTGTTTCTCTAAGATAGACTTGAGATCGGGTTACCATCAGTTGAGGGTCAGGGAGGAAGATATCCCGAAAACGGCATTCCGTATGCGGTATGGCCATTATGAGTTTCTAGTGATGCCTTTTGGGCTCACCAATGCACCGGCAGTGTTTATGGACTTGATGAATCGGATCTTCAGGGAGTTCTTAGATCGCTTTGTGGTTGTCTTCGTGGACGACATTTTGATTTATTCACCCTCTGAGGAGGAGCACGGGGAACACTTGAGAGTGGTGCTTGAGTTGCTTAGAGCCCATAAGTTGTATGCTAAGTTTGGGCAGTGTGAGTTCTGGCTAAGAGAGGTGAAGTTCTTAGGCCATGTAGTCTCCGGGGAAGGGGTATCTATTGATTCATCCAAGATAGAGGCGGTGCAAGATTGGGCACAGCCTAAGAGTGTTTTTGAGATCCATAGTTTTCTAGGATTAGCTGGTTATTACCGTCGGTTCGTGAAAAATTTCTCCAGGCTAGCTTCGCATTTGACTAGATTGACGCGGAAAGAGGTCAAATTTATATGGAGTGAGACTTATGAAAAGTCGTTCCAAGAACTTAAAGTTAGACTTACCACCGCTCCAGTTTTGATTATTTTGGAGAGTGGTTTGGGTTATGCAGTGTATTGTGATGCTTCACGAGAGGGTTTGGGTTGTGTGTTGATGCAAGAGAGGAAAGTGGTAGCCTATGGCTCGCGACAATTGAAAACACACGAGAGAAACTACCCTATACCTGACCTAGAGTTAGCAGCTGTGATTTTTGCCATGAAGATTTGGAGGCACTACCTTTATGGTGAGAGGTTCGAGGTGTTCTCGAATAATAAGAGTCTGAAATATCTATTTACACAGATAGACTTAAACTTGAGGCAAAGGAGGTGGATGGAGTTTATTGAGGATTATGACTTTGAGTTGCATTATCACCCAGGGAAGGCCAATGTTGTGGTCGATGCCCTTAGTAGGAAATCCATTAGCGATGTAGCTTGTATAGCCATCCGGGAGTAGGAAATGTTGGGTGCACTTGGCGAGTTCGACTTGCTTCTAGGCGAATTTGTTGAGTCTGCGGCCTTGTTTTCTGTAGTTGCGTAGCCTACACTTGTGAATCGGGTGTTAGAGGCACAAAATAGTGACCTTGAGGTAGAATCCCTCCGAGAGAAGATCTCCAGTGGGAAGGTGGAGAAGGGTTTGACTGTGTATCCCAACCTGAGTGTGAGATACTAAAATTGTCTGTTTGTGCCGGAGTCTTGCCGAGAGGAAGTACTCCGAGAGTTTCACCATTCACGCCTTGCGGTGCCTCCGGAGGCACTAAGATGTATCGTGATCTGAGTCGCCAGTTTTGGTAGAAGGGTATGAAGAAAGATGTGGCGGTGTTTGTGTCAAAGTGCCTTACTTGTTAGCAAGTGAAGGCCGAGCATCAGAGGCCAGCGGATTTGTTACAACCCTTGTCTATTGCCTAGTGGAAATGGGAGTATATTACTATGGACTTCGTTGTAGGTCTTCCGAGGATTCAACGGGGTAGTGATGCTATTTGGGTGGTAGTGGACCAGTTGACTAAGTCAGCGTACTTTATTCCTATGCGCGTGAGAGATTCGGTAGATCATCTTACCTACTTGTATATTCGGGACATAGTGAGATTGCACGGGGTACCAGTGTCGATCGTCTCAGATAGAGATCCGCATTTTACTATTAGGTTGTGGCAGAGCTTGCAGAGTGCCTTGGGCACTAGGTTGACCTTTAGCACGGCTTATCATCCTCAGACTGACGGGCAGCCCGAGCGCACTATTCAAATCCTTGAAGATATGCTTCGAGGTTATGTCCTTGACTTTAGTGGGTCGTGGGAGAGACACTTACCCTTAGTAGAGTTCACCTGCAACAACAATTCCAATCGAGTATTAGTATGGCACCGTTTGAGGCCTTGTATAGCCGACCGTGTAGGTCTCTAGTACGTTGGGCCGAGGTGGGTGATGCACCTTTTTTGGGCCCAAAGTTGGTTCGGGAGACGACGGAGAAAGTTGAGCTTATCCGTAAGAGGCTTGTTACAGCCTAGAGTCGCCAAAAGAGCTATGCCGACCGTAGGAGGAGGCCTTTGGCATTTGAGGTGGGTGATCATGTCTTTCTGAAAATATAACCTAGGCGGGATTTGATGAGGTTTAGGAAGAGTGGAAAGTTGTTCCCTCGGTTTATTGTCCCTTTTGAGATCCTCGAGAGGATTGGTGAAGTTGCCTATCGTCTAGCATTACCGCCGCAGTTGTCCAGAGTGCATGACGTGTTTCATGTTAGTATGCTTCGGAAATATGAGCCGGATCCGTCACATGTGTTGGACTGGACCGACTTAGAGGTTAATGAGGATGCCTCATATGAGGAGAGACCGGTGCGGGTTTTGGATAGACGGGAACAAGTCTTGCGAGGCAAGACGATACCCTTGGTAAAAGTTTTGTGGAAACACCACGGGGTTGAGGAAGCCACTTGGGAACGTGAGTTGGAGGTCCGTGAAAAATATCCGGACTTATTTGTTAATGTTTAACCATGTATTGGGAACTTTATTTTGTTGACAAACTCTAAGAACATTGTATATGTTTTGGTTTATGGGAGTATGGTAATTGTTGAATATATCTCGGAAATGAAAGTTTAATTTAACATTGTATATGTTGAATGTGTTGAAGAAATGCAAATATATCATTAGCATTGAATATGTTATAGAATTGTGGAATATAGTATTGGGACTTGTTGAAATTCAAAGGAATGCATGTTGATAATGCATGTTATATCATATTGTAAATTGCCTCTTGAAAAGAGATGGGACGACTGGTAATGGGTCAGGATGTTGAATATTGAATGGTAATATTGAATGGTAATATTGTTGAGAATTGAAAAATCATGTTTTTGAAACTTATAACTAATTTCGGGGACGAAATTCTTTAAGGGGGGGAGGTTATAGCGATTCTGGGTTTTCTCCTTTTATGTTTAGTATTCTGGACTTGAGTTCTATGGTTGGGTATTGCTGTATATGTCTCTTTCCATCCTTTAATTCTTTGTATTTGAGTTTTGAGATGTGTTGGGCAGCTTTGTAATAGGTTGGGTGTGTTTTGAAACAAATGGTTGCTGTCCAGTTTTTGGTATCTTCGCTTAAGCCAGGACTTTGTCGCTCGAGCACGCCGTGTGTCTTTGCTTCTTCGGTCGAGCGAGGGTTTGTACGCTCGAGCGAGTTCTGTGGGTCTTTAGGTTTTCTTTTCAGACAAAGCTTTGGCTCGAGCAAGTTTTTCTTCACTCGAGCAAGCTTGGTCTAGTGTGTCTCTTCGCTCAAGCTAGAGGTCCTTCGCTCGAGCGTGCGTCTGCGTCTCTTTTTGACCTGAAGGTTGTGTTTCTTGGCTCGAGCGAGCGAGCTGTATGTTTTGGGTTTCTTCGCTTGAGTGAGATTTTCTTTGCTCGAGCATGCTTCTGGGTTGCAGACCTGAAGCTTCGTATTGTTGGCTCGAGCGAGGCTTTCTGCGCTTGAGCGAGGTTTGTCTGTGTCTGGTCGCTCGAGCGACCAATCCTTCGCTCGAGCGAGGCTCGAATATATCAATTCGCAATAGCAGCTTCTTCTTCACTTTTTGATCTCCTTTTCTTTTCAAACCCTAGATCGACTGCTCCCTCTCTGTCTACATACCTTCTCTCTACAAATACATCTAGTTCTAGGAGTCTTCTACCCTAGCCTCTTTGTAAGAAAGATAGAGCTTGGTGTAGGCTTCGCTTTGATCCGAAAAAGTTGGTGTTTGGAGCACTTTGGGTTTTCACCTTCACCTCCTTTGAGTCTATTCCTTTGAGATAGGGATACCCTACTCTTTCTTATGAGTTTTGACATAGATTTTAGTCATTTTGTATAAATGGTGGAATATGGAAAAATTTGGAAAAGTTAGGTTTTGATCTAAAGTTATAAAAAGGGGGTTTTCAATTGTTAAATTCCATGTGTATGTGAGACCTTGGAAGATGGAATTATTGTTGTTAAATTGATGAAATTGAACCTTAGGGTTGATATTTGAAAAAAGGGAAAAATGCCCTAATTATGTTAATTAATTAATTTGAATAATTAATTTGGAAAAATATGAAATTGAGTTAAAAATCATGAAATTGGGAAAGTATGAGATTGAATGGTGTAGTTGGATAAATTAATCACTCACCTATGAAAAAGTTGATAATTTATCTGTTTGATAAATTTGTTATCTGTTTAGAAATAACTGCTTTGAGCTATCGATGGAGGATAGTCTTGATTGTTGTAGACACTGTATGTTCATTAGGGAAAACTGAAACTAATCAAATGGTTAAGTCATTGAATATGACAGTTGAATTGTCACATTGAATATGTGCCTATATTGATCATTGTATATGATAACGTATTTAAATACATTGCATATGTATTCTGTTTGGGATGAGATAGGGGATGTCCTCTCAAACCTGTTTTGGAGGAGATAGGGGATGGACTCCATTGATAACGAAGTTGGCCGGAGTGTCGAAGGTGAAAGTCCCGAAATCTTAATCACGCTTGCATAACGTAGATAATTAAAGTATTAAAGTGTTTTAATATGAGTTGTAGTCTCATTTGAATTATGGATAATGGAAGTGTTTTATTATGAGTTGTAGTCTCATTTAATTGTTTGGCTGGATAGTGAGCCATGTTTATGAATTTGAATTGGATAAGTAAAGGAATGTGGAATGGAACACAGATGTACTTGTCATGGAACTGAGAAGTGTTGTAGGTTGGTTTATAAGTGTTAACCATTCATCGAATGCTAATGTTTTAGTTATTGCTCATATTTGGTTTAGTATATCTCTACTGGGCTTTGGCTCACCCTATATGGGACATCATTTTCAGGTACTTGTGACATGCCACCTCCAAGGATGTAGTTTGGGAGGCTTAGAGGCTGGAAGATCTTTTTGTAGTTATCTTTTTGTATTACATGTGAATCAAGCCTAGGGCTTATTTTGTATTAAGAGTTAGAAC
Organism: Camellia sinensis; assembly: GCF_055761805.1. NCBI lineage: Eukaryota > Viridiplantae > Streptophyta > Magnoliopsida > Ericales > Theaceae > Camellia > Camellia sinensis. The sequence continues at coordinate 240,617,290 of NC_138961.1, read as the reverse complement.
TCTAGTTTTGTTGGACCCAAGTGTTGACTTGGAAAGTTGTAAGCCCATAGGGCATTTACTTTTGTTGTCAACATGTAATACTTTCTGTAAGAATACTCTGATGTATGAAATATGATATCTCTTTCTTGTATCATGAATGTATGATTTATGGGTTTATTTTTGAGGGTGTTACAGCTCGAATGGTTCGAAATTCATCTTACCGGTCGTTCGGGCAAACGTCCAGCCGGTCGTCCGGTGAGAATGTTGACAGTCGCGGTAGACAAAGACGACAACTGCAGAAGACAAGTTTTCACCTGGTCATCCGAGTGGACGTCCGGTGAACACTCATTCAGGCCATTCGAGTCACTTCTTTTTGGGCTACCGAGCATTAATCTCTTTATTTTTATTTTTTTTATAATTGTCCTAAAGATTTTTTTTAGTGAAAATGTGGTCCTTTTTGTCAAAACAAACTTTTTTTTAAAATTATTTATAACTTATCTGTATCAACTAAAAAACAGGTGCCTAAAAAAATCTAAATCAAACGGAGCATTGGTTGTGTTATGATTCCTCTAATTGAAGGCGCGATTTATTTGGGATTCCACAGAAAGAATACATAAAACCCTATAGTATTGGTTACGATAATCCAGTATGTTACAATACCGCAAGTAAGTAGGAGACTGCAATTTTGATAACTATCTGTTATTGCAATCTCTGTTTAAACAAACGGAGCATTGGTTGTGTTGTGATTCCTCTAACTGAAAGTGCGACTTATTTGGGATTCTACAGAGAGAATATATAAAACCCTATAATATTTGTTACGATAATCCAATACGGTACAGTATCGTAAGTAAGTAGGAAATTGAGATTGCGATTTTGATAATTATCTGTTATCGCAACCTCTGCTTAAACATTCACAGCTCTCTCTCTCTCTCTCTCTCTACGCGGTACAAAGGCCATGTTTAGTTCTTTTTTAAAGGGTTCGTTTGGCATGCCTTTGGAGTTAAAATAATCATATAAAATAAAATAAATTATTTTAGTTAAATAAGAGAAAATGTTAAATTTAATCTATAATCATTTCATTTTTTTTCTTATAAAATTCAAAAAATTCAAAAAATCTATTTCAAACGAGGCTTTTTAGCTTGTTTGACAACATCACTTTTTAGTTTAAAAAATCACTAAAAAAACCAAAAGTCAATAACCTATACCAAAAAGTCAAATATTCTATTTTCTTTTTACTTTTTACACATTTTTTGTAAAAAAATTAAAAAATCCTCCTAAACATACTAATTTTTTTTGCATTATATTTTAATCAAAAATTTTAAAAATTACTAAAAAAACTTATTCCCAAACGAGACCTTAAAATAACTGAAAAACCAAAAAATCAAAAAACCAACTCACAAAGCTCAAAATCACAATTCCAATCAAAAAAATTTTAAAACTCTTTATAAAATTCATAACCAAACACACCGTTCAAAACTTAAGTTTTCAAAACGAAAACCACGTCACAAAACTCAATTTTAAACTTCTTTTAAAACTCAAAACCAAACCATTTTCTCCACTTAAACATTCTCAGCGCTACTCTCTCTCTCTCTCTCTCTCCACGGTACCAATCTTTTCTCTGTTTCTCTCTCATCGTTTCTTCGCTTCTTTACTGCAAGTATATATGTATATGTTCGCCACTCATGAATGCTTGTTTAGTAGTTGAAACTTTGATGTATAAGGATTTGTTCAACCGAAAATAGAACCTTTTTTTTTTTGGATTAAGTAGTCGATTCTTGCATGAATTGATATCGAAACTAGAGAAATATATCACTGAGATTTGTTTTTAGCTTTGTAGTTTTGTTATATTGTTTGTATCAGATCTCAATTTTGTTGTTCATATAAGAATTTGTGGTTTTGCTTTTTGAATTTTTGTTTTGCGAGTCATTAGCTTATTTATTATCCATGGTAGATTTGTTGGAAATTTAATAGTATTTAATTAACTGTTAATTTTATTTTACTTGTTTAATTGATTGATCTTGCTTGATGGACTTGACTACATACCATAGTTGTAGTAGACATCAGTCTTTCTCAAATGCTTATGTTAATCTCGCTCCATTCCGCATCAGTTATAGTTAAATTCTGTGGCATAACATGATTCAAATTGAATTTGCCTTTTGTTTCCTTTACTTTCAAGAATTTTATTCTTGATTTTTGTTTTTGATTTCCTCGGTGGTTGTGCTTTGAAACCTATATATGCCATTGAGAGGAGTTTTTTTTGTTTTTTTTTCCTGCTTTAATTTTTTTTTTTTGTTGATACTTTCAATCATTCTTTAATGTTGTCCTATCAGGTTATGTGTGGTTTGTTGCTCTACTCTGAGAAGTTAAAACTTTTTTCTGATCAAGTAGTTATTTCCTTAAAAATGTTTCAGTCAGAATATTTTTCATGCTTTTAAATGAATAAGATTGTATTTTTTTTTGTTAGATGGTGAAATAAGATTGTATTGAAGTCTGCCTTTTCAATCAAATAAGAGTAGTGTTGGGAAATGAATAAATGGAAATACAAATCAAAATAGCTCAGGACGAAAATTATATATCTCCAGGATGGGATCAGCAGTATGTGTTAATTTATCATACTGTGAAACTAATTGGATGAAAAAATTTTGTTTTTTTGTTTTCATCCCCTCTTTTTCGTTGTTGGGCTTGTACTCTTCTGCAGTTGAGTTATCTATTTGCTACAAGGGAAACAAGTAGGCTAAAAAGAATCTTAGTCTAAAGGAACATAGAAATTGCATGATGAACTGATAGAGGATAAGATCGTAGTTAGCTTTTTCTGTATCCAGTTATCATGGATGTTCTTAGAACTGGTACTTCACAGTGTCAATGCAGATTTGTACAAGGTGCTTGTGAAGGAGCTTGCTCAGATTCTGGAGAGGCAGTTCGCCGGAAATGCAGAACCTCGAGCTGCAGGCATGGTAATAAATACCATGGGATGGATAGAGGGTGTTGGTTATGAGGTAACTGAGTTTCAAGTTTCCATTGTTAGTCCTGCTTGTTATATTAAAATTCAGGAGTGCTCCAGTAGTATCGATTATGTGGGATATGTTGTTTAATTAGTATAGTATCTTTTTGTATGTTGATGCAGTTGCTTCTTCATGCAATTGATGCATTCAATGCTAATGTTGTTCTGGTTTTGGGTCAGGTAAATGCTTTCCATATGAAAACTTTTGTCATGTGTGTATTGCTGCGATCTAATTAAAACTAATCCTATTATGAGTTGCATTTGCTTTGATTTGGTTAGGATAGTTGTTTGTGTGCCACTTCAGTAAAACTACTTAGAAGCAGCTTTTTTTGCTTTTAAGTTTTGAAAATGTCTGTTGTGGGCTGCTGCATTTTGGCAAAGCCTACTGTTTGGTATAACTTGTCAGGCTTTTAGTTTATTTGTTTTCTAAGTTCAATAAGCTGCAAATGCTCACTTTTTTTGGAGCTGCGATTGGATTACTTCAATTTTTAATTTTTGTATTTTTTAAAGCTGCCAATAAGTTTTACTTAACTGCAACATTGGGCTTAACATATTATGATATTCAAACAACATTAACACCATTGTTGACATGTCAAAGAATGAGATACACTGATAAACTTTTCTGCTGAAATTTACGATTTTAACAATCGAAAACCATGTTTCTCCAGATATACTAATTATATCCACACTCTGATCGTGCTTCTGGGAAGTTTATTTTTATTTTTATTTTTTGATTTTAAATATTACGATTGTGGCTGTATCTCACTGCATTGCTACTGAATGTTATTAAGTTCAATTTTGTCCGTAGTTTTGCATGTGCACTGGTTGCTAGTAACTTAAGAAACTATTTCAGATTCAATTTTCACCCCGGGGTGGTTCATGTTTTTAAGCTCACCCAAACTCTGTGCATGAGAAACTTTGCAGCATGCTGAAAGATGTATTGAAAAGCAAGCCAAATGTTGATGTTGTGAAACTTCAAAAATCAGGTGGTGTTGTCTCGAGGAATGCAAAAGTTCGTCAAAAGGCCAGGAGCTACAGAATAAGGGTAAACATCAACCTTTTTGGTTATATATATAGGAATTTTGTCAATCATTAGTTATTTGTGTTAGTATGGAGAATCTTGAATGATTATTTACAAATTTCTTGCCTTTTTCAACAAATCCTTTTGTGTTTCCTTGTTATAAAGCTAAATCATGCCGATATTTTTTACTCCAGGAATATTTTTATGGCCTTGCAAATGATCTTTCCCCACATTCCACTATCACAAGTTTCAGTGATTTGTCAGTCTATAGAATTGGTGGTGGACCACAGGCCCCATGTTCAGCCCTGCTAATTGGCGCAGAGCCTGCTGCCGACCCTACACGATTGGTTCTTGTGAATATCAACCGGGATTTGCTCCATTTGGTTCTTGCTATTTCATTTGCCAAAGAACCAGACCAAATTATTTCAAGGTATATGCAATGTCCTTGCCTTTCCTTTTTCAAAATCCATGGTATCATAAGATAGGAGGTGAATTAGTAAAACTTTTTTGAATGTCGCCACTATAATGTACATTTGGCCTCATGATTTAAGTTGACTCGTCTGTAAATTTTTTAACCTTGTGTAAGTGCATGAACTGAATAATTACTTTTTTCTTACAGTAATGTCGCGGGGTTCATCTATATCACAGACATAGATATTCAGAGGTTTTTATTTCAAAATTCTTCATTCCTTGATGTGGTTCATACACTCTTTTTCTTTTGTTTTTTTAAATTCTAATTTATCATTTTCAGGAAGAAAATTACATACCTTGCACCATCGGCTAGGGAACTCCCAAGCAGATTCTTGATCATGGGAACTTTGACATGGCTTGAAACCTAAATTGCCCAACTAACTGCATTTCTCATTTTCCTCAAATCGTTTAGTGTTAATCTTATCACTGATTTGTGTATGTATTATGCTTGTACGGACACTGCAAGGGGTTTTAAGAGGTGAAACCCGTTTATTCTGCTGAGAGGATTATTTTGTATATGATTCACTGTAATGTGTACATTCACAGATAGCTAGCTGATAACATGGTTGATACTTGCAATTTTTTATTTATTTATTTTTTGTACATAAAAAATTCAACGATAAATCATCCTAAATAGAAATGTTTAGTCAGATAAATCACTCTAAATAGAAATGTTAAGGACGTTAAATTGACAGAGATGTGATGGTAAAAATAATTTAATTTAATTAATTTAATTCACGATATAATTTTTATAGAGCATAATGGCGAAAAAGAATTCAAGTCACTTGATTGTAACACAAGGGTTGATTTAGTAATGTACGTGATTTTTTATTTTTTAATTTTGATCCAGTAATGTACGTGATTTTTTATTTTTTAATTTTGATCCATGAAAATATTCATAATTATATCATGAAAGGCATGAGGAAGCCCAAATATTTCTTTTGGGAGGAACCTGCGAATTCAATAAATATTCAGACATAGAATCAATCAGAGTTAACCACATAATCACATAAAACACAAAAATGCTAGGTGATTCGAATTTTTATGGCTTAAATGTCTCAAAATGACGTCGTTTTGGTCTTTTATTTGATTTTTTTATTAGTTAGTTTTAATTTTGGCAACCCAAAAGCTACATAAAAGCCCATAAAAAATAAATATTAATCCACATAAAACAATTCTATCAATAATTCACTTATATTTTATGGAAAAATGTTTGGTGGTCCAAATTCCAGAATGGCTTAAATGTGTCAAAACGATGTCGTCAAAATTAGTAATAAAAAAATCAAATAAAAGAAAGTTTATCCAAACAATCGTTTTATGTGGATTAATATTTATTTTTTATGTAGCTTTTGGGTTGCCAAAATTAAAACTAGCTAATAAAAAAATCAAATAAAAGAAAGTTGATCCAAACAGCCGTTTCTAACCCCCTCAAAAAACAAAAACAAAAAAAAAACAACAAAAAAAAAGGGTTTCTAGCCTATTATCCCTAAATTTGGTATCCAGTGTAATTTAAAGGCCACCTTTTCTGAATTTTCTTAATCAAAATTAAAACATAAAATTTTACAACCAAAAAAAACACATCACGGCCATACATTAATGCAAGGTAGAGTGTTAGGCGGTTTTTTTATTATTAAAAAATGATATTTTTTAAATAAAAAAAGGTAAATTACACTAACTAACGGTCCCTGCAATTTGAGACTTGTGTCACTTTGGTCCATGACTTTTCAATTGTGACACATTTGATCATGAATTTTGAATCTTCTTCCAAATAAGGACAATTGAAAATACTATTACTCAATTTCAAGGGTAAAATCGTTAATTTGATAAAATATAAACTAATTTGTCAAAAATAAATGTCAAAAAAATATTTTTGAATTTTTACAAATTATTTCTACACGCTAAAGACAAAATTTTGTAAAATTGATATATCTTTTAGATATTTATTTATTTATTTAATTTACCAAATTAATTTTATTATGTGTTTGAATGATGATCATGTAACGGGTAGTTGTTTTTATTTTCATTAAATTAGTTTCTATTTTTCCAAAAGTCAAATATGGCGAAAACTTCGATATCATTATTAAACCAACCCATTAAATCAAAAAATTTAAAACTAAAAATATTTAATATATTAATATATCGATTACACATTAAAATTCTAACAAGCACCCATTACATAATTATCATCCAAACAAATAATAAAAATTAATTTGGTAAAATAAATAAAAGTCTAAAAGATTTATGAATTTTACATAATTTTATCTTCTGTGGGTAGAAATAATTTTTAAAAATTCAAAAATAATTTTTTTGACATTTATTTTTATAAAATTAGTTTATATTTTATCAAATTGACCATTTTACCCTTAAAATTAAGTAATAATATTTTTAATTGTCCTTATTTGAAACAAGATTCAAAATTCAGAGTCAAATGTGCCACAATTGAAAAGTCAGGGACCAAAATGACATGAGCCCTAAACTATAGAAATTGTTAGCGTAGTTCGCCCAATAAAAAAAATAGTACTATTCATATATAAAATTTAAATTACTATAATAAATGAACATAAAAATGATATTTACCTTACTACTTTAAAAGAGTGGTGATTCATCCCACTAATTTTTGGACCACTAATAGTTCTAATGAGCTTAAAAAAAATAAATAAATAAATAAACTCAAGCCAAAACATCACATCATTTTAGTGGGGGCCATTGTGCTACATCATTAGTGATACTCTAGAGCTCCCAATTTAGTACTCTAAAACATTATTCACTTTAAAATAATAATGCTGGGTCGGATCGCAATTACCATTTTCCAAGCGTGGCCAGTGAGCCAAAAAAGCTTTTACGGCCCAACTTTGTAGGTTTAAATACTAATCCCAAGTTCTTAAAAAAGTGGGCTGAGATGAGTGGGCAATGGGCTTGTGCCCACCCCTAGCATGACTTCTCTTTTTGGAACTCTGTTTGATTTTTCAAAACTAGTTTTTTAAGTTTTTAAGTAGTATTTTTATATTTTTAAAAATATTTTAATCACATAATCTTGGTATAATTAAAAAAATAAAATTTATACAAAAATCTTTAAAAAATTCATTGAATACAATAAAATATGAAAATGTATTGAATTTTTGTATTTCTTTATATTTTTTATATTTGGTGAGTTTTTTAGAAAAAAATCATAAATAAATTATGTGAATCTAAAAAATAAATTAAAAAAATTGCGTAAAATATTAAAATAATGGGAGATTTATTAGAAAAGCTTTTTTTAAGTGTGTGTATCCCAATTAGTTCATAAGATATTCTTATATTCCACTAAGTCCTATTATTTGAACATTTAATCTACCAAATCCTAATTCTCATATTTAAAGTATTTTATAAACAATTCTACCCTTACAAATATTTTTTGAATGGTTAGTAATTTAGTGATGTGAACATTCACATCACGAAACGTTCATATTATAAATGTGAATATTATTAGGGTATTTTGATAACTATGTCACTCATATGACTTATTGGAATATAAGAAAATAATGTGAATAAAATTGAACATAAATAGGTGAAAAAAGATTTATGAAAAAACGCCTCTAAAATAATCCCCTAAGAACAAAACAAAAAAATTACGAAAAACAAACAATAAATTAAAAAATACATAAATCAAATACAAAAATATATATAAAAATCTATCTATTCATGTGTTTTCATTGTCGATGCGTCAATTTGGAAAATGTTTTAGATTAATATCAACATAAAAATGTTTAATTTTACTGTATAAATTAATCGCCTTCAAATAAGACATAAGTTGACAAGTATCTAAAATTATTCCTCCTTTGGACTCCAACAAAAGGACCCAAAAAACTCGGAAAAGATAGAAGCTTAACTACAAGAAGAACGCTGAGGGATTGAAAATCATCATATTATATATCATATATATGTTATTAAAAAAAATACAAAAAACAAACAATAAATTTAAAAATACATAAATCAAATACAAAAAAATATATAAAAATCTATCTATTCATATGTTTTCATCGTCGATGCGTCAATTTGGAAAATGTTTTAGATTAATATCAACATAAAAGTATTTAATTTTACAGTATAAACTAATCACCTTCAAATAAGACGTAAGTTGCCAAGTGTCTAATAATTATTCATCCTTTGGACTCTAACAAAATGATCCAAAAAAACTCGGAAAAGATAGAAGTTTAATTACAAAAAGAACTCTGAGAGATTGAAAATTATCATATTATATATCATATATATATTATTTAAAAAAATACGAAAAACAAACAATAAATTTAAAAATACATAAATCAAATACAAAAAAATATATAAAAATCTATCTGACGTGTATAAGCCCATAAAGGCCACGAATCACTATGAACAATCCAAGCCCATCACTTGGAGCCCAATGCATAACCCAGCTGGTGAGGTCCAGGACAGCTAGAGTCCAACATGGCATAAAGAGCCAATGACATTCAGACACACGGCAGGTAAAGGACGGGCCACATCAATAGACAAAGATCTGCAAAGTTATTGCCACTGCGCATCACCATTAATGCAGCCCATCACAGCATTTATTACGACAACACCTCTCCGTTGGAACAAGACCCCCTTACCCTGAACAAGGTAAGCTACAACATAGACTTTCGGCGAGGAGGGCAGGTCGGAAGGGACAGCGAAATGATTACCAAAGGATATAAGCAAACGTTGAAGACAAGAAGAATGTTAAGCTTTTCTATCTCTAATCTCTCCTCTATACTCTACTTCTCTTCCTAACTTGCTCGTCGGATGGTTCACTGGGGGACTACCCCGTTCCCCATTGAACTTGTTTGTAGGTTATCCGGTGAGCTTGATCATTTGGACTTAGGCTTGAGGAGCTTAGACCAGTCCGATCCATTCACTGGGACAAACTGTATTATCAGTTTGCGCCGTCTGTGGGAAGTGGTTCTTATCCGGACGCCAGTTGTGCTCATTGTCGCCGGAGACCCTGTCCTAACAACCTTTTCCTCCTATACATCCAAGTGTATGGTCACGACTAGATCCATGGCTTCTCACTATAATGCTGCCGACTATCAAACCGACCCTCCCAATCCAAACAACCCACCACAGTATATCACTAAGCTTACCAACAGCATTAACCGCATGGCCGAACAAAACCAGGCCCTGATAAATGCTTTACTCTAAAGAAACCTTCCGATGCGTCCTCCACCACCTCCGGACATCCCACCCAACCAAGAAAGAGCCTCGAGCCATACTGTTCCACAACCCTATCCACCAAACTTGGAGGGTTTGCAACCTCCTCCCCCGCATATAAATCTACCACCTCCACCCCCACACCCTTCGGTCGTGGCACCAAGCCCTGAAGGGAAAGTCAGCAGCGTCCAGCCCCTATTGACTGACCATGGTGACCACATTCCCCTCAGGGACGCTGAACTTCGAGCAATGAAGCTCCAGCTCCAAAGGGTCATGCAGAACATTTAACATAAACCCTCTACCACGGCAAGCTCACCATTTGTTTCCTCCATCCGAGACAAACCTCTGCCCGCCAAGTTCAAAATGCCCACCATTGACTCTTTTGACGGTACGACGGATCCAGCCGACCACCTGGAGACTTACCGTATCCTCATGATCCTTCATGCCTTCCCTGACGAGATCATGTTTCGGGCTTTCCCTGTGACACTGAAGGGGTCAGCTCGATTGTGGATCAGCCAGTTACCGGCAGGCTCTGTTTCCACTTTCCAGCATCTCAACGACTCCTTCCTTAGCTATTTCATTGGAGCCCAGCACCAACGCCGCCCTGCAACCTAATTCCTCAACATCCGTCAGACCGAAGGGGAGTCGCTGCGCAGTTTTGTTACTCGCTTCAACACTAAAGCCCTGCAGGTAGCGGAAAACAGTGACAAGGTCATCCTCACGGCTTTCATGGCCGAGCTACAATCGTCCGATTTCCTCTTCTCCCTCTCCAAAAACCCCCAACCTCCATGGCCGCCCTACTCTCCAAAGCCCAGAAATACATGAATGCCGAAAATTCACTAGCTGCTTGGTAGGATCCAATATCTAAAAACCCAACCCCCAGAGAAAAGAGAAAACACTCAGAACCCAGAAACACCCAATATAACAGCCAAACACCCCACTATACCGACCGACCTCATCGCACTGACCGGTCGGCACCAGCCCGACCACCCGGTTGGTTCGAGCGGTACACGCCCCTTAATTCTCCCATAGAACAAGTCCTCCACCAGATCCAACGGGACTACCCCCTCAAATGGCCCTTACCCTCACAAACCCCTTCCAACCGGAAAGACCAGTCCAAATATTGTCATTTCCACCAGGACCATGGCCACAACACTGATGACTGCATCAACCTCAAGGATCAGGTCGAGACCCTCATTCGTCAAGGGCGTCTCAGCCGGTTCACTGACACCTGCCCACAGCAGAGGCAAAGAACCGAGCCCCTAAAAAACAACCGCCGGCGTACCCCACCCCAGCAGCCAGCCCAACCTAACCAAGGCCATGATCGTCCCCCACAACAGCCTCGGCCACCAGGTAATCCCCCTCCGCCAGTTGGTGAAATCCGAGTCATTTCAGGTGGCCTTGCTTATGGCGGACCATTCCGCTGCGCTCAGAGGGCAGAGCTCAGGAAGATAAGGCAAGGCTCGGACAGAGCAGTTGCCACGATAGATTGACCCTCCAAACAGCCCAAGTAGTGGACAGAGCCCATCACCTTCACAGACGCCGACTGTACAGGCATCCGTTATCCTCGTGATGACCCTCTCGTCATTTCTGCCATCCTCTCCAACTATAAGGTCAGACGGGTTCTCATCAACAGCGGCAGTTCTTCAGATATCATATTCTTCAACTGCTTCCGCCAGCTCAAGATTGGGGAAGAAAGCCTGTCTTCCCTTCAAACCCCTTTGGTCGGTTTCACTGGCGACTGGGTGACCTCCATCGGCGAATACCCACGGCAGATTACCAAGTTGGTCACTTTCCTTGTGGTCGACTGTCTTTCTGCCTACAACATCATCCTTGGCCGCACCGCCCTCAACGCTTTCTAAGCCATCACTTCAACCTACCACCCCGCCATAAAGTTTCCCACCGACCTAGGCGTCGGGACAGTAAGGGGAGAGCAGACTGTAGCCAGGAAATGTTATGTCGCCTCACTCAAGGAAGTCAAGCTGAAGGAGGCCATGATCATTGAAGGACTTGACGTCCGAGATGAGGACGAGCTGGTTAGAGGAGAACCGGTTGAGGAGCTCGTTGAGGTTCCCATCGATCCCACCAACTCTATGAAGACCGCCAAGATCGGCAGCCAACTATCCCCCCAAGCTAAGGCCGACCTTATCGCCCTTCTGATCGAGCATAATGATGTGTTTGCCTGGACCCATTCAGACATGCCGGGCATCGACCCCTCTTTCATAACTCACCGCCTCAGCATCGAACCCCATTTCTGACCTTACTGCCAGAAGCAGCGCATCTTCCATCCAGAGCGCAATACACTTATAACCGCAGAGGTTGACAAGCTCCTTGAGGCCCAATTCATCAAAAACGTAGATTACCCTAAATGGTTGTCAAACGTGGTCCTAGTCTGCAAGAACAATGGCAAATGGCGACTCTGTGTCGATTACTCTGACCTAAACCGAGTTTATCCCAAAGACAGCTATCCTCTTCCCCGCATAGATCTGCTGGTCGACACCACGACCGGTCATCAAATGCTTAGCTTCATGGATGCTTTCTCTGGGTATAACCAAACCCTGATGCACCCGTCCGATCGGGAACATACATCCTTCATTACCGACCGAGGTACCTACCACTACCGTATGATGCCATTCGGACTGAAGAATGCTGGGGCTACCTACCAACAGTTGGTCAATACCATTTTCCATCATCAGATAGGTCGGAATATGGAAGTCTATTTCGACGACGTGCTTGTCAAGAGCAAACTCTCTATTGATCATCTGTTCGACCTACGAGAGACTTTCGCCACCCTACGCAAGTACCAAATGAAGCTCAACCTAGAGAAGTGCGCCTTCGGTGTAGGATCTGGTAAGTTTCTGGGTTTTATGGTTAGTCAACGGGGCATTGAAGCTAATACTGAAAAGATCAAGGCCTTGATTGAGATGCAGTCACCCAGAACGGTTAAGGAGGTTCAAAGGCTCACTGGCTGAGTTGCGGCCCTCAACCGCTTCATTTCCCACGCAACAAATAAGTGCCTACCATTCTTCAAAGTTCTTCGGCAAACTTTTGAATGGACAACTGAATCTAAAAAAGCTTTTCAGCAGTTGAAGCAGTTCATGGCAAATCCCACACTCCTTTCACAAGCAATTACGGGCGAGCCCCTCTTCCTCTATTTAGCCGTCTCAAGCACCGCAGTCAGTGCAGCTCTTATCAGGGAAGACAACTCTGTCCAACGGCCGGTCTACTACATCAGTCGGGCTCTCAGGGGAGTAGAGCAGAACTACTTGCTGTTAGAAAAATTGTCCTTGGCCTTGGTCACCGCCTCTAGACGGCTCCGTCCTTACTTCCAGGCCCATTCCATAGTGGTTCTCACCGACCAACCATTGAAGAAGGTCATGCAACAACCAAAACTTTCCGGCAAACTCATGCAGTGGTCAGTGGAACTCAGTCAGTTTGACATCTCCTACCGGCCTCGAACAACAATTAAGGGACAGGCTGTCGCGGATTTCATCCTGGAATTCACTAATCCTACCCCAACCGCTGTGCCCCTACCCCCACCAACCCCTACCCAGCCAGAAGACCCGCATTGATGGACCCTCAATGTAGACGGATCATCCCGCAGGGAAGGTAGTGAGGCTGGCCTCATTCTCACCGCCCTTGAAGGCGGCTATTTCAAATGTGCTCTCCGTTTCTTATTTAATGCCAGTAACAATGAGGCCGAATATGAGGCATTGATAGCAGGACTCCGCCTCGCCAAGGACATTGGAGTCAGCCACATCCGGGTGTTCAGCGACTCCCAGCTTATCGTCGGCCAGATTACGGGGGAATTCGATGCCAATGAGGACACAATGCAGGCTTACAGGGATATGACCCTCCCCCTTGTTCGCCTCTTCAATACCTTCCACATCACGCACATACCTCGGGCGAAAAACTCAAAGGCAAACGAGATGGCTCAATTGGCCTCTGCAGACTAGTCCGACCTCAGCCACGGTGTCCGCCTCGAATACCTAGCCCACCCTGCCATCTCACCCGACTTACAAGAAGTATAGTTCCTCCAAAACGAACCCATCCCTTAGGCCTTCGACATCTTCCTATTTTTGACAACGGGGGAACTCCCAGATGACCAACAACAGGCCACCAACATCAGGGCCCGGTCGTCCAATTACATCCTGGTCAGTGGCGTCTTATACAAACGTGGTTTTTCACATCCATACCTGCGATGCCTTAATTCGGCTCAAGCAACCTATGTAATGCGGGAAATCCATGAGGGAATTTGTGGCAATCATTTGGGCGACAGGTCTCTGGCCCACAAAATACTCCGTACTGGTTATTTCTGGCCAACTCTCAATCAAGATGCGACTGATTTCGTGCTCAAATGTGATAAGTGTCAACGTTTTGCCAATATCCCCCATTCTCCTCCTACAGAGTTGATCACACTTTGCAACCCTTATCCGTTCGCCAAATGGGGGATCGACTTGGTCGGTCCACTTCCCATCGGCCGAGGTCAGACTAAGTTCGTGATCGTCGCTATTGATTACTTCACCAAGTGGGTAGAGGCAGAACCTCTTGCCACCAGTACCGAACGAAACACAACCAAGTTCATTTGGTAGTCGATCGTCTGCAGGTTTGGCATCCCTCAGGCCATCGTCTCCGACAACGGCAAACAATTTGACAACGCCAAGTACAGGAAGTTCTGTGCCGACCTCCAGATTCAACCATGTTTCTCTTCCCCCGCTCATCCCCAGGCCAATGGCCAAGTGGAGGTCACCAACCGTTCTCTCTTGAAGATCATCAAAACTAAGCTCGAAGCTGCTAAGGGACTTTGGGCTGAGGAACTACCGAATGTTCTCTGGGCTTACCGAACTACAGCTCGGACTCCCACTGGAGAAACCCCTTTCCGCTTAACATACGGCGTTGAGGCGGTTATTCCAGTAGAAGTCGGTTTGCCTACTCCCAGGGTTTTACATCCGGATCCAACACAAACCGAAGAGCTCTGTCAGGCAGACCTGGACCTAATCGAAGAACTCAGAGAGACCACCGCTGTCAGACTGGCCTCATACCAACAAAAAATGAGAACACACTACAACCGGAAAGTCCGACCAAAGGAGTTCACTGTAGGGGACCTTGTCTTGAGAGAAGTAACTCTTGCCACCAAAAATCCGACTGAGGGTAAACTGACAGCCAAATGGGAAGGACCTTACGTTGTGAAAGCCAGACCACGTCCGGGCACCTACCAACTTCAGGACATAGAAAGTCGAGACCTCCCCCACCCATGGAACGCCGAAAACCTGAAACGTTACTTTCAATAAGCTCCTACTTTTGTGTCGCTCAGTTATTGTATTTTCTTTCCGGCAAATTTACGCATTCTTGATATCTCCTTATGCAATGTAACTTTTTAATTAACTGGGCTACACTTCCCCTGCCATCAATTATATATCTCAGTTTTCTGTATGGTGTCTCAATGACGTTTTGATTGCAACACTCATGAAAAGTCTCAGCCAGACTGAGCATCATAAAGCCTCAGCCAGACTGAGCATCAAAAAGCCTCAGCCTGACTGAGCACTAAAATGCCTCAGCCAGACTGAGCATCAACAAGCCTCAGCCAGACTAAGCATCATACAGACTTAGCCAAACTGAGCACTAAAAAGCCTTAGCCAGACTGAGCATCATAACGCCTCAGCCAGACTGAGCATCATAAAGTCTCAGCCAGACTGAGCATCATAACGCCTCAGCCAAACTGAGCATCATAAAGCCTCAACCAGACTGAGCATGAAGCACTCGTCTAGACCAAGCCTCAGCCAGCCTAAGCATAACAAGTCTTAGCCAGACCGAACGCCACAATTTCAGGTTCAGACTGAGTTCCTTACGACTTCAGTGAATCATAGCTTAGCCCCAACTGAGCACGCGTTCAGGGCTCGGTCAAAGCCATCTATTCAAACTTCATGCTTGTGGAATTAGTAGACACACTTGGTCACAATTCCAGGTCCAAGTCTTTACACCACTCTTTGCTTAGTCAAATTCCAAAGACCTCCTTACACGTTTTCTTTACAAGTCAGGTTATCTTCTTCTCAATTAAACTATTACAGGTCAGCCTGTTTCCTTACAAGACAAAGCCTCACTCCAATAAACCACTAATCTACTTCAACAGTGTGGCAAACACAAACTTATAATTTTATTACATTTTAAATTTCACTCTGCATTGAGGAATTCTTAACTTTACTCTGCATTGAGTCTTTATTACAAGTTCAATTTTACTCTGCATTGAGGAGTTCTTAACTTCACTCTGCATTGAGTTTTTATTACAACTTCAACTTCACTTTACACTGAGGAGTTCTTACACTTAGTTCTTATTACAAGTTTCACTTCACTTTGCACTTCACAATGAGTTCTACACCCGCTTTGCCCACGCCTCATTCATTTCAGCTGTACAAGAACAGACAATCAAACGAAAACATAATTACAATTTTATTTATTCAGAAATTTGTACATGAGTTCATTACAGCCATTCAAAAAAAAAAACTCTCTTAAGTACAAACTTTCTTCACTTCACTCATTCCTCCTCACTGGAGACAAGGTCTTCTTCTTCAATACCCTCATCCAGGGGGGTTTGGGCCACATCATCTTCACCAATTGTTATACTACTGAGGTCTAAGTCTGGGAACAGTTCTTCAACCCTACGTTTGAACATTTTCCAACCACTGTCCCAGAACTCAGTCATTTCATGTTTATAGAAGTCTGACTGCTGGAAGCTCTCAATCACTTCCGTTTCAGTTCTGCCCTCAGCGGTCGTCCTCGATGGGCCCGCACCCCCAGACTCCTCCCTCGCCAAGCTGTTGGCGACCGCGGCATCCACTGCCATCTGAAACTCAGCAGACCCTTTGAATTGATCCACTGCTGCCACATACAGATCGGGGTAAGCCGCCCTTTCAGAGGCTGCCTTCGCCCTCTCTTCCTCCAGCTCCTTCCGCAGGGTTGCTGTTTCAAAGGCTGCCTTGGCCTTCTTTGCCACCAACTCCTTCTTCAAGGTCTCCCTCTCAGCAGTCGCCTTCGCTCTCTCTGTCTCCAACTCCTTCTGAAGGCTCTTCTTCTGTTCCAGTGCCTTCGCACGCTCGCCCTCCAGCTCCTTCTGCAGACCGCTAATCTTCACGTCTGCCTCATCCTTTTGCCTGACCAGCTCTTCATTATTGATCATTGCCTCTTCATGTCGTTCGACCGCGACTGCGCAGGCTTTTCGGGTCTCATCCAACCTCTTCTGCTCGCCAGCCAGTTAGAACTCGAGCGACACAACCTGGCGGCGTGTGTTCTCCAACTCCACCATGACCGCTTGCAGATCAGCGTGGGCACTCTCCCAACTTGCACTCTTCTCCCACAACTTGGCAAGCTGAGTCTTGGCCTCATCTGCCTTGAGCTTTGCAGCCCCAGCCTTCCTCAGCAGAGCCCCTGCTAAGGTGGTTACCTCCATTTGAGCGGAGCATAACCCCCTCAGCAGTTCAGCCTCACTGAATCTAGCTACTGAGCGCAAGGCTACCTTTTCTACAATCCCTACAAGGCGATCTGCCCCTGCCCTGGCTGGGCCTTCTTCTCCCTCCAGTCGCCCGGCCACCGCACGAGCATGGTAGATCGCAGTAGTCAAACTGACCCTCCCTCCATGGGGTGCAGGAGCCCCCTGGGGCTGTTGTTCCTCCCTTGGCTCAGGGCCAGTCGCCCCACCTTCTACTTGCACTTTAGGGGCAACCCTCGCGACCCCTGCGACGATCGCCGCCACTACTGGAACTACTTCCATGCCCTCTGAGGCAATGTCCACCACTTCTGGGGCAATTACTCTTCCTGGGGTCTCCTCTACCTCCCCCCCTCTGCCCCTTCGCCATGTTGGTCTCTTCACCCACCACTTCCCTCCTCATTTTCAAGGCAGGCTCTTCTTGGCTCCCCCCCACCCTCCTCTTCTTCTTCTTCTTCTTCAGGGCATCCCTCTCCTTGTTCGCCCGTTCCTTCACAGGATCCATTGGGGGCGGTCGGGGCACAAAACTGCCTAAGTCTTTCTCCCCCAATGGCTTAGGGCGCGGTCGGATCCGCTCTCTCGCGACCGGCTTCGGGGCAGGCCCCAGATGGGACTCCTTGTACTTGTCCGCCGGCGCGAACAATCTCCTTTCCTCCTCCTCTTCTGCTTTCCTCTGCACCTCCAACTCCTCCCTTTCTGGACTCCCTCCCAACGGCTGCGGTCCCAAGTTTAAGGCAAACAGAACCGACAGTAGGACAAGCTCGTCCTACCTTACTCCCTTCTCTTCCCTCCAATCTCTCACCCTCTTCACTCGGTCTTCAGTCGCCTTGTCTAGCTTGGGTTCGACCAATTTGGTAGGCACCTTCCAAGTTATGCGAACTCCCGCCCCGCCGTTTGCCATCACAAAGAACCACATTGGCCTCCAGCCTTTTACCGAAGATGGCAGACCCGCCACCAGACCTCGTCTAGCCACCGCCTGCAGCGTAACCCAAGTGTCCTGCTGGTCGGAGGCCTTGTAGCACGAGAAGAACTCATCTACCGTCAAGGCCAACCCTCCCGTTGCTTGCGGCCAAGAACTCGCGCACGCCATCAATATTTTCTAGGCGTTTGGCATCAACTGACCTGGCGCCGCATCTAGTTTATTCAACACATCAACCACAACTTGAGGCAGCGGTAGCCTCACACCTCCCCGTAATGCCTCCTCGTACAAGCTAAATTCCCCCGTCCGTGCATCCGATGCCCTCTCGGTAGATGTTGGCAGCCTCAACCCTATTTCCAAAGGAATCTGGTACTTCCCCCTTATTCCTTCTAACTCCGCCGGTGTAAGAGTGGATCTATCTGCCTTTGTGTGCCAGTGATGTGGTTTTGCCTGGCTGATTGGCCTTGGAGCCGCTATCATGGTGGAACCTTGGGATCGTCCCACTAACTCCCCCATCCTCTCCGTCCAGTATTGCTGCGCCAACTCCATTGCATCATCATCACCAAGTGGATCCACCATGACATTCGCAGTTTCTTCTTGGGCCATCTCTATGGTATGTCTGCGAATCGTTTCGGATGCAGGTGCAAGAAAATTGAAAAAGTGTTGCAGAGGCGTATCGTGAGCAACAAAGGAATTAACACTTAGAATGTTTTGATTTTTTGTAAACAAGTAGGTGAATCGAATGATGCCAAAAGCCCACGGTTTGCCCGTATTCCAAGGATCCCAATTAATTTTCGCCAGTTTGAAAGCTTTTCAAATCATCCGCCAAAACTGTCTTTTTAACACCCATAATGACCTATTGTTTCATCTCTGATCTGGCGCCTAATCTCCCCTCCCCCCGCGGGATGTTGCCACGTGTACGACCACGATCCACTGTCTCCTCCCCTTACCCTGTCTTTTCCACTTCAAATCACAACGTGACACGACGCCCCTCAAGTCCCACGCCCCTCCACCTCACCCTTCGCAGTCGGCCCTCCTCGCGGTTAACCCTCCCACTCGGCCCCCCTTCGCGGTTGGCCCTCCTCGTGTTCGACCCTCCCATTCGGCCAACCTTTGCGGTCGATCCTCCCCGTGCTCGGCCCTTTCACTCGGTCGCCCTGCACGGTCGGACCACCTCCCGGTTAGTTCACCCCCTCGGTCACCCTTGCCGGTCGACCTCTATCCTGCCAATCCCTAACACCCCCATCTACTTCATTAATATTCCCTTCGTTGGATTAAAGCTGCACTCGAAAATGGAGGACTACTGACGTGTATAAGCCCATAAAGGCCACGAATCACTATGAACAATCAAAGCCCATCACTTGAAGCCCAATGCATAACCCAGCTGGTGAGGTCCAGGACAGCTGGAGTCCAACATGGCATAAAGAGCCAATGACATTCAGACGTACGGCAGGTGAAGGACGGGCCACATCAGCAGACAAAGATCTGCAAAGTTATTGCCACTGCACATCACCATTAATGCAGCCCATCACAGCATTTATTACGACAACACCTCTCCGTCGGAACAGGACCCCCTTACCCTGAACAAGGTAAGCTACAGCATAGACTTTCGGCGAGGAGGGCAGGTCGGAAGGGACAGCGAAATGATTACCAAAGGATATAAGCAAACGTTGAAGACAAGAAGAAGGTTAAGCTTTTCTATCTCTAATCTCTCCTCTATACTCTACTTCTCTTCCTAACTTGCTCGTCGGAGGGTTCACTAGGGGAGTACCCCGTTCCCCGTTAAACTTGTTTGCAGGTTATCCAGTGAGCTTGATCATTTGGACCTGGGCTTGAGGAGCTTAGACCAATCCGATCCATTCACTGGGACAAACTGTATTATCAGTTGGCACCGTCTGTGGGAAGTGGTTCTTATCCGGACGCCAGTTGGACCTGGTGAGTTTTTTAGAAAAAAAATCATAAATAAATTATGTGAATCTAAAAAATAAATAAAAAAAAATTGCGTAAAATATTAAAATAATGGGAAATTTATTAGAAAAGCTTTTTTTAAGTGTGTGTATCCCAATTAGTTCATAAGATATTCTTGTATTCCACTAAGTCCTATTATTTGAACATTTAATCTACCAAATCCTAATTCTCATATTTAAAGTATTTTATAGACAATTCTACCCTTACAAATATTTTTTGAATGGTTAGTAATTCAGTGATGTGAACATTCACAGCACGAAACGTTCATATTATAAATGTGAATATTATTAGGGTATTTTGATAACTATGTCACTCACATGACTTATTGGAATATAAGAAAATAATGTGGACAAAATTGAACATAAGTAGGTGAAAAAAGATTTATGAAAAAACGCCTCTAAAATAATCCCCTAAGAACAAAACCAAAAAAATTACGAAAAACAAACAATAAATTCAAAAATACATAAATCAAATACAAAAAAATATATAAAAATCTATCTATTCATGTGTTTTCATCGTCGATGCGTCAATTTGGAAAATGTTTTAGATTAATATCAACATAAAAGTTTTTAATTTTACTATATAAATTAATCGCCTTCAAATAAGACATAAGTTGACAAGTATCTAAAAATTATTCCTCCTTTGGACTCCAACAAAAGGACCCAAAAAAACTCGAAAAAGATAGAAGTTTAACTACAAGAAGAACTCTGAGGGATTGAAAATCATCATATTATATATCATATATATGTTATTAAAAAAAATACAAAAAACAAACAATAAATTTAAAAATACATAAATCAAATACAAAAAAATATATAAAAATCTATCTATTTATGTGTTTTCATCGTCGATGCATCAATTTGGAAAATGTTTTAGATTAATATCAACATAAAAGTATTTAATTTTATTGTATAAACTAATCACCTTCAAATAAGACATAAGTTGACAAGTATCTAATAATTATTCATCCTTTGGACTCTAACAAAAGGACCCAAAAAAACTCGGAAAATATAGAAGTTTAATTACAAAAAGAACTCTGAGAGATTGAAAATCATCATATTATATATCATATATATATTATTTAAAAAAATACGAAAAACAAACAATAAATTTAAAAATACATGAATCAAATACAAAAAAATATATAAAAATCTATCTATCCATGTGTTTTCATCAGTGATGTGTCAATTTGGAAAATGTTTTAGATTAATATCAACATAAAGGTGTTTAATTTTACTGTATAAACTAACCGCCTTCAAATAAGACATAGGTTGACAAGTATTTAAAAATTATTCCTCCTATGGACTCTAACAAAATGATCCAAAAAAACTCAGAAAAGATAGAAGTTTAACTACAAAAAGAACTCTGAGAGATTGAAAATCATCATATTATATATCATATCATATTTATTATTACAAGTAGTATTTTTCTCATGCTTAGGTGACACATATTATAAGAGCTTACTTATAGCGATCCCAGTTTTCTCTTCATTGTTTAGTGTATTCCGGACTTAGTTCCGTGGATGATTGTTGTTGTCTGTATCGCGTTCCTGTCCTTTGATTCTTTGTATTTGAGTTTTGGGTTGTGTTGGGTAAGTCTGAAACAGGTTGGTTGTGTTTAGAAACAATTGGTATATGCCCAGATTTTGGCCTTCACGCTCAAGCGGGGCCTTTGACGCTCTAGCGGGTCTTTTTGCATTTGCTCCTCCGCTCGAGCGGGAAGTCTGATGCTCGAGCGGGATTCTTCAGTCTTCAGTATTTTTCTCTGCAGGTCATTGGACGCTCGAGCGTCCACTTTCATGCTCGAACGGGGACCTTCGTCTGCAGAACTTCTGGAAGTGTGCATTCGACGCTCGAGCGGCGCTTTTGACGCTCGAGCGAGAGTCTGTGTCTGACGCTCGAGCAGGGCGTTCCATGCTAGAGCGGACTGTGTTGTATATTAATCCGAGTTGAAGCATTTTGAATCACTTTTTCGGGCCATTCTCTCTCTCTAGCTTTCCAAAACCCTAATTTGAGAGCTCCTTTCTCTAGATCTCCTTCTCTCTTTACATCTTGATCTTGGTTTAGTGAGACCCAACCCTTGTGCCTTCATTAAAGTGGTAGAGCTCTTCAAGATCTTCCTTTTGATCCGAAAAGTTGTGGATTTGGAGCACCTTCGAGTTTCTTCATCATCTCTTTTGGGCTTCTTTACTTGAGGTAGGGATAACTGCTCATTTTTATGGCCTTTGACATAAACATGTAGTCATTTTGATTTAATGATGAAATTGAAAAATTTTGGGTGTTAGGGTTTCAAAGCTTGAAATGTAAAAAGAGGGGTTTTTGTTCCTTCGAACTATACATGTGTATATGAGTCTTAAAATGAGGTTATTGATGTTTATTGATGATATTTGGACCTTTGGGTCAATGTTGAGAAAAGGGGAGAAAAGCCCTAATTTGTCATGATTAGTTATGGAAATATGAAATTGAGTTGAAAACCATGAAATTGGGAATTTATGAGAATGAATGGTAGAGTTGGATTGATTAAACACTCACCTTGAAAAATGTTGATAATTTATCTGTTTGATGAATTTATTATCTGTTTAGAAATAATTGTTTTGGGCTATCGGTGGAGGATAGTCTTGATTGCTGTAGATACTGCATAATGATTAGGTGAATTAAAACTAATCAATTAAGTATGTCATTGAATATGACGGATGGAATAACACATTGAAAATGTGTTTTGCTTGATCATTGTATATGATAAGTGTTCAATACATTATATATGTATGTTGTTTGGGAGGAGACAGGGGATGTACTCCACAGTTTGGGAGGAGATAGGGGATGTACTCCTAAACCGGATTTGAGAGGAGATAAGGGATAGACTCTAGTGATAACTAAGTCGGCCGGAGTGTCCTGGGTGAAAGTCTCGAAATCCTAATTGCGTTTGCATAACCTAGATAATTGAAGTATTGAAGTGTTGTTAATATGAGTTGTAGTCTCATTTGAAGTGATTTATGATCGAAGTATTGTTGATATGAATTGTAGTCTCGTTATGAACTGTCTGGATAATGAAACGGAAGGAAATGGAAAATATTTGTGAATATGAATTGGCTATGAAAGAGATGCACATTTGTTTATATGAGTTAAACATTTATCAAATACTAATGTTTTAGTTATTGCTCATATTATGTTTAGCATATTTCTACTGGGCGTTGGCTCACTCTATATGGGACATCATTTTCAGGTGCAGGTGATCTGCCATCTCCAAGGTCTTAGCTTGGAAGGTCCTTGGGAGTTGAAGACTCTTTTGGTTGTTTTGTAATTTTTGGTATTACATGTAAATTCAAGCCAATGGCTTATTTTGTATAAAGAGTTAGAACTCTTCTTTTGTTGAACCCAAGTGTTGACTTGGAAAATTGTAAGCCCGTAGGGCATTTACTTTTGTTGTCAACATGTAATACTTTCTGTAAGAATACTCTGATGTATGGAATATGATATCTCTTTCTTGTATCATGAATGTATGATTTATGAGTTTATTTTGAGGGCGTTACATTACTTTTTACGTCGGTATTTATTTTATTAATTACAAATAGAGTTCTATACAAACTCAAACTAATTTAAATTAGACTAGCTTTACATATTTTATATGAAGTCTATTTGACAAATATTTTTTTTCATATATTTTTCATCATAAATTGAGATAATTCACAAACTCAATACCAATTTTGCGTTTTACGTTTTTTTTCTTAATTCCTTCAAAAAAAATAAAAAATATAAAAAATACTAAATTGCCTCTTTTTTTTTTTTTCTTATTTGCCTGTACATTATTTTATACCCAATATCAATTCTATATTATTTTATATTATGGATTTGTCATTTAAATTTTATAGTGATTCTATATATGAAATTATATTTCATTTCCTAAATTATTTTATATAATCACAACACATAGGAGAAAAAACTTGCACAACAATAATACTCTTTAGGAACCTCTAAATTTTGAATTTACTGCTTGAGCTATTTTTTCAATTGTTGAACAGTAAGTTCTTTTATGTTTTGATATCATATTACAGATGATTAATTATTTCACACACTGAGATGTATTTATCGTTTGGACGTTTTCATTACTTTTCTTTTTAGGTTTAAATATTGTTATATGATTTTTTCTTACGTAGTCGTTATTAATTTTTTTTAATATAATTGATAGTTGATATTTTATAATTTTATAATTTAATATATATGTATATATAAATCATATAAAATCATTTTATAATAATCCAATTACAACATATTTATATTTAATTTTTTTATAAAATTTATATAATATATATTTCTACATATTTTTATTTTTCAAATGAATATAAAAAAAAATTAAATAGTTATAATTAATTTTAATTTTATGTTACTAATTATTTTTTTAATTTAACTATTATTTTTAATATCAAAATGAGTATTTACTTTACTATTTTATAATTTAATATATATCATACAAAATTATTATATGATAACTAAACTTTTATAATACGATAGGACTAAAATTATCAAAACACACAAATAATTTAATGAAAATTAATATATATATGTGTGTGTGTATTCAAGTAACAATTTTATAAAACAATAGTGTCAATATTATCAAAATAAATAATTAAAATCATACTTTAATTTTAATTTTAAATTTAAATTAAATTTTAAATTATTATTTTATAACACACATTGTACCATCAGTGGAAACAAAAAATAGTACGTGCATTACATGGGTCAATTGCTAGCATATTATTAAAAGTAGTATTTTTCTTATACTTGAGTGGCACATTATAAGGGTTTACTTTTTTCTAAGAGAGTCACGTCAACTTGTATTTTCTGAATCACATAGAATTCTATAGAAACCCAAACTTAATTTAAATAATACTAACTTTATCTATTTTATATGGACTCTATTTGACAAATATTTCTTTTCCATATATTTTTTTCTTCTTAATTCTTTCAAGGGTATTAAGATTTTTTTTAATGCTAAATTATCCTTTTTTCTTCTTCTTATTTTCTTGTGCATTATTCTATACGCAATACCAATTCTATATTATGGATTTATCGTTTAAATTTTATAGTGATTCTATATATGGAATTATACTTCTTTCTTACATTATTTTATATAATCACAACTCACAGAAAGAAAAACCTGCACAACAATGATATTCTCAAGGAACCTTTAAAGTTTGGATTTACTGCTTGACTTAATTTTAAATTGTTGAACAGTAAATTTTTTTATATTTTGATATCATATTACAAATGATTAATCAATTCATATAATGAGATGTATTTATCGTTTGGATTTTTCATTATTTTTTCTTTTTGAGTTTAAATGTTGTTATGTGATTCTTTCTTAGTAAGTCGTTGTTGAATTTCTTTATATAGTTGATATTTTAATTTAATTAAGAGTGTTTACTTCACAATCCTATAAATTAATATATATATATATATATATATATCATATAAAATCATTATATGATAATCCAATCACAACATATTTATATTTAATTTTTTAAATAAATTTTATATAATTTTTATTATTACATATTTTTATTTTTCAAATGAATATAAAAGAAAATTAAATAGTTAAAATTACTTTGAATTTTATATTACTAATTCTTCTTATAATTTAACTATTATTTTTAGTATCAAAACGAATATTTATTTTACGATTTTATAAATTAATATATATCATAAAGAATTATTATATGATGTGTAGGGAAATTCCACATCGGTCTATGAGGGATTACTTTCCCACCTTATAAGCAAGTTGGCTCCTCTTACCTTGCATAGGCCTTTTCTCCCAGTGGGAGAGGAACAAAACCGTGCGGTCGGAATGCCAAAGTGGACAATATATGCAAGGCACGGGGACCGGTAGCTTTATTTGGCGTTGTCTGTGGGAACTCCCTCCGGGGTGACCGGAGCCAGCGCGGCTGGGGCTAATGTGCGAGGAAATCCCAGATTGATCTGTGAGGGACTACTTTTCCACCTATAAGCAGGCTGACTCCTCTTACCTTGCATAGGCCTTTTCCCCCAGTGGAGGAGGAACAAAATCGTGCGGTCGGAATGCCAAAGCGGACAATATGTGCAAGGCACGGGGACCGGTAGCTTTATCTGCCTCGGTCACAGGTGACAAGGAGCATCTACTCGCCTTTGACCTAACCAAAGCCTTGTTGCTACCGACCGATGTGGTCGGCAGAGGGGTCGGTACGTGGCCTTTTTCCAGCCTAGCGGCTTTCTTTGCTTGCCTGTCCGGCAGCAGGAGACGCCAGTGCAACTACGGTCCCGCTCGATTGACCGGCAGCGGCTGTGCGAGGTGGGATGATCGGTAGGTCGTTGGAGGTAGCAGTGAGGAAGTTCTTGATGCGACTTCTTTTGGCCATCTCTTCTGCCTAGGTCAACCGGATAAGTGGCACGTCCGGCAATGTGGGATCAGGAGGGGGAGATAGTGCACGGAGGAAGTCTATAACCTCACTCCGGCGTGGAGCTGAGTACCTGTAGGTTGGCACGTAACCGAGGAGTTTGTGGCAATCCCGGTTGCGGTAGCGAAGCACGGTTTTGATGGTTGCTTCGTTGGGATAATGGTAATTAGCTTGCAAAGCTTCAATTACTGCAAAAGAAGAAAAGACATTAAGTACGGAATTTAGAAATGAAGAAATTTGACCGAACAGTTAGCACGGCTTACATGTTTCACTGAAGTTTTTGCTTATATACCAACCCGCCACATCGGCCGTTTCGTAATTACCGACACCCAGAAAAAGTCGTCGTCATGTAAATCCTTGTCTGAGGTACCGGTCACTATTTTCTCCTTGCCCAGTCTGATCTTTAAGTAATAGGCAAGACCAACGCCTATATGCCCGAGGGTGTACTGGCGAAGTATCTCGGCCATTCCTAAGTTGGTGCCTAGCCGGTTGTTTAGCTTGGTGATTCCGTTTATTATGCGGTAGGTGTTGGTTGAAACCTGGGTTGGAGCTAGCCCGGTACGCCGCAAGAATTCGCAGATCAATGGGTTAACCAGGAAGGGGAGGCCACCTTCTATGATGGAAAGCACGGTGAAGGGGCACTGGTCTAATCTGCCCCACGGGGTCGTGTCCTCGACACCGAGCTCTAGGTGAACGTCGTCCAGGATACCATATTATTCTTGGAACGCGGCTAAAGCGACCGGCGTGTCGACCAGGAAGCGATAGCGCCCCATGTGTGGCCGGCTGGTTTTAGCACGACTGAGGTGGTTTGGCACAAACTCTGGTTTGGTGGCTACTTGGTCTTTGAGAGCCTCGGCGTTAGTGTGTGGTCCCCTTAGACTCTGCAGGAAAAGGAGGGTAAGTGTAAGCAGGAGCGCGGTCGCGCAAAACGAGCTTGACTTTAGCTCGGTCAGGTAGAGTGCCAGACCACCTCGGTCACGAAGGTAAACCTAGGAGCTCAGCCGCTCAAGCAGACCAGATGTTAGCCCAGTCGAGCGGTCAAGTCCTCTGCCTACCTCGGTTTCTACAGGGGTTTTTACAAATTTGCAATTTGCTCGGTTTAGATATTTTTGGGATCAAAAGAAGACCTGGAGCCCAGTCCGTTCCAGATCTTCTTGTGTTCATCACTGGAATTGAAGAACAGCAAAAAGAATAGGGGCATAAGAGGGTTTTTGGGGGGATATATCCTAAAACTTATGGACTTTATGCCCTAGAATGTGAAATACCAAATAAAAAAAGAGCAACAAAGAGGATTCGAAGAACTTACGAGTTTGGAGGCAGAGGCTACTTCTTCAAGCACGAACGAAGAAGAAGAACAAGAATGGAGGTCAAGCACTGTAGCTCAAAGACGTCAGTTCTAAAGAGAGGCAATAAGAAGAGAAAGTGAAGGGGAAATGGCGTACTTATAGGAGCGAAAGGGCGCCTAAATTTGAATATGAAGGGACGTCTGGGTTGGTTGCCGAGGCCAATAAATGCATGACGCGTGTTCATAATGGCGGTGGCGTTAGGTCTAAAGAGACAAGATGGCTGGTTGAGGCGACGACCGAGCAAGCCCAGAAACCGGGCATGGAGATTAGCGCGGTTAACATCTTGCAAACTAGGGACCGAAGAAGAGTCTACCCCGGACGGACCATGTAATCCCAGTCGCGCTTGCGTAGACGGAATTAAAGGGTAATTGAGAGGGAGATTTATGAGCTGGAATGGGCCATGGTATAGGCTGGGCAAAATGAGGGGTCGAACATGTTTGGGTCGTGATAGCTTAGGCTCATCCAGATAAGGTTTTGCTCGGTTGAGGCCCAAGACCATGTTGGGACCGAGCTACTTGGGCTTGTCTATGTAGAAAACCGAGCTACTTGAGTTGCTCGACTGAGATGATTGCCTGCCATGCTGGATTCCACGGTTCACACGTTTAGCGCCCAGGAAGGCCTTCGATTTGTTGGCTCGACCTATCTTGAACTCGACTTTGCCGGAATGCAACCGAGTTCGGTCGTTCTGGAGCTCGGCGAATGGAGCACTCGGGTACGCAGCGCGGCGCGATCGTGAAAGGCCGAGGTGGTTTCGCCGGTCTGCCGGGCTCCGCTAATATAACCTGACGGTTTGGTTAGGTGGTGATCGCAGGATTTGTGCTGACAGATGGGAGAGCAGCACCACGTATCAAGAGACTAACAGGAGCAGATTTGGGCGCAGAAAGTATATAAGCGTGTATGCGCCCCCCGTGCTTAGGGGGAACATCATTTGGTAAGAACAACCTAAACACTCAACTCTCTCCTCTCTCTCTAGGTCGCTGAGTGTGTGCTAACTTGACCGTCGGAGGGGTTTTCTGGCCATACACCGCCGGGTAGCTCACCGCTGTTGTGTTTGCAGGTCGATCGGACAGACAAGGAGTTTGGTGAAAAGGAGTACGGGCTCTGCGGAATATTTGCTCCCCGTACATATGATAATTATATTTTTATAATACGATAAAACTCAAACAATAAAAATACTCAAATAATTTAACTAAAGTTAATAT
Source organism: Camellia sinensis (assembly GCF_055761805.1). Taxonomy (NCBI): domain Eukaryota; kingdom Viridiplantae; phylum Streptophyta; class Magnoliopsida; order Ericales; family Theaceae; genus Camellia; species Camellia sinensis. The sequence continues at coordinate 240,588,292 of NC_138961.1, read as the reverse complement.
ATATAAGTATTTAAATAACAATTTTATAAAACAATAGTGCTAATATTATCAAAATAAATAATTAAAATCATACTTTAATTTTAATTTTAATTTAAAATTAAATTAAAAAATTCTTTTATAACATACATTATACATCAAATATTTAAAAAAAATAAAAATTTGCACGTGTGTTGCACGGGTCAACTATTAGAATATATATATATATATGTATAAATAGTGTTTTTCTTTTCGTATGTAGCACATTTTAAAGGTTTTTTTTTTCTAAAAAAATCACATCAACATACTTTTTTCATTTATATATAAAATTCCACACAAATTCAATTTTAATTATAATAACCAATTTTATATGGATTATATTTGAGAAATACTTATTTTTCATCATGTATTTAGTTTTGTCATTATTAGATTTCTTTTATATAGGTGATATTTTAATATAATTATTATGATATTTGAAAAAAAAATGTCAATATACAAATTAAAAAAAGAAGAAGACATAATGTGCTTAATTATATGCATTGCACAGATCAAACTAATTTTATTTTAAATTTTTTATTTTTTTCCTATCTTATTAATGTCTTAATATTAATTTATATTTAATTTATTATTTAACATGAAATTATTTATTACAAAATATTTATATTTAATTTAAATTTTATATACATATATACATTATGTATGAATAATTCCAAAAGAAATTAAAGAAAAAATCAATATTGTACATAATTAATTTATATATTTTCTTTTTAATCCATTCGCAACATATTTATATTTAATCTTTTAAATAAAATTTTTCTATCCCTATTTCCACCTATTTTTATTCCAAATAAATATAAAAATAAATAATTAGAATCACTTTTAGTTTTATATTACTAATTTTCTTTATAATTTTACTATTATTTTTAATATCAAAATTAGTGTTTAATTTATTATTTTATAATTTAAAATATATCATATAAAATCATTACATAATAATTACACTTTTATAGCACAATAGAGCAAAAATTATCAAAATAAATAAATAATTTAACTAAATTTATTATATATAAGTATTCAAGTAATACTTTTATAAAACAATAAATTTAAGATTATTAAAATAAATAATTAAATTTAAAATTAAAATTATTCTTCTATAACACATATCATAATATAAAATATCATTACATTAATTAAAGTTAACTTCATTGTGATTTTATGTGAGATATCATATTTCTATAAGTGATTTACCTACACGTGTAGCATTGTCACGCCCCCAAACCGCCCCTAGTAGTTTGGTGCCGTGATGGCCAGTAATCTGAGATTACCGAAGGCCAACTTTCAAAAGTTTAACACAATCAGAGTATAATAAACGGGGCTCACAAATGCAGAAGCAATAATCTAAAATACAAGTGGTCCCTAAGAGCAGTGCATAGATCAAATGGAACGACATACATCTTTACATGACTTTACAAACTTGAATACAACAAGGTAAAATACGTATTACATCTTGATCAAAAGGTTTCTCAAGCCGACATATACAAAATACGGTGAATACAAGCCAAGAAGCATAATTTTCAAGAATTGCCGACATAAAAATGACATCGCCGACGTGAATACAAAACAAAGCCGACAAAATCATGGATCCAAAACAAGCTTTCAAAAACACATCTAGGCGTCGCCGACGTCCTGCTCATCACCTACATATATATATAGAGGGGGTGAGCTTGGATACTCAGTGAATGGTACTAGTAATAAAGGTTTTGCATGAATATAGCCGAGATCCTTCCAGAGCAAAACACATCAAAACTTTATCAAAACAAGAGATGAACCGTATTCATATATCAAGTCTTACAACTCTCAAGGGATGCTCACTGGCATCGGCAAAACACAAATCAAGCTTTCCGAACAAACAAGTCCACGCGGTAAACCGTCAGTGGCAAAACAAGGACTGCACGACCCGTAATCGATTAGTCAAAGGTACTGCGAAAGTTTATAGTCCTCCAGCACAAGGGACTTGTGTTACTTAAGCCCGTAGCTCCTTTTAACACGATGGTCTTGTGTTACTTAGGCCCGTAGCCCGTTTTAACACGATAGTCTTGTGTTACTTAGGCCCGTAGCCTGCTTTAACACGATAGTCTTGTGTTACTTAGGCCCGTAGCCCGCTTTAACACGATAGTCTTTCCAAGAAAGGACCGTATCCTTTTACACTTAGTGCTGCGAAAGTTTAGAATCCTCCAGCACAAGGGACTTTTCAAGGATGACATCAAAAACAAAGCTTCTACTTGATACATCAAAACAGAGCTATTCATTCATGCTTAACAAATACTTTCGTCAAAACAAAGCAAAACAAGATTTATCAAAGCAGTATAACGTAGCTTTATTAAAAATACCACTCACATAGATCTCCTCGGGTGTAGGCTCAAAGCGAAGATCAAGGACCTACAATCACATGGCAATCACGTTCTGACAACAAGCTTTATATGCATGCAGATGATCCCGGCATTCTCACCAGATCCAAGTCAATAACAAAGCAAAATTTGCTGGGAGTTTAAACACTACTTCCGTCTCATGAAAACACACTGGGTACCAATCAGGTCTTTGCCGAGGTCCTACACCTCCTTGCCGAGGTGTGGTCCCGATGGCCTCATTCAAAAGCAAAGTCGGGAAAACCTGGGTTTCCCTTTGAAGAACATGAAGAACATGATGAACATGATCATGAGGAAGATGAATGCAAGATCATAACTTGTTACAAAAAAAAAAATCTGAGATTTCATGCCATGAGTTCAAAACATGGACCTGGGTACCCATACAAGAAGGTCATGCAAGAACAAACACAAAAACATGGTTTTTACTCCAAACTTTCGGATAAAAACCAGACTTTCTTCAAGAATATGTGAATACTATCTTTCTCTTTCGAAACCAACTTCAGATCGATGCATGACATGCGAAACAGATTCGATCATGCAATGCAGCTAGATGATCAATAAGAACAACAAGAGTAAGTTAAGATTCTAACCTCAAAACTCGAATCCAACGGTTCAAACCTCGAAGATCAAGCTTGGAAGATCTATTCTCACTCAAGAACTTCTCCCCCTTTCTCTAGAGCTTCTCTCTCTAAAGGCAAAGATTTGAGACAAAATGATTTGTTTCTAGGTCTGCCGGCTGTCTTAACAATCAGCTCGGACACGTGGCGCTACAGGGTTGGTTCAACTCAAAAGGTGATTGATTGATAAGACAAGTCTATGACAAAGCGTATGCAGCAAGCTAAGGCAAGACACATCGGCAAGTAATGACATCGGCTAAAGTTAAAGCTTCGGCAACAGGGTAACAAAGACATCGGCTAGGGAGGACGACACTTGACTAAGCTGTGCCACACCTTGGCCGGGGTGTGCCACACCTCGGTCTAGGCCATACCTGCCCAAGGACAAGGATTACTAAGTGCAAAACATCTCGGCAACCATGCCCGGGGTGAAGATGGGGGTCGACCAAGTGGTTCCAAAACAGTTCTAAGTACAAAGGTTCAGAGGTGAACTAAGCTCAAGATGACCTCGGCTATCCACCACGCAAGGAACAAAATCATGCAAACAACACTTGAACAAAACAAGGCAAGGCAAAACTTGCAAAACAACATAACAAGACAAGATCAGGCATGGATGTATGCAAGTATGAAAAGAGTAAGGTGAGGGTTGCTACAAGCATCCAATTTGATATTGATTGTTTGAAATAATGGAACTTACTACTTTTTTTTATTAAGTTTCTAGAATCATGTCAAATGATAAATAGTGTGAGTATTATTTTAAAGAATCATGATTCATCGAAAATGATTGTATTTGATTTCAGGTTAAGAATATACATTTTTTTTCTTAACTTTGAAAAAAATTATTTTTGTGATAATTTTTTAGATTGTTAAATTTGTTACACATAAAGTATTAAAACTCAAAATCAATTTTTTATTTTAAAAATAAATATTCAGTTTAAATAGGAGACGCAATTCACTTTAGATTGTCATTCTCATATATCAAACCAATCCTGTCCTATTCCTTGAACTATATGTATTTAGAGTCTCTGATAATTTCATTCTCACTCATCATTACTCTCTCTCTCTCTCTCTCTCTCTCTCTCTCTCTCCAACCATGAAGAAGAACTATGTGCTGCTCTTCTGTATTGTTTTCTTCCTTGTTTCTGCAATATCGGTAGAGTGTCTATAGACACCCCATTTTTGACCGTCCTCAAGACTTGGATGTCACCGTTTGAACACCCGGTGATCATCCATGTTTGTGTTCGTTTGGAGTTCCCGGAGGTCTCGGCTACGTGCCTTGCCTCAGGATCTCCGAACTCGACCGTTTAGTGTCTGGTTTTACCCCAAACACTTGTGTTTTGCCTTGGAGGGGCAGGGAATGCCTTGTGAGGCATCCCCACACATCACTGGCCATAGCCACAGGCCACCGGTTGGCGTTTTGTTGCAGTCGGCAATCTTCTTTGCCGGTCGGCACTTTTTTCTGCCGGTCGGCACTCCTTTTTGTCAAAATGGAAATTTTGAGTAGCCGACCACTGTTCATCTACTTTATATAGATATTTTGTGCCAGCTGTGATAGCTGGAACCAACTCTGCTTCCCTCCATACACGTGTATGGAGGGATTTCCCTCTAAGCAAGCTTGTTGTGTAAGCTTGGCAAGAGGGACTTCTATAAGAGGAGAGGTCTTCTCCTTGTTCTAGGTTAGAAACTTGGAAGGCAAAACCAGAGCTTATACATATAGATACACCCTCTCTCTATATTTCCCTCTCTCTCCTCCCTTGTGTGTGTTTCTTGGCCTAAAAGTGTGCTTTTACCTTACTTTTGCACTAATACACACACTATTACACCTTGCTCCGAGATTGAGGGACTTTGAGGGTTGATTCTTGAGTTTTTGGGCTGTTTTTGATCAAAAGAGGAGGGCTGCATTGGCTGTTCTTGAGGTGTGCTTCAAGGGTGAGCACTTTGCTTTAGTTTCCCCAAACTTGCATTAGTCTTTTGCCTATCTTGCTTGCTGATTTAGTTTTTGTGCATAACATAAAAAAGACTTATATTTTCATGCTTAAGAACTTTCATTAAGGGTCTTTTGTGGTTTGAGTTCAAACTCACCTTCTTAGGCCTTATTTGGCCTTTTTTGTTGCCTCCTTGATAAGGCCTTGTTTGCTTAAGTGTTTTGGTCTTTCCACAACTGAAAACCAGTGGATTTTCAGTGGTGAGGAAGGTGGTTTGAAGTCTTGCATAGGGAAGGGACACCCCTCTCCCTTCATTGTCTTATTTCCTTGCATTTTGGCTTAAAGGGTAACATGCATGCTTGATTGGTTTTGGCCCTTTTTCAGAGGTTTTTGGGTTTTTTAGGTCATATGTAATCTCTGTTTTTGGTCGGATTTGTGCCCCTTTGCATGCTTAACATACTTGCTTTACATCCCCCTATTTGGCCTAGAAATGCATCTCATGCTTAGGTCATGATTCTTGCATATGTTGGCTTAGCTCCATGAAGGTGTTGGCATTATTTTACCATGTTTAAGGTCTGTTGGCCATCTATTTCAGTCATGCTTGCCTTATTTGGTGACCTCTCTTTGTATTTTGGCTTGTAAGCTTTGAACATTGTGGCCTCTAGCATGCATAGCTTAGACCATCCTCATGATTTGGCATCATTTAGGATCGCGTTTCAGTCCATAAATCAGGTTTGTATGTGTACATAAGTGACCTCTTTCATGCTTTGAGGGTATGCCCTTTTATGCCTAGATATGAGCTTTGGTGCATGCATCTCATTGGAGCCACTTTAGCTGCCATGTTAGTAGGTTTTGGGGTCTATTTTTGCATGCTAAGTTTCTGTTTTGGCTTGTCCAATTCTTGCCATGAGTGGTCATATTGGTGGAAGTGAAGTGCCTCCTTTTGTGCCTTAACCTTAGGACCATTGGCTTGCTTGTTGGCATGAGTATTTGTCCACCTTTTTAGGCACTTTTGGCCACTGTTTTGGGGTGGATCAAGGTCTGCCCTTCTATGGTTTAAGGCCGCTTTGCATGCTTGTCTCATGTCCATTGCATAATTGCTTCATTAAGTGTTGTAATATGTTGATCCTATTGCTTAAATTGTCCATGTTTGCATTGCATTTGCATCTTGCATGCCTAGCATTGCATACTTGCCATATTAGTTGCATGGCATTTGGCATGCCTTGCATTTCCAATCTCATGTTGTACCTTTGAGTCATTGTTCCCATAACATGCATTGCATTACTTGGTTTGGGGTGTCAAACCAAGTGTGAGGGTCAAGGAGCATTCATACTATAAGTGATGTAATGTGCCTTGACTCTCGGTCACCGGGGCCCTTGACTTCGGTATGATAGGGTCTTGGTCCTCATTTGTGTGATTGCATGCATTTTTACATCAAGTGGCAAGCTTGATCTCTTGGGCTATCATGCACCATTGATGGCTCGAGGATCGAGGGCCATGCTTCCCTGAGTTCAAAGCGTGATGGGAAACATGACCGTGCTCACATGTGCCTGAAATCCCATGCCATATACTGTCTGTCTTCTGTTGCTGTCAAAACTGTCCTCTGCAGGAATCTTCTGCCGACCGGCAGCATCCAATGCCGACCGGCCATGTGTGAATGGCCGATAACTTCAACAGAAGCCGATGGAAATTACATTTGGCCGGTGGGAATTTCCTCCAGCCGGTGGTATTCTGCAGCATGCAAGGAACCTGTCCTAGGGCTTTGGCAATTTTCAGAGAGACAGGGCAGTATAAATAGAGGCAGTAGTGGTATGGTACGGGCTTTCCAGGCGAGCCGGGTTTCGAGCATGCATCATTCGCGTATCCCGAGGCGGAGGCTGTGGCCACCTTTCTCCTTTTTTGCATTCTTTCTATTAATTAATTAGAAATTCTGTAATAATTAATGTATTTGTTATTCGGACTGTAATATTTATTTATACCCTCTGAGTGAGGGCAATTGTGTAATAAGTGTGCGTGAGTGGGTGTATGTCTTCCAATCCCACGTCTTTCTTCCCTTTTATTTACCTGCTTATGATGGTAGACTAGGGCATCTTTAAAATTAGCATACCTTATGCAATGCATGCGTGCATTCATACATTTGCCTCGCATGCACCGGGCTCGACGCATCACGCTAACTGCATTTGTACTTCAATTTCAAATTGAATACGTGATAGTTGTAGCATTTCACATACCATGTTTAGGTTAGCCGAGCCTATCTAATTGCATCATGTATGTGCTGCATTAGTCAATTTAACATGAACTAGGATCACGCATGTTTGCTAACAGTTTATTGTTTTGGCTTGGAGTACGATTTAAGTATTTATGCTTTAGCATCATCGCATGCGTGTGAATGCTATCATGACAGTATGCTTACCATGTGGCTAGATGCTTATGTGATAAACTGTTTGAATGCCTGTGGGTGAAGGTTGGGTTGTTTGAGTTGGAAAAACTCGTTGAAATCCATATTTTAGCCTACTTACGAGTAGCAAATCCCAAAACATTTTTCAAAACAAACGGATATGCAATGTTTCTTTCCAAATTAAGTAATCTAGTCTATACTTGTTTGCTGTGCGCATAATATAATAACGCTAGGCTAATAATTGGTATAAGAACACATAATGCTTTCAAAAACGGATATCACGGTTAGTAGAGGCCGATCTTCGGATCGGGCAAGAGGGGGTGCTCATAGCTGACCTTCCCCAATCGTACCCTAGCTCCCAAGCCGAGGCAACTCTGGTGATGACGGACATGTGGCCTTCGGCACCGAGTCAGGGTTTCCTAAATTCTCCCATAAAAAAATATTTAGGTGGCGACTCTGTATCTGGCAAAGCAGTCCATGTTTGGCACTTCTTTTTCTAAAAATCTGTTTTTCAAAACGATTTGCCAGATTTGGACTCTTTGGTTCAGATTAAGAACCGTGACACAAATCGAGTCCGAACTGTAGCGGGGTCCCTTGCGGACTTGTTACAGTTTCTGGCGACTCTGCTGGGGATTTAGAGAGCTTGACTCGAACTCGTGATATCCTATTTTGATTTCATTTATGTGTCTCTTTGCATTGCATTTGCATTGGTGCGCCTAGGAACACAGTGTTTGCCATATGCCATTCCTGAGCGGTTTGCCGGAGGCTTGTCTTGTCAAGGCATGACCATAAGGCTGACCCGTTATGGGCTCTGACAGTATGGGAACACAAACCCCGGTTTTACCGGGGCACCCTTTTCGACCATTCGACCTAGTGCATATTCAGATCCATAGTGACTATTCCAAGTTAGGACAGGCTGCTTACCCGATGTTAGGTTGTTTGAAAACTGCTGCGTGCATAGTGAAACCCTAGCTCCTGACAAAATAGGACAGGGAAACCCTACCCCAACATAGGGGTGTTTTGGCTCTCTTTACTTGCTATGTGCTTTTAGAGTGTTGCTCTACAGGAACGTGCATATCAGTTTGCAAGATTGAGTATTAGACCTGAGGGCATCAGTATCAGTTTATGAGAATCAGTTTCAGTTTATGAGAATCAGTTTCAGTCTTGGGAACAGTGATTTTGGGGAACAGTGATCAGTGTCGAGGAACAGTGTGTTCAGCTTACCAACTGTGTATTATGGATACCCAACTGTGCGTTGTATGCGTTTATTTTACGCTGTTGTGCTGTCCGATTGTTTGTTTATTTACTGCTTTATTTATCTTTTTGCTAGGTAGTTTAGCATCATTGCTTCCAACCCGGTAGATATTCCCCAAGCACTCTAGATTAGAGGTCGTCGGCTCCATCGATCTGAGGATCTGGTAGACGGGCAACCAGTGTACCACTCTCTACCCCCGGTTACCAGACGGAGGACAACTAGGCAGAGGGCATCAGTTCAACAGTCAGTACAGAGGGCCTTATCTACCCCACCTGTGTACAGTAGGGATCAGGATCCTGTTTCACCCGCAGAAAGGGAACATATACCGACAATTCAGTCAGAACAGAACAGCATGGCTAGTTTAGAAGAGATGGTGCGCCAACTCCAAGAAAGCATGAAAGTGATGCAGCAGGACGCTGCCCGACAGGCAGAATTCGCCAAACAACAAGCCATAGTTATGAATGAGCAAGTGGAGTTAATCGTAAGATTGCAGCAGCAAACTGGAGCATCTGCTTCACAGCAAGTCCCTCCCCCACTAAGGGTTCCAATACCCGAAGAGACGCCAAATGCCCGAAATGTCCAAGAAGATACAGACATCCCAACGGGGCCGGCTCCACCCCCGATTCTGCCTCAACTATCCAAGGCACCCACTCCTATCAATCAATCGGATTCTCCCTTCAAGTTCGAGGTGGACCCCGTGGCATTAAAAATGCGCAAGCTTGAGAAGCTGTTCAAGAAATCTCAAGGTGTGAAGTCCATTCCGGACATTGGAGACGGATACACCGACGCAGTCGTGACGCTGCCAGATCGGTTTAAGATGCCACAAATTGATCGTTTTGACGGATCCGGGGATCCCATGGTGCACCTGCGACTATTTTCAGACGTCCTAAGGCCGATGGGCCTCACTAGACTGCAGAAGCTGTCTTTATTTGGCCGGACCCTGTCGGGTGTAGCGGCCACATGGTATGCCAAATTGGAGGATGACGTCAAGAGAAGTTGGGACGAGATGGCTGAGGCCTTCATCCTGCAGTACTCGTATAATACACAAATCGAGATCATGACCCGGGATCTCGAGACAACGAGGTAAGAACCCAAGGAGAGCTTCTCAGAATTCGTAACCAGATGGCGGGCTAAGGCTTCGATGATGACCTTACGACCCACGGACAAAGACCAGATTCGGATGATTGTGCGCAATCTTCAGTCGAAGCTAATGCAAAAGATGATTGTACTCCCCTTCCCTACCTTTTCTGATCTGTATGAAATGGGGGTGCAGATTGAGGATGCCTTAAAACAAGGCTTGATTGATAATGACCGGGAGCAACCCCGCAGAACTTTCAATCATAATAATGCAGGCCCGAGTGGCGCTACAACTACCAGGACCTCTGAAGTGAGTATGGTCACCACCAACCCTTCCCCGAGAACTATGGCAGCCACACCATTCTCCGGTGCGTCCGGAAGCAACCCACAAATAGCCAAATATCCTCCCAAAAATACCAGAACCTTCGCTCCGCTTTATATGCCCCTGTCCAAAGCTTTGGGGGTTTTGATCAGAAAAGGGCATCTGAAGCCCCTAGAGTCGCGGCCCTTACCGGAAAGACTCCCCGCTGCCCACAATCTAGCCAAGTATTGTGCATTTCACCAGCAGCACGGTCACGACACCGACCTGTGCTTTCGATTACGTCATGAGATTCAAGATCTCATTGATAACGGGGTGATTTTACCTCCTGAGAAACCCAATGTTACTACAAATCCTCTCCCCACACATAACCAAGCTCCACCACCCAAAAGAATCAATTTCATCCATACTGGGGTCATGTCCAACGATCCTAGTATCTATATCACACCTTCCTACCTGCCTAAGCCGGAAGTTTTCCTTCTTGATTGCACCGACTTGTGCATGATGGACGTCTCCATAACCCAACCCAAGCCAGCGGTGGTGACCATCGAGAGTAGGAGAGAGAAGACTCCAAAGGAGAAGGGGGTTGTCGAGCCAGAGTCTGCGGAGTCTGGGAGTGATGTTGGGAATGCTTATAGTCCGAGTGACTACATTTCACCGATGGGCCAGAGTAGACCAGATGTGGAATTTCCAGCAGGAGGAAAGCTGTGTGCAATCCAAGGGGACAGTCCAGGACAGGGAACGGATGATTTGACAGCTGTGGAAGAGGATCTTGCCAAGTTCCAGTTTTACAGTAACCAAGATCCAGAAGACTCAGTCGTCAACTGGTTCGATTTTGAGGAATCGGCAGAGGCCACGGGATGGTTGGACGATCAGCCAGATGTGGTAGGAGAGTTTCAGTCAGAACAAGGCCTGGCAAGGGCAGAAATGTCAGTAACAGCCGGGAAGGTCGAAGAACAGAGTACATCGCCGGAGAGCGCCGGTGTTGAGAGTTTCGCTCGGGAATGGAGCATTTTGAGTACAGGGATTATTGAACAATCTACTGCATTGACACAGTCAGAACAGGAAAGATTCGAAGATTCTGAGAGGATCAGGAAGGAAAAAGCCCACGTAGGGGTTGAGACCGCCGCAAGTACAAAAATGGAGAATGCCGCGAGCATAGGAATAGAAGGTACTGCAAGTATCGGAACAGTCATGCCAGAACCGGACAGGTGCCTATCAGCTGCAGATGACATGTGGTGGGAAGACGATGATCTATGTCTTGCCCACACGGACGAGGATTGGGGAGGTAACCAACCAGATGATACCTGGTATATCGGCGAAGTCGATCACATGACTAGGAGTGGAGAGTACTTCAAGCCTCCACACCTAGATCAACCGGAGGCGTCTGGAAAAGATAAGGAAGCAGAGAAGCAAAAGGAAAAGCAACTCGAGGATGAGGCCGTATTGAGACAATTGAAGAAGATACAAGCAGACATCTCCATCTGGGGGCTGCTTATGGCTTCTCGAGTACATAGACAGGCTGTCCTTTTAGCCATGGATAAAGCTAAGCTTTCTATAGACACCACGCCCGAATAGCTGGTGGGCCTAGTTTTTTCGGGAGAGACTACCCTGATGTTGACCTTTTCTGACAAAGAACTGTCACCTGAGGGTGCGAACCATAACAAGCCACTCTACATCTCTGTGGAGTGCAGAGTTAAATGGATACCCGTGGTGCTTGTCGACACGGGGTCCGCCATCAACGTCTGCCCGGCAAGGACAGCCTATGCGATCGGTTTGAAAATCGCAGATTTTGTGCCAACGGCCCAGGTAATTCGGGCGTATGACAACACAAGCCGGGAAGTAATGGGAACAGTTAAGATTCAAACAAAGGTTGGGCCGGGACAGCATGAGATAGATTTCCATGTCTTGGAGGTTCCTGCAACTTTCAACCTACTTTTAGGGCGGCCGTGGCTGCATCAGGCAAAGGCAGTCTCCTCAACCCTACATCAAGTGGTGAAATACCCCTATGGGAAGGGAGTAGCCATCGTTTTCGGAAATTCATCGATTCATCCGCCGCCAGAAGTATCTACGCCTGTTCTAGAAATTGAACACGGTATGGAAGATGTGTTTATATCGGGTTTTACCTTGGCTGAGGCTCGGGTTGTACAGGACATCATGGCTGCTAGTGAAGGGGTATATGTCAGTGCTCAGGCAACCTATCTCATGACCAAACTCCAACGCATCCCCGGGATGGGATTGGGCAAGAGCGGCCGGAAGGGCGTCGCAGCATTGGCCGAAGTGCCACACAACCCTCATACCTTCGGATTAGGTTATCTACCCACCAAAGAGGACTGGATAAGGAAAGGAAAGGAAATGGCCGGAAGAGCCAGAGCAAAGAAGGCTGGGAAGCCTTTTGAGTTGATGCATAGGCCCATTCAGGGTACCCTAAACGGACGCTTCATCCGGGAGGGGGAGGACTTTCCGTTTTGTGGCTTCCTAGAACCATGGCTGAACGCGGAGAAGAAGCGCGTGCCGGGTTTTGAGATTTTCTTCGACCTGCAGCTACCTGAGAATGACATCGCCGAAGGGCAAACAGATTTATCGGTTGAGGCTGAACAAAGTAAGGAAGTGCAGTCTGAGGACGCTGAAAATGAAATGGGGGTAGCACTGGCATGTCTGCTTTCAGATCCTCCGATCGAACAGAAGTGCTTGGGGATAACTCCTCGGTATGCGTGATCGGGAACGAAATGGCTGCGAGCCTACCGGCAACTATTTTGGATGCATCCATCGCACCCTCTCTCGTCTGGCAATATGAAGAAGGATTTTTGTCCAGCAGCACCGGGTCAGGTAGCGAGCCGGAATCTGATTCCACCGAGTCCTGTGAGTCGGAATCAGGTTCTAGCTCGACTGAGTCTGAGTCCGGTATTCCTGGGGGTGATAACCCGGATGCCACAGTCCTGTCTAGGTCGTTATTTTCTTTCTCTTTTGAGTCTGTTGTAACAGAAGAATCAGACGGCTTGGAAGTATTTAATGAGAACGACGTGGATGTGGTTTCTGAGTATTTTTCTGTGCCATTGATTTATTGCTTAAATCAGGATTTTCAAAATATTGATGAAAACGACGAGGAAGAAATTCCTCCGGTTTTGCAACGGTTAATTGATCAAGAGCAGGAAAGATTTGTTAAACCCTTAATGGATGAAATCACTACCGTGAATGTTGGTACTGAGAAGGACTCGCGGCTGGTCCAGATCGGGTCCACGTTGTCTTCGGAGGAACACGAGCGCTTAGTCGCTTTATTAAAAGATTTCAAAGATGTTTTCGCGTGGTCCTACGAAGACATGCCTGGAATCGATCCTGAGATTGTACAGCACCGGATCCCTCTTGATCCCGAAGCCCGACCTGTCAAGCAGAAACTCAGAAGGATCCGCCCTGATTGGGCCATTAAGATCAAGGAAGAGGTCACCAAGCAAATCGATGCAGGCTTCCTGCTGGTATCCGAATACCCGACTTGGTTGGCCAACATTGTTCCGGTGCCGAAGAAGGATGGCAGAATTCGGGTATGTGTAGACTTTAGAGATTTGAACAGGGCCAGTCCGAAGGACGACTTTCCCTTGCCGCACATTGATGAATTAGTAGATTTCACGGCAGGACACGCCTTGCTTTCGTTTATGGATGGCTTCTCAGGCTATAATCAGATAGTAATGACACCCGAAGATAGGGAGAAGACTGCATTCACTACCCCGTAGGGTACATATTGCTACAGAGTGATGCCATTTGGGTTGAAGAACGCTGGAGCTACTTATCAACGGGCAGAACCACGATATTGCATGATATGATCCATAAAGAGGTCGAGGTGTACGTGGATGACATGATTGTCAAGTCCAAAGAAAGAGAGGGCCACTACACCGCCTTACAAAAGTTCTTTCAAAGGATCAGAGAGTTTCGGCTGCGGTTGAATCCCCAAAAGTGTACATTCGGTGTTACAGCGGGGAAAATGCTCGGGTTTCTGATTACACAAAGGGGCATCGAGGTCGACCCTTCCAAAATCAAGGCCATCTTGGAAATGCCACCACCAATGACTGAAAAGGAGGTGCGAGGCTTTCTAGGTAAAGTGCAATTCATAAGACGGTTTATCTCAAAATTAACCTTGACTTGTGAACCACTTTTTGGTCTCCTGAAGAAAGGAAAGAAGTTCCAATGGGACGGCCGATGTCAAGCAGCTTTTGAACAAATCAAAGAATATTTACAGAACCCGCCCGTGTTGTCACCACCAGAGCCGGGGAGGCCGTTGATATTGTACCTTTCAGTAACTGAGACTACCATGGGCTGCATGCTTGCACAAGAGTCAGAGGACAAAGTGGAGAGGGCCATCTACTATCTGAGCAAGAAGATGCTGGATTACGAGACCCGCTACACTCCGCTGGAGAAGGCTTGCTTGGCCTTGGTATGGGCTACCAGGAAGCTGCGGCACTACTTGTTAGCTCACTCTGTAATGTTGGTTTCACGCTTGGATCCCATCAAATATCTTTTCGAGAAACCGACACTTATGGGTAGGCTAGCTCGTTGGCTGCTGTTGCTCTCTGAATTTGATATGAAGTATGTAACACGTAAGTTAGTAAAAGGAAGAGCAGTAGCGGAGTTCCTTGCCGACCACCCGGTTGAAGGGGATGAAGCGGTTGAGTATCTGTTCCCAGATGAAGCCATTCTGTACATCGAAGATGAAACTTGGACGATGTACTTTGACGGAGCGTCGAACCAATACGGGTATGGGATAGGAGTGTTGCTGATAGCGCCGGACGATTCCCGTATCCCTTTAGCATTCAAACTCCGGTTCAAAGTCTCGAACAATGAAGTAGAATATGAGGCATGTATTGCTGGCCTAGAAGCAGCCCTGGAACTAGGGGCAAGACGGTTGGACGTCATTAGGGACTCGAACCTTGTTGTATCTCAAGCAAAAGGAGACTGGAAAGTCAAAGAGGAAAGGATGATAATTTACCACCAAACCTTGGATTTGTTAATTCCTCAATTTGAGAAGCTAAATTTCACCCACCTAGTAAGAGAGAACAACAGGTTCGCAGATTCACTAGCAACTCTATCTTCCATGATAGACATCCCGTCCGGAGTCCGGATGCGTCCAGTCATTATTGATCAGAAGTTTGTGTCGGCGTATGAATCAATCGCTACCATAGATGAGGCTCAGGACGACAACCCCTGGTATTACGACATTTGGAACTTCTTGGAGAAGGAGGCGTATCCACCAGGGGCAAATGCCAAGGATAAAAGGGCAATCAGAAGAATGGCTGTTCAGTTTATCATCTGCGGGGGTAAGCTGTACAAGAGAGGTCATCTGGGAATGTATAAGCTCTGTGTAGAAGCTGAAGAATCGAAGCGCCTGATAGAGGCCATCTATGGAGGAGAGTGCGGTGCACACATGAATGGAGTAATGCTGGCCAGAAAGATCCTCAGACAGGGCTACTACTGGTCTACCATGGAAGGGGATTGTATCGGCTTTGTTCGGCGATGCCACAAATGCCAGATCCATGCAAACCGTATGAACGTCCCGCTGTCAAAGCTGTACAACATGACGTCCCCATGGCCATTTTCCGTTTGGGGAATTGATGTGATCGGAGCTGTTACTCCGAAGGGATCGAATGGGCATGAGTTTATCCTGGTAGCGATAGATTATTTCACGAAGTGGGTCGAGGCCCAATCATACGCAGTGTTGAAGGCGTCGCACGTCGCAAGGTTCATCAGAAACAACATCATCTGTCGCTACGGGGTGCCAAACGAGATTATTTCGGATAATGGATCCCACTTTAAGAAGGAAGTGATTGACTTGTTGGAGAGATATAACGTGGCTTTTCATAAGTCATCCACATACCGGCCGCAAACCAATGGAGCAGTTGAGGCCGCCAACAAGAACATCAAACATATACTGCAGAAGATGGTGGAAACCTACCGGGATTGGCCAGATAAGTTGCCGTTTGCTCTGTGGGGCTACAGGACTTCAATTAGAACTTCTACCGGAACGACTCCTTATTCATTGGTTTATGGGATGGAGGCTGTTCTACCTATCGAAATTGAGGTTCCGTCCTTACGGGTATTGGCTGAGTGTCAAATAGCCGAAGCAGATTGACAGCAGAGCAGGTTTGAGGAACTCATGCTCTTTGACGAGAGAAGACTGAAAGCACTGTACCACGTTCAAAGTTATCAGCGCAGAATTGCCCGGGCTTTCAACAAGAAGGTTAAGTCCAGAAATCTAAAGGAAGGGGATTTGGTGCTCAAGGACAACCGAGCTCCCATCCATGACCCAAGGGGCAAGTTCAGACCCAATTGGACCGGTCCCTACATCATCAAAGCTATCTAGTCAGGTGGAGTTGTGGTTCTGATGGACCTAGATGGCCTGGAGTTCTCCCAACCGATCAATATGGACAAGTTGAAGAAATATTACCCTTGAGAGGCTCGCTAGGCCGAAAACCTGAAAGGGCGACCTAGGCAAAAGCTAGAGCACAAAAAATTAGAAAATATAAAAACTGAGCTCGCAAGGCTGAAAACCCGCAAAGGACGGCTTTGGCAAAAGTTAGAGGGCAAAAGTTAGAGCGCAAAAGGATAGTGAAAATACCCGAGTGAACCTAAGCCTGAACTACGGAAGGCTTGATTCCCATCTATGGGATACGTAGGCAACTTCATCTTGAAGTTCAGCCATAACACTTCCCCGATCAACTTTATCCATTCGATCGTCTCGGCCATCTTTGTCTATTCAGCATTCAAGGGTTCGGTTATGATCTCCGGTGCAGTGCTCTTCAGACTAGGGGTAACTTTCCGTTGCTGTGCAGTGTTGCGGCGCTCTTCAGACTAGGGGCAACTTTCCAGTTGCAGGGATCTGGGGTTGTGCATCTCAGTGACAAATCTCAGGCGTGTCCAGTTCTGATCCATATCGAAAATGTTTTTGAAAAGTTTTAATAAAAGCCGACTTTGTTCAAATAATCTTTTCACAACTTTGACCATTTTTAGACCAAAGCGGAAAATTTTCAGTACCACAACCTTCAATTTCATTGATTTCAAAACAGAGTTCTCCTGCTCTTACATACAATCGAAGTTGCTTTTTATTACATTCATAAAGAAAACTTGAAAGTACTAATAAAGCAATAAATCTGGGGCATAGTCAAGTCAGGTGCTCCTGTGGCCCCTCCCAGAGCTGGTCGAAACTTCTGACGCTAAGCTAGGCCCAATCTGTGCTTCTTCGTTGAGCCAATCCACGCACTCGTCAGACAAAGTGCAACTGAAAGTAGGAGCGGGGGCCAGGAGTTCTCTCATCCTCCACGCGGTGGCCTGCCAAGCAAGCTGTGCGCCTCGGGCTGGGAATGCAGCAGGATACTCTATCCCCTCTGGCGGGCAAGTCTGATCATGGCCAAATTGGCGTCGAATCCGAAATGGGAAGTAGAATACACAGTGAGTGAGACCAACCAATTGAATCCCGGTCTGCCGGGGCATATTGTAACTCATTGCCGGAAGGCTCAGCCAAGGGCACCGCCAAGTAATACGGTCTGCGGACAAGCAGCACATCCAAGCGAACCACCATCCCTCATCCAGGGCATTGAATAGACGGTGCCGAAAGAAGTAGCCACGAGTCGAATATGCTGGGCAAGAGTCCACAACCTGCAGTTTGTCCATCAACCATACCTGGGAAGGGATGAAAAATGAGAGAGTAAAGAATAGAGAGATGTACGATGAGAGAAAAGCGAGAATAGGGTTTTGTGAGAAAAGACCGAGCTTGAGGGCCGAGTGATGTGAGCAAATACATATGCGAGATTGGGTGGGAAACATTACCTGTAGTAGTAGTGGACTCCCTGCTAATCTGGTCGTCTCATGACGATAAAAGGCGTCTAAGCCCATTAACGTCTCAGCCAGAGTCATGGCAATGCAGCTCTTGCCCTCCTTCAAGCCTTGGGCAACCTCAATCAGCCGGACACTAGACCCTCCAGAGCCTGAGACGAATAGAAAATGGGATAACATGTACAAACAGAGGGCATGTCGCCGGAAGCCTTGCCAATGATGGTTGTTGCGATCACCAGCATCAGAAAACCGATCGGTCAAACTCGGAATGTCCAGCATCCCGTCACAAATCAGAGACCGAGCGTCACGCATGCTGAGTCCATACATTCGCCCTAGGGATTGGGCATGACCAAAATTAAGTTGGGGCAGGAGCTCCTCGTCGCGCTCGGACTCCATTAAGGCTCGGAAATCTTCAAAGGTAGGACATATCTCTTGCCCAGTGAAGCTAAAGACATGCGTCACCGGATTCCAAAACCTTGCCGCAGCTTGAAGAAATGGGAGGTGCAACGGGGTACGACCCAGAGTGAATAGTGCATTTATGCCAAAACCCCAGAAATTCAACTTTTCCGAGCCATCCAAGCTAGCAATCCAAGCTGTGAGATTTTGAGCAAGAAACTCTTCCATCAGAGCAAATCAGTGTGGAATTGAGAAAAACTACGAAGTTGGGGTCTTTTGTAGGAGATAAGGTTGGTTGGAGGACAGGTGTCAACATTCTGGTGATTCCCTCATTCATAGCCGGCCGCCCAAACATCCTGCCGACCGGCCATTACCTTTTGCCGGCTGAATGAATTTCTGGCCGATGGCCATTCCTTGTGGCCGATGGCCTCTCCCCCTGGCCGATGGGCTTCCTCCTGGTTCCCCGAGCTGTTTATGCTAGGGATTGGGGAACTCCACCACCTCCGATCCCTCCTCCGGTGATCGATTCTTGCAGAGTCACACCTGTCTGCTTATTGAGTTATTGTACATTTGCTTATCGAGTTGTATTTCGCTCTCTTTGAGTTTTTGATTTATTTATCGAGTTGTACTCACGCTTGTTTGGTTATATCATGCCATTGTTTTGCTTATCGAGTTGTAAGTCGGTTCACTACCTGATTATTACGATGCCAATACTCGGCGTTCAAAATAAGTTCAATTTCGTTCACATTGTGGTGTGATACCTTGCGATGCGATGCATAGAAAGTTTACAAATGCAAACATCTTTTGAACAAAATGGTTGTTTCCTTCCCGTCACGTATTTTGCAAAATGTGTAATTTTGAGAAAGAATAAAATCTGCCCGAGGCAGTGCAATGTGCTTAAATTACCAGTAAAAAGGAAAGTAAAACATAGAATGACCGGGTAGCAAAGTGTCGGAATTGATACCAGTAAAACTCCCTTTGCGGTCAACGCACCTCCCGAGCCTTTGTTCGGGTCAACTGCATGGCTTGGCACCTTCATTACTTGAGACCCTGCGGAGAAGCACACTTTTGAAACATGGACCTTCGAGTCGACCTCAGGCCACAACTTCTGCGAATGATGCTCAATACGTACGAAGAACGTCCCTTCCCGTATCCTTTTCATGCCTTGAGGATTCCCACAAATCGCTTCAATTACGCTGTGTTACAGTGTTTTACATCCCTGCATTATGAATGATATGTTCTCACTCACATGTGTTCAAGTTTCTCTTAATTACGTTACTTGCGTAGACCGCATGTTTGTAATCAATTTCATTACTTGCGTAGACCGCATGTTTTGCTTGCGTAGACCGCATGATTAATCAATTTCATTACCTGCGTAGACCGCATGTTTTGCTTGCGTAGACCGCATGTTTGTTCAATTTCATTACTTGCGTAGACCGCATGCTTTGCTTGCGTAGACCGCATAATTGTTCAATTCCATTACCTGCGTAGACCGCATGTTTTGCTTGCGTAGACCGCATGTTTGTTCAATTTCATTACTTGCGTAGACCGCATGTTTTGCTTGCGTAGACCGCATAATTGTTCAATTCCATTACCTGCGTAGACCGCATGTTTTGCTTGCGTAGACCGCATGATTAATCAATTTCATTACCTGCGTAGACCGCATGTTTTGCTTGCGTAGACCGCATGTTTGTTCAATTTCATTACTTGCGTAGACTGCATGTTTTGCTTGCGTAGACTGCATAATTGTTCAATTCCATTACCTGCGTAGACCGCATGTTTTGCTTGTGTAGACCGCATGTTTGTTCAATTTCATTACTTGCGTAGACCGCGTAATTGTTCAATTCCATTACTTGCGTAGACCGCATGTATTGCTTGCGTAGACCGCGTAATTGTTCAATTCCATTACCTGCGTAGACCGCATGTTTTTCCTGCGTAGACCGCATGATTGTTCAATTTCATTACTTGCGTAGACCGCATGTTTTGCTTGCGTAGACCGCATGATTGTTCAATTTCATTGCCTGCGTAGACCGCATGTTTTGCTTGCGTAGACCGCATATTTGCTCAATTTCATTACGTGCGTAGACCGCATGTTTTACTTGCGTAGACCGCATGTTAATTACATTACTTGCGTAGACCACATGATTGTTCAATTTCGTTACTTGCATAGACCGCATATTCTACTTGCGTAGACCGCATTCTTATGTCCAATTTCATTGCTTGCGTAGACCGCATGCTTATGATCAAATTCATTGCCTGCGTAGACCGCATGTTCCACTTACACATCTGTACCTTCACAGTATTGTTATGCTCCTCACTTGCTTTGCATTGTCACGCATTTCGAGTACACTATTATGCATGTTGCTAACGATATTGTACCTGTTAAGTTTGTTTCCTTTACAGGCACGATATTGTATATACGGTTCATTTGAGGCTGGTGCAACCAGACGAGCCGCACAGGTATTGTATCCTCCTAGTGAGACGTATTGAGAATTACATAATTCTCTTACATCCCTTCTGCATTGTAGTGTAGTTCGGTGTATGCTAGCTTAAAATTGTCGCATGTGTGCTTCGTTACAGCTTTCTTTGCATGATCATAAGTTATGTTTGATTTTGTGCATTGTCTTGCATTTTGCCCCTACTTTCGGGCGCATACCTTGTTTGTCTAAGTCTTCGGCCTTGTCAAAAATGGGTCGTCTCTGGGCTTTGACATTCACTCCCGTCATTGTTATGACTTTCGAGTTCTGTCAAGGAGGGGCAACTATAGACACCCCATTTTTGACCGTCCTCAAGACTTGGACGTCACCGTTTGAACACTCGGTGATCATCCATGTTTGTGTTCGTTTGGAGTTCCCGGAGGTCTCGGCAACGCGCCTTGCCTCAGGATCTCCGAACTCGACCGTTTAGTGTCTGGTTTTGCACCAAACACTTGTGTTTTGCCTTGGAGGGGCAGGAAATGTCTTGTGAGGCATCCCCACACATCACCGGCCATAGCCACCGGCCACCGGCTGGCGTTTTGTTGCAGTCGGCAATCTTCTTTGCCGGTCGGCACTTTTTTCTGCCGGTCGGCACTCCTTTTTGTCAAAATGGCAATTTTGAGTAGCCGACCACTGTTCATCTACTTTATGCAGATATTTTGTGCCAGCTGTGATAGCTGGCACCAACTCTGCTTCCCTCCATACACGTGTATGGAGGGATTTCCCTCTAAGCAAGCTTGTTGTGTAAGCTTGGCAAGAGGGACTTCTATAAGAGGAGAGGTCTTCTCCTTGTTCTAGGTTAGAAACTTGGAAGGCAAAACCAGAGCTTATACATATAGATACACCCTCTCTCTATATTTCCCTCTCTCTCCTCCCTTGTGTGTGTTTCTTGGCCTAAAAGTGTGCTTTTACCTTACTTTTGCACTAATACACACACTATTACACCTTGCTCTGAGATTGAGGGACTTTGAGAGTTGATTCTTGAGTTTTTGGGCTGTTTTTGATCAAAAGAGGAAGGCTGCATTGGCTGTTCTTGAGGTGTGCTTCAAGGGTGAGCACTTTGCTTTAGTTTCCCCAAACTTGCATTAGTCTTTTGCCTATCTTGCTTGCTGATTTAGTTTTTGTGCATAACATAAAAAAGACTTATATTTTCATGCTTAAGAACTTTCATTAAGGGTCTTTTGTGGTTTGAGTTCAAACTCACCCTCTTAGGCCTTATTTGGCCTTTTTTGTTGCCTCCTTGGTAAGGCCTTGTTTGCTTAAGTGTTTTGGTCTTTCCACCACTGAAAACCAGTGGATTTTCAGTGGTGAGGAAGGTGGTTTGAAGTCTTGCATAGGGGAGGGACACCCCTCTCCCTTCATTGTCTTATTTCCTTGCATTTTGGCTTAAAGGGTAACATGTATGCTTGATTGGTTTTGGCCCTTTTCAGAGGTTTTTGGGTGTTTTTAGGTCATATGTAATCTCTATTTTTGGTCGGATTTGTGCCCCTTTGCATGCTTAACATACTTGCTTTACATCCCCCTATTTGGCCTAGAAATGCATCTCATGCTTAGGTCATGATTCTTGCATATGTTGGCTTAGCTCCATGAAGGTGTTGACATTATTTTACCATGTTTAAGGTCTGTTGGCCATCTATTTCAATCATGCTTGCCTTATTTGGTGTCCTCTCTTTGTATTTTGGCTTGTAAGCTTTGAACATTTTGGCCTCTAGCATGCATAACTTAGACCATCCTCATGATTTGGCATCGTTTAGGATCGTGTTTCAGTCCATAAATCAGGTTTGTATGTGTACATAAGTGACCTCTTTCATGCTTTGAGGGTATGCCCTTTTATGCCTAGATATGAGCTTTGGTGCATGCATCTCATTGGAGCCACTTTAGCTGCCATGTTAGTAGGTTTTGGGGTCTATTTTTGCATGCTAAGTTTCTGTTTTGGCTTGTCCAATTCTTGCCATGAGTGGTCATGTTGGTGGAAGTGAAGTGCCTCCTTTTGTGCCTTAACCTTAGGACCATTGGCTTGCTTGTTGGCGTGAGTATTTGTCCACCTTTTTAGGCACTTTTGGTCACTGTTTTGGGGTGGATCAAGGTCTGCCCTTCTATGGTTTAAGGCCGCTTTGCATGCTTGTCTCATGTCCATTGCATAATTGCTTCATTAAGTGTTGTAATATGTTGATCCTATTGCTTAAATTGTCCATGTTTGCATTGCATTTGCATCTTGCATGCCTAGCATTGCATACTTGCCATATTAGTTGCATGGCATTTGGCATGCCTTGCATTTCCAATCTCATGTTGTACCTTTGAGTCATTGTTCCCATAACATGCATTGCATTACTTGGTTTGGGGTGTCAAACCAAGTGTGAGGGTCAAGGAGCATTCATACTATAAGTGATGTAATGTGCCTTGACTCTCGGTCACCGGGGCCCTTGACTTCGGTATGATAGGGTCTTGGTCCTCATTTGTGTGATTGCATGCATTTTTACATCAAGTGGCAAGCTTGATCTCTTGGGCTATCATGCACCATTGATAGCTCGAGGATCGAGGGCCATGCTTCCCTGAGTTCAAAGCGTGATGGGAAACATGACCGTGCTCACATGTGCCTGAAATCCCATGCCATATACTGTCTGTCTTCTGTTGCTGTCAAAACTGTCCTCTGCAGGAATCTTCTGCCGACCGGCAGCATCCAATGCCGACCGGCCATGTGTGAATGGCCGATAACTTCAACAGAAGCCGATGGAAATTACATTTGGCCGGTGGGAATTTCCTCCACCCGGTGGTATTCTGCAGCATGCAAGGAACCTGTCCTAGGGCTTTGGCAATTTTCAGAGAGACAGGGCAGTATAAACAGAGGTAGCAGTGGTATGGTACGGGCTTTCCAGGCGAGCCGGGTTTCGAGCATGCATCATTCGCGCATCCCGAGGCGGAGGCTGTGGCCACATTTCTCCTTTTTTGCATTCTTTCTATTAATTAATTAGAAATTCTGTAATAATTAATGTATTTGTTATCCGGACTGTAATATTTATTTGTACCCTCTTAGTGAGGGCAATTGTGTAATAAGTGTGCGTGAGTGGGTGTATGTCTTCCAACCCCACGTCTTTCTTCCCTTTTATTTACCTGCTTATGATGGTAGACTAGGGCATCGTTAAAATTAGCATACCTTATGCAATGCATGCGTGCATTCATACATTTGCCTCGCATGCACCGGGCTTGACGCATCACGCTAACTGCATTTGTACTTCAATTTCAAATTGAATACGTGATAGTTGTAGCATTTCACATACCATGTTTAGGTTAGCCGAGCCTATCTAATTGCATCCTATATGTGCTGCATTAGTCAATTTAACATGAACTAGGATCACGCATGTTTGCTAACCAGTTTATTGTTTTGACTTGGAGTACGATGTAAGTATTTATGCTTTAGCATCATCGCATGCGTGTGAATGCTATCATGACAGTATGCTTACCATGTGGCTAGATGCTTATGTGATAAACTGTTTGAATGCCTGTGGGTGAAGGTTGGGTTGTTTGAGTTGGAAAAACTCGTTGAAATCCATATTTTAGCCTACTTACGAGTAGCAAATCCCAAAACATTTTCCAAAACAAACGGATATGCAATGTTTCTTTCCAAATTAAGCAATCTAGTCTATACTTGTTTGCTGTGCGCATAATATAATAACGCTAGGCTAATAATTGGTATAAGAACACATAATGCTTTCAAAAACGGATATCACGGTTAGTAAAGGCCGATCTTCGGATCGGGCGAGAGGGGGTGCTCATAGCTGACCTTCCCAAATCGTACCCTAGCTCCCGAGCCGAGGCAACTCTGGTGATGACGGACATGTGGCCTTCGGCACCAAGTCAGGGTTTCCTAAATTCTCCCATAAAAAAATATTTAGGTGGCGACTCTGTATCTGGCAAAGCAGTCCATGTTTGGCACTTCTTTTTCTAAAAATCTGTTTCTCAAAACGATTTGCCAGATTTGGACTCTTTGGTTCAGATTAAGAACCGTGACACAAATCGAGTCCGAACTGTAGCGGGGTCCTTCACGGACTTGTTACAGTGTCACAATCAAACTTTTAACGTGTTAGATTTTGGAGCGGTTGGAGATGGATCTACTGATGATACCCAGGTCAGAAATATTTTTGAATTTCCAAAAAGTTTTTCAGATTTGGACTCTTTGGTGTTTATCAGTTTCACATTGCACTTATGAGACTAGATTTAGAATTGCAGGAGTCCGAACTGTGAGGCCTTTTCTTTTCAAACCTTTCCGAAAAGCGGGACGCTAGAAAAAGGCGAGTCCACAATAGGCTTTACTACGCAATTGATGCAATTGAACAACTTCTTCAAGATCAGCACATTAGTGAAGCTGCGCCCAACACATCCACTCAGGGTCAGTCTGCACCCAGCTCTTCCACTGCACATCGTTTTGGAGCACATTACACTTGCCGGTCACGTGGTTAATAGTAGTTCATAATGTTAGTACAAGTAGTTTCTGATGGTGTTGGTGGATGTATAAAGACACAAATATTATTATTATCTTCGGATTATGTATTTTTTGGATTATGTATAAGCACACATATAGTTTGTGTGGTGTGGATGGATTGAACTACTATTTAATATTATTATTATTTTTTTACATACTTGTTTAATCTTATTACTTTTTAATAGCAGTTGCACTTGGTTAATATTATTTTCATTACGTTTGTGCTCAGACAATGTAAAAATAATATGACATCTATTCCATAAATTAGAGAACTATAACGCATATAATATTATATTTTTAAAATATATATATAAAAAAAACTGACCATTACAAAATCCAATGGCAAAATGATATTCATTTCGTTACTCTACGCTAGTAAATCATAAAAACTAATGTCTTAAAACTATCATTACTACTCTGTAATACATCAATCTATGTCAACTACATCAAATGTCTCTCGAGTAGCTACATTAGGTCTAATGTTGTCTTTGAATTTTTAAATGTGGCTAACATATGGATTCTCTCATTCTGATGCACAAGGGTGATGGTGAACTCGCCAAAGCACGGCAATGGGAGAAATTGGATGACCGGCCTCCAAAAATACCTGCACGTATGTCACGACCCAAACCCGGCCCTATGGGTTTAGCACCGTAACCGGCCAGTAATTCGAGATTACCGAAGGCCTGCAGAACAGTAGTATAGTAAAACAGAGTACAGGGCCTGGCGGAAGCCAAAACAGTAAATAAATAATGTCCATTGAGCTGTGACAGTCTGCATGCCAAAAAGATTTTTCATGCATTCATACATACAACAGTACAGTCTATACAATAATTTACAGTCACACAGTACAGGGACCTAATCCCTTGATAACAATACAGTAAACATTCAGTCTATACAGAACAATAGACGGTACAGAAGGGGGAATTGTAAAACACCCCGAAGCCTTAACACGATAGGCTCGGAACCTCGCAGTGAGGCACAAAGGCTGGCTTGACAAAACTGGAGTCTAACCCGCGCTCCTAGCTCCGATCTGGTGGCTGAGCACCTACATATATATATAAACAGTGAGCTAAAGCCCAGTGAATAACATGATGCGTAAAGGGTTTAAGAATGAATGTCCTTACAGTAATGAAAACAGTCCATTAAATCAGTATTTCAGTCAGTACAGTCATATGTGGTACATCCATTAGCATAACAGTACAGTAAACAGTAGGTCTTAAAAGACCGAACAGTAAATGAAGGCCATCAATCAGTAAACAGTAGTGGTTCCACGAGGGAACCGACAGAGATCTCTGCAACAGTAACAGTCAGTAACAGTAGTTGCTAAGGATGCCACAATACAGTTCAGAATAGAGGACATACATTCATTCAATTAACAGTAACAGTTCAGAAAGCAGTGCAGTTCAATTGTTCAAAAGATAATCATTTTGAACATATCTTTACACAGTTGTTACTCACAGAGTTTGGGTTACAGTATGCTAGAGCGCGCCTCCCCAGTCGCCAATCCTACACAGTTAACAGATTGAACACACACTAAGCTACACAGTTGGGAGATAACATAATTTAACCCCTAATGCCTCGGTGTGTTCTACATCTATCCTCAACAGGATGTCTTAAACTAGGCCTAAGAATGCCTAGAATGGAATGAGGATGCAGAGATGTGATCAGAAGACTGTTTCAAGATTTTCAGAAAACAGGGTCCCGCTCGAGCGCAGGTTTCCCCGCTCGAGCGGTCATGTGACAAAGGTACACGCTCGAGCGTCAACTTTCCCGCTCGAGCGTACTGTAAAAGTACTGGATGGGTGAAATCTCCGCTCGATGCCCGCTCGAGCTTGAGACATGACTCCGCTCGAGCGCCCAATCCTCCGCTCGAGCGGACTGTAAAACAGTGCAGAGATACTGGATGCTCGGATTCCACGCTCGAGCGGAACTTCCCCCGCTCGAGCGGAAGTGCAGAATCTGGGAATTCCAGATTGCACCTCCAAGCTCAAACTCGCATACAAATGCATCAAAACCGATCCTCTTGGGCCCATTTTCTGGAAAACATTTATAAACACATAGAATAACATGTTTCAAAACTCAATTTTAAGAAATCAAAGCCCAAGGGTGTTTAATTCAAACTCAATTTAAACCATTTTTCAAGCACAAGATGAACATGCAAACATGCATGAATTCAAACCATTTTGAAGCTCCAATTTGATGCTCTAAGGAGCCAATTGATCCAAAAACAAGTTGAAAACATGGACCATTACAAAATTATGGACATGCATGCACCATTTTGCCATGAACTCAACTCCAAATTCAACCAAGAACACATGCAAGCATGAATTATGCTCTATATCAACATGTATGAACTAAAACATGACTTAGCTCTACAATTTAACATGGACTATGCAAGAATTAGTTCAAACACAAGAATGAGAAGGTGAAATTCATACCTAAGTTCCTTGAATGCAAGTCTAGGGGTTCAATTTAGCAATCCACACTTCAATTAGCAAGCAATACACCAAGCATTTCAAGCCAATTCAACAAAATGAACTCAATTCTCTCCTCTAGTCTCTCTCTAGTCGGCAAGGCAAGGAAGAAGGCTGAGGCAAACGTTTTTGGTTCAAGTATAATGAACTCAAAAGTGTATAGGTAGTGGCCCACTCAAGGGCAAGGTTGTAATTAAGGCCAACTCTGTATTTTATCAATATTTAATCTAATTTAATCATACCTAATCAGTTTTCAAATAATTATACCATAAGATCACATTAATTATGACGATCATAGGACACCAATCGGTTTCTAATTCGGTCGTCGATAAGGCCTTCAATTAGCGGTTTAAACACAAGGACATGAACAGATAATTAATCAATCAAACAGATAGAATATGTAACACAATAGATATACTTGGCTAATTCAGTTTCAGTTTCAGTCAGTCGGTTCAGTACTTTTAATCAGTTCAATCATCAGTCATAATCAGTCCAGTTTAACGGTAATCGGCGGTTATTCGGTAAACAGTAACGAGGGTTGTTACAACGTACATCCAAAAAAATGCATATCTTTACCAAATACATAAAATTTGCAATTACACAAATATTAGACAACAATATTCGGTTATTTTCATAACTTATACCTGCATAAAATGATTTCCATTGACAAATCCAATGGCAATCTCGCGACGATCAACTACGGTTACTGGCGGTGATCTCAAAGGTAAAAAAGTGAGACACTATTGTAATGGCAAGTGGTACAAGACTACATTATAAAATGATGCTCAGATACCCCATATCAGGCATAGTCATCCAACGATCAAAGCCTGGGCTATCTTCAAAATATGAAAGGATATGTGTCAGCTCCTCAACCCTCTCATGCGACCCATATAGTGTGACATATTCATTTGTGTGATTATTTAATTCAAGTAGCAGATCACGCCTAACTTGCACCCAGCCATTCTCTCCAAGACCAAGTAAACCCGCAATAGCTCTAAAACCAAAATCCCCATCACCATCTACATCCTTCATCAACTTTATGAATGGTATTAACATAGGCGGGAAGTCACCAGCATATGCACTCAGTAAACTTATTCTTGTACGATATGCCTTTGTCTTTACATTCCACTTCTTCTCATATACTTTTGAAGCTCTCTTTTTCTTTGACTGACTGGAAGCTAATGTGCTCTGGCTATCATGGCCATCGTCAACCAACTCAAATGCACACGGGTCACGAAGGCAAGATGTATCAATTTTCTTATGTCCTCGACGTGGATTAGGTTTCACATCAAGCTCAATAAGAAAAGTGTTCACTGGATTTGCAATTTCCCTCAACTTCTTCAACATATCCAATTGTGTGGCAATATCAGACTCCTTGAACCACTTCAAAATCATATCAAGTCCTGGGATACAAGTCAATTCCAACTTCTCAACCTTCGGATTATGCACACATATAGTAAGTCTCATCCAATGTACATGTATGCTGTTGAGTGGAATAAGACGGTCTTGTCTCATGTAATCTGTAATCTCGTGAACACATGGTAAACCATGCATGCGCCTAAGAACACACCCACATGCTGCAACACCAATTCCAACTGAATTTGCTCTCTTACTCTTTGCCAACACGTACTCCAATGCACAAATAAACACATTACCCCGGAGCTCGCTGAATTGAGAAGGTTTGAATTGATGTTGCACAGTTGTCAAACTCTTCTCGAATGATGCTTTAACTTGAATGTGTTGCAACTCAAGTAGATAATGTATTTTTCAAATGAAATCTCAAATGTCGTTTGACTTGAACCTAACTGCCTCTTCAATCTAGCATGAGCACTCTTAACCCTGTTCATATGGATGTAAACCAAAATAGTCAAGCATAATAATTAAAAATAACAATATGATTTATAATAAATTAAAAAAAAAATCTTACTGATTGGTTGTAACATTGCCAAAATGCATACACATGTCTGTATGTACCGCAAATTTTTTTTCTTGATACGGATTCAACCAACTTACAGTAACATACTTGATTGACTCCGAATAGTTACTAAAATCCTTATGTAGTGTTACAATGTAAGCATTGTATTCCTCTTTAGTTGATGACAATATCAAATAGTTTCATGTAGTGTTAAACTTGTCCCATTTTTCTTTTGTCTTAAACATTTTCTTGCATTTTGTCAATATGTTCTTATTAATATGCCAACGACATAACAAATGTCAAGCATTCAGAAAGGAGTTGTCAATGGCATTCATCAAAGCAAGCTCTCTGTCTGTGACAATGACTTCAGGTAAAACATTGTCGTCCATAAGATCACGCAATATTTGTAACGCCCATACATAATTATCAACTCGCTCAGTTTGCAAGTATGCGATAGCCACGAAGAATGTCATATGAGTTGATGTCACTCCCACGATTTCAAGAAGAGGAAGCCGATATCTATTTATCTTATATGTACAATCCATAATCAACACACGAGGGAATGTACGAAACAAATCTAAACTCACTAGATGTGCCCAAAATAAGTCCGATCATAGAGCCTTCCTCACATTGATGACGCTCAATATGCTTATGTTTCACTAATTCACCCAACAATTGTTGCATCTGGGATCTACCAGCTTTTTGTAGAACCCTACAACGATGTCGTACATTGTAAACTGTCTTCATTGTGCTCATATTAAGGGCATCTCTCTGTTTGAGTGTAATGAGTATCTCTTTTGGTCTTACTAGGCTCTTTGACATATCTACTAATAGCGACTTTTCACTAGCTGACAATCTTCCTGCATATGATTGTCCTTGGAGATGCTCCACAGCTAGATGATTATACAGTCCGCAAACTACATTCAATGTCCATTCATCATTTGTTTTCAACTTGAATGCCCTCAAATCAAATGGACATTCGTACTTCTTCGTAACAGTTTCTCTCAATAAGTCTTTTGAGCTATCTTTCAACTTTTTACGCAATCTGTACTTCCCACTCCACTCACAAGCAAGATAAATTCTTGGTCTATTACGACCACCACCATAGTCCGACGTCCTTATAATAATAACAAAGCCATTTATCCTTCCAATGCCACGTACCCAAGTGAGCAATTCATCTTTGTTGTCAAAAATCTATACTTAATGTCACACAATTTTCAAAAGAATAAACTAAACAAAGTAATACAAATTATGAACTTACGAATTTTATGTTAAAAGTTACCTGTTTAGCTATAAAATGACTAGTACAATCCACCATAATATCCAATCGAACGTCAGGTTCTTTAGTGCATGGCATCTAAAAAGGAGAGGAAAAATTTTAATTCGGTTTTACAGAGCCGAAATAACTAAAAAATTTTGGCACTAAAAAAATGAAAATAATACAAAATTTCGGCACTATATAGCTGAAAAAATTAATTATATTCGGCACTTAATAACCGAAATAAATTTAAAAATTAGAATTAAGGTATCGAATTATATAAAACAAGTCGGAACTTTCTATCGAAATATTAATGTTAGTTCGGCAGTTAATTTCTGAATTAATTTATAAAATTCGACACTGTGTCTCCAACTAAAAAACGCAAAAAACAAAACAAAATTAAGGTCTACACGATTTTACCTTTCATCACTGATTTTACTGTCACCATTGCTTGAATTTGAACTTCCATAGGTTTGTAACTCTTCCATATCAAAATCAAGTAAAAATTGTTGAACTAATAATTAAACGATGTAAATAATCTAGTATAAACCTAGAGATTAAAACAATATGAGAGATATTTTGAGAGTATTGTTCTTTGCAAGTAACAAAGAAGTATAGAGTGTGTAACAAGCAAAGTGATCACAATAGAAAAATTAGGGTTTAATTGTTTTTATTCAAAAGTTGTATACTGAGATATTTTTGTTCTTAAAAGATGTGTATAGAGAATTTATGTATATAATATTAGGAGTGTTGATAGATGTCTATTATAGTAATTTTTAATTAAGATATAATTGTCATTAAGTTAATTTTTCATTAAGTATGTGCCCTGAGTTTATCAGGTGGGTGAAAATAGAATTCCCCAAACATTTAGGATCTAATGGATTAAAAAACCAAAATTTGGGATTTATTGGTCAATCCCCATTAAAAAAATTATAATTTTAATTATCAATAAAAATTCTCAAGCATTTTTTTTTTAAATTAGGGAAAATTACAGAAATAGTCCCTGTACTTTACCCCATGTCATTTTGGTCCTTGATATTTCAAATTGCGCGATTTAGCCCTCAATTTAACGAAGTGTGTCAATTTCGTCCAATAATTGGCGCCCATTTGAAATTTTGGATGGAAAGCTAGCACCTGCCTCTCACGTGCTCCCTCTAGCAATTACTGAGGGGCACACTTGTCTTTTCACCTTAAACCCTAGTTACCTCCCATCAAAACCATATATGTCATCTCTATCTCCATTATATACACATATAGACTCCAATATACATACAGACTCCAAACTTGATGGTAGATGAAGGACGGAAGAAGATGATGGATCATGTACTACGCCGATGTAGAATGGAAGCTCAGTTGAAGACTTCGTGGACAGAGAACAACCCTGGACAAAGGTTTTTGGGATGTCCTCAATATGGTGTAAGTGTAGATGGAAAAAAATTTGGATGTCGTTTTTGTTATACTGTTTGTAAAGGCAACTGAGGTGTTTAAGAAAAAATATTGCAGAGCAGACATGTATGTGGATTCTTTCTATGGATGGATCCTCCATTGTGTCCTCGCGCTCAAGAGATCATACCTGAGTTGCTGAGAAGAACCACCATGCTTGAACAACAATTGAAGATGCAAAAAGTAAGACAAGAAGTTGATTACTTTAATGACATTGTCATGGCTCATTTTTTGGTGTTGGAACATGATTGGAGATGGTTCTGTAGCTACTTCTCTTTCAAGCACTGGGAATGATGGAAATTGAAGCATGTAGACTAGGAATGAAATGGGGTTTTTTTTTAAATTTTTGTAAATTTTTTTGTTTTGAAGCTTCTAGATTGGGAATGGAATAGGAATGAAGGACGTTTTTTTTTTCCCCCTTCTTGTAATTGATGCTTATGGACTACTGGGAATGGATTTTAAGGTTTGATTTTGTTATGTCCAGACATGTTTTGAATGACACTATATCAATGTGGAATGAAGCTGTAGCAATGTTTTTTAATCAACATTTGTTTGTCAACTTTTGAGTCAATGCTGAATTTTGAAATGAATGTTGAATGAACTGTTTTAGTTTATCAGTTTTTTTCAATCATACTGTCTTATGGTGCATTGGTTTGTTCACCTTTCCTGCTTTTGTTCACCTTTGTTGCATTAGTTTGTTTCACTTTTAGCAAACATGATGCAACCTATAACAAGACATAGACATAAACATTGTAAACATGGTTCAAACATGTTCCAATACAAAAAACAAATACTTCAAATAAACAAAGAGGCTAATCAGTTGGCAAATCCAACCAAACATTAATTCAATTAACAAATACTTCAAACATGGTCCAAAATGGCAAATCCAACAAAACATTACCATGTTCCAACAAAACATAAAAAGCCCAAATACAACAAAACATAATGCATCAGATTCCACAAAACAAACTGTTGTCTATTATTAGGTAACTACTCCTTCAACATTTAATTGCTTCCATGTTTTGGTAGTGAAGACAAAGTCACAAACTTTTGCCCCTTTGGCACATATGTTGTTGAACCCCCATATGGACCTGCAAATGCGTTTGGCTCAATGAATGTGCTTGTTCTAATGAAACCTGATGGAGGTCCCCTAATGTTCACCCCTTGCAATGCTGCTCTAAAGTTGAAGCTTGGTTGACTACCACTGCTTTAGGCTTTACTGAAATGCTTACCCTACTGCCTTGTTGACTACTGGTTTCAGTGGTTGCTTGGTCTCTTGGTTGACTACTGGGTGCTTGACTGCTTCTCTGGGTACTTGACTGGTTGTTTGTCACTTGCAAATTGTTAGTAATTAATTGTATAAAGGACACATAATAAATGAATTGAATTTATGAAGATGTAACAAATTATGTAGGGTAACCTTTGGTGCAATAGGTTGGCCTTTGTATCTTCTTTTGTTGTGCCCAAGCTTACCACACAAGCCGCATGTAGTTGTTGTGTTTCCTTTGTGCATCTTATAAGGATTCTTAGGCTCACCTGCTTGCCTTTTTCTCAACTTTCTTGGCCTACCAGGTTGCTTCTTCACTTTTGGAGGCAATAATCTAGGCAACACAAACTTTGGCCACATTTCAGAACCATTTACTGGATATATCATTGGCTTTGCAGCTTTGTACATAAGAAGCCTTTACAGCTTTGTACACAATGTCCTTCAGGTGCACCCCCTTGAAGCTATCTCTAAAATTAATGTAAAGATGCCTGATGTAGAACTTATATTCTGCCATGGGTGCAACCTCTACAAGTGCTGGATACAATCCCTGCATTTGTAAGGGGGGAAAAAAAAGTTACACACATTAAATGAACTAAACAATAAAAATAAATGTATGAAACTTCCAATAAGCATTTACCTTTTGCTTGTCTGACATGAAGGTCACTCATTGCTTGTTGAACCACCCAAGAGTGTCACACAATATTTCAAAAAACCATTTCCATGAACTCTTTGTTTCTCCTTCAACAACTGCAAATGCCGATGGATAACTATTGTTATTTTCATCCAAACCAACAGCTTGCAATAGTTGTCCCTTGTATGGCCCTTTCAAATGGCAGGCATCAACCCCAATGAATGGCCTACATCCTGCTAGAAAACCTTGCTTGCAACCTCCAAAGCATACAAAAATCCTTTGAAACCTAGGCTTGCTTTCATCTATTTTATGTTCTTCATTTTTTGCATCTTTATCATCTTCCTTGACTATGATAGTTGTCCCTGGATTAGTTCTTTTTGTCTCTTCACAATAATCCCATAACTTGGCATATTGTTCCATGAGGCTTCCCTCTATCAATTCTTGTGCTTTTCTCTTTATCCTACACACTTGGCTCCTAGATATCCCAACCTTGTGCTCCTTTTGCATAGCTTGCTTGAATGATTGCACTGGAATAGATGGATTGGACTTCAATGTCTCCAAGTACTTCTTAGACAGCCATGTAGAATTCACTTGTCTGTTATAAAAAATTCTGCCCCAATTGTGAGTCGGGATATATGTCTTTATCTAGAATGATGGTTGTCATTGCATCTTGGATGCATAAAGCATCCATTCACGTGGTGGCTTACACCCTAACCCTCATGCTGTCATTTTTGACTAACTTAATAGCCTTCCCAGTCTTAACACCATGCTCCTTAACAACAGCTTTCAATATTTTGGCAGTGCCAAAAACCATGCCAACATTGAACTTTGGGTCTGCCATATTTGTGTTTGGATTAAACTCTAGGTATCTAACCCTATTGCTTTCAGCCTCTTCATCAAAAGATTCATTAATGCTCTTAAGGCCATCAGATGTAGCATCGGGCTTTAGGCAGTCAATATGAGGTACCTCAACTCTTTCTGCATTATGCTTCTGCCTCTTTAACCCACCCCATTCAACATTCCTATCAACATTAGCATCAAATAGTATGACATCCTCATTGAAATCATAGTCACTATCCTCAAAGTCCTCTAGATTTGTAGAATAGTTGGATGAATCATGACTTTGCCTTTCATCCTCACCCTCACCTTCAACATTACTTGTGTCACTTCCAATTTCCTCAATCACAATTGCTGCATGGTGAAAGTGATTAAACTCTTCAAGCTCAAGCAACTGATCATCAGGGATGTACTCTCAATACACTTCAATTATCCTACTTATATGCACCTATTTCACCATATCCATTACATCACTATCATTTCTAAGTGGCCTTAATCCATAATTTAAGTTCTTACCAGGCACTTGATTATGGTATGAAATGAACTCAGTATAACCTAACTTCTGAGCGATATCCCCTATCTCTATCAACCCTCATTTTGTCAGCATCACAGTTGTCTCAAAATTATAATTTCCCTCCTACATAAGCCCTATTTACTAAAGACTTAAAAACCACACCATGATGCATTTTGATAGTGAAATAATCACCATCTGGATCTAAAAAAGAAGATAACATATTTATTGTATAAACAATACAGGACAAGGGAGACCACAACACATTATCTATACATCAATTGTAGATATTGATTTGTTTTTTTGTCAGTGTACAGTGGTGTAGATGTGTCGACATGCATGAATATATAAACATATATTCACCTCGTCACTTTCAAACAAAGCAAAGCAAAGCAAAAGTAGATTCTTTGACCCACCCAATACTTCAACTTGCAAACAGATAAAATAAAGCAAAATGCAAAACCAAAAAAAATGCAAAATACAAAACCAAAAAAAAGGCAACGAGTACTTTTTTACTTACCATAATCTGGTATTTCATCACCAATCCTCACAATCGCCATGTTCGTCTTTTGACCTCGTCAATCGTTTTCTTCTCTATCCACGCCAATTTCAGTAAATTTACAATCAAACAATTTTCTGGTAACTCAAAACCCTAAAAGTGATTCGATTATGTAGAGACGGAGAGAATGGACTTGTTGATTTGGGGAAGATGCAAGTATAAGGATGATGGGGGTAACTAGGGTTTGAGGTGAAAAGACGAGTATACCCCTTAGTAATTGCTAAAGGGAGTCCGTCCAAAATTTCAAACGAGCGTCAATTATTGGACAAAATTGACACATTTCGTTAAATTGAGGGGTTAAATCGTGCAATTAAAAATGTCAAGGATCAAAATGACACACAAAATAAAATACAGGAACTATTTCTGTAATTTGTCCTTTAAATTATTTGTTTCTTGTTTTTCTATGTGGCGTGAGTCAAGATTCGACGTCATTTGGACCGTCCGATCAATGACCCTGAGACTTGAAAAAATAAGGTTGTGTTTGGTTGTGTTTTCAAATCATGGTTCTACACTTTGATTCAAGTATGATGTTTGGAACGTGTTCTGAAATCACGTTTCCAAAACTCTGCACAAAACACTCTGTCTCAGATGCGGTTTTCGAGAATTTTTTTTTTCAAATTTGACCTAACCGGTCGTCTCACCGATTGATCGGAACAGTGATTTTTTTATTTTTATTTTTATTTTTATTTTTATTTTTTTACAATTGACATATGTTAATTTTTATATATTCAGAAAAAATATTTTTCAAATTTTTAAATATTCTTTATGTATTTTAATAGAATTTTGAATTGTATGTTTGGTTATGAGTTGTAAGTTTTTATATTATGTCACATCAAAAATTTCTCACTCAATTTAAAACTCTTTTCAAAACTCTTCACCAAACAAATTTTCTAAACTCAAATCATAATTCTAAAATTCACAAATTCAAAATACAACTCATGCTATCAAATTATATTTACAAAACTCTACCAAACGCAACCTAAAAATTTATGCCGGTTCGCTGAGCGGTTTGATTTAGAAGCATATTTTCTAATAAACAGGTCGGTGAGGTTTTTCCAGTCTGCTCTCTGTCTCGCCTCACTCCTTTGCTGCAAGGTTCGCTTTACTAGTTACATCCTGTATATGTATATATCTATATATTTGCGATTCATGTATGCTTTTCTAGTAGTTAAAGCTTTGATGAATTTGGGTCTGTTTAATTGAATAAAATAACAAACTTGAATTAGCAGTATATACATTTACGAATTTGATGAATTAGGGTTTTTTTAATTGAATAAAAAACAAACTTGAATTAGCAGTATATATATATATATATATATATATATATATTATGAATTTGATGAATTAGCGTTGTTTTGACGTATGATTTATGGTGGAAAATCATGGTCTGTCGCTGAAAGCTATATGAAATTTCCGATTGAGGGGTGTATTTTTGTTATATAGTTTGTATCTGACCCCTTCACGTTAACAATTTGTGAATTTTCCTTTAGGGCGTGTTTGGTCTCGTTTTCTTTTTCTGTTTTCTATACTCAAAAACAGAGTGAAAACTGAAACATGAAAATTGTTTTGTTTGGCATGCGTTTCCAGTGTGTTTTTTTTTTTTTGGGGGGGGGGGGGAGAGAAACACACTATCTGTAAATTATTTTCTGAAATTTTGAAAACTTTATGTGCACTAAATGAAACTACAGATCCTTTTCATTACTCCTGTTTTTAAAATCATGAAAAACAAGAATGAAAACATGGAAAGAGAAAACAAGAAGGATACATAGGGCCTTATTATCCATGGTAACTTTGTTGGAAATTGAATGCCCTTTATTTAACTGTTAATTTCCCTTTCTTGCAAATATGGGTCTTTGAGCACATACCATTGATTGATCTTGCATGATGTACTTGACTACATACCATGGTTGTGGTAGAGTCATTAATCTGGTACCGTACCGGCTGGATCTTACCGTACCAGACAAAAAATGGTACACACAGGCTTCAATTCCATCTCAGCTAAGTTTTTGCATGGTTTCGGCCAGTTTTGCCAATACCGGGAAATTTCGGCCTAGAAACATAATACCACGATACCTGCCAGTACCGTGATTAAAGCATTCTATTTATAATTTGCCCAAAACACATCTTAGATAAAATGTTTTCCACTTACCCTAGACTCCAACCTAACGACAGATTGCTTCAATGTCTCAAATTGAAGGCAATACAATCGTTGTTCACTGCTCTATCTTTGATCCTCTTTATCTTTGTTTGGGACCTTTGGCTATGGACCTTCTTTATAGACAATTCTGAACTTGATTTCATGATCTCTGCATGTTTTCCCTCGTTATACCTTTGACTTTTTGACTTTCTTTTCTTGGATTTCTTTAGTTTCTCTTTGTATGCAGAATTGATGCATACTTGCTGTGTGTGCATGGTAGGTGCTCGATAAACAGGCCCGGCCCTGGCCCAAGACGAGCAAGGCTGCCGCCTTGGGCCCCCAAATTTAACCAAATATAAGGGCCCCAAAATACTTTTAATCGATTTAATATTAGTAGCTCTAAATTAAGGCCCGGCCCTAGTTTCTTAACTTCACAACACAGTCTAGACAAAAGGCCCCCAAAAAAATGTGGGGTTCCAAATTGAATTACAAAAATATATTGGGTAAAGTATGTAAATAATAAAACTCTATCAATTAAACCTAGGGCTTTCTATTCCTTCCCATCTGTAAGCATTGGAAGCAAACTGTGGCGAGACCAAACAAATGGCCAGTCCAAATTCTAGGCCACGAGATAATCAATGCGGTGCTCTTTTAAATTCATTGCTCTTATTTGATTTGAGAACTTTGCTTTTCAATTTAATCTATCTTTTTTTTTTTTTTTTCTTTTTTTTTCTTTTTTTAAATTATTGATTGCATTGCTTTTAATTTTGATTTGTGCCATAAATCTAACTTCAATGCCTATTTTTTTTAATCTTTTTTTTTTTGGTTGATTAAATTTTGTCATGCTTATGTTTTGCTTGAATCAAATATTTTCTTCAATTGTTCATCAATTTGTTGGTGTTCTTTCAATTGTAGAATGTCGATTGAGTTTTAGATAATCTATCTCAGTTGAATTTCTCTTCAATTTAGATTAATTTTATAATCATGGTTGTTTTGTTTGTGAAAGGAAAAAATAGAAAAACTAATTCAATTTAAATAAAATTAAGTAATTTCATTTTGCCCCACAGTTTTTTTTTTTTTTTTTTTTTTTTTTTTTGTAGTTTTATGTAAAAGACCCCCATTTTAATGTTCGCCTTGGGCCCCAAAAAACTCAGGGCCAGCTCTGTTGATAAAATGCCAGAAACAGAGGCCTTGTTTGGTTTGTGTTTCTCAAAAAGTTTTGGGAAAAATTCTCTACAAATAAGTTTTCAAAAGTAATCAAACCAAACAAATTTTTCCAAAAAAAAATTTCAAAACTTGTTTGGTGTACAAGTTTTCCAAACAAATCTCTCTCTCATACACATCAAATCAATCACTTTTTTCAAAACGCTCTCTCAAAATAATTTTTCAAAACATCTTTTGAAAAAAAACCAAACCAAACTAATTTTCGTACTTTTTATCTCAAAACATGTTTCTCAAATACAAACCAAACAAGCCCAGAGTATTTGTGTTTGTGTTTGTGTTTGTGTTTGTGTGTGTGTGTGTGTTTCTCTCTCTCTCTCTCTCTCTCTGTACCTTGTTGTAAATATTTATTTTCTTCATGTTTTCTTTTTTTCTTGGTTGGGTGTTTATGCTATAAACAAAAATATATAGAAGTTGTAAAAAACTTATCTTTGTCAAAATTTATAGCAGTGAAAGTGAAACAGTGGATGACTATTTCACAAGTCCTTTTGAATTTAAATAAATTTGTGTTTCATGTTTTCATGCTAAAATTATTTGATATTGGATAATTTTTTTAATAAATATATAATATATAATATTTATAACAATAAATCCGAAATGGTACCTGAAAATATATTGGTACCGATACTTACCATACTAGTAGAAAAACTGGTACCTTGTCCTTTACGAGATTGACAACTTTGGGTTGTAGTTGGAATAAATCCCCCTCTGATGATTTTTTTCCCATCATAGTTTTTCTAAATGTTGTCCTGTGGGTTATGTGTGTTTTGTTGCTAAGCTCTAATAACTTACAAATATTTTGTGGCCATGGGGGTGTGAGAGCTGTAACCTTAATTCATATTGGTTAAGCTTGATTCTGGATATTATTCCTACCTATAATACATGTATAGGATTTTATCTAGGTATGCTCTTTCACAATTGCTTCTGTCAAATTACAGTATTCTCGGGATAATCAATGAATGGAAATTACAAATCAAAATAACACGTGAAGAAAAGTAACTAGTTCACACCTCTAAGATCAACGGTATCTGTTAATTTATTACATTATGCAACAAATACCAGATTAGATGTTTTAGATTTTGTTTCTTTTGTTTTTTCATTCCATCCTATAGGTTGGTGGTTTATTGCCTTTTGCTGAGTTATCTATCTGGTACAGGGACTAGTGGGCTAAAAACGAATGTTAGTCAAGACACAAAAGCTATAAAGCATGAGTGCAACTAATTAATTTTTGCATTTAATTTTTTTAATTATTATATGTCATATAGGATGTACCGGACTAGACCCATGTCTTAACTTTTG
Organism: Camellia sinensis; assembly: GCF_055761805.1. Classification (NCBI taxonomy): domain Eukaryota; kingdom Viridiplantae; phylum Streptophyta; class Magnoliopsida; order Ericales; family Theaceae; genus Camellia; species Camellia sinensis. The sequence goes on along the minus strand of NC_138961.1, from coordinate 240,547,579 downwards.
AAGTTTTACCCTATCGACATACCTGTACGGACCCACTCCCATGCTGCTTAGGCACAGAGAAAATACATGATTGAATCAATTGAGGATAGGACCATAGGTGGAGCTGGCTGGCAAAAATGTTTCACGAGGCAACTTAAATGTTTGTAAAATGGGCCCCCAATTTTTTTTAATCCTTTTCTCTTGTCAGTAGTAAGTTTTGAGCAAAATATTTTGAGAGAACCGTAGAAATTAACACTCCCAAGTGTAAGCATGAGCTATAATGACCCTTGCAGCTGCTCTAATTTGGCAGTAGGTTTTGAAAATATTCAAAGACGGGGGAGCAAAGAGCAGGAGAGATACACCAGAAAGGGATCGATCATGGCGTTCGGAGGTTCAGCTTTACGTCCACCGGCAGGGGCAGGAGGACCATCGGCAATAAGGCAGGTGAAGCTAGACAAAGAATGCGAGCTGATAATTGCAGTTGGTCCTGACACGCTCTCCGCCTTCGGCTCCTTACTGGCACAGACGAGATCTTTGGCACTGAAATTGCTCCCGAAATCTGGCTCACCTTCCCTCCCAGGCTCAAATTCGCAGTAAGCATCACAAACATATGATTATAATCTTTTTTGATATTTTCAGACACACACACACACACACAGGTATATATAGGTAGACAAATAGTTATAACTAACTATCATTAATCAAAATGACAGTGAGTCCACTCTCACTCTGTATTTTGATCCCTAATGGATTTTTTTTGCCATAAGACAAAACTTCAGGGAGGTCCTTAAAACTAGTTGTATATTGTAATCATTAATGAAGAAGAAGAAGATACTTTTCATCTCTGATTACTCGATAATTTCCACAAGAACAAATTCCACTTTTATAGGCCCAAAAATTCTTTCACAAAATAAGCCATCTTTTTTCCGGTTTATTGGTTTTCAGGGTTTTGTCACCTCTCCAACTATCTCTCCATTAGGTAGGATTTTATTGGCCAATAATCAAAGTGCATTTGACCCAATTGCTTGGAAGCATATCATTTAGTAGAAATTTTCTGACACCTACTGAAGGAACTCTGCTGAAGTGATTGGAATAAATTATTGTTTATATTGTAAGTTAGTGTGTTCTCTAACCTCGTCTTGATCGATATTCAATCTCATGTATCAGGTTTATACTTGGTATGGAGCCACAGTTGAAATGGATGGCACTACTGAAACTGATTAAACAGCTGATGAAGTATGCTTGTTCTCCAAATCAGTTTTGCATCATAATCTAGTATTATGCCGGCATATTTGTTGACAGTAATATTTCAAAAAGTTTTTTTTAATGATGATAAAGCTTTGCATTATTGATTACAGACACCAATGATTAGCTATGTAAATGTGCATGCTGTACTGGAAGGACGTAGAAATCGTGCTAAAGCATCACCTAATGACTCTGATTCTTCACAGGTATTACTTTATTTGTACATTTGATATGCCAAAGAAAAGATAAAAATAGAAAACAAAGAAAGAAATGGTACATGGAATCATATGCCTGTTTAATTATTATTTATCATGGTACAGTGCAGTTTTGACTGAACATGGGAGCAATCACTTTTGAAATTGAGGAAAAATCCAACATAAACAAGAGATATCCAACACTTCCAAGAAAGATGTTGACAATGATATCTACCCTTCTTTGTTGTTTTGATCCAAACACTTCCAGCCTAAAGATTTCATAATGCCCCATATGTTTTGGCGTAAAACATTTGCAATTGTAAAATATTTTCCTGTAAATGTTTATGGTAAAATATTCTTTTCCCTCATGTTTGGCTAAACTACTAAACAAAACTTCCGTGATAGAGAAATTCTATCAAACATTTTGAAGACAATGAAAAGAAGGCATGCTTTAGCACATTGAATTCCTATCTCAGATCTAATTGAACTGGGTAATGAAAGTATAAATCAGTCACCAAGTGATTGAAACTAAAAAAAGGAATGGTACTCACTTTGAGTGAGCCAAAACACACCATGAGAGCTAAAACACACATTAATGTGTACCATTTGGACGTTGTTTTTTTTTTTGTTTTATGTTCCAAGCTTTGATCAATCTACACAGCTACTACATCAATGAGTTTTACTTTAATAAAGATTGGGATCTAGACTGCATGATTATAAGTGGCACTTGAGGTGTAATAATAAATTTTTACATACATGTGGATAGATACATAATTACTTTAGTAGTATTCATTTTTTAATAAGATTGGGAGAAAGAAACTGCTTATGATGTGTGCTTGGCTAAAATTTTTCCAACAAGGAAATATTGGTGTATAAATGAATACAAAAGATAACTATCCCATTGATTTGTAAACTAAACTGCATTTTGATGCATATTAGATGAGACTGAAGTGTTCAAAACCAGTGCTATGTCTGTTAAAGTGTTCTTTCTTGTAACATAAGCGTTGCAGCACCTGTAGATGTAATTCCAGTTTATTTGGCTGGTAGGGTTTGTTTAAGTGAAAGAATAGCCAAGGATTGTTTTTTGGGTTTGATTACTAAAGGTTTGGGCTGAAGAGAAAAAGATTTTGGTGGGAAAATTAAGGTGTATTTGTGCCATGTTCCCAGGTATTTGGGGGATTGAGGAGACAGTTTCCTAAATGTGCATTTATAATTTAATACAACTCAGATTATCCCTCGTGTGATTTGATTTATTTATCAGGTCTCTCTTTTTTTTTTCCTTGGTTCAGGGTCCCAGGGTAATTGTTGTGGGACCTACAGATTCTGGAAAGAGTACCTTGTCAAGGATGCTTCTTAGTTGGGCAGCCAAACAAGGTTGGAAACCTACTTTTGTGGATATGGATATTGGCCAAGGAACTATAACCATTCCTGGATGTATTGCTGCTACCCCAATTGAAATGCCAATTGATCCGGTGGATGGAATCCCTCTGGAAATGCCTCTTGTTTACTTCTACGGGCACACAACTCCTAGGTAATGATTTTTTTTTCTTCATCAATTTTGACCATTAGTTCTTCGCCTTTCATTTTACTTGTTAGATTGGTTACACGTGAATACAGAAGCCTGTATTTCCATTCGTCACTTCTTGTTTGATTTTAGTTAGCTTTTTCTGTATCCAGTTATCATGAATGTTCTTAGAACTGGTACTTCAGTGTCAATGCAGATTTGTACAAGGTGCTTGTGAAGGAGCTTGCTCAGACTCTGGAGAGACAGTTCGCCAAAAATGCAGAATCTCGAGCTGCAGGCATGGTAATAAATACCATGGGATGGATAGAGGGTGTTGGTTATGAGGTAACTGAGTTTCAAGTTTCCATTGTTAGTCCTGCTAGTTATATTAAAATTCAGGGGTGCTCTATTAGTATCGATTATATGGGATATGTTGTTTAATTAGTATAGTATCTTTTTGTATGTTGATGCAGTTGCTTCTTCATGCAATTGATGCATTCAATGCTAATGTTGTTCTGGTTTTGGGTCAGGTAAATGCTTTCCATATGAAAACTTTGTCATGTGTGTATTGCTGCGATCTAATTGCAACTAATCCTATTATGAGTTGCATTTGCTTTGATTTTGTTAGGATAGTTGTTTGTGTGCCACTTCAGTAAAACTACTTAGAAGCAGCTTTTTTTGCTTTAAGTTCTGAAAATGTTTGTTGTGGGCTGCTGCATTTTGGCAATGCCTACTGTTTGGTATGACTTGTCAGGCTTTTAGTTTATTTGTTTTCTAAGTTCAATAAGCTGCAAATGCTCACTTTTTTTGGAGCTGCGTTTGGAATACTTCAATTTTTAATTTTTGTATTTTTTTAAGCTGCCAGTAAGTTTTACTTAACTGCAACATTGGGCTTAATAAATTATGATATTCAAACAACATTAACGCCATTGTTGACATGTCAAAGAATGAGATATATTGATATACTTTTCAGCTGAAATTTACGATTTTAACAATCGAAAACCATGTTTCTCCAGATAAACTAATTATATCCACACTCTGATCGTGCTTCTGGGAAGCTTATTTTTATTTTTTGATTTTAAATATTACGATTGTGGCTGTATCGCACTGCATTGCTACTGAATGTTATTAAGTTCAATTTTGTTCGTTAGTTTTGCATGTGCACTGGTTGCTAGTAACTTAAGAAACTATTTCAGATTCAATTTTCACCCTGGGGTGGTTCATGTTTTTAAGCTCACCCAAACCCTGTGCAGGAGAAACTTTGCAGCATGCTGAAAGATGTATTAAAAAGCAAGCCAAATGTTGATGTTGTGAAACTTCAAAAATCAGGTGGTGTTGTATCGAGGAATGCAAAAGTCCGTCAAAAGGCCAGGAGCTACAAAATAAGGGTAAACATCAGCCTTTTTGGTTATATATATAGGAATTTTGTCAATCATTTAGTTATTTGTGTTGGTATGGAGAAAATCTTGAATGATTATTTACAAATTTCCTGCCTTTTTCAATAAATCCTTTTGTATTTCCTTGTTATAAAGCTAAATCATGCCGATATTTTTTATTCCAGGAATATTTTTATGGCCTTGCAAATGATCTTTCCCCACATTCAATATCACAAGTCTCAGTGATTTGTCTGTCTATAGAATTGGTGGTGGACCACAGGCCCCACGTTCAGCCCTGCCAATTGGTGCAGAGCCTGCTGCCGACCCTACACGATTGGTTCTTGTGAATATCAACCCGAATTTGCTTCATTTGGTTCTTGCTGTTTCATTATATGATAATCCAACCACAACATAAAAGAAAATTAAATATATATCTATTTTTACATATTTTTATTTTCTAAATGAATATAAAGAAAATTAAATAGTAAGAATTACTTTTAATTTTATGTTACTAATTCTTCTTATAATTTAACTATTATTTTTAATATCAAAATGAATATTTAATTTACAATTTTATAATTTAATATATATCATACAAAATTATTATATGATAATTATATTTTTATAATACGATAGAACTAAAATAATCAAAATACTCAAATAATTTAACTAAAATTAATATATATAAGTATTCAAGTAGCAATTTATAGAATGATAGTGTCAATATTATCAAAATAAATAATACTTTAATTTTAATTTTAAATTAAAATTAAAATTATTCTTCTATAACATACATTGTACATCAAATATTTTTTTTTAAAAAAATTGCACGTATATTGCACAGGTCAACTGTTAGTTTATATATATATTAGTAGTATTTTTCTTTTCTTATGCAGTACATTTTATAGGCTTACTTTTTTTAAAAAAAAAATTACATCAACATGCATTTTTCATTTACATATAAAATTCTATACAAATTCAATTTTAATTATAATAACCAATTTTATGTAGATTCTATTTGAGAAATGCTTATTTTTCATCATGTATTTAGGTTTGTCGTTGTCAAATTTTTTTATACAGTTGATATTTTAATTTAATTATTATGATATTAGAAAAAAAATATCTCAGTATACAAATAAAGAAAATAAGACAAAATGTGCTTAATTATATGCATCGCACATATCAAATTAACTTTTATATTTTTTATTTTTTCCTATCTTAATAATGTCTTAATATTAATTTATATTTAATTTATTATCAACATGAAATTATTTATTACAAAATATTTATATTTTATTTAAATTTTATATACATATTTACAATATGTATAAATAATGCCAAAAGAAATTAAAGAAAAAATCAATATTGTACATAATTAATTTAGGAAAAATTAGTCTAAAGTCCCTCTCCCATTTTTAGTAATGGAAAACATTCACAATATTATTTTTTTATGTCTAAGGTCCCTCTCATCTATCACAGAGAAATTCAGCCCCCTTCCTTTTGTCTACTCTCACTCATCACCACGATCAAACACGTACACACAGAGAGTTCACTACACACAGACATGTACATACATACATACATACATACAGAGAGAGAAACCCAGAGCTTTCTAGAGAGAAAATGAAGATCGGAAAAACAGTCCCTTCTCTCCTACTCATCCTCATCATCGTCATCACCTACTCCATTCTGGGAAAAACAGCCCCTTCCTGATCAGCGATGGCGACATCGGCCTTCAAATCAACCACGAAGAGAACGCTGATCAGCTCTCCATCAAACGCCGCCGCCGAATCCGGTTCCTCCACCAAACCGCACCGCCGCTCAAGGAGTCTCAGTCTCTTCTCTCGGCTCCTTCCGGACCCCCCTGAATTCGCTTTCATTCAGGCAAAATGCTTGGAAACTGGAGAAACTATGGCCATGAAAAAGGTATTGCAGGACAGGAGGTACAAAAATCATAAGCTACAGTTAATGCGTTTGATGGATCACCCAAATGTGGTTTCTTTGAAGCACTGTTTCTTTTCTACAAGAAGTAAAGACGAGCTTTTCTTGAATTTGGTCATGGAATATGTCCCTGAGACTATGTGCAGCGTTCTGAAGCATTACAGCAATGCAAATCAGAGGATGCCGCTCATCTATGTCAACCTTTATACATATCAGGTTTGAATATATATATATATATATATATATTCTTTGTTACTAATGCTTCTTAGAAAAACAATCACAATTTTCTCTGGTTTGGAGTCCAGAGAAATTCTAGAAATTTCTCTGGGAGAAAACTAAAGAAATTTGCAAACCAGAGAAATTTGAAGAGAATTTCTAAGTGGGAAGTCTAGAGAAATTCTATGATTTTGATTGAATTTCTCTAGTTTGGACCTGAGAAATTCTCAGAGTTGGATTGAATTTTCTCTGATTTGAACCTGAGAAATTTTCTAATTTAGATTGAATTTTCTATGATTTTGATTGAATTTCTCTGGTTTCTCAGTGTTGGATTGAATTTTCTCTGATTTGAACCTGAGAAATTTTCTAATTTAGATTGAATTTTCTATGATTTTGATTGAATTTCTCTGGTTTCTCAGTGTTGGATTGAATTTTTTCTGATTTGAACCTGAGAAAATCTCATATTTAGATTGAATTTTCTATGATTTTGATTGAATTTCTCTGGTTTGAACCAGAGAAATTCTCTGAGTTGGATTGAGTTTTTTTCTGGATTGAATTTTTTTTTTTTTTTTTTTTTTTTTTTTTTTTTTTTTATGTTAGTCCATGGATTCAGAGAAATTTGAATGTTCAAAGTCTTGAACCCAGAGAAAATCTTTGGAAGCTCAGAATTTCTCTAAATAGAATTTCTCTGGGCTGAAATTTCTCTGGACTGGAATTTCTCTGGGCTGAAATTTCTTTAGACTGAAATTTCTCTGGATCAATGTTGAGGGACCTTAGACATTATGAAAAAATTAAATGTCCTTTATGCTATAAAATCATAATACCAGGGACTTTAAAAAAAAAAAACCCCATTAATTTATGTATTTTCTTCTTAATCTAATCACAACATATTTATATTTAATCTTTTAAATAAATTGTGTAATTCTGTTTCCACTTATTTTTATTTGCCAAATAAATATAAAAAAAATAAATAATTAGAATCACTTTTAGTTTTATATTTCTAATTTTTTTCTTCTAATTTAACTATTATTTTTAATATCAAAATGAGTGTTTATTTTATTATCTTATAATTTAATATATATCATATAAAATCATTACATAATTTTACACTTTTATAGCACCATTGAACTAAAATTATCAAAATAAGCAAGTAATCTAACTAAATTTATTATATATAAGTATTCAAGTAATACTTTTATAAAACAATAAAGTTAAGATTATTAAAATTAATAATTATAATTATAATTTTATTTTATTTTAAATTAAAATTAAAATTATTCTTTTGTAACACATATCATAATATAAAATATCATTACATTAATTAAAGTTAACTTCATTGTGATTTTATGTGAGACATCATATTTCTATAAGTGATTTACCTACACATGTAGCGTCTAATTTGATATTGATTGATTAAAATAATGGAACTCAATACTTTTTTTGTTAAATTTTTAGAAGATAAATTAATAAATGTCAAATGATAAATAGTGTGAGTATTATTTTAAAGAATCGTGATTCATCGAAAATGATGATATTTGATTTCAGGTTGAGAATATATCCCCTTTTTTTTTTTAACTTTAAAAGAAATTATTTTTATGAGTATATTTTACATAGGATCACATACAGTGATAAATTTTTGTATCAACCATTAGATTGTAATATTTGTTACACATAAAGTATTAAGACTCAAAATTAAATTTTCATTTTAAAAATAAATTTCATACATTGTACGAATCACATACTAGTGGATAATAATAAAAGACTAATTTCAGTTTAAATAGGAGACGCAATTCACTTTGGATTGTGATTCTCATATATCAAACCAATCCTGTCCCATTCTTTCTTGAACTATATATATATTTGGATTCTCTGATAATTTCATTCTCACTCATCATTACTCTCTCTCTCTCTCTCCAACCATGAAGAAGAACTGTGTGCTACTCTTCTGTATTGTTTTCTTCCTTGTTTCTGGAATATTAGCAGAGTGTCACAATCAAACTTTTAACGTGTTAGATTTTGGAGCGGTTGGAGATGGATCTACTGATGATACCCAGGTCAAAAATACTTTCGATTTTAAATTTTTTTTAATAACATTATTGTTGTTGTTTGAAAACTTCTTTTTTTATGGATTTGTTTTGGCACATCACTTCTCTTCAGTTTAGTTTCACAATTTTTTTTTTCTTCTCTCAGTGAAGAAAAAAAAAAATACTGAAAAGTACAGTACAGATGAATGCATATGCATTGCACCATTACATTATGTCATTTTATTTTATGTAAAAGCTTATTTGTTTGTATTTTTATATTGTTTTCCAAATGTCATGGACCACTTCAAATTATTATCAATTAAACTTATGTTTATATATATATTTATAGTATTATATAAAATTTACACTGTCACGTAAAACTTTTTATCTAATTGGTTAGATTAAATCCATATCAAATATATATATATATATATATAGATTATAGAAGAATTGATGATTGTAAGGAAAAACAAGTTGGATTCCTAGGGTATTATCAGAAAAGATAATAACTCAAAAAACATGTTAAGAAATTTATCTCGAAAAGCGAAGTGTTTTGATTCAACTTTTGTACAATGAGATCTACACTTAATCTAAATTACACTAGACTTTTTTTTTAGATTAATTTTTTAAGTCGATAACATTGTTATTATATTATTAATAATAATTATAAAAAAAAAGAAAAGAAAAAAGATGCTTATAAGCTTAGTTGTGTGCGCAGTCTTTTGAGGATGCATGGAAGGCTACATGCTCGGCAAGGGAAGTTTCAGGTTTTAGTCCAACCATGCACGTTCCTGATGGCTATGAGTTCTTGCTACAACCTGTAATCTTTAGTGGCCCTTGCAATTCCGAAGCCGTTAATGTCGTGGTAATTACAATTTTAGATTCATAAATTTTCTCATATCGTATTTCATCATTATAGGTCAAATTATTTTTTGGGTCTCAAATATTTTATTAAAATTTTTGTACAACTAGAATCATTAGTACAGATAATTTGAAATATTTTCTTTGATATTGTGGGCTTATATTGGCCCAATAACACGGTACAATCTTTCTTTCAACTAGAAATAAGTTACCCTATCATAGATTTCAATATTTTCATTTTTCTCTTATTTATTTATTTTTTAATATATTGTTATTGAATTGTTAAATTGATATGGTTTATTATAGATAGATGGAAACCTAACAGCACCAAGTCATCCTTCAAAATGGAAGTGCGACGGAAGTAACTGCCGTCAATGGATAGGCTTTATTGAGATCAATGGTCTCTACATTTATGGCTCTGGTACTATTAATGCCCAGGGTACCAAATGGTGGGGTTCCTCCGATGTCAATCACAATAGAAAGGCAAGAAGCCTCCTCTCTCACTTCATTTAATTATTTTTAAAATAATTATCACTGTCACACCATTTTAATTTAAATTTTTTGTACAAAATAATTATTAAATCTTTTTTTTTTGGGCTTTACTAATATAAGTTTCTTTTCTTCTTTTCAGTACCATGGGTCAAAACCAACAGTGAGCGACACTAGATTCTTTGTTTTTAAATTATTTTGTTCCTATGTTTGCATTGTAAGTACTACATAATATTTCATGTTTTTACAGGGGTTCGTAATAGCACATTCCAACAATGTGTATAGCGACCCCGGTCTTTTCCCATTTGATTATTGTATCCGGACTTAGGTTCCGTAGATCTGTCATTGTATAATTGTTGTTGTTGACCCTTATTTTCTCATTTGGAATTATAGAATGTGTTGGGCAGGTTTGTTTCAGGTTGGTTGGGTTTAGAAACCTAGTGTTGCTGTCCAGGTTTTTGGTTTTTCGCTCGAGCGAGGAGTTGTTCGCTCGAGCGAGTGGTTGCGTTTGATTTGGACCTGTAGCTGTGCATTCTTGGCTCGAGCGAGATTTTCTTCGCTCGAGCGAGTTAGTTCGTCCTTCGCTCGAGCAATAGTTCCTTCGCTCGAGCGTGTGTCTTGTTGCAGACCTGAGGGTTTGAGTTCTTCGCTCGATCGAGCTTTCTTTCGCTCGAGCGAGCTTTTGAGTTGTTGGCTCGAGCAAGGCTTCCTTGGCTCGAGCGTAGTTTCTCTGTGTCTGGTCGCTCGAGCGACCAAGTCTTCGCTCGAGCGAGCCTGTCCAGTTTATATACGCAGCAGCGGGTTTTGATCAGTCTTTTCTTATTCTTTTTGGTTCTAAACCCTAGGTCCGACTTCTCTCCCTCAAAACTCATCTTCTCTTTAGGTGTTCATCTACTTCTAGTGTGAATCCATCTTAAGTTCTTTGTAAGAAAGATAGAGGGCGGCTTTGGCTTCATTCTAATCTGAACATTTGGTGATTTGGAGCACATCGGAATTTGGGCATTCATCTCTATCTTCTCCATTCGGGTTATTTTCTTCAAGGTAGGGATTTCCTACTCCATTTTATAGGTTTTGTTCTAAGCTTTGGTAATTTGATATGTTGGGGATACTTTGGTAAATTTTGGGAAAAACCCTAGTTGTATTATTGAATTAATTTGTATAAGTAATTCATGGAATTGGGAAAAGATGGTTAAATTCATGGAATTGGGGAATTCATTGGTCAAATAGCATAATTTGGTAATTGGAATTATTTGTCTATCGAATTGTTGACATAGTTATTTCCAGTTTAGAAATAACTGTTTTGGGCTATCGGTGGAGGATAGTCGTGATTGTTGTAGACATTGCATGTGGATTAGGAATAACTGAAACTAATCACATTGGTTAAGTCATTAATTTTGACTATGGCATTGATACAGAAATTACGTGTATTGATTGAGCATTGCATTTGCATACATTGATTGTGTGTGGGAGGAGATAGGGGATGTACTCCACGGTTTAGGGGAAGATAGGGGATGGACCTCTAAACCGGATTTTGTTTGGGAGGAGATAGGGGATGGACTCCATTAGCATCACTTTTATGTGTGCTTATTTATATAGAAGTGTTTTATTGATACAGCACTAAAATGTGTATCAATCTGGAAGTATGAAGTGTTTGATTTGAGCTTGAGTCTCATTTGTTTGTTGATATTGGAAAGTAAAACGTATCTTTGGCAATAGTGTCATGAAACTGTAAAATGAAGTAATTGATTATCTTGGTTAACCATCTGTTGAATGCTATTGCTTTATTCATTGCTTATATGTGGTTTAGTATATTTCTACTGGGCTGTGGCTCACCTTTTATGGGAACATCATTTTCAGGTTCAGGTGATAAACTACCTCCAAGGACTTAGCTTGGGAGGGTTTGGGCTTCTGGATTGAAGAAGACTACCTTTAGTTAATAGCTTTTATTTATTAGTACATGTAAACATTCAAGCCTAGGGCTTTTCTTGTAATGAGATTAGAACTCATATTTTTGAATCCAAGTGTTGGCTTGGAAAGATGTAAGCCTGTAGGGCATTTTATTCGATGTTACATGTAATGCTTTATTTAGTAATACTCTGATGAATGAATTAATAAATGGTCTTCTTTAAATAATGCATGTCAATGATAATTAATGGGTTAATTTGTAGGGCGTTACAACTTGGTATCAGAGCGTACCGGGTTTGAATACTTTGGGTACGTGGGAAGTGATTAGTATCACATTGGGTTCGTCTCGTTTGATAGAGACGTAGTGTAATGTTATATGCTTATGTGATAACATGTTTATGTGATTATGTGGGTATGGAATGTAGTTTCTAGGATGTTGATTGGACCCTTGAGTTTCTAGTAGTCTTGTTGGAAAGGCACTTGATCACTGCTGCTTCCAACCGGAACTATAGTAACGCATTGGGACTATCATTATCCGGGAATGAAATTCGTAGGTGCTTATGTGATTATGTGCTTACGTGGAATGAATTATTGTTGTCCATTGCATTAGGACGCGAGTGTTTAGCTTCGGCACATTTATTAATGTGCTAATGTCTTTGTTTCCTTTATTAGGATGTCAGGACGAGGACGAGGACGCGGTAGGCGTGGTAGGCCGGGTAGGCAGGAGGTGCCTGTGCCAGAAGAGATTCCGGCAGTTCAAGAGGGAATTGGCCAGGCTAATGTGGCCGAGCCAGTAGGCCAGCAGGCTATGGGCGCTTTAGCTCGAGAGATAGCAGGAGCATTCAGGGAGTCAGTAGGCATTCTCAGAGCTGAGAATCAAGTTCAGGTTGTTGCTGCTGATGCAGGACCTTCCTTTCTAAAGAGGGAGTTCTTCCGGTCTAATCCGGATGAATTTGTGGGTGATCCAAAAGAGCCGCTTAAGGCAGATGAATGGCTCGAACAGACAACGAAGACGTTTGAGATGCTTGGCATCGAAGACGAGGGGTTGAAAGTGACCTTGGCATCTTTCCAGTTGAAGGGGGATGCGGGTCAGTGGTGGAAGTTTACTAAGGGGCGTATAGGAGGTACGTGGGAGGCTTTTGTGAATGCTTTCCAGGAGAAGTTCTTATCTCCAGCTGTCAGGGAGAAGCTGCGAGACCAGTTTTGTCAGCTTAAGCAGTCGAGTTCTTCAGTGGCCGAGTTTGAGGCTGCATTTACTAGTTTGTCCAGGTTTGCACCTGAGTTGGTGGCGTCTGAGGAACGCCGTTGTATTGAGTTTGAGAAGAAGTTGAGGCGTGGCCTCAAGCTGAGAGTTGGGGGAACTATGATTCGGGATTATGGGCGTATGGTTGATGCTGCAGCCCACATGGAGATTATGATGCAGGAGGAGGAGGAATGACAGAAGGGCTCCAAGAGGAGTCAGGATGGTCAGAGTGATGGTAGGAGACAGAAGGATTTTAATCCTCAGCAGTCTCAGGGTAGCATTTCTAGATCGACTTTTCCTGTGCCGAGTGTTAGTTCGGGGAAAGGCAGTCAGGGAGACATTACCTGTTTCAAGTGTGGCCAACTGGGCCACAAGTCTCCAGTTTGTCCTCAGAGGGGAGGAGTTCAGAGAGCAGCATCTTCTTCGGCTCGATCTCAGAGCCAAAGTCAGGGTAGAGGTCAGCCACTCTCGTGTTATCAGTGTGGTCAGCCAGGGCATATGAAGAGGTATTGCCCGCAGTTGGGTGGTACACCTGGTGCATCTGGTTTGAGGCCGATTCAGGGTCAGCAGCCAGCTCAGTCAGGTCAGGCCTCGAGGGCCAATCAGGGGGCTTCATCGTCCCAGTCAGTGCAGCAATCTTATGCTCCTAGGGGTGAGCAGGTGGATCAGAGGTCGCCTGGGCGCGTGTATGCTGTTACCGCGCAGGATCTTGTGCCGGCACCATCAGTTGTGAGAGGTACCTTTTTGTTTTGCAACTCGGTTGCTAATGTTTTGATTGATACGGGTGCATCTCATTCCTTTGTGTCTGCTGCATTTGCATCTGTTTTGGAGTTGGAATTAGCACAGCTAGCATCTCCTATTTGTGTAGTGTCACCTCTTGGGGGTGAATTGATTTTGAAACAAGGCGTTAGGGGTTGTGATATAGAGGTTGATTATCATAGAATCCCATTTTCCTTTGTAGTTATGCCTATGAGGGGTTTCGATGTTATTTTGGGTATGGACTGGTTATCGTCATACCGGGCAGTTATTGATTGCTACCGCCAGAGGGTCACTTGTTGTACCGTGAGCGGAGAGTATTTTCATTTTCTGGGAGACCAGGTTGGTGATGTGTTGCCACCGGGGTATGTTCCGCGAGGACGGAGTGAGCTTAGTGGTCTACTTGCTAACCTTTCGATTCGTGAGGATGTTGAGACTCAGATTGTGTTGCCAAGGGTGGTTTGTGAGTACTCGGACGTTTTTCCCGAGGATCTTGTTGGTTTGCCACCGCATCGAGAGATTGAGTTCTCTATTGACCTGGTGCCCGGCACGGCGCCGATTTCTATGGCACCTTATCGTTTTGCCCCAGCCGAGTTAGTTGAGTTGAAGATTCAGCTCCAGGAGTTGCTAGACAAGGGTTTTATACGTCCTAGTGTTTCGCCGTGGGGAGCACCAGCCCTCTTTGTTAAAAAGAAAGGTGGTGCTTTGAGACTGTGTATAGATTACCGAAAATTGAATCGGGCTACGGTTAAGAATAAATACCCTATGCCTCGTATAGATGATCTGTTTGACCAGTTGAAGGGTTCCCGTTGTTTCTCTAAGATAGACTTGAGATCAGGTTACCACCAGTTGAGGGTCAGAGAGGAGGATATTCCGAAGACGGCATTCCCTACGCGGTATGGCCATTATGAGTTTCTGGTAATGCCATTTGGACTCACCAATGCACCGGCAGTCTTTATGGACTTGATGAACCGGATCTTCCGGGAATTCTTGGATCGGTTTGTAGTTGTTTTTGTGGACGACATCCTTATCTATTCGCCTTCTGAGGAGGAGCATGAGTCACACTTGAGGGTGGTGCTTGAGTTACTTAGAGCTCATAGGCTGTATGCCAAGTTTGGGAAGTGTGAGTTCTGGCTGAGGGAAGTCAAATTCTTAGGCCACGTGGTATCCGGGGAAGGAGTGTCTGTTGATACATCTAAGGTGGAGGCAGTGCAGGATTGGGCACAGCCTAAGAGTGTATTTGAGATCCGCAGTTTTCTGGGATTAGCTGGGTATTACCGTCGGTTTGTGAAAGATTTCTCCAGGATAGCGTCACCGTTGACTAGACTGACTCGGAAGGGAGTCAAATTTGTATGGAGTGAGACTTGTGAAAAGTCGTTTCAGGAGTTGAAAGTTAGACTGACCACCGCTCCAGTATTGATTATTCCAGAGAGAGGGTTGGGTTATACAGTCTATTGTGACGCCTCACGAGAGGGTCTGGGTTGTGTGTTAATGCAAGAGGGGAAAGTAGTTGCCTATGGCTCACGTCAGTTGAAAATTCACGAGCAGAATTACCCTACGCATGATCTAGAGTTAGCAGCTGTGATATTTGCCTTGAAGATTTGGAGGCATTATCTTTATGGTGAGAAATTTGAGGTATTCTCGGATCATAAGAGTCTGAAATACTTGTTTACACAGAAAGATTTGAACTTGAGGCAGAGGAGGTGGATGGAGTTCATAGAGGATTATGACTTTGAGTTGCATTACCATCCGGGAAAGGCCAATGTGGTGGCCGATGCCCTTAGCAGAAAACCTGTTAGTGTCATAGCTAGTATAGCTATCCGAGAATGGGAGATGTTGGGTGCACTTGGGGAGTTTGATTTATTTCTGGGCGAATCCGTTGAGGCTGCGGCCTTGTTTTCTGTTATTGCACAGCCTTCACTTGTGACTCGAGTGTTAGAGGCTCAGAGAGGTGACTTTAAGGTAGAATCTCTCCGTGAGAATATTTCCTGTGGGAAGGTTGAGAAGGGTTTGACGGTATATTCCGACCTGAGTGTGAGATACCGAGACCGTCTGTTTGTGCCGAAGTCTTGCCGAGAGGAGGTACTCCGAGAGTTTCATCATTCACGTCTTGCGGTGCATCCGGGGGGCACTAAGATGTATCGGGATTTGGGTCGCCAGTTCTGGTGGCGGGGTATGAAGAGAGATGTGGCAGCTTTCGTATCTAAGTGCCTTACTTGTCAGCAAGTGAAGGCTGAACATCAGAGGCCAGCAGGTTTGTTGCAACCCTTGCCTATTGCTGAGTGGAAGTGGGAACACGTCACTATGGACTTCGTTGTGGGTCTTCCGAGGACTCAGCGGGGTAGTGATGCTATTTGGGTGGTTGTAGACCGGTTGACTAAGTCGGCGCACTTCATTCCTATGCGCGTGAGAGATTCGGTAGATCATCTTGCCGACTTGTACATTCGGGACATAGTGAGGTTACACGGGATTCCAGTGACGATTGTTTCGGATAGAGATCCTCGTTTTACTGCCAGGTTATGGCAGAGTTTACAGAGTGCCTTAGGCACTAAGTTGACCTTTAGCACGGCTTATCATCCTCAGACTGACGGACAGTCCGAGCGTACTATTCAGATACTTGAGGATATGCTTCGGGGTTGTGTTCTAGACTTTAGTGGGTCGTGGGAGAAGCACTTGCCGTTGGTAGAGTTTGCCTACAACAACAGTTTCCAGTCTAGTATCTGTATGGCACCATTTGAGGCCTTGTATGGCCGACCGTGTAGATCTCCTGTTTGTTGGGCTGAGGTGGGTGATGCACCTCTGTTGGGTCCGGAGTTGGTGAGGGAAACGACGGAGAAAGTTGAACTTATCCGTAAGAGGCTTGTTACAGCACAGAGTCGTCAGAAATCGTATGCCGACCGTAGGAGAAGACCTTTGGTGTTTGAGGTGGGTGATCATGTCTTTCTGAAAATATCACCTAGACGGGGTTTGATGAGGTTTGGGAGGAGTGGGAAGTTGTCCCCTCGGTTCATTGGTCCGTTCGAGATCCTTGAGAGGATTGGCGAGGCTGCTTATCGTTTAGCTTTGCCGCCGCAGTTGTCCGGAGTACATGACGTGTTTCATGTGAGTATGCTTCGGAAGTATGAGCCGGATCCATCACATGTGTTGGATTGGACCGATTTAGTGGTTGATGAGGATGTCTCGTATGAGGAGAGACCGGTTCGGGTATTGGATAGGCGGGATCAAGTTTTACGAGGCAAGACCATCCCTTTGGTAAAAGTATTGTGGAAACATCATGGAGTGGAGGAAGCCACTTGGGAGCGTGAATTGGAAGTCCGCGAAAAATACCCGGACATGTTTATTCATTTGTAATCTTGTATTTAGATTTTGTAATATTGTTGAACTTAAGAGCTTTACATATGTCTTAAGTTGTAAAACGTTGAGTATGTTTTGGTAAATGGGTGTATCTTGAAACTTGCTTCATTATAGAAGTTTAGTATAGCATTGCATATGTTGATTACATTGCTGAGTGTGTTATATATATCATGCAATTGAATATGATATGGGGATTGTTAACATTGAAAGGAAAATGCATAATAATGATACAGGTTGAGATATATGTTGTGTTATATATTTAATATGAGATGCCTCTTGATAAAGAGATGAAATGACCAGTTTTGGTCAAGATGGTTACTAATGAATTGTTAAAAAAAAAAAATCTGTTTTCAAAAACTTATGCTTAATTTCGGGGACGAAATTCTTTGAAGGGGGGAGGTTATAGCGACCCCGGTCTTTTCCCATTTGATTATTGTATCCGGACTTAGGTTCCGTAGATCTGTCATTGTATAATTGTTGTTGTTGACCCTTATTTTCTCATTTGGAATTATAGGATGTGTTGGGCAGGTTTGTTTCAGGTTGGTTGGGTTTAGAAACCTAGTGTTGCTGTCCAGGTTTTTGGTTCTTCGCTCGAGCGAGGAGTTGTTCGCTCGAGCGAGTGGTTGCGTTTGATTTGGACCTGTAGCTGTGCATTCTTGGCTCGAGCGAGATTTTCTTCGCTCGAGCGAGTTAGTTCGTCCTTCGCTCGAGCAATAGTTCCTTCGCTCGAGCGTGTGTCTTGTTGCAGACCTGAGGGTTTGAGTTCTTCGCTCGATCGAGCTTTCTTTCGCTCGAGCGAGCTTTTGAGTTGTTGGCTCGAGCAAGGCTTCCTTGGCTCGAGCGTAGTTTCTCTGTGTCTGGTCGCTTGAGCGACCAAGTCTTCGCTCGAGCGAGCCTGTCCAGTTTATATACGCAGCAGCGGGTTTTGATCAGTCTTTTCTTATTCTTTTTGGTTCTAAACCCTAGGTCCGACTTCTCTCCCTCAAAACTCATCTTCTCTTTAGGTGTTCATCTACTTCTAGTGTGAATCCATCTTAAGTTCTTTGTAAGAAAGATAGAGGGCGGCTTTGGCTTCATTCTAATCTGAACATTTGGTGATTTGGAGCACATCGGAATTTGGGCATTCATCTCTATCTTCTCCATTCGGGTTATTTTCTTCAAGGTAGGGATTTCCTACTCCATTTTATAGGTTTTGTTCTAAGCTTTGGTAATTTGATATGTTGGGGATACTTTGGTAAATTTTGGGAAAAACCCTAGTTGTATTATTGAATTAATTTGTATAAGTAATTCATGGAATTGGGAAAAGATGGTTAAATTCATGGAATTGGGGAATTCATTGGTCAAATAGCATAATTTGGTAATTGGAATTATTTGTCTATCGAATTGTTGACATAGTTATTTCCAGTTTAGAAATAACTGTTTTGGGCTATCGGTGGAGGATAGTCGTGATTGTTGTAGACATTGCATGTGGATTAGGAATAACTGAAACTAATCACATTGGTTAAGTCATTAATTTTGACTATGGCATTGATACAGAAATTACGTGTATTGATTGAGCATTGCATTTGCATACATTGATTGTGTGTGGGAGGAGATAGGGGATGTACTCCACGGTTTAGGGGAAGATAGGGGATGGACCTCTAAACCGGATTTTGTTTGGGAGGAGATAGGGGATGGACTCCATTAGCATCACTTTTATGTGTGCTTATTTATATAGAAGTGTTTTATTGATACAGCACTAAAATGTGTATCAATCTGGAAGTATGAAGTGTTTGATTTGAGCTTGAGTCTCATTTGTTTGTTGATATTGGAAAGTAAAACGTATCTTTGGCAATAGTGTCATGAAACTGTAAAATGAAGTAATTGATTATCTTGGTTAACCATCTGTTGAATGCTATTGCTTTATTCATTGCTTATATGTGGTTTAGTATATTTCTACTGGGCTGTGGCTCACCTTTTATGGGAACATCATTTTCAGGTTCAGGTGATAAACTACCTCCAAGGACTTAGCTTGGGAGGGTTTGGGCTTCTGGATTGAAGAAGACTACCTTTAGTTAATAGCTTTTATTTATTAGTACATGTAAACATTCAAGCCTAGGGCTTTTCTTGTAATGAGATTAGAACTCATATTTTTGAATCCAAGTGTTGGCTTGGAAAGATGTAAGCCTGTAGGGCATTTTATTCGATGTTACATGTAATGCTTTATTTAGTAATACTCTGATGAATGAATTAATAAATGGTCTTCTTTAAATAATGCATGTCAATGATAATTAATGGGTTAATTTGTAGGGCGTTACAACTTGGTATCAGAGCGTACCGGGTTTGAATACTTTGGGTACGTGGGAAGTGATTAGTATCACATTGGGTTCGTCTCGTTTGATAGAGACGTAGTGTAATGTTATATGCTTATGTGATAACATGTTTATGTGATTATGTGGGTATGGAATGTAGTTTCTAGGATGTTGATTGGACCCTTGAGTTTCTAGTAGTCTTGTTGGAAAGGCACTTGATCACTGCTGCTTCCAACCGGAACTATAGTAACGCATTGGGACTATCATTATCCGGGAATGAAATTCGTAGGTGCTTATGTGATTATGTGCTTACGTGGAATGAATTATTGTTGTCCATTGCATTAGGACGCGAGTGTTTAGCTTCGGCACATTTATTAATGTGCTAATGTCTTTGTTTCCTTTATTAGGATGTCAGGACGAGGACGAGGACGCGGTAGGCGTGGTAGGCCGGGTAGGCAGGAGGTGCCTGTGCCAGAAGAGATTCCGGCAGTTCAAGAGGGAATTGGCCAGGCTAATGTGGCCGAGCCAGTAGGCCAGCAGGCTATGGGCGCTTTAGCTCGAGAGATAGCAGGAGCATTCAGGGAGTCAGTAGGCATTCTCAGAGCTGAGAATCAAGTTCAGGTTGTTGCTGCTGATGCAGGACCTTCCTTTCTAAAGAGGGAGTTCTTCCGGTCTAATCCGGATGAATTTGTGGGTGATCCAAAAGAGCCGCTTAAGGCAGATGAATGGCTCGAACAGACAACGAAGACGTTTGAGATGCTTGGCATCGAAGACGAGGGGTTGAAAGTGACCTTGGCATCTTTCCAGTTGAAGGGGGATGCGGGTCAGTGGTGGAAGTTTACTAAGGGGCGTATAGGAGGTACGTGGGAGGCTTTTGTGAATGCTTTCCAGGAGAAGTTCTTATCTCCAGCTGTCAGGGAGAAGCTGCGAGACCAGTTTTGTCAGCTTAAGCAGTCGAGTTCTTCAGTGGCCGAGTTTGAGGCTGCATTTACTAGTTTGTCCAGGTTTGCACCTGAGTTGGTGGCGTCTGAGGAACGCCGTTGTATTGAGTTTGAGAAGAAGTTGAGGCGTGGCCTCAAGCTGAGAGTTGGGGGAACTATGATTCGGGATTATGGGCGTATGGTTGATGCTGCAGCCCACATGGAGATTATGATGCAGGAGGAGGAGGAATGACAGAAGGGCTCCAAGAGGAGTCAGGATGGTCAGAGTGATGGTAGGAGACAGAAGGATTTTAATCCTCAGCAGTCTCAGGGTAGCATTTCTAGATCGACTTTTCCTGTGCCGAGTGTTAGTTCGGGGAAAGGCAGTCAGGGAGACATTACCTGTTTCAAGTGTGGCCAACTGGGCCACAAGTCTCCAGTTTGTCCTCAGAGGGGAGGAGTTCAGAGAGCAGCATCTTCTTCGGCTCGATCTCAGAGCCAAAGTCAGGGTAGAGGTCAGCCACTCTCGTGTTATCAGTGTGGTCAGCCAGGGCATATGAAGAGGTATTGCCCGCAGTTGGGTGGTACACCTGGTGCATCTGGTTTGAGGCCGATTCAGGGTCAGCAGCCAGCTCAGTCAGGTCAGGCCTCGAGGGCCAATCAGGGGGCTTCATCGTCCCAGTCAGTGCAGCAATCTTATGCTCCTAGGGGTGAGCAGGTGGATCAGAGGTCGCCTGGGCGCGTGTATGCTGTTACCGCGCAGGATCTTGTGCCGGCACCATCAGTTGTGAGAGGTACCTTTTTGTTTTGCAACTCGGTTGCTAATGTTTTGATTGATACGGGTGCATCTCATTCCTTTGTGTCTGCTGCATTTGCATCTGTTTTGGAGTTGGAATTAGCACAGCTAGCATCTCCTATTTGTGTAGTGTCACCTCTTGGGGGTGAATTGATTTTGAAACAAGGCGTTAGGGGTTGTGATATAGAGGTTGATTATCATAGAATCCCATTTTCCTTTGTAGTTATGCCTATGAGGGGTTTCGATGTTATTTTGGGTATGGACTGGTTATCGTCATACCGGGCAGTTATTGATTGCTACCGCCAGAGGGTCACTTGTTGTACCGTGAGCGGAGAGTATTTTCATTTTCTGGGAGACCAGGTTGGTGATGTGTTGCCACCGGGGTATGTTCCGCGAGGACGGAGTGAGCTTAGTGGTCTACTTGCTAACCTTTCGATTCGTGAGGATGTTGAGACTCAGATTGTGTTGCCAAGGGTGGTTTGTGAGTACTCGGACGTTTTTCCCGAGGATCTTGTTGGTTTGCCACCGCATCGAGAGATTGAGTTCTCTATTGACCTGGTGCCCGGCACGGCGCCGATTTCTATGGCACCTTATCGTTTTGCCCCAGCCGAGTTAGTTGAGTTGAAGATTCAGCTCCAGGAGTTGCTAGACAAGGGTTTTATACGTCCTAGTGTTTCGCCGTGGGGAGCACCAGCCCTCTTTGTTAAAAAGAAAGGTGGTGCTTTGAGACTGTGTATAGATTACCGAAAATTGAATCGGGCTACGGTTAAGAATAAATACCCTATGCCTCGTATAGATGATCTGTTTGACCAGTTGAAGGGTTCCCGTTGTTTCTCTAAGATAGACTTGAGATCAGGTTACCACCAGTTGAGGGTCAGAGAGGAGGATATTCCGAAGACGGCATTCCCTACGCGGTATGGCCATTATGAGTTTCTGGTAATGCCATTTGGACTCACCAATGCACCGGCAGTCTTTATGGACTTGATGAACCGGATCTTCCGGGAATTCTTGGATCGGTTTGTAGTTGTTTTTGTGGACGACATCCTTATCTATTCGCCTTCTGAGGAGGAGCATGAGTCACACTTGAGGGTGGTGCTTGAGTTACTTAGAGCTCATAGGCTGTATGCCAAGTTTGGGAAGTGTGAGTTCTGGCTGAGGGAAGTCAAATTCTTAGGCCACGTGGTATCCGGGGAAGGAGTGTCTGTTGATACATCTAAGGTGGAGGCAGTGCAGGATTGGGCACAGCCTAAGAGTGTATTTGAGATCCGCAGTTTTCTGGGATTAGCTGGGTATTACCGTCGGTTTGTGAAAGATTTCTCCAGGATAGCGTCACCGTTGACTAGACTGACTCGGAAGGGAGTCAAATTTGTATGGAGTGAGACTTGTGAAAAGTCGTTTCAGGAGTTGAAAGTTAGACTGACCACCGCTCCAGTATTGATTATTCCAGAGAGAGGGTTGGGTTATACAGTCTATTGTGACGCCTCACGAGAGGGTCTGGGTTGTGTGTTAATGCAAGAGGGGAAAGTAGTTGCCTATGGCTCACGTCAGTTGAAAATTCACGAGCAGAATTACCCTACGCATGATCTAGAGTTAGCAGCTGTGATATTTGCCTTGAAGATTTGGAGGCATTATCTTTATGGTGAGAAATTTGAGGTATTCTCGGATCATAAGAGTCTGAAATACTTGTTTACACAGAAAGATTTGAACTTGAGGCAGAGGAGGTGGATGGAGTTCATAGAGGATTATGACTTTGAGTTGCATTACCATCCGGGAAAGGCCAATGTGGTGGCCGATGCCCTTAGCAGAAAACCTGTTAGTGTCATAGCTAGTATAGCTATCCGAGAATGGGAGATGTTGGGTGCACTTGGGGAGTTTGATTTATTTCTGGGCGAATCCGTTGAGGCTGCGGCCTTGTTTTCTGTTATTGCACAGCCTTCACTTGTGACTCGAGTGTTAGAGGCTCAGAGAGGTGACTTTGAGGTAGAATCTCTCCGTGAGAATATTTCCTGTGGGAAGGTTGAGAAGGGTTTGACGGTATATTCCGACCTGAGTGTGAGATACCGAGACCGTCTGTTTGTGCCGAAGTCTTGCCGAGAGGAGGTACTCCGAGAGTTTCATCATTCACGTCTTGCGGTGCATCCGGGGGGCACTAAGATGTATCGGGATTTGGGTCGCCAGTTCTGGTGGCGGGGTATGAAGAGAGATGTGGCAGCTTTCGTATCTAAGTGCCTTACTTGTCAGCAAGTGAAGGCTGAACATCAGAGGCCAGCGGGTTTGTTGCAACCCTTGCCTATTGCTGAGTGGAAGTGGGAACACGTCACTATGGACTTCGTTGTGGGTCTTCCGAGGACTCAGCGGGGTAGTGATGCTATTTGGGTGGTTGTAGACCGGTTGACTAAGTCGGCGCACTTCATTCCTATGCGCGTGAGAGATTCGGTAGATCATCTTGCCGACTTGTACATTCGGGACATAGTGAGGTTACACGGGATTCCAGTGACGATTGTTTCGGATAGAGATCCTCGTTTTACTGCCAGGTTATGGCAGAGTTTACAGAGTGCCTTAGGCACTAAGTTGACCTTTAGCACGGCTTATCATCCTCAGACTGACGGACAGTCCGAGCGTACTATTCAGATACTTGAGGATATGCTTCGGGGTTGTGTTCTAGACTTTAGTGGGTCGTGGGAGAAGCACTTGCCGTTGGTAGAGTTTGCCTACAACAACAGTTTCCAGTCTAGTATCGGTATGGCACCATTTGAGGCCTTGTATGGCCGACCGTGTAGATCTCCTGTTTGTTGGGCTGAGGTGGGTGATGCACCTCTGTTGGGTCCGGAGTTGGTGAGGGAAACGACGGAGAAAGTTGAACTTATCCGTAAGAGGCTTGTTACAGCACAGAGTCGTCAGAAATCGTATGCCGACCGTAGGAGAAGACCTTTGGTGTTTGAGGTGGGTGATCATGTCTTTCTGAAAATATCACCTAGACGGGGTTTGATGAGGTTTGGGAGGAGTGGGAAGTTGTCCCCTCGGTTCATTGGTCCGTTCGAGATCCTTGAGAGGATTGGCGAGGCTGCTTATCGTTTAGCTTTGCCGCCGCAGTTGTCCGGAGTACATGACGTGTTTCATGTGAGTATGCTTCGGAAGTATGAGCCGGATCCATCACATGTGTTGGATTGGACCGATTTAGTGGTTGATGAGGATGTCTCGTATGAGGAGAGACCGGTTCGGGTATTGGATAGGCGGGATCAAGTTTTACGAGGCAAGACCATCCCTTTGGTAAAAGTATTGTGGAAACATCATGGAGTGGAGGAAGCCACTTGGGAGCGTGAATTGGAAGTCCGCGAAAAATACCCGGACATGTTTATTCATTTGTAATCTTGTATTTAGATTTTGTAATATTGTTGAACTTAAGAGCTTTACATATGTCTTAAGTTGTAAAACGTTGAGTATGTTTTGGTAAATGGGTGTATCTTGAAACTTGCTTCATTATAGAAGTTTAGTATAGCATTGCATATGTTGATTACATTGCTGAGTGTGTTATATATATCATGCAATTGAATATGATATGGGGATTGTTAACATTGAAAGGAAAATGCATAATAATGATACAGGTTGAGATATATGTTGTGTTATATATTTAATATGAGATGCCTCTTGATAAAGAGATGAAATGACCAGTTTTGGTCAAGATGGTTACTAATGAATTGTTAAAAAAAAAAAATCTGTTTTCAAAAACTTATGCTTAATTTCGGGGACGAAATTCTTTGAAAGGGGGAGGTTATAGCGACCCCGGTCTTTTCCCATTTGATTATTGTATCCGGACTTAGGTTCCGTAGATCTGTCATTGTATAATTGTTGTTGTTGACCCTTATTTTCTCATTTGGAATTATAGGATGTGTTGGGCAGGTTTGTTTCAGGTTGGTTGGGTTTAGAAACCTAGTGTTGCTGTCCAGGTTTTTGGTTCTTCGCTCGAGCGAGGAGTTGTTCGCTCGAGCGAGTGGTTGCGTTTGATTTGGACCTGTAGCTGTGCATTCTTGGCTCGAGCGAGATTTTCTTCGCTCGAGCGAGTTAGTTCGTCCTTCGCTCGAGCAATAGTTCCTTCGCTCGAGCGTGTGTCTTGTTGCAGACCTGAGGGTTTGAGTTCTTCGCTCGATCGAGCTTTCTTTCGCTCGAGCGAGCTTTTGAGTTGTTGGCTCGAGCAAGGCTTCCTTGGCTCGAGCGTAGTTTCTCTGTGTCTGGTCGCTCGAGCGACCAAGTCTTCGCTCGAGCGAGCCTGTCCAGTTTATATACGCAGCAGCGGGTTTTGATCAGTCTTTTCTTATTCTTTTTGGTTCTAAACCCTAGGTCCGACTTCTCTCCCTCAAAACTCATCTTCTCTTTAGGTGTTCATCTACTTCTAGTGTGAATCCATCTTAAGTTCTTTGTAAGAAAGATAGAGGGCGGCTTTGGCTTCATTCTAATCTGAACATTTGGTGATTTGGAGCACATCGGAATTTGGGCATTCATCTCTATCTTCTCCATTCGGGTTATTTTCTTCAAGGTAGGGATTTCCTACTCCATTTTATAGGTTTTGTTCTAAGCTTTGGTAATTTGATATGTTGGGGATACTTTGGTAAATTTTGGGAAAAACCCTAGTTGTATTATTGAATTAATTTGTATAAGTAATTCATGGAATTGGGAAAAGATGGTTAAATTCATGGAATTGGGGAATTCATTGGTCAAATAGCATAATTTGGTAATTGGAATTATTTGTCTATCGAATTGTTGACATAGTTATTTCCAGTTTAGAAATAACTGTTTTGGGCTATCGGTGGAGGATAGTCGTGATTGTTGTAGACATTGCATGTGGATTAGGAATAACTGAAACTAATCACATTGGTTAAGTCATTAATTTTGACTATGGCATTGATACAGAAATTACGTGTATTGATTGAGCATTGCATTTGCATACATTGATTGTGTGTGGGAGGAGATAGGGGATGTACTCCACGGTTTAGGGGAAGATAGGGGATGGACCTCTAAACCGGATTTTGTTTGGGAGGAGATAGGGGATGGACTCCATTAGCATCACTTTTATGTGTGCTTATTTATATAGAAGTGTTTTATTGATACAGCACTAAAATGTGTATCAATCTGGAAGTATGAAGTGTTTGATTTGAGCTTGAGTCTCATTTGTTTGTTGATATTGGAAAGTAAAACGTATCTTTGGCAATAGTGTCATGAAACTGTAAAATGAAGTAATTGATTATCTTGGTTAACCATCTGTTGAATGCTATTGCTTTATTCATTGCTTATATGTGGTTTAGTATATTTCTACTGGGCTGTGGCTCACCCTTTATGGGAACATCATTTTCAGGTTCAGGTGATAAACTACCTCCAAGGACTTAGCTTGGGAGGGTTTGGGCTTCTGGATTGAAGAAGACTACCTTTAGTTAATAGCTTTTATTTATTAGTACATGTAAACATTCAAGCCTAGGGCTTTTCTTGTAATGAGATTAGAACTCATATTTTTGAATCCAAGTGTTGGCTTGGAAAGATGTAAGCCTGTAGGGCATTTTATTCGATGTTACATGTAATGCTTTATTTAGTAATACTCTGATGAATGAATTAATAAATGGTCTTCTTTAAATAATGCATGTCAATGATAATTAATGGGTTAATTTGTAGGGCGTTACAACTTGGTATCAGAGCGTACCGGGTTTGAATACTTTGGGTACGTGGGAAGTGATTAGTATCACATTGGGTTCGTCTCGTTTGATAGAGACGTAGTGTAATGTTATATGCTTATGTGATAACATGTTTATGTGATTATGTGGGTATGGAATGTAGTTTCTAGGATGTTGATTGGACCCTTGAGTTTCTAGTAGTCTTGTTGGAAAGGCACTTGATCACTGCTGCTTCCAACCGGAACTATAGTAACGCATTGGGACTATCATTATCCGGGAATGAAATTCGTAGGTGCTTATGTGATTATGTGCTTACGTGGAATGAATTATTGTTGTCCATTGCATTAGGACGCGAGTGTTTAGCTTCGGCACATTTATTAATGTGCTAATGTCTTTGTTTCCTTTATTAGGATGTCAGGACGAGGACGAGGACGCGGTAGGCGTGGTAGGCCGGGTAGGCAGGAGGTGCCTGTGCCAGAAGAGATTCCGGCAGTTCAAGAGGGAATTGGCCAGGCTAATGTGGCCGAGCCAGTAGGCCAGCAGGCTATGGGCGCTTTAGCTCGAGAGATAGCAGGAGCATTCAGGGAGTCAGTAGGCATTCTCAGAGCTGAGAATCAAGTTCAGGTTGTTGCTGCTGATGCAGGACCTTCCTTTCTAAAGAGGGAGTTCTTCCGGTCTAATCCGGATGAATTTGTGGGTGATCCAAAAGAGCCGCTTAAGGCAGATGAATGGCTCGAACAGACAACGAAGACGTTTGAGATGCTTGGCATCGAAGACGAGGGGTTGAAAGTGACCTTGGCATCTTTCCAGTTGAAGGGGGATGCGGGTCAGTGGTGGAAGTTTACTAAGGGGCGTATAGGAGGTACGTGGGAGGCTTTTGTGAATGCTTTCCAGGAGAAGTTCTTATCTCCAGCTGTCAGGGAGAAGCTGCGAGACCAGTTTTGTCAGCTTAAGCAGTCGAGTTCTTCAGTGGCCGAGTTTGAGGCTGCATTTACTAGTTTGTCCAGGTTTGCACCTGAGTTGGTGGCGTCTGTGGAACGCCGTTGTATTGAGTTTGAGAAGAAGTTGAGGCGTGGCCTCAAGCTGAGAGTTGGGGGAACTATGATTCGGGATTATGGGCGTATGGTTGATGCTGCAGCCCACATGGAGATTATGATGCAGGAGGAGGAGGAATGACAGAAGGGCTCCAAGAGGAGTCAGGATGGTCAGAGTGATGGTAGGAGACAGAAGGATTTTAATCCTCAGCAGTCTCAGGGTAGCATTTCTAGATCGACTTTTCCTGTGCCGAGTGTTAGTTCGGGGAAAGGCAGTCAGGGAGACATTACCTGTTTCAAGTGTGGCCAACTGGGCCACAAGTCTCCAGTTTGTCCTCAGAGGGGAGGAGTTCAGAGAGCAGCATCTTCTTCGGCTCGATCTCAGAGCCAAAGTCAGGGTAGAGGTCAGCCACTCTCGTGTTATCAGTGTGGTCAGCCAGGGCATATGAAGAGGTATTGCCCGCAGTTGGGTGGTACACCTGGTGCATCTGGTTTGAGGCCGATTCAGGGTCAGCAGCCAGCTCAGTCAGGTCAGGCCTCGAGGGCCAATCAGGGGGCTTCATCGTCCCAGTCAGTGCAGCAATCTTATGCTCCTAGGGGTGAGCAGGTGGATCAGAGGTCGTCTGGGCGCGTGTATGCTGTTACCGCGCAGGATCTTGTGCCGGCACCATCAGTTGTGAGAGGTACCTTTTTGTTTTGCAACTCGGTTGCTAATGTTTTGATTGATACGGGTGCATCTCATTCCTTTGTGTCTGCTACATTTGCATCTGTTTTGGAGTTGGAATTAGCACAGCTAGCATCTCCTATTTGTGTAGTGTCACCTCTTGGGGGTGAATTGATTTTGAAACAAGGCGTTAGGGGTTGTGATATAGAGGTTGATTATCATAGAATCCCATTTTCCTTTGTAGTTATGCCTATGAGGGGTTTCGATGTTATTTTGGGTATGGACTGGTTATCGTCATACCGGGCAGTTATTGATTGCTACCGCCAGAGGGTCACTTGTTGTACCGTGAGCGGAGAGTATTTTCATTTTCTGGGAGACCAGGTTGGTGATGTGTTGCCACCGGGGTATGTTCCGCGAGGA
The DNA here is from genome assembly GCF_055761805.1 of Camellia sinensis. Lineage (NCBI taxonomy): Eukaryota > Viridiplantae > Streptophyta > Magnoliopsida > Ericales > Theaceae > Camellia > Camellia sinensis. The sequence goes on along the minus strand of NC_138961.1, from coordinate 240,518,707 downwards.
CGGAGTGAGCTTAGTGGTCTACTTGCTAACCTTTCGATTCGTGAGGATGTTGAGACTCAGATTGTGTTGCCAAGGGTGGTTTGTGAGTACTCGGACGTTTTTCCCGAGGATCTTGTTGGTTTGCCACCGCATCGAGAGATTGAGTTCTCTATTGACCTGGTGCCCGGCACGGCGCCGATTTCTATGGCACCTTATCGTTTTGCCCCAGCCGAGTTAGTTGAGTTGAAGATTCAGCTCCAGGAGTTGCTAGACAAGGGTTTTATACGTCCTAGTGTTTCGCCGTGGGGAGCACCAGCCCTCTTTGTTAAAAAGAAAGGTGGTGCTTTGAGACTGTGTATAGATTACCGAAAATTGAATCGGGCTACGGTTAAGAATAAATACCCTATGCCTCGTATAGATGATCTGTTTGACCAGTTGAAGGGTTCCCGTTGTTTCTCTAAGATAGACTTGAGATCAGGTTACCACCAGTTGAGGGTCAGAGAGGAGGATATTCCGAAGACGGCATTCCCTACGCGGTATGGCCATTATGAGTTTCTGGTAATGCCATTTGGACTCACCAATGCACCGGCAGTCTTTATGGACTTGATGAACCGGATCTTCCGGGAATTCTTGGATCGGTTTGTAGTTGTTTTTGTGGACGACATCCTTATCTATTCGCCTTCTGAGGAGGAGCATGAGTCACACTTGAGGGTGGTGCTTGAGTTACTTAGAGCTCATAGGCTGTATGCCAAGTTTGGGAAGTGTGAGTTCTGGCTGAGGGAAGTCAAATTCTTAGGCCACGTGGTATCCGGGGAAGGAGTGTCTGTTGATACATCTAAGGTGGAGGCAGTGCAGGATTGGGCACAGCCTAAGAGTGTATTTGAGATCCGCAGTTTTCTGGGATTAGCTGGGTATTACCGTCGGTTTGTGAAAGATTTCTCCAGGATAGCGTCACCGTTGACTAGACTGACTCGGAAGGGAGTCAAATTTGTATGGAGTGAGACTTGTGAAAAGTCGTTTCAGGAGTTGAAAGTTAGACTGACCACCGCTCCAGTATTGATTATTCCAGAGAGAGGGTTGGGTTATACAGTCTATTGTGACGCCTCACGAGAGGGTCTGGGTTGTGTGTTAATGCAAGAGGGGAAAGTAGTTGCCTATGGCTCACGTCAGTTGAAAATTCACGAGCAGAATTACCCTACGCATGATCTAGAGTTAGCAGCTGTGATATTTGCCTTGAAGATTTGGAGGCATTATCTTTATGGTGAGAAATTTGAGGTATTCTCGGATCATAAGAGTCTGAAATACTTGTTTACACAGAAAGATTTGAACTTGAGGCAGAGGAGGTGGATGGAGTTCATAGAGGATTATGACTTTGAGTTGCATTACCATCCGGGAAAGGCCAATGTGGTGGCCGATGCCCTTAGCAGAAAACCTGTTAGTGTCATAGCTAGTATAGCTATCCGAGAATGGGAGATGTTGGGTGCACTTGGGGAGTTTGATTTATTTCTGGGCGAATCCGTTGAGGCTGCGGCCTTGTTTTCTGTTATTGCACAGCCTTCACTTGTGACTCGAGTGTTAGAGGCTCAGAGAGGTGACTTTGAGGTAGAATCTCTCCGTGAGAATATTTCCTGTGGGAAGGTTGAGAAGGGTTTGACGGTATATTCCGACCTGAGTGTGAGATACCGAGACCGTCTGTTTGTGCCGAAGTCTTGCCGAGAGGAGGTACTCCGAGAGTTTCATCATTCACGTCTTGCGGTGCATCCGGGGGGCACTAAGATGTATTGGGATTTGGGTCGCCAGTTCTGGTGGCGGGGTATGAAGAGAGATGTGGCAGCTTTCGTATCTAAGTGCCTTACTTGTCAGCAAGTGAAGGCTGAACATCAGAGGCCAGCGGGTTTGTTGCAACCCTTGCCTATTGCTGAGTGGAAGTGGGAACACGTCACTATGGACTTCGTTGTGGGTCTTCCGAGGACTCAGCGGGGTAGTGATGCTATTTGGGTGGTTGTAGACCGGTTGACTAAGTCGGCGCACTTCATTCCTATGCGCGTGAGAGATTCGGTAGATCATCTTGCCGACTTGTACATTCGGGACATAGTGAGGTTACACGGGATTCCAGTGACGATTGTTTCGGATAGAGATCCTCGTTTTACTGCCAGGTTATGGCAGAGTTTACAGAGTGCCTTAGGCACTAAGTTGACCTTTAGCACGGCTTATCATCCTCAGACTGACGGACAGTCCGAGCGTACTATTCAGATACTTGAGGATATGCTTCGGGGTTGTGTTCTAGACTTTAGTGGGTCGTGGGAGAAGCACTTGCCGTTGGTAGAGTTTGCCTACAACAACAGTTTCCAGTCTAGTATCGGTATGGCACCATTTGAGGCCTTGTATGGCCGACCGTGTAGATCTCCTGTTTGTTGGGCTGAGGTGGGTGATGCACCTCTGTTGGGTCCGGAGTTGGTGAGGGAAACGACGGAGAAAGTTGAACTTATCCGTAAGAGGCTTGTTACAGCACAGAGTCGTCAGAAATCGTATGCCGACCGTAGGAGAAGACCTTTGGTGTTTGAGGTGGGTGATCATGTCTTTCTGAAAATATCACCTAGACGGGGTTTGATGAGGTTTGGGAGGAGTGGGAAGTTGTCCCCTCGGTTCATTGGTCCGTTCGAGATCCTTGAGAGGATTGGCGAGGCTGCTTATCGTTTAGCTTTGCCGCCGCAGTTGTCCGGAGTACATGACGTGTTTCATGTGAGTATGCTTCGGAAGTATGAGCCGGATCCATCACATGTGTTGGATTGGACCGATTTAGTGGTTGATGAGGATGTCTCGTATGAGGAGAGACCGGTTCGGGTATTGGATAGGCGGGATCAAGTTTTACGAGGCAAGACCATCCCTTTGGTAAAAGTATTGTGGAAACATCATGGAGTGGAGGAAGCCACTTGGGAGCGTGAATTGGAAGTCCGCGAAAAATACCCGGACATGTTTATTCATTTGTAATCTTGTATTTAGATTTTGTAATGTTGTTGAACTTAAGAGCTTTACATATGTCTTAAGTTGTAAAACGTTGAGTATGTTTTGGTAAATGGGTGTATCTTGAAACTTGCTTCATTATAGAAGTTTAGTATAGCATTGCATATGTTGATTACATTGCTGAGTGTGTTATATATATCATGCAATTGAATATGATATGGGGATTGTTAACATTGAAAGGAAAATGCATAATAATGATACAGGTTGAGATATATGTTGTGTTATATATTTAATATGAGATGCCTCTTGATAAAGAGATGAAATGACCAGTTTTGGTCAAGATGGTTACTAATGAATTGTTAAAAAAAAAAAATCTGTTTTCAAAAACTTATGCTTAATTTCGGGGACGAAATTCTTTGAAGGGGGGAGGTTATAGCGACCCCGGTCTTTTCCCATTTGATTATTGTATCCGGACTTAGGTTCCGTAGATCTGTCATTGTATAATTGTTGTTGTTGACCCTTATTTTCTCATTTGGAATTATAGGATGTGTTGGGCAGGTTTGTTTCAGGTTGGTTGGGTTTAGAAACCTAGTGTTGCTGTCCAGGTTTTTGGTTCTTCGCTCGAGCGAGGAGTTGTTCGCTCGAGCGAGTGGTTGCGTTTGATTTGGACCTGTAGCTGTGCATTCTTGGCTCGAGCGAGATTTTCTTCGCTCGAGCGAGTTAGTTCGTCCTTCGCTCGAGCAATAGTTCCTTCGCTTGAGCGTGTGTCTTGTTGCAGACCTGAGGGTTTGAGTTCTTCGCTCGATCGAGCTTTCTTTCGCTCGAGCGAGCTTTTGAGTTGTTGGCTCGAGCAAGGCTTCCTTGGCTCGAGCGTAGTTTCTCTGTGTCTGGTCGCTCGAGCGACCAAGTCTTCGCTCGAGCGAGCCTGTCCAGTTTATATACGCAGCAGCGGGTTTTGATCAGTCTTTTCTTATTCTTTTTGGTTCTAAACCCTAGGTCCGACTTCTCTCCCTCAAAACTCATCTTCTCTTTAGGTGTTCATCTACTTCTAGTGTGAATCCATCTTAAGTTCTTTGTAAGAAAGATAGAGGGCGGCTTTGGCTTCATTCTAATCTGAACATTTGGTGATTTGGAGCACATCGGAATTTGGGCATTCATCTCTATCTTCTCCATTCGGGTTATTTTCTTCAAGGTAGGGATTTCCTACTCCATTTTATAGGTTTTGTTCTAAGCTTTGGTAATTTGATATGTTGGGGATACTTTGGTAAATTTTGGGAAAAACCCTAGTTGTATTATTGAATTAATTTGTATAAGTAATTCATGGAATTGGGAAAAGATGGTTAAATTCATGGAATTGGGGAATTCATTGGTCAAATAGCATAATTTGGTAATTGGAATTATTTGTCTATCGAATTGTTGACATAGTTATTTCCAGTTTAGAAATAACTGTTTTGGGCTATCGGTGGAGGATAGTCGTGATTGTTGTAGACATTGCATGTGGATTAGGAATAACTGAAACTAATCACATTGGTTAAGTCATTAATTTTGACTATGGCATTGATACAGAAATTACGTGTATTGATTGAGCATTGCATTTGCATACATTGATTGTGTGTGGGAGGAGATAGGGGATGTACTCCACGGTTTAGGGGAAGATAGGGGATGGACCTCTAAACCGGATTTTGTTTGGGAGGAGATAGGGGATGGACTCCATTAGCATCACTTTTATGTGTGCTTATTTATATAGAAGTGTTTTATTGATACAGCACTAAAATGTGTATCAATCTGGAAGTATGAAGTGTTTGATTTGAGCTTGAGTCTCATTTGTTTGTTGATATTGGAAAGTAAAACGTATCTTTGGCAATAGTGTCATGAAACTGTAAAATGAAGTAATTGATTATCTTGGTTAACCATCTGTTGAATGCTATTGCTTTATTCATTGCTTATATGTGGTTTAGTATATTTCTACTGGGCTGTGGCTCACCCTTTATGGGAACATCATTTTCAGGTTCAGGTGATAAACTACCTCCAAGGACTTAGCTTGGGAGGGTTTGGGCTTCTGGATTGAAGAAGACTACCTTTAGTTAATAGTTTTTATTTATTAGTACATGTAAACATTCAAGCCTAGGGCTTTTCTTGTAATGAGATTAGAACTCATATTTTTGAATCCAAGTGTTGGCTTGGAAAGATGTAAGCCTGTAGGGCATTTTATTCGATGTTACATGTAATGCTTTATTTAGTAATACTCTGATGAATGAATTAATAAATGGTCTTCTTTAAATAATGCATGTCAATGATAATTAATAGGTTAATTTGTAGGGCGTTATAATGTGCACATAAGTGACCTAACCTTCATAGACAGCCCTTAAATGCACACGGCATTGGAAAGGTCGACATGGGTATATGTTTATAATCTCACTATCACTGCCCCCGGCGATAGCCCAAATACTGATGGCATTCACATTCAACATTCCACACACGTCTTCATAAACCAAACTCACATTGGGACTGGTATATTATCAAACATAATAATACTATCTCTCTTAATTTTATATCGTGTGACAAAAAAAAAAAAATTTGCGAATGTATACAGCATGCTTTGTATATTGTGCAAGATCTTCTGTTTTTAGATTCTTACATAATTCTACCATTGGAAGCATTTTGCTATGATCCAAGTGAACATGAAGATTTGGAACTGAAAGTCGATGCATGGCACTTTACATATGTATCTTTTAATTTGGTTGTTTATCAAAATTTAACTCAAAAATATTAATGCAGGTGATGATTGTATTTCCATCGGAGATGGTTCATCATATCTCAACATTAGCATGATCACATGTGGTCCAGGTCATGGCATAAGGTAACAGGGAAAACCTTTTTACAGTTCCCTCTCTCTTTTGTTATTGTTATTATTGTTTTGAAATTGATTTCATTTATTTTTTAATTCTTCTTTGGTAAAAGTATTGGAAGTTTGGGTATAAGAGGGCAATATGAGACAGTAGAGAATGTCTATGTAAGCAATGTGGAATTCAGAGGAACTTCAAATGGAGCAAGAATCAAGACATGGCAGGTAATTTGTGAACATATGATTATTAGTCATGATATCAAGAATATAATATATAAGGCAAATTTGTAAGCTTATCACTTTAATACAAAAAAAAACTCAATGCCTATTAATATCAATAATGTCATTGTTATATTATTCTGATTGTTAAAATTGATGTATAAAGAGAAATAGAGAATTGTATTATTGATTGATGTATGTTATTGTTTACAATGAGTCTTACATATAGAAGATTAAAGGAGGTAGGTGGAGTAGTAGGTGGAGTAGGTGAAGTGGGTGGAGTAGGTGTAGTGGTAGGTTTTGGTACATTTTAACAGCCCCCCGCAAACTCAAGGGGGATAGGAACTAACCAACTTGAGTTTGGAGAGAGTAACAAACCAATAAAATAATCGGAAAAATAAAAAATGGATAGGAGACACTGTATGGTCGTGTCAGACCGTTGTAGAAGACTGTTGTAGAAGACACTGGCTCGTGTCGGACCGATGTAGAAGACAGTTTATGGGGTCATGTCGGACCGTTGTAGAAGACAGTTTACGGAGTCTTGCTGGACCCTTGTAGAAACTAACCGGAATCAATGTCGGGACAGTTTACAGAGTCTTGTCGGACCCATAAAGGAGCTAACCGGAATCAATGTAGGGACAGTTTACAGAGTCTTGTCGGACCCATGAAGGAGCTAACCGGAATCAATGTCGGGACAGTTTACAGAGTCTTGTCGGACCCATGAAGGAGCTAACCGGAATCAATGTCGGGACAGTTTACAGAGTCTTGTCGGACCCTTAAAAAGTCGCACCCTCAAAAGGTGTGCCCAATCTTTCAAAAGGCGTGCCATCAAAAGGCGTGCCAAATTCATAAAAAGGCGTGCCATCAAAAAGCGTGCCCATTCCATAAAAAGGTGTGCCGAACATGATGGCGAGACGCGTGACCACATTGGCTGGCGCGCCCGTTTTGTCGTCTGGCGTCAAGTGGCGCGCGATGCGCGTGACTGCCTTGGCTATTTAACCTAGGCTGAGGCAGAGGCTGAGACAAAAAACCTGCTAAAATCCTCTGAAAAAAACTCTTCATTTTCTGAGAGAGATACGCTGTAACACTCTGTTGCCCAGTCCTTCTCTGAAAGTACCAGTCGGAAATCGCTGCTTCGCTGAAACACTCAGCAACCCAAAAAACATGGCCTCTTCTTCCCGTCCAGCTACCCAGAACATGGCATCCGCTTCCCGTGGTCTGCTCACGCTCTTTCCAGACTTGAACGAGTCCACAAGAGAAATAACTGGTGCGGTGGCCAGTGAACCTCAACCAAACACCTCTGGTTTTGCTCCGTTGAACTTTCCGATGCGGTCGGTGGAGTAAAAAATGGCGGTGCAAACTGATATTGAGGCCAATCAGTATACATTGAAGTCATGTGTGGAAACTATGACTGCGGTCACAAACTTGTCGCACCGGCTGCAGAGTAGGACAAATGAGGTGCAGCAGTTAAACGCCCAACTGGCTCTACTCCAACGCATGTATAAGGATGCGCGAGCAGAGATATGTGTGCTGAAAGCGGAAAACAAGGAGCTGAAGCGGAAGGCTACCGTAATGTTCCGATTTGGAGGTCCGCCATATGCTGTAGTGGAGGAGCAAGGAGTAGTGATCGTGCCCAGTGGAGTGGGAAACACGGAGGCAACACCGGCAAGGACTGCCCAGGACGGAGGCAAGAAGAAAAGACCGGCAGCAGAGTAGAGAAGGGATAAGGAAAAAAGTCCCGCCTGTGGGTGATGTTTTTTTTTTTTTTTTTTTTGTGTGTGTGTAAAATTGTGATCGGGGTTGATCCTGGAGATGAATAAAATATGGGTGTTGTGCAAATTGGTAAAATGTTTGGTTTATTTATTTATTTATTTATTTTTTATTTTTTTAAATTGAGCATGGAGATGATGAAGATATAATGATGAATAAAAATAATAAAGGTGGGAGTGGGGAGCAGACTGTTAATGGGTTCTGAAACGGTGGGATGAAAGAGAAAAAAAAAATATAAAAAAATAATAATAATAAAAAGAATGGGTCAAATTGTGAGTGTGTGGAGAATTATTATTTTATAGGATGGTGTATGGTCAGCATGATGATTGTGGCCATCTTTTATATATGTATTTATATATATATATATATATATATATATCAATAGGACCAAGTGATGTATGCTGCAAAACCGAAGAGGAGTTGTAAGTGGGTCATGTGGGTTGATTTTGCTAGCATATTTTAATATGATAATGGCCATACATGTGCTGCAAGTGGGTGGAATAAAGTAAGGCAAAAGAAGGATATGATTAAAGGGAGTATGGTGGAGAGAAATAGGGACCAGAGAGAGAGGGAGTGGGTGGATTAAATGTTTTCATCATAAAGTGCATGTGTATCTGTGCTTTCTATTTTTTTTGTTTTTTTTGTTTTTTTTTTTTCAACACCCCAAACCCGAGAGAGAGAAAGAGCTTGGTGAGTGTATTGCAAAGAGAGAGACCTAGCATAGAGAGAGATAGAGATACCGCTAGAGGGCCAGAACATGTGGTGATTGCTCGTAATATCTCTCCGCAAACGCCTCTAGCACCCTCTGTATCTTCTGAGATTCTCCAGGCAATCGAAAATTTTCCAAGAAAACATGCAATGCGGTATCCAAATTCATGCCTTGGAAATCAAATGCCCCAGCAAATTCATGAAGCACTTGAATACAGAATTCATCATGATTTCCAAGGAAATCTCCGACAAGATTCTTATCTAACCCAGTAGTGTATCTGAAGAAGTATGCTACACTTTTGGGGTCAAGTTCATCAGGCAACAGATGCATTCCTTGGAGAAATTCTAAACCCTTCTTTGGATCCCTGTTGAAGTGATCGACTCCAATCATCAACCTTTTCTTGATGAACTTCATCTTATGGACAAATGCAACACAATGTTTAGGGTCATCATAGTGCTCACATTTCACTGTCCAGAATGGATTGTATTCCTCAAGATCTGATGAAGCAGTTTGTTCTGGAGCTGGAGAATCATTGCCTATCCTGTCAGCCATACCTTGAATCATCGCATTCAAACCATCCAAAGCAAGAACATGCATTGCAGATAGAGGGCCAGAGGGTTTGCCGAAGAAGGAACTGCCGTTTGGAGGTGAGAGACGACCGAACACGGCTGAGACGCAGCCAGTGTCAGAATTAGAATTGCCGAAGTTGAATATTGCTGGAAATGGACAAGCATTCGATCCTTGAAGTTGAAGACTCAATTTGGTTCTGTGATTCGTGGCAGTGAAAACCCAGAAGGCGGCGAGGAGAGTAACTCCGATTGTGGCTGCTTCTAGAGTCTTTCTCCGAGTCCAAGGACCCTTCCATCTCCTGATGCTGATAGTCGTGTCCATGGAAGCGAGTTGAAGATGCAGCGGAGTGAAGGTATGTGTAGAAAATTCCAGCGGGCAGTGAAGGCAAGGTTGCCGGCCGACTGCCCGCCGGTGAGAAAGAAATATAGGCCTAAATTTTATGGCTCTGATACCATGTTAAAATTGATGTATAAAGAGAAATAGAGAATTGTATTATTGATTAATGTATGTTATTGTTTACAATGAGTCTTATATATAGAAGATTAAAGGAGGTAGGTATGTAGTAGGTGGAGTAGTAGGTGGAGTAGGTGAAGTGGGTGGAGTAGGTGTAGTGGTAGGTTTTGGTACATTTTAACACTGATAAATAACTATTTTTCTCGTTAATTTTGTTGTTAATTATATTGTCCCTTTGGCATGCTTAGGGAGGGAGCGGATTTGCTAGGAACATTGTGTTTGAGCATATAAGATCCATTGGTTCAGCTCATCCCATCATCATCGATCAATACTATTGTGACCACACATATTGCAAAAATCAAGTGAGCATTTCTTACTCTATGACTATGACTCTTTTTTTACTTGGATTTTTTAGTTTTGTACTCAAAAATAGTAATTTTTGATCTTTTCACAATACATTAATCTAACTTAACATTGTGATTAATTTAATTAACTTTCACAGAAATCAGCCGTGCAAATTAGCAATATCAGATACAGTTATATTTACGGGACGTCGGAGGAAGATACAGCGATACACTTTGCATGCAGCGAGACAGTTCCATGCAAAGATATATATATGAATGACATCTTCCTTCAATCGACTCAACTATGTAAAGAAACGACGTCGTTATGTCAAAATGTTGCTGGAAGGAAAAATGGTCCAGTTTTGCCCAGTGTCCCTTGCTTGACTGATTGATAAATTTGTACTAATTCAAAATGAGTACCACATCTACTATGGTCAATATATAGTTAAATTGATTTTGCTGATTTTCGTACCAACTCATGGTTTTATTTGTAATAAAGGTATCTAAAGTTTGCTTTTCAGAACAAATGTGCTTTTTAATGTTTCGTTAGTAATATGATATATAGATTCACATTTAATATGGGGTGAGTTTTAATTACAATAAATTTAGTTTACGTATTTTATTTTGATCACTTTCTGAAACTATTCTTGTTTTTAAACAGTTGTCACGCTCCAAATAATTCCACGTATGGGGCATTTAAAAAAAAATAATATAAAAATATTGCAATGGGGGCTTACTAGCTGTTAAGGGTGCTTAGCGAATATTTTGATACGTTCAAACCAACTAAATCGAACCCGAATCGATTCGTCGCATTTTAGATGGATATGTGATGACAAGCGGACGGTATCGGTTGCGGATTGATTTTTTTTAATCCACCTAATTTTGGATGGATGACAGATTTGAGATTTTTTTGACTATAATCGAACCGCCAAACCGTAAGCACCCCTAATAATTTGTAAGACTTTGTGTTTTCAATTTGTTTACATATTCTCTTTGTATTTTCAATTGAAAAAGAATTTAGATATTCTATTGTGTTTTCAATTTGTTTTCAATTTGGAATCCTTTTATCAAATGACAAGTGTTAATATTTGGTATTTTTGTGTGGAAAATATAAGGCTTAATTTTGTCATTTTTTTTTAAATATCAAATTAAATAGTTTTTGAATAAAAAAAAAAAAGTAATGAAATAGTTTTGATAATGTATGATTTTCTCATATATTTATTATTGGTATTTGATAATTTACTTGATAATCTTTTGGTTATGTTGAGTTGGATTGTTATCCAAAAAAGGTTGACAAGTTATTGTATTATGTTCAAAATTTGTAAAAATTTAAAGTGTTAAACCGATTCACATTACCAATCTGCTCAATCTGTATCCGCCGATCCAGTAGACAGATGTGGATTGATTTTTTCTAATCTGTTAATCTAACAAACAAATGATAGATTGAAGGTTTCCCAATCACAATCAAATCACGAACACCCCTCCTAGCTAGAGTATATATCTTTCACACGGGCATTCTTATACTTTTCGCACCAAAGCTAAGAAGTGTAGAATTTTGAACCAACAAAAAAAAAAAAAAAAAAAATCATAATAAATAAATAAATAAAAGTGTAGAATAGCAAGACAAATTAGACAAATATTAATGCTATATTAGGGTGTGGTTTGAAATTTGACTTTTTAATTTTTTGATATTTTTTATGAGGTGTAAAAGATTAATTTATTTGGGAATAATTTTTTTAAAATTGTATAAAAAACGTGAAATGTATAACTTATTTTTTAATGATTTTTAAAATTTTAAATGTTGTTAGTGTTTTTTTGTAAGTTTTTTAACCCAAAACAAAAAAAAAAGAGCGGGCAAAAAGGCAACTTTCCAAACAACCTTGTTGAATGAAAAAAATTCACAATTTCGTCCATTTGTTTGGACCTGTAAGGTTCACTACAGATTTTATTTTGATAATTTGAATCGTTTATTTTGTTAAATACTTTGCGTATTTCATTCAAAAAAACTAGGTCGATCTAATAATTGTTATTTGTTTAATTTATTACGTTTGTCACTAAAAAAAATGTATGGCTTATTTTTAAAGATACAATTATTTTTTATTTTTAATAAAAAATTAAACAAGTTACAATTATCAAATTAATTTAATTGTTTTTAAAATATACAAAATGTCTGAACGATTTAAATCATTATAACAGCCCATAACCCAAATAACACTCCAATCCAAAATCTAAAATAGAGGATCCTCTTCATTTTTAATAATGTTATGACTATTAGGAACAAAGTCACGGGATTGTTATGGGATAAAACTCTTAAAAATTATTCGTTATATTTTTGTTTTATCTAAATCTCAAAAATTAAGTCCATTCAACACGTTTGTATTCAAGAAAATAGATAACAAATACATCTTTGAAAATATCAAATTCTTTGAAGTTCAGATTTAAAATTGAAAAATGTCCAACTAGTCTCAACTTAATCTAAAAGTTAATGCCAACATAGATGTTTAAATCTTATCATTATTCTAAAAGTTTACGCAATAAATGTTTAAAAAAATTTGACTCCAAATTTTTGATTTATTTTCAATTTAAATTATTTGTCTATAAGTAAAATTAACAATATATATATATATATATATATATATTTTAGTCATTAAACTCAATAAAATAAATATTTTAGATATTTTATGTACACTTACATTGAATTTAATAACAAAAATACTCTTTTTTTTTGTATATTGAAAGCAAATCAAAAGATTGTAATTTAAATTGACAAAATAAAAAATTTAATATTTATTTTATTATAAGTCTCAAAGGATTATTTTTTATTTGAGCAATGCTTGGTAGCCTGAAAATGAGGTTGGCTCAAATGGTTCGAAATTCATCTTACCGGTCGTCTGAGCAAATGTCCAGCCGGTCGTTCGGTGAGAAGGTTGACAGCCGCGGTAGACGAAGGCAACAACCGCAGAAGACAAGTTTTCACCCGGCCATCCAGGTGGGTGTCCGGTCGATCGTCCGAGTGAACGTCCGGTGAACACTCATTCGGGCCATTCAAGCTCTTTCTTTTTGGGCTACCAAGCATTAATCTTTTTATTTTTATTTTTTTTTATAATTGTCCTAAAGATTTTTTTAGTGAAAATGTGGTCCTTTTTGTCAAAACAAACTTTTTTTTAAAATTATTTATAACTTATCCGTATCAACTAAAAAACAGGTGCCTAAAAAAATCTAAATCAATCGGAATTGTGTTGTGATTCCTCTAATTAGAGGTGCGATTTATTTGGAATTCTACAGAGAGAATATATAAACCCCATAATATTGGTTAGGATAATCCAATACGATACAGTACCATGAGTAAGAAAAATGCTTGGGAGCACTAATTAGTGCTCCCACTAATTAGGTGGCAGTGGGTCCCGCCATTAATGATGTGATGTTTTGGTCTTGGAGTTGTATTTTTTTTATTATTTTTTTATTTTTTTAATACATTAGTGCTATTAGTGGTGATATTTTTAGTGGGATGAATCATTGTTGCATAAGTAAGTAGGATATTGAGATTACAATTTTGATAATTATCTGTTATCACAACCTCTGCTTAAACAAACGGAGTATGGTTGTGTTGTAATTCCTCTAATTGAAGGTGTGATTTATTTGAGATTCTACAGAGAGAATATATAACTAAAAAATCAAAAAAACCAACTCATAAAGCTCAAAATCACAATTCCAATCAAAATTTTTTAAAACTCTTCGTAAAATTTATAACTAAACACACCAGTTCAAAACTATAAATTTAAAAAATTATTTTCAAAACGGAAACCACGTCACAAACTCAATTTTAAACTCTTTTTATAACCCAAAACCAATCGCTTTTCTCTGCTTAATTCTCAGCTCTACTCTCTCTCTCTCTCTCTCTCTCCACGGGACCAATCTTTTCTCTGTTTCTCTCTCATCGTTTCTTCGCTTCTTTACTGCAAGTATATATGTATATGTTCGCCACTCATGAATGCTTGTTTAGTAGTTGAAACTTTGATGTATAAGGGTTTGTTCAACCGAAAATAGAACCTTTTTTTTTTGGATTAAGTAGTCGATTCTTGTATGAATTGATATCGAAAGTAGAGAAATATATCACTGAGATTTGTTTTTAGCTTTGTAGTTTTGTTATATTGTTTGTATCAGATCTCAATTTTGTTGTTCATATAAGAATTTGTGGTTTTGCTTTTTGAATTTTTGTTTTGCGAGTCATTAGCTTATTTATTATCCATGGTAAATTTGTTGAAAATTTAATAATATTTAATTAACTGTTAATTTTATTTTGCTCGTTTAATTGATTGATCTTGCTTGATGGACTTGACTACATACCATAGTTGTAGTAGACATCAGTCTCTCTCAAATGATTATGTTAATCTCGCTCCATTCCGTATCAGTTATAGTTAAATTCTGTGGCATAACATGATTCAAATTGAATTTGCCTTTTGTTTCCTTTACTTTCAAGAATTTTATTCTTGATTTTTGTTTTTGATTTCCTCGGTGGTTGTTCTTCGAAACCTATATGCGCCATTGAGAGGAGTTTTTTTTGTTTTTTTTTTCCTGCTTTAATTTTTTTTTTTTTGATACTTTCAATCATTCTTTAATGTTGTCCTATCAGGTTATGTGTGGTTTGTTGCTCTATTCTGAAAAGTTAAAACTGTTTGCTGATCAAGTAGTTATTTCCTTAAAAATGTTTCAGTCAGAATATTTTTCATGCTTTTAAATGATTAAGATTGTATATTTTTTTTTGTTAGATGGTGAAATAAGATTGTATTGAAGTATGCTTTCAATCAAATAAGAGTAGTGTTGGGAAATGAATAAATGGAACTACAAATCAAAATAGCTCAGGAAGAAAATTATATATCTCCAGGATGGGATTAGCAGTATCTCTTAATTTATTGTACTGTGAAACAAATTAGATGTCTTAAAATTTTGTTTTTTTTTTTTTTGTTTTTTTTTTGTTTTCATCCCATCTTTTTCGTTGTTGGGCTTGTAGTCTTCTGCAGTTGAGTTATCTATTTGCTACAAGGGAAACAACTAGGCTAAAAAGAATCTTGGTCTAAAGGAACATAGAAATTGCATGATGAACTGATAGAGGATAAGATCGTAGGTGGAGCTCACTGAGAAAAACATGTTTTAGGTGGCCGTCCTAGATGTTTTTAAAATTCTTCATTTTAATATGTTTCTCTTATTGGTACTTATCAAAAAAAAAAAAAAAATTGTTTCTCTTATTTGTATGTATTGATTTTTGGGAGAATTTCTGTAAGAAAGCCCTCGAAGCTAAATCCATAATGATTTGTTCAGTTGGAATTGAAAACAACAAACTATAAATAAAAAATTATTTATATAAGACCCTTATCATCTTGGGATTTAAGGGAAAATTTAGTTTCGATGGATCCTTCACATAATATATATATTGATTTTTAGTAACTAAACTTCCACCCATTATATGAAAATTATGCCTTTAATGTTTTTGTTGGCGTCCCTTGCCCTTTTCCATTGTAGAAACTAATTAAAATCTCTCAACTGCTCAAAAGCTTCCAACCAGATCATTTTTTTGTTTGTTTGTTTGTTGATAAGTATGCTTTTGCAATCAGAATATTGTAAAGTGTTATCTGAGTCTGTATCAAAATCTTAAGATTAGTGAAGTAGCTTATATTTTATGTATGTAGCATCAAGTTGATAAAACAAAAAATATAAATAAGAGCTCTCTATGGCTAATAGGTTATTTGATTTTTCATTTTTCCATTTTATCAAATTTTGCTGCATTTTGGTTAATTATTACTAGAATTTCTAAATTCACCTGCATAAGTTCATCTCGCTTGTAGGATTAAACTATGGGTCAAGCATGGGGTTGCATTCAAGTGGATCAGTCTACAGTTGCTGTTAGGGAGCATTTTGGGAAGTTTGATGATGTGCTCGAGCCAGGGTGTCACTGCATACCGTGGTATTTTGGGTACAAGTTAGCTGGGAAATTATCATTACGTCTTCAACAGCTTGATGTTCGCTGTGAAACAAAAACTAAGGTGTGAAGTTTCTCTATTCTGTTTGTATTTCATATATGACTATCACTAATTGGCTTTCACATATGCTTATTTGTGCCTCTTCAATTTGTTAAATCAAATGCAAGTAGCATCAACTTGCTGAAAAATTTTAATGTCCAAATGTTCAAAAATAAAAAATAAATAAAAAGAAAAGAACCAGAAAAAGATGACATAGGCAGGAAACCAGACTGGATCACCTATATGATGTTTGCCTCAAACTTTTGGTAATCTATCAGATTGTAACATGTCTTCCAAATAAGACAAATTATCATTGTTCTACTTATCCAATGTCCATTGTTTGAAGTAATTTAATTATGAAATGGAAAATGATATACAAGTTAATTTTCTAGACCCACTTTCTAGACCCAATGATATGTAAATAAGATGATTGATTGACAATTAGAGAAGATATGAGAGATAGTGTTGCCTTAGATATTCTAAGGCAATGGCACATCATTGGGTTTGAAAAGTGGGTCTAATTTTTGAGCCCACGTGGCATCACCCGAAATGAAATAGGTCCTTATAAATTTTCTCCTTAGCTATTCAGTTATTATGATGCATACTTTTTATGTTATCCAGTTAAATCATAAATTGTTCTTGAACCAAAAATAACCATGAAACTGTTTTTGTTCTGGTGGTTCATGAAGAAGTTGAACTCTTAATATAAACAGTTGAATATCTGCTTGCTTACAATGTTTATTGCAGTGCAAAAGGAAATCATGATTTCGTAATTGAATTTTCGGAATAGTAAAATTGACTTGAAGTTTATCAATTGTCTTAGGTGATTATATCTTGAAGATAACAGTCAGTTTACCGTATAGAATTCCATTGTGTGCGCTCTTTTTAGTGAAATGCTTGTAGTTGTGTATGTAGTTGACTATTTGTTTATGGTGCTTCAAGAAAATGATTGACTTCATTGTTTTTATGCAATATTCTGAGTTAAGGCTGAAAGATTTCCTAAATCTTTGTAATACATATTTTCTGCCCTTTCCTTAAAATGCTTCACTTTGGTGTGTGCTTCAGCACCCTAGCATCCACAGTTGTATTGTCATATATGTAGTGAGAAAAAAGAAATCATATTTATTCAGCTCTTTATACAAGTGCATCTTTGGTTAATATGTACAATTACTTTTGATAAAATATTCATTTGGTAATTGTTGTCTTATATAGATATCATCTGCCTTCCTATGTAGGTCTGCCTTTTTGTTCCTTCAACCTATCAGAGTTGCTTTGCTTTCCTTCTCTTAGACTATTTTCTTTTCCTCTTTATTTCTTTGTTTATTATATGGGGAATGCTCCTCGTAATTTACCTCTTTAGCTTACTTTTATTGCTTCTCCCTTTTCATTGAAATGCTTTTTTATTTCAACAATAAATCAAGGAGTGATGTGGACAATTGTTTGCATACTGGTGCCATCAGTTCATAAATTGCGAGTATTGTTTTCTTTTCAGGATAATGTCTTTGTCAATGTGGTTGCATCCATTCAATACCGTGCTTTGTCAGGAAAAGGAGCTGATGCTTTCTATAAGCTTTCCAACACCAAGGTGCAAATCCAAGCCTATGTTTTTGATGGTATGGATGCAGCTTTTATCATCTTTGTTTCGATGAAAAAGTTTCTTGCCAAGGTACCAACTGATATTTAAAACATTGTGGAACACATGTCAAATGGCTCAATGAGTTTTCAAATCAAAAAGCAGATCCAGTGCTGCTGAACTTGAGGTTTTGAAAGAGAGTAGATTTAGGTCCAAATATTCTTTGTTCTGCTAATATTAGTTGTAGTTTCAGTTTCTCGTAAATTTGTAATGATACAATGAAATAGGTTGGGGAACTAGCTGCAATGCCACATTCACCCCTCATCTCTGGCATATATCTGCCCCGTCCCTTTATAGCTTAGTTTTTTTTTTTTTTCTTCTTTCTTTTTTCTTTTTCCTTTTAATTGTAAACATGATGCATTGTGCTGGGTAGAATTGTTTATAGTACTGGATTAACAGTTGAAATTTGTATTGAAAGTAATGGGCTACCCCTCCTTTGATCTGTTCAGTTATTAGGGCAAGTGTACCAAAGTTGGACTTGGACTCTGCTTTTGAACAGAAGAATGATATAGCAAAAGCTGTGGAGGAAGAACTTGAAAAGGTGACAAATTGTCTTGACAAATATGAATCCATTTTTTAATGACAATCAGGTCAACACTTATACTGCCTTTGTCTTTCCTTCTATAATCTGTGTAGGCCATGTCTGCCTATGGGTTTGAAATAGTCCAGACTCTTATTGTGGATATTGAACCAGATATTCATGTGAAGAGGGCGATGAATGAAATAAATGCAGGTAACAGTGCACATGCCTCAACTTATATATATATATATATATATAATGGGATTGTCTTAATATTTATAAGTAAATGCCAAACTTCTTTTGCATGTAAATATGATTTAAGGAGAAATCTTTGGGTACATGTTGAAACTCATCATGCATCATACCTAGGTTTGAGAATTGAGATGATTTACATTGTAATTTATTTATATCACAACAGCTGCTAGAATGAGGATTACAGCAAATGAGAAGGCTGAAGCAGAGAAAATATTGCAGATCAAGCAAGCAGAGGGGGAGGCTGAATCTAAATACCTTTCAGGGCTCGGTATTGCCAGGCAGCGCCAAGCTATTGTAGATGGATTGAGGGACAGCGTGCTTGCTTTTTCTGAGAATGTGCCTGGAACAACTGCCAAGGATATCATGGACATGGTGCTTGTGACGCAATACTTCGACACCATGAAGGAAATTGGTTCCAACTCAAAGTCCTCAGCAGTTTTCATCCCACATGGGCCTGGTGCAGTGAAAGATATCGCCTCGCAGATCCGCGAGGGTCTTCTTCAAGCTGACAGTGTTCAGCATTAGTTTATGAGCTAAAATGTTAATATAGGAAATCATCATATCTGTCTTCAATTTTCTAGTTGTTGATTAAATGATATAGAACTATGGAGTATGATCATATATGCTGCAAATATGGGTTTAGTAATGCATAGGAAAGTTTTTTTTTCTTTTGATTATCTGTTATTCTAGTAAACCCCAATTAATCCTGAGATTCACAAAAATCGTCCCTCTACGGGAGTCAGATAAATCTTAGGGGTCTTTTGGGAAGTGGGTTATAATCCACTTCCCAGATTATAAGCCACTTTCCTCTCTCACAAAAAGTTAATTATAATTAGCTTTTAAGCAGCTTTTAACTAAAAAGTTGATTGTAACTATCTTCCCAAAATAGCTCTTAGGCTATGGATGTGGTTCCAAGGGCCAAGCGACTAACTACCAAGCCAACCCCTTATGTTGTGTTTGATTGGGAGATTTTGGGGGGGGGGGGGGATTTGAAAAAGTAAAAAGAAAATGTGTGTGAAACTGGATAAAATATAGATATATTTTATTCACACTTCATCTATATATATATATATATATATTTTTAATCTTTTTTCAAATCTCTTAATCAAACATAGCATTACGGTGATTGATATTGGATTAGTCAAAGCAATTTAATTGGATTAAACTTTCATTTTGGACAAGCATCTTCATCCTTAACTATTGAGTAGTGTTTATTCTGGTTCGTTCAAACCGACCGAACCGAATCGATCCGTTGTATTTTGGACGGATGCGTAATAATAAGCGGACGGTTGTATATTGATTTTTTTTCTAATCTATTCTGTTTGTGTTTTCAATTGAAAAAGAGTTTAGATATTCTATTGTGTTTTCAATTTGTTTTCAATTTGGAAATCTTTTTATCAAATGGTAAGTGTTGATATTTAGTATTTTTGCGTGGAAAATATAATGCTTAATTTTGTCATTTTTTAAAAAATCAATTTAAATAGTTTTTGCATAAAAAAAACGTAATAAAATAATTTTGATAATACATGATTTTCTTATATGTATTTATTATTGGTATTTGACAATTTACTGGATAATTTTTTGGTTATGTTGAGTTGGATTATTATTCTAAAAAAAATGTTGACAAGTTGTATTATATTCAAGATTTGTAAATGTTTAAATTGTCAAATCGATTCGTATCCATTTGCCAATCTACATCCATCAGCCAATCTGGCGAATGGATGCGAATTGATTTTTTTTAATCCACCAATCTGGCAAACGGATGGCGGATTAAAAGTTCTCCGACCGTAACCAAACCGTGAACACTCCTATTTTAAACGAGAACACTAATTTGACGTCAAAATTTAAAGAGTTTTAAAATGTGTTGAAATTGAATTTATTTATCTTAAATAAACTTTTGCTGATCTAATCAGAAGTGAGAATGTGTTAAATTTTTATCTTCAATAAATTTTTGTTGAGCCAATCAGAAGTCAAGGTTTGAATAATTTAATTTTTTTGTTTGAATAATTTAATTTTTTTTGTAATGCATATAGAGAGACAGATCAATTTGAACTTAAAAAATTAACAAGCTTCAAAATGAATATTAGATGATATGTGCCGTTGACTCACTCGCATGCATGCATCCTATCGAGCCAAGCACCTCAGTTTGATGGAATGTGCAATGGTAACTAACATCAGGACACCTGTTTTTAATGGTTTGGTACCATGTTAATAAAATCTTGAGGCAGAGCTCAAGATCTCACTTGGTTGGATTGAGTTGGTCAATTATAATTGGTCGAAACTATTAACAACCTGATAATCCTGAATCAACATCTTCTCCCTTGACAGACCGACCTAGGGCAAGCAACCGATTCCTAATCCTTCAAAGCTTATCATTACTAATTTTCTTTATAATTTTACTATTATTTTTAATATCAAAATTAGTTTTTATTTTATTATCTTATAATTTAATCTATATCATATAAAATCATGACAGAATAATTACACTTTTATAGCACAGTAGAACAAAAATTATCAAAATAAACAAATAATTTAACTAAATTTATTATATATAAGTATTCAAGTAATACTTTTATAAAACAATAAAATTAAGTTTATTAAAATAAATAATTAAAATTAAAATTAAAATTATTCTTCTGTAACACATCATAATATAAAATATCATTATATTAATTAAAGTTAACTTCATTGTGATTTTATGTGAGATATTATATTTCTATAAGTGATTTACCTAGACGTATAGCGTTCAATTTGATATTGATTGTTTAAAATAATAGAAGTTACTATTTTTTTTTTTATTAAGTTTTTAGAATCATGTCAAATGATAAATAGTGTGAGTATTATTTTAAAAAATCATGATTCATCGAAAATAATTGTATTTGATTTCAAGTTGAAAATATACATTTTTTTTCTTAACTTTGAAAGAAATTATTTTTGTGATAATTTTTTAGATTGTTAAATTTGTTACACATAACATATTAAAACTCAAAATTAATTTTTTATTTTAAAAATAAATTTTCATGTATTGTACGAGTCACCTAGTGGATAATAATAAAAGACTAATTTCAGTTTAAATAGGAGACGCAATTCACTTTGGATTGTCATTCTCATATGCCAAACCAATCCTGTCCCATTCCTTGAACTATATGTATTTGGAGTCTCTGATAATTTCATTCTCACTCATCATTACTCTCTTTCTCTCTCTCTCTCTCTCTCTCTCTCTCTCTCTCTCTCTCTCCAACCATGAAGAAGAACTGTGTGCTACTCTTCTGTATTGTTTTCTTTCTTGTTTCTGCAATATCAGTAGAGTGTCACAATCAAACTTTTAACGTGTTAGATTTTGGAGCGGTTGGAGACGGATCTACTGATGATACCCAGGTCAGAAATACTTTCGATTTTTAATTTTTTTAATAACATTATTATTGTTGTTTTAAAACTTCTTTTCACTATCCATGGTAAATTTGTCGAAAATTTAATAGTATTTAATTAACTGTTAATTTATTTTACTTGTTTAATTGATTGATGTTGCATGATGGACTTGACTACATACCATAGTTGTAGTAGACATCAGTCTCTCTCATATGCTTATGCTAATCTCGCTCCATTCCGTATCAGATATAGTTAAATTCTGTGGCATAACATGATTCAAATTGAATTTGCCTTTTGTTTCCTTTACTTTCAAGAATTTTATTCTTGATTTTTGTTTTTGATTTCCTCGGTGGTTGTTCTTCGAAACCTATATACGCCATTGAGAGGAGTTTTTTTTTTTTTTTTTTTTCCTGCTTTAATTTTTTTTTTTGATACTTTCAATCATTCTTTAATGTTGTCCTATCAGGTTATGTGTGGTTTGTTGCTCTATTCTGAGAAGTTAAACTGTTTGCTGATCAAGTAGTTATTTCCTTAAAAATGTTTCAATCAGAATATTTTTCATGCTTTTAAATGAATAAGATTTTATATTTTTTTTTGTTAGATGGTGAAATAAGATTGTATTGAAGTATGCTTTTTCAATCAAATAAGAGTAGTGTTGGGAAATAAATAAATGGAACTACAAATCAAAATAGCTCAGGAAGAAAATTATATATCTCCAGGATGGGATCAGCAGTATCTATTAATTTATCGTGCTGTGAAACTAAGTAGATGCCTTAAAATTTTGTTTTTTTGTTTTTTTTTTTTTTTTTGTTTTCATCCCATCTTTTTCGTTGTTGGGCTTTTAGTCTTCTGCAGTTGAGTTATCTATTTGCTACAAGGGAAACAACTAGGCTAAAAAGAATCTTAGTGCAGTTGAGTTATCTATTTGCTACAAGGGAAACAACTAGGCTAAAAAGAATCTTAGTCTAAAGGAACATAGAAATTGCATGATGAACTGATAGAGGATAAGATCGTAGGTGGAGCTCACTGGGAAAAGCATGTTTTAGGTAGCCGTCCTAGATGTTTTTAAAATTCTTCATTTTAATATGTTTCTCTTATTTGTACTTAACAAAAAAAATATATATATTTCTCTCATTTGTATGTATTGATTTTTGGGGGAATTTTGTAAGAAAGCCCTGGAAGCTAAATCCATAATGATTTGTTCAGTTGGAATTGAAAACAACAAACTGTAAATAAAAAATTATTTATATAAGACCCTTATCATCTTGGGATTTAAGGGAAAATTTAGTTTTGATGGATCCTTCACATAATATATATATTGATTTTTAGTAACTAAACTTTCACCCATTATATGAAAATTATGCCTTTAATGTTTTTGTTGGCGTTCCTTGCCCTTTTCCATTATGCATTGCACCGTTACATTATGTCATTTTATTTTATGTAAAAGCTTATGTGTTTGTATTGTTATATTGTTTTCCAAATATCATGGACCCCTTCAAATTATTATCAATTAAACTTATGTTTATATATATTTCTAGTATTACTAGTTGGACTCCCACGCGCTCCGCGCGTGGGAGTCGTGCTATTATTGACTGAGAATAAGATACATCACAATATATAGTATTCATAAGGTGTTTTTAGATAATTTTAGGGTCATAATATCAATCTACAAATAGATTTGATTAGATATAAAAATTTAAGTTTGAGAGCGTTAAATTCAAATTAAGAATCACCTCTATATATATATATATATATAAAAGGAAGTGGATACTTACCAATCAAACCAATTAATTGGACTTATTTATTACCAATTCTAAATTTTTCTTCACTTACTTTTTCTGCCTTTTGGGTACTAAGAAGATGGATTGTTCTATACTTGCATACTAATGGTATACAATAAGTTTTTCAACAGCAGGATTGATGGGTTGTCTCGGAAACATCTTCAAACAACTGACTTGTCGAATTCTTGTGGTTTCTTGTTACAAACAAGAGGGGAAATCCTAACAAAATAGAAAGGTTAGACAAATGTTTCGCTCAAATAAAAAGTGAAATGATTGAATCTACATACCATATGAAGAATTACTAACAAAACAAATCATATACCATAACAATATTTATATCTATGTCAAACCTTGGAGCCAATGAAGTATTAGTGTCTTTGACAAATCCTCAAATAGCTTCTATGCACAAGTTTTGTATGCCCAACAAGACCATTGTCTATCAAATACAAAATAATCATTGAACAAAGATACATATATATCATAGAAAATTGACCACACGACGTTATAGAGAACTGCTAATAAAAAAATTCCATAGCTTTTGGTCCGCTATCCCGATCATGATTTTCCTACCCCCAGAAGGAAAGGTCCTTACAGGTTTTTCAACTTGAATTGATTGCTCAAATAAGTGAAGAATGACAAAGCCTAAACCAAAGCAATCAAGGGTTTGTGTGTGTGTGTGAGAGAGAGAGAGAGGGGGATAGATTGAAGACGTGGCTGATAGATTGAAGACCCATATGGCTTCAGAT
Source organism: Camellia sinensis (assembly GCF_055761805.1). NCBI lineage: Eukaryota > Viridiplantae > Streptophyta > Magnoliopsida > Ericales > Theaceae > Camellia > Camellia sinensis. Next base: position 240,494,533 of record NC_138961.1, on the reverse strand, counting down.
TTGTATAACCAACAATGAACTCCAAGTGGTAGTTAAAGCCATATTGCAAATCAATAAACTATGTAATCAGGACAACATAAACAATTTTTTAGAAAAGAAAATTAACAATTAGGCTTTTAAGCTAAGACAAATATTAGATATGTATTCCTCCTCTAAACAAAGGGATTTATATAATGTGAGCAAACATAAGCAAAAACCATAATAAAATCTACTGTACCAGAATGTTATAGACTACAGTGTGCCACTAAAAAAGCAAACACAGGCCACAGTTTTTAATTACACTACATGAATACTTCAAAATGTGTGAAAAACTTATCTTCGATATGATGGGATATGTGCCTACCACACTCTCATTTGAACATATTCCCGAGAGATATCATGTGAGGCAGCAATAGGAGCTGGACCAATAGAAATGTCAGTACCTTCCTTGGAAAACTTTCAATGTATCTTGAGGATTGAAGACTTAGCTCTGTGTTTTCTTCTCTCTTTTTTTGTTATTTTATGGTAAGCATTTATTACCAAAGAAGAAGGAATATACAATAAAGCTCAAGACACATGTCCAAAGGATATACAAGGAAACGACTTGAGAGGCCCACTACCTTTCAAAAATAAGACAACTTAAAACTGAGATTAAGTTTCATCTTATTTAGTTTCTTCCTTAAATCAAGAGTAACTTAATAAAAGTTTCCATTTGAGATTCATTTTGCGTATGGGTTGTAAGTGCAACAGCTTATGAACTCGTCTATTGGGTGCCAATGGGTGTTTATTTATACAGATATTTATAATATGAGCTCTCTTGTCTGGTTTTGTTGTATATTTTTTGTGGGTGTAGTTTTCTATCGCAAGTGTCAAAATTCCTTTTTCTTTAATTTTGGTCACTAAAAATGAATTGAGCTGGTTGATCTAATCAGAGTTATTCAAAGTTTTTATTTTGCCTTTTCAATCATTTTAATCTTTCTCACTATCCTGCTTTTGTTCCTACTATGATTAAAGACATCAATTTAGACAAATTACATGTATGAAACTTATCCTCAAGATCATAATATAATTTTTTTTCCAATAATCTATTAGACTTTCAACACAAACCAGATAAGTACTACTGGTGTTGGTGATGGTGGTGGTGGTTCTATGTGTCATTCATTTGAGCATATAGTCGAGCACATGATGGGCAAAAAGAAATTAGAAATTAATAACATGCTGAAGTATCATACAATAGAACTTTAAATTCAAGTAAGAAAAAACTCACAAGCCATATTCCATAACCTTTTTGCAATTCAACAGTTAATCCCATCCATGAATCAACCGCCACATGAAGCCCCAAAAATCAATTAGCAATATTCATGATTTAAATCGAATCAAGGGTTTGTGTAAGTGTGTATGTGTGTGTTTGTGTGTGTGTGTGAGTGTGAGAGAATGTGGAGGAAGCAAGGTACACCTATAATTGTAAATCAAATACCATGAATGGTGGGATTTCTTTGTTTCTAGTGTCGTGTGCGTGGCTCATTTGAAGGCCGTGTAGCCAGCACAAATCGGCTTTACAAACCAAAGCAACAGCTGCGTTACACCATAAGCAGCTATGTTACACCATCCTTGCACTCTTTTTATATAGGTAATAGGTATAAAATTTACATTGTCACGTAAAACTTTTTATCTAATTGGTTAGATTAAATTCATAACAAATATATATATATATATATATATATAGATTATAGAAGAATTGATGATTGTAAGGAAAAACAAGTTGGATTCCTAGGGTATTATCAGAAAAGATAATAACTCAAAAAATATGATAAGAAATTTATCTCGAAAAGTGAAGTGTTTTGATTCAATTTTTGTACAATGAGATCTACACTTAATCTGAATTACACTAGACTTTTTTTTTAGATTAATTTTTTAAGTCGATAACATTGTTATTATATTATTAATAATAATTAAAAAAAAAAAGATGCTTATAAGCTTAGTTGTGTGCAGTCTTTTGAGGATGCATGGAAGGCTACGTGCTCGGCAAGGGAAGTTTCAGGTTTTAGTCCAACCATGCACATTCCTGATAACTATAAGTTCTTGCTACAACCTGTAATCTTTAGTGGCCCTTGCAATTCCGAAGCCGTTAACGTCGTGATAATTACAATTTTAGATTCATAAATTTTCTCATATCATATGCCATCATTATAGGTCAAATTATTTTATGCGTCTCAAATATTTTATTAAAATTTTTGTACAACTAGAATCATTAGTACAAATAATTTGAAATATTTACTTTAATATTGTGGGCTTATACTGGCCCAATAATAACACGGTACAATCTTTCTTTTAACTAGAAATAAGTTATCCTATCATACATTTCAATATTTTTATTTTTCTCTTATTTATTTATTTTTAATATATTGTTATTGAATTGTTAAATTGATATGGTTTATTATAGATAGGTGGAAACCTAACAGCACCAAGTCATCCTTCAAAATGGAAGTGCGACGGAAGTAACTGCCGTCAATGGATAGGATTTACTGAGATCAATGGTCTCTACATTTATGGCTCTTGTACTATTAATGCCCAGGGTACCAAATGGTGGGGTTCCTCCAATGTCAATCACACTAGAAAGGCAAGAAGCCTCCTCTCTCACTTCATTTAATTATTTTTAAAATAATTATCATTGTCACACCATTTTAATTTAAATTTTTTGTACAAAATAAATATTTTTTTTGGCTTTACTAATATAAGTTTATTTTCTTCTTTTCAGTACCATGGGTCACAACCAACAGTGAGTGACACTAGATCCTTTGTTTTTAAATTATTTTTTTCCTATGTTTACATTGTAAGTACTACATAATGTTTCGAAATAATATTTTTGAAAACATTTAATAATTTTTCATGTTTTTACAGGGGTTCGTAATAGCACATTCCAACCATGTGCATATAAGTGACCTAACCTTCATAGACAGCCCTCAAATGCATATGGCGTTGGAAAGGTCGACATGGGTATATGTTTATAATCTCACCATCACTGCCCCCGGCGATAGCCCAAATACTGATGGCATACACATTCAACATTCCACACATGTCTTCATAAGCCAAACTCACATTGGGACTGGTATATTATCAAACATAATAATAATATCTCTCTTAATTTTATACCGTGTGACCCAAAAAAAAAAAAAATTATTGTGCAAGATCTTTTGTTTTGAGATTCCTACATAATTCTACCATTGGAAGCATTTTGCAATGATCCAAAAGATTTGGAACTAAAAGTCGATGCATGGCGCTTTACATATGTATATTTTAATTTGGTTGTTTATCAAATTTTAAGTCAAAAATATTAATGCAGGTGATGATTGTATTTCCATCGGAGATGGTTTATCATATCTCAACATTAGCATGATCACATGTGGACCAGGTCTGGCATAAGGTAACAGGAAAGACCTTTTTACAATTCCCTCTATCTTTTGTTATTGTTGTTATTATTTTGAAATTGATTTCATTTATTTTTAAATTCCTTCTTTGGTAAAAGTATTGGAAGTTTAGGTATAAAAGAGCAATATGAGACAGTAGAGAATGTCTATGTAAGCAATGTGGAATTCAGAGGAACTTCAAACGGAGCAAGAATCAACACATGGCAGGTAATTTGTGAACACATGATTATTAGAGTCATGATATCAAGAATATAATATATGAGGCAAATTTGTAAGCTTATCACTTTAATACAAAAAAACTCAATGCCTATTAATATCAATAATGTCATTGTTATATTATTTGATAAATAACTATTTTTCTCGTTAGTTTTGTTGTTAATTATATTGTCCCTTTGGCATGCTTAGGGAGGGAGCGGATTTGCTAGGAACATTGTGTTTGAGCATATAAGATCCATTGGTTTAGTTCATCCCATCATCATCAATCAATACTATTGTGACCACACACATTGCAAAAATCAAGTGAGCATTTCTTACTCTATGACTATGACTCTTTTTTTAGTTGGATTTTTTAGTTTTGTACTCAAAAGTAGTAATTTTTTGATCTTTTCAAAATACATTAATCTAACTTAACATTGTGATTAATGTAATTAACTTTCTCAGAAATCAGCCGTGCAAATTAGCAATATCAGATACAGTTATATTTACGGGACGTCGAAGGAAGATACAGCGATACACTTTGCATGCAGTGAGACAGTTCCATGCAAAGATATTGTGTGTGTCAATTTTCGACCACACTGCCAACTTAGTACTCAATTGGAGAACACCGGCAGAATAGGTTAAGCCCGAACGACCTGCAACAGAAAGAAGAGTTTTAGGCGGTGGCTCGTCCACCTGGGGGTACTCCGACGATTAAGTCAGTACTCAATATCTCTCAAAGATAACCAATAGTACTTAACTCACTAGACAGAGTATCAAAAGCATACCTTAGACTCATGGGGTACCTCCCTTTTATAGCCAACACAATCCTAGTCCCAATAGGAGCCTAGCTCTAATGGACTTAGGATTACTGCTAATCTTGGACTCCCAGTAGGATTAGGATAAACTCTCTAAGAGTCTCATCTTTACCTAAACTGAAGTCTTCTCTCATTCTAGGACTCTTGTCCCTTATCCGCTTATCTGGGATTTCGGTATTCTCATAGATAACCTTGGCCTAGCCGAGATTACCTCGGCATCATAACCAGGACACGTGGCACCTCGGCTGGCACTTCGGTGACACCTCGGCCACGTGTTGTCATTCAAAAATTATGTCCCCACAACTGCCCCCTAGGTTCTATTACCTCGGCACCCTGAAGTGATGGAACCTATATTATTCCTTCCTTTAATCATGACCCCGGTTTAACTTTAACTTGTAAATTTTTCTCAAGTTTCAACAAGTGTTAAACATCATCTGTAAGGCCCCGGTGTCCCACATCGGGAATGGAGGGGGAGTTCCTGGGCTATAAACGTAAAAACCTAGACCCTTATATAGCATTGAGGCCTTTTCCCAAATGGTGAAATCCCTATTAGAACTCTCCAGTTAAGCGTGCTTAAGCTGGAGTAGTTTTAGGATGGGTGACCCACTGGGAAGAACAAATCCGTGCGGGCGTGGCCCAAAGCAGACAATATCGATGACGTATAAAGGGTCGGGGCGTTACAAATGGTATCAGAGCCGACTCTCCGGAGTACCGAGTGTGGGCCCCTGGCGTCTCTTGGTGCATGTGGGCGGGCTTGCGAGCTGGTAGGCTACTGCACGGGGACGTGCAGCCTTATGGGGGGTGAATTATAAGGCCCCAGTATCCCACATCGGGAATGGAGGGGGAGTTCCTGGGCTATAAAAGTAAAAACCTAGACCCTTATATAGCATTGAGGTCTTTTCCCAAATGGTGAAATCCCTATTAGAACTCCCCAGTTAAGCGTGCTTAGGCTGGAGTAGTTCTAGGATGGGTGACCCACTGGGAAGAACAAATCCGTGCGGGCGTGGCCCAAAGCGGACAATATCGATGACGTGTAAAGGGTCGGGGCGTTACATCATCTCGGTTTAACTTTAACTTGTAAACTTTTCTCAAGTTTCAACAAGTGTTAAACATCATCTTGGTTTAACTTCAACTTGTAAACTTTTCTCAAGTTTCAACAAGTGTTAAATATAATCTCGGTTTAACTTCAACTTGTAAACTTTTCTCAAGTTTTAACAAGTGTTACACATAATCTCGATTTAACTTCAACTTGTAAACTTTTCTCAAGTTTCAACAAGTGTTAAACATCATCTCGGTAAACTCTTCTCTTCTCGGACTTAATCATCTTAGGTCGAGATCTTGTCTTCTGGGATCTGGAATCCGGGATCGGCTTACTTGGGCTGAGCTCTTGTCTTCTCATATCCAGTGTTATCTCGGCTTGATAGGTGAGGTCACCTCTGCATCTTGTCACTTTCTTTGGAGGTAATCCCTCAGATCCTCCTTGGTTCGTCCAAGAGCTCGGCTATCTCCGGATTTCAGCCTCTTTGGTGCACTACTTCCTGTGTCATTGCGAGTCCTTTTGGACCTCCCTCCGTTGGTCGTGTCGAAACAGAGGTCCTTTCCCTGAACATGCCGATGTTCTTTGGAGTCAGCTTCCTTGGTGCGATGTGTCCTCTATGAATCTCCCCTTCTTGATTCTCCTCGTCCGACCTCCCTTGAAGGCCGATGAGAATGTTCCTCGATCCTATCGTGCTGAGGAGTCGTAGGAGTTGACTTCTGTCCCCCTGCCTGGGCATCTTTCTTGGCTGCTGGAATTGGTGTATCTTGTGACGGGAACGGTGGCTGCATGACGTTGTTCTGTATCATGAAATTGACAACCGTTTGCAGGTCCGCCAATTTGTTCGTCATTTCTTTCATCTCGTCGTCCCTTCGTGAGTATCTTTCTTTCCATACCTGGAGGTCGTCCTCGTTATAATACTCGTTTCGGTCTGATTTCTTCGGCACGTCGCCCTCCTGGCTGACGTCCTCTTCTCCATGATTCTTATCACGAGTCTCTTCGTTGCAGCTGACTTCTTCAACGTCTGAGTCAATATGTTTCCCATTTTTAGTAGGAGTGTCGTCCCCAACCTTCTCTTTCTGTCCGTCATTGGCCATCTATTCTCCTTTCTTTCCCACAGACGGCGCCAAATTGTGTGTGTCAATTTTCGACCACACTGCCAACTTAGTACTCAACCGGAGAATACCGGCAGAATAGGTTAAGTCCGAACGACCTGCAACAGAAAGAAGAGTTTTAGGCAGTGGCTCGTCCACCTGGGGGTACTCCGACGATCAAGTCAGTACTCAATATCTCTCAAAGATAACCAATAGTGCTTAACTCACTAGACAGAGTATCAAAAGCATACCTTAGACCCATGGGGGTGCCTCCCTTTTATAGCCAACACAATCCTAGTCCCAATAGGAGCTTTAGCTCTAATGGACTTAGGATTACTGCTAATCTTGGACTCCCAGTATGATTAGGATAAACTCTCTAAGAGTCTCATTTTACCTAAACTGAAATCTTCTCTCATTTTAGGACTCTTGTTCCTTATCCGCTTATCTCGGATTCTGGTATTCTCGCAGATAATCTCGGCCTAGCCGAGATTACCTCGGCGTCATGACCAGGACACGTGGCACCTCGCCTGGCACTTCGGTGACATCTCGGCCACGTGTTGTCATCAAAAATTATGTCCCCACATATATATATATGAATGACATCTACCTTCAATCGACTCAACTGTGTAAAGAAACGACGTCGTTATGTCAAAATGTTGCTGGAAGGAAAAATGGTCCAGTTTTGCACAGTGTCCCTTGCTTGACTGATTGATAAATTTGTACTAATTCAAAATGAGTACCATATCTACTATAGTCAATATATAGTTAAATTTATTTTGCTGATTTTCGTACCAACTCAAGGTTTTATTCGTAATAAAGGTACCTAAAGTTTGCTTTTCAGAACAAATGTGCTTTTTAATGCCTCGTTAGTCATATGATATATAGATTCACATTTAATATAGGGTGAGTTTTAGTTGGTTTGGGATGTCCTAAAAAAGTGCACTTTTTGACTTATTGGTGGGTTTGGGTTGAGTTTGATGTGATGTGTTAGAGAGGTGATGTGATTTAAATAAGATGATGTGACTTAAATAAGATAATGACTTTTTGACTTTTTGGCTTATTTAGTACATGCCAAACTAATTACAATAAATTTAGCTTACGTATTTTATTTTGATCACTTTTTGAAACTATTCTTGTTTTTAAAAAGTTGTCAAGTTCCAAATAATTCCACGTATGGGGCATTTAAAAAAAAAAAAAAATCAGTGCAATGGGACTTACTAGCTACTAAGGGTGCTTAGGGAATATTTTGATATGTTCAAACCAACGAACCGAATCGATTCGTCGCATTTTAGATGGATACGTGATGATAAGCGGACCGTTGCAGATTGATTTTTTTTAATCAACCTAATTTTGGACGGATGACGGATTTGAGATTTTTTTGACTACAACCGAACCGCCAAACCGTAAGTACCCCTAATAATTTGTAAGACTTTGTATTTTCAATTTGTTTACATATTTTGTTTGTATTTTCAATTGAAAAAGAGTTTAGATATTCTGTTGTATTTTCAATTTGTTTTCAATTTGGAATCCTTTTATCAAATGACAAGTGTTGATATTTGGTATTTTTGTGTGAAAAATATAAGGCTTATTTTCGTCATTTTAAAAAAAAAATCAAATTAAATAGTTTTTGAATAAAAAAAAATAATGAAATAGTTTTGATAACGCATGATTTTCTCATATATTTATTATTGGTATTTGATAATTCACTTGATAAGCTTTTTAATGAAAAATCATTAAAAAATACGTTATATTTTTGTTTTATCTAAATCTCAAAAATTAAATCCATTCAACACGTTGGTATTCAAGAAAATAGATAATAAATACATTTTTGAAAATATCAAATTCTTTGAAGGCATACATTTATTGATATACTTAGCCAGTATTCTAACCTTTTATTTATTTATTTTCTTTAAAAGAATGAGAAGTTCCTAGTTATACAACTTACTCTAAAGAGCACAGACATAGGAAACTAGCATCAGGTAAGTATTTGAGAACAGTCTCATCTCAGTTGCCCTGGTGGCTTTGCTTTGGTATTATTTATTTATTAATTTTGCATTGATTTTCATTTGTATCTTTTGGATTCATATGCTTGAGAACGGACCCATCACAATTGGAACCTCAATTCTATCTTGATGGAAATGCAATTCCAACTCGATTCATGCTCTTAACTGTGGAATCGCTATTTTAGAGCAGATACATCACCCACAATAAGCTATTCTTGCAAATAAGTGCCTAAAAGTTCACCATAAGAGAAGACTCTCATTTTTTTACCTATTTATCAAAGCAAAATTCCTAGGAACATCAATCATTGCCATACAGGATGGGTATTTCATAGATGTACCATTTACTTTACAGCTTTACACAGTGTCATTTAACAGGATAGACTCACTTGCAATACTCTATTGGAATGGCACAAGCTATATCCAAGTCCATGTTTGTTTTGCCTCAACCAGGAAAAAGAGTATTTGGTGAAACACATCTTCAGAAGGGACTTTGTATTTACTAATGGTCTATCAATTATATTCTCGCTTTCCATTAAATATTATAGAACATTATAGAACAAGAAATGGAGATGTAATAATCACCAGCTTTTAACATTCTTTGAAACGAGTGACACAACTCAGATTGCACAATCTGCATCACCAATAAAACGTACAAGTAATTTAAGTAACCTAGCATCCAAGAGGGTGTTCCTTATGATATCTCGTTGTAAGGGTATTCTTTAAAACACACACACCCACAAGAAGAAAAAGAATGTTATCGTACCATACATCGCATAGGAACAGGAGCCCATTGGCTTTCTACTCGTAGCATTAAAAGATGGTCAAAAACTTTTTTCTACAACCAATAATATACATAGACTAGTGAGAGAAATCTTACAAAATTATAAAGGTATTCATTATAGCAGATAACTTATTTTGAAACAAACCTGAACCAAGACTACTTTATTGGTCAGCCTATTGACATCTTTCCAGTGTCAATTTCTGGACCTCCCATTATTAGCAAACCGACGGTCTCTAAAGCACTGAGAAGGTTTATCGTCTACTAGAATCATATTGGTTCAAAGACAACAAAAAATGATCAGTAAGGTTTTAGTGATAACACATACATGTGTATGTCTGTCCACGCACATATATGGCAGTTTAAACTACAAGAAGTGAACAAAGTTCTAAAAATCTGGATGTCTAACCTTCTGTTGGGTGAAACTGTAGCTACTTCCTCTAAGCTTCAAAATTAATATCAAAGGGTCAAAGCCCATAGTCTCCTTTAGCAATACCTACACCACACCCAGACCATGGTTAGTAGTAGTGAAGGAATGTGTATGCGTCAAAACAAAAATAATAACAAAAGGCCTACAAGCCTGATTAGACGCATCGTTACGAATGAGATTGTTCAACAATTCAAGACAGTCTTGTTCAGTGACAACCGTGTCAGAGAAATTACCAATGGCATTAATAATTGGCCATGGCTATCGCCAAAGCTAAAGAAGTGTTTTCCAAAACAAGTCTTTTGACTAGTAGTACAATACATATGACATCAAAGCACTGATTGATAGCATATTTTTATATACTACTCGTTGGACCCTCACGTGCTACGCGCGTGGGGGTCGTATTATCGTTAATAGAAATAATATAGCAAGGCAAAGATACAATATTTTCTTTTAAAAAAATAACATCAAATACACAATATTTTATATTTTATATTTTATTAATCATAATTACATCTTACATTTTATAAAATTTTAAACCGGCAAATAAATTGGCCCATTGTTATCTTAAACTGGAACTATGTGGGCTAGCTAGCTGGAAGAATTGCTTTTTGCCGTCTCTCTTTTCCTTCTCTCTAGCACCAAGGTTGCCACACCTTCCTTCTTATGATTTAAAAGTTCTCAGCTTATTTATAAAAGCAAGCTAACAGAATGTTCAATCAGTTACTGTGTTGCTTAAACCCATGGTAGCAAACTTAGCTAAATAACCATTAACCATAAAATATTTCAGATTTTGACGATGAAAGATGATTCTTAGATTTAGGATGAATCTAAGAGAAAAGTGATAATATAGATCAACAAAATCATATTAAAGTAATTTATTTAAAACAATAGCAACATAGTTCCTTGTCGAGAAAGAGGGGTAAATAAAAGAAAAAGAAGAAAAGGGTAACAATTACTACATGATTATAAATACAATTTTACCTATCAGTGCTTCTATTTAACTACAACTCAAAGTTGGATATTAATTGGAAACCCAAAATGAGATGCGACTAACAATCAAAAACTCAAAAGTGGATTGATATGATTTAATTGGTATTTTCAACAAAAAACATTAATGTAAGCACCAAAATTTACAAATTAGTAATTAAGCATAATATGCAGACATCTATACAAATAAATGGTGCCTGTTATCAAGTTTCATTACTACTTACAGGCCACCAATCATGATTCTCATTCAAAATTTTAATATAATTTTTCTAAAATATCAATAACTCTCACTCAATTAAAGTTCATTGACCATTCAATAACAATTGGCCCATATACTCTGATTCTTGATATCAGCTAAGGCAAAACTGTGTAGGGAAGAGTTTCTTTGTTGGTGTTCTATTAGGACTACTCTTCCCCCATAGCTCCTACTATGCCAACTCCTCATCTTCTCTTGTGTTTTCCATTATCTAATTAAATCTTCATATCTAATCTCTCCCTCTCTCCATTACCTTAAAAGTTGTGACAATAACCATAGTAATTATCAAGTTTCAAATCCAGCTCCCAAAAAAGCAAAAAAGCAATCAGGATCAAAAGCTTCAATAGCCTAAATGTGAGGTCTAAATAAATCTAGCAAGGACTTTGAAAATCCAGGTGTAGGAAAGGTAGTTACGTCTTACACCTTCCTCTGCCACTGGTAGCTTTAACATTATTTTTGAGATTTTGAGCAGCTGACCCAGTTGTAGCAGCACTTTCTCTTTCTGCCACAAGTTGAAAAGCAACATTTCAAATAAGGCCACCATTACATGCAAAACATAGAAGACGATGCATAAGCTAAAGAAACATACCACACTGAAGCTCTTCATCAAATTTTTTCAGATATTGATCAAGTTGTTGAACTTGAGCATCTACCTGTTTCATAATCACAATACACACTCTAACCAAAAAACAAAATGGGGAAATTTTCAACTCAATCCATGAGATACTTACAACTGATGTAAAAACAAGATTTATGAAATGTTCCATTGCTGCATAAAAATTCAATGAACACATACGTTCTAACAAAAATTCATTCATCAAAATCTCACAATGACCATAATGAAATATAGATGTCCTTACACATGCAGTGTAAATCAAAACAAAAAACACAGAATATGCAGCGGATTAAAATGATCAGATCATACCTTCTTGATGATAGAACCTTCTTGATAAATCACGTGCTTCCAGAGTCTGATAAATCAATCCCAGCAGTGGGGTGATATTACAATGGTGAATATCACCAACACAAACCACAGTGCAAAATGACTTTGATCGTTGTTTCTTGGGAGAGAGTCAGAATATAGGTTGAAACAGACTCAACGTTGTTTTTCTCTTAGATTACCCATAACCATATAACAAATATTTAATATATATTATAATATCTATCCATATCAGTTAAGATACAGATAATATCTAATATATGTTATATCTATCTATATCAGTTCAAACTGATAACGTCTGTTTCAAGAGTGGTTATCCTAAATAGGTTTGATTTCAAAATCAAAACCTATTTGGATAAGGATTCAAAATCAAATTTAATGGTCATGCCACATGGGCGCCCATTACTAACATCTCCCACTCGCACATGAGTTGGCATGACACTGCCACATCTCTATCTCAATCTCCCCAAAAACGAACAATCTCATACTAGCCAATGCACCGTGCGACCGCTGAGAACACCTGCATGTGGGAGCTCTATACTAGAAACTCAAAATGAGCCAGCATAGAGACATCAACCCAAAAAAGAAAAGAAATAGTGTCTCATATACCCCAGACCCATCTAATTACACCGGTCCAAAAAACATCTCTAATCCCTCAAAAAGAGCATGTTTGACCCTCTCAATTCTTGCAATATATTCACACTCAATTCGTCTCTCATACAGAGCGATATGAGTTGCCGGCAGTGAATATACAACAGTGGTGTAATACTAGATGATCTTCCCTTTGCACTCATGCCATTTAGTTTAGAATTGACCGCTTTCCCAGTGATGTCCCTTAAGGCCGAATCATGCATGACCGCAGGCAACATACCAAAGTAGCAGAACATCAACCCCTTACCTTATGACATAGTCAAAAGTCACAAAAGGGTACATAAATGAAAGTCATATCAATAATGACACGTAAGACTCACACGGTGAGGAAGCAGGGATCCATTCTCTCACCTCATTACTCGGTCGCCAAGCACATATAGTATGAATACATGCTACGGTGGAGTAACTCTTCCATAAAGAGTGACGTCATACTCGATACACCGTACAGATATTAGTCTAGTCGCTTTCTAGCGTCTAACCCGAATTCTCTATTTGCTCGCCTTCTAGGCGCCAAATGAGATCTCGCATCTGGCTAATCATAACAGGCACAACATGGAAAGTGGGTACTAACATCCATGTTTGGTCCTTAACACGACCTCATCTTGGTTATAACCAAGGCGACATACATAGTGGATGATTTAAGCCTCTCTTGGCTCCAAATAAAAATAAACCACCAGTCTCATCCTTGCTCGCTCCCAAGCGCCAAGGGCGATTGCTCGTGTGAGTGAGCCAATCTTGCCTGCTGACATCATCATTTGCTAATCATTATGACACAAACCATAATAGTGTCAACATCCCATCATCTCAAAATAAGTGATCGATTTTAAAAAAAATTGACCACAGCTTGCGCAATTATGGATTTCAAACATAAGCCTTATCAGCACCTCTTGCGATAAGTATACACAACGGAATCCACCATGTGCGCCTCACATGAAATGATTTAAGATCACTACCTCTTGCGCAATAACCTCTCTAAAGATATTTTTGGTGACCAATTTGCGTTTATTCTTAATGCGCCCAACTAGCGCAGATGCGCCCAACTAGCGCATTGAATTTTACAAGGAGCAAATTAAAATGCTTCTAATATAGCATTTTATCCACAGTCTAATGAGCAAGGTCAATGTCTAAACAACTCAGTTGACCATTTACCAAAGATAACACTTATCATGCCGAATACGCCCACATAGCGTACTTTAGGCTCCCATTACAAAGAAAATCAAGGAATATAGGTCCTCCCAAAGACAATCCGAGGATTCACTCAATAGCTAAGGCTCTGGCTTTTACCGATAGGTAAGTCAATGGATTTGCAATTTTGCATCTAGAATCATTCTAGGATATTCTCTATGTAAGTCATCGAAGACAAACCGAGAATTTTCCTAAAACAATCCCTAAGGATCGTACATCCGAGCATATAAATTACATCACCCATGTCCATCATATCTAAAATAGAGGACTGCCCACCCTAGATGGCGACTACCTTATAAATTCCTGGCTCATAATGACTAAGTAAGGAAAAACTTCTTTTGGACCATTGATCATGCCTCAGTGGTCTTCATCGATCATCGTTGCCCTATCATGGCTTGACGAAATCTAAGAACCACTGTTTGGATAACTGTTTTAGGCTGTAAAAGATTTATTGGAACCAGCAACCTTTTTGCGCTCCTAACTTTTCACCATAAAAGCAGAAGGTAAATCCTTACGGATCTACTTATCCAATTCTCTAATGAAAAAACGGGTCACAATGTCCACAAATCAATGTTCCGAACTTATGTCAATCATAGCCTAAGTCAAAATAACCTCACTCCCCAGGAGGAAGTCTTCTCATGGTCAACACTTTCCTCAATGGTGCGACCATTCGGTATCTAGCGAGCCTTATGCCTCAACAATGACTATCCAAATTACGCATAACTTTATAACAGTTTTGCGTCATAATGGAAAGTCAACCAAATTATAAAAATGGTTAATCCTCAAAGACTTTGTCTTAAACTGCGCAACATTGATCCACTTTCTAAAAACAGGGGACTAGAGCCTTTGGCATTATCCTAGGCTCTTTATCATCTTGCGGAGCAATCATGAATGTTTCCCTCTCAATCACCCAGTGATGACGTGGAAAATTTTCACATTTGCTACCACGCAACTAAGAATGTAGAGTATTCTGCTCTAATGGAGTAATCCATTAGTAGACACATCGCTCCCACTGTCCCTAGGATATTGGAAATTTCTTTCCATTCTCAACTAGGCTACATAGAGCGCTATGCTTGGAATTCTCCATCTTATAGAGTTCCGAAAACTCTATTCACGTCACCTTTACTAATAAAACTTTATGTGACTTAGTTACACTACCACAAAGCTGCTTACCTATATGCACATGACCCGGAGGGTTTGCATGACCGCATACAATAATGCGCCACACGACCCTTTGTGTTTACAAGACAGCATACAATAATGCGCTATAGAACCCTAGGTCTTAACTTCGCAATCTTATGAGAAGTAGAATAAAGATAAGCTGCTTAATGGTTACAGATCGCCCATAGATGGCTCTCTGCTAACCCATTACTCAAAAATGGAGTGTAAAATCTGATATGGAGGGCACTTAGTTAGGGATATAGGCAACAAACTAGTGCAATTCCCAATTGGGAAACATTTTGCGCCATTATCTACCTAACATTAACAATATTTAATTCCTTATCTCTACTACACCAGTGTGTTGTTGAGTACTAGGAATAATCAATGTTCTAAGCATCCATCTCTCTTCACAGAGTTTTTCTGAAAAAATAACTCAAATAGATACTCGCCACCTTGGTCAAAACTAAAAGCACAAAAAACTCTTATCTAATTGATCTCGACCTCATATGTGCAATGTCAAAAATCATCTCAAAACTTTTGACTTATGGGAGATCAAATAGTCTTGACTCAGATGCGTATCGTAATCTATAAATGTGTCGAGATTGAGGCTTAGCTATTGTACCCTCACACATATCTAGTCACAAAATATCATAGTGGACTAAATGCGCCAAAACAAATGACCTTCTGCGGCTTTCCTACTTACTTGTGCGCACCCATTGCGAACAAAGTTACACATTCACATGAGAGCAGGATGTCATAAGCGAGTGGGCCCGAGAAGGCCTACTCAAACCATCGTGTCATCATCTCATTAATGTGATTAAGTATAATAAGCCACTGGTTCATGACCAATGTCATAAACTAATTCCAATCATCTTAATGTGTGAGTTCTCGAAGACAAGTTTTAAAGGTTTAGGCCTAACTAGGTAATGACTCACGACTAAGTCATATTCACTAGATCATAAAAAGGATGTCATGGAGATATCAACTGCGCCTAAGTCGCAAATTTAACTAGTAAGTGCTAATCCCCTGCACCTTCAAGTCAATTTTATTCTCCATACACTTTAATACATCTAGTTGAAAAATGACGATACTCCTGTTGCCATCTCTATTTCTCGCTTCATAGTTACTTGCAATTAATTCTACTATCCACAAGAAGGAGAGAATAAGCTATCAACTATGATAGCTCCTGAAGTAACTTAAGCGCGAATTAGGCTAAAGAGTCTAATTCAACACAATGCTCTTACAAGCGATGCGTTAAATTCTTAGAGTCATAACAACCTTGTCTGCCTTAACCTTTTCATTACTATGCTGCAACGTTTGCGCTTAGTGGTAAATGTTATTCAAAACGTTAGCCTAGTAAAGGAATCACACAAAGAAGCACCTCATCCATGTTTCACACTCAAGTGTGGAAACAGTAAGTATCCACACTTAGACAAGTTGGCAATGCTAATAGATTTTGCAGCCACTAAGCGCTAATCTTTTCACTCAGTGTTAATAGATTTTGCAGCTTCTAAGCGCTAATCTTTTAACTTCACGTGATATTTCAACGCACACTATTATAGTGCATGAAATTTCGCTCAATCCACTCCCAATAATTGGGTAGAGAGCAAAACACTGCTCGTACTGGCTACTCGTCTTACACTTAATGACTAATTTATTTAAGCTCGCATTTCTTGGATGACGTGACTCTTGAATGTTACTTCATCCAATGATGTAACATTATTTACAAGTCAAACTACAAAGTCAATCCGCGCAACTCATTAGTCAAGATCATATACAGATCTATTGAGGGCTTACTAATTTCATAACTCCAAAACTCGCCAACCAAAACTATGTAGCGTGCCGCTAACTATAGCGCACACATTAGTTTTTATTGTGCCAAACAAGGCAACAAAAACACGGCGACTTTGAGTCATGTTTCCTTACTTTGGCTCAATTAAGGTTTGACCTAAAGTCTCCAAGACTTTTGCTCATCTAAAGAATGGGATTAGTTTGTTCACATTTGAACATCTCTACTAAGTTTAGGTCAACCAAATTAACTTTCATAAGCTAAATCAATTTAGAGAGAAATTCGCATTGGGATTAATTTGATTAGCATAATATAATTTTGCCGCAAAAATCTAAATTAAATAGTGACAATATTACACAAGTCGCAAGATCGAAAATCCGCTATGCTCGTAATCATCTCTTGCGCCACAAGTGACAATTATCCAAAATTTAGTTTAATTTATGCGCAAAATATTGGTTTTCAGGAGTTAATCTACAAAGATTTCTCTCAACCGAATAACCTCCCACTGACTATGGCATATACAAAGCATGATAAATTCCATACAATAGCATTTTAATGTAAATCTACAAATAACTCATGCTATATTTATTTAATAATGGAATTCTAATAAATAAATAAATAAACATGCTCTTCTAATTACAACATATTACAAACCCAAAAAAATATGCTGTATCCAATATTTAAATTATGCCATAACAAAAAGTACATCATCCTGAAATTTTCTGGTATTTTCTGGAATTTTAAATAACTAATTAAACACACATAAAATTAGAAATAAAAAATCCAGAAACTAGTAAACAGAAACAATATTCAGATTATGCCATAATTAAAATGTACATTGTTCTGAAATATTCTGAAATTTTTCTGAAATATTCTGGAATTTTAAATGACTAATAAATACACATAAAATTAGAAATAAAAAATCCAGAAACTGATAAAATGAGACAATATTACCAGTAGATATTAAAACATTTCAGAAGTCCACAATAAAAATTTCAACCCCAGAAAATTAATCATGCAACACCAGATGCATTTTAAAGCAAAAAAAAAAATGCATTATTAACACAGGAAAAATATTACATATTTTCGTAAAATTTTCAAAATTTTACATAATATAGAAAAATTAATTCTGAGTCTAAGGGTACCAACCATGATTAAAACAAAGCTATAACGAATAAATTATGGCCAATTAACGCAATTCAGAATTAAAAACAAACAAACAGAGCCTTAGAGCCAAGCCAGCGCGGAAAAACGGCTCGGCTCGGCTCGGCGCCGCTCAGCGCAAGTCGGCTCAAGCATCGGCTCGGCGCGCGGCTCAGCCTCGGCTCGGCGCGCGGCTCCAGCACGCGGCGCGCGTGCGTGGACAGCACCGCCGACGCGCGCGTGATAGCGCGTGCAGGCGCGTCAGCATGGCATCCGGCGCGTGTAGGCGCGTGGAAGCGCGTGGGCGCGCGTGGCTTCGGCGTGGTGGCGCGTGACTGACACGCGCCGCCTTCCAGGGTGCTGACTGTTCCGATTTTTGTACTGCCGGACTCCTTTTTCCAAAATAAAATCATTTATGCTCTTAAAAATGACATTAATGATCATAAAAATAAAATATTTTGGATCTCCACATCTTTTATAAATATACACATGATAAAAGAAAGCACGAAAATATCCATCATTGGCTCTGATACCAATGTAAATCAAAACAAAAAACACAGAATATGCAGCGGATTAAAATGATCAGATCATACCTTCTTGATGATAGAACCTTCTTGATAAATCACATGCTTCCAGAGTCTGATAAATCAATCCCAGCAGTGGGGTGATATTACAATGGTGAATATCACCCACACAAACCACAGTGCAAAATGACTTTGATCGTTGTTTCTTGGGAGAGAGTCAGAATATAGGTTGAAACAGACTCAACGTTGTTTTTCTCTTAGATTACCCATAACCATATAACAAATATTTAATATATATTATAATATCTATCCATATCAGTTAAGATACAGATAATATCTAATATATATTATATCTATCTATATCAGTTCAAACTGATAACGTCTGTTTCAAGAGTGGTTATCCTAAATAGGTTTGATTTCAAAATTAAAACCTATTTGGATAAGGATTCAAAATCAAATTTAATGGTCATGCCACATGGGCGCCCATTACTAACATGCAGGAAATGATATATGGATAAAAGAATTTAGGGAAATTCTACTCAAGTTATATTCAATTAACTTCTTTAGTTATGATCTCATTGTAGTTATGACTCTTGAGATCTTTGGTTATGCCTCATGTGTTGTTTGGTTATTGTTTTTTTTTTTTTTTTTTTTTTTTTTTTAAGTTGGGACTCAAAAAGCATGAAGTTGTGCCATTGTCTTCTTTAGTTACCAGGTGCATACGGGTGCATATGGTACACACCCTTCATGTGTACCATAGTCTTTCCCAAGAATTCAACCTATTTTCAAATAAAATCAAGATGGGTGGATGTCTGGAATGGAGAGTCTATGTGAGACTCAATCCAATAAAGACCAAGAAATATACTCAAGAACAAATTTCATTAAGAGCTTCATTGTAGAAATCAGACATAATCATTAAACAAAGAGTGATGAAATCCTTAAAGGGCCCTACTTGTAGAATTGTATGGTGCAGAAAATCAATATATTCCTCAAAAAGGACATGGCTCAAGTTATATTCAATAAACAATAGGCAAGTTATAAACAGTCGACTATTACTTGCAGAATAGGTTACAAATAATAAAATACTTGACTACAACTTAAAACATGTCTAAAACACTTACTCCTAGGTTAATTGGGATGCCACCCAAATACCAGCTAGGCTTCAAAACTACTGTCCAATCAAAAAAACAAAAAAAGAAACTGCACTCAAGTAGTTGGGATGCGGCTTTGAATAATGCCAACTAATGACCAATCCATGTAGCCAACCCAAAGAAAATGGGGTTAAGGTTTGTTGAGTTGAGTTGAAAGGAAACTCAGGAACAAGATATCCACTAAGATATTTTAGCCTCTAACAATTAATGAATTAAAAAAAATATATAAAAAAAAGCTAAGAATTATGGAACCACGACATATGCTAATCATCAGTATAACAAATGTGGTCACTTAGCAGAGACGGAATGACAGAGTGCCATGTTTTGTACCAACTCATATGCTGGAACAGCCAAAGCCACCTTCTCATCAGAAATCTTGATGGCATACTTTTGCTCATCAAGTACCTTATCTGAGAATCTGATATTTGAAGCATCTGGTGTAATGTTACCAGACTTGATTCCCCTCTTAATTTCCTCTATTTCCTATTCACAGTGTTGTTCATTTTGCTGCTGGATATCTGTTCATAAACAAAATCAGTAAAACCTTGTTTAAGAGTTTTGTGAGGGGAGACAATATGATCACATGCATTGTCCAAATAAAAATAAAACAAAATGAGCTGCATTCACTGATATACATAGAACAAAGAAAAAAAGATCTCTAAGGTCTTGGCTCAGGTCATCAACCGGTTTGGTACAGATTGATTAGGGCCCTAGGCTTAAATCTTGCCTAGCAGCATGAGAACAAGAGAGAAACACCAACAATTGACAGAATTATAACTTCACATATGCAATTATTATAACCAATATCCCCTCCCCGTATTACACTCCTAAAAAGTTTTATTATCTTTATTTACTTATTTATTATTTATTCTATGTTTTATTTATTTATTTTTGGACGGGTGCAGTTCATCCACCACAGCGTAATCAATTTGTCAATTGCGTCTCTGGTTTCTTGCTCTAACCCAATATGTGCTTATGTAGTTCAAGCTGCAGCTGCTGAATGCTCTTCACAGAGTAATCAGTGTGGTGATTTATTTCAGTATGGAGATGGAAGCGGGACATCTGGCTATTATTTAACTGATTTGCTATATTTAAAATTTTTACACAAATATGGGGGCTTCTTTAGTCACTAACTCTTCTGCTCCAATTGTTTTTGGGCAAGTTGTTAATGTTAATACTGTTTGACACACTATGTTATCAACTCAGAAAGTCCTTAATTTTACCAAATATTACCAAAAATGTTCTTAGGTCATAATAAATGAAGTTATGAGTTCATAGAAACATTAAATCAATCATTTAGTACAAAAGCAAACAACCCATTTCAAAATCAAGTTAAACATTGATACAAAACTCAAAAAAAAACCAAATCAAATATCTAACAAAACATAACACACAAATTCCCAATTCAAATGAATCGATTGAGTTCGGATACCAAAACAAAGAGGGAGAAACACATAATCAAAGAGAGATCAAAGTCCATGAACACTCACTTGAACCCACTTGTTTGACTCTTATAGACATATTGTCAAGCAGATGATGTGTGAAATTCGGGAATGCAATAACAAACACCAATACAATACAAAAACATAAAAATCTAATATCAAAATCCCTACATAGAAGGGAAAAAAAAAAATTGCATGCCAGAAAATCATATACTCCGGTTCGAGAGATGGTATCGCATAAAATATATATGGTTTATATAATTGGTCACCGACTCACCGCCACAGAAAGCTCTGTAGCCAAATGACATGGAAGTCATCAATTGGATACTAATTCGGCACACTCTGCAGATGTCTTTTCCAGCACACGGGATCAATTTTCTTGCAGCACCAATGCCGACAGTGGTGGGAAGAACAGGGTAACAGTAAGTCCATCCAGAACATATATATATCTTGTGAGAAATCATGCTGTAGGAACACATGGCATGGAAAACAAAATCCCCTTCTGTTCGAAGGGATAAAATTTGTTTTCTTCTTCATTGTCGGTGTGGATAATTTGAATTCCACGTAGGTAACCCAAAATCTGCAAGAAAATTTTGCAGGGAGGAGCTTTGGGAAATAGGCAAACATCAGATCATTGTTTTGGGAAATTTCTAGGAAGAATGGTATTGGAAGTGAAGCTTCGTGTCTTTTCTACTGTCGTATGTGTGGCTAAGTTGAAGGACACGTAACCAGCCCAAATCCACTTTACAAACCAAAGAAGCTACAGAGGTACACTAAGAAACACCAGCACTAATATTTGCCCACTAAACAGCAAATAGCATTTTATTTTTTAAATTTAGTTCTGATGACTAAATCTCTATGGTTTCTGTCTGGTTCTTCCTTTTCAGGATTTTCCATCTCTTATATCAGGATATTATACAAGATTCAAAGTACACAGAGAGTTGAGGGGAGGAGGAAACCTAACTTCATTTGCAGCAAAATATGGGTAGAAGTTATCACAAAACCAAGAGTAAAAGATGGGTTTCTTGTCGCTCTTGGAGGTGGCTTCAATGCCAATACTCTGCAAGTGCTCATAATCAGCATATTAGGAGCTTTCATGGCAACAGATTATCTCAATCTTCTTCCCACTGCCTTACACAAGTCCCTCAACAGGATAAGACACCTCACCCTGCCATAATTCATGTAGTTAATTTTAATATTTAGTAAGCTTTCACACACTCAATGACCAATGACCACTTTATATATATATTGTTGTTATTGTCAGGTAACTACTTTTTTTATATAAATTTATGACTGAAGGAGTGCTCCACAGTATTGGTGATATGCTCAAAATCTCCTTAAGAGATTATATTCAGCAATTCACTACTGATATTACTACTGCCATTTGTTTTGACAAAAACTAACATAGCATTGCAAATATTATTCTCACATCATTCTAGATACATTTGTATAAATATTTTTTTTTTTAAATAGTAGACTTCTTCTCTGATTTATTCTCACATCATTCCAAACCCTAAAAACCTCTTATGTTTTCAAAGCCAACATGGGATGGGCAAATGTTTGTGGTAAGTGTTAGGTAATAGTAGCTCAAAGGTGTCATAATATTTATCACTACCAATGGTTCATAAAATTTACACCAATATAACCACAATGGTTGAAATTTAACAACAATAATTTTCTTTTTACAAATACCCTACTACGTAGTTTTCATTAGCTACAATTTTGAACCCAAAGGGGAAATCCAATGAAATCATCTTGTTGATTAGAGTGGTAAAAAAATATTCCAGACAAGGAGAACAAACTAATAAAAAAACAAGGTTGTCATCATCCATTAATGAAAGTATGTTATTATTGGGTTGGGCATATTATCAAACACATGGTAAGCACAAGATAAAATTATAGCAGAACAACAAAACAAAGACACCACATAGTTTGAGCCAAATATTAAATTGTATTGGGGCAACAGAACAAGGAAATCAAATACATACTGTCAAACAAAGCACCCTAAAAAACCTAAGATCTTTCACCAAGAACCCAATGTCATATGATCGAGCACATGGTGGACACACAATTAAACAGTTGTGAGGATCAAGAATAGAGCCCCAAATAGATAAATTAGGAATAATTTCATAATAGACAAAAGGAAGAAGACACACCTCAGTTTCTACAGGTTGTTCCAGCTCATAGAACATACACCAATCCAGTATGTATGGCCATAAATATACTGAACATTCTGTTTCGGTGATGAGTTTGAAAATCCACTCAACTCTTGAAGATCTTCCACCGTTCCACAGATCGCACCACTCAACTCCTGAAGAGCTTATCGCTTATGTCATGAGCTTATCTCTTCTGGAAGGTTCTTGCTGCTTTTGGTCTTCCTGAAACGGTGATAGCGGTGTATGCGTTTTGTGTAAGATTCAAGAAAGGAGAGATGGTGGCCTCCAATTGGTTGGTCAATCGCACTACTACAAAAACAGATAAGGATCACACTTTTTTTTGTGTGATGTATGTTATTTAATCACACCTTTTAAGTTTTATTAAAATGTGATCTTTGGGAGTGTGATTAAAAGGGGTCATTTTTAATCACACCTTTTAAGTGTGACTAGCTTCTCATTTGCTCTTGTGGAGATTCAAACCATCAACCCTCTCACACCATAAACCTTATACAACACACTCTTTCTACTACACCTCTATAACACCATATGATTATATATGCAATATATATTATTTATATAATACATAGACTCGTATTAATATAAAAGTATATATATATAAAGATAATTATTTTTTATTGAACATAATTTATATAAAAATAAATTATTTACTAGAAAAAAAAGAGACCACTTTTGGCGACTAAACATAATTTTAGTTGCCAATTCTATACTTTTGGCTACTGATTATTTTTTAGTCGTTAAAAAAATTTAATTCCCGGGCTAAAATTACTACTTTTGGCGACTAAACTTCTTTTTAGTCTCCCAATGCCTCAGTTTTGGCAACTAAATTTTTTTTAGTCGCCAAAAAATCTCACTTTTGGCTACTAAAATTTTTTTAGTCGGTAAAAGCCTCACTTTTGGCGATCAAACATCTTTTTAGTCACCCAATACCATACTTTTGGCTACTAATTTTTTTTTAGTCGCCAAAAAGCCTTACTTTTGGCTACTAAAACTTTTTTAGTCGGTAAAAGCCATATATGGGCAACCAAATAGATTTTTAGTCGCCAAAACCTATACTTTTGGCTACTAAATTGTTTTAGTCGCCAAAAATCTTTACTTACTAATGCTTTTTTTAGTCGCCAAAACCTATACTTTCAGTGACCAAATGTGCTTTTTTAGTCGCCAAAGATGCTTTTTCTTGTAGTGGAGTGTGATTAAATATATATATATATATAATTACACTTATTTAAAATGTGTGATTAAAAAATATATAAATAATCACACTTTAATTAGAATGTGTGATTAAAAAATATATATATAATCACACTTATTTAAAAAGTGTGATTAAAAAGTAGTAGTGTATATATAATCACATGTTAATTAGAATGTGTGATTAAAAAATATTTACCTAATCACACTTTAATCAGAATGTGTGATTAAAACATATATATCTAATCACACTTATTTAAAAAGTGTGATTAAAAAGTAGTAGTGTATATATAATCACACTTTAATTAGAATGTGTGATTAAAAAAATATATATATAATCACACTTAATTGAAAAGTAACATAAAAAATGAATATTATCACACTCAATCAAATTAAGCGTGATTAAAATATCAATCTAATTTTTTTTATCACATTTCCAATAAAAGTGAGATTTTTTTTTTTTTTTTTGTCAAAGTGTGATCTTTAACTATTTTTGTAGTAGTGTCGGTTGTAGATGTCGTGGCTATTGTCATTGTTAAAGGTCAAGAGAGGCATAGCTGACAAGGAAGGGTGAGTGGTAATTATGGTTTGAATAGAAGGAAGATATTGGTAAAAGGAGTGTTAGATGCTTTATAACTAAGCACCAATGTTACACGCGTTATACCACTGTTATATCCTTTTTATATATGTCATAGATTAAAGTATTTATCATTTTAGGTGTCACGAAAAAGACTAGATGGTTCAAACGAGAATTTACAAGGAAACAAGCCATCCAGACAAAGCATGTAGTAAATGAGAGAATTTAAAATAAATGCTATAGGACTTCTGGTAAAATGAAAGAGGAAAAAGAAATCCACAATCTAATTAAGAAATCCATAATCTAATTATTTGTTGTAGAGCACCAGAACATTTACATAAATGTTTTCCAGATTTAATGTTGAATACAAATTTTCAAATATGCAAGGTTCCCAACAAATTATGGTAAGTAAAACAAGTAATCCACCATGTAGAGGCACCTGAGTTCACACAAAGAAATCTTAAACAACAAGCACCTTGAACTTGAATTGCACCTAGATTGCTAAAAAATAAAATGACAATGGCACAATAAAATGTACATGACACAAGATAGTGCATAAATTGCATATTGCATATTACATCTAATAGAAGGCCATGCATTAACAAATGGCTTATCAACAAAAAGTTATGACTGGCAATAGAACTGACATAACACATGTAGATGAATCAATTCAGTAAATCACCTAAACAACAACACCACCTTCCGAACACCCTTCATCTTTAATAATACTAAAAATCTTCTCAAAAGCACCTTCAAACACTAGAATCTTTTGAATTTTCTACAATTGCAAAGCATATTTCAACCAGTTATTAGTAGGAAAACAAAATCATGAGTTGATTTTATTTTTGAATAAGAAAGAAAATAAAGAAAAATGATAATGGGTGGTGAAAAATTCACCTCTGCTTCACGGGTCAAGTAAGTGAGAAGTAACAGGGCCTCATTTTGTATAACCTGTAAGACACATTTTTTAGGATCCAATAATATCAGGAACAACACAAACAGCCAAAAGATTGGGCTTTTTCCTTCCTAGAAAGTTCGATTAAGAAAAGTCCCCAAACAAAAAATTCCAATTATAAACATATTTCACGAACAAGAGAAAAACTCAGTATTAGGGAATTTGAAAGGGAGATTCTTTTCCATTCTGATGTACCTAAAAAAAGAAGAGGAGAGATTCACAAAGCTCCTGAAAGTTTCAATTTATCATGCATGTCTATCTAATTTCTTAAGAAGCAGGCTATTACAATCGTTTAGAAAAATAAAATTAAATTGAAATCATAAAAATTAAATAAAGCAAGCAGTCAACCATTTTCGCACCTCACGGTCCATTAGCATGTCCATAAGTCGAGTTATTCCATGAGGAATAGTTAGAATGGCTTTCTGTAACTTGAGAAGAAACGCAGCAATATATTTTTCCCCAGCATAATCTAGTAAATCTAAAAATAAAATATAACATAAAGAAAGCAGCCATAAAAAGAATACCTATTTGGAGAATTTGTAAGAAGAACTGTCAATAGTTGCAGTGTGTAATAGCGTCTGTAGAAATCCTCCTCCAACTGCCAAGGTACCAAGTCAATATATTGTACAAAAATATGCATAATCCAAGCAAATTCAATAAATAAATTGTTCGAGGTGGGAACTCTCACCAACAGACTTAGAAGAAGAGAAATGCTTTCTGCTTCTCTAGAAAGCAAATCAGTGTTTATCGAAGTTGGTTGAACCTCATTCTTCAGAGCTTTTGCCTGATCAATTGGAGTCAAGGCACTCACAAGAGTTTCTAGAGCACTACGAACCTTCAAGCATCCAAACCATGAAAACACTAATTTTATTATTGTACAGTAAAATGGGGGCAGGAAGTATGGGGAACTTTTTTTATAAAAAAAAGATCATACACAAAAGAGGAAATGTGGAAGAGACTAAACATTTTCCATCTGCAACATTATCTGATAAGAACTGGCAAGTTATTTTTCAAGACACAAGACTTAGTTTTATTGGTCCACTTACCTTAAAATTTATTTACAAGTTTCTCTAATAATGTCACTAGTAAACACCATTTGTTCAAGGCAAAGAAAATGTTATTTCTCAAATTAAGTACAAAATCAAATTATAAAAAAGACACTTAAATCAATAAAGAATGGATGGAAGCTTTCAAACCATTTCAACATCATCATGCTCTTCCTTCAAGACACTTAAAAATACCGGAAAGCCTGCAACAGAATTTAATGAATTGTATTATACATGATGAGCATGCCCCAAATAATGCCACTTTATCCAACAAAAGAGAAGTACAAACCCATTGCCCCAAAAGCTAGCTGGGCAGCACGACTTTCTGCTACAACAAATTGAAGTTCAGCAATAACAGTCCTCCTGTCTTCGGCCAGCACACCATTACTTATACGGTTGAGCAAGCGTTCAACATAGCTATTGAAATAAGGCATGACGCAGATTAGTTACAACATCCAAATTTGGCAAATATGTATTATGTCTAGAAAGAAATAACAATACACTGATGAGCAGGGCCAGCCCTGAGTTTCCGGGGGCCTAAGGCAAAATAATTTTTTGGGGCCTTTTTAGATATTTAAAAAAAAATAAAAATAAAAATCACTCTGTTTGGTTTAAAGTTTTAAAAAATAATTGTTTGAGTTTACAATTCGTATTTTTTTATATTTTTTGTATTTGGTAACGTTTTAAAAAATATATATATAAATATTATAGCTTATAAGTGTATCTAAATTAGATGTATCTACAAAATAAATAAATAAAAATTGTGTAAAATATTTTTTTAAAAAAATACTAAAAAACACATAATTGTGCCATAAAGAGAGAAAAAAAAAATAGGCCACACAAAATTAGGCTAACGACTAATACATATGCATATATTTAATATTTTATTTTTTTAATTGGACTAACAACTAAAACTTATAAATATTTTTTAATTTGGCGTTTTATCAATTGGGCCAAATAGATTTTTTGAGGCCCCCCGTAAAATGACGTAAATTAATTAAATAGAATTGGGCCATTTTAAGTTTTTAATATAATGTAAGACTAAATTTGGAGCCCTTTTTTAAGCCTATTTTTTGGGGCCCTGGGCACAGGCCTCACCAGCCTTAGCCCAGGGCCGGCTCTGCTGATGAGCCCTCCCCTCCCCCCCCCCCCCCAGGACTCACCTATTGTGAGATAATTAATTTTCATTCTCAATATTTGAGGGTAGAGAGCTCACGTGGCTAAGACATTGCACTTGAGTCAAAGGTTTGATAGTTAAGGGTGAAAGACCAAACTATGACTTTATATTCTCAGTCAAAACAAGTTGATAGAGTTCTATATCTACGTTATCATGCTCGGTTGTGTAGCAACACGATGGGGGTGAAGAAAGAGAAGAGAATGATCAGTTTCTCTTGCTTCTGGCATAACAAGCTTTCATTGAAAAATTCACACGATTAGCTATTAGCTCAGTGATAGAACGTGTTACATCGTTGTGCTCCAAGATTTACATTTTTTTTTTTCATTTTTGAATAAGAGAAAAATAGTTATATTTTCAATTAGCACAAACTTTTTTTTTAAAAAAATTATTGGTTAGAGATTATTCGATGTTATTAGAACACCAAATGTCTTTACCCACCTATTATTCATCAAATATCACCCCAATTGGTGTCTAACATCAACCAATGTCTATTCTAGCAAATCCATCAATAGAAGGTGTGACGTTTGATGAATAATATGAAATAAGACCGTGTTATACTCTATGCCCAAAAATACCTTTTTAAAATTTAAAAAAAAAAAAAAAGAGCTCTCCCAAAAATGAAATGTTGCAAGAGTGTTTCTAAACACACTTTAAAAAGTATCTCATGAAAACCATTATTGTAATAGCCCAATTCTATTAACAAATCTTTTATGCAAATAAAAAAAAAGTCTGCAAAATATATATAAGAATGATGTTATTATATTGTGACTTACCCTTTTAAAATAAAATACTTATTTAAATGACATTTATTTATAGAAAAATCACTGGTAGACAAATTTTATATGAAGAATAATTTTCAAAAAAAGAATAGGTATGGTATGGGGCACGTATGTTAGTTAGACATTGTTTGAATAGGTATGGTATGGGGCACGTATCTTTCCACTCCTCATTTCCCCCTTTCTTGTTTTAGTAACTATCATACCCCAAAAACTCCAATTTAATTGCCAAGTGTTACTATCCACTATAGTAATCAATTAAATAGTCAAAGACTAGTTGAGGTTTGATTCACTTGTAATTTAACTGATCTTTTTTCCTGATGATTTGCAGTAATTTATTACATTATTACTTAAAATAATGTTAAAATCTCCATCAATTTCTGTCATTTTATTTTATTATTTGATATGTCAATTTAATTATAAATACTTCATTAAAAATATCAATAATATTAGGAAACAAAGATTAAACAGAAAATGAGATCTACCAACTGCGAGACATCTATGTCCTATTTTATATTTAATCATCTATACACTTATACTCATTGAGTGCTAAAATTTATTATGCTAATATTGTGTCGAAAAATAAAATAATAAATGCGGCATTTTTTTTACAGAGACGAACAAACCCACATGACTCTGCTCTTTCTCAACCGTGTACAACCCCTAAAATAGCAATAAAATACACACAAATTTATTACAATTATTGAATAACAACAAAAATAAAAACTCACATTTATTAATCTCTGGTATGGGGTATATCATCACATTTATTAATCTCTGCCAATTTTCTGTGCAATTGGCATCTTCCCTCCCAAACTCCATTTATAGGGCCTTTAGCTCTTCCCCTTCCCTCCCACAATCTCTCTCTCTCTCTCTTTGAGGGTCACTCTGCTTTTGGTGGTTTTATCAGGACTTTTAGCTGATAAATCTGACCGACGTTGCCAATTTGTTCATATAAATACACATATACACCCTCTATACAGAACATCTCTGTGTACTCTTCTAGGTTTGTTAATATACCCTCTATCCATGTTTGATTCATAAGATTAATAGTGAGGTATTAATAATCTTATCAAATTAGTGTGGTATTGACTATCCACCCCTATCCCATTACTAATAATCCTAAATCAAAATGTCAAAACAAATATAGGATTATTGGGCATATGGATTAATAATCTCAATCCTATACTTTAATCCTTCCAATCAAACATGCCCTCTATTGTTACTTACAATGCAGAGGTTTGTGAGACTCTGTTCCATGGCTCCTCTGTTTCTGTTTCTTGGTCTTCTTCCTCTAGCTTTGGCTGGCCATGACCATGGACAAGCTCTCACCAAGAGCATTCTCTTCTTCGAAGCTCAGAGATCTGGTTACCTTTCCAGCACTCAGAGAGTCCAATGGAGAGGCCATTCTGGTCTCAACGATAGCAAAGCCAATGGGGTATATATAATATCCCTCTTCCTCTGTTTTCTAGTCTAAATTTCTCTGATTTTTTCTGACTAAATCCCCATTTGGGTATTGTGTTTGAGACCCATTTGAGAGAGAGAAGACTATTGTGATTTTGCAATTTGATGAAATGTTTGAATTGGGTTGTTGTTGTTGTTGTAGGTGGATCTGGTAGGAAGGTACTATGATGCAGGGGACAATGTGAAGTTTGGGTTACCAATGGCTTTCACAATTACAATGATGTCATGGAGTATTGTTGAGTATGGGAGGCAAATGGCTGCAAGTGGAGAGCTCGGTAATGCCATGGAAGCTGTTAAGTGGGGCACTGATTACCTCATTAAAGCTCATCCCCATCCCTTTGTCCTCTATGGAGAGGTATAGAAATGGAAAATATGTTTTCATTACTTTTGTTTTTGTTCTTGTGGACTTCAAGTTTTTGCTTAAAACACAGTGATTGCTATGTTTTCACCTAAAACACAGTGATTTGCTTTTTATATTTCTAGTTCTTGTGGACTTCAAGTTTTTGCTTTAAACACAGTGATTATTGCTATGTTTTCACCTAAACACATTCAAATGAAAACATGAATTTGCTTTTTATATTTCAAATTAGGCTGAATATTTGGATTTGATTTTGTGGGTTTCATTCTGTCTGTCATTTTCAATGGGATTATCTGTTTCTAACTAAAACCAAATCTAGGATTGATATATAAAAAAAATTATATGAATGTAAAGTGATTTGTATAAATTTTGTTTTCATTGTTTTTGCTTTTGTTCTTGTGGGCATCATCAATTTGTTGGTTAAAACGAAATACTCTTTGAAGCAATTTTGTATCTGTTAATGTAAATTGTAAATGTAAATTGTAAACCACCTACTACCACCTATTCCACCTACCACCTCCACTTCACCTACTCCACCTACCACCTCTACTACACCACTCCACCTTCACTTCACATCTCTTATATAATGTACATACAATACACAATCAAATCAATCAATAATACAATTCTCTTTATACATTGAATTTTAACATGGTATCAGAGCAAGGTTAAGAACCTGGTCATTCTGCTTCACCGGCGGGCGGCAGCTTCGCCTTGGCCGCCCGTCGGACCTCTACACATACCCTAGCTTCCTCTATCTCAGTCACTGTCCTAGCCCCTCCCTCGGGCATGGTCTCTCACTCTCTATCCCGATGTCATAATCTCAGAGTCATCAGTTTGGGCTTTAACAAACTCACCGGTCACCTTCCACCCGAACTTGGTGCTCTGCCAAGGCTGCAAGTTCTTGATGCCTCCGGGAACAATCTCACTGGTGTCATATCCCACCAACATTTGGAAATCTCTCTGCTCTTACTGTTCTTTCCCTGGACTCAAACAATCTCTCTGGTCCACCACGCCGCCAATCGCGGCAGCCACCGCCGCCGACCTCGGCCCCGACGCCGCCTTGTAAAGCGCCCATGTGCCCAGCTCCGCCACCACGCTGATTTGGGTCACATCTCTCTCATTTCTTCATCATTTTGGAGATTCGTCTTGCTGTTGCTGCTAACATGCGCCATCCTCCTCCAACCCTCCACCCCAAATCCAGACGACGAAGCTTGCTTAACCCACCTGAGCGAGTCTCTACAGGACCCAAACAACAACCTCCATAACTGGAGGCCTCCGGTTCTGGAGACGGTCTATCTCGGCTGTGTACGAGCCAGTCCCTGACATTGGCCCCCGAACAATGCACCAAAAACAAAAAAAAACAAAACAAAACAAACAAAGACCACGCTCAGATTCGGTTTTCTCTCTCTCTCCCTTTAAACCCTCTCTTTTCCTTTCTTTTTCTTTTACTATTTACATCCACTACCTTTTGTTTTTCAAATAACGCCACCACCTTACACCAAACCACTTTTTTTATTCGTTTTCTTCTTCTCATCATCCTCATCATGTCCCCTACTTTCTCTCTCCCCTTTTTTTTTTTTACTTTCCAACCCACCGAGTCACATGCTTTCGCCATTACTATATTATTATTATTATTATTTTATCACAAAACAAAAAAAAACAAAAAAAAAAAACAGAGGAAGAAGACGACCTGCGCACCAAACTCATTTTATTCATGTCGGGGCTCACCCCGATCACCATTTTACACCACCAAAAAAAAAAAAAAAAAAACCAACACACAATAACTACATCCACAGGCGGGATTTTTCTTCTCTACTCTGCCGCCGGTCTCTTCTTCTTGCCTCCATCCTGGCCGGCCCTTGACGGTATTGCCTCCGTGTTTCCCGCGCCTCCGAGCACGTTCACTCCCCTATACTCCTCCACTGCAGCATATGGCGGACCTCCAAATCGGAACATCACGGTGGCCTTCCGCTTCAGCTCCTTATTTTCCGCCTTTAGCACACTTATCTCTGCTCGCGCATCCTTATACATGCGTTGGAGCAGAGCCAGTTGGGCGTTTAACTGCTGCACCTCATTTGTCCTACTCTGCAGCCGGTGCGACAGGTTTGTGACCGCCGTCATGGTCTCCACACATGACTTCAAAGTATACTGATTGGCCTCAATATCCGTTTGCACCGCCATTTTTTGCTCCACAGACCGCATCGGAAAGTTCAACGGAGCAAAACCAGAGGTGTTTGGTTGAGGTTCACTGGCCACCGCCCCAGTTATTTCTCTTGTGGACTCGTTCAGTTCTGGAAAGAGCGTGAGCAGCCCACGGGAAGAGGATGCCATGTTCTGGGTAGCTAGACGGGAAGAAGAGGCCATGTTATGGGTTGCTGAGTGTTTCAGAGAAGGGTTGGTTACGGAATGTTTACAGAGTGTTATAGAGTTTCTCTCTCCGCAAACGCAGACTTTTTTTTTTCAGAAGTTTTTCTTCGCAAGTTGTTTGTCTTCGCCTCAGCTTCAGCCTCCGTCTTATAGCCAAGGCAGACACGCGCATCATGCGCCGCTCGGCGCTCAACGACAAACTGGGCACGCCTTTTGATGGCACACATTTTTATGGATTGGGCACGCCTTTTGATGGCACGCCTTTTGAAAGATTGGGCACACCTTTTGAGGGCACGACTTTTGAGGGCTCGATATCTATATCCATGTATATCTTTTGGGCAGTCTATATACACACTCATACAGTGTCTTCTACACTGGTCAGCTTTATCAATCCCTTTGTTTCAACCTCAAATAGGTTTCTATCTTCACACCTATTTGAGTTTGAGGGGGGGATATACACAGTATCATGTATAAGTCGCTCATGGCGCACTCCCTAAGTCGCCCCCTTGGTGCACCACCACATTCTTCTACATCGGTCCGACATGACCCCATAAACTGTCTTCTACATCGGTCTGACACGACCACACAGTGTCTGTTACAACGGTCCGACATGACCCCATAAACTGTCTGCTACATCGGTCCGACATGACCCCGTAAACTGTTTTCTACAACGGTCCGACATGACCCCGTAAACTGTCTTCCACATCGGTCTGACACGACCACACAGTGTCTGCTACAACGGTCCGACATGACCCCGTAAACTGTCTGCTACACCGGTCCGACATGACCCCATAAACTATCTTCAACAACGGTCTGACACGACCACACAGTGTCTGCTACACCGGTCCGACATGACCCCATAAATTGTCTTCAACAACGGTCTGACACGACCACACAGTGTCTGCTACAACGGTCCGACATGACCCCATAAATTGTCCCGACATTGATTCCGGTTAGCTTCTACTACGGTCCGACATGACCCCGTAAACTGTCCCGACATTTATTCCGGTTAACTTCTACAACAACGGTCTGACACGACCACACAGTGTCTGCTACAACGGTCCGACATGACCCCGTAAACTGTCTGCTACAACGGTCCGACACGACCATACCGTGTCTTCTACAACGGTCTGACACGACCATACAGTGTCTCCTATCTCATTTTTAATTTTATTTGTCAACTTATTTTTCTGTTTTGTTACTCTCTCCAAACTCAAGTTGGCTAGTACCTATCCTCCTTGAGTTTGAGGGGGGCTGTTAATGTAAATTGTAAATGTAAATTGTAAACCACCTACTACCACCTACTACCACCTACTCCACCTACCACCTCCACTTCACCTACTCCACCTACCACCTCCACTACACCACTCCACCTTCACTTCACATCTCCTATATAATGTACATACAATACACAATCAAATCAATCAATAATACAATTCTCTTTATACATTGAATTTTAACAGTATCAATTGATTGCTCTGTTTTCACCCAAACCCATTCAATGAAAACATGAACTTGTTTTTTTTTTTTTTTCTTTTATATATTTCAAATTAGGTTGAAAATTTAGATTTGGTTTTGTAGGTTTCATTCTGTCTTGTAGTGTCTTTTATCAAATAGAAAATATGTTTTCTTTGTTTTTGCTTTTGTTCTTGTGGACATCAAGTTATTCCTTAAAACACACGAAATACTCCTTGAAGCAATTTTTTATCAGGTGATGGCTCTATTTTCAGACAAACCCAAACATGAAAACATGAATTTGTGCTTCTTCTTTTTTCATTCAAATTAGACTAAAAACTTGGATTTGGTTTTGTGGGTTTTACTCTGTTTGTCGTTTTCAGTGGGATTAACTAGAATTCATTTATAAAAAATTATATAAATGAACAGCAATTTGTGTGATTTGTTTAATTTGGGTATGTGGGTAACGAGTTTTGATGTGATTTTTGTTTTTGTTTTTGTTTTTCAGGTGGGAGATGGGAACACAGACCACTACTGTTGGCAAAGGCCAGAGGACATGACCACTTCAAGGCAAGCTTACAAGATCGACCCAAACAACCCCGGGTCGGACCTCGCCGGCGAGACCGCCGCCGCTATGGCTGCCGCCTCCGTCGTCTTCCGCCATCACGACCCCTCCTATGCCAATGAGCTCCTCTCTCATATCTCTGGGGAAATACTGTGCACTGTATAACTAAAAAAATTTATAATTTTGATTTTTTGAATTATAATTAAAAATATATATTATAAGTAAATTTAATCTAAGATATAATTAAAAAATTTATGAATGATGATAATTAAATAAAAAAATTTATTATAATTAAAAAAAATAATATAATTAAATGGATATATAGTATATCTTTTTTAAATGGTATATTAAAATTTTCCTATTGACGGTAGTGGGTGGTAGTAGGCTTATAGTGGCGTATGTTAGCAAGGGAGGGGGGGCCTAGGTTAAGAAAGGGGTTGCAGTTAATATAGGTTGTTACGATTCAACACTTTATACATGCGTGTATGTGTGTGTCAGTCAGGCTGGTTGTTGTTTGACAGTGTATTTATGAAACAAATCATTCTAATTTATAACACAATAAGGAACAAATGATAAACTATTTTTTAGAAAAATAAGGAAATTATTTTTGTTGTGTTAAAAGACTAAAATGCCCTTATGAGAGAAATTTTAATTTGCATAATTTTTAAATTCAAATTTCAAATACAGACTTATTGTATCTTTAATTTTTTTGCATAATTTTTTTGAAATACAAAAAAAATAATGTCTTTCTATCAGACTTTTCTCTAATTGGTTTAAATATTCAATTTAAATTTTGCGATAGAAATTGTCGGAGTCACAATAAAGTCTGTTATTGTTGGATTGACAATTTGTCGCACAAAATTTAAAATATATGTTTCATTCCACTGGGAAGAAATTAACCCCTAACAACAAATGTGGTGACATGGTATATATTTTAGGTCTTCATTAATAATTAAGGGACTCTACTGAATTTTTTCTCTCTTTTTTTTCTTCTATTTCAGTAATACATTTGTTTTAATATTATTATTGTGCTCTTACATTTTCTTAATGTTGTGATTGACCACCAAAATCTTATCCTAGTGAGATGCTTTTTGGCCTAAAGTTTCACTTCAAATTAACAAAAGGCAAAAGACAAAATTTTAAAAAGAAACATTAAAGAAAGACATGACCCATGGGTGTGACCATGTGAGCTGTAGTTGTCTACCTCCATAATATGAATTTCATAAGTGGTCAAAATGTGAATTTTCTCATAATGTTAAAATTTACTAAACGTAACACTTTAAAAAAATTAAAAAATTTCTTTAGTATTTTTTTCAAACGTAACACTTCAATATAACATACTAAAAAATTCTTCTAGTACTTTTCCCAAACGTAACAACGCAACATTCTAAAAAAATTACATAATGTACTTTTCTCAAACGTAACATTCCAATCAATGTATGTAACACACAAAAATTTCTTAGTGTACTTTTTCTAAACGTAACACTTTAATATGACATACTAAAAAACTTTTAGTGTATTTTTTTTAAACATAACGCAACATTTCGAAAAAAATTCTTAGTGCTCTCTCTCTCTCTCTCTCGTAATTGTATTTCCAAAATTTCACATTTGCAATACGAATATAGTTTGTGCAATGACAAAAGATTTCTCATTGTTTTATCATTTGACTGATGAATCTTGGTTTATGTATTGAATTCTTTTTCTTGGTATCTTTGTTTCAAGTTCACATTATAATTAAGTGCTTCAATCTTTCTATGCCTGTGTTCTTTGGCCATTTTTATATAAAATATAATGTTTTCTAAACAATTTTAGGAAAAATATATCATTAAAAAAATTAGACCAAAAAATGGTTGTTGAGTCGGCACAAATAGGGACCAAATCTTAATATTCCAGTTCTCCCAATTGGATATCTGGTGACTAACCAATACAACCTCAAGTATGTACCTGCAAAGTAATAATAATGATAACAATATCTTCAGAAAATTACAAAAACAATTCAGGATTTAATTAAACCTTAGTGTTCTAATTTTTCATTGTAAACCTCTCTGTTTTTAAATTGATACAATTTGAACAATCTGTCCATCCCTGTTTAAAGCCAATAAACCTTTCTCCTTTCAATACCAAATTTATCTTTCAACACAAAGGATGGAAATTTCCTTTTCTTGTGTTGAAGACTAGAAAGATGAATAATTAGAGAAAACACAGCTTCAATAGAACTGAACAAGATTTGGCTTTGGCATTCATTAATAGAACTATGAAAAGTGAAATTGAATCCAAT
The DNA here is from genome assembly GCF_055761805.1 of Camellia sinensis. Lineage (NCBI taxonomy): Eukaryota > Viridiplantae > Streptophyta > Magnoliopsida > Ericales > Theaceae > Camellia > Camellia sinensis. Next base: position 240,457,160 of record NC_138961.1, on the reverse strand, counting down.
AAATTAACATGATTGGTGCCACATCGGTTTGTAAGTTTTGTTGATTTGTATAGCACTAATCATCAAGGTTATATACAAGTAACCAACAATACATACAGTTTCAAGAAAGAGTGGGATGCCAAAAAGCCAAAACTGGCAATAGCATCGAAGAATGAAGAACCTTTTTTAGGGCTGTTAAAATTTAGAAAACACCATCTTCAGGCAGTTTGCTTACTTTGCACCCTTGTACATGTTGTCAACAATGTTCTGCAATGCAACACAAAGATTTCCCCTTAGTACTGTGCCACCCAAAAAAAAAAGAGTACTATAAAGTAGTCATAAACAGAAATGACAAATTAACAAATTCCAAAAAAGTTAATTGGAAATTTAAGTTGACTAAAAGTTCTTGCATGCACTAGTTGCTTGGCAGATGGCAACATGGAGTGAACTAGAAATCTCCAATGTTCAAACACTCATGGCCAAGGGCGGAACCAGGATTTTAACTCGAGGGGGGTCAATTTTTGGCTTTTCTTCTCCACAGATTATTCTAATACATATTTTTCTACAATGAAATGATTTCCTCCCGATTCCTCTCAAGTCTCACCGGAAAAAAAAATTAGAATTCTAATACACATTTCACATATTTCAAAACATTTTTGGGTCAAAGCATCTAGTCAACGAACATAGTACAATGGCATGCCATGAGATTCCTTGAGAGAATCAAGAAGAGCTACCTGGTAGTATTTGAGCAACTGAGGCCTCTTCTTCTTGAATGTTGGGGTCAGAAGGTCACGCTCCACGTCGAATGGCTCGGGGTCAAGATGAACAGCTTTTATAAATTCAAACCCTTTCAACTGCCAGGCACATCACAAAAGTTTCAGAAATCTTCCGGAAGTAAATAACGTTTTCTTCCCCTCTGCTAACTCAGATTATTATTCAATTATCAAATGGAAGTAGAAATGAGAGGTGGTTGGAAGTGTAAAAGACACAAACCTTCTTTTCCTTTCCAATCCGTGTGAGCTCTACAAGTACGTTTTGTTTTGCCTTGGGATTTTCACAGAGGGAATTGAAATCCCCAGGTACACCATTTTCTTCAGCCCAACGTTCAAGTACTTGCTTATTTGGGTTTACAACAGCAACAAGGAAAGACTCAAAGCTGTTCCCATATACCCATATCTGAGATTGAAATTCAGACATAATCAAACACAAGAAGATTCTGGAATAAACAAAATGCTCAATCTCCTAACCCCAAAGTACAGGCATAGATTTGACCATTCATTAATGCTGTGTTTGGTTGGGGGATTTGGGGAGGAATTTGGAAAGGGAAATAGAAAATATAGGTGAAATGTAAATAAAATATGCCTATATTTCACCTAGTTTCACACACTTTTTCCCTTTCCCTTTCCAAATCCCTCTCCAAATCTCCCAACCAAACACAGCATAAGTCACTCCAAGGATTGCTTCCAACAGGAAAAAGTGCACAAATGTGAGAAATGAGAACATTCTTAGCAGATCCATAAGCATGCACAAAAGCATGAATGAACCAAGTATATAGATATCCTCAAGTTTTAACAAGAAAGAATAAGTTGGACCTCAGGATGCACACATCAAAATCAACCTATGGCAAATATCTTGTACCTTAAGTGTAAGAAAACAAAAAACAAATCTGATGGGGAAAAAGCATGTAAATGCAAACACTAATTTTGTGAGATATAATCAATCATAGAGACCTGTGTCAAGTTTCTTCCTGCGCTTAAAAGCACACAACATGCACAAATTAGTTTAGCAGAAAAGGGATTGAAATTTAAAATAGAACGCACTGGAAATGTGTGTGTGTGTGTGTGAGGGAGAGAGAGAGAGCATATGTAAGGTAATACATAAAAAGAATAACTTTTAACGGTCAAGAGGTTCACACAAACAATATCAGAAACAAAAGAAGACCACATTATAATGTCATAACAGTCAAGAAGTATTGAAACAAGGAAAATGCTATGGATCCAAGTAAATTATCAAATAAATTACCAAACCTCTCACATGGGTGTGGGACCCACACACATGTGATTTGTGTGGGTCCCACACCTATGTGAAAGGTTTGGCAATTGATTTGGTAATTTACTTGGGGTCCCTAGCATAACTTTTAAAACAATATCAGAAACAAATCCATGCTCTCATCACTAGAAGGACATTGTCGGTAATATCTACAACGAATACATTCCATATTTGTTGACAACAATTGGAATGCTCACAGAGACAAAACTGAAACTTATATTCCATTTATATATTTACAATAGTTCAGAGGCATACCGAGTCAATACCAGTAACAGAACCATAAACATTCTCCAAGTTTTCAACTGCAACATATTCTCCTTGTGACAGCTTAAAAATGTTCTTCTTTCGGTCAATAATTTTCATGCTCCCATTGGGCTGCCACTCACCAACATCCCCTGACACAAACATTGTTAGGGGCAGGGTTGACTAAGAAAGAAAATTATGAGCACTGTATCAAATTAATTATGAAAGACACTGTCGTAGACAAACCTGTGTGGAGCCATCCATCAATCAGGACCTCTTTGCTGAGGTCTTCACGTTTGTGGTACCCTGAGAACAAGGTATCGCCCCTTATACATATTTCTCCGCGTGGTGTGCTTGAGAGGGCATCATATCCCATTTCAGGAATAGATTCTAGGCACACATCCACATTAGGCACTGGAGGACCAACAGTACCAAGCATACCCAGCTCATTTGGTAGTGAGACAAATGTTCCCACACAGCTTTCTGTGAGACCTACATCACAGAAAGAAAACAAATTAAAAAAAAAAAATTAAGTTTACTGTATGATAATGGATATACAATGGAAGATACCAGTGCTGAATCAGTAAAAATCTCTATTCATGGGCAGAAACAGGGGGAATATGGCACTGAGGTAATGGATTTAAAGAAATTTCATCAAACTTTCTCAGATGCCTTCAAAGCGAAGTGTAATAGAACTCATTCCCAAGTGGAGTTTAAGCAACAAAGAAACATATATCAGCAAGCTGTCTCAAATAGGTCGATAAGTAACAAAAACCACTTCCAACGGGAGGAATGAGTGAAATTCAAATGTACATGCTAAAAAGGCAGATAAAATAAGTTAAATTGATATGTAAAGATTTAAAAGGACAACATACCATATCCTTGCAGAACATGACAACATGCCACCACTCGTAGAAAAGCTTCTACATGGGTAGCAAGAGGTGCTGCTCCAGATAAAATAAGCTGTACGTTTCCGCCTAGCCCATGCTTTACCTGAGAATGGAGTTAAAAGAAATGAAAGCCATATTAAAGATTAAGTTTTGTATATATGGTCCCATGAGAAAGTAAAAGAGGAAAAGAAGAATGAAAAGCTGCTACAAGAATATGTCCACCACCTTATTGAAAACAATTTTGTCACAAAGTGGAGCTGCATCTACATGTTTACTCCCCTTCTTCATGTTATGTAGCTTGCTGCAGCATTTGTTTAAATGCAGATAAAAATGAGACAGCACAAAATGACAACAAATTAGCTACCTTACAATTAAAGCAAACACTGTAGAAAAATCCAAGTCCCTGTAGATACATGGGTGTGTTTGATTGGGGGGATAGGGGGGGGACTATCCACTATTTGGACTCTATGTCCGGCCTCCCTCCTTATCCGTTGTTTGATTTTTTCTTAGTCCGGCAGACTCCATGTCCGGCCGGACTCCATGTCCCCCATATGGGGGACTATCCTGTCCTGGGGGGTGGAATTGTTTTGGGGGGACTAATCACTGTTTGGATTAGATACGAAAATGACAATTTTGACCTTCTATTATTTAATAATGTATTATATTTAATAAAATTTAATAAAATTTAAATGTCTCAATTTAAAAATAAAATAATTTTATTTAACTTTTTATTAATGTTTTATTTATTTAATTTTTTAAAATAATTTTTTATAGATATTTTATTGATGTTTTATTTTAAAATTTTGTTTATGTTTTATTTAATTTCATTATTTAAATTTAATAGATGTTTTAATAGATGTTTTATTTAAACAATTAAATGTTTAATTTCAACAATAAATAATTTCATTTATTTAAATTATGTTTTATTTAAACATTTAAACATGTGTACATCAACATGTTTATTAAATTATTTCAACATCTGTACATCAACATATATATTTATTTAACATCTATTAAATTATGTTTTAATACGTCAACATTTGATTACATCTACATTTGTTAATTGTTAATTACATCAACATTTGTTAATTGTTTAAACATAATCTGTACATCAACGTTTATTTAATTGTTATTGTTAATTGTTTAAACATAATCTGTACATCAAAATAATTTCAATGTTAATTGTTTAAATAAAAATTTAAACATTTAACCATTAGTATGTTTAATTTCAACAATAAATTTTTATTTGTTTAAATAAAAATAATCTGTACCAGTCAATTTTTTTATCAATATTAGTATGTTTAAATATCTTTAAACAAAATTTAACCATTAGTATGTTTAATGTTTACTAAAAATAATTAAAATATTAAAGATATGTTTAATATTGCTATTACTTAGTAAACAATTGAAAAAGGGTAAAATAGTCTTTTGTTCATTTATCCTATCCAGTCCGTCCAACCAAACGTTGGATTCACTGAAAATAGTCCTATCCAGACATCTAATCCCATGAAAAAACAAACACAGGATACATATCCAATCCGACCAAATAGTCCGGGGGATTCAGAGTCCCAGGACTCAAGTCCGATGAATTCTAATCCTCCATTTTCCAATCCGTCCAATCAAACACACCCATGGGTAGCCACAGTTTATGTGTCGCACACATGATGCATAAAGGGTTGCGCCTCCTTTTGATTTGTGCCTTTTAATACAAAATCTATCTTATAAAAAAATGCATGATGAATGAGATGACACTTGAAATAGGAAGTATAAAGTACAGAGTTCTGATCTTAAAAGGGTAATTTCAAGGTTATATAAATACAATGAGAAAAAGAATTAAGAACATGAAATTGTTCCAAAGGAAAAAAATGACCAAAATTTTGGAAGAATTGAATATCTAGTCACAAATTTTTGACCAATCAATATATGGTTGCGATGATGTCCTTCAAGAAGTGATAAAAGGTCTTCAGTTGAAAGGGTTAATAAATAAAATAGAATCTTCAAATGAAAAGAAATTGATGTGTGCATAAGTGATTCCACAAGATATCCCTGTTATCACGGCTGGAAAATCGACTTTTAGCGGCGTTTTAAAAACGCCGCTATAGGTACTGAAAACGTTGCTAATTCTTTTTGTGACGTCTAGTACCAAACGCCGACTACGCGGCCGTCGCTATAGCTTTATGGCGTTTGAAAAACGTCGTTATATTAGTATAGGAGCTGTTTTTAAAAACGCCGCCAAATGTCCTACCCTAACTGTACTGTGACGTCACTATGACATTTAACAACGTTTTGGAAACGCCGTCAAAGACATTTATACATTTTAAAAATCTAACCGTTGGTGTAGAGATATAGTGACGTTCAAAAAACGCCGCCATAGCCTTTATTTTTATTATTTTTATTTTTAAAGTTGTGCTAATTTTATATGGTTGAAAAAAATACCCGTCATAAAAATTATTAACAACTAATAATTGATGTTTATTAAAATAGTAAATAAACTAAGTTTGAAAACAAAATCAAAAATAAAAAACAATGCAATAAGATGTGATATATGTACAATTACAGAATATATTTAGACACAAAATATATTAGAAATCCGTGAGGATTTATTTACAAAGTCAGGCTTGAAACTCATGCAGAAAGCAGAGCAGACATCCATACTCCTAATGACACAATACCGATAGTAGCAAAAGCTTGGCCCAGTTCATAAACAAAATTTTCTTTCTAAACAAGGCAAACTTTGCCAATTTGTCCTCCTGCAAAAAGTCACAGCCAGGACCAAATTAGAAAGGTTAATATCAGTACAATAGATTGACACATTAGATTAGAATGGAAAACATTAGATCAAATTAACTTAATGCATACAAGTGCATACCCCAAATCAACAATGATGATGCTGACATTATCTTGTAAACGTCGGTCCTGTAATATACAAAAATTTGCAGGTATGATCAAGCATTGTGCAAGAAAAATAAACATCTACGCATCCATTACCAGAGCTACTCTTCCAAGTGCCTCACAAGCTAACAAAAATCAGAACAAAAGAAGTTAAAACTTTGTAAACCATAACACTGGTATACCAGAATTGAGGCAAATTTTTTACCTGAACATCTGTGTTGCCGAAGCTGATTCCTAACAAAATTAACTGCTTTTGAGCTGAAACAATAGCAAAGTTGATGAGATAATACTCATCTTGTGGTTAATTGAGAAAAATATTAAATAAATAACTATCATGCTAATTTAAGATAATTTACAGAATGTAAGTACAAGGTTCAAACAGGAAACCACAATCAGCACTGTCAGTATAAAGCACAGTTTTTACGTCGTCATAGATATCTTCATCAGCAGTTCCAAGAGCCATTTCTCAGCTCCACAGACTGCTTTGTTGTCTGTAAAGTTGTGTAACAATAAAGGTTTATTTAGAGAATGAAAGTGAAATGTTGATTTACCAGATTCTCACAGAGAAATGTATCCACAGTTGTCCCAGCATGCATAATTGCATTAGCATATATTGTTGCACTATGGCAGACACTATTTCTCGGCTCCACAGACTGCTTTATTGTCTTGAGAATAAGAAGATCCGACCTATATGCAAATTATAAAATTAATGAAAAAAGCTTTTCACAGTACACAAATGGAACTCCTGAAAATTGAATTTGAGCAAAGCAGAATAAATAAAGAGCTGGAAATTATATCTGTTGTCTCACTTGCTATGACTGTATAAAAATTGTAGAGTCAACTGTATTGAAGTCTCTCCAGACAAAATTCCTTTTATTTTTGTTAGCCTCTCAGCATAGGTCACTTCTTTTGGATCTGCTTCTTGCACATTCACATTAGAAGCTTGAGTTCCATCTGTCATTTGAACATCCTCAGATGCAGTAGCTAAGTTTTAAATAGAACTACAAGTCCTGAACTACCCAAGGCAATTGGTTTGCCTTTTGATTGATCTGATACCATTGTATTAGGACAGTATGAAAATAATAACAAGAGAGTGCACTGAAAGAAACTGCTGAAAGAACTGAAAAAAGAAAACACCCAAATCTCTTAAAGAAGATATCCATCCTAGAATTCATATATAAAGCACATCTTTCAGACACATACAGAGACAGAATTCAACTTTTCTAAAATAGATATTTAAATTGTGTCCGTGTCCATGCTTCTTAGCTGTTAATGCAATTGTTGCCAATTTCAAATTTACCTAATACTACAATCTTCGATCAAGATTCTTTACTCTTACCACCATAAATTTTTTGTGCTGCATGAATATGCTAATTATCAATAGAAATTCAGTTTGACCACATCAAAGAGTAAATTCAACTTAAATTGTGGTCTTGGCTGTATCCAGATTCTAGATACAAATATATCTCCATGAGAAAAATCACCAACAAACAGTCTGCTTCAGAGAATTTTGAGAGATCTTCAACTATCCAAGTCAAATACAAAAGGATAGAAGTAGAGCTCAATTACATGTATTATGCATAGGTTACATAAACACAAGATTTTGAGCAAATAAATAATTATATTATTTAAGTGCAATCATTGTTGATATCAAGCCTATCCTTTCTTGAGGAAATATATATATATATATATATTTGGGGTGATTGACTGAATTGAATTATTGAATTAGGGAGTTCACATCCATTATTGATATCAGATAATGCGAGAAACAAGAAAGTACTATGTCTATGACATGGATAGTTTAATGGTTTTAGTTGAACTTACAACTTATTCAACGACATGGAATGCAATTGCATAAGGATAAGCTACTAAAGTTATGTGTACACCCATACGCTGTATTGTTGACTTAGGTTGTGTTTGGATCTTGGATTTGTGGAGGGAAAAGTGAATGAAGTAGCTTCTAAGATCCAATCACACCCCAAAGAATGGTTGGAATTCAAAGGATCCAGGTGAGACAAAAGACTCGAAGTGTGAACTCTATCACAACAATTATCAAGTACATATCCCACCATACAGGAAAATCATGAGAGTCAATGATTTTCTTTCATGATTAGCTAAAATACTAATACATTTAATGGTGACCTACAGAAATCAAATAAATCTCAAATACTCACAGACTAACCCCTTCTTATGCAAGAGCTGAAAATGACACCCTCTAAAGTTATATATGCTTGATTAAGTAGTTAAGCACAAATTAGAATTATGGACAACATAAAGCATTAATTGATCCAAAAATACACTCACACTAACTAACTAGAGTAGTAGAACACTTGCTAACCTGAACCCAGGTGTGTACTGATTTCTGAGCAAGCATGTTTATCTGGCAATTATGCTGAGAGCTTTGTAGATTTCCCAGCAGAGAGAGATGTGGGTATGTTGAAATATACCAAAAAGAAAAGACAATAAAATATGATTCCACAATTCTTTAAGAACATTAACTACACTGCAAATATGCTCTCATATCATGTGAAGCTATCATTCCATCCAAAAACGTAAATGATAGATCACATTGTGCACTATGTTAGAAACTCTACCACATACTACCTAAACTAATCATGACAGGTAATAAAACACTATGAGTCTATGAGTGTCATGTTCGGCATAATCTATACTACTTATTTACGCTTAACAAGAGGAATTTTGCACATAATATCACAAAGAAAATACAAAGAATTTCAATGACGAGTACGGAATTAAATGTTTACTTCACAAATCCCAAAACCCATAAATTCATATATAAGCGCATATTTTATACTATTATTAGAAGGTAACACCTTAATTGATGTCCTGACAGATTTTTAGCATGCCTGAATTACCCCATGCTCAAACATCTTTGCATAATTCCAGAATGCCAAAAAACAAAGATAAAGCAGTTAATTAAGGTCTTCAAACTTCAACATTAAGAATGAATAGCAATACAAGGAAGTCAGTTCCTATAGCTGTTTTGCCAAGGAATTGGTTTTTCAATGTAAAGACAATTTTTCCATAATGGTCCTAAAAGAGATGGTATCAGTAGCATTCTTTAAAGGAAATAAATTCAAAATCGAACTCGTACAATGTTTCGTTGCGGCCATTCTATTCAGCATAAATGAGCTCAGAATCCTTGTATTAAAAACCAAAGTTAAAGGTCCAAATTATACCTCCAGCGAATTATTTATACACCTGTGCTGATAACAACCATTTCCTTGGGTCATGGAACCCCTTACAAACCCAGTCCGTACTAATGATGAGGCCATACACCTACAAGAATGAACAGAAGTTATGCCAATGCAGAATTCAAATGTGAGAATCTGAAAAAAGTTCCATAAGCATATCTCACCTTCAGCTATGTCCTCTCACCTCACCCAACATTCTGTCAGGTGCTCAAGCACTGTTCATGTCTGTGCATGATTGCATGATCCATCAGAATAAGCTACATAATAAGTGCAATAGTTAGCTAATGACGACTGCCCACCTGCGATGGCCAAGAATGGAAATCAATATTCTATAATGGTTATTATTGTACATATTTAAACCAAACATGATTATGTAAATTTAAGTGATCACCAGCTGGAAGTGGAACATCTAAACTTAGCATAAGAAATTAGTGAAACAAAAAACTTGCTAGAGTTTTGAATCTTTCCAGCAAGTCACAAGCAAAATCAACTACTGTCTGGAAGAGGACAGATGTCAGAGGGAATCCAAGCTTTAGCAAGATTCTAACATGTCATTTAATTTAGGGTATATTACACTGATCTCCCAGCAAACTCCACAACTTTGAAAAAATTACAGTGACCTCCCTTTTAGAGAGGTTAAAAGGACAGGAACAAATGAAAATGGTGTGAAGACACAAAGATAAATAAGGAAAAAATATACATTTCATTGTAAAAGAGATGACATCATCATTTTTCCATCTACATGACTAACAAATTTCTTATGAAAATGAGGCTCAGTGTTATGTGAATTAAAACCTTAAGAGAGTCCAATGTGATTATGCTAAACTTGTGAGGCTTACTATATTTTTTTCAAACCTTAGGAGAGGTCAATGTAATTTACTCTTTAATTTATGTTTGGCAGGCCAATATATAGAATTATGAACCTTGATGAAGAAGAAGCTTGGATATAAACTTGATATACAAGACAGCACCTTTGGTCAATATTCGAAATTAGATGGATCCAAATTTCACAAGCACCCACAAGCACAATTTCCAAAGATCCTGATAGCATTATTTTTTATTTAATTTTTTTTTAAGTTAGAGAGCCTGATAGAATGATACAGCATCTTCTTCCAAATTACATAGAGAAGGCTAAGAACATGTTCAAGAATTGTTTCTACTCCTTGAACACACATTAATGCACATTAGTCATTAGATGAAGATCATGGACATCGTAGTGGTGTCGTGTCTACTGGTACGGTCCATATTAAGGACATACTGAAATATCATAAACATGGATGCTAAATGGGGCAATGTACCGTAAGATTTCATTCATTGTTAATACCATCTGATGAAAGAAATCTAAACAAAAATAAATAAATAAATAACAATATCAAGTAGGAAGTGGAAAAGAGCTCATTTTCAAATTTTAAGGCAGAGGTCTCATATCTTGATAGGATTCATTTCAGAAATGAAGATGTCATACAGAGGACTAAACAATCCTAGCAAATCCCAAAACCCACATGTTTAGCTGGGATTAGTAGCCAATGAGATTGTATCTCCATAGAAGTGCTTCTAGAAATCACTGAATCTCTTAATCTCTGCAAATGAGGATCAAGTAAGAATGCCTTAAAACATTGATTTCATAGATCTAGAGAGAGAGAGACGGTGGAGCTCGCTACCTCGCCGGTGCAGATGGTGCTGGCGATGGAGCTTCAAAATCGCTTCGATGGAGCTTAGATCTGAATCTTTGATGGAGCTTCAAAATCGCTTCGATGGAGCTTCGATCTGAATCTTTGATGGAGCGTCGAAATCGCTTCGATCTGAATCTTCTTTGACCTGAATCTTTGATGGAGCTTAGAGAGGGTTGAGAGAGAGAGATGTGTGTGTATAAGGGTTGGGAGAGTGAAATGGCTCAGATTCAAAATAAAATAAGGGTTTCCAAAAGTAGGCACGTGTAGCCACCACATTTGGAGGCATTTCTAAACGCCTCATATTATAAAACGGTGTCATTTTGTTTAAAAGAATATGCAACGTTTTATAAACGCCGTTAAATATTAATAATAGTGACGTTTAAAAAAACGTCGTTAAAAAAACGCCACCATATCTCTTTTTTTACTGTAGTGTATTCTTTTCTTTTCTTTTCTTTTTTTTCTTTTACTAGGAGGTTAGAGATGCGGAGTACAACTTACTATGAGTCTGCGAAGTTGAACATAGTATTTTTTAAGAGACCCCCAGATGAGATCTTCTGTTGCAAACCTGAAAATAAGAACCAGAGTTCGAGAATAAAATGCATGAAACTTGAAGTTATGTTTTGCAACAGAATGAAATTATGAAAGAACACTATGTGCTTCTGAAATGAGCACCATTGTATTTAAATTTAACTCTGCCCTCATTAACCATTCTGTTTCTTGTGTTCTCTATTCAGATTTTAATAGTCCCATGGCAGACCAAAATAAAAAATTATCAAAATTTAACAACTTAAAATACACTGAATTTGTTTCATGCTTTCTAGAGCATAAATGTTTTTGGAATTAAAACAGAACACAAAAATAAATCACTAACATTAAATCTTTTACTGTTTCATATTTTAGTTGATTACTGTGTGATGGATCAAAACCACTGCAGTTGATTAAAGCCATTGTGTTTCATTATCTGCTACCGATGAAAGTGTCCCTTTTAGGTTCTATTTTGCTCAGAACGTGTACCGACTCGCATTTGCATCCATTGAGAAAGAAAAAAACTTACCTGCATAAATTTTATCCAGTACTCGGGGAACAGCACAGAAAATAGTAGGTTTCAGCTCACCAATATCTTCAGTCAATAGTTTGACATCCTGAAGATGTAACAAACACCGAATTGTTACATTGAACTCTAATGTGGAAGGAAAAGAATTGGTAGTCATATTACCCCGCGCCAAAATCCTATTGAGCCGCCAATATTGATAAAACACTCTTCAATCACTCGATCAAAGATATGTGCCAGAGGAAGATATGAAAGATTTACATCCTTTTCAGTCAACAGTAAAATTTTCAAATGGATGTGCAAGAAATCCTAAATAAAGCAGAATAATTTAGATTAAATCAAATAAATAGCCTGCCACGTAGATTTATGAATGTAAATTGATTCACATGCTTACCAATTCATGAACGCTCCCTAGCAGGCACCTCACCCCAGCTATAAGAGTAACAATGCTATTATTGGAAGTCAGAACGCCCTTGGGTCACCAGTTGTGCCACTAGTATACATTATTGTACAAATGTCACTTTTCTTTTTTACTGGAAGATCATACTGTTTATCATCTCCCTGCAAAACAGATAGGGTGAAATTCAAATCGAAGTAATAAATAGTCAATGGAAGTATCATCCATACTTAGCCCCCCTTGGGAAAATGGTATCAGATCAGTTGGCGATTTATAAAAAATTTCCAATTCAAGAACAGATTTTTTTTAGGGATGCACCACATAATATTTGAAATTAACATTCAGTACTAGAGACAACGTATATATAGCACACATCATTTCAAGTGCAAAATGCCTCAGATTTAACCACAATTTACTTCAGAGCACCATCAGATTTAGTCAATAGTACTCAACCTATCCTATAACCAAATGCAATAGAAGTAACACGATGGAAATAACTGGATCTTAAAGTGAAACATATTTTGACTTTTGACCTTATATCATAACCCTGAACCAATACGACTGCCTGCCTGCAATATGGAAACACACCAATGCCAATGACCTCTTGTGCCAGCTGTCAACTCCAGCATATCATCTAAGTTATCCTCAAACCACTTTATTATTAGATAAATAAGGATCCATAAAATGCAATAAAGTGGCACAATACAATGATTTTTGTAATACAAAATGTGCAGTACGCCATCCAGCATCCCTGCTTTGAATTCAACAAATTATACACCAATCAAATTCCATTTAAATCATATAACTGCTAGTTTCTTGAAACAAATTTCATGTGGTACAATAATGGGCATTATTCAAAACCAAAAAATTATTAACAAAACAACCAGATATGAAATGAATAATGGATTAACAGAAGTAGCTTACCAATAACAAAAATTCATCCCAAGCATATATAGCCAAACCAAACTTTTCAACTTCTTCTTTTTGTTCAGGAGTGACCTTGCCAAAGCTCACAATTGCTATATGAAAAAATTAATACAGTATTATTTCTTAATGCCGCATGCAAATGCAAACTGAATATTGTATCAAATACAACTTACTTTTCAAGTATTTCGTTGCACTAGGAAATGTTTTCAGCACCTGAAAAGGCAGAAGAAAAATTAAGACGCATAATCCAGACATCCTATTATATTTTGTTCTATTGCCACCATCTTAGCACTAAACACAATAAAACAACTACAACAATAAGTTGGGCAGAAATGGACCTTTCAGAGTATTGAATTATAAATGAAGTCACATCCAAATTTTGGTATCAACTTGAACATATTCATCAAATCAGATCAAGATACATCCACGAATATCTCATAACAACCTTAGTCGGGACACCAATCATAAAATGAAAACCTGTGTACCTCAGGAATCTTTTTCTCTTGATCAACACATAATAACCATATGTAAAACTCCAAAACGAATCAAGTTGATGATGAAAAATAATTAAACCACAGGTGAGAGATTCACTGCTTCATCACTGAGTCTTTAGTTGAGGTTGGGATGGACCAATACCACCAACAGGTGACATATCAAATTTTATGAAATTAAACAAATCTTTTACTACATGGCTTTACTGTTAATTGAATTCCCGCCAGTGCATTATGTGGTGTGCATTGCATAATATTTTGAGTCATCAACAAAACAAAATCCACCACTCTAGCAATAGTTATTATGAACATAAATCAACAATTTACCTATCCTTACTTGAGGCAGAATTCTCATTTCCAAAGACAAGCGCAACAACCCCTTGTACACGATTCAGTAAATTAATCACGTGTAAGCATAAGATTAGTAAAATGGCACTTACCATGACAACACATCCGAAAATTGATTCCAAGACATGTATATTATAAACCAAATACACAATAATGAGAAGTTATCATTGAAAAACTAACTGTGACAAAATCCATATTGAAAGATGACAGTAAACACTGCTGAATAATGAGAGAAAATACCTTGTACCCAGACATCAAATCTATCCTTTGATACAAATGGACCACTAAAAGTCAATCAAACCAAAGCTTTCTGAAAAATAACAAAGAAAAAAACCCTCGACAGTGAACAATAACTGACCAAACTAAAAAATTTGATCAAAACTACAAAAGTACAGAGATATCATCCTACATTACTATGAAGGATCACATTACGATACAGTTAGCATTCACATATACACATACATATACATACACTTGAAGGGTAGAACATGTTACGCACATACGCACTTTATTGGCCTTGTTCAATGCAGTGTATAAAGCTCTGCCGATAGCTTCTTTTATTTTGGAATTGCGTGCCAGAGTGTTTAGTGTTGCTTCCAATTATAGCTTATAAAAAAAAATAGCTTAAAATACTAATTACCGGAATGCTGAGGAAGACGCAATTTTAACTTTTGTTTTTGATTATTAGATTTTAACTTGCAAGAAGCTGAACCAAAAGGGCCATTATGACCCCATCGATTGAATTTTACTGTTTGAAAAAAATATTTACAAACTTACTGATCACTTCTCAGAGTCAATTTTTGAATCGACATTTACAACCGGCCAACATTCAAAAATACATTCTAAAACAATGTCAGAGCAGTGACTTTCACGAATAATTGGCTAATGTGTGCATATTACTAATAAATACACGAGAGAGAGAGAGAGAGAGAGAGAGAGAGAGAGTCTCAAATGAGTTAATTGAAAGACTAGAACCTAGGAGGTCAAACACACATTCATTGTCTCCTTGTCACACTTATGCCCAAAACAAGTCTTTTGACTAGTAGTACAGTACATATGACATCAAAGCACTGATTGATAGCATATTTTTATATACTATTAAAGAAATTAATTGTCACAATTGATAGTGAAAGGACTTTAGTGAAATTATAAAAAATGCAAGGGGCCAGAGTGTAATATTACACACACACTCTCACAGAGAGAGAGAGAGTTAGGAAATGAAGTTGAAATGAAGGAAATGAAAGTTGAAATGGAAATCCTGCCTTATCTGACTCCACTATCAATGCAAATCAACAATTTTATTTTAATTTATTTTCAACACAATAACACAGTAGGATGACTACAGGGAAATTTTCATCTCCCATTACCTCCAAAAAATGTTAGCTACTCAGCTTACTTTGCAATTTAAGAAATGTTGATCATGAAACATTTCATCTCCCACACACACACACGTACACACACACTCAGAGAGAGAGTTAAGGAAACGTGGAATGGAAATGTCAATACTTTCAATTTGATACCCAAATTTTGTATGGCAAAAAGAACCTACCAAAGCAAGAATATGGGAAAAAATGAACTACCTTTCACCATAAAAGCCACTCCCTACGTCTCTACATCTCTACCCCAATCTCTACAGCTCTGTCTTCCTTCTGTCTTTTTTCCCAAGAGTTACATCTCTGTCTTCTGTCTTTTTTCCCAATGGATCAGCAAGTTGTTTTTTCTCAACCACCACCCCGATCTATTATTAAAAAACCCTCAAAATTTTCCCGGTTTCTTCGATCAATTTTTGGCAGCTGCGGCGGGAAGTCGGTGGAGAAGACATTAGTTGAGGATGAAAAAGATGGGAATACAGATTATTTTTCTTATTTTTCTTCCTCCGGCTTAGACTCGGATTCAGCTTATTCTTCAGAGGAAAAGGGCAGTAAAAATGGAGAATTGCAAAATGAGTTTCAGGAGGTGACAGATGACATTAAGCAAGAACTTCAAGTGGCTGACTTGAAAAGGGAGTTGACAGAAACTACTGAAGAGAAGGAAGCAGAGAAGATGATCAGTGATTTAAAGATGGAAGCTGAAACGTTGAATGGTGAGAATTCAAAGCTTTTACAAGAACTTGTCACCGAATGTAGCCAGCTGAGGGAGAAATTGGGTGAGAGAGAAAGGGAACTTGCGAGTCACACCGAGATGCATGAGACCCATAAGAGTGAAACATCAGCTCGAATGAGGGCTTTAGAACTTGAGCTGGATTCTCTGCGTACCCAGAAAGAAGATGAAGTGAAGTTGCTGATGGAGAATCTCAGCGCGATTGAGGAAGACTACGGCTACTTTGAGAGCCGTGTATATGAAATTATGAACGCGTTTCAAGGTGCACAGAACAGGGTCAGAGAATTGGAAGGGCAGGTGGACTCTCTACGGAACCAGCGCAGTAATTTGGAAGAGCAGCTAAGAGGTAAAACGCACGAAACTGAGACTAATCAGATGCCAGGGGTCCAAGAAGAAGAAGAAAGGAAGAGCTACGAAGATGAAGATGAAGATGAAGATGATGATTTTGAGTTCCCCACCCCTGCCGATAAGATCATTCCTGTTTACCCCATTTTTGGCAGAGATGAGCTCGACGGAGTTCCGGCAGGAACCTACTGCGTCTCCGGAAGAGTGAAGCAGCCGGTGGCCGGAGGAGGAGTGACGATGGCGCAGGAGAGAGATCGGAGGAGGCCGTTGTTGATGCTAAGAGGTAAAACGCACGAAACTGAGACTGATCAGATGCCAGGGGTCCAAGAAGAAGAAGAAAGGAAGAGCTACGAAGATGAAGATGAAGATTTTGAGTTCCCCACCCCTGCCGATGAGATCATTCCTGTTTACCCCATTTTTGGCAGAGATGAGCTCGACGGAGTTCCGGCAGGAACCTACTGCGTCTCCGGAAGAGTGAAGCAGCCGGTGGCCGGAGGAGGAGTGACGGTGGCGCAGGAGAGAGATCGGAGGAGGCGGTTGTTGATGCCGTACAGGCAAGAAGGGTTCTTTGCTAACGTGAAGATGTTGACCAGAAATGTCTGGCAAATTGGAAAGGCTCTCAAAGCTATCAATAGCAAAGTGTTCTAAATTTTTATTTTTATTTTATTTTATTTTTTGTATTTACGTATATTATTATGATTTTTAGTTGATTGTGGAAGCTTTATCAGTTTAGTTTTGATTTAAAAAATAATAATTTTACCTTTAACTCTCTCTCTCTCTCTCTCTCTCTCTCTCTCTCTCTCTCTCTCTCTCAGTGTGTGTGAAAAATGTTCATCTAGACAAGGTACACTAGAAAATAAAGAATTGACATAATTTAAAATAAAAAAATTTAAAATAAAATATAATTTATTTAAAATTTTTCAAACAATTAAAACTTAAAGAGCTTAAAAAATATATTAAAAGTTTAATTTGTTTATCATTCAAGTCAATTTCAAATGAGTTTTAACAAATTAAGTTAAAATAGTTTGATTTTTTTTAAAAAAGTTCTATAATACATTTAAATTATATCCTCCACTCATGATTGAAGTTTTTACGCACTGATTTCAGTAAATATTTCAATAAAAATTCTAATGGTAAACTTTTATTCTATTTGGAAATTGATTGTTGCGCTATTACGTAATTTAGTGGGTTTTTTGAATTATTTTAAGTATTTTTTTTTACTTATTTAATTTAAATATACCTAAAAACTATAAAAAAATATATATGAACATAATTTTAAAAAATCACTAAATACAATTTTTTTAATATTTCTTTACAAATATTTTATTTTTTAAGTCCATATAAGTTCAGAAATATTTTTTTTAAATATTTAAAAATTTCACTAAAAACAAAAAAAAAATTAAAAATCATTTTTGAAAATCTCAAAATCAAACAGTCTTTAATTTTTATTTAGATTTTTTTTTAAAAAAAAATATCTCATCATATTTTAACAGTGTTATTTACCAAACTATTGGATGTTTGATTCAATATTTAAATTAAATCTTTTTTCATTTGAGTAAAAAATGAATAAAACTCAATTTGATATAAGTATGAAACAAAAAGTTTAAATAAATTTTGAATAATGTTTTTACCAAAATTTTAATTTGAGCCAATATATGGATGTGAATGCATTATGCATAATTTGATTACAAAAACATCTTAAGTTCAATCTCATTCAACTCATTTGGTTGATTGTGACACGGTTACAACTAATATTTTTCTCAAGCTCTAAGTTCGGAATAAAATTAGATTAAAACACTAAATAACATTCCCAATGACTGGTCTCATGACATTAAATAATTTTGAAAAATTCTAAGTGCACATAAATTGGATTATGTGCTAGACTTGAATTGTTTTTCTAATATGGTACATGAGTCACGCAAATTGTTCATGGTCCTTTGCATTGTAAAACAAGGTAGACATTTCTCAAAAAATATATAAATAAAAGAAAAAAAAAAGATAGAAGTTAAGGAAGCTCATAACTCAGAGAGAGAGAGAATAAAATCCAATCTGTAAATGACAAATGCCCTTGTGCTTAATTTGGAAACAAGTAAAGAGTAAATAATCACACATTCTGGTAGTATAATTATGTAGCAAAATGATGACAATCTAACTCATTTTTGTGTGTAAAGGCAGGTATAGACAAATCACAGACCAATCCAGAAAGCAAGAACTGTTGCCGTGATTCCAGGTAGCCAAACTGAGAACATTTTTCAATCCCAGTTGCAACACGCCCTAGTTAGACCAACAAATCATGTCCTCAAGCTGAAAAAACACATGTCAATGTAACGTTGAAAAATCTTATCTGCGACGTTTGTTTGGGACCATCTCCGGATTGCCTTTCCTCATCATGGCAACGAACTCATCGTAGTTAATTCTTCCATCTTGCAAAAGAATTAAAGGATACATTTTCGAAGTGCCAATTCATCATGAGTTTTGGAATTAAAAGACAGTGCATTTATAATCTAAAAGGAACAGACACTTCAGCGGAGGAAACGTATGGTGATCACGATACTTCAGCGATACTTCTTAATCCCTCTGAACATGTCATAAGTGATAACTTTTTCTTATTAACAATGTTCTGCATTCTTCATAACACAATTTATGCGTTCTTCTAAATATATTTTGAAATATTTATAAGATGCATATAACATGTGTATTACAATTTCTATAATTGTTTTGCATTCCTTAGAATGTAATTGCAACATACAAGATATCTTGATGTTTTAAGTTACAAAATATATAAACATTCATATGTATGATATATAATAAATTTGGAAAAATACGAAATTTTAACTTTGCAATTTAAGAAATGTTGATCATGAATTTCATCTCCCACACACACACACATACACACACTCAGAGAGAGAGAGTGTAACAAGAACCTACCTTCCATTTGAGAAATCTTGGAATAGAAATGTCAATACTTTCCATTTGATATCCCAATTTTATATGGAAAAAAGAACCTACCTTTGTCAAGAATATGGAAAAAAATGAACTACCTTTCACGATAAAAGCCACTCCCTCTAAAGTAGTGTAACAATCTCTGTCTTCCTTCTGTCTTTTTTCCCAAGAATTACATCTCTGTCTTCTATCTTTTTTCCCAAGAATTACAATGGATGAGCAACTTATTTTTTCTCAACAACCATAACAATTCATTATTAAAAAACCCTCAAAATTTTCTCGGTTTCTTCGATCCATTTTTGGCAGCTGCGGCGAGAAGTCGGTAGAGAAGACATTAGTTAAGGATGAAAAAGATGGGAATACAGATTATTTTTCTTATTTTTCTTCCTCCGGCTTAGACTCGGATTCAGCTTATTCTTCAGAGGAAAAGGGCAGTAAAAATGGAGAATTGCAAAATGAGTTTCAGGAGGTGACAGATGACATTAAGCAAGAACTTCAAGTGGCTGACTTGAAAAGGGAGTTGACAGAAACTACTGAAGAGAAGGAAGCAGAGAAGATGATCAGTGATTTAAAGATGGAAGCTGAAACGTTGAATGGTGAGAATTCAAAGCTTTTACAAGAACTTGTCACCGAATATAGCCAGCTGAGGGAAAAATTGGGTGAGAGAGAAAGGGAACTTGCGAGTCACACCGAGATACATGAGACCCATAAGAGTGAAACATCAGCTTGAATGAGGGGTTTAGAACTTGAGTTGGATTCTCTGCATACCCAGAAAGGAGAGATTGAAAAACAGAAAGCTGATGAGCTTTCCAGTCTTCTGAAGAAACTTGAGGAGAAGGAGAAAGAAGATGAAGATGAAAAAGATGGGAATACAGATTATTCTTTTTCTTTTTCTTCCTCCGACTTGGACTCGGATTCAGCTTATTCTTCAAAGGAAAAGGGCAGTAAAAATGGAAAATTGCAAAATGAGTTTCAAAATGTGACAGATGACTTTAAAGAAGAACTTTAAGTGGTTGACTTGAAAAGGAAGTTGACAGAAACTACTAAAGAGAATGAAGCAGAGAAGATGATCAGTGATTTAAAGATGGAAGCTGAAACATTAAATGGTGAGAATTCAAAGCTTTTACAAGAACTTGTCACTGAATGTAGCCAGCTGAAAGAGAAACTGGGTAAGAGAGAAAGGGAACTTGCGAGTCACACCGAGATACATGAGACCCATAAGAGTGAAACATCAGCTCGAATGAGGGGTTTAGAACTTAAGCTGGACTCTCTGCGTACCTAGAAAAGAGATAAGGTGAAGTTGCTGATGGAGAATCTCAGCACGATTGAGGAAGACTACGGCTACATTGAGAGCCTTGTTTATGAAATTCTAAACGTGTTCCAAGGTGCAAAGAACAGGGTCAAAGAATTGAAAGAAACAATCGAAGAGGAGTCAGAAAAAAAAATTGTTGATCAACGGAAGATGAAGGACCTGGAACGGGAGATGGACTCACTACGGAACCAGAATAGTGATCTGGAAGAACAGCTAAGAAGTAAAAACCACGAGACTGATGATTTTGAGTTCCCCACGTTTGTCGATGAGATCAGGCCTATTTTCCCATTTTTGGCAGAAATGAGCTCGACGGAGTTCCGGCATCTGATACGTCTCCAGCGGTGGCGGAGTCGCCGGAGAGATGTAAGAAGAACAACAAGAAGGCCTCTGAGACTGGAAGAGTGAATCCGACGGTAGCCGGAGAAGGCGTGACGGTGGCGCCGGGGAGAGATCGGTGGCGGTTGTTGATGCCGTACAAGCAAGAAAGGTTCTTTGCTAACGTGAAGATGTTGTGCACAAATGTAAATGCTTTCAAAGCTGTTTTTATTTCTATTTATTTATTTATGTCTATTAATATGATTTTTAGTTGATAGTGATATTATGGATTATGATTTTTAGTTGATAGTGATATTATGGTGGAAGTTTTACCAGTTTATATTTTGATTTTTTTAAAAAATAATTTTACCTTTAGATTCATGTAGACTAGAAAAATAAAAAATTGACATAATTTTAAATAAAAAAAATCACTAAAAACAAAAAAAAATGAAATAAAATATAATTTATTTAAAATTTTCCTGACAATTAAAAATTAACGAGCTTAAAAAATATATTAAAAGTTTAGTTTGTTTATCATTTAAGTCAATTTCAAATGAGTTTTAATCACAAAAAATAAAAAAAAATAAAAAATCACAAATTATGCTAAAATAGTTTGATTTTTTTAAAAAAAGTTCTATAATACATATAAATTATATTCACAAATTATGCTAAAATAGTTTCATTTTTTACTTTTAAAATTTATTTGATTTAAATATACCTAAAAATTAAAAAAATAAGAACATAATTTTAAAAAATCACTAAATACAATTTTTTTTTTAAATTTCTTTACAAATATTTTATTTTTTAAGTCCATATAAGTTAAGAAACATATTTTAAAAAAATATTTAAAAGTTTCACGAAAAGCAAAAAAAATTAAAAATCATTTTTAAAATCTCAAAATCAAACAATCTTTAAAAAAAATCTCATCATATTTTAACAGTGTTATTTACCAAACTGTTGGATGTTTGAGTCAATATTTAAGTTAAATCTTTTTTCAAATAAAAAAAAATCAATGAAAAAAAAATTGACATAATTTTAAATTAAAAAAATCACAAAAAAAAAATTGAAATAAAATATAATTTATTTAAAATTTACCAGACAATTAAAATATAGATTATTTTTTGTGGTTTGAAAAATTACAAATACCCCCTTATTAGAATTTTTTATTTAACAAAATCAACTAAAAAAATGAAATTCATAATTGCTCTTCTATACAATAATAAAATTACTTAAATTATTAATTGAAACATATTTTTAACATCATTAAAAACTGTTACTTGACTCGATGATTTATTAATAAAATGGGTGATTTATTATGAAATTAGAAACTTCTGGGGTGAAATGTAATTTTCAAAATCATAGGGGCGATTTGTATTTTAATCAAACCTCAGTAGGTATATTGGTAACTTATCCTTATTTTTATGATATAATTTTATATTTTATTTTAATGTGGAGAGTTTTGATTTTCCTAACTCTATAATTTAACAATGGTCTCCCCAAATATTTTTTTATTAATATTGGATTGGATTAAATAGAACTAGGCCGGATAGTTTTGCCAAGAGAAAGAGTTGAACTTTTGTGAAAAATTACAAACGAATGTAGAATATTAAAAATACTTACAAATATATGGGGTGTGTAATTTTTTATGGGTAAAGAAATTATAGTAAAAATTACATCTCACCTTGTGGTAAATAATTTTTTCATTTCTCTACTGTCTTCTAATTTTTTTCAATAATTGTCGAGAGCAATAGTCACTGATCAATAAATAAAATTAAATGGACAATTTTTATCTTTGATTAATTTAATAATGTAATTTTCATTACCGTAATACCATCACACTACCATAACTTTAAAATATTCAATCTCGTTAACTATTATATTCAATATTTATTTCAACTTTTGATAACTTTTATTTATGTATATATCATTTTATCTCAATTTACACCATTATTTGATACATAATTTTATTTTTTACTTTTACTCAATTCTTACCACTTAATCCCTATAATACCATCACATTCATCCATCAAATTCTAAAACTAAACCAAACCCCATTAACCACCACCTGCTACTCGTATCAATGTCAACACCCTTTCCAACCCCCTTCTATCTCTATATTCTCATTTTCAAGTGCCTTCCAACCTTACTCCAATCCTTTTTCTCCCCAACGTCCTTACATACACCACTCTCTTCTTTTGCAATTGCCCCTTCTCCAACCTCATCTCTTTTGTGCCCCACCTTCCCCTTCAAATATGAAAACCTAGCCCTTTACCTTTACTAATCCCTTTTTTTTTCTAGATAATGACGGGGTTTATCATGATGGTTGGCAATTAACAATGGTGAGTAACAAAAGAGGGAGGTCACAATATTTGAGATCAACGGTGGTAAGAAAAAGGTGCCTAGATACCCAATTATCCACACAAAAAGAAAAAAGAAAGCGAAATGTGTACATTTTATCCTAGATGATAATTTGCTTGAAGGACAAAATGATAAAAGAATAATAGTAATAATGTGAAGTGAGCGGATTGGTGGTGTACAAATATGTACTTCTCAACTTTTGTTCCCATAATATTTTCTCTATCCAATTCTATCCACACTTAGACTTGGGAACTTGGTTAGAAGTGAAATTTTGGCTTTTAATAATTTGGAAAATTGGTTAAAAATCAAATTTTGACTTTTAACTTATTTTTGGTCACATTATTTCTTCTTTTTTTTTTACACGCTTTTTCCCAAAAAAAAAAACTTTTAACTAATTTTTCAAAACAAGCCTTAATCTCAAAAAAAATAAAATATATATATATATATATTCTACAGTCGAAAAAAATCTTACCTTACCTCCTACCTTTTTCGATTATGACTATAAACAAATATAAAGTATCTTGTTAGTTGTATTAATATATTCAAAAGAGATAAAGACCCCAATTGAACTGATGAGAATTTTAATATTCTCTCGTGTGAGTGTTTTGATAATTTGATCTGGATTTGATGCAAAATTATTAAATATTTCAATGTTTAATTAATTTGTTTTTTTATTGGGAAGAAGGTTGACTTTATAGCTTTGTATGATCTCGAACAAGGGTAATTATTCAGTAATTTCATAATATGGACACGTAATATTTCATATTATTATGATTTGTGAAGAAGGTGAGTAGATGAGATATCATGTCGAGTGATTGAGAAACATAAAAAAATATATTAAATGATAATTGATTAAAAAATATAAATATGTGATACTCAAAAAATATTAAATAATTTGCCCTCGAACAAGGCACACCATGCTCATATCAAACAAGGCATTATATTCTATGGTAAAATTTTAACCTATAAAATTTGATTGAATATTATTAAATGAGAGTCGTCAAATATCAGCATTCTTTTTTATTTGACCCAAATGGTTCTGATCCAAGGCCGATAATAGAAATGCTGAACAAACATTAAGTTGGGTCAAATTTGGATTGGATTAGATGTGGACTGAGTTTAAGTGGGTATTTAGATTTAGGTATTTTTTGACATGTGTTATTTTAGCACATCATTTTATTTTTATCACATCACATCTCTATCATATCATTTTAACCCTAACCTACATTTCAAATATTTTCGTAAAAAGTCAAAAAATATATTAATTTGGAACTTTCCAAACAACTCTTTACTTATTTAGTAGTTTTTTTTTATTTTTTATATATACTTATTTTTATCTTTAGTGACTTGATTAACAAATTAAAAAATTTAAATTTCTAGATTTAGTTCAACGAGATGAATTGAAAAATTAATTTTTTTAAAAAAATATTCAAAAAAAAAAGAGGCCAAAAGTAGTAGTATTTTTTTGGGCTTATTTTAGCTTATTTTATTTTTTTTTTAAAATTTAAATTCATCTACACAAGACAAATAGAAAAAAATATATATATATATATATAATTTTGAAAAAAGCTACTAAAAACAAAAAAATTAATAAAAAAGATGTGACTTTTTCAAGTGTTTACAAAGTGTAAAAATATATAAATTAGGGATGGCAATTTGAAACCGGCCCGACGGGGATCCTCGATCCCGACCCCGATGTAAGCGGTTTTTCCCCGAAAAATATCCCCGACGGGGAGGGGACGGTATTTGAAAATCAATCCCCGATCTGTTTCGGGCCGGGGATGGTGATCAGTGTTCAAGCCCCGGCCCGGTCCCGTCCCCGGCCCCATCCCCGTCCCCGAATTATCCCCGAAGTGAAAATACCCTTTTACCCCTCCTATATATAAATATAAACCAAACCTATTTTTTTATTTCACTTCCTGTGTGTCTCTCTCTCACCGCGGCTTTCATCTCTCTCTCCCTCACTCTCAATGACTCAAATCTCATCTCACTCTCATCTCTCTCCCTCCCTTTCCTCTTCCTCTCTCTCTCTCCTCATCATCTAGATTAGATCGAAACAGATCTGAACAGATCCGTCGCCGATCCTCCACCACCACCGCCTCTGTCGCCATGGCAACACCGCCTCTTCGCTTCCTCTTCGCAACACCGCCGATCATCCGCTGCAGCTTGACGAACAGATCTGCAGATTTTTTTATTTTTTTAAGTGGATGATGATAGATGATGATGATAGATCCTCCACCACCACTGCCTCCGTCCCCATTTCAGATTTTTTTTTTATTTTTTATTTTTTAAGTTGCTGTTGATGATGATGTGGATGATGATAGATGATGATGATAGATCCTCCACCACCACTGCCTCCGTCGCCATTTCAGATTTTTTTTTTTTTTTCAAGTTGCTGTTGATGATGATGATAGATTCATATATATATATATATATAAAGATTCATATATATATATATATATATATGTATATATATATGCAATAACAGGTTTTTTAATTTTTGAGTATATATATTCATATACAACAGATTTAAGAATATATATATAGATATATAGATTTAAGAATATATATTCATATACAACAGATTTTTGAGTATATATATTCATATTCAATACAATAGATTCATAATTATATATATATATATATATATGCAGATTTTTGAGTATATATATGTTTATGTATACAACAGATTCATTGAATATTTTTTGAATAGGTCGGGGATTTTCGGGGTCGGGGAAACCCGAACCCCGATCGGGGGCGGGGGTGGGGGGGCCGATAGAGTCCCCGTCGGGGATCGGGGGCGGGGGCGGGGAATTTCTCACTATCGGGGATCGGGGACGGGGAGGGTGGTCCCCGGCCCCCCCCCGCCCCGTTGCCATTCCTAATAAAAATATCTCAAGTAAGTCTAGATTGCCTAGGCTACAAGAAAAGGGGTTATAAAACACGGAACCTTAAGTCTAAAAATCTCTACAATCCCATCCTTCAACAAATTCCATAATAAAAAATATATATTATAAAAATAAAATAGGTAAATTATAAATATATTCTCTGAAGTTCATTTAAATTACGAATTATCCTTGTAGTTTTAAAAGTTACAATATGCTCTTAAAGTTTTTATTTCATAATAAATAAGTCCTTTTATTAATAAATCATTAAGTTAATTAACAGTTTTTAATGATGTTAAAATTTTATTTCAATTAATAATTCAGATAATTTTATTATTATATAGGAGAACAGCTAGAAATTTTATTTTTTCAGTTAATTCTATTAAGTAAAAAATTCTAACAGGGAGGTATTTGTAATTTTTCAAACCACATGGAACAATTCGTATTTTAAGCAAACCTCAGAGGGTGTATTTGTAATTTATCCAAATATAATTAAGTAAATTATATAGATATAATTATACTAATATATAATATTTATAATTTCATATAAAATTAAATATCAATGGGGCATTTATTGATAATTCCATTTTCATCATCTTATGTTTCATTTAATTTCAATTATTTTATTATATTTTAATAAATTCTATGAGTGACATAATTACCAAAATATCCCTAATAATGATAAGATGAAGCACCAATTAATGTTCATAATGACAGTGTAAATGTTCATAATATGAACATTCATATTGTCAATGTAAGCATTTACACTGTAAAATTTATTTATTTATTTATTTTATAAAATTACATATTCAATTGAGATTTGCTTTGATAGATCTCGTTAATTAGGTTTGAAAAATATAAATTGCATTAACAAAAATATGTACAAAAATTCTAAATTTCTAAAGTTTAATATACAAAAAATACAAAATAGTCCAAAATACTACACACCATGTTGCTAAGGTTCAAAAAACATTTATAAGGGTAAAATTATTTATAAAATACCTTAAATATGATAAATAAGATTTGGTAGATCAAATGTCCAAATAATAAGATTGATTAGAATACAAAAATATGTTATGAAATAATTGAAATAAAAGTATTTGAAAGAAAATTTCCTAATAAATTTCTCATCCTGATTTTTTTTTTAAATAAATTAAAATAAACAAGCTGAATCAACTAGTGCACACCTGTAGATGATAGTGATGTGGTGCAATCAAGGGCGAGCTCATAAGAAGTATTATGAGGTCAATCTCATGGTATACTTGCTCTCTTTTGTTTTTGCCAATTAAAAGTTCTTTTACCACCAATTGAGCCTTGAGTTTTAGATCCTACAATTTTATAATGGAGACTGATCTCTCAAATATAATAGGACCTCGATTACAAGCCACCAATTTCAAACTTTTTCTCAAGAGTTGGTAAATAAAAACTTATCAAGAATCTAAAATATTACAAGATCGTATACCCTTAATAATATTTTATTATTTATTCATTATAAACACATGTTTTGAAAAAATAAAATAATTACTCAAAAAATATAAGAGGGTTGCATTTTAGGTGACTATTGTATGGCACCTCTAATTATTTCCTAGACAATTTTACATAAATTACCAAAATTGCCCTTATATAATAATTAAAAAAATCTAATTAAGGGGCAATTTTGGCACTTTTGCCAATTCTTTGAGTAATAATTTAAATGTCAAAGCAAAATAAGAAAGAACCCCAAAATTATGAGAAATGACATTGAAATTTCCCGGACAATTATGGTGGAAGTTTTACCAGTTTAGAGTTTGATTTTTTAAAAAAATAATTTTACCTTTAGATTCATCTAGACAAGGTAGACTAGAAAAATAAAAAATTAACATAATTTTAAATAAAAAAATCACTAAAAACAAAAAAATTTAAAATAAAATATAATTTATTTGAAATTTTCGAACAATTAAAACTTAACGAGCTTAAAAAATATATTAAAAGTTTAGTTTGTTTATCATTTAAGTCAATTTCAAATGAGTTTTAATAAATAAAAAAATCACAAATTAAGCTATAATATTTTGATTTTTTTTTTTTAAAAGTTCCATAATACATATAAATTATGTCCTCCAATTATGATTGAAATTTGTGCGCACTGATTTAAGTAAATATTTCAATAAAAATTCTAATGGCAAACTTTTATTCTGTTTAGAAATTAATTGTTGCGCTATTACGTAATTTAGTGGGCTTTCTGAACTATTTTAAGTTTTTTTTTTTACTTTAAAATTTACTTAATTTAAATACACCTAAAAAGCAAAAAAAAAAAATATGAACATAATTTTAAAAAATCACTAAATACAATTTTTTTAAAAATTTCTTTACAAATATTTTATTTTTTAAGTCCATATAAGTTAAGAAACAAATTTTTTTTAAAATATTTAAAAATTTCACTAAAAACAAAAAAAATTAAAAATCATTTTTAAAATCTCAACATCAATCAGACTTTAATTTTTATTTAGTTTTTTT
Source organism: Camellia sinensis (assembly GCF_055761805.1). Lineage (NCBI taxonomy): Eukaryota > Viridiplantae > Streptophyta > Magnoliopsida > Ericales > Theaceae > Camellia > Camellia sinensis. The sequence goes on along the minus strand of NC_138961.1, from coordinate 240,428,254 downwards.
TTAAAAAAAAATCTCATCATATTTTAACAGTGTTATTCACCGAATTGTTGGATGTTTGAGTGAATATTTAAATTAAATATTTTTTCAAATAAGATAAAAAAAAAATTGACATAATTTTAAATAAAAAAATCACTAAAAATAAAAAATTTTGAAATAAAATATAATTTATTTAAAATTTCCCGAACAATTAAAATACAGATTATTTCTTGTGGTTTGAAAAATTACAAATATCCCTTTATTAGAATTTTTTATTTAACAGAATTAATTAAAAAAATAAAATTCATAATTTCTCTTCTATACAATAATAAAATTACTTAAATTATTAATTGAAAAATATTTTTAACATCATTAAAAACTGTTAGTTGACTTGATGATTTATGAAATTAGAAACTTTTGGGGTGAAATGTAATTTTCAAAAACATAGGGGCGATTAGTATTTTAATCAAACTTCAGAGGGCGTATTTATAATTTATCCTTATTTTTATGATATAATTTTATATTTTATTTTAATGTGGAGAGTTCTGATTTTCTTAACTCTATAATTTAACAATGGTCTCCCCAAATATTTTTTTATTAAAATTGGATTGGATTAAATATAACTAGGTCGGATAGTTTTGCCAAGAGAAAGAGTTAAACTTTAGTGAAAATTACAAATGAATGTAGAATATTAAAAATACTTATAAATATATGGGGTGTGCAATTTTTTATATGTAAAGAAATTATAATAAAAATTACATCTCTCCTTTTGGTAAATAATTTTTTTATTTCTCTACTGTCTTCTAATTTTTTCAATAATTTGAGAGCAATGGTCACTGATCAATAAATAAAATTAAATGGACAATTTTTATCTTTGATTAATTTAATTATGTAATTATAGCGATCCCGGTTGTCCCTTTACTGTTCTGTTGTATTCCGGACTCGGTTCCGTGGAGTTGGTAGTTGTATCTATCTTGTTGTCGTCCTTTAATTCCATTTGTTTGAGTTTTAGGATGTATTGGGCATGTTTCGAACAGGTGGGTTGAACCTTGGTCTAAAATCTTGTTGTCAGATTTTTGGTCGTTCCGCTCGAGCGGGCCTTGTTGCGCTCGAGCGGAGATTGCACACTCCCAGTATTTCGTATCCCTGCAAAACTTCTGCAGGTGTGATTTTTACACTCGAGCGGTCGCGCTTGAGCGGGTACTCTGGCGCTCGAATGGGTAGTACTTTTTGGTGTAAGTTCTGGGAGGGGGAAATCCAAGCTCGAGCGGACTGGTTTTCGCGCTCGAGCGGATGTACTTTATTCTTGTGTCTTGGCGCTCGAGCGGGCCTTCTTGCGCTCGAGCGTACCTAGTTTTTTGTTCTTAACGCTCGAGCGTTGTGTTCTCCGCTCAAGCGGGAATGTCGTATATCAGTTGGCAGCTGGGCATTTTAAAATCACTTTTTACATTCTCTCTCTCTCTCTCTTACTTTCTAAAATGATATTTTGAGAGCTCCTCTCTCTAGAAACTCCCTTCTCTCTAGGGTTTGATCTAGTTAGAGTGCCTCACTATCCTCCGGCCTTTGTAAAAAGTGTGTGGATCGTCGAGGGCTCCATTTTGATCCGTGGATCTTTGAGTTTTGAGCATTTTGATTTTCTTCAACTTCCCCGTTTGAGCTCTAACTTCGAGGTAGGGATATCCTACTCCTTCTCATGAGTTTTGTCTTTGAATTTTAGCATTTTGATGAGTTGGGGGTTGTTGGGTAATTTTAAAAAAGTTTGGGCCTTTGTGTAATTTTACAAAAGTTGGGATTTTGTTTATATAAACTTATATGCATGTTTGGTATAGAGAAATGAGATCAATATTGGATTATTGGTGAAAATGGAACCTTAGGGTTGTGATGATAATTATGGGAAATGCTTTAATTACATTGATAAATCAATTGGTATAATTAATTTGAAGAAAAGAGGAATTAAATTGAGAATGTTAGAATTGGAATTGGATGTGGATGAGATTAAAGGGTGTAGTTAGATTCGTTCATCGCTCACCTAGTTGAAATGTTGATTATATATCCATTTGGTGCATTTATTTTCAGTATAGAAATAACTGCTTTGGGCTATCGGTAGAGAATAGTCTTGATTGTTGTAGACACTGCATGATGATTAGGCAAACTAAAACTAATCGATTGAGTATGCTATTGAATATAGCAACTGGAATAATACATTAGTTCTATGTATTGATTGATTGTATATGATCTATGTTTTTATACATATATTATGTGGGAGAAGATAGAGGATGTACTCCACGGTTTAGGGGAAGATAGGAGATGGATCTCTAAACCGGATTTTGTGTGACATTGATACAGCGCTACAATGTGTATCAAGTGTTGATTATGGAAGTGTTTGAATTGATTTGATATAGCACTAAAATGTATATCGTTATCAATTGTGAGGTATAGAAGTGATTCTATGTTATGTTGATACAACACCGAAATGTGTATCTTTCGCAAAGTGTGGGAATGGTTTATGTGTTATTGATACAACATTAAAATGTGTATCCCTCATGAATTTTGAAAGTGTTTTAAAGATGAGTCTAAATCTCATTAAGTTATTTGGCTAGGTGTTGAGCCTTGTTTTCAAACTCAAAGTTGGAAAAGACATGGGAAATGAAATGTAACATGGACTTAATGTCATGAAATCGAAATGTGATATATGTGGACGTATCTGTGCTGACCATCTATCAACTGCTAATCTTTTAGTCATTGTTCATGGCTGGTTTAGTGTATTTCTACTGGGCTGTGGCTCACCCTTTATGGGACATCATTTTCAGGTACAGGTAGCATGCCACCTCCAAGGACATAGCTTGGGAGGCTAGAGGCAGACAGACTGCTTTGTTATTTGCTTTCTTTTGATGTATTACATGTAAATTCAAGCCAAGGGCTTAATATGTATTGAGTTAGCACTCTCTTTTTTTTGTAACCAAGTGTTAACTTGGAAAGCTGTAAGCCCGTAGGGCATTTGTCTTTGTTGTTAACATGTAATACTTTGTAAGAACTACTCAGATTAATGGAAAGATGGTTGGTTTCTTTGTATCAATGCATGTCCAAAGATATGGGTTTTATGTATTTTTTTTGAGGGCGTTACAACTTGGTATCAAAGCATACCGGGTTCGAATACTTTGGGTACATGGGAAGTGATTAGTATCACAATGGGCTTGTCTCGCTTGTTAGAGACTTATGTGTGACATTATGTGTTTATTTGATAACATGTTTATGTGACTACCTGGGTATGGGATTTAGTTTCTAGGATGTTGATTAGATCCTTGGGTTTCTGTGAGTCTTGCTGGAAAAGCACTTGATCAATGTTGTTTCTAACCGGAACTCTAGTAACGCCTCGGGACTATCATTATCCGGAAACGAAATTCGTAAGTGCTTATGTGTTTATGTGCTTACGTGGAGTGAATTACAGTTGTCCATGTATTAGGACGCGAGTGTTTAGTTTTGGCACATTTGTAAATGTGCTAACGTTCTTCATTACCTTTATTAAGATGTCAGGACGAGGACGTGGTAGACGTGGCAGACGTGGTAGGCAAGAGATGCCTTTACCGGATGATATTCCGGCACAACAGGAAGGGGTTGGTCAGGCCAATGTGGCCGAGCCAGCAGGTCAGGAGGCTATGGGCGCTTTAGCCCGAGGAATAGCCGATGCTTTGAGAGAGTCTATGGGAATTCTCAGAGCTAAGAATCCAGTTCAGGCTCCAATTCAGGCCTAGGTTGTTGAGGCAGGGCCTTCCTTCTTGAAAAGGGAGTTTTTCCGGTCCAACCCGAACGAGTTTATTAGGGATCCGAAGGAGCCACTGAAGGCTGACGAGTGGTTAGAACAAATGAGTAAGACGTTTGAGATGCTTAGCATCGAGGACGGAGCGTTAAAAGTGACCTTGGCATCCTTCCAGCTTAAAGGGGGTGCGGGTCAGTGGTGGAAATACATGAGGGGTCGTATTGCTGGCACGTGGGAGGCTTTTGTGGAGACTTTTCAGGAGAAGTATTTGTCTCTAGCAGTCAGGGAGAAGCTGAGAGACCAGTTCTGTCAGCTTTTGCAGTTGAGTTCTTCAGTAGCCGAGTATGAGGCTGCTTTCACTAGCTTGTCCAGGTTTGCACCTCAACTTGTGGTGTCCGAGGAACGCCGCTGTATCGAGTTCGAGAAGAGGTTGAGGCACGGCCTCAAGATGAGGGTTGGAGGTTCGATGATCCGAGATTATGGGCGCTTGGTTGATGCTGCAGCCCATATGGAGATTATGATGCAGGAAGAGGAGGAACAGAGAGGCTCCAAGAGGAGCCAAGATGGTCAGGGTGATGACAGGAGACAGAGGGGCGCTAACCCTTAGCAGTCTCAGGGTGGTGTTGCTAGGTCGACCTTTCCAGTGCCGAGTGCAGGCTCGGGGAGAGGTAATCAGGGGGAGTTCACCTGTTACAAATGTGGTCAGTTGGGCCACAAGACTTCAGTTTTCCCACAGAGGGGAGAAGGTCAGAGAGCTGCTTCATCTTCAGCTAGACTGCAGAGCCAGAGTCAGGGCAGGGGTTAGCCCTTGTCTTGTTATCAGTGTGGTCAGTCTGGGCACCTAAAGAGGTTTTGTCCACAATTGAGTGCCACTTCGGGCGCGTTTGGTTCTAGGCAGATGTAGGGTTTTCAGCCAGCTCAGTCTGTGCAGGCCTCGAGGGCCAATCCGGAAGCTTCGTCGTCCCAGTCAGTGCAGCAGTCGTTTGCTCCGAGGGGTGAGCAGTTGGATTAGGGGCCTACAGGGCGCGTGTATGCTGTTACCGCGCAGGACCTAGTACCGGCTCTATCAGTAGTGAGAGGTACCTTTCTGTTTTGCAACTCGGTTACTAGTGTATTGATTGATACTGGTGCATCTCATTCTTTTGTATCTGCTACATTTGCATCTATTTTGAAATTGGAGTTGGCACAGTTAGCATCTCCTATATGTGTAGTATCGCCTGTTGGTGGTGAGTTGATCTTGAAACAAGGTGCTAGAGGTTGTGATATAGAGGTCGCCGACCATAGGCTTCCTTTTCCTTTTGTTGTTATGCCCATGAAGAGTTTTGATGTTATTTTGGGTATGGACTGGCTATCGTCATACCGGGCTGTTATTGATTGCTACCGCCAGAGGGTCACAGTTTGTACCTTGAGCGGGGAGTGTTTCCATTTCTTGGGGGATCGGGTTGGTAGTGTGTTGCCACCGATGTATGATTCGCGAGGGCGGAATAAGCTTAGTGGTCTACTTGCTAGCTTTATGAGTGGTGAGTGTGATGAGACCCAGATTGTATTACCGAGGGTGGTTTGTGAGTATTCGGATGTTTTTCCCGAGGACCTCGTTAGTTTGCCACCTCACCGAGAGATAGAGTTCTCTATTGATTTAGTGCCCGGCACAGCGCCGATTTCTATGGCACCTTATCGTTTTACCCCAGCCGAGCTGAGTGAGTTGAAGATTCAGCTCCAGAAATTGCTAGCTAAGGGTTTTGTTCGCCCTAGTGTTTCGCCGTGGGGAGCACCGGCCCTCTTTACTAAAAAGAAAGATGGTGCCTTGAGATTGTGCATCGACTACCGAAAGTTGAATCGGCCTACGGTTAAGAATAAGTACCCTATGCCCCGTATAGATGATCTGTTTAACCAGTTAAAGGATTCCCGTTGTTTCTCTAAGATAGACTTGAGATCGGGTTACCACCAGTTGAGGGTCAGGGAGGAAGATATTCCGAAGACGGCATTCCGTACGCGGTATGGCCATTATGAGTTTCTGGTAATGCCATTCGGGCTTACCAATACACCGGCAGTCTTTATGGACTTGATGAACCGGATCTTCCAGGAATTCTTGGATCGATTTGTAGTCGTTTTCGTGGACGACATTCTTATCTATTCGCCTTCTGAGGAGGAACACGAGGAACACTTGAGAGTGGTGCTTGAGTTGTTTAGAGCCCATAGGCTGTATGCCAAGTTTGGGAAGTGTGAGTTCTGGCTAGGAGAGGTCAAATTCTTAGGCCATGTGGTACCTAGTGAAGGGGTGTCTGTTGATACATCCAAGGTTGAGGCAGTGCAAGATTGGGCACAGCCTAAGAGTATGTTTGAGATCCGTAATTTTCTGGGATTAGCTGGGTATTGCCGTCGGTTTGTGAAAGATTTCTCCAGGCTAGCTTCACCGTTGACTAGATTGACGCGAAAAGGGGTCAAGTTTGTGTGGAGTGAGACTTGCGAAAAGTTGTTCCAAGAGTTGAAGGTTAGATTGACCACCGCTCCGGTCTTGATTATTCCGGAGAGAGGGTTGGGTTATGCAGTTTATTGTGATGCCTCATGAGAGAGTTTGGGTTGTGTGTTGATGCAAGAGGGGAAAATGGTTGCTTATGGCTCACGTCAGTTGAAAATACACCAGAAAAATTACCCTACACACGACCTAGAGTTAGCAACAGTGATCTTCGCCTTAAAGATTTGGAGGCACTACCTTTATGGTGAGAGGTTCGAGGTGTTCTCGGACCATAAAAGTTTGAAGTATCTGTTTACACAGAGGGACTTGAATTTGAGGCAGAGGAGATGGATGGAGTTTATTGAGGACTATGATTTTGAGTTGCACTACCACCCGGAGAAGGCCAATGTTGTGGCCGATGCCCTTAGTAGGAAATCCAGTAGTGATGTAGCTTGTATAGCCATCCCGGAATGGGAGATGTTGGGTGCACTTGGCGAGTTTGATTTGCTTCTGGGCGAATCTGTTGAGGCTGCGACCTTGTTTTCTGTTGTTGCGCAGCCTACACTTGTGACCCGAGTGTTAGAGGCACAGAGAGGTGACCTTGAGGTAGAGTCCCTTCGAGAGAAGATCTCCAGTGGGAAGGTTGAGAAACGTTTGACGGTGTATCCTGACCTGAGTGTGAGATACAGAGACCGTTTGTTTGTGCCAGAGTCTTGCCGAGAGGAAGTACTCCGAGAGTTCCATCATTCGCGCCTTGCGGTGCATCCGGGAGGCACTAAGATGTATCGGGATTTAGGTCGCCAGTTTTGGTGGCGGGGTATGAAGAGAGATGTGGCGGTTTTCGTATCAAAGTGCCTTACTTGCCAGCAAGTGAAGACCGAGCATCAGAGGCCAGAGGGTTTGTTGCAACCCTTGCCTATTGCTGAGTGGAAGTGGGAGCACGTCACTATGGACTTCGTTGTAGGTCTTCCGAGGACTCAGCGGGGTAGTGATGTCATTTGGGTGGTTGTAGATCGGTTGACTAAGTCGGCGCACTTCATTCCTATGCGCGTGAGAGATTCGGTAGATCATCTCGCCGACTTGTATATTCGGGACATAGTGAGATTTCATGGGGTCCCAGTGACGATCGTCTCAGATAGAGATCCTCGTTTTACTGCTAGGTTGTGGCAGAGTTTGCAGAGTGCCTTGGGCACTAAGTTGACCTTTAGTACGACTTATCATCCTCAGACTAATGGGCAGTCCGAGCGTACTATTCAGATCCTTGAGGATATGCTTCGAGGTTGTGTCCTTGACTTTAGTGGGACGTGGGAGAGGTACTTGCCCTTGGTGGAGTTTGCCTACAGTAACAGTTTTCAGTCTAGCATCGGTATGGCACCGTTTGAGGCCTTGTATGGCCGACCGTGTAGGTCTCCAGTGTGTTGGGCCGAGGTGGGTGATGCACCTTTGTTGGGTCTGGAGTTGGTTAAGGAGACGACGGAGAAAGTTGAGCTTATCTGTATGAGACTTGTTACAGCCCAAAGTCGTCAGAAATCTTACGCCGACCGTAGAAGGCGACCTTTGGTATTTGAGGTGGGTGATCATGTCTTTCTGAAGATATCACCTAGGCAGGGATTGATGAGGTTTGGGAAGAGTGAGAAGTTGTCCCCTCGGTTTATTGGCCCTTTTGAGATCCTTAAAAGGATTGGCGAGGTTGCCTATCATTTAGCTTTGTCGCCGCAGTTGTCTGGAGTTCATGACGTGTTTCATGTGAGTATGTTTCGGAAGTATGAGCCAGATCCATTGCATGTATTGGATTGGACCGACTTAGAGGTTGATGAGGATGCCTCGTATGAGGAGAGACCGGTTCGGGTCTTGGATAGGCGGGATCAAGTCTTGCGAGGCAAGACCATCCCCTTAGTAAAAGTCTTGTGGAAACATCACGGAGTGGAGGAAGCCACTTGGGAACGTGAGTTGGAGGTCTGAGAGAGATATCCGGATCTATTTATGGATGTTTGAGCATGTATTGTATATTTTGTTGTATTGTTGAACCTTAAGAGTATTGAATATATCTTAGGTTGTAAAACATGGTTTATGTTTTGATTTAATAGAAGTATTTTGAAACTTGCCTCAAAATGGAAGTTTAATGTAACATTGCATATGTTGGATGTATTGTGGAAATGGAAGTATATCATGAATACTGAATATGATATAGAATTGTGGAATGCAGTATTGAAATTTGTGGAATTTCAGGGAATGCATAACTATAATGCATGTTGTGGAAAATGTTGTAAACTGCCTCTTGAAAAGAGATGAGATGACCGGTAATGGGTGGAGTTGTTAAAATTCACATTGTGATAATGTTGGGAATTGAGAAAATCTTATTTTTGAAAAACTTGTATTTAATTTCGGGGACGAAATTCTTTAAGGGGGGAGGTTATAGCGATCCCAGTTGTCCCTTTACTGTTCTGTTGTATTCCGGACTCGGTTCCGTGGAGTTGGTAGTTGTATCTATCTTGTTATCGTCCTTTAATTCCATTTGTTTGAGTTTTAGGATGTGTTGGGCATGTTTCAAACAGGTGGGTTGAACCTTGGTCTAAAATCTTGTTGCCAGGTTTTTGGTCGTTCCGCTCGAGCGGGCCTTGTTGCGCTTGAGCGGAGATTGCACACTCCCAGTATTTCGTGTCCCTACAAAACTTCTGCAGGTGTGATTTTACGCTCGAGCGGGTTTATTTACGCTCGATCAGTCGCGCTCGAGTGGGTAGTACTTTTTGGTGTAAGTTCTGGGAGGGGAAAATCCACGCTCGAGCGGACTGGTTTTCGCGCTCGAGCGGATATACTTTATTCTTGTGTCTTGGCGCTCGAGCGGGCCTTCTTGCGCTCGAGCGTACCTAGTTTTTTGTTCTTAACGCTCGAGTGTTGTGTTCTCCGCTCAAGCAGGAATGTCGTATATCAGTTGGCAGCTGGGCATTTTAAAATCACTTTTTACATTCTCTCTCTCTCTCTTACTTTCTAAAATGATATTTTGAGAGCTCCTCTCTCTAAAAACTCCCTTCTCTCTAGGGTTTGATCTAGTTAGAGTGTCTCACTATCCTCCGGCCTTTATAAAAAGTGTGTGGATCGTCGAGGGCTCCATTTTGATCCGTGGATCTTTGAGTTTGGAGCATTTTGATTTTCTTCAACTTCCCCGTTTGAGCTCTAACTTCGAGGTAGGGATATCCTACTCCTTCTCATGAGTTTTGTCTTTGAATTTTAGCATTTTGATGAGTCGAGGGTTGTTGGGTAATTTTGAGAAAGTTTGGGCCTTTGTGTAATTTTACAAAAGTTGAGGTTTTGTTTATATAAACTTATATGCATGTTTGGCATAGAGAAATGAGATAAATATTGGATTATTGGTGAAAATGGAACCTTGGGGTTGTGATGATAATTATGGGAAATGCTCTAATTACATTGATAAATCAATTGGTATAATTAATTTGAAGAAAAGAGGAATTAAATTGAGAATGTTGGAATTGGATGTGGATGAGATTAAAGGGTGTAGTTAGATTCGTTCATCGCTCACTTAGTTGAAATGTTGATTATATATCCATTTGGTACATTTATTTTCAGTATAGAAATAACTGTTTTGGGCTATCGGTGGAGGATAGTCTGGATTATTGTAGACACTACATGATGATTAGGCAAACTAAAACTGATCGATTGAGTATGCTATTAAATATAGCAACTGGAATAATACATTAATTCTATGTATTGATTGATTGTATATGATCTATGTTTTTATACATGTGTTGTGTAGGAGGAGATAGGGGATGTACTCCACGGTTTAGGGGAAGATAGGAGATAGACCTCTAAACCGGATTTTGTGTGACATTGATACATCGCTACAATGTGTATCAAGTGTTGATTATGGAAGTGTTTGAATTGATTTGATATAGCACTAAAATGTATCTCGTTATCAATTGTGAGGTATAAAAGTGATTCTATGTTATGTTGATACAACACCGAAATATGTATCTTTCGCAAAGTGTGGGAATGGTTTATGTGTTATTGATACAACATTAAAATGTGTATCCCTCATGAATTTTGAAAGTGTTTTAAAGATGAGTCTAAATCTCATTAAGTTATTTGGCTAGGTGTTGAGCCTTGTTTTCAAACTCAAAGTTGGAAAAGACATGGGAAATGAAATGTAACATGGACTTAATGTCATGAAATCGAAATGTGATATATGTGGACGTATCTGTGCTGACCATCTATCAACTGCTAATATTTTAGTCTTGTTCATGGCTGGTTTAGTGTATTTCTACTGGGCTGTGGCTCACCCTTTATGGGACATCATTTTCAGGTACAGGTAGCATGCCACCTCCAAGGACATAGCTTGGGAGGCTAGAGGCAGGCAGACTGCTTTGTTATTTGCTTTCTTTTGATGTATTACATGTAAATTCAAGCCAAGGGCTTAATATGTATTGAGTTAGCACTCTTCTTTTTTTGTAACCAAGTATTAACTTGGAAAGCTGTAAGCCCGTAGGGCATTTGCTTTTGTTGTTAACATGTAATACTTTGTAAGAACTACTCAGATTAATGGAAAGATGGTTGGTTTCTTTGTATCAATGCATGTCCAAAGAGATGGGTTTTATGTATTTTTTTTTAGGGCGTTACAATTATATTCTATATTTATTTCAACTTTTGATAACTTTTATTTATATATATATATATATATATCATTTTATCTCAATTTACACCATTATTTAATACATAATTTTATTTTTTATTTTTACTCAATTTTTACCACTTAATCCCTATAATACCATCACCTTCATCCATCAAATTCTAAAACTAAACCAAACCCCATTAACCACCACCTGCTATTCGTATCAATGTCGACACCCTTTCCAACCCCCTTCTCTCTCTATCTTCTCCTTTCCAAGTGCCTTCCAACCCTAGTCCAATCCTTTCTCTCCCCAACGTCCTTACATACACCACTTTTTTCTTTTGCAATTGCCCCTTCTCCAACCTCATCTCTATTGTGCCCCACCTCCCCCTTCAAATGTGAAAACCTTGCCCTTCACCTTCACTAATCCCTTCTTTTTTTCTAGATGATGATGGGGTTTATCATGATGGTTGGTGATTAACAATGGTGAGTGAGTAAAGAGGGAGGTCACGATATTTGAGATCAACGATAGTAAAAGAAAGGTGTCTAGATACCCAATTATTCACACAAAAAAAAAGAAAGAACGCGAAAGGTGTACTTTTTATCCTAGATGATAATTTGCTTGAAGGACAAAATGATAAAACAATAATAGTAATAACGTGAAGTGAGCGGATTGGTGGTGTACAAATATGTACTTCTCAACTTTTGTTCCCATAATATTTTCTCTATCCAATTCTATCCACACTTAGACTTAATTTGGGAACTTGGTTAGAAGTGAAATCTTGGCTTTTAATAATTTGAAAACTTGGTTAAAAGTCAAATTTTGACTTTTACTTATCTCTATCCAATTCTATCCACACTTAGACTTAATTTGGGAACTTGGTTAGAAGTGAAATCTTGGCTTTTAATAATTTGAAAACTTGGTTAAAAGTCAAATTTTGACTTTTACTTATCTTTGGTCACATTATTTCTTTTTTTTTTTACACGTTTTTTTCCAAAAAAATAAAAATAAAATAACTTTTAACTAATTTTTCAAAACAAGCCTTAATCTCAATATATATATATATATATATTCTACAGTAAAAAAAAATCTTATCTTACCTCCTGCCTTTTTCAATTATGACTATATGCAAATGTAAAGTATCTTATTAGTTGTATTAATATATTCAAAAGAGATAGAGACCCCAATTGAACTATTGTGAATTTTAATATTCTCTTGTGTGAGTTTTTTGATAATTTGATCCAGGATTTGATGCAAAATTATTAAATATTTCAAACATAGATGTTTAAATCTTATCATTATCCTAAAAGTTTACTCAATAAATGTTTAAAAAAATTTGACTCCAAATTTTTTATTTATTTTCAATTTAAATTATTTGTCTATAAGTAAAATTAACAATATATATATATATATATATTTTAGTCATTAAACTCAATAAAAAAATAATATTTAAGATATTTTTTGTACACTTACATTGAATTTAATAACAAAAATACTCTCTTTTTTTTTTTGTATATTGAAAGCAAATCAAAAGATTGTAATTTAAATGGACAAAATAAAAAAAAAAATCAATATTTTAAATTAAAATATTGTAATTTAAATTGACAAAATAAAAAATCCAATATTTATTTTATTATAAGTCTCAAAGGATTATTTTTTATTTGAGCAATGCTTGGTAGCCTGAAAAGAAGGTTGGCTCGAATGGTTCGAAATTCATCTTACCGGTCATTCAAGCAAACGTCCAGCCAGTCATCCGATGAGAAGGTTGACAGTCGCAGTAGACAAAGACGACAACTGCAGAAGACAAGTTTTCACCCGGTCATCCGAGTGGACATTCGGTGAACACTCATTCGGGTCATTTGAGTCCCTTCTGTAACAACCCAGATTTTTAATTATTCTGTAGAATTTATACTAATATTATTTAATCTCAGTTCAAAAAATATATAATTTATTATATATTATTATGTCTAATTTTGTAAAATAATATAATTAGTAAAAGTTTAGGGGCCAAAATATAAATAATAATAACATAGATAATATAAATAATAATAATAATGGGTGTGATACTAAAATAAATAATTAATTTTCTGTTAGTATATGATAAAGTGTAATTTAATTAAGAATTAATTAATTTATATAATTATATTAAAATATTGGGTCAAAATATAATTATCTTAAATATTTATTTGGGATAAGATTGAATCTACGAATTCATTATCAAAATTTGAGGGATATTTATGGCCTGGCCACGTGTTGGCCGATGGATGGCCTCACCTCCCTGTAAATAGGAAGAGTGATCAACCTAAGAAAGGAAAAGAAAGAAGAAACGAAAGAAAGAGAGGAAAGAAAGGAAAAAATTGTGGAAGTCGAAAAAGTTTTTGATAATAGAAAGAAAGAGTAAGGTATTAAAATTAATGTGAGTTATATTATACGTTAAGTTACCAAAATGTATTTTATTTATGTTTTAACTTACCAAAATCTGTTTTACACAAATTATGTTTTATTAGTATATTAATAAAGGTTATATTTTATAAAGATTTCAGTTACGTGGTTTTATTTCTGAACCCTATTTGCTTAAAAGGAAACTCATAGATATGGTTGTTTATATTTTAAAGAATATTTGGCTATGACCTTATATACAATTATGTTTTGTAAGTATCACCAAGGGAGTCCCACGCCTTGGGGGCTTAAATAACCATTAGCTTCTGTTTGGCAACTTTGTGACTCTCTGTTTGTCATGGATCCATCGATTTCTATTCTGCACGAAGAAAAGTGCTGTGCGGAGCTAAGTGCTACACTATTGTGGGAGCCACCTCTAGAATCCATACGAGTCACCTCTTGAATCCGTACCTCTGTTCTGTGCTGACCAAAGTGCTGTGCGGAGCTAAGTGCTGTACTATTGTGGGAGTCACCTCTAGAATCCGTACGAGCCACCTCTTTAATCTGTATCTCTGTTCTGACTGTCACTTCTGTAACCTCTGTTCTGTTCTGTACCTTGGTTATGATTAGTTATTTACATAAAATCTGTATTTCAGTTTCTGCCACCTAAATGATTTATTTACATAATCTCAATTTTGCTACTTAAAGGATTATTTGTTCCGACTCAGTTATCCTAAATGTTTTGGCCTAACTAACTATCCGTGGTTATTTCGTGTCCCTTATACTCTTGGTATAATATTTCTCACTCTGTCGTGTGCTTATAGTTGTTTACCAATTTTCAAGAAATAGCTTTGGAAAGTCTTAGATGCGGAGCTGCGGAATAGACACGCACAGCACTTTTATTGATATTTTTCTAGTAAATATCGGTTTTTTTGGTCAGTAATTTTGTAATAAAAATAGAAACTCCAATGATTATTTTGATACCCTCATTTAAATATCACTTCCACTCGCGTTTATTAATTTGTTTATGAATTGGCCAGAGGTAACTTCAGTTACTGGCCATCACGATACTTAACCCTTGGGTATGGAGAGCGGGTCGTGACACCTTCTTTTTGTCTTTTTATTTTTATTTTTTTTATAATTGTCCTAAAGATTTTTTTTTAGTGAAAATGTGGTCCTTTTTGTCAAAACAAATTTTTTTTAAAAATTATTTATAACTTATCCATATCAACTAAAAAACAGGTGCCTAAAAAAATCTAAATCAAATGGAGCATTGGTTGTGTTATGATTCCTCTAATTAAAGGCGCGATTTATTTGGGATTCTACAGAGAGAATCCATAAAACCCTATAGTATTGGTTACGATAATCCAATACGTTATAATACCATAAGTAAGTAGGGTATTGAGATTGCAATTTTGATAACTATCTGTTATTGCAACCTTTTAAACAAATGGAGCATTAATTGTGTTGTGATTCCTCTAATTGAAGGTGCGATTTAATTGGGATTCTACAGAAATAATATATAAAACCCTATTATATTAGTTACGATAATCCAATACGGTACAGTATCGTAAGTAAGTAGGATATTGAGATTGCAATTTTGATAACTATCTGTTATCGCAACCTCTGCTTAAACATTCATAGCTCTCTCTCTCTCTCTCTCTACGCGGTACAAAGGCCATGTTTAGTTCTCTTTTAAAAGGTTCGTTTGGCATGCCTTTGGAGTTAAAATAATCATATAAAATAAAATAAATTATTTTAGTTAAATAAGAGAAAATGGTACATTTAATCTATAATCAGTTTATTTTTTTCTTATAAAATTAAAAAAATTCAAAAAATCTATTTCAAACGAGACTTTTTAGCTTGTTTGACAACATCACTTTTTAGTCTAAAAGCTAAAAGATCACTAAAAAAATCAAAAATCAATAACCTATACCAAAAAGTCAAATATTCTATTTTCTTTTTACTTTTTACACATTTTTTTTGTAAAAAAATTAAAAAGTCTTCACAAACATACTAATTTTTTTTACATTATATTTTAATCAAAAAATTAAAAAATTACTAAAAAAACTTTGTTTCCAAACGAGACCTTAAAATAACTAAAAAACCAAACAATCAAAAAACCAACTCACAAAGCTCAAAATCACAGTTCCAATAAAAAAAAAAATTAAAATTCTTTCTAAAATTCATAACCAAACACACCGTTAAAAACTTAATTTAAAAAATTATTTTCAAAATAGAAACCACGTCACAAAACTCAATTTTAAACTCTTTTTAAAACCCAAAACCAAACCCTTTTCTCTGCTTAAACATTCTCAGCTCTACTCTCTCTCTCTCTCCACGGTACCAATCTCTTCTCTGTTTCTCTCTCATCGTTTCTTCGCTTCTTTACTGCAAGTATATATGTATATGTTCGCCACTCATGAATGCTTGTTTAAT
Organism: Camellia sinensis; assembly: GCF_055761805.1. Classification (NCBI taxonomy): domain Eukaryota; kingdom Viridiplantae; phylum Streptophyta; class Magnoliopsida; order Ericales; family Theaceae; genus Camellia; species Camellia sinensis. The sequence continues at coordinate 240,412,623 of NC_138961.1, read as the reverse complement.
AGTTGAAACTTTGATGTATTAGGGTTTGTTCAACCGAAAATAGAACCTTTTTTTTTGGGGATTAAGTAGTCGATTCTTGTATGAATTTGATATCGAAACTAGAGAAATATATCACTGAGATTTGTTTTTAGCTTTGTAGTTTTGTTATATTGTTTGTATCAGATCTCAATTTTGTTGTTCATATAAGAATTTGTGGTTTTGCTTTTTGAATTTTTGTTTTGCAAGTCATTAGCTTATTTATTATCCATGGTAAATTTGTTGAAAATTTAATAGTATTTAATTAACTGTTAATTTTATTTTACTTGTTTAATTGATTGATCTTGCTTGATGGACTTGACTACATACCATAGTTGTAGTAGACATCAGTCTTTCTCAAATGCTTATGTTAATCTCGCTCCATTCCGCATCAATTATAGTTAAATTTTGTGGCATAACATGATTCAAATTGAATTTGCCTTTTGTTTCCTTTACTTTCAAGAATTTTATTCTTGATTTTTGTTTGCTTTGAAACCTATATATGCCATTGAGAGGAGTTTTTTTTGCCTGCTTAAATTTTTTTTTTTTTTTGATACTTTCAATCATTCTTTAATGTTGTCCTATCAAGTTATGTGTGGTTTGTTGCTCTGCTCTGAGAAGTTAAAACTGTTTTCTGATCAAGGAGTTATTTCCTTAAAAATGTTTCAGTAAGAATATTTTTCATGCTTTTAAATGAATAAGATTGTATTTTTTTTTTGTTAGATGGTGAAATAAGATTGTGTTGAAGTCTGCTTTTTCAATCAAATAAGAGTAGTGTTGGGAAATGAATAAATGAAAATACAAATCAAAATAGCTCAGGGACGAAAATTATATATCTCCAGGATGGGATCAGTAGTATCTATTAATTTATCGTACTGTGAAACTAATTGGATGTCTTAAAATTTTGTTTTTTTGGTTTCTTTGTTTTCATCCCATCTTTTTCGTTGTTGGGCTTGTACTCTTCTGTAGTTGAGTTATCTACTTGCTACAAGGGAAACAACTAGGCTAAAAAGAATCTTAGTCTAAAGGAACATAGAAATTGCATGATGAACTGATAGAGGATAAGATCGTAGTTAGCTTTTTCTGTATCCAGTTATCATGGATGTTCTTAGAACTGGTACTTCACAGTGTCAATGCAGATTTGTACAAGGTGCTTGTGAAGGAGCTTGCTCAGACTCTGGAGAGACAGTTCGCCGGAAATGCAGAATCTCGAGCTGCAGGCATGGTAATAAATACCATGGGATGGATAGAGGGTGTTGGTTATGAGGTAACTGAGTTTGAAGTTTCCATTGTTAGTCCTGCTTGTTATATTAAAATTCAGGAGTGCTCCATTAGTATTGATTATGTGGGATATGTTGTTTAATTAGTATAGTATCTTTTTGTATGTTGATGCAGTTGCTTCTTCATGCAATTGATGCATTCAATGCTATTGTTGTTCTGGTTTTGGGTCAGGTAAATGCTTTCCATATGAAAACTTTTGTCATGTGTGTATTGCTGCGATCTAATTAAAACTAATCCTATTATGAGTTGCATTTGCTTTGATTTGGTTAGGATAGTTGTTTGTGTGCCACTTCAGTAAAACTACTTAGAAGCAGCTTTTTTTGCTTTTATGTTTTGAAAATGTCTGTTGTGGGCTGCCGCATTTTGGCAAAGCGTACTGTTTGGTATAACTTGTCAGGCTTTTAGTTTATTTGTTTTCTAAGTTCAATAAGCTGCAAATACTCACTTTTTTTGGAGCTGCAATTGAATTACTTCAATTTTTAATTTTTGTATTTTTTTAAGCTGCCAATAAGTTTTACTTAACCGCAACATTGGGCTTAATATATTATGATATTCAAACAACATTAACACCATTGTTGACATGTCAAAGAATGAGATACATTGATAAACTTTTCAGCTGAAATTTACGATTTTAACAATCGAAAACCATGTTTCTCTAGATAAACTAATTATATCCACACTCTGATCGTGCTTCTGGGAAGTTCAATTTTGTCTGTTAGTTTTGCATGTGCAGTGGTTGCTAGCAACTTAAGAAACTATTTCAGATTCAATTTTCACCCCGGGGTGGTTCATGTTTTTAAGCTCACCCAAACTCTGTGCAGGAGAAACTTTGCAGCATGCTGAAAGATGTATTGAAAAGCAAGCCAAATGTTGATGTTGTGAAACTTCAAAAATCAGATGGTGTTGTATCGAGGAATGCAAAAGTTCGTCAAAAGGCCAGGAGCTACAGAATAAGGGTAAACATCAACTTTTTCGGTTATATGTATAGGAATTTTGTCAATCGTTAGTTATTTGTGTTAGTGTGGAGAATCTTGAATGATTATTTACAAATTTCCTGCCTTTTTCAACAAATCCTTTTGTGTTTCCTTGTTATAAAGCTAAATCATGCCGATATTTTTTATTCAAGGAATATTTTTATGGCCTTGCAAATGATCTTTCCCCACATTCCAATATCACAAGTTTCAGTGATTTGTGAGTCTATAGAATTGGTGGTGGACCACAGGCCCCGCGTTCAGCCCTGCCAATTGGCGCAGAGCCTGCTGCCGACCCTACACGATTGGTTCTTGTGAATATCAACCGGGATTTGCTCCATTTGGTTCTTGCTATTTCATTTGCCAAAGAACCGGACCAAATTATTTCAAGGTATATGCAATGTCCTTGCATTTCTTTTTTCAAAATCCGTGGTATCATAAGATAGGAGGTAAATTAGTAAAACTTTTTTGAATGTCGCCACTATAGTGTACATTTGGCCTCATGATTTAAGTTGACTAGTCTATAAATTTTTTAACCTAGGCCTCGTTTGGCCTCATGATTTAAGTTGACTAGTCTATAAATTTTTTAACCTAGGCCTCGTTTGGCAAGAGGCTATTTTCGCCAATTAGTCAAAAAGTTACTAAATTAGCCAAAAAGCCAACAACTCATACCAAAAAATCAAAGATTCTCTTTTCTCTCTATTTTTTGCACATTTTTTCGTAATTAGCCAAAAAGCCATCCCAAACATACAAGCTTTTTTTACCTACTTTTTTAGCCAAATAGCCAAAAAGTTACTAAATTAGTCTGTTCCCAAACGAGGCCTTAAGTGCATGAACTGAATAATTACTTTTTTCTTACAGTAATGTCGCGGGGTTCATCTGTATCACAGACATAGATATTCAGAGGTTTGGATTTCAAAATTCTTCATTCCTTGATGTGGTTCATGCACTCTTTTTCTTTTGTTTTTTTAAATTCTAATTTATCATTTTCAGGAAGAAAATTACATACCTTGCACCATCGGCTGGGGAACTCCCGAGCAGATTCTTGATCATGGGAACTTTTACATGGCTTGAAACCTAAATTGCCCAACTAACTGCATTTCTCATTTTCCTCAAATCGTTTAGTGTTAATCTTATCGCTGATTTGTGTATGTATAATGCTTGTACTGACACAGCGAGGGATTTTAAGAGGTGAAACCCATTTATTCTGCTGAGAGGATTATTTTGCATATGATTCACTGTAATGTGTACATTCACAGATAGCTAGCTGATAACATGGTTGATGCTTGCAATTTTTTATTTATTTATTTTTTGTACATAAAAAATTCAGCGATAAATCATCCTGAATAGAAATGTTTAGTCAGATAAATTACCCTAAATAGAAATGTTAGGGACCTTAAATTGACAGAGATGTGATAGTAAAAATAAATAAATTTAATTAATTTAATTGACGATATAATTTTTTATAGAGCATAATGGCGAAAAAAAATTCAAGTCACTTGATTGGGACACAAGGGTTGATTTAGTAATGTACGTGATTTTTTATTTTTTATTTTGATCCAGTAATGTACGTGATTTTTTATTTTTTAATTTTGATCCGTGACATAATATTCATAATTATATCAGGAAAGGCATGAGGAAGTCCGAACATTTCTCTTGGGAGGGAACCTGCGAATTCAATAAATTTTCAGACAGAATCAATCCGAGTTAACCACATAATCACATAAAATACAACAATGTTAGGTAATTCGAATTTTTATGGCCTAAAACGATGTCGTTTTGGTCTTTTATTTGATTTTTTTATTAGTTAGTTTTAGTTTTGGCAATCCAAAAGCTACATAAAAACCCATAAAAAATAAATATTAATCCACATAAAACAATTCTATTAATAATTCACCTATATTTTATAGAAAAATGTTTGGTGGTCCGAATTTTCGAATGGCTCGAATGTGTCAAAACGGTATCGTTAAAACTAGTTAATAAAAAAATCAAATAAAAGAAAGTTTATCCAAACAGCTGCTTTATGTGGATTAATATTTATTTTTTATGTAGCTTTTGGGTTGCTAAAATTAAAACTAGCTAATAAAAAAATCAAATAAAAGAAAGTTGATCCAAACAGCCGTTTCTAACCCCCTCAAAAAAACAAAAATAAATAAATAAAGAAGGTTTCTAACCTATTATCCCTAAATTAGGTTTCCAGTGTAATTTAAAGGCTACCTTTTCTGAATTTTCTTAATCAAAATTAAAACATAAAATTTTACAACCAAAAAAAAACACATTACGGCCATACATTATTGCAAGGTAGTGTTAGGCGGTTTTTTTTATTATTAAAAATGATATTTTTTAAATAAAAAAGGACAAATTACACTAACGGTCCCTGCAATTTGAGGTTTGTGTCATTTTGGTCCATGACTTTTTAATTGTGACACATTTGACCCTAAATTTTGAATCTTATTCCAAATAAGGACAATTGAAGATACCATTGCTTAATTTCAAGGGTAAAATCATTAATTTGAAAAAATATAAACTAATTTGTCAAAAATAAATGTCAAAAAAATAATTTTGAATTTTTACAAATTATTTCTACACGCTAAAGACAAAATTTTGTAAAATTGATATATCTTTTAAACATTTATTTATTTATTTAATTTACCAAATTAATTTTATTATGTGTTTGGATGAAGATCATGTAACGGGTAGTTGTTTTTATTTTCATTAAATTAGTTTATATTTTTCCAAAAGTCAAATATGGCGACAACCTTGATATCATTATTAAACCAATCTATTAAATCAAAAAATCCAAAACTAAAAATATTTCATATATTAATATATCGATTACACATTAAAATTCTAACAACCACCCATTACATAATCATTATCCAAACAAATAATAAAAATTAACTTGGTAAAATAAATAAAAGTCTAAAAGATTTATCAATTTTACATAATTTTATCTTTTGTGGGTAGAAATAATTTTAAAAAATTCAAAAATAATTTTTTGACATTTATTTTTATCAAATTAGTCTATATTTTGTCAAATTGACCATTTTGCCCTTAAAATTAAGTAATAATATTTTAAATTGTCCTTATTTGAAACAAGATTCAAAATTCAGGATCAAATGTGCCACAATTGAAAAGTCAGGGACCAAAATGACACGAGTCGTAAACTATAGGGATTGTTAGTGTAATTCGCCCAATAAAAAAAATAGTACTATTCATATCTTAATAAAATTTAAATTACTATAATAAATGAACGTAAAAATGATATATACCTTACTACTTAAAAATAATAATGCTGGGTCGGATCGCAATTACCATTTTCCAAGCGTGGCCTATTTAATAAGTGAGCCTAAAAAGCTTTTACAGCTCAACTTTATAGGTTTAAATACTAATCTCACTGTTTGGGTAGTGGTTTTGTGGGTATTTTTGGCTATTTTAGCCATAAAAGATAAAATATGTTATTTTAGTCACAACAAAAAAAACATCACATCTAATCCATAATCATTATACTCTTCTCTCACAAAAAAAGTTAAAAAAATCAAAAAATCCTTCCCAAACCAAACTTTTTAGCCCAAACTAAAATAGTCAAAAAAACTAAAAAACCAAAAAACCAACCAACTTTCCAAACCAACCCTCGGGTTCTTAAAAAAGTGGGCTGAGATGAGTGGGAAACGGGCTTGTGCCCACCCCTAGCGCGACTTCTTTTTTTGGAAATCTGTTTGGTTTTTCAAAACTAGTTTTTTAAGTTTTTAAGGCATAGTTTGGGAAGTTGGTTTTGGTGGGTTTGGGGTTAAAATAGCCACAAAAAATAAAATAGACTATTTTAGTCACAAAAAACAAAATATCAAATCCAACTCATAATCATTACACTCCTCTCTCACAAAAAAAGTCTAAAAAGCCAAAAAACCCTTCCTAAACCAGACTTTTTAGCCCCAGACTAAAAAAGTCAAAAAGTCAAAAAGTCAAAAAGCCAAAAAGCCAACCCACTTCCCAAATGGAGGCTAAGTAGTTTTTTTATATTTTTAAAAATATTTTAATCATTTTTTTTTTTACTTTTTAGATCCACATAATCTTGGTATAATTAAAAAAATAAAATTTATACAAATTTTTTAAAAAAATTCATTGAATACAATAAAATATGAAAATGTATTGAATTTTTGTATTTCTTTATATTTTTTATATTTGGTGAGTTTTTTAGAAAAAAAGTCATAAATAAATTATGTGAATCTAAAAAAAAAAAATTGCGTAAAATATTAAAATAATGGGAGATTTATTAGAAAATATTTTTTAAGTGTGTGTATTCCAATTAGTTCATAAAATATTCTTGTATTCCAATAATTTATATTATTTGAACATTTAATCTACCAAATCTTAATTCTCATATTTAAAGTATTTTATAGACAATTCTACCCTTACAAATATTTTTTGAATGGTGAGTAATTTAGTGATGCGAACATTCATATCACGGAACATTCATATTATAAATGTGAATATTATTAGAGGTATTTTGGTAACTATGTCACTCATATGACTTATTGGAATATAAGAAAATAATGTGAACTAAATTGAACATAAATAGGTGAAAAAATATTTATGAAAAAACGCCTCTAAAATAATCCCCTAAGAACAAAACCAAAAAAATTATGAAAAACAAACAATAAATTTAACATAAATCAAATACAAAAATATATATAAAAATCTATCTATTCATGTGTTTTCATCGTCGATGCGTCAATTTGGAAAATGTTTTAGATTAATATCAACATAAAAGTGTTTAATTTTACTGTATGAATTAATCGCCTTCAAATAAGACATAAGTTGACAAGTATCTAAAAATTATTCCTCCTTTGGACTCCAACAAAAGGACCCAAAAAAAGTCGGAAAAGATAGAAGTTTAACTATAAGAAGAACTCTGAGGGATTGAAAATCATCATATTATATATCATATATATATTATTAAAAAAATACAAAAAACAAACAATAAATTTAAAAATACATAAATCAAATACAAAAAAATATATAAAAATCTATCTATTCATGTGTTTTCATCGTCGATGCGTCAATTTGGAAAATGTTTTAGATTAATATCAACATAAAGGTATTTAATTTTACGGTATAAACTAATCACCTTCAAATAAGACATAAGTTGACAAGTATCTAATAATTATTCATCCTTTGCACTCTAACAAAAGGACCCAAAAAAACTCGGAAAAGATAGAAGTTTAATTACAAAAAGAACTCTGAGAGATTGAAAATCATCATATTATATATCATATATATATTACTTAAAAAAATACGAAAAACAAACAATAAATTTAAAAATACATAAATCAAATACAAAAAAATATATGAAAATCTATCTATCCATGTGTTTTCATTGTCGATGTGTCAATTTGGAAAATGTTTTAGATTAATATCAACATAAAGGTGTTTAATTTTACTATATAAACTAACCGCCTTCAAATAAGACATAGGATGACAAGTATCTAAAAATTATTCCTCCTATGGACTCTAACAAAAGTATCCAAAAAAACTCGGAAAAGATAGAAGTTTAACTACAAAAAGAACTCTGAGAAATTGAAAATCATCATATTATATATCATATCATATATATTATTATAAGTAATATTTTTCTCATGCTTAGGTGACACATATTATAAAAGCTTACTTTTTATGTCGGCATTTATTTTATTAATTACAAATTGAGTTCTATACAAACTCAAACTAATTTAAAGTAGACTAGCTTTACATATTTTATATGAAGTCTATTTGACAAATATTTTTTTTCATATATTTTTCATCATAAATTGAGATAATTCACAAACTCAATACCAATTTTGCATTTTACGTTTTTTTCTTAATTCCTTCAAAAAAAATAAAAATAAATAAATAATACTAAATTGCCTCTTTTTTTTTTCCTTATTTGCCTGTACATTATTTTATATCCAATATCAATTCTATATTATTTTATATTATGGATTTGTCATTTAAATTTTATAGTGATTCTATATATATATGAAATTATATTTCATTTCCTAAATTATTTTATATAATCACAACACATAGGAGGAAAAGCTTACACAATAATAATACTCTTGAGGAACCTCTAAATTTTGAATTTACTGCTTGAGCTATTTTTTCAATTGTTGAACAGTAAGTTCTTTTATGTTTTGATATCATATTACAGATGATTAATTATTTCACACACTGAGATATATTTATCGTTTGAATGTTTTCATTACTTTTCTTTTTAGGTTTAAATATTGTTATATGATTTTTTCCTACGTAGTCGTTATTAAATTTTTTTTTAATATAATTGATAGTTGATATTTTGCAATTTTATAATTTAATATATATGTATATATATATATATATATTATATAAAATCATTATATGATAATCCAATTACAACATATTTATATTTAATTTTTTTAATAAAATTTATATAATATATATTTCTACATATTTTTATTTTTCAAATGAATATAAAAAAAATTAAATAGTTATAATTAATTTTAATTTTATGTTACTAATTAATTTTTTAATTTAACTATTATTTTTAATATCAAAATGAGTGTTTACTTTACTATTTTATAATTTAATATATATAATACAAAATTATTAAATGATAACTACACTTTTATAATACGATAGAACTAAAATTATCAAAATACACAAATAATTTAACTAAAATTAATATATATATGTGTGTGTGTATTCAAGTAACAATTTTATAAAACAATAGTGCCAATATTATAAAAATAATTTTAAATTAAAATTAAATTTTAAATTATTATTTTATAACACACATTGTACCATCACTGGAAACAAAAAATAGTACGTGCATTACACCGGTCAATTTGTAACGCCCTCAAACTAATACATATAACCCAACATTCACAACATCCATAGACATAAGAGAATAAAACATGTTTCCATTTATCAGAGTATTCATTACAAAAATATTACATGTTGACAATAAAAGTAAATGTCCTACGAGCTTACAACTTTCCAAGTCAGTACTTGGTTACACAAAAGAAGAGTTCTAACTCTTTATACAAAATAAGCCCTTGGCTTGGTTTACATGTAATACAAAAAGATAACAACAAAAGATCATTCAGCCTCCTAAGCTACGTCCTTGGAGGTGACATACCACTTGTACCTGAAAATGATGTCCCATATAGGGTGAGCCAAAACCCAGTAAAGATATAGTAAACCATATACGAGAGATAACTAAAACATTAGCATTCGATGAATGGTTAACACTTGTAAGCCAACCTACAACACTTCCCAATCCCATGACAAGTACATCCGTGTTTCATTCCACATTCCTTTACTTATCCAATTCAAATTCATAAACATGGCTCACTATCTAGCCAAACAATTAAATGAGACTACATCTCATAATAATATATATCTATTTCTACATATTTTTATTTTCTAAATGAATATAAAGAAAATTAAATAGTTAGAATTGCTTTTAATTTTATGTTACTAATTCTTCTTATAATTTTTAACTATTATTTTTAATATCAAAACGAATATTTAATTTACAATTTTATAATTTAATATATATCATACAAAATTTTTATATGATAATTATATTTTTATAATACGATAGAACTAAAATAATCAAAATACTCAAATAATTTAACTAAAATTAATATATATAAGTATTCAAGTAATAATTTTATAGAATGATAGTGCCAATATTATCAAAATAAATAATTAAAATAATACTTTAATTTTAATTTTAAATTAAAATTATTCTTCTATAACATACATTGCACATCAAATATATATATATATATATATATTTTTAAAATTGCATGTGTGTTGCATAGGTCAACTGTTAGTGTATATATATATATATATATATTAGTAGTATTTTTCTTTTCTTATGTAGCACATTTTAAAGGCTTACTTTTTATTAAAAAAAAATAAAAATATCACATCAACATGCATTTTTCATTTAAATATAAAATTCTACACAAATTCAATTTTAATTATAATAACCAATTTTATATGGATTCTATTTGAGAAATACTTATTTTTCATCATGTATTTAGGCCTAGGTTTGTCAATGTCAGATTTTTTTTATATAGTTGATATTTTAATTTAATTATTATGATATTGGAAAAAAAAATCTCAATATACAAATAAAAAAAATAAGACATAATATGCTTATTTATATGCATCGCACATATCAAATTAACTTTCTTTTATATTTTATATTTTTTTCCTATCTTATTAATGTCGAAATATTAATTTATATTTAATTTATTATTTAACATGAAATTGTTTATTACAAAATATTTATATTTTATTTAAATTTTATATACATATTTACAATATGTATAAATAATGCCAAAAGAAATTAAAGAAAAAATCAATATTGTACATAATTAATTTATGTATTTTCTTCTTAATCCAATCACAACATATTTATATTTAATCTTTTAAATAAATTTTGTGTGATTCTATTTCCACTTATTTTTATTTTCCAAATAAATATATAGAAAATAAATAATTAGAATCACTTTTAGTTTTATATTGCTAATTTTTTTCTTCTAATTTAACTATTATTTTTAATATCAAAATAAGTGTTTATTTTACTATCTTATAATTTAATATATATCATATAAAATCATTACATAATAATTACACTTTTATAGCACGATAGAACTAAAATTATTAAAATAAACAAATAATTTAACTAAATTTATTATATATAAGTATTCAAGTTATACTTTTATAAAACGATAAAGTTAAGATTATTAAAATTAAAATTTTATTTTAAATTAAAATTAAAATTATTCTTCTGTAACACATATCATAATATAAAATATTATTACATTAATTAAAGTTAACTTCATTGAGATTTTATGTGAGATATCATATTTCTATAAGTGATTTACCGACACGTGTAGCGTCCAATTTGATATTGATTGATTAAAATAATGGAACTCTATACTTTTTTTGTTAAATTTTTAGAAGATAAATTAATAAATGTCAAATGATAAATAGTGTGAGTATTATTTTAAAGAATCATGATTCATCGAAAATGATGATATTTGATTTTAGGTTGAGAATACATCCTTTTTTTTTTTAAACTTTAAAAGAAATTATTTTTATGAGCCTATTTTACATAGGATCACATACAGTGATAAATTTTTGTATCAACCATTAGATTGTTAATATTTGTTACACATAAAGTATTAAGACTCAAAATTAAATTTTCATTTTAAAAATAAATTTCATACATTGTATGAGTCACATACTAGTGGATAATAATAAAAGACTAATTTCAGTTTAAATAAGAGACGTAATTCACTTTGGATTGTGATTCTCACATATCAAACCAATCCTGTCCCATTCCTTCTTGAACTATATATGTATTTTGATTCTCTGATAATTTCATTCTCACCCATAATTTTCACTCATCATTACTCTCTCTCTCTCGCTCTCTCCCCAACCATGAAGAAGAATTGTGTGCTACTCTTCTGTATTGTTTTCTTCCTTGTTTCTGAAATATCAGTAGAGTGTCACAATCAAACTTTTAACGTGTTAGATTTTGAGCGGTTGGAGATGGATCTACTGATGATACCCAGGTCAAAAATACTTTCAATTTTTAATTTTTTTTAATAACATTATTATTGTTGTTTGAAAACTTCTTTTTTTATGGATTTGTTTTGGCACATCACTTCTCTTCAGTTCAGTTTCACAATTTTTTTTTCTTCTCTCAGTGAAGAAAAAAAAACAAATCAGAGAAAAGTACAGTACAGATGAATGCATATGCATTGCACCATTACATTACGTCATTTTATTTTATGTAAAAGCTTATTTGTTTGTATTGTTATATTGTTTTCCAAATATCATGGACCACTTCAAATTATTATCAATTAAACTTATGTTTATATATATTTATAGTATTATATAAAATTTACACTGTCACATAAAACTTTTTATCTAATTGGTTAGATTAAATTCATATCAAATATATATATATATATATATATATATTATAGAAGAATTGATGATTGTAAGGAAAAACAGGTTGGATTCCTAGAGTATTATCAGAAAAGATAATAACTCAAAAAATATGTTATGTAATTTATCTCGAAAAGCGAAGTGTTTTGATTCATCTTTTGTACAATGAGATCTACACTTAATCTGAATTACACTAGACTTTTTTTTAGATTAATTTTTTAAGTCAATAACATTGTTATTATATTATTAATAATAATTATAAATAAAAAGAAGAAGAAGAAGAAGAAGATGCTTATAAGCTTAGTTGTGTGTGCAGTCTTTTGAGGATGCATGGAAGGCTACGTGCTCGGCAAAGGAAGTTTCAAGTTTTAGTCCAACCATGCACGTTCCTAATAGCCATAAGTTCTTGCTACAACCTGTAATCTTTAGTGGCCCTTGTAATTCCGAAGCCGTTATAACGTCGTGGTAATTACAATTTTAGATTCATAAATTTTCTCATATCATATGTCATCATTATAGGTCAAATTATTTTTTGGGTCTCAAATACTTTATTAAATTTTTTGTACAACTAGAATCATTAGTACAAATAATTTGAAATATTTACTTTAATATTGTGGGCTTATAATGCCCCAATAACACGGTACAATCTTTCTTTCAACTAGAAAAAAGCAATCCTGTAACAACCCTCATACTGTTTACCGACTTATGACTGATTGATTACCGATAACCATCGATTACCGTTAAACTGAATTGATTATGATCGATAATTGAATTGATTAAAGTACTGAACTGACTGATTGAAATTGGAAACCGAATTGATGGAGTATATGTTAGTTAAATTACATCCTATCTGTTTGATTGTATGAATATCTGTTCATGTTTATATGTTTAAACTGTAAATTGAAGGCCTTATCGGCGGCCGAATCCAAAATTGATTGATGTTTAATGATCAACAGAATTTATGTGATTTTGTGGTGTATTTACCTGAAAACTGATTAGGTATGATTAAATTAGATTAAAATAAGCTAATTAAAGAGTTTGGTTTATTTACCATATTGCCACCCTTAGTGGCACACTACCTAGTGATGCTAGAGCCTTGCATCCTTGACTCAAAACATTTCCATCAGCCATTTCTCCTGAGCTTAGCCGACCATGAGAGGAGAGTTAGAGAGAGAGAGAATTGTTCTTGTTGATTTGGCTTGAATTGCTTGGAATTGAAGTGTATTTGCATACTTGAGCTCCCTCACTCCTAATTCTTCAAGACTAAGGTAGGACATTCATCTTCTTGTTGTTGTCCTAGAATCCATTCTTGCACAATTCATGCTTTAATTGTAGAGTTAAGTCATGAGTTGGTTCATTGTTGTTGAATTGAAGCTTAATTGTTGCATGCATGTACATATATTGAAGTTTTGAGGTTGTAAGTCCATGTTTCCTCACATGCATGTCCATCTTTTGGTCATACTCCATGAATTCATCATGTTCTTGAAGAAATGAGTCCATTTGAACAAGCTTTGAAGGTTGAATTTGGTTTGAATCCATGCATGTTTGCATGTTCTTCATATTCTTGAAAATGGGTTTGAATATGGTTTTAATTGACTCACCTTTGGGGCTTGAATTCATAAATTGAGCTTTGAAACTTGATATACATTGAATTTAGTTATGTTTTCCAGAATTTGGGCCCAAGAGGTCGAGTTTGGAGTGGTAGAATGCTTGGTTTGAGCTTGGGAGGCAAATCTGGAAATTCCAGATTTGGCTTCCTCGCTCGAGCGAAGGGTTCCCCGCTCGAGCGAGCACCTTTGTCCAGGGCTCCGCTCGAGCGACCATCGAGCGACCATCGCGCGTAAAATCTCAGCATCCAGTATTTTTACTGTTTTGTAGACCGCTCGAGCGAAGGATTCCTCGCTCGAGCGAAGCCTTTGATTTTGGACTTCCGCTCGAGCGAAGAAAGTCTCGCTCGAGCGAGGCTCCTATTTTCAGCAAAGTTTGCAAAATATTTTCTAAGTGTATTTTTGCACCCTCATCCCATCCTAGGCATTCTTAGGCCTAGTTTAAGACATTTAGATGAGGATATCGTTATAGAACACACCAAGGCAAATTAGGGATTAAGTTATGATATTTCCCAACTGTGTAGCTTAGTGTGTGTTCAACCTGTGAACTGTGTAGGGTTGGCAACTAGGGAGACACGCTCTAGCATACTGTAGCCCAGAACTCTGTGAGTAACAATTGTGTAAAGATATGTTCAACTGATATCTTTTGAATACTGAACTGAACTGTTTACTGAACTGGTATTACTGAATGAATGCATGTCCTTTATTTCTGAACTGTACTGTGGCATCCTTAGTACCTACTGTTTACTGTTACTGTTACTGTTACAGAGATCTCTGTCGGTTCCCTCGTGGAACCACTACTGTTTACTGACTGATGGCCATCATTACTGTTCAGTCTTTTAAGACCTACTGTTACTGTTATGCTAATGGATGTACCACATATGACTGTTTACTGTACTGAACAACTGAAATACTGATTGAATTGAACTGTTTTCATTACCGTAAGGACATTCATTCTAAACCCCTTTACGCATTATGTTATTCACTGGGCTTTAGCTCACTGTTTATATATATATGTAGGTGTACAGGCACCAGATCGGAGCTAGGAGCGTCAGGGTAACTCCAGTTTTGTCAAGCCAGCCTTTGTGCCTCACTGCGAGGTTCCGAGTTGCCATGCTATGGCTTGGGGGTGTTCTGTTTGTTTTTCCCCCGCCTGTCTTCATACTGTCTAACTGTTCTGTATAGACTGAATGTTTACCGTACTGTTATCAAGGGATTAGGTCCCTGTACTGTGTGACTGTAAATTTTGTATAGACTGTACTGTTTGTATATGTATGAATGCATGAAAAATCTTTTTGGCATACAGACTGTCACAGCTCATTGGACATTGTTTAATTACTGTATTGGCTTCCGCCAGGCCCTGTACTCTGTTTTACTGTATTACTGTTAAGCAGGCCTTCGGTAATCTCGGATTACTGGCCGGTTACGGTGCTAAACCCATAGGGCCGGGTTTGGGTCGTGACAAATCCTATCATAGATTTCAATATTTTCATTTTTCTCTTATTTATTTGTTTTTAATATATTGTTATTGAATTGTTAAATTGATATGGTTTATTATAGATAGATGGAAACCTAACAGCACCAAGTCATCCTTCAAAATGGAAGTGCGACGGAAGTAACTGCCGTCAATGGATAGGCTTTGTTGAGATCAATGGTCTCTACATTTATGGCTCTGGTACTATTAATGCCCAGGGTACCAAATGGTGGGGTTCCTCCAATGTCAATCACAATAGAAAGGCAAGAAGCCTCCTCTCTCACTTCATTTAATTATTTTTAAAATAATTATCACTGTCACGCCATTTTAATTTAAATTTTTTGTACAAAATAAATATTTTTTGTTGGCTTTACTAATATAAGTTTCTTTTCTTCTTTTCAGTACCATGGGTCAAAACCAACGGTGAGTGACACTAGATTCTTTATTTTAAATTATTTTGTTCCTATGTTTACATTGTAAGTACTACATAATATTGAAAAATAATATTTTAAAAACATTTAATAAATTTTCATGTTTTTACAGGGGTTCGTAATAGCACATTCCAACCATGTGCATATAAGTGACCTAACCTTCATAGACAGCCCTCAAATGCACATGGCGTTGGAAAGGTCGACATGGGTGTATGTTTATAATCTCACCATCATTGCCCCCGGCGATAGCCCAAATACTGATGGCATACACATTCAACATTCCACACACGTCTTCATAAGCCAAACTCACATTGGGACTGGTATATTATCAAACATTATAATACTATCTCTCTTAATTTTATACCGTGTGACCAAAAAAAAAATTATTGTGCAAGATCTTCTGTTTCGAGATTCCTACATAATTCTACCATTGGAAGCATTTTGCAATCATCCAAAAGATTTGGAACTGAAAGTCAATGCATGGTGCTTTACATACGTATATTTTAATTTGGTTGTTTATCAAATTTTAAGTCAAAAATATTAATGCAGGTGATGACTGTATTTCCATCGGAGATGGTTCATCATATCTCAACATTAGCATGACCACATGTGGACCAGGTCATGGCATAAGGTAACAGGGAAAACCTTTTTACAGTTCCCTCTTTCTTTTGTTATTGTTATTATTATTTTGAAATTGATTTCATTTATTTTTTAATTCTTCTTTGGTAAAAGTATTGGAAGTTTAGGTATAAGAGGGCAATATGAGACAGTAGAGAATGTCTATGTAAGCAATGTGGAATTCAGAGGAACTTCAAATGGAGCAAGAATCAAAACATGGCAGGTAATTTGTGAACATATGATTATTAGAGTCATGATATCAAGAATATAATATATGAGGCAAATTTGTAAGTTTATCACTTTAATAAAAAAAAAAAAAAAAAACTCAATGCCTATTAATATCAATAATGCCATTTTTATATTATTTGATAAATAACTATTTTTCTCGTTAGTTTTGTTGTTAATTATATTGTCCCTTTGGCATGCTTAGGGAGGGAGCGGATTTGCTAAGAACATTGTGTTTGAGCATATAAGATCCATTGGTTCAGTTCATCCCATCGTCATCGATCAATACTATTGTGACCACACACATTGTAAAAATCAAGTGAGCATTTCTTACTCTACGACTATGACTCCTTTTTTACTTGGATTTTTTAGTTTTGTACTCAAAAATAGTAATTTTTTGATCTTTTCACAATACATTAATCTAACTTAACATTGTGATTAATTTAATTAACTTTCTCAGAAATCAGCCGTGCAAATTAGCAATATCAAATACAGTTATATTTACGGGACGTCGGAGGAAGACACAGCGATATACTTTGCATGCAGTGAGACAGTTCCATGCAAAGATATATATATGAATGACATCTACCTTCAATCAACTCAACTGTGTAAAGAAACGACGTCGTTATGTCAAAATGTTGCTGGAAGGAAAAATGGTCCAATTTTGCCCAGTGTCCCTTGCTTGACTGATTGATAAATTTGTACTAATTCAAAATGAGTATCATATCTGCTATAGTCAATATCTAGTTATATTTATTTTGCTGATTTCCGTACCAACTCAAGGTTTTATTCATAATAAAGGTATCTAAAGTTTGCTTTTCGGAACAAATGTGCTTTTTAATGTTTTCTTAGTCATATGATATATAGATTCACATTTAATATGGGGTGAGTTTTAATTACAAATTTACATTTTATTTTGATCACTTTTTGAAACATTCTTGTTTCTAAAAAGTTTTCGGGTTCCAAATAATTCCACGTATGGGGCATTTAAAAAAATAAAGAAGAAGAAATCATTGCAATGGGACTTACTAGCTACTAAGAGTGTGTTTGTTTTGAGGAATTATTTCATGGGATTGAACTATTAGTCCAATAATTCATTATTTTGATTCAATTTTTTTGCTCCGGATTAATAGTCTCTCCGGACTATTAGTTCCTCATATGAAAGATTATTGTATCCTAGGGGGAGGGGTGAGATACCACCGAGGGTGGTGGCCCAGTGGTGAAGGTATTGCTTTTCCACAGCCATGAGTCAAGTTCAACTCCTAGGGGGCGCGAAAATCCTAGATTTTTCAGGGGCTCTCTTCTGAGACCTCGTGCTGTACTCCGATCGAAACTTGGCCATGGCTGGGGCGGTTGATGATGACTCGGTGGTGGGTCCCTTCCTTTGGGTTGGGTTAAATCAGGCCGGCAACCGATTGCCCCGGAGACTGGGCCTACGGATGTAGTGATGCCCCCACAGAACATCCTTTTTTCGAGTTCAAAAAAAAAAAAAAAAAAGGGGGAGGGGTGAGATTATTTTCATGGGATTGGTATCCCATGGAACTAACGTGTGAAATGTCCATTTTACTCTCATGCTATTACTTAATAAATAATTGAAAAATGATAAAATAGTCTTTTGAACGTTTATAAATTATTTTTTTAGTGTTGTTAATTTAAAATTATATATTAAATAAAAAATATAAATTATAAATTTAATTTAATTAAAAATTATGGCCTTATAAATTAAATTTTTTTAGTGTTGTTAAAAAATTAAATTTATATATTAAATAAAATTATTTTTTTGTGTTGTTAATTTAAAATCATGTATTACATAAAAAATATAAATTATAAATTTAATTTTATTGAAAATAATAAAATAAAAATTATGGCCTTATAAATTAGAAAATTTTAGTGTTGTTAAATTATAAATTATAGATTACAAATTTAAAATTATATATTAAATAAAAATTATAAATAACAAGGGCAAAATAGTCTTTTGAACATTTATCTTTATCCAGTCCGTCCAACTAAACACTAGATTCATTAAAAATAGTCCAATCGAGATATCTAATCCCATTACTAAACAAACATATGATACAAAACCAGTCCAACCAAATAGTCTGGGAACAATGTATCCCAAGACTAATAGTCCGATGGATTACAATCCCTCATTATTCAATCCGTCCAAACAAACACACCCTAAGGGTGCTTAGAGAATATTTTGATATGTTTAAACCAATAGAATCGAACCGATTCGTCGCATTTTGGATGAATATGCGATGACAAGCGGATGATTGTGAATTGATTTTTTTCAATCCACCTAATTGGCAGATTTGATATTCCTTTGGCCACAACTGAACCTTCAAACCGTGAGCACCCTTGGTAATTTGTAAGATTTTGTATTTTCAATTTGTTTAGATATTATGTTTGTATTTTTAATTGAAAAAGAGTTTAGATATTCTGTTGTATTTTTAATTTGAAAACCCTTTTATCAAATGTTAAGTATTAATATTTGGTATTTTTGTGTGGAAAATATGAGGCTTAATTTTTTTAAAAAAAAAAATCAAATTCAATAGTTTTTGAATATAAAAAAAAGTAATGAAATAGTTTTGATAATGCATGATTTTCTCATATATTTATTATTGGTATTTAACAATTTACTTGATAATCTTTTAATTATGTTGAGTTGGATTGTTATTCAAAAAAATGTTGACAAGTTATTGTATTATGTTCAAAATTTGTAAAAACTTAAACCGCCAAAATTAATTCGCATTCATCCGTCAATCTGCTCAATTCGTATCCGCCAATCTAACGGACCAATACGGATTGATTTTTTCTAATCCATCAATCCAACAGACAAATGATAAATTGAAGGTTCTCCAATCGGTAATCGAACCGCGAACATCCCTACTAGCTAGAGTATACGTCTTTCACGGGTATGCTTATACTCTTTGCACCAAAGCTGAGAAGGGTAGAATTTTGAATCAACAAATAATAAAAAAAGTGTAGAATTCTTCACATTTAAAGAAATTAACAGCAAGACAAATTAGACAACTATTAATGCTATATTAGGGTGTGGTTTGAAATTTGACTTTTTAATTTTTTGATATTTTTTATGAGGTGTAAAAGATTAATATATTTGCAAATATTTTTTATAAAATTATATAAAAGACATGAAATGTATAACTTATTTTTTAATGACTTTTAAATTTTTAAATTTTGTTGGTGTTTTTTTATACGTTTTTAAAATATATAAATAAAAAAAAAAAAATTGGCAAAAAGTCAACTTTCCAAACAACCTTGTTGAATGAAAAAAATTCACAATTTCGCCCATTTGTTTGAACCTGTAAGACTCACCACGGATCTCGTTTTGATAATTTGAACCGTTTATTTTGTCGGACACTTTGTGTATTTTATTCAAAAAAATTATGTCGATCTAATAACTGTTATTTGTTCAATTTATTACGTTTGTCACTAAAAAAATATATGGTTTGTTTTTGAAAATACAATTATTTTTTATTAAAAAATTGAACAAGTTACGGATCGACTTAATTTTTTTTGAATGAAATATACAAAATGTCAAAGCAATTTAAATCATTAAAACGGCCTATAACCCAAATAACACTCCAATCCAAAATCTAAACTAAAGTAACCGTTTCCTTTTTAATAATGTTATGACTATTAGGAACAAAGTCACGGGATTGTTATGGGATAAGACTCCGTTTGGGAAGTGGGTTGGCTTTTTGGCTTTTTGGCTTTTTTGGCTATTTTAGCCTGGGCTTAAAAGCTTGGTTTGGGAAGGGCTTTTTGGCTTTTTTGAGCTTTTTTGTGAGAGAAAAATGTAATGATTATGGGTTGGATGTGATGTTTTGTTTGTTATGGCTAAAATAGCCTATTTTGTCTTTTGTGGCTAAAATAGCCAAAAAAGCCCAAGAACCAACTTGCCAAACAGAGGCTTAAAAACTATTCGTTATATTTTTGTTTTATCTAAATCTCAAAAATTAAGTCAATTCAACACGTTTGTATTCAAGAAAATAGATAATAAATACATTTTTGAAAATACCAAATTCTTTGAAGTTTAGATTTAAAATTGAAAAATGTCCAAGTAGTCTCAAATTAATCTAAAAGTTAATGCCAACATAGATGTTTAAATCTTATCATTATCCTAAAAGTTTACGTAATGAATGTTTAAAAAAATTTGACTCTAAATTTTTTATTTATTTTCAATTTAAATTATTTGTCTATAAGTAAAATTTAACAAAAAAAATATATATATATTTTAATCATTAAACTTAATAAAAAAAATATTTTAAATATTTTATGTACACTTACATTGAATTTAATAACAAAAATATTCTTTTTTTTAATATATTGAAAGCAAATCAAAATATTGTAATTTAAATTGACAAAATAAAAAAATTAATATTTATTTTATTATAAGTCTCAAAGGATTTTTTTATTTTTTTATTTTTTGTAATTGTCCTAAAGATTTTTTTTTTTTTAGTGAAAATGTGGTCCTTTTTGTCAAAGCAAATTTTTTTTAAATTATTTATAACTTATCCGTATCAACTAAAAAACAAGTGCCTAAAAAAATCTAAATCAAACGGAGCATTTGTTGTGTTGTGCTTCCTTTAATTGAAAGTGCGATTTATTAGGGATTCTACAGAGAGAATCTATAAAAACCCTATAATATTGGTTACGGTAATTCAGTATAGTACCGTAAGTAAGTAGAATCTTGAGATTGCGATTTTAATAACTATCTGTTATCGCAACCTCTGTTTAAACATTCATAGCGCTGTCTCTCTCTCTCTACGGTAACAGGACCAAGGCTATGTTTAGCTCTCTTTTAAAAGGTTAGTTTGACATGCCTTTGGAGTTAAAATAGTCATATAAAATAAAATAAAATAAGTTATTTTAGTTAAATAAGAAAATATATTTATATTTAATTTATAATTATTTGGTTTTTTTATAAAAATTCAAAAATTCAAAAAAATTATTTTAAAATAAGACTTTTTAATTATAGACTAAAAAATAATTAAAAAATTAAAAAGTCAACTCACATCCCAAACGATTCCAATCAATTTTTTTTAAAACCCTTCTCAAAATTCATAATCAAACACATAATTCAAAATTTAATTCAAAAAAGTTATTTTCAAAATCCATGATCAACCACACGTCACAAAACACAATTTAAAATTCAAAGCCAAACCCTTTTCTCTGCTTCAACATTCACGACTCAATTTAAGTTTTTAAAACTCTTTTAAAAGCCAAAACCAAACCATTTTCTCTGCTTAAACATTCACAGCTCTTCTCTCTCTCTCTCCCCGGTACCAATCTTTTCTCTGTTTCTCTCTCATCGTTTCTTCGCTTCTTTACTGCAAGTATATATGTATATGTTCGCCACTCATGAATGCTTGTTCAATAGTAACTTTGATGAATTAGGGTCTGTTCATCCGAAAATAGAGCCTTTTTTTTTTTTTTGGAATAAGTAGTCGATTCTTGTATGAATTTGATATCGAAACTAGAGAAATATATCACTGAGATTTGTTTTTCGCTTTGTAGTTTTGTTATATTGTTTGTATCAAATCTCAATTTTGTTGTTCATATTAAGAATTTGTGGTTTTGCTTTTGGAATTTTTGTTTTGCAAGTCATTAGCTTATTTATTATCCATGATGAATTTTTTGGAAATTTAATAGTATTTAATTAACTGTTAATTTTATTTTACTTGTTTAATTGATTGATCTTGCTTGATGGACTTGACTACATACAATAGTTGTGGTATGGGTGCAACTTGGGCGGGTTCGGAGATTGTCCAAGCTCAACCCAAGTTGTGCTGAGATCTATCTAGGCCCGCCCAAGCCCAAATTGTAACCCGAGGCCGTTTGCCCAAGCCTGACCCGTGTTAAACCTGAATTGCCCAAATTATATATATATTTTTTGCAGCTATATTATTAAATTATTAAAATTTGACTCTATTTATAATTTTTTTTTATATATAGAAAATCATTAATAACATCAAAACAAATAATTTATATAATGTAACAGAGATACTGCTATAGTAGTCTTTACAATTTATGAATAAAAATAAAAATAAAAAGGTAAGATTTTATGTTATTTGTATATATAATATATATTCAATATGATTTAATAATCTAAATTACTTTAATATCATGTAATGGCTAATAATTTATATATATATTTAATATTTTTATATATCTATATATATATAATTCAGGTTTCGGATTACTCGGGTTGTTTGATGTCTTTGTTCGAGCCTGTCCAAATTTAATTCGGACTTTTGAATTTTTACCCAAATCAATACCGAATTTAAAAATATCTTGTCCAAGCCCTAAAAAAATTGGGGCTGGGTTCGGGTTGCTCGGGTTGAGCCTAGGAATGGCAATGGGGCGGGGCGGGTGATGGGTCGTTGAGCACACCAAAATTAAATACTAAACTACACCAAATTATTTTAGAATAATGGCAAGTTCAGGTATCGATCCACAGGGACTATTGTGAAATTAACCTAATTTAATTGTTAAATTCCTAAATTAATTTTGATAAAAAGATTGAATGATTATAACCTAATTTAATAACGAATAAATTAAACTAAGGAATTAAATTATCAATAATAAATGTAATTGGATTTACTGAATTGGGGGAAAAACTAGGGCAAAGAGTCCACCACTAGCCACGTAATTAAGGTTTCTAATTGAAATCAATTATGCTATGGTTTGAACGGATTAATGCTTCGCAACTACAAGCTCAAAGCATTTAACAAGAAGATCATCACATTCAATGTACGAGTACGAACCATCTCAAGTAATACGAACCGTTCACTCTAAACTAAGGTAGTGATACGACTCGTTCCTCGTAGTATGGTTCGTCTCATACCTTGAATGTGAAGGAATAGAAAACAATTGTATGGATAACATTCAACAATCACAGAAAGTCAAATATTCTAAGGAATAATAAAAATTATATAAAAGAAACTTCTAAATCACCATACAAATGTTCAAACCTTTACATAATTTAAAATAAAAAAGAAAACTAAATAATTACATGGCTAGGGTTTCATCAAAACCCTAGAAAATGAGACTAGCCACTCATGGAGGAGTGAAAGGAGGTAGATGGAGAAGAAACCACCATGGAAGACATCCTTGAAGCTTTTTGTTTTTCTTCCCTTCCAAACCCTAGCCTCTCTCTTTCGGTCAAAACAAATTCAGAACCCTAATCCAGCCTTTTTATACTTCCAATCTCATCCAAACAGGTTTAAAACGTCGGTTTGACTTTCCCAGAAAAGTCAACGCATGTGCGGGAAAGTCAACGCACGTGCAAAAAAAGTCAACACACGTGCGGGAAAGTCAACTCTGCCCAAATTCTGTCTTTTTGCTCATTTTATGCTCCAACGATGTACAACCTGATTGACACTCAACACACATAAAATATACAGTTTGACCAGCAAGTGCAGTTAAGAGATTCTAATTAATGGCCTCAATGACGTACATTTCGGCCTTAATCAGCGGGGCCGGGGATCACACTCCCCGTCCCCGATCCTCGATGTTCGAATTTCCCCCGGCCCCGATCCCCGACGGGGAACCTATCATTGCCCCCACCCCCAACGGGATCGGGTTTCCCCGACCCCGAGCATTCCTCGGCTAAAAAAAAAAAAAAGTTTCAGAAAATACAACTCAACATCAACAACAACAACAACAAGTTCATTATCTAAAAACAGATCTGAAACAAAATTATTAATGGATGGCAAAAATACAACTCATCAATGTCATTCGAAAATACAACAACATCAACAACATCATCAGAAAATGCAACTCATCATCCGAGACAGATCTGAAACAGATCTAAAAACAAAAAAAAAAATTGTGAAACAGATCTGAAAACAAAAAAAAAAAAGAAGATCTGATCTGTGAGGGAGTGGATGAGACGCGGTGGTGGTGGTGGTGGTGGTGGTGGTGGTGGTCGGCGACGTCGAGAAAAGGGAGTGGATGAGACGCGGTGGTGGTGGTGGTGGTACGAGCTAGAAGACGGTGGTGGTTGTCGACGTCAAGAGAGAGGAAGTGGATGAGAGACGCGATGTGGTGGTGGTGGTGCGAGCTGGACGGCGGTGGTGGTGGATTTGAGAGAGAGAGAGAAGTCAGTGAGGTAGAGAGAGTTGAGAGACGGAGATGGGGTAGAGAAGAGAGAAATGAGATCTGAGACTGAGACCTGGTTTATATATATATATATATATACTATGAAGCATGGACACGGCAGATTTCATGCCGTGGCAGTGTCTGACACGGGGTGTCCACCAAATCTGGACACGCGTGTCCAAATCTGGACACAGAGAGCAAAAAAGAAGAGTAAAGGAGAAGAGTAAAGGTCTTGAAACAAACCTGGACTTCGATCCAGTCCAGTCGACTCGCCGGCGACCTCCATTCCCTTCGACTTCGACGATCCAGTCGCCCTTCGACTTCGACGATCTCTCTCTCTCACCTTCTCTCCCTCGCGGTCGCGATCGCGATCGATCGCTTCTTCCTCTCTCTCTCTCAGTCGCGTCTTTATCTTCTTTAATCTGCTAGATTCATATATGTATATAATATATAACTATTATTGTAATCTGCTGGATTCATATATATATATATATAATATAACTATTATTATTATATTATAATAATAACTGAAAGTATTATTATTATAATAGTTATAAAGGATGCCACCAGTTATTATTATATAACTATTATATTATATATACTTATACATATTAATAAAAATAAATAAACATGTATATAAAATAAAATAAAAAAATTAATTAGAACATATTACTTAAAAAATATAATAAATAAAAAAAATAATTAATATGTATTAAAATAAAAATATTTATAAAAAAATTAAAAAATCTGCCGTGTCCCCTGCCGTGTCCGTGTCTCCATTTTTTAAAAATTGACGTGTCCGTGTCCGTATGCGTGTCCGTGTCCGTATCCGTGCTTCATAGTATATATATAAGGGTAAAATCGTAATTTAACATCGGGGATAAATCGGGCCGGGGATCGGGGACGGGGACGGGCCGGGTACGGGGCTGGGACACTTATCCCCGTCCCCGGCCCGAATCTGTTCGGGGATTGGTTTTTAAATACCATCCCCGTCCCGTCGGGGGTATTTTTCGAGAAAAACCCGCTCAATTCGGGGTTGGATCCCCATCGGGCCGGTTTCAAATTGCCATCCCTAGTTGAGCCCGCCTAAGTTACACCCCTAAGTTGTAGTAGACATCAGTCTCTCTCGAATGCTTATGTTAATCTCGCTCCATTCCGCATCAGTTATAGTTAAATTCTATGGCATAACATGATTCAAATTGAATTTCCCTTTTGTTTCCTTTACTTTCAAGAATTTTATTCTTGATTTTTGTTTTTGATTTCCTCGGTGGTTGTGCTTCGAAACCTATATATGCCATTGAGAGGATTTTTTTTTTTTTTTTGATACCTTCAATCCTTCTTTAATGTTGTCCTATCAGGTTATGTGTGGTTTGTTGCTCTGCTCTGAGAAGTTAAAACTGTTTTCTGATCAAGTAGTTATTTCCTTAAAAATGTTCTGAATATTTTTCATACTTTTAAATGAATAAGATTGTATTTTTTTTTAGATGGTGAAATAAGATTGTATTGAAGTATGCTTTTTCAATCAAATAAGAGTAGTGTTGGGAAATGAATAAATGGAACTACAAATCAAAATAGCTCGGGAAGAAAATTATATATCTCTAGGATGGGATTAGCAGTATTTGTTAATTTATCGTACTGTGAAACTAATACTAGATTAGATGTTTAAAATTTTGTTTTTTTTGGTTTTTTTTTGTTTTGTTTTCATCCCATCTTTTTCGTTGTTGGGCTTGTAGTCTTCTGCAGTTGAGTTATCTATTTGCTACAAGGGAAACAACTAGGCTAAAAAGAATCTTAGTCTAAAGGAACATAGAAATTGCATGATGAACTGATAGAGAATAAGATCGTAGGTGGTGCTCACTGGGAAAAACATGTTTTAGGTGGCCATCCTAGATGATTTAAAATTCTTCATTTTAATATGTTTCTCTTATTTGTATGTATAGATTTTTGAGGAAATTTCTATAAGAAAACCCTGGAAGCTAAAACCATAATGATTTGTTCAGTTGGAATTGAAAACAACAAACTGTAAATAAAAAATTATTTATATAAGACTCTTATCATCTTGGGATTTAAGGGAAAATTTAGTTTCAATGGATCCTTCACATAATATATATTGATTTTTTGTAACTAAACTTCCACCCATTATATGAAAATTATGCTTTTACTGTTTTTGTTGTTGTCCCTTGCCCTTTTCCATTGTAGAAACTAATTAAAATCTCTCAACTGCTCAAAAGCTTCCAACCAGATCATTTTTTTGTTTGTTTGTTTGTTGATAAGTATGCTTTTCCAATCAGAATAATGTAAAGTGTTATCTGAGTTCATATCAAAATTTTAAGATTAATGAAGTAGCTTATATTTTATGTATGTTGCATCAAGTTGATAGAACATAGTTTCTTTTTTGCCGATTAAAAAAAAAAAAAAAGTTGATAGAACAAAAATATAAATAAAAGCTCTCTATGGCTGATAGGTTACTTGATTTTTCATTTTTTCATTTTATCAAATTTTGCTGCATTTTGGGTAATTATTACTAGAATTTCTAAATTCACCTGCATAAGTTCATCTCACTTATAGGATTGAACTATGGGTGTTGCATTCAAGTGGATCAGTCTACAGTTGCTGTTAGGGAGCATTTTGGGAAGTTTGATGATGAGCTTGAGCCAGGGTGTCACTGCATACCGTGGTATTTTGGGTACAAGTTAGCTGGGAAATTATCATTACGTCTTCGACAGCTTGATGTTTGCTGTGAAACAAAAACTAAGGCATGAAGTTTCTCTATTCTGCTTGTATTTCTTATACAACTATCACTAATTGGCTTTTACATATGCTTATTTGTGCTTCTTCAATTTGTTAAATCAAATGTAAGTAGCATCAACTCGCTGAAAAATTTTAATGTCCAAATGTTCAAAAATAAAAAAAGAAAAAGAAAAGAACCAGAAAAAGATGACAGGCTGGAAACCAGACTGGATCACCTATATGATGTTTGCCTCAAACTTTTGGTAATCTATCAGATCATTGTAACATGTCTTACAAATATGACAAGTTAACATTGTTCTACTTATCCAATGTCCATTGTTTGAAGTAATTTAATTATGAAATGGAAAATGATATACAAGTCAATTTTTTAGACCCACTTTCTAGACTAAGATGATTGATTGACAATTAGAGAAGACAAGAGAGACAGTGTTGCCTTAGATTTTCTAAGGCAATGGCACATCATTGGGTTTGAAAAGTGAGTCTAATTTTTTGGCCTAAGTGGCATCACCCGAAATGAAATAGGTCCTTATAAATTCTCTTTGGCTATTCAGTTATTATGATGCATACTTTTTATGTTATCAAGTTAAATCATAAATTGTTGTTGAACCAAAAATAATAACCAGAAACTGTTTTTGTTCTGGTGGTTCATGAAGAAGTTGAACTCTTAATATAAACAGTTGAATACCTGCTTTCTTACAATGTTTATTGCAGTGCAAAAGGAAATCATGATTTCATAATTGAATTTTCGGAATAGTAAAACTGACTTGAAGTTTATCAATTGTCTTAGGTGATAATATCTTGAAGATAACAGTCAGTTTACCGTTTAGAATTCCATTGTGTGCGCTCTTTTTAGTGACATGCTTGTAGTTGTGTATGTATTTGACTATTTGTTTATGGTGCTTCAAGAAAATGATTGACTTCATTGTTTTTATGCAATATTCTGAGTTAAGGCTGAAAGATTTCCTAAATCTTTGTAACATATATTTTCTGCCCTTTCCTTAAAATGCTTCACTTTGGTGTGCTTCAGCACCCTAGCATCTACAGTTGTATTGTCATATACGTAGTGAGAAAAAAGAAATCATATTTATTCAGCTATTTATACAAATGCATCTTTGGTTAATATGTACAATTACATTTGATAAAATTTTCATTTGGTAATTGTTGTCTTATGTATATATCATTTGCCTTCTTATGTAGTTCTGCCTGTTTGTTCCTTCAACCTATCAGAGTTGCTTTGCTTTCCTTCTCTGAGACTTATTTGTTTTCCTCTTTATTTCTTTGTTTATTATGTGGGGAATACTCCTCGTAAGTTACCTCTTTAGCTTACTTTTATGCTTCTCCCTTTTCATTGAAATGCTTTTTTATTTCAACAATAAATCAAGGTGTGATGTGGATAATTGTTTGCATACTGGTGCCATCAGTTCATAAATTGCGAGTATTGTTTTCATTTCAAGATCATGTCTTTGTCAATGTGGTTGCATCTATTCAATACCGTGCTTTGTCAGGAAAAGGACCTGATGCTTTCTATAAGCTTTCCAACACCAAAGAGCAAATCCAAGCCTATGTTTTTGATGGTGTGGATGCAGCTTTTATCATCTTTGTTGCGATGAAAAAGTTTCCTGCCAAGGTACCAACTGATATTTAAAACATCGTGGAACACATGTCAAATGGCTCAATAAGTTTTCAAAACATAAAGCGGATCCACTGCTGCTGAACTTGAGGTTTTGAAAGAGAGTAGATTTAGGTCCAAATATTCTTTGTTCTGCTCGTAAATTTGTAATGATACAATGAAATAGGTTGGGGAACTCGCTACAATGCCACATTCTCATCTCTGGCATATATCTGCCCCGCCCCTTCATAGCTTAGTTTTTTTTTTCTTCTTTCTTTTTTCTTGTAATTGTAAACATGATGCATTGTGCTGGGTAGAATTGTTTATAGTACTGGATTAACAGTTGAGATTTGTATTAAAAGTAATGGGCTACCCCTCCTTCGATCTGTTCAGTTATTAGGGCAAGTGCACCAAAGTTGGACTTGGACTCTGCTTTTGAACAGAAGAATGATATAGCAAAAGCTGTGGAGGAAGAACTTGAAAAGGTGACAAATTGTCTTGACAAATATGAATCCATTTTTAATGACAATCAGGTCAACACTTATACTGCCTTTGTCTTTCCTTCTATAATCTGTGTAGGCCATGTCTGCCTATGGGTTTGAAATAGTCCAGACTCTTATTGTGGATATTGAACCAGATATTCATGTGAAGAGGGCGATGAATGAAATAAATGCAGGTAACAGTGCACATGCCTCAACTGATACATACATATATATATATATATATATATATAATGGGATTGTCTTAATATTTATAAGTAAATGCCAAACATCTTTTGCGTGTAAATATGATTTCAGTAGAAATCTTTGGGTACATGTTGAAACTCATCATGCATCATACCTAGGTTTGAGAATTGAGATGTTTTACATTGTAATTTAATTATATCACAACAGCTGCTAGAATGAGGGTTGCAGCAAATGAGAAGGCTGAAGCAGAGAAAATATTGCAGATCAAGCGAGCCGAGGGGGAGGCTGAATCTAAATACCTTTCAGGGCTCGGTATTTCCAGGCAGCGCCAAGCTATTGTAGATGGATTGAGGGACAGCGTGCTTGCTTTTTCTGAGAATGTGCCTGGAACAACTGCCAAGGATATCATGGACATGGTGCTTGTGACGCAATACTTCGACACCATGAAGGAAATTGGTTCCAACTCAAAGTCCTCTGCAGTTTTCATCCCACATGGGCCTGGTGCAGTAAAAGATGTCGCCTCGCAGATCCGCGAGGGTCTTCTTCAAGCTGACAGTGTTCAGCATTAGTTTATGAGCTAAAATGTTAATATAGGAAATCATCATATCTGTCTTCAATTTTCTAGTCGTTGATTAAATGATATAGAACTATGGAGTACGATCATATATGCTGCAAATATGGGTTTAGTAATGCATAGGAAAGTTTTTTTTTCTTTTGATAATATGTTATTCTGGTAAACCCCAACTAATCCTGAGATTCACAAAAAAACGCCCCTTTACGTGGGTCAGATAAATTAGGCTATGGATGTGGGTTCCAAAGGGATTAATAGCTCTTCATGAAGATGAACCATAAACTTGATGCTTCATGAGGCATAAGGGTCAAGTGACTAACCGCCAAGCCAACCCTTTATGTTGTGTTTAGGTGGGAGATTTAGGGAAGGATTTGAAAAACTAGAAGGAAAAGGTGTGTGAAATTAAATGAAATATAAATATATTTTATTTACATTTTATCTATATTTTCCTCTCTTTTTTCTTAATTCCTTATCAAATCTTCCAATCAAACACAATATTACGGTGATTGATATTGGATTAGTCAAAGCAATTTAATTAGACTAAACTTTCATTTAGATAGGCATTTTCATCCTTAACAGTTGTCCTTTAAACTAGAACACTAATTTGACTTTAAAATTTAATGAGTTTTACAATGTGTTGAAATTGAATTTATTTATGTTAAATAAACTTTTGTTGAGCTAATCAGAAGTGAAAATGTGCTAAATTTTTATCTTCAGTAAATTTTTGTTGAGCCAATCAGATGTCAAGGTTTGAATAAGTTAATTTTTTTGTAATGCATATCAATTTGAACATAAAAAATTAACAGGCTTCAAAATGAATATTAGCTGATGTGCAGTTGACTCAGGCATGCATCACATCGAGCCAAGTGCCTCAGACGGAATGTGCAATGGTAACTGACATCAGGAGAGCTGTTTTTAATGGTTTGGGACCATGTTAATAGAATCTTGAGGCAGAGCTCAAGATCTCACTTGGTGTGATTGAGTTTATCAATTATAAATGGTCGAAACTATTAACAACATGATAATCCTGAATCAACATCTTCTCCCTTGACAGACCGACCTAGGGCAAGCAACTGATTGCGAATCCTTCAAAGCTTATCGTTACAAGAATCCTACTACCCATACGTGTGCATGGTGCATCACAAGAGCCATATTTTCATCCTTTCAAGTTCCAAGCAAACGACCCAATGCAAATTAGAACTCAAAATGGCACCAAATGCCTCAAAACGCTACAATAAAATAGAAATGCTCTATTAGTCAACAAAAAATGCATACATGTTCATGATCACCTTCTTTCATGTTTTCAAGTTTCAAGCTAAGATAAAAAAAAATGCAAATTAAAACTCAAAATGGCACCAATATGCCTCAGCCTACAAGAAAATAGACATGCTTTTGCTTAGTCAACAAAAAAAATGCACACATAAAATGGCACGTGTAGTATTGGAACAGAACATCATCTATGCTGCCCAATTCCTTGGATGCTCATGACAGATCAACCAAGTAATTCAACTGGCCAAAATCCATGGCAACAAAGAAATATGCATATAAGCAGAGCATACATCAAATGAAATTGTCAATCACATTTTGGAAGCAAGACTAAAACTTCGTAGCAACATCCCACATTGCAAACAACCAGTAACACCTGTATACAAAAACACCACAATGAAAGGACAAACAAACAAAAAAGAAGTAGAAGATCGTAGGATTGGAACAAAATCTCAAGTCAATGACTTAAAGCTCTTCAAATATCAAGTGCTCATCCCAGTTTTAACAAGGGATGAATAAGAGAATGTAAGTATCGACACAAGTTCATAAACCCATATCTAGATTTATTTCTGCATTCCAAAAAACCACCAAAAATATGAGAATCAACTGATAGGAACAGAATAAAGTGTAAACAGGCAACTATGCTAGTTCCTCATGCCCACGTCGTTATTGCTCCCACCAACCTAAAGAACTGAATAACCGACCTAGGGTTTGAGGGCCAAGGCCAACCCAAACTTGGCACTCTTGTCAACAGCCTTGGTGTCTACTTCTCCAGAAATGGTGAAAAGTGACTTTGGTCGCCACTCATGCTGGATGAGTGCACTTGCCCTGCCAAAGCTATTAACCCGTGCCTTCACTGTGGTCAATGGGTCCAACGAATGCTGAGTGCCAACAGTGAATGTGTTCTTGCTGGTTGAGAAGCTGTGAGTTACCTCCGCCCCAACAGATGTGTTAGCCAACGGGTTCACCATATGGTAATAGGATGCATTCACAGCATCACCCTTCTCATTCCTGAGTGAAACAACACCACATTATGCGTGGAAGAATCAAACATCAAACACCAGCCAAGAATTGAGAAGCTTTAGAACTGAAATCCTCTGAATCTTGCCACCATATCATACGCCAAATTTAGTTCACTTATTTTTTAGAACATATGCTCAAGATAGGAGGAGCAGGAAATTTCTCATTAAATGCTCAACATGAACCAAAATCCACATAAATATTAATATGTAAATGAGGAAGGGAGAGCAACCCATTCTCCTATTAACCGTAAGATTTTACCGCAAATTGTAGACAGGTAAAAACATAAAAGTTAGTAAATAATCCTCTAAAAGATGAAACTACTCACAGGGTCAATGAAGCAATAAGGTCTGCATTGGAAAAGCTGAATCCAGCATTACACTTGGTGAATTCCCCCGTTTTGGTGTCAAAGGAGACATCAGTCCCCAGTGCAACAACATTGCTCCCCAACACACCTGAGAAGTTGACGATGGGGTTTGCCGTCAACCCAATGCTCGTGCTTATCCCCGCATAGTCATGCAAGTATTGAACTTCCAACTGTAACAAACCACTAAACGATTAGTGATTATACAGCAATACCTCAAACTTCAATATGTTATGAAAATTAAATGCAGCAACTAACTGAAGGATTTCATCAGAAGCCTAAATTCCTCCAACACATTGCATGAAAAAAGAAAGGAAACTGATCCCATCAACTGTAGTACAAAAAATATTTACTACAAAAATCACGCAACGGATTGCTTACCTTGCCAGACCTTTGATCGGGAACTTTGAAGCTTAAGATCGTCTTCAACCCAGGAGCAGCCTCGTCAACTGTGATAGTAGTTAAGAGCTGGTGCATAAGCAAGACTTCAGTTAGATGGTCAAAGAAAAGAGAATGACGCCAGATAAATCAACCCATGCTTACAGAAATGGACCACACAAAAAAATAATAATAATAAATTGTGCACACAAGTAGTTTGTAGAACATATCTCTTGTACAAAAAATGCCAACACCCAAGAAAATATGCAGAGTCTAGTGGTAGAAACTAGTGTGATTTAGTGAAAATATGTACATAACCTCACACGAAGAATCACACAATCAATAATCAAAACAGAAAAAATTGGGCAGAGAGTCCACGCCAAAACCCAACTCAAGGTGCTCTTTTTTTTCTGTTGATAAAAAAGTATTGTGCGTGTATATATATTATATATGCATAAGTTAAGATAACACCATTCCCACTTCAATAAGCAAAATGATGTAAAGAAAATTTATCCAGGTCATGTAGGAGTAACACAAAACACAATCTTTTCTTCAATACATTAACATGTTGAAATAATGAGTTCATTTCATGCCTATTGCCAAATATTCGACGTATTCATCTAAATTAATTTATTAACTGAATTCAATAATATAATTTATTAACTTAAATGATAGAAAAGTAAATAAAACAAAATTAGAAAAAGTGCAAAAACAAATTCTTTCATTTCACCACATCAAGGTAATAGTGAGTAAAAATTGGAGATTGGCTATCAGAATTTGGTTTCACAAATCAGGTTTGCATCCATTTAATTTTATTCAAGAGGCATTAATAATATCAAACTGCAAAAGATTGAGTAGTATCAACTTTTTAACCAATTAAAGTAAAGTATAAGATATAACTATTTATTTAAAAAAAATAAAATTATAAGATATAACTCACATTGGAGTTTGTGTCCACTTTGATATCGGTTGTGACGTTCTTGTTCTTCAACTGAGTATTGACATCAGCTAAAAATAGGTCGCCCTTCTTTGTTCCAGATGAAGTAATAACCTAAAACAAGGAAAAGAAAGACATTAACATTCCATACACTCCATTAGATCATGGCATGCTTTGCTTGTACAGGATGAAAGTAGCATCTAAAAGCCCATGGGAACATATCAACTAATATATGATAAGGAGTAATGACCATATAATATGAATCCCATTAAAAATCTGACAAACAAATACAAATCCAAATCCAATGCTAGATAAATAAGCAATGGCATTTAACTAATATATGATAAGGAGTAATGTTTCTATAAATCCAACAAAATTTCTCACTGTCGGCACAGTGCACACACAATGTAAACATAGCACCAAAAAACTTGATATAAAACAATGAACTGTCTAAAGTTCCTCACAAGTACAATGAATTAATGGGATTGCAAAGAGAACATCAGTAATTCAGATCATAATGGAAAGACGAACAAAGACCAAACATATTAAAACAAACTTAAATCAGTAACAAAAATGCACATGCTACCAATTCCAATAGTTGATTACAAAAAAAGAACTTCTCAAGACATTTTATAATATTGTGCAATGTTTGTGCAACATGAAGCAAATCATATTTCAATACCATAAATTATGAAGATAAACACCACTTACATAGATAGCCTGATTATGCAAAGCACAAGGAATCATTGGGAAGATAGTATCAGACTCTCCTAAACTATATGCACATATCTATATAATACAAATTTACCAAATAAATCAAAAGCGCACAAACCTATGAAGCTTATTTCTGAATTTTTATGTGACGAATTCGAACGAACAAGAGGTACTATTAAAAACACAAATAATGAAGAGAAAAAAATAGTTTCATCCAGTGATCGAAAAAGCCAAATAAGAAAGAAAAAAAAAAAACTCACAACTCCAGTAGGCGAGTAGGTCGTAATAGTGAACTTGTGGTCGCTCTGGTAGTCCTTGTAGAGAAGATCTACAACAACAAATCCAAAGTTGAATCACTATAAAAACTTGAATCAATACAATAATCACTGAATATGAAACACAAATGATGTCTACATACAAATCATTTCACCAACATATATGTATAATATATCTATATACATATATATACAGAGAGAGAGAGAGAGAGAGAGAGAGAGACCTCGAGCTTTCTTGCCAATATCAGTGTAAAGACCAGGACCTTTGCCCATGATTTCCTGCAACAATGGAGCCCAAAGCGCAGATTTGAGAGAGAGAGAGAGAGAGAGATGAGTAGAATAGGTGTGAGTCTGGGCTATTTATGTAACTAGAAAGCCCTAATCCTTCAATGTTTGCTTGAGCGGTGGGCTATGACTGCGTGTTCTTCGGAGAATCCAGATCGTAGATCGGGTCCAACTGGGCTTCGGCTTTATCTGGGCCGTCGATTGCGATGTGGAGGTAAATAAGCCTTTATCTACAAGGGTATTTTGGGAATATAAAGAAACACCTGGCTGTTTGTTATTGGGTTTTCTTTCACAAACGGTGTCTAAACAAAAGATTTTCGGTTTAAGAAAATAAATTTTGGGATAAGTTTTTTTGTTGAGCAAGAAAGCTTTTCTCTGTACTTTTTAAATGGCAAACGTAACTAGAACAA
Organism: Camellia sinensis; assembly: GCF_055761805.1. NCBI lineage: Eukaryota > Viridiplantae > Streptophyta > Magnoliopsida > Ericales > Theaceae > Camellia > Camellia sinensis. The sequence goes on along the minus strand of NC_138961.1, from coordinate 240,376,618 downwards.
GTCATCGTTCCTTTATACGTAAATTATAAATATAATTCTTGTGATTTGATTAAAATATAAATTATTTTTTATAATTTTAAAAATTATATTTTACTTTTTGAAAATTTTAATTTTATAATAAATTATCAATTTTATTAATAAATTATCAAGTTAATTAATAATTTTTAATGATGTTAAAAATATATTTTAATTAATAATTTATGTAATTTTATTATTGTATAGAAAAATAATTATAAATTTATTTTTTTAGTTAATTTTGTTAAATAAAAAATTCTAATAAGGGAGTATTTGTAATTTTTCAAACTACATGAAACACTCTGTATTTTAAGAAAATCTCAAAAGTTGTATTTGTAATTTACCCTTTATTCATCTACACTAAACAAGTCATATATTTAGTGAACAAAAAATATAAAAAAATAAATAAATTAAATTCGTGACTAATAAAAGATAGAATAATGACTTGGACCCCTTTTTTACTCACCCCCTTGACCCCATTTTCCTATGATTGGTCCATTTTTCTTTTTTTTTTCTTTTTTTTTTCCTTCTCCTCCAATCACCACCCGCCACGTGTGTGGGGAGGTGGTGGAGGTGGTGATTGAAGGGGGTCTCAATCATCACCCTAAAAGATAACACTTACATGTGATATATCTTACTAATATTAATAAATTTTTATTTTTAAACCTTAAAAATATGTTAATGCGATTTGTAGCAAGGCAAATATAAGACATTCTTACTATTGACATTGCAATATTGTAATTAGTTAGAGAAATAAAAGGATTGGATTTGTCATGTTTTGATTACGTGAAAAAAAATGAGAAAGTAATTAGATATGGTAATATTGAGGTATTAAAACAATTTGTTCATTTCTAAAATAAGGCAATACTAATGAGAGAATATATGCTTCGTTTGGGAAGTGGGTTGACTTTTTAGTTTTTTGACTTTTTTGGCTATTTTAACCTGGGCTAAAAAGCTTAGTTTGAAAAGGATTTTTTGGCTTTTTTTTTAGAGAAGAGTGTAATGATTATGGATTAGATGTGATATTTTGTTTGTTGTGGCTAAAATAGTCTATTTTGTTTTTTGTGGCTATTTTAGCCAAAAAAACCCTCTTCCCAAACAGAGACATAATATATTAGGAGCAAAAATTGGTAAATAATAAAATAAAAGAATTAAAACTGAAAATAAATGGATGAAAAATAAGATATCTAATATATTTATTCTATCATACAAAACTGCAACTCGGCGAAGCATTATGATTATTTTTAATTCTTAGATTACCCTACAACAGCTTCAATTTTTTGTCCTTAAATTTCAAATCTCAATTTAATATTTTCTCCCATCTACTTTTTATTTTATCAATCTGCTATAAAAGTAAAAAACAAATGGATGGATTTTCAAAGTACATGAATATTAAGGTTAACTACACTTTTTACCTAATAGTTTAATTTTGTCCATATAATTTAACATTAAATTATAAATACACCCTTAAAATGTACTTAAAATATAGATTGTCTCATATAGTTTAAAAAATAATTAATTATCTAAAAATTTTATTTACAAATATTATGGTAGCGTGTGAAACCCCGTATTTTTATATAATAAAAATAATATGTATATTTTTAATTTTCTTAAATAATTATTCACAATATTTTGAATTTAATAGTCTGTATATTTTTATACTGAAAATTTATTCAAAACAAAATAAAATAAAATATTTTTGACTTTATATTATTACTCAATATTAATTTCTGAACCGTATGATATTTTTATTATATTTTTCTCTATATTTTTTTGGTAATCAAATTACACTGAAACCATATAATTGCTGTACTAAAACCCAATCAAAAACCATGGGTTGCTACCCCAGGTTTTCTTGCATTCCACCTGCAACGTGGTGAGCATGCTGATGCCATGCCACCAAGTGTTCTATTTCTCTCTTTTTTTTTTTATTTTATTTCTTTTCATCTTCCTCACCTTGCTCCTCTTCTAATTTGATATCTCTCTTTCTCTCGGTCCTCCCTCTCCCTCTACCTCTCATTCTCAAAACTCTCTTTCTCCTTTATCTATGTTTTTCCTCCTCCCCCAACCTCCATAGCCATGGCCTCAACCCATACTATCATCATCCGAAACACCAACCCGCAAACTTCACCACCATTGGCGCACCGTCGGACCGCCACCACCACCATCACCTATTTCCATTATCATCTAGAACCACCATTCACAAAGTGTTGCAGGTGAAGAAAGAGAAAAAGAAGGAAGATGGAGGAGAAAGAAACAAAGTTAGAGAAGTTTACTTTGAATTTCAAAAAGTTGGTTTTCGGCTTACTTTCGGCATGCCAAAACCATCCATTCCGGTAAGAATTGAGAAAAATGGATCATGTAAGATGAAGTACGGAGTAAGTTGAAGAGATTGGCGAAAGAATGAAGTAAAACCGTTAAGAATTAAGAAAGTTATGGAGTCCGAAAGATGGTTCGAAGAAATGTCCGAGACGGTAGGAAAATAATCTTATTTTTGGTCAAATTTTGGAGGTCCGACGGCATGCAAAAAGAGACGGAACGAGGCGTGTGAGTAGTGAACCAAAAACTAGGCCGTGAGGTGAATCCAATGACAGAAAAATAAGATAAAACGGAATTACGATGAAGAAGATACAAGTATTTGAACTGGGGACATTGAAACTAAATTTCTGGGTCTCTTCTGTTCGTGCATGCTACGGCTTTGGAGAAGATGAGCTTAAATTTTATCCTATGTTTCTCGGCCCATGCTGCTACGGTGCACCCTAGTACCTTTAGGTTAATCGAGTGGCCCTATGACTTTGGGGATGACCACCCTTAGGTTTTTCGACGTGTAGAATCCATTTTTGGGGTTAGATCTTGCAAATTCTGAGTCTAAGATGATGATCAACAACTAAAAGTTCTAAGAGAATCCAATGGCAGATCAACGGTGAGATCGCGTCCGATTGATGTGAAATTTTAGCAAGACGATCATGGAGCCAGGACAATCATATCTTACGATCAGAATCATAAATCAAATTCGGACGATAAATCGTTAACAACCTAACATAGTAAGAAAACTCTCATAACCGTCTCATTCTTTTTAATTGTTAAATATTTAGATTTGTGTTCATATGTTAACATAGCTAAAACTTTAGATAAAATTTTGTTTATAGTTGTATGTGAATTTGTGATTGGTATGTTAAATATTTGAAGGTCATTTCTTTATTAGTAGCCTTAAAATCATGATATAATCTTGGATTTAGACTTGCATGTGTAATTTGTGCCATTAAAAAAATGATTAAAGATTTTATTTGGTTTGATTATATAACTCTTCAATCTGCTAGAAACTTGTACGAATTTTTAGACAATTTTATGCTCAAAATTTTGAAATGATTTCTTCTACAAAGTTGTTGAGAATGATGTCTAGTTCACCCAGGAATTTTCTTAACAATTATTGAGCTTGGTAAGAATTTATACAAATTTATAATTAAATCTGGTACTGTAAGACAGATTTTAGTATATGTTTAAAAGCTTATTAAAAATTCTATATTAAGCCAAATCTGGTAATTTCTAACTAAAATATGAAATTTGAGAAGTCTAATTTCATACTAAATTTTTAGATTGTGGATCTGATTTATAAATTTGAGTATGGAATTAATTTAAGAAAATGTGATAAATCGGTGTCATAAAAATTTCTGGGAATTTTACAGAATTATTTACAACTTATTTTTGGGAATTTATTTCTGAAAAATGACCCAAACATATTTATCGAATATTCTGTACATTTCCACGAATTTTAGAACTGCATAAATAATTTATTTATAATTTTTATTACCTAAGGTATAACCTGAAAATTTCTAGACAGGTTTAAGATCATGACTTTAATTATTTATTCGGATAAAAATCAGTTATTGTGTTGGTCCAATTCATCAAATATAGTAAATTAGTAATCCATGTATGGGTGTATTGTGGTTTATTTAATATTGTGGTAGTCTAATCTTGTAAATTAAAGATCCATGCACGTGTGTGACTTTGGTTTATTTTCTCTGTATCTAAATTATTATTTCATACCATGGTTTAAATAAATTATTTATTTAAATGCTGTACATTTATTTATTATTGTGTGACATGTGCAATATTTTATGTTGGGAATTTTAATGAGTTGATATAACATCAATTGTGATTAAAATTTGGAATTATTTGTGAGTAATATCAAAATTAACTGAAATGATTAACGGCATATACAAAGTTAACAATTGACGGTTAATACCAGTTGTTCGGAGTGAGTCTTGGTTTAAAGACTGTACGGAATTAAGGGTTGACGGTTAACACCGGTTGTTCAGGGTGAGCCCTGGTTTTGAGAATTCTCACGTAAATTGTGTTGCGAAACTCTAAGATGGCACGGGACTTATTTGAACCCTTTTCGGTATTTGGTTTTGGAATAAGGGTGGATGTGCTGGTGGCACACAGGGAGGTTACGTACCCCTGGCAGACCGTTTCCTTGGGGCAGACCACGGATGCCACTACTTGGGTATATAACTCCGGACGTGGGCATCCCTGGTAGTTACGGTTGGTAACACTTGAATAATTGACCAAGGGAGGGTTTCAAATTAACCGTTGCCATGCTTAGTGGTTGGTAAGTTAAATCTCTTTGGTGAGATTTCGAGTGTCACTTAATTTATTAAAATTATTGAAATTATTTTAATGGTTGTAATTTATGCTTACAATTATATTGTCATCTCATGTTTATAATCTCATTAATTTTTCTCTTAAAAGGAATGGTAGGTTGGTTATGTTTTCTTACTGTGTTGCAAAACTCATGGCATATATTTTTGTTGCCCTGGCGTTTTATGCCAGGTCTTGGCGAGAAAATAATTGAAGCTGAAATGGAGTCGACGCTAACGTAGAGCCTTGGCTGACCTGAAACCCCGAGTAGAGCCGCGTAAATTATATTATGTTATATAATAGATATTAAGGACTTTGTAATTTCATTTGATGTTGTATTTGGATAATTTTAAGTTTTTATCTATTGTTATTTGGGCGTTTGGTTATGTACGAGAATTGGATTACCCTATTAAGATGTCAACTTTTTAGTTTATTAAGTCATTTTGTTTATATAATTTCCCTTGAGAAAAAAAAAAAAAATTTGGGGCGTCACAACATGGTATCAGAGCTCTAGGTTAGAATACCTAGGGACAGTGGGAAGAGGTTTAACCTCAATTGAGGAGTAGTGTCATGTGTTAGAAGGAATAGAATTATGTTACTCATAGTTTATAAGGGATTTATGCTTATCATAGTGACTATCCTTGTTTGATCCTAACTAGCTTGACGCCAAATTTGTCGGATGTAAAATCATCACTTCTCTATCTTCATTGAACCTTTCTAATTCGACAAAGTATTGCCTTAAGATGATCAATTGGCAATTTTTGACCTATGTTTATTGTATCTTGTATGTTGTTCTCTTGAAAACCGGTTGCACTCTTTCAATCCTTACAGGGTGAAGAATCTTAGGTGTTTGGTTTGAAATGTGTATGGCCAAACACAATTTCAATTCAAATATCTAGTTTGGTCACCAGCTCCATAATCTTAACCCTATTAAAAGTTCAAAACTATCATGTCATCCGACTGTACTGTCTGTTCAAATTCCATTTGAATTCTTATGCTAGTTATGCTATTGTCGTAGCCACGTCATACCCTTTCTTCTCTACTATAACTGTGTGAATCTTGGGATTAGAGCTTAAACGATTAGAAACACCTATGAGTGTAGCTTCACTGCTTAGAAGGTCAAACTCGAGTAGATCTCGTATGCAAATCATGTGAACTAGGAGTCTCAAGTTTGCATTTAACTTACCTGCGACTCTAGATGATCTAAGACTGTTGGTTCAAGTTTTCCAAAAAAAAAATATATATATATAATAATAATAATAAAAATTAAATTAAAAGTTTTGAGGAGTCTGTTGTAAAGGTGATGATTGGTGTAGTCACTCCAATTTTTTTTTCGCACCTGAGAGCATTAGTATAGAATCCTTAAGGATTATTTGAAGGGGATTAATCTGAATTTGAGTTAAGCGTCACGCTTAAGAGAATAGACTTATGTGATCTACATTACCCACGTGTTTCGGCCTATGGTTAGAAATAACTTTGCCCTGACTAGGTTATATTATGATAATGCTATCTGTTTTGCTAATTAAAAGACATCAAAAATGAACTTTTCTTCGCCAACCTTAGGACGTTATTCGAATTTCTGGCATAATAACATTGACTCAGGAGAACATGTTTCAGATTTATAATCGTCGCGTCAGGTGTTTCAACTCCAAACGATTTAACGATCACTTACGTAGGGGAGCGGGTTTAATCCTGAACGAGAAGTATTGCGCATTAGATATATATACTTATATATATATATATATATAAAGGGAGGGTCACTATTATTCTTACGAGTTTTGTGTTGATCTTCATTTTTCTATCTCATATGTATAACCTTTGGTTGATGTCGTTCATCTTCAAGATTAAGTCGTTACCATCTTATTTTCAATTCCACTATCGTTAAAATTGACAACCTTTTTGCCTTAATTATCCTATCTAGTACTAGAATTTTGTAAACAGTCGCAATTTCTTTACTCAGTAACAAATCTTGGATATTTATTTTGACACACGTAGGGCCAACGTAGTTTCAGATTAGATATTTAGTTTAGTCACTTCCTCCATGATCTTGATTACATGAAAGTCCAAAACTATAATATCATTCATCCGATCATTATGTTAATTGATATTGTTATTATAACCACTTTGTATTCTGTTATCCTTATTACTTTTGTACCAACCTTGGGCTTAGAGTTACCAGTTAGGACTCTTTTGGTGTGACTCGTTTGTAATCAAAACCTACACGACGAAAATTTCTATCAACTAGTCCTAAAACTCTTGGTTATATGTTTTTCATCGTATTCCTTCACATTTGCAGTGTGTTAGATCACTAAAATTGGTATGCAGACCCTTACGAATTGTTGGCATACTTGAATTCTCGAACCTCGAAACATGAAAATGTTCGACATCGACATCATCTTGGACACAGATTGATTGTCCATACACCAAGTCGTAATTAGTGGCCACCAGAAGAAGGAAATGACTTATACATTCGATGGAACGCTGTAATTGTTTAAGGAGGACAGACTAGCCTTCTGACCACAACGAGTTGACGAATGACACCAGCAACCTACAGGACAGTCAACATGACTAATCCTTAACAAGTATGCGAATGTTTTCTCGAGCAGAGGGCGTCACATTGAAGCAATGGGGTCATTATGATGAGCAGTTTGAACGTTTTGCGAATCACAAGATCTTGGTACAACCATGTGTGTTAGAGGACCTAAACATGAGGCAAAAGCATTGAATCGAAGATGAGAGAGGATGTGAACGAGTTAAGACTGGAAACTAATAACATAATAGTAGAGTTCGCCTATTTATTACCCACAACTTTTCAAAACCAAGAACAACTTAAATTTCGAGGACGAAATTTTTTTTTAGGGGGATAGATTGTGAAACCCCGTATTTTTATATAATAAAAATAATATGTATATTTTTAATTTTCTTAAATAATTATTCACAATATTTTGAATTTAATAGTCTGTATATTTTTATACTGAAAATTTATTCAAAACAAAATAAAATAAAATATTTTTGACTTTATATTATTACTCAATATTAATTTCTGAACCGTATGATATTTTTATTATATTTTTCTCTATATTTTTTTGGTAATCAAATTACACTGAAACCGTATAATTGCTGTACTAAAACCCAATCAAAAACCATGGGTTGCTACCCCAGGTTTTCTTGCATTCCACCTGCAACGTGGTGAGCATGTTGATGCCATGCCACCAAGTGTTCTATTTCTCTCTTTTTTATTTTTATTTTATTTCTTTTCATCTTCCTCACCTTGCTCCTCTTCTAATTTGATATCTCTCTTTCTCTCGGTCCTCCCTCTCCCTCTACCTCTCATTCTCAAAACTCTCTTTCTCCTTTATCTATGTTTTTCCTCCTCCCCCAACCTCCATAGCCATGGCCTCAACCCATACTATCATCATCCGAAACACCAACCCGCAAACTTCACCACCATTGGCGCACCGTCGGACCGCCACCACCACCATCACCTATTTCCATTATCATCTAGAACCACCATTCACAAAGTGTTGCAGGTGAAGAAAGAGAAAAAGAAGGAAGATGGAGGAGAAAGAAACAAAGTTAGAGAAGTTTACTTTGAATTTCAAAAAGTTGGTTTTCGGCTTACTTTCGGCATGCCAAAACCATCCATTCCGGGAAGAATTGAGAAAAATGGATCATGTAAGATGAAGTACGGAGTAAGTTGAAGAGATTGGCGAAAGAATGAAGTAAAACCGTTAAGAATTAAGAAAGTTATGGAGTCCGAAAGATGGTTCGAAGAAATGTCCGAGACGGTAGGAAAATAATCTTATTTTTGGTCAAAGTTTGGAGGTCCGACGGCATGCAAAAAGAGACGGAACGAGGCGTGTGAGTAGTGAACCAAAAACTAGGCCGTGAGGTGAATCCAATGACAGAAAAATAAGATAAAACGGAGTTACGATGAAGAAGATACAAGTATTTGAACTGGGGACATTGAAACCAAATTTCTGGGTCTCTTCTGTTCGTGCATGCTACGGCTTTGGAGAAGATGAGCTTAAATTTTATCCTATGTTTCTCGGCCCATGCTGCTACGGTGCACCCTAGTACCTTTAGGTTAATCGAGTGGCCCTATGACTTTGGGGATGACCACCCTTAGGTTTTTCGACGTGTAGAATCCATTTTTGGGGTTAGATCTTGCAAATTCTGAGTCTAAGATGATGATCAACAACTAAAAGTTCTAAGAGAATCCAATGGCAGATCAACGGTGAGATCGCGTCCGATTGATGTGAAATTTTAGCGAGACGATCATGGAGCCAGGACAATCATATCTTACGATCAGAATCATAAATCAAATTCGGACGATAAATCGTTAACAACCTAACATAGTAAGAAAACTCTCATAACCGTCTCATTCTTTTTAATTGTTAAATATTTAGATTTGTGTTCATATGTTAACATAGCTAAAACTTTAGATAAAATTTTGTTTATAGTTGTATGTGAATTTGTGATTGGTATGTTAAATATTTGAAGGTCATTTCTTTATTAGTAGCCTTAAAATCATGATATAATCTTGGATTTAGACTTGCATGTGTAATTTGTGCCATTAAAAAAATGATTAAAGATTTTATTTGGTTTGATTATATAACTCTTCAATCTGCTAGAAACTTGTACGAATTTTTAGACAATTTTATGCTCAAAATTTTGAAATGATTTCTTCTACAAAGTTGTTGAGAATGATGTCTAGTTCACCCAGGAATTTTCTTAACAATTATTGAGCTTGGTAAGAATTTATACAAATTTATAATTAAATCTGCTACTGTAAGACAGATTTTAGTATATGTTTAAAAGCTTATTAAAAATTCTATATTAAGCCAAATCTGGTAATTTCTAACTAAAATATGAAATTTGAGAAGTCTAATTTCATACTAAATTTTTAGATTGTGGATCTGATTTATAAATTTGAGTATGGAATTAATTTAAGAAAATGTGATAAATCGGTGTCATAAAAATTTCTGGGAATTTTACAGAATTATTTACAACTTATTTTTGGGAATTTATTTCTGAAAAATGACCCAAACATATTTATCGAATATTCTGTACATTTCCACGAATTTTAGAACTGCATAAATAATTTATTTATAATTTTTATTACCTAAGGTATAACCTGAAAATTTCTAGACAGGTTTAAGATCATGACTTTAATTATTTATTCGGATAAAAATCAGTTATTGTGTTGGTCCAATTCATCAAATATAGTAAATTAGTAATCCATGTATGGGTGTATTGTGGTTTATTTAATATTGTGGTAGTCTAATCTTGTAAATTAAAGATCCATGCACGTGTGTGACTTTGGTTTATTTTCTCTGTATCTAAATTATTATTTCATACTATGGTTTAAATAAATTATTTATTTAAATGCTGTACATTTATTTATTATTGTGTGACATGTGCAATATTTTATGTTGGGAATTTTAATGAGTTGATATAACATCAATTGTGATTAAAATTTGGAATTATTTGTGAGTAATATCAAAATTAACTGAAATGATTAACGGCATATACAAAGTTAACAATTGACGGTTAATACCAGTTGTTCGGAGTGAGTCTTGGTTTAAAGACTGTACGGAATTAAGGGTTGACGGTTAACACCGGTTGTTCAGGGTGAGCCCTGGTTTTGAGAATTCTCACGTAAATTGTGTTGCGAAACTCTAAGATGGCACGGGACTTATTTGAACCCTTTTCGGTATTTGGTTTTGGAATAAGGGTGGATGTGCTGGTGGCACACAGGGAGGTTACGTACCCCTGGCAGACCGTTTCCTTGGGGCAGACCACGGATGCCACTACTTGGGTATATAACTCCGGACGTGGGCATCCCTGGTAGTTACGGTTGGTAACACTTGAATAATTGACCAAGGGAGGGTTTCAAATTAACCGTTGCCATGCTTAGTGGTTGGTAAGTTAAATCTCTTTGGTGAGATTTCGAGTGTCACTTAATTTATTAAAATTATTGAAATTATTTTAATGGTTGTAATTTATGCTTACAATTATATTGTCATCTCATGTTTATAATCTCATTAATTTTTCTCTTAAAAGGAATGGTAGGTTGGTTATGTTTTCTTACTGTGTTGCAAAACTCATGGCATATATTTTTGTTGCCCTGGCGTTTTATGCCAGGTCTTGGCGAGAAAATAATTGAAGCTGAAATGGAGTCGACGCTAACGTAGAGCCTTGGCTGACCTGAAACCCCGAGTAGAGCCGCGTAAATTATATTATGTTATATAATAGATATTAAGGACTTTGTAATTTCATTTGATGTTGTATTTGGATAATTTTAAGTTTTTATCTATTGTTATTTGGGCGTTTGGTTATGTACGAGAATTGGATTACCCTATTAAGATGTCAACTTTTTAGTTTATTAAGTCATTTTGTTTATATAATTTCCCTTGAGAAAAAAAAAAAATTTTGGGGCGTCACATAGCGCACGTCCTATTCAAAAAATTTTGAACCAATAAGTTCTATTTAGTAAAACTAAAAATATTATTAATTTTTTTCAATTTTTAAAATTAAAAACATTATCAATTTTGCATCGTAATGTTCTAAATAATTGTTTCACTAACTAATGAAAAAAAAACAAAGTGTGATATCAAACATTTTTGTCCTTCTACTTATTAGTTTGATCCAATTATCCAATAAAACCGAGAACATTAATAATTTTTCTCAATTTTAAAACTGAAAATATTATCAGTTTTTCATTTTTAAAGTTTTTTTCCTTCCAATTTTGCACATCAATATTCTATCATCATTCTCTTTTATAGACACAATTTTTTCAGTTTTGCACAAAAAAAAATTCATTTTTTTCATTTTTTTTTTTTGCACATATTTTTGTTTTAGTTTTTTCAATTTGGAAGTTGATGTTTTAAAATTTTGAAAACCAAAATAAATATCAAATCATCATATATTGTTTATAGATATTCATAAATGATAAACAATCATTATTTGAAGGGCAATTTCGATTATTTAAAATTTAATGGAACTTGAAGGTCAAAAAGTTCTTAGTTAGGACTTAATAGAGTATAAGTTCATAAATTAGGACTTGTGTGTAAATGTCCTTTTAAAAAATTACAAATATCCCTTTATCAAAAAATTTTATTTAATAGAATTAACTAAAAACATAAGATTCTTGATGTTTTTCTATACAACAATAAAATTACCTGAATTATTGATTAAAATAAAATTTTAATATTATTAAAAATTGTTAATTAACTTGATAATTTGTTAATAAAATGAGCTATTTGTTTTGAAATTAAAAATTTCAAGGGAGGTGATGAAATTTTCAAAAAATTAAATATAATAATTTATATTTTAAATAAATTTCATAAAGTGTATTTGTAATTTATCTAATTGGCCTGAAGATTTAATTTAAATAATTAAAAACAAAAACAAAAAATTTAACGAAGAGGGGGAGGGGGAAATCATACAAAATAGGGGGAATTTTTTTTTAAAGATTTTATAAGATAAAAAATGTATAATATTTTTTAATAACTAAAATCCTTTAATGTTTTTAGAAAAAATTTAATTGACTCAGAAAAATTTAAACCCCACTCAGAAAGGTTTCAATCCTGGCATAAAGAAATTTATCTAATTTTATAATAAAAAAAAAGTTCTCCAATATAATCATAAATAAATTTTATCGGGAAACGTTAACTAATAGAAAAGAAAACACTGCTGGGATCCCAGTGGGGTGACCCAGCGAGCCAAGGTTCTCTCCTTGCAGTTTCATACTTGCGCTCGTCCTTACAGACTTTCGGGTCTATTTTTAGGTCCAATTTTAATAATCTGAACCGTTCATATTTTATGATTTATTCAGTATATCATACCTGTAAAAAATCAAATTGATCGGATATCAGAAAGCATATATTCGGAAAACTGTTTATTAAATTCTTTAAAAAATAGTTTTTTGTTCAATTTTTCGAACACATACTTTCTGATACCGATCAATTTGATTTTTTACAGGTATGATATACTGAATAAATCATAAAATATGAACGGTTCGGATTATTAAAATTGGGCTTAAAAGTAAACCCAAAAGCCTGCAAGGACGGACGGAAGTACAAGAACTGCAAGGAGAGGATCCTCATTCGACCCCAGCACCCACCTCCACGTGGGAGCTGTGAGGACAAGGTTAAAAAAAAAGGAAAAACCAATTTTCAGCCAATCAAAAATTAGTTGGGAAGGGGGTGGTGGGTCCCCACTGGCGTCCAAGGCATTTTTCTAGAAAAATATCTTAAATCTGTCGTCCTGCACAGGGTTGGATAGGGCTGTGATTTTCCCAAAAAAGAACCCTATGCTCTAAAATAGCTGCACAGGTGATGATCCGCCAAACCAATCTTCTCTGCTCTACGGTCTGCACTCTGAACTTCAGAGTTACTCTCTCTCTCTCTCTAGAATTTGATTCAAATTGGAGCATAACCAGTTTACTTGTTTATTTGTGGAGCTTTTAGGAGCCAAAGATTATCAGTAAACTTGGTAAGAAAATATAAATGGTGTTTCGTTTTATTGCGTAAGTATTACTATTATGTATACTATCTATTCATATGGGTACAAGCGTAATGGTGCGTTTCTTGGAAATTTCAGTGGAAAATTAAGTGATTTTGACTATGTTTGTGCACTGAAATTATGGACAAAGTATATAGTATTTTGGGTTAATCCATTCAGAGCATAAGTAGGCTTAAAATTAGGTTTATAGTTTTATGCGGATATTAATTCACATGATTGTGTTTGTTTCATGAACTATTTGAATCAAATCCATTTTGTCTGCTATAAAGTTGATAATTAGCATGCTAGTTCTTTTGTAATGAAGATGAAACATCACATCTGTCAGTATTAAAATTTTTATGTGGCTTAATTTGATGGGATGAACTTGCAGTCTTCGTTCCAAAAAAAAAAAAAAAGCTTGCAGTCTCTGTGTCTTCAAATTCTATAAAGCTGGTCTCAATCCATACTCATTATCATGTCCAAACAGTCTAAATTGATATTGGAGGGTATGGTCGATACAACAGGAAAAAGCAAGCAAATTATGTTGACTTCTACTAGTAATGTAAAGGAAATAATAGTAAAGTTAGATTGATATTTGATAGTGAAGGATGCTCAATTGGGACATATATTTGATTGAGTAAGATGTTATATTAAGGAAAGATGCCAGAAGGGGTGGAACTTTGTACAAAAGCTATATGAGATAAAAAAAAATAAAAATAAAAAAGCTCAACTAAAAAATTGAGTTCGCCTATAGAATATACTCTTAGTTTAATAGTTCTAGTTGAAACACAAAAATTGATTACAAGAAAAAAAAAAAAACAAAAAACACTGCCAAATCACTATATTGATTCATCAATTGACAATATTTCAATTTAGCACTTAGTTGTTGAGCGGTCAGTGATACTCTGTGCAGAGATGTTTTTGTCTTGAAAACTCGGGGGCCATGTCAGGCATATCATAAAACTAGAATTTCTCTTCGAGTATCATCTGGTAGTTAGAGGTTATTAGTGAAACCCATGAAGATATTGTAATACGCACAAGTGAAGTGACACTGAAAACTGGAAATGTGAAAGAAAATCTCTGCATATGCAACAATTAGACTCTTTTAAAGTAAATAAAAAAGTCAAATGATTTGAAGTTTTATCATTTTGATTACAACTTGATATCCTAATAGCTTTTTTTGTGTTGAAATAAACTCTAATGTTGACTTCTGCATTTACTGCTGTTTAATGCTTATTCTTTCTCTACCAATCTATATCTTGTGAAGTAACCTTTTAGGATGGTTTAATAGGTCAGTTATATGGTAATGGGGATAGCATGTCATGTTGAATGATTTTCTTCAGGCAGTTTATTGAACAAGGAAAGCATGATATAGGGGATGGTTTTCTTCTTCTTTTCTATAATCTAAGGTGGGTCGGGGTTGGGAGAAAGGGAGTGAATTGGAGCAAATACGAACTTTAGTTTTGATATTTGATTTGATTGCTAGATATTTCTAATAGTTTTCAAATGCTGTGAAGATTGTTTTGAATGATGGTTAGCTCATTGACGAGAAAGTGAGGCTTACACCAACTAGCATACATTCTTTTAGTAACAAAAATTGTTCATTTACTACTTTCTAATTTATTAGCACCTAAGAAGCATGGACACGGATATGTAACATGACACAAATACAACACAGACACGCTGACACGTTAATTTTCAAAAAATTGCAAGACAAGACACGACACGTGCGGAACACGCATGAAATATATAATTTTATTTATTTATTATATGTTATATATATGAATATATCATTCAAAGATAATAAAAAATGTAACATAACATCAATTCCTATAAATTTATATAGTTTTTGTTTTATTATTGTATCTTAAGTTGTTTTGTTTAAACTTATAATTAGTTTCACATATGCCTAATCGATAGACACGTGTATTTAAGCGATTGACACGTGTGTTCTCCAAATATCCAAACAGTGTCCGGGTCTTTAAACCATTTAAAAAATAGGATACGCTTTGAAAAGTGTTGGACACGTGTCCTAAGAGTGTCCAAAGAGTATCGGTGTCCGACACGGACACGACATGGACACGACACGGATACGTCACCTTCTTAGAAGTGCCCATGTTTCTTAGATTAGCGCATTCCTCATATGCAGAGTGATTTTCTGTGTTAGTTGTAACAATAAATTGTTTAATCTGATAAATCTATGATTCAGTTTTTGTAATTATCATGATTCATTTGTTGAATTGTTAGATTTTTTTTTTTTTTGCTGGAAATGTGCACATAGTTAAATAGTCTCTCTTACGCGCCAAGGGACAGCAGCACATCGCTGCAAGGTATTGCATCTATCACTTTACATCCATTACAATCCAAAACAGATGCAGTAAACTTAGATGAATATATTCATATAAGTTAAATTGTTTTATTGGAGGATACATTTATTTATTTATTGGTAGACAATTTATCTCAGTACTAGCGAAAGAACTTCGAATATGAATAATAACTTCTAAACAATCCATTGTTAGTGCTTTCCTTGACTTATAATGCAAGCAAAAAGTAGTAGGCCAATGCTATAGGCAGGGAGATGAGCATGCCAAAGATTACCCTACAACCACAACAAAAGCAGATTCCAATATCTAGTTTAGCTTCAGGTATTGTCAAAACCTTGAGAAGCAGAAGGATATTATTTACCCGGTGCTCAAGATGTCTGGATGTACGTTATACTCTTTGGCAAATACAAATGGAACGATTCCTTGAGGAAGAGCTGCCTGCATCATGAAACACATTATTAAGTTTTCTATCCCGAGTGTAGACTACAGAAACTATAGTTTTGCACCTGAACAATTGCCACTCTAAACAATGTTCCTCTTAATCCAATAGCGACGGCGGGCACTGCCATTAGGGCAGGACCCCCAACAAACTTAATTGCCATGGCTAATACAGCCATTCGGGTTCCACATGCTATTATGCTAGCTTGTGATGCCATGAAAAGACCTGTTAAGAAGCAAATTTAAAGTAGTTTAGACATGGTATGTTGTTTTATTTTTCTTTCCCACAACCCATGGTATATCAGTAGGGAAAACTGATTCTTGATCATACCTAAGCTGAACATCGCCATTCCAAGCCCTCCATCTGCCAATATTGATATCGATCGATCAACAATTTTTGGCAATTGCAATCCCCACCTGCAACACATTCAACCATATTGCTGATGAGTCACAGCAAGGCTAAGCAAATTACCTGCAATTCTGTTTTAAGCAGAACTTTGTTGTGACTCTAAGAAACCTATGACTTTGTGATGCTTACCTGAAGCGTATGCTTGCCCAAACAAGACCTAACACGGTTGCATGAGTATTGGGGTTGACTATGAGCTTCCTCCCCACTGTCAAAAGAATAAGCATAATTTTTGTTTTTCTAGGAGTTGTGATTTTTTCTTCTTGCCCTCCTTCTTTTGGTTGTGCTTCTTGTGGAGCCTCCAGCTCTACATAGCATAGAAACCATGCATTCCAAATGAGGTGAAAAAGAACAAATAGATTCGTGATGTGTAATACACAAATGATAGTGAGGTGTAGTAACTCAAATCCATTGATGTTATAACATTATTTCTGAGAGTTTGTGGATGAGAATTGGTAGACATGCATGACAGCAATTAAACGAGGGAGAAACCATAAATATGATGGGCCCATATTGGTACTCTTTGCTGACTAAAGTTAGTGCACCATTGTTAAATTCAGTCGAGATGTTTGAAAGAGAATTTGTTATATGAGAGGAGACTATTTACTTTATAAAAAAAATAAGGTTTAGAATATATTTCATTGGATGTGAATGTAGTGTATGTACCAGCAACTTCAGTTGGTGGTGTTGTATAGGCTTCTTTCATTGCATTGACCTCGAACAGAAACAACAATAGGTTGTACCAAATTAGGCTTTGTAATACAACTATCTGGGTAAGGAGCATAGCTGCTTCATCCCCATACATGGCTCTCAGGATTGGAATTCCCAGGATCAAAGTGTTAGGTAGTGATGACAGAGAGAGCCCCGTTATGATCCAATTCAGGTTTCCTCTAGATCTGATTTTTGTGATTACTGCCAATGCAAAAAAGGCAAAAAGTTTTTGAGCGAAATCAGCACATACAAGTTTCACATTCATTTTGTACGGGTTGTTTGTAGAGATCACTTGGAACGACAGCAGTGGGATTGAGAATCTTGCTACAAACTTGTTGATGCCTGAACATTGATCTGGTGTGAAGAGCTTCCACCATTTGACAGAGATGTAAGCTAAGATCATGGCGACATATAAAGGGATGGTTGCTGCCATGACATGGTAGACGTCTGCAAGGGAAATCATGATAGCTACTGGTTAAAGGGTGGAAGATAATTATTGCCTTTTCAATTCTTGTGTGGAACCTCGGTGATAAGGCTCTTGTGCCATGTTTGTTTCCCTGTTGGATTATAAAGGGAAAGTCGGGAATTTTACTTCTATTAAAAGCTTTCTTAATAGTTTTTCTCAATAACCAGAGCACGTTATTTGTGTCAGTGTACAAAAGGAATCATGCTTTCATACATATATTCTTTCAATAAATTTGATTGTGGCTGTTAAACACTAATTGTAAAGATGGTAATCATACAATTATAAGGGGTTCTATCTGAACAAAAAGTCTGGGTATTTTAACCATAAGTTAAAAAGTTGATTCCTGTTTTCTTCATGTGGTTATGTACTTTTGGCTTATTGGTTCTTTTGGCACACATCATAGGCTGATGTATCAACCTAGACATAGTTCAGTAGGCTTTAATTTTATAAATTCAATTTTAAAAATGGAAAAAGAGATTCATTTCTTTGTATTTGTGTCCTAATGTATGTATGTATTCCTTTCTAGTTTTCTTTCAGGAACAAGTGGTATAGTGTTTTCTCGGTTGTATAATCTGCAGTGCCATGTATCTTGCCAGATAGTGTGACTCTTTAATTGTATTTTATTTTTGAAGTACAGAAATTTTAATTTAGCAATATGACCTTACCAATTTGAATGAACAGTTTGTCAAGTTATCAAAAGAGAAAAAGGAATGAAGTTTGTCTAGTCGATCCGGATTTTTTTCACTTATTATGACACTGTCCTTCCATTTTCCTTTAAGGTTTTGCTTGAAAGAGTAAAGCAGAATAAAGAAGTGAATTGCTATGGAAGTAATGGAGATAATTGGTAAATAACAGAGATGAAGGAAGAATTTTTGCTAAATATGGTCTAAAGTGTGAGAGAATAAGTGCTGCTGGGAATTTGCTTTTTGTGATGTGAAAACTGTCTACAACAAAGATCTAATGCCTCTTTTTCAATTTATTTGTCGTTTTTATGGGACCGTAAAATTTTGTCTGCCAGATGTTTTCAGTGACCACCATTGACATTAATTTCTGTGGTGGCAAACGGTCGATCTCTTTGCTAGTGACTGGCAGTTTTCTACCTCTAGTGACATGGTTTTAATGTTAAGTGGTGTTTGGATGCAGGTGGGGGACTCTTTTTTTTTTTATCAGGTTTCTCAGTGAAATTTCATCTGGTGAGTTGAAGGAGAGTTGCAGGGTGGCCAAACACCGCAAAATTAAAGTGTTACCTTTTTCACTCGAAGGAAAGTGTATTCTTCAAGAATTGTCTGCACTTGGAATATTAACTTATGCTGATACAGGACTACATTTAAAGCGGTATTTTGGTATGGTTGTATATACATTTGTAATAATTAGGTAAGGATGTCATTTCTAGTAACTGAATAAGTACTACCGTCTTTACATACAAAATTAGAACTGTGTCAAGGTGTATAGTTCGGGATTTGGGCATTTTTTGAATTTATGACCATCTTACTTTTTCTCCTTTATACTGCCTAGTTACAAATGTGGGTAAAAACTAAAAAAATAAGATACGAATATGGTCTAGTATGTCTATAAAAAATAGTAGTAGATGACATACAATAATTTACAAATCAAATGTAAAAAATAATTAAAGTATTTTTGTAATGGTCAAAAAAAGAAACTTAAATAATTTTTTTAATATTTTTGATAATTGTACAAATGCCTTATATTTTTTCCGCTTGACTTATTATCATCCATATTTTCCTCAACCTATTCTCGTAGCCATAGAAATTGCAAGGCCGGTTGGTTAAAATTGTCTGTTAGGATCCTCCTTCAGTTACCACTGGAATCTTTAGAATGGGCTCATGATTGTTTGAACAAAAACTTGCAAACAGTATGCTTTTTACAATTAATTTATCTGAACTCGAGAATTTGATTTGTTTTGGAGTTTGGTTTTTTTTTTTTTTTTTATGTTTGTTTGTATTAAAAAGCATCCGAACTTATAAAAGTGTAGTGTAGTGCAGTGCATAGGACAGCATCTTGACTCATAGTACAGTACTGTTGTATTGATGGAAGGCAAGAATGATTCATTTGTTTTCTCTGTGTTTGAAAACACTTTATATGATAGTTACATATCAGAAACAATTTCTGTTGGTCAACTATATTCAAAACCTCAACTTCTACAATTGGAATCTCTTCTTCAGATATGTTTTTCTATTAATTTGTTTTTTCCATTATTCTTCCTCTTTTTCTTACTTTGAAGTTTTATCACTTGAGAATCCAAAGAAGTGAGCTTAAGAATTAGCACATTTCTTTCCCTGCTTAAGTTTTCAGATGTGATCCTCTCTCTCAATATTTTTTTGTTTTGCCAAAACAACTCATCTAACTTATTTGTGCATATTTTCTCAGAAAAAATTGCCAGATATAAATTGCAGTTTTTGACATTTGTATATGGGGAAATAATTCCATTTCTTGTACCCTACTATATTATTTGAAAATTGTAGTTGCTTTACCATTTTAATTTGGATGAAGGTATATATGAAACGTTGTATCCAATTATAAAGAGACATATATAGAAATTTACATGGGCTTCTCCAATTCTTTGAAAGTATTTAAACAACTCTTGTATATGGAAACAATTCCAACCTTACGATAATTTTTTTTTTTCCTTTTATAGGGGCTAAAAGTTGAACGAATTGAATCATGGTAGAATCTATAGACCCGAATAGCACTTCATTCTATATACAAGATTAAACATACCATTAAAATTTAAAATCTCCCCTAAGTTTTTTTATTTATTTTAAATTTATTTATAAATTTGAAATAAAAACATGTAGATGTAACTATTTCACAATTGATTTTGAAAGGGTCATCATCTCCATGCCATAAATGTAATAGAAAAGATTTGAATCCAGTTCCTAAATATACGTATATATATCTTTTTTTTTTTTTTTTTAAACTATCTTTGGTAAAGACTGATTCAAAGGAATTTGTTAGCGAATAACAATGGTTGACAGTTTAAAAACAATATGGCCTTCCTTATTCCCGGCTCAACATGTCTTATTTTAGAATCATGAGAAACTATAAAAACTGTTGTTCGACATCAAAATATATCTACCACTTCCATTTCAAAGCGATGCTTGCCAATAAGGTGAGGTGGTTTTGATCGATTTTGGTTTGGTCTATTAAAGTCCGATCCCATAGCACACCAGGGGTTCGGTCCAAAATAGACCTTAAAAACCAATACTAGTTTAAAATGGAGCTAGTCAAGCTCACTTGTATCCTCATCCTTTTTTTCTCTTTTGCTGCATTCATTCCCACCCTCTCTGCTGATGAGGTTTTGCAGAACCAATCTGAAGAATCCAAGGCCGTAGAAGTCGCCGACGAATGGTATGTGTATGAGTCCAATAACAAAAATGTTACCGATACAAATAAATCACTGAACCAATCACCAATACTTGCATAAAATGGATGTTTGCTTCTGTAGAAGCGATCCCCTGGTGTGATCGGTGGTTTGTGTATGTGATTTATTTCTGTGTTTGTAGCATTTTTGATCCACCAACCACACAAAGGAAATGACAAGTCTACATTTCATATGGAAAAATGCTATCAAATCAATCTATTTTTTTTAAATGATCCACATAAATCACCGATTGAATAATCAAAATAGGATGCATGATAGGCTTATGACCCGGATTGAACTTGTTAGAATTAGAGACAAATTCAACGTTTTTACATATAATTTTTGTTTGTATATCATTATTTTCCATTGCTCACAGGGCATTAAATGAAAACGAGACCAACTGCACCAAATTGTTCACCACACCAAGGGTCACCCATGTGTCAAGCAACATCACAAGGAGAGGCCTAGCACGTAAGAGGTACACAGGGCCATGCAAGCCCACCAATCCAATTGACAAGTGCTGGAGATGCACACCCAACTGGCATAAGGACAGAAAGAGGCTGGCAAGCTGTGTCATCGGATTCGGCCGTAAGACCACCGGTGGCAAGGCTGGTAAAATCTATGTCGTCACCGATCCTTCTGACAACGATGTCGTGAGCCCGAAGCCCGGAACTCTCCGCCACGCCGTGATTCAGAAGGAGCCGCTGTGGATCATATTCCAACGCAGCATGACAATCAAGCTGAAACAGGAGCTGATCATGCAGAGCCACAAGACCATCGATGGCCGTGGGGCTAAAGTACACATCGCTTATGGTGCTGGTTTTACCATCCAGTTTGTCCAGAACGTCATCATTCACAACCTCTACATCCACGATATCGTGGTTACTAATGGCGGCATGATCAGAGACTCAGTCGATCATGTTGGTCTTAGAACTGTGAGCGATGGAGATGGCATTACGGTCTTCGGGTCCAGAAATGTTTGGCTTGATCATCTCTCCATGTACAGATGTGCTGATGGCATCATCGATATCATTGAGGGATCTACTGCTGTCACCATTTCAAACTGTCATTGGACAGATCACGATAAGGTAACTTCAAATTAACATTCATGCATGACAAGTATTGATTTTGAACTTGACTGACATTAAATTTGTAAATTTTTTTCATGGGGATGGTGTGCAGGTGCTGCTATTTGGTGCCCGTGATACAAACGTTGAGGATGACTATATGAGAATTACAGTTATATATAACCATTTCGGAAAGAGGTTGCACCAGAGAATGCCGAGGGTTCGATCAGGATTCGTTCATATCATTAACAATGACTACACTCACTGGAACATGTATGCCATTGGCGGTAGCCACCATGCCACTCTCATTAGCCAGGGCAATCGTTTCATTGCTCCACCCAGGCCTGAATTTAAACAGGTACTACTTACTACCAAATAAAATAAATGGTACAATAAGCATGACATTAATCATGAGTTTGAAACATTACTAATAAAGATTAATCATTAGATGGGCCTCACTTTTTATGTTTATTTCTACAGGTTACCCATAGGGACGCCCCTGAGTCAGAGTGGAAGAAATGGACATGGAGATCAGATCAAGATCTTTTCTTGAATGGAGCCTTCTTTGTGCAATCTGGAGATGCCAATGGGGCCAAGCGAATTGGAGGCCTTGACGTTGTTCAAGCAAAGCCAGGCAGAGCAGTTAAGAGTCTCACCCGCTTTTCCGGTGTGCTAGGTGGTTGCAAAGAAGGTGTACCATGTTAGGAACAATTTTTGTGAATGCCATGCAGTCACCTCATCTGTATTAAATTTAAATTTATTTATTTTTTAAATTTTGCAATACAAAATGAAGGGGATTGAGGAACAGTGCTGTTTTATAGCTATATCTATATATATAAATATGTGTGCGTATTTATGCAATATTTTGTGGAATGGGCAATGATGGGAGTAAAGATGAAGTGAGGAGGAATGCAAAACAGTAGCCAATCAAAAACAATTCTATCATTTACATTGGCTTTCCTGATTTATTTAATTAATTGATTTTTTATTTTTTTTGGTAAATAGTATTATCTAAATGTATATAACCCAAAAATAGAAAAAATAAGATCAAGAATTTTGTAGGGGGGATTTTTTTTAAAATCCCTTATATTAAGATTTTATTAGATAAATGACCTATAATATTTTTATAATAGTTGAAATCCCTCAACATTTTCATAGAGAAAATCGACTTAAAGAGATTTCGGCACTGACTCAGAGAAATATGATTACATAAAAATTTCATCGAGAGATCTCAACTAATAAAAAAAAAATCTTGAATCTCTCCTATTACATGAGGTTGGAGAGTGATATTTCACTAATTTTTTCATTTTGTAATGCAGTAATTCATTTCATTAATTGGTTAAAAGGGTAAAACTAAAATAAGGCTAAAAGGCCAAATTTTATCTAGAAAACAAAGACAAAATCATTAGAATTCGTTCTAAATCGACTCGTAAACAAAAACAAACTTGAATAAATCAAGCTTAAACGTATTGAGGTGGGTACTTGAACAATCACAAATGCTTCCCAACAATTTTAAAAACTAAAACGGTAGTAGCCTGTTGTTTTACAAAAACAAAAATGAGGCGAGACTTTTAAGCAATTCAATTCGTGTACTCTACCAAGGACATGTAATTATTGAGAAGTTAATCAGGTTTTCCTAATTTTTTATAATGGATTTGTTGGAAATTTACACTCAGCATTTTTCTAATTTCTAATATTATGAGTTTTGATGACCAATAAACGCTTCGCGCTGCTTATTTTAAGTTGGAAATTAATAATCTATAACCAAAATTAAAAGGAGGTGGATCCCCTCCGGTTCTTAAGCCTAACATTATATTTAGGGTTGATTAATTAATTTTTTTACTGAGTATTTGAGGTTTACTTATTTAGTTTTTTTGTTTTTTTTGTTTTTTTGTGTGTGTGCTTATTTTCATTTTTAGTGAACTTTTAAAAAAAAAAAAATTTAAGCTTTTAGATTCAACTCGATGAGGTGAATGGAAAATTTTTTAAATTCAGAAAAGACATAAATAAGTAAAAAATAATAATTTTTTTGGGCTTATTTTGACCTTTTCAATTTTTTTTTAGAATTTTTCAAAAAATTCTGTAGTAATTACCGATATGTAGCCCTAAGTTGACTTTGACTCGATTAATTTTGAATATATGTAATCATGTCTCGCACATACGAAGTAATTATCAAAAAGTAACTTCAATGAAAATGAATATTGGAGAATGGAATCGGATTTGAAACTAATTCTAAGTTGTTGAATTATTTTCTTTTAAGGGAAAATGGTGTGGCCTATATGGATTCAATTGCACATAATTGTTAATCTCAAATTTTCTCTTCTTTTTTTTTTTTTTTTTGGGGGGGGGGGGGGAGTTGGTGTTGAATTTTGGTTCCTTTTTAATAAGATTGGAAAGCCTTGCATGTTATTTGGTTTTAATCCATATTGATGCATGCATGCTTTTCACCATCTTATCAATTTCAAGTAAAATGTGTGCTTCCCCAAGTCTTCAATTAAAATCAGCATGGTAAATCATGAATGTGGAAAAATAAAATCAAGTTGCAAATTCTGGCTAATGACATGGCTCAAAAGTGTGCCACAAATTAAAATTTCATATAAATTTTCTGTTTGTAAAGCACTGACAAATACAGAAACATATCACATTTATTTAAGCAGAAACTTCATTGGTTGCTAGATAATTTACATTTCTATAGCATAGATTGAATGTGAATACAAAGCAATGACAGCATGGGACAGTGTCCCTCATCCAAGATGAGTTGCCTTTTCCTGCTTTCATGGCTTTGTCAACACATCTGATATTCATAGAACTCCATGTATAACATTTAAATCTTAAAAATAGAAGAAAAAAAAAAAAAAAAAAAAAGTATACACTCAACTGTCAATATATCAAAAACCCATCAATTGATCTGATCCCTACTATCAGCCGCGGATACAGAAGTGTTCTTAGATAAAGAAAATGGCAATGGAGGTTGTTGTTGTTGTTGAAGCATTAAATTTCCAACTTGTGAATTCAAAGATCGGTTCAAGTAACTTGACGAGCAAGCTTTCCCATTTGGGTTCAGAGGATTAGAATTAACGGCCTGAATGGTCTCACCCTTTCCATTTATAGATGAAATCGCAGCAGCGATCGCCGATCGGAAACTCGGGTCAGATGTGATTGCCTTGGTCAAAGTCTCTGTTAAAAACTGTTGATCAGAAGGACCTTGTTGGTTGTTCTTTTGATCTGTGTAAGAAGGTTGATAAAACCCAATATTGGTCTTATTATTGTAGGGCAGTGTACCATAATTGGGATACCCATTGCCCCAAACAGTTGGTAAAATGTTGGATTCAGAGGAAGAGAAGCTGAGACCTGTGGAGGAAAATCTTGGGGCTGAGGGAAAGCTTGAAGAGAACGTGTTGAAATGAGTGGATGGAGTTGAAGTTGAAGTGAGATCTAAAGTGATTGTTGGGAAAGGCTGTGAGGATGAGTTGGGTAAGTAGAATTGTCTTGTTCTTGAAATTGAATTGTCAGAGAGATTGAAGTTTAGACCTGGTTGTTGTAGTTGAGAGGTTGAAGAACCCGACATTAACATGGAAGCAGCGGCAGAAGTGGTGGAGGCCATGGCGGTGGCTGAAATCGGAAGTGGGTGGTTGTGGGTTCCCTCGTAGGTTGTGATCAAGATCGACATGTCATCAGCGCATCGTTGCACCTGAAAATGAGAAAAACAGCAGCATCGTGTCATGAATTTTTATTTCCCCTCCAAACAAACACCAAACAATCATGTTTTCTTCCTGAAGTTTAATTTGAATATATACCTGTTTTCTAACTGGGCATGATGGTGCAACCGTGCATCGATAGTATGCTCGTGGGCATGGATTTCCTTTTGCAATTTTCTGCCCGTATTTCCTCCACTGGCATCCATCATTCATCTGTCAACCAATTCAAGTTTGTCACTACGACAGAAGATTCAAAAAAACACTCTACAATCATTGAAAAATCCAATCACTCACATTTGTTCCTATCTATAGATTTCTTTTTGTTTTTTATTTTTAAAAAATAAATAAATAAAAGTTCTTGTTTATAACATTTTTGTAATGGTATAGAAATTATGCATGACATTATTTCATGGTCACATTGGTACATGAAGGATTAATTGTACTCACAGTTGGAGTGTCACATCTAGCTCGCACAGAAACCCTAGCTCTCTTCAAACTTGATTGTTGTGAAAGTTCATCATCTCCACTTCTCATCGTCTTCAGAACTTTACTCGGTGGCCATGTCTCCCCTGCTTGCTCTTCCTTGTTAACTATTTCTTCCAAGCTATTATCTTTGCTCTGGTCCGACGTGTGATCAACACAATCTGATTTAGAATTAGACCCTTGAAAGTTATAATCCAGTCCAAGTTTAAGATCTTCATTCAACTGTTCATGATCTTCTCTTGTCTTGCTGGAGCTGCTGGTGTTAGTGTTAGTGTTAGTGTTAGTGTTACTGTCTCTTTTCGGCTCACTTGGGCTTCTTCCAAGGCGAAGAGATACAAGTTCTGGTTCTTCAATATCATCTTCATGAATACGAGAGAGATTGTCATTCTTCTTCTTGGATTCGTGTTGAATTGTGTCGATGAAGCACGTTTGAAGGGATTGGTAATCCTTCTCTATTTGCTCTAACATCATCTTTAATCTTGCATTTTCTTGTCTCACTTCTGTCATCTCAGCTTTTGCTGATTCAAGTTCATCGTGCTAGAGGAACAAAAAATGTTATATATAAGTTAATCAATTATGGTAAATTCAAATGTATATTCCAAGTTTCCAACATACAATCTCACAAACCAGAAAAGAACTAGAGTATATATAAGAAAAACATATTTAATTTATGAGAAGTTAAAGAATTCAACACAAAAAAAAAAAAAAAAAAAATGTAATGAAAGACATCATTTACCTTTTTTTACTTCGGCTAAATAAAGAATTTAGTCCACAACTTATCTAATTTGTGTTTAAATGTTCCAAACACCTCCTTCCTTTCAAATTTTATAACTGAAAAGAGGTACTTTGGTTGAAATTTAGATAAAATTTGGATAGAAACAGAGTTGGAACCATTTAGATCAATTAAATTGACATAATCGAAATATTATAAACCAAAATGAAACATAAGGCATATTTTAAGGACAGACAATATACTTAACCATTTTTACTTTTGTGATCTGCAATAAAATTTAAGGCCTATATCAATCACTTGGGAAAGATAATCCTTCAATTTAATGCTTCACTTATATCAATTTATCTAAAACTTGCCTAATGATTCAAACATCTATATAGAGTTGATGGGCTCTGAAGACCTAGGGATCCTAAGGTCACAAGAATTCAAATCAAACAAATTTTTAATACACGAATTCAATATTCTTTTGGTAAAAAAAAATGGGCACAAAAATTTGAAGTCATCACATGGCAAGATTAATTAGTATATTCAGATTCCTAGAGCATTCAACAATGAGATACCAAGAAAAAGGGTAATCAATGGCTTTGGTCAATTATAACCTGCTGATAAATAAAATTTGAGACAATTTTTGTTGATAAATGTTAAGGTTTTATTTTGTTGCAATTGAATCGGACTTTATCCATTTTGTCTAACTATTTTTTACATATTATATTACCACAATGTTAAAACAAGTTCTTGATTAAGGCCCTTCTTATCTTTTTTTTCAACGCACATAACTAATTACAAAATGGATTACAGAATGCTATAGTCATATACATCAGACACGCCACAGAAAAGGTTCACTTCACCATTATGTTCCGTGATTATGTGTCCATATAATTATTGTTCCTCGTTTTTTTCTATCAATCTGCTTGCTACCTAAATTATGAAAACATGTAAATTTATTGTCTGATTTCAATAATTTGTTTAGGGTCTGTTTGAATAGAGTGAAAAATATGATGACGAATGAAAAAAAATTCAGGTTGCGTTTGGTAGAGTTTTGTAAATATGATTTGACAGTATGAGTTGTATTTTGAGTTTGTGAGTTGTGGAATTATGATTTGAGTGTAGAAAATTTGTTTGGTTATGGTTTTTGAATAGAGTGTTGAATTGAGTTTTGAATTGTATGTGGAATTGAGTTTTGAAAGTTTGATGTGACATGCGAAATAAGAAAATTTGTTTGGTGATGAGTTTTCAAAATAGTTTTCAAAACTTAATTCAACTTATAATTGATAATCAAACACACAACTCATGACTCGATATCCGTATTTTTGATCAACAGTCATAACCAAACTATTTTTAAAATACTCAAATAAAAAAATAATTTTTTTTCAATTAATTGTTTTTAAGTAATTTTTTTGAATAATTTTTTTTTTTCAAATAACTTTTATGTCAATTAATTTTTCCGTCAATTCATTTTTTAAGCCTATATAAACATTAAAAATATTAAAAATATTTTAAAATTATTTAGAAAATTAAAATATTAAAAATATTCCGAAAAATAAAATATTAAAAATATTCCGAAAATCAAAATATTTTTATGAAAAATAAAATATTAAAAATATTCCTATAAAATAAAATAAAATATTTAAAATAAAAAAATAAAAAAAATATTTAAAATAAAAATTAAGTAGGTTTTGAGTTTTGAAAAGAGTTTTGAGTTGTGTGTTTGGTTATGAGTTTTGAAAAGTAATGATTATAGTTTAAAATGAGTTTTGAGAAATGAGTGTACAATTATAATTTGAAAGTTGCAACCAAATACCACACTCAAATCAGTGGTGGAACTATGTTTTGAAATCTAAACCAAACAGAGCTTTAGTTTCACACGTGCATTTGGTTAAGATGAATTGTTTGTGAGAAAGTAGTAAGAATATTGAGACGATAAGAACAAGCTAGAGAAGAAAAAATATATATGCTGCAGGAAACTAAAAGCCAAGTTACAAAGGCCAAACTTTCGAGTGCATTTTGAGGTTTAGTGAAGATTGTTTCGTGTCATTGTAACAGCAAATTCTGTGTTTAATTACCTCTTTCCTAGTGCCTGAGCTCTTGAGGTTTGGTGAAGATGACTTTGAAGTGCTTTCTTCACAGAATTGTCCTCTTGTTCCACCCTGAAAACATGTAAATGAAAATTTTATGCCATTGATCTTCAAAACATTGATATACAAAGCACTTTCTTTTTTTCTTTTTTCTTTTTTTCTATTACAATTAGTAGAAAGGGAATAGGAAAAGAGAAAATTGTATTACTCAATAATAAAATTTGAACTCAATAAGAGAGTATCTCAACCACCATGTTAGAAATTTTACTAGAAATTCAGAAAGAGAGAGAGAGAGAGAGAGAGATACCCTTTTAGCCTCTTCATGGATGGAGCCATCACTTTTTTCTTCTTGAACTTCAGACCCAGAGGTGGATGAATTCAACCTAGCCATCATAGCTTGGACAAACTCTCTTTTTTGCCTCTAAAGCTTTTCATAGATTGCCCATCTATGTTTAGGTTCTTATAAAAGAACCTAATGAGATTCTGACTTGGTATAAACAAATTGAAATACAAGTGCTTGCCTTTGGGCCATTACGCACACACACTTAAAAATGTCAACTGCCCAACTATACACTCATTTAATTAAACAGAAAATTAAAATATTTAAGACAAGAAGAATTCAACTTCAACGTTCGTGACAGAGAGATGAGCATTTAGACTACATAGAGAGATCAATGGACCCGCATTACTCGGCAACCACGTTATATAGTATACTATATAGTACCCATTCTTTGAAGCTTCGTACAGACAAAACAAAGTCATATGACAACTGGTCAAGAGTCGCCATGGGTGACTCAGGCAGGCCCGGCTCTGTGAGGCAAGGTCATCGAGGCTGTGGTCTTGAGCGCTCAAATTTTAATGAAATTGAGGGGTCTCTTAATTAATTTAATTTTTATAGCATTAGTAAACTCAAAAATAATTATCCAATCCATTTAATTTAAATTCATAATCTAAGCCAAATGGCTGTTGTAGATTGTGTAATCTTAATTAGTAATTTTACATTTATAAATACGAGAAGAATAGTGTTTAGTTGGTTCAATTTTTACTTGATCTTATAATTTTAAATTTTATTTCATTTTTTTTTTTTATAGATTATGTGATATTTTTTCTTATTGTAAAATGAATTTTGTTAAATTATAATTAATAAAATCACATTTTTAACTTTTTGAATTCATATAATGATTTCTTCATGTCTTTCATACATAAAACTTTAGTGATTCTATATGCAAGAAGAACTTTTATGGGTATTAGTAAATAAATAAATAAAACTTCTTATCAACTTCTCCACTAACTTCTTTTTGTATGATTATGTATAAAAAGTTTCATTTCAAAAGTTTGTCTAAACCCAAACAAAGGAGAAGGATCTCTTTCTTGACTCTCCTCCTTGACTCCATATTTGATGGGTTATTAGATTTATTTTTGGATTCAATTTTAATGATTTAAATTGTTTAAATTTTAAAATTTATTATGTATATTATATTTGTAAAAAATTAAGTCGATCGGATATCAAAAATTACGTAAACTAGAAGTTTTATTAAACAATAAAATTATTTATTAAATTTTTTTTAATAAACGGTTCTTAATTCTTCCGATATTCGATCAATTTGAGATTTTACAAGTATGATATACGTGACAAATTCTAAAATATGAATAGTTCGGATCATCGGAATTTGGTCTAAAAGTGGACTCAATGACCCATCAAGTAAGGAGTCAAGGATGAGATCCTTGCTCTAAACAAAGACTTGAGACGAACTTTGCGGGCAAATCTATACGTAATCAAAATATTTGTATATCACTAATTAATTTATTTGGAAAAAAAAAAAGTCTTAGGAAAACGGTTGTTTAATTTAAATAATAATAAATAAATGAGTAAATTACACTGACATTTTCTGAGGTTTATGTTTATTACAGTTCCCTCTTTACCTTTTGAAAATTACATCTCCCTCCCTAAAGTTTAAAGTTTCATTACCGATTCCCCCTTCAGCAATTTAATTATTTTAAAAACCAATTTTGCCCTAACTGGGTAAATGACATTGACACCCCTCAGATTTTAGAAATTACGATCTTCTCCCTAAGGTTTAAAGTAGCATTACCAATTGCCCTATCTGTTAGTATTAGTTGGAAAAAAATTCATTGAAAAAAAATTAATTGGAAAAAAAATTAATTGAAAAAAAATTTTGTTAGTAAAATTTTTAAATTTCTGTTTAAACACTAACGTAAACTCATTTTTTGAAACATAGCCCAAGAATTTTTTAATAAATAATTTCTTATGTTGGTAACTTATTTAATTATTTGTTAATTTTATGACATTTTTACCATCTGAGGCCTATTTGGTAACTATTTCGTTTTCAGTTTTCAATTTTTGATAATTTTTTTGGTTTATAAATTGTTCTCAGTTTGTAAATTTGAAGAAAAAAACGTAAATTCAAAAAATGAGTTTACGTTGATCTTTAAACAGAAATTTAAAAAGTTTACTAACAAAAAAAAATTTAACGTAAATTTTTTTGGTTTTTCAATGAATTTTTTTTTCCAACTAATACTATTTGAAGGGGTAATTGGTAACGCTACTTTAAACCTTAGGGAAGGGATTGTAATTTCTAAAATGTGAGAGGTGTTAATGTAATTTACCCAGTGAGGGCAAAATTGATATTTAAAAAAATTAAATTACTAAGGGAGAATCTGTAATGAAACTTTAAACCTCAGGAATGGACATGTAATTTCTAAAAAGTGAAAGGGAGAACTGTAATAAACATAAATTTCAGGGGGTGTCAGTGTAATTTACCCTAAATAAATACATAGAAAAATGAATTTACAAAAAAATGTTCTTAATTAATAGGGTAAATTACACTGACACGCCCTGAGGTTTATATTTATTACAGTTTCCCCTCACCTTTTGGAAATTACATCTCCCCTCCTGAGTTTCATTACAGATTTTCTCCCTCAGCAATTTAATTTTTTTAAATACCAATTTTGCCCTCATTGGGTAAATTACATTAACACCCCTCACATTTTGGAAATGACAAACCCCTCCCTAAGGTTTAAAATAACATTACCAATTACCCCCTTGGTTAGTATTAGTTGGAAAAAAAATAAATTGAAAAAAAAAATATTTGAAAAAAAATAAATTGAAAAAAATTTTGTTAGTAAAATTTTAAAATTTCTCTTTAAAAACCAACATAAACTCATTTTTTGAATTTACGTTTTTTTTCTCAAATTTGTAAACTGAGACAACCATTTATAAACCAAAAAAATTATCAAATAAGTTTTTATAACAGTTTTTTAAATTTTTGTAAATATAAATTGAAAACTGAAAACTAAATGGTTACCAAACAGACTTCAGATGGTAAAAAAAATATCGTAAAATTAACAAATAATTAAATAAGTTATCAACGTAAAAAATGACTTATCAAAAAATTCTTAGTTTATGTATGATTTGATTTTTAGAATTTTTTTTTAAAAAATAAAAATTAATCTGGTTAAGAAATAAAAAATAAAAAATTATTATTATTTTTATATAATTTTTTATCTTTCGAGTGGTTAAAAATAATTTTTTACAAATTAAATTGAAACAGTCATACGTATGTATATAACATGCCCAAAAGTTAAAATAATAATTATTTTTTACCCTTAAATGATAATTTTTTTTATTTTTTATTTCTTAACCAAATTAATTTTTAATTTTTTAAAAAAATTCTAAAAATCAAATCATACATAACTTAAGAATTTTTTGATAAATCATTTCTTACGTTGTTAACTTATTTAATTATTTGTTATTTTTACGACATTTTTACCATCTGAGGCCTATTTGGTAACTATTTCGTTTTCAGTTTTCAATTTATATTTACAAAAATTTTAAAAAATGTCATAAAAACTTATTTGATAATTTTTTTGGTTTATAAATGGTTGTTTCAGTTTGTAAATTTGAGGAAAAAACATAAATTCGAAAAATGAGTTTACGTTAGTTTTTAAATAAAAATTTAAAAATTTTATTAACAAAAAAATTTTTCAATTAATTTTTTTTTCCAACTAATACTAACCGATGGGGCAATTGGTAATGCTACTTTAAACCTAAGAAAGGGAATAGTAATTTCTAAAATATGAGGAGTGTCAATGTAATTTATCCAATGAGGGCAAAATTGATATTTTAAAAAATTAAATTGCTGAGGGAAGAATCTGTAATGAAACTTTAAATCTTACGAAAGATGTAATTTTTAAAAGGTAAGGAAAAAAATTATAATAAAGATAAACTATCGGGGGGGTGTCAATATAATTTATCCTAATTAATATTATGATTGTAAGTGCATCGCTGCAAATGACCCCTCGGCCCTAGTGGCCAATGACTATGGAAGGTGACTATAAGCTTGGAGACTGATTCGTTGTCTAAAAAGTTAGACAATAAAATACCACACTTTTTTAAATACCCTACCAGAGGACACCACTGTCTATGCTGCCATAGACCTCTCCCTTCGTTTACCATAAAGCGATGCTCCATCATATACAGTTGTTTGCAGATTTTCAATTATAGGAAACCAAGCTACCATAGATTCTTTGAGGTATTTATATTTTTATTTATATTTTTATTATTGACACGGGAATTTATAAATATCATTAGAAGTATATCAAAATGATTATATTCAATTTTGTAGGAAAGTCTAACAAGACATATAATTTTATAAGTAGGACGCAATTTGATGAAGAAATATTTGACTAATTTAAATTTTATGTATATGAATAAAAATTTGATGGGCTGAGCTTATCTCTAATGTGAACAACAGATACTTTTTACATTAGTACTTTGGCAATCTCTAACGCTGTGTTTGGTTGGGAGATTTGGGAAGAGAAATGGAAAGGGAAATGGAAATGAAAGGAAAAGGAGAAAGAATTAATAGAATTCCAAATCCCAACTATGTTTGGTTGTGTTGATTATAAAATAGAATTGATGTCCTAAAAGGTATCCTATTTCTTTATTTATTTCTCACCCCCTTTCTTTTCCCATATATTTTTTATTATAACCAAACATAAATAGGATTACATTTCTCATTCCTTTTCCAAATCCCACCTCAAAAACTCCAACCAAACACAGCATAAATAAATAAATTTGATTAAAAAAAAAGTCAAAAGTAATTTATTTTATTTTTTTTAGCAAGTAGTAAAATGCATGCTTGGTTGGTTTGGTTAAAATAATAATAATAAAAAAAAATTGATAGATCAAATCTGAATATTTTGCTAAACATGTTGAGATACATAATACAATTGTAAAGTTGAAATTATTTTTTCTACACCTGAATCAAAGAGAAGCGATTTCCAAATTTGAGTGATTAATTTCATGAAAAGATTCAGCACTGATTTACCAAAAAAAAAAAAAAAAGTTGCAATAGATTTTTTAGTTTTAGGTTAAAAAAATATCACATTTAAATCATAATCATTTTATTTTTTTCTCATAAAAAAATAAAAAATAAAAATTAAGAAATTCATCCCAAACAAAACTTTATAATCCCAAACTAAAATAACTAAAAAATTAAAAGGGCGAATTACACTAATAGTTCCTATAGTTTGGGACTCGTGTCACTTTAGTCCTGACTTTTTAATTATGACACATTTGACCCTAAATCTTGAATCTTGTTTCAAATAAGAACAATTGATGATACCATTGCTTAATTTCAAGGGTAAAATCGTTAATTTGATAAAATATAAACTAATTTGACAAAATAAATATCAAAAAATACTTAAATTTTTAAAAATTATTTTTACACTCCAAAGATAAAATTATGTAAAATTGATAAATCTTTTAAACATTTATTTATTTTAGCAAATTAATTTTTATTATATGTTTAGATGATGATCATGTAATAGGTAGTTGTTAAATTTTTAATGTGTAATCGATACATTTAATATATGAAATATTTTTAGTTTTGGGTTTTTTAATTTAATAGATTGGTTTAATTATTATATCCAAATTGTCGCCATATTTAACTTTTGAAAAAATAAAAGCTAATTTAATGAAAACAAAAACAACCCCCCATTATATGATTATCATCCAAATACATAATAAAAATTAATTTGATAAACTAAATAAATAAATAAATGTCTAAAAGATTTATCAATTTTATATAATTTTATCTTTAGTGGGCAGAAATAATTTTTAAAAATTTAAAATATTTTTTTGACATTTATTTTTGTCAAATTAATTTATATTTTATCAAATTGACGATTTTACCCTTGAAAAATTCAATAAAATTTTTAATTGTCCTTATTTAAAATAAAATTTAAAATTCAGAATCAAATATATTATAATTAAAAAGTTAAAAACTAAAACAATACAAATCTCAAATTATAAAGACGGTTAGTATAATCCACCCAAATTAAAAAATTAACCTTCATCCCAACCCAAACCTTAAAAAATTAACCTTAAAAAATTAACCTTCATCCCGTTTCAAGACGAAGATTCATTTCCGGTGACCTTTGACGTACCTCGATATTCGAGTTCTGCAATGTCTAATAATTGGTCTTATTTATTACCCACAATCTTCTCAACTAATCTCAATCCACTAAACCATATAAAAGTTTTTTATTGTTCGATTTATAAAAAAAAAAATGTCTGGTAGTTCAAATTTTGTGGCTTAAATGGTCAAAACGACGTCGTTTTGGCCATTTTTATGTTGTTCTGTACTCAAAACGACGTCGTTTTGACCATTTGAGCCACTTTTGAGTCACAAAATTTAAATTACGTAGCATTATCGTTATGAAAAATACCAAGTATGACTTGGATTATAAAAATACCATATGACGAACGTAAATTAATTTTCATATCATCCTGACTTTTTTAAGTTGTAAATTCTATAATGTGTGTGTATCAGTTGCTCATAAATTTTTGAAAATTAAGATGGGTTCTTTCTATTGTGAATCCTTTTTGAGCCACATTGACTACTCATCATCCATCTTGATCTCAACAACTCTACCGAGGAGGTTGTGATTGTCAACATTTTAGTACTTGATTGAACAATGAATGGTTAATTTAATTAGCATTTTGTTTTGTTTTGTTTTTTTATTTTATTTTTTTTTAAAATTACAGAATATTTGTCAAATTGTTTTCAAAAAATTACTTTAAGAAATATTAAAAGGTTATTTTTGAAAATTGTTTTTCATATTAAAACGACGAGTCTTTTCAGAATTTTTATTATTTTGTTTGTAAAAATAAATAAAAACCGCAACACAATTTTGGTATAACAAAAAAAAAATCACATACTATGTGCTTACTACAATTTAAGGCTAAGGCCAAGTTTGGGAAGACTAAATAAGTGTACTTTTTGACTTTTTTTATATTATGTGTAGAAAAAGTAAAGAGGAGATGTTGATTGATGTGACCCAAAAAAGATAAAAAGATGAAATAAGTGCACTTTTTTAAGTTAACCAAACTTGACCTTTATTAAAAGTTTGAATTATAGGAATTTTGAGAAAAAATGAAAAGCGATTTCGGATTCCAACATTTGGACCAAATTAGAATAGAAAACTGCCCTATGAATTTTTTTTCCCAACAATGCAAGAATCACATTTCCAGCTAAATAGGAATCTTCTACCTACAAATATTAGTCATTTAACCGTAAAAAATAATAATTAAATTCACAACATCTAAATTTTTATTATGGGCCATGTTTGGTTTGTGTTTGTGAAACTATTTTTTGAAATTTCTCTGAAAAATAAAAATTAGTTTGATAAAAATAAATATTAAAAATATATTTTAAAATTTTTTAAAACTAATTATGCCTTCCAAAAAGATTAAACTATATGTGACGCCCTCAAAATATAACCATAGATATAACCCGTAAATCAGAGTATAATGTTCTTTCATCACATGACGTTTATAATACAAAAGAGTTTAACATGAATAAATATCCTCCGGGCTTACACCTTTCTAAGTCTTGACTTGGTTACAACAAAAATGGGACTAACCCTTACAATTAAAGCCTAAGCTATACAAAAAGTGAAACAAAAGAAGCTCTTGCTTCTGAAATATTCCTTCAATGCTATTGCCTTGGTGGAGGCATTCAATCATTACCTGAAAATATTTTTCCTAGATAGAGTAAATCACAGCCTAATAGGAATAATCTAATACAATATATGAAATTTAGCAAAGGTATAAATACAATATGCGTATACAATGTCTGTGATAAAGCGTCCACAAATTTACATATTCAAAAAATATCTTATTCAAATCTTAATTCATTTCCTTCAATTCATTCCCGATTCATTCAATCTTCTCAATTCATGAGTCAAGTACATTATCTTTCAACAACCAAGCTGAGACTACAACTCAATGGTTTTCAAGATCATATAAATATAAATACACACTTCAATCTGCCATTTTACAGATATTTTGTCCACGGGATCGGCACCCATATATAATTTCAAATTGCCATTTTATGGATATTTCATCCGCGAGATCAACACCCATGTATAATTTTGGGACTTTCACCCAAGACACACCGGCCAACTTAATTATAGTGAATTTCATCCCCTTTCTCCTCCTAAACAATCATATACATGCAATGTATATAAACACATAATCACACATGGAATACTTCTCATTTCTTCTCCCAAGTAATCATACACATACAATGTATATAACCATAGTCATATTCAATGACAACCAACAAAAGATTAGTTTCAATTCACCTAATCCACATGTAATTTCTATAACAATCAAAACTATCCTCCACCGATAGCCCAATACAAATATTTCTAAACTGACATACAATCTCAAGACAGATAATTTATTCAAAACTTTCAAAGGTATGAGATAATACATATCCAATTTCGCCTTTCATATCAACAACCCTCTAATTTTCCATTTTCAATGTCAATTTCTATTATTTATACAAAATAACAATTTAGTTCAATTAGGGCAAAACCCTCATCTTTTCCAAATATCAACCCGAATACCAAAATCCACCAATTTGACACCACATGACCTCATATTCAAACCTCCAAACTTATTTATTTCACATTCACCAACCTCTCCCTTTTTCATCCACACCTAAACATTAGGTTTGTTCAAATCACCCCCAAATCACATCATTGTCACACAGAGACAAATAACTAAACTAAATACCATATGAGAGTGCAGAAAAATTCCTACCTCAAAGAGAGAAGATGAGCCAAGCAAGGATGAAACTTAAAAAATGTCGAAATCCAACTTCAATCGAGTCAAATAGAAGATCTTGAGAAGTTCTATCTTTTTATCAAAGGGAGTAGGGTGAAGAAATCAATAGATCTAGGTCAAAATGTAGAGAGAATGTGAGTTTGAGAGAGAGAGAGGCTCTCAACTTTAGGGTTTATGATGAAAAGATATGAAAAAGTGATGTAAAAAGTCACTTTTGTGATCTGATATACGCACAGTCTGCTCGAATGGAAGAGTTAACGCTCGAGCGTCAAACACAAACTTTTGTTCCGCTCGAACACAAGAAGTGACTCGCTCGAGCATAGAATACGTACCTCTCGTATTATTTTATTTTTTGTGAGCAAATGACAGACCAATCGCTCGAGCTCAAGAAAGGACGCTCGAGCGCCCATCCGCTAGAGCATAGAAAACGATGCTTGAGCATGAAAGACACCCCTCCAGTACTTTTGCAGATGTGCAAAGTACTGAGAGTTTGCAACTCCCGCTCGAGAGTGAAAAAGGCTGCTCGAGCGAAGGACCAAAATTCTGGACAACAAGGTTTGGGAAAAACAAGCAATCAACCTGTTTCAAATGCAACCACAACAACCCAAAGATCAATTTCAAAGAGATACAAGGGAAGAAAGAGGTAAATAACAATATGAAGCATTAAATCCGAGTTAGAAATACCACAAGAGTCGGGTTAAAACCGAGATTGCTATACTATATAAAAATGACAAGTATTTTTAATTTTTTGATTTTTTCATGAAACTAATTTTTTATTTTGTTAAAAAAAAATTAACTTAAATTTATGAAAATCAAAACAAGCATGGCATTTCTCTATTGAGAATATACCAACATAGCTTGAGGCAGAATGAGTCGTTGAGGTTCAAAACTGATATACCTAAGCGGAGAGACAAGACCCTTTTCGGGGGCTATGGTAGTGTTTGTTTAGGCTTTTTTTAGTCAACTTATAACTTTTAGTTTTGAAAAAACTATTTTGGACTGTTTGGTTAAACTTATTTCAAACAGTTTCTGATTCTAACAATTTATTTTAACTCAAAATGATTCTAAGAAGCTACTCACTCATTGCTTCTAATTATCAACTTCTGCTGTAGACATATTAATTTACGATTATACTCTTATATTTTTTTTATTTTTTATTTTTTAAAAATAGAAAAATACCCAAATGGACTATAGATTATTATTATTATTATTATTATTTATGAGAAATGTAGACAAGTAATGAATAACCAAAAAATTAAAGTTAATTGAAAAAGTTATTTCATAACTTATTTAACAAACACTACTCAACAACTTAAATCTATAATCTAACAGCTACACCAAACAGATTAATAGCTTCTGATTAAAGTCATAATCTATAATCTGTTAATCTATAATTTATAATTTGTTTTAACAGTTACACCAAACGAGGCCTATATATAGGCCCATGACTATTTTATGAAATGTCATGGTTTAAACTTAAAAGGGACGAATTAAGAGAAGATTATGAACAGATATAGTCTCTTTGTTTTTGTGAAAAATATAATTTGTCATAACATTTTAATAATATATATAAAATAACTCTCAGTATAAAAAATACATATCTCATTCTGCTCCTATCTTTTATTATTTTCTTTTCTTTTTTATTTTGGATTAGAAATTGTTTATGGTATTTGATTTTTTTTTTTTTGATGTGTATATATAATTTATATATCATATTGTATATACTGTTAGAAATGGTTTTGAAAAATATGATTTTTCCTCAATTTTGGTCTATTTTTTAGGTAGGAACCATGCGCCAAATTTGGCGGGTCAAAGTGGTAACGCGTTCTATACCGGGTTTTGATTCCCGTGGTATATTTGGTTGTTCAAAACTATTATCAGGTGAATAAAAAATTGAAGCCAAAGTGAGCTCTATGGAAATGGAGTTTTTGGTGAAAATTCCTTAAGGTTTGAATAAAGGCTTGTTCCACATTGATTTGATGGGAATAATTTTATGAGTTTATAAAGCTTGAGTTTGTAACTTGGGGAGGACCCCAAGGGGCAATCCAAGTTTGTAGAAATGAGAGGTTATGGGCAAATTGGGCTAGACCTATTAGACCCAAAAATAAACACGCACGCCGGCCAGCCGTTCGGTCGGGCAGGCTGGGCCATGGCCTGGGTATGAGGTTGAATAGGGCTTGTCCAGCTCAATACTTATCTTTTTTGGCAAAAAACATTTGAATTTTATTTTATTTTTTGGTTTAAAATAAAATTTGTCCAAAGTTTTAATTTCAAATTTTGGTGGGAAAAAATTCAAATTTGTTTTTCACTTCTTCCGAATTTCTGTACAAATTCAAATATGTTCAATACAGTTTTTTATCTGTTCAAAATTTAAACCCAACAAATTTGTATCTATTCATTCAAACCGAACAGGTATGCTACCTGTTTAATTCAAACTAAAAAGGTACCACTGCATCTATAAATAGGCAGTCCCTCGCTTGGTTTTTTTCACTCTAATTTTCATCATAAATTCTATCTGCTCTCTCTGTATTTTGCTGCATCATTTTCCTTGGGAGAAAGAATGTAAACACTTAGTGTGTTTGTTGTGTGAATAGTGTGTAGTGCTGCTACTATTCACTATTGATCATTTTATCCTGAGAGGTAGATGTCCACAATCTAAAAGCACCGTGAAAAGAACGAATCTGTCTTAAGGACACAGTGTTAAACATTGGACTTGATCAAAAACTTTGTTCTAGAAATTATTGAAGTAAGTTGTTTATTTATTTTCTGTTTTTATTTATTTATATTAGATTTTGATTTTGTTTTTTGTAAACAAAATAAAATTTTGTTTTTATTTATTTTTATTTACCGGTTTGATTTTTGTAATCAAATTATCTCTCTCATTTCCTTTATTTCTTCTGTGTTTCGTTTGTTGTTAAGTATACAAATAGAATTTACTTTTTAAATACAATGAAAATTGTCCAACAATCTTAAGACAGATTAATTCTTTGGTGTTTTCATTGTATTTTTCTGTGCTTTCACAAAGTGATATTCTGGTTGGAAAATACAAATAGTAGTAATATACTGTTTGACAAATAGTAGTAATATATTATTTATTTTCTTTGACAACTAGTAGTAATATACTAGTGTCATTAACAATTGCAGAATATTAATTTGTGTTACAGAAAATTATTGTGGTATTTTATTTTTCTAGTTTTAGTAACAAGAAAGGTAAAATTATTTTGTATTATAATTTATTTTCTAGTTTTAGTAACTAGGAACTTAATTTGGTTTTGGTTTTTTCTAATTTTTTGTAATCAGATATTATAGCTGCTGAAAGTAGTACTCCAAATCCGATCATTACAACGACTCTGGTCCCTATCTAGAACCATATTCAAGTTCCATTAAATCATGGAAAAAAATCAAAAAAAATTAATAGCACTGAGTTTAAGAGATGGCAGCAGAAAATACTGTTCTATCCTACAACTCTAAATTTTTCCCGATTTCTTCGTGAAGAAGCTCCAGTACATAGAGAGGATGAAAGTGATCGGCAAGTTGTTGCCATTATAGATGCTTTGAAACATTCTGATTTTCTATGTAGAAATTACATCCCCAATGGCCTTGACAACATGCTATATAATGTTTACATCCCTCTAAAAATAGCAAAAGAATTATGGGATTCTTTGGAGAAAAAAATACAAGACAGAGGATGCCAGCACAAAGAAATTTGTTATCGGTAAATTTCTGGACTTCGTTATGGTAGACTCCCAAATAATAATTTCTCAAGTTCAAAATTTTCAATTAATTTTGCATGATATTCATTCTGAAGGTATGTCTCTTAGCGAGTCTTTCCAAATCGCTATTTTAGTGGAAAAGTTACCACCGGCTTGAAAAGATTTCAAAAATTATTTAAAACATAAACGCAAGGAGATGACCATGGATGAATTGATTGTAAGACTAAAAATTGAGGAAAATAACCGAACGGCTGAAAAGATGAATGGTAAAAATCCCATCGAGTCCAAGGCTAATGTGGTTGAACAAGTGCACAAACCACATAACAAAAAGAGAAAGTTTACTGGAGATGGTCCTAAACAAAGTGACAACAATGGCAATAAGAAATTCAAAGGAAAATGATATAATTGTGGCAAAACTGGACATCGAGCTTTTGATTGCCGCCGCCCTAAGAAGGATTGCAGAAGTACAAGCAAGAAGACTACCAATCAAGCCAATGTGACAAAACTTGATTACATCTCCGACGGGTAAATGACATCAATCTCTCTGCTGTGGTGTCTGAGGCTAATTTGGTTGGAAATCCCAAGGAATGGTGGGTTGACACTTGGGCAACTTGTCATATTTGTGCAGATGAGAAGATGTTCACTACTTACAATAAGGTTGCAAATAGTGAACAACTTTTCATGAAAAATTCTTCTATTTCTACTGTGGTTGGACAAGGAAATGTGATCTTAAAGATGACATCAGGGAAAGAATTTACCCTCAACAACGTACTGCATGTATTAGACATCCGGAAGAATTTAGTTTCTAGTTCTTTGTTAAGTAAAAATGATTTTAGGCTTGTATTTGAGTCTGATAAATTTGTATTAACAAATAGTGGTATGTATGTTGGTAAGAGATACATGAGTGATGATCTCTTCAAGTTAAATGTAATGACGGTTGTACAAAAACTTGCTATTGATAAGAATAACACATCTTTTGCTTATATTCTTGAGTCAAATTTATGGCATGGTAGATTAGGACATGTAAATTTTGATACTTTGCGTAGATTAATTGGTTTGGATTATATACAAAGTTTGAAATTGATTCTAATCACAAATGTGAAATTTGTGTAAAAGCGAAACTAACTAAAGCTCCATTTAAATCGGTTGAAAGAAAAACCGAACCTCTAAAATTAATTCATACAGATGTATATGATCTTAAATTTGTTCAAACTATAGGAGGCAAAAAATATTTCATAATATTTATCAATGATTGCACAAGATATTGTTATGTATACTTACTTAGAAGTAAAGATGAAACTTTAGAAATGTTTAAACTCTACAAAACTGAAGTTGAAATTCAACTTGGTAAAACCATTAAAATGGTTAGAAGTGATAGGGGTGGTGAATATGATACACCATTAAATGAATTTTGTGCACAACATGGCATTATTCACCAAACTATAGCACCCTATTCTCCACAAGAAAACAGAATTACTGAAAGGAAGAATAGAACCCTTAAAGCAATGATGAATGTCATGTTACTAAGTTTAGGCTTACCGCAGAACTTGTGGGGGGAAGCAATTTTGTCTGCTAATTATATTCTTAACAGAATACCCCACAAGAAAACCAATAGCACTCTTTATGAATTATGGAAAGGTCGACCACCTTTCTACAAATACTTAAAAGTATGGGGGTATTTGGCAATAGTTGAAGTTCCTGTTCCAAATAAAACTAAGATATGACCAAAAATAGTGGATTGTGTGTTCATTGGTTATGGTCAGAATAGTAGTGCATATCTATTTCTGACTTATAAATCAGAAATACCTGATATAAATGTGAACAATATTATAGAGTCAAGGAATGCTGTGTTTTTTGAACATGTCTTTCCTTACAAGAAATGATAGGAATTAAGTTCACAGAAAAGAACTTATGATTGTAAACAAAATTAAGAGACTAATGACAATCAAACACAAGAGACTAGTAATGGTCTTGACCAACAGAATTTAACTGATAATGAACCAAGAAGAAGTAAGAGAGCAAGAACATCAAAATCCTTTAGTCCAGATTTTCTGACATACTTGTTAGAAAATAAACCTCAAAGCTTTAAGGAAACAATGACAGGTCCTGAAGCACCTTTGTGGAAAGAGGCTGTTAATAATGAAATTGAATCCATTATGCAAAATTATACTTGGGAATTGGTGGATCTTTCACCCGGTTCTAAACTTCTTGGATATAAATGGATATTCAAGAGAAAAATGAAAGCAGATGGTTCAATTGACAAGTATAAAACAAGACTTGTAGTAAAAGGTTACAGACAAAAGGAAGATCTGAACTATTTTGACACATATTCCCTTGTGCCAAGAATAACATTCATCCGCATGCTTATTGCTATAGCAATGTTGTACAATTTGGAAATACATCAAATAGATGTTAAGACAGTTTTTTTAAACGGTAATCTAAATGAGGAAATCTATATGGAGCAACCCGAAGAAGTTGTAGTGCCAGGGCAAGAAAAGAAAATTTGTCGGCTTGTAAAATCTCTTTATGGATTAAAACAATCTCCTAAGCAATGGCATGAAAAATTTGATCATGCTATGCTTACTAACGAGTTTAAGATAAACGAATGTGACAAGTGTGTCTATGTTAAAAACACTAACAAAGGTTATGTCATCGTTTGTTTTTATGTGGATGACATGTTTATCATTGG
The DNA here is from genome assembly GCF_055761805.1 of Camellia sinensis. NCBI lineage: Eukaryota > Viridiplantae > Streptophyta > Magnoliopsida > Ericales > Theaceae > Camellia > Camellia sinensis. The sequence goes on along the minus strand of NC_138961.1, from coordinate 240,332,109 downwards.
AAGCAGTCAAAACACAATCAAATCAACTAAGCAAATGTTGAACAAAAGATTTGATATGAAAAATATAGAAGTCACAGATATAATATTAGGAATGAAAATTACTAAAATATCTAATGGATATGTATTATCTCAATCTCATTATATTGAGAAAATTCTTGGTAAATATATCAAGGATGATATGAATGTAACTGGAACACCTATAGACATCAGTTTTTATTTATCAAAAAATAAAGGTGATGAGGTGTCTCAATTAAAATACTCCCAAATCATTGGAAGTCTAATGTACCTAATGAATTGTACTCGTCCTGATATAGCTTATGCTCTTAGTAAATTGAGTAGGTATACTAGTAATCCTGAAGAAGACCATTAGAAAGCGATCCTTCGGGTTCTTAGGTATCTAAGATTTACCCATGATCATGGTTTGAACTTTACTCGATGTCCTGCAGTACTAGAAGGTTATTGTGATGTCAATCGGATATCGGATACTAAAGATTCAAAATCTACTAGTGGATATGTCTTTACTCTAGAAGGCACTGTTGTTTCTTGGAAATCCACGAAACAAACATGCGTCGTACGATCTACAATGGAATTTGAGTTCATTACTTTAGACAAAGTAGGAGAAGAAGCAGAATGGTTTTGCCACTTCTTAGAAGACATTCCAATGTGGCTTAAACTCGTGCCAGCTATTTGCATTCATTGTGATAGTCAATCTGTAATAGGCAGGACACAGAGTCATATGTACAATGTTAAGTCAAGACATATTCGTCGTTGACATAATACCGTAAGGCAATTGCTCTCAAATGGAATAATCTCAATAGATTATATAAAATCTAAAGAGAATATTACGGATCCGTTAACAAAAAGTTTGACAAAAGAGCAAGTGTATAGTTCATCGAAGGGGATGGGATTAAAGCCTATTACATTAGAGTCATCATAATGGTAACCCTACTTATATGACTGAGGATCCCAAGAACTAAGTTCAAAAGGACAACTAAGTTATGTGTGGCTCGCCAAAAATCACCAAAGGATTAAAATTCCCTACCCATTTCTTATGGTGAGAGTGATATCTGTAACATATGCTATATGCAGGGGTCTAAAGATAAGTTTTGCTTTTAATGATTACTTATATCTTGATTTAGGAATAAAAATCAAGACGAGTATAAGGGGACACTAACAATAAGAACCATCTATATGAGTGTCGAATTGGGGCCGGTTCTATGAGAATAGAGATGCTAAATTCTCTAGAAAGCTCTCATGAACAACCAGGAGCGTTCAAAACCAAAATAAACATAACTGTGAAAACCACGATGTGTTAGAAGATATTTTATGTGAAATCTATTGTCTTGGTTTACACAAACAACTGAACAATTCAAGGCATTGCGTCCAAGGTTTTAAAAAACGGCCGCAACCGTTACGTAACACCGTTACGTAACGGTTTTGGCAGTTACCGCCACCCGTTACAGCCGCTTTTACAGTGTGATTGAGATTCACAGGTGTGTTGGCTGTAGTGGCTGTCGTAGCGGTCGTAACGATGTCGTGACAGCCGTAACGGCACGTTATGCACCGTTACGTAATGGTTCCAAACTGTTTCTTTCGAAAAAACATACAAAAAAAAGCTGAAAATATGGGAAGAGGGATAGAGAGAAGAGGAAAGATAAAGAGAGAAAATGGAGGAGTAAGAGATAGAGAGAGAAAAGTGAAGATGAAGAACATGTTATTGATTTGTTGAAGATGTAAGACCTATGCTATTCTATTCAGCTGCTATCATTCAACCATTTTATTTATGTGTGTCTATCTATATATTGTTTGAAAATAATAATAATAATAAGTGTGGTCATTATCTATTTGACTTTGTTAAAATATGTATATATATATATATATTTAGGCTCTTATTTATTCTCTTACTTTTGTCATTGTTTATCTTATATATAATAGTTAGTGATTGATTTTTTGTATAATATAAAGTCATTAATTATTAAAATAAAATGTAAAAAACTCAGTTTATAGTGATTTAAAAATATGAAATATATTGGATCATACTTAAAAATTTATAAAAATTGATCAATATTTATTTTTAACCCAATAAATATGATCATGGAAAAAAAAATATGCGTATTGGTAAGTTTTTTTCAAATTGTGAGAAAAATAAAAAAATTCACGGTTCCGGTTACCGCAATCGTTACACTACGGCCTTTACACCCCGCAACCGCAACCGCGTCACCGCCACCGTTACGGCGACCGCAACCGCTTTTCAGAATTGCGTCCATTGGTTAGCTAGTAAGTCCGATAGGTTAACTAGTAAGTCCGATAGGTTATCACTAAAGAAGGTTCAAGGCCAAAAGCTACCTATCCTGATGCAAGATATTTTCGATTTATACTCTTTCGACAAATTCTGCATATTGTTGCATTTCCATTGTCATCAAATTTCATTCATGTAGGGGATTGTTAGAAATGGTTTTGAAAAATATGATTTTTTTCTCAACTTTGGTCTATTTTTTAGGTGGGACCCATGCGCCCAATTTGGCAGGTCAAAGTGGTAACGCGTTCTATACCGCGTTGTTATTCACGTAGTATATCTGGTTACTCAAAACATTATCAGGTGAATGGGAAATTGAAGCCAAAATGAGCTCCATGGAAATGGAGTTTTTGGTGGGAATTCCTTAAGGTTTGAATAAGGGCTTGTCCCACATTGGTTTGGTGGGAAGAATTTTATGAGTTTATAAAACTTGATTTTGTAACTTGGGAAGGGCCCCAAGGGGCATCCCAAGTTTGTAGAATTGAGAGGTTATGGGCTAGACCCATTGGACCCAAAAATAAACACACACGCGCACGTCGTCGCCGTCTGTCCGGTCGGTCAGGCGGGCTGGGCTTGGGCGCGGGTGCGTGGTGTGAAGTTGGGTTCGGCTTGTCCGACTCAATACTTATCCTTTTTTGCCAAAAACATTTGAATTTTATTTTATTTTTTGATAAAATAAAATTAGTCCAAAGTTTTAATTTCAAATTTTGGTGGGAAAAAATTCAAATTTGTTTTTCACTTCTTCCAAATTTTTGTACAGATTCAAATCTGTTCAATACAGTTTTTTATCTGTTCAAAATTTAAACCCAACAGATTTGTATTTGTTCATTCAAACCGAACAGGTATGCTACTTGTTTAATTCAAACTGAAAAGGTACCATTGTATCTATAAATAGGCAATCCCTCACTTGGTTTTTTCACTCCACTTTTTATCCCAAATTCTACCTGCTCTCTCTGCATTTTGCTGCATCATTTTCCTTGTGAGAAATAGTGTAAACACTTAGTATGTTCGTTGTGTAAATAATGTGTAGTGCTGCTACTATTCACTGTTGATCATTTTATCCTGGAAGATAGACGTCCACAATCTGAAAGCACCGTGGAGAGAACGAATTTGTCTTAAGGACACAGTGTTAAACACTGTACTTGATCAAAAACTTTGTTCGAGAAATTAATAAAGTAAGTTGTTTATTTATTTTCTATTTTTATTTGTTTATATCATATTTTGATTTTGTTTTTTGTAAACAAAATAAAAATCTATTTTTTATTTATTTATTTATTTATTTTTATTTATCAGTTTGATTTTTGTAATCAAACTATCTCTCTCCTTTCCTTTATTTCTTCTATATTACGTTTGTTATTAAGTACACAAACTAAATTTATTTTTTAAATGCAATGAAAATTGTCAAACATATACAAGTGCACTTATATATAGTGAAATTTTTTTATTTGTCTTTTGACCTCTCCATTGATGAAATTCTAGTTCTATCCCCGAAATCAATGATTAAATATTTCACTTCTCATCTTTTTAAAGACTATTCTTAAGATGTTAGTCCAATAATTATGTGATACATGTAGAATTTTAAGATTATATGTATACAAAATTAGTCGGAATGGACAGGGGTAAACAAAAAAATCTTAAGAGTAAAATTTATTTTTTTGTGAAGTTTCACAAAAAAATGTTTTGTTTCTGGCATAGCATGCATGAAGGCAAAGGAGGTATATATATATATATATATATATGTGAGCTCATTTTCTTTTGTAAGCTGATGAAATTAGTTTTACTTCAAGACTAGATAAGAACTTCCCTAACACATTTAATTTTTATTTATTTATAGATGATTCACTGTTTCTGCTAATTAAATTTGGTGGAAAAAAGCTAAGTGACGTGAGTAGTTCTTGACTTCTTAATCTGAATGTATTTGAGCTACCAATTATTAATATATGATGATGTTGCATAAGATTTGAACATAAAAAATTTATTTTCAAGACTAGATTAAATAAATTGAACCAAAGTGTGTACAAGTCAAATTATTTGTGCCTTACAAGGATTGATTATTTCTGTAGTTGTTTGTTTCTTTTCTATTTTGACTCTTTCTTAAGTAATTGTTAGTGTTTGGTTTGCAGATTTGTATTGTTAGACTTTTTTAAATGGTTGATTATTCAGTTTGATGTGATTGTATTGATATTTGTAAAATATTATATTCCCATACTGATTGATAACAATAAACTTCAAAAAAAAAAAAAAAAAAATCTCTATATTATGCTAATAAAATCATTTTGCTACAACATTATGGCCATCAAATAAGTTATTTCAATTTGCCTCCCAAAAAGAATTTTGGTGATCAAATGGTTTAAGCGACCAACATCGATTCATTGCCATTTTGTCACCGAACAATCATCAGTGTTGATTTTCAACGATCAAACACAATAATCGTCCTCAAACATTGAAACCTTTAGCATTAGTTTTGGATCATTGATAATAATCAAATTTATAATCGAGCCATTCCTTCAAAGTAAGAATGCAAAAAGAATTTGTGTTTCCAGTTTCTAAATAAAATAAAATAAAATAAAAAAACAAGAACAGACTTTGAAGACCCCTAAGCAAATCAAAACCAACCAAAGTAAAGTACTTTGGTGCCATAAATATTAAGTTGTTTGGAGGATCATTTTTTAGTTTGTGTCTATTTAATTAGGGTGGTCAATGGATGATAAATACAGTAGCAGCCCTCACAATTCACACCTTTTTTTATTAAAATCAATTTAATTTCATTGTCCCCAGACTTTTGTAATGACAAGATTAAACCTTTTTTTTCCTGCTTAGTTGTGTGGTTAACCCTATGAAATATAATTATTCAATTTTTTATTGCTCTTTGGAGACTTTGAGGCCAAGTTGTGATTATTCTATTCAACTAGGTCAATGGTTTAGATTAGGCATTGAATTGGGTAATTTAATCTGAGATTTGAGTTGTATTTGCACTATAGAATTAATTACTTAATTTTATGAAAATTTAAAAAATTGCTCATTTTGCCGCAACTTAAGACCAAGTTTTTTTTATTTTTTATTTTTTAGCTTAACAGCCTGCATTTATAGATATATCTTTTTATTTAATTTTTCCTAAACAAAAAGACCAACTTAAAGTTGATTTGCAAAAATTGTTTGTTTGTCATCCGTTAAAAAGATCTAATGTGAGATCAATTTTTTTACTTATAAAAAAAAATTATCAACTTCCTAACTAATTTTTTTAACTTCTAAAAAAGCCCCCCCGCCAAAAAAAAAAAAATTACTAAAAAAACTCTAATGCTGTGTTTGGTTGGAGATTTGGAGAAGGATTTGGAAATGGAAAGAGAAAAGGTGTGTGAAACTAGATGAAATGTAGGTACATTTTATTCACATTTTACCTAACTTTTCTCTTTCCCTTTCCAAATCCCTCCTCAAATCTTCTAATCAAACACAGCGTAAATGAGTGTATCATAACTATTTTAGTACGAATCATATCTAAGTCTTTCAAAGTAAGTAAAGGAAGAAGACTAGTTTAGAGATAATTGACTTAACCATGTTAATTTATGGAACCAGCCATCTGATAGCTGAAATGGATGTTTTGTAATGTATTACTTTAAGAAGATTATTTTAAGTTGCAACTATCACATATAAGCAACCATGATGGAGACATAAATGGTCAACTTAATATTCCATTTTCTTAACAAAATTTAGTAACAAATCAAGTGCTATCTGTTGCCCTGACTTATAATATTAAGACCTTAAAACATGATTTTTTAATATGAAAATAATTTTCATAAACAAGTGATAGTGTTTAACCATAAATGTTAAAGATCCTAAAAATTTTATCAAAAATTCTATATGAGTCCCACACCCATGTGTTTATTGTGTAAAAATTTTAATAATTTTGTTAAAATTCCTGTCATTACTCATGTTTAACAAGGTGTTAAGATACAAAACTTTAATACAATCTAGTTATTTTTTCATTTTTAAATATATAAAAAATGATATTCCATCTCTATGATGGCTTAGCGGTGTTTGGAAAGCCAAAAGTTAGCTTTTTTTGAAATTACAAAAAATAAAATAGGTTAAAATAGTCAATAAAACAAAATGTCACATTAAATCCATAATTGTTTTATTTTTCTCTCACAAACATGACATCCAATTACAAAAAAATCCAACTCTCTTTCCAAACACAATTATTTTATCCTACTAAAATAGCCAAAAACTAAAATAGTTAATTAAAATAGCTAACTTTCCAAACGAGGCCATAAATGGGCGAAAATTTGGGAACCCAACACCACAATTCATTATCTATACTATATATAGGGGTATTTTGGAAAGATGGTTAAAAATTAACTTTTGATTTTTTTTAAACTTTTTTAATGTTTCATGTGAGAGGTGATGTGACTCAAAATAGGTTAAAATTTGATTTTTAACTTTTTTAATATGTTGACAAAACACCCCATAAATCAAATGTCCTTCCAACATATTTAAAATACAAAATTACATAGATGAGGTTAAAACCCAAAGACTTTGAGCCTACTGCAACACAAGTATACTTTTAAATCTAAATCAAAATTGATATATTTCAATTTTAATAATACATCCATCGGCATCAGGTGGACAAACACCACTAATGTTTTGATAAATCTTACAGATAAATCAATTATGTTTTGAGTATTTTGAAAATTCAGTTAAAAGTCAGTTTTTTAATTTTTTGACTTTTTGAATTTTTAGATTTTTGGATTACATTAATTTTTTTACTTTTTTATATAATTTAAAAAAAATTAAAAAATTAATTTTTAACATACTTTTCAAAAGCCAAATAAGAACGTACTTTTTTTTTCAACTGGACAAATGATAGCTTACAGGGTAACCCAATAATTGCGTCTTTGGCAGGCTCGGATCCATCAAATCAAGCATATTCTCCCCTTAATGGGCTGCTAGAAATTCCTGGATTTGGGCTTCTGTCTAGAGCATCTTTGGGCTTCGGTATAGGATATGTTTGGTTCTGGGTTTTGATTTTGTATAATCGTGTTTGGTTCACGTGTAAAAACTTTAGTCAATCCAAAAATCACTCTATAATTTATTTATGAATATATTTGTATAATAAAAGTTAAATTAATAAAATATAAAATTTATGAATAAAATGAATTATTCATAATTAATAATTTATTTTTTAAAAAAAAATGAATTATTAATTATTTTTTGAGTAAAGTATAAGGGTTTATAATGTTGTTAATAATTTTCACTTATAATTTATTTTATTGACGACGTCGTTTCGTGGTTTAAGACCAACGGGGAAGTGGTGATTTGGTAAATCGACCGGGCTCCTCCATCCAACGAAGGCGGCGCGAGAATCCGGTTGAGAATTAATCTGTATTGTATGATTTTTGTTCGTCTGGGAATAATTTTATCGGCCATCTCTTTGAATCGATCGTGGTTTCGATAAGGGTTTCAAGATTCAATCGCCGAGAATTCGAAAGATGGTGGATCCATCACCGTCGATCGACCAGAGCTCCTCTGCCACAACCATTACGGATCTCAATATCGATTCTCTGGTCCACTGTGCTACCTACCTCAACCTCCGAGACGTCTCTAGCGTGGCCATGTCCTGCAAATACCTCAGAAGAGCCGCCTATTCTGATTCAATCTGGAAACGCTTTTCCAGGTCCCCCTCTCTCCCTCTATGTTTCTGTGTTTCAAAGATGAAGAGAATTTGCAATTGTTTACTGAAAGACGATTTTCATAAATGTATTGGACTACCTAGTTCATGATAATGAAAAGCATTGCAGTTTCAAGGACTCATAACAATCAAATTAAACCATTTGAAAAACTTACCAGAGATCTATATCAATATTTCGATCAGACACTTTAAGAAAATATAATGACTGATGCTTAAATGGGAACAAGGAACAAAATGTCTTTTTGTTTCCATCACCAGTGCCTAATGCTGTGTTTGGCTTGTGGATTTGGAAAAAGATTTAGAACGAGAAAGAAAATAGTACGCGTAATATGAATGAAATATACTACATTTTACCTAATTCACATATTTTTCTTTTCATTTTCTAAATCCCTTCTCAAATTCCCAAACAAGAAAAGCTCAAAACACAACGATATAATAAATTGTGTTATCATGAATTGGAACTCCTTATTTTATTGTATTAACCAAAAAAAAAAAAAAAGTAGGGATTTTTGGTGAAAAGCCCCCTTTTTTGTGTGAAGCCCACGTAATAAAATATTGGTTCCAAAAGTCTCTCAAATAAAAAAATATGGTGAAAAAACTGAAATATCCTTCCATAAATATCAAACTATGGAACTGTTTGTCACCCTCACTCTGTTTCATCACTTGAACTTTGTTGTTTTGAAAACAAATAACAGAAGTACACAATAATAGAGTAAAATTTTACTGTCATTGTATCCAAAAAAAAAAAAGAACAAAATAGACACCAGAGTAAAATTTTACTCTCATTATATCAAACAAAAACAGAGCACATACCAGAGTAAAATTTTACTTTCATTCTGTCAAACAAAAACAGGATTTCGTCAAACAAAATCAGATCATACGCAATAAAAAAAAAAAAAACACACTAATCAACAAATTAACATACCTGATTGAACTCAAACAATAATCAAACACGTGATTGAAACAAAACCTCTAAAACTCCATCAACACTCACGAATCTCAATGAAACTCTCTAAATCTGATATAGATTTGTACATATTTGAAACGCAATCTCTCGTTTAATTGAGAGTGTTGATCATTGATAGCGAGATCATGTATTGTTGACCAAGGACGAGATCTTTAGATTTTGAGATTGTCTTCATGGATTTCACAGATCCTCCTCACTGATTCAAATATATAAAATCCGTGTATACATGAGCTCAGATTTTCAAATATGTGATATATATATATATATATAGAAGGGCAATATGGTAAAAAAAAATACAAATTATAGAATGTCCTTATTGTGCCACGCGTCTCCTACTCAGAGGCTTTTTGAAGGAAAATTCATTGAGTTGTCCTTTATCCTGAAAAAAGGTCCAAAAAAGGGGGTTTCACCAAAATTTTCAAAAAAATTTTAGTAATAATTTATTTGACTATACTTAACAATTCTTTGCTCATTGCACCATTTACCTTTTGACTTTACAGTTGTTCCTTCGTATGAATGAGTAAATGAGTCTATGAACCTAGTATGCTTATTTAATTAGATACGTTTTAGTTTGTGTTTCTAAAAAAATTCATGTATATTCAAATTATTTTTCTCTCTTTCAAAATGTTTCTGAAATTGTTTCTGTGCTAGCCGAAACAACATATGGGGGAAAAAATTGATCCTTGATTAGAACTTAAGTAACCTCATAAAAAATCAAATGCTTGCTGTTTGTTGTGTTATGAAATTTTCAGGGAGCAGTGGCCAGAACAAATATCTTCTAGCTTTTCACAAACATCAAGCATGAGGGAAGCTTACTTGGCTAGGCATACTGCTTTGCATAAGTTTAAGTTTTCTGATCCCTTAGTTGCTGACTTCTATACAGAACCAAAACCTTACAACCATTTATTCTTGAACACAAATGAAATCATTTTCTCACAGGTATGAAATTTGCTTTCCTTCATGATTTTTTTATTTTTTATTTTTTATTTTTTAAGTGCAATTTAGAAGTTTAGTAAGTTGGTTGCAGCACAGGACATTGATTCAATGCTTTAAGATTTTTCTAATAAGCATCTATTATTTAAGTTGCTCTATACTTTCCTAAATCATCATTGATCTATAGGTTTTTAGTTTGCTGCAGAGGCATGTAAGTGGCTTGTCTTTGTCATTCTCTGTATTGTGTTTTGTAATCTGAATTTAAACAATAAGTTATACATTTATCTCACTCCCTTTTATAATGCGTTCTCAAAATTTTCCTAAATATCCTCCATTTTCCATGGTTCTTTCCAGCTTCTGGACTATTGATATGAAGTGCTTTTGAATAGTAGTTTCTTGCTGCAAGCCAAGTCATTTATTGTCCTGTTGTTTATTGTATGGCTTTAATATGTGCTACTCGATTTCTGAGCAGAGTTCACTGGTACATATGATGAGGATTGATAGCTTTTTGAGCGGAAAAGATTTCCTTGTAACACTGAGTGATCATCATGCTAGAATTACTTGTGTGAGGTGAGAAGTTGGATCATATTCTCTTGTTTCATTATAGATTTGTTTATATTTTGCATGTCGTTTACGTGTATTATGCAAATGTTGAGATGGTATGCCATGAGTTCTTCTAATCCCTGTATTCTTTTAATGGTTGATATTTTAACTCTCAAACTTCTTCAGTTGTAAGCATTTTGCTTAATTCTGACAGTTGCATGTGTTTTTTATTTTATTTTTTATGTGACTGTGTTAGAACTAAGCAAAATGTGTGCAATTCGATAACTTTGCCGGTTTCTTTTTCCTTTTCTTGGGCTACATCTATATTCTGTGTGCCTTCGGCCACTGTTTACTCAATAAATGATTCTTTTTTTATTAGCACACATACCTGATATACATCTTTTTTTGTCTCAAATCCCTTCATAGCATGCTGATTTGTTCTCACATGCCTAATATACATATATTTTCACATAGTGGGCATGAACAAGTGTTCTTTACTATTTAGTACGTGATGTGATCTTCATATCACATGTTCAATCTTTTGTGGGTGAAATGCATGTGTGTTACAGAGAAACCTAAAATTGGAAAGAAAATAAGCTTTCTTTGGCATAATTTGCATTTTTATTTGCCAATGTGATGCATTATTTTGTGACAATGGGAAGTCAAAAGATACAGAATCCTTCTTCCTGTTAATACGTTGGCTTTGCTTGGTATTAGTTTAATTCATTGTTTTGTGACAATTGGCTATGATGATACCATATGCAGATTGTTTCCCCTCTATGAAACATCTTTATTTCGAAGTGAGACTCAAAGAAATGAAAATGTTTTGGTAACATCAAGCTGTGACCATTCTATTCGTCTATGGTGGAAGGTATTGTGAAAAGTAATGTTTGGTTAAGCTTTTTAGGCATACTTTGTTCTTGGATTTCTTGTTGATTGAATTTGGAAGTATCCACATATGTGATGCATTGCCTTAAATCAACTGGATGGAATCAACAGATATGTTCAGTAGTACATTCATGCATAAACCTATATATGTTTTGGTGTAGTGGTACCATTACGTTTGTTGGTTTTGTTGTTTTTACTATTCCGAGTTTTGGTTCCAGTATAGAATATATAACTAATTTTTTGGTCATCACTTTACATCATTGCCATGTTTTGATTCTAGGGAAATTGCCAAAGGTGTTTCAGAGGTCATAATGGCCCTGTTTCCACCCTTTCAGATAAACTGTTGGGTGATGGTAGTGGAAAAATATTTGCCAGTGGAGGTGTAGATGCAACTGTTCGCCTTTGGTCTCTCAGCTCTAGTGGAAAGCGTGGCCAGCATGCTTTGAAGGCTACACTATATGGGCACGAGAAACCTGTAGTACTTATGTCAGTTGCTGGGTATGTATATGTTGCTCAATATAAGTTTATGCAGCTCTTATTATTCTAACAGTTTTAATTGTGAAAGATGGTTGTCAGATTTACTTATTCTATTTTAGCTGTTGATAGATAGATTGCTATACTTCAACAATGAACTAATTATCAAAGTTTCATGCAACTTAGCTGTTCACCTAATGCATGTTCCGTTTTTTTTTTCTTTCAGGCACAAAACCTCTCTTTTGGTGAGCATATCAAAAAATTCTAAGGTATCATCATCTTTTAACGCAGGTTCTGATTCATGATTTTTAGTTTTACTAGTATCAATCTTTAATTAATATTTAAATGTATATTCAAATTTTTTTCATATCCTTGGTGCTTTTGCCATGTTGTAGGTTCATAGCTTCTAATAGATCTAAATCTTTTGCTTTTTAGGCCTTTATTGTGTCTCACTCACTGCATAAGTGCCCTGCTAAGAGGGTGCGTGAGTGCAATTGTGTCCAATTTAAAATACCTAGTATTTTGTTAATATTTATTAAAGGAATTTTCATATCATTTTAAAATCCTTCTGCTTTGTCTCTCAATATATTTTCTTCCAATACGAATCACTTAGTTATACACTTATTTTAAAATCTGTAAAAAACTTCTTTATAAGCAAATGATGGAGATGACAAAGACGTTTTGAATGGATTTTCTTAATTGAAAATCAAGGAAGAATCATTTAACATTTTGGTAATCAAAACCCTCAGGTTGAACTCTCTATCAGTGGTGACATTGGCGTTGCTGGTCTGCTTTCTTTTTTACTCTAATTATGCTCAAAATTCTATCCTTTGGTGGATCAACTAATATTTTAAGGGCTTGGCATGTTTTCATCCTTTCTGAATGCTTCAAGTTTTCTATGTTTCTTAATGTTACATTTCTCTCCTACTCATCACCTTGAATACAGAATGTGACAGCTACATCTTGGATCTGTCTTATTAGGCAGTCAGAAGCACCTATGTGCATCGTTTCTGCGCATTTAACATATAAGCTGAGCAAATCAGAGCCAAGCTGAGCTTCTCTGGAATTTAGGGAGATAATATTGAGCATATCTGTAGGGTGATTGTTCAGTATTTGGCTCAGCTTGGTTGATCTACAGTCTATTTAGCCACAAATAGAAACTTTGGTGACGTTGATTACTGTGTGTGAGATAGTAGTAGTGCTAATGGCAGTGAAAGCACTAATTTTTCTTTTGGTAGCAGATGTGGATGTGGAGACTCCCAAATTGTGGTAATTGGTTGTATAGTGGTGGTGGCCGTGGGGGGGATGCTATCCATTGGTGAAAAAGAAAGAATAAAATATGAAATGGTGATTGGTTTTTCTTTGTTATGTATTATTTGGGGTGGGTTGTATTTTTTATTATATCTCTCACTGACATGTGGGCTAAGGCCTAGTCCCTTCTTTTATTTCCCATGCACCAAAAAAGATTACAGCTTCTTTAACAAATGCAGAACAAACATTAGAATATACATGTTGGTTGACCATAACAGCTACTCAACTGATGGGTGGACAGCATTGCTGACCATTAAACTGGAAGGGAAGTCAAGATGAGAGTTATTGGCAGTAGTTTCATGCCTCAGGAAGTGTAGTTTATAGACGTTCAAATTCTAACAAGACAAGGTGAAGCATGGCTATGCTAGCCCAATGCCTGCCATGGGGTGATCATTAAATCTAAGATAGGCAGTTTCCTAGAAATTTCTTTTCTTTTTTTCAGGTGTGCTATCAATAATTTGTTGGTTCATCTAATGATCTAACAATTCTATTGTCTCAATTAGGTAAGAGTTTGGGATACAACTGCATCATCTGCTGTTCGTTCTTCTTGCTGTGTGGGGGTTACTTCTGTGCCTGGTGCACCTGTGGGTTTGAAATGCCATGAATCATTGGTCTATGTCGCTGCCAGTTCCTCTGTTGTGGCAATTGATTTGAGGACGATGCAGAAAGTTTTCACCACAGCATTCTGTCAACAAGAATTGCATTCGTTTGAAATTATGCCCTCAAAATCATTAATCTGCACAGGTGGAACTGACAGGTAACATGCCCTCAAAATGATCCTTCATATTAATTTAACTGAATATATAGTGCTTGACAGAGCAGTATGACAAAAAAATATTCATGTAACTGACCTCACTGGACTGGGCCACACGGCATAGTTTGGTTTTGCTTGGTTAACTATATGTGTACATGTGCATCCACAATGTGTTGTGTACATCCTTCTGACCAATGTTGGATGTCACTGCTTCATGGTCATGGTGTTGTTTTGAAAATTGGAAGAGTTATGTATGCATTATGCAAATGAAGTTCATCGATTATGCTTTGAATTTGAGATCTGTCCCTGGTGTTTCAATTATTATCTAATCCATTGCATCTATCAACTTGTGTGCTCTAATGTTGTAGAAAACACAGTGACAGGTTCAATTTCTATTGACTTGAAGTGTTTTAATTCTACTGCCCTATGTAATTAGACATTTCTATTAAAATGTAATATTTTGTAAACAAAATTCATTGGAATTTTTTTTGCGTGTATTACTTCCTTTAAACCTTTCAAATATCTAGTAAATGTAATTGTTTGTTTGACGAGTTCTGTTTTTCTTCTTCTTTTTACCCCCTTCTTCTTCTTCTTTTCTAATCAGATAGTGGGTGATGAATATATCTTTTTATATGTATGATATCTTGTTACGTATAAAAGAAGCCTTCTTGATGGATTCTATAGTATTAGAGTTGTTGAACTTGGGACTGTATTTTTATTTAAAGATGTTCTAGATATGATTACTGAGAAAATAATTGCAATTTGCAAATTAATTCTGCAGAGCAATGCTTTGGGATACTAGGAGAAGCAGTGAACCAGTGGCGGAGTTAGATGGGCACACAGGTGCAGTAACACACTTGCACATGGATCCGTATAAAATAGTTACTGGAGGCCCAGAGGATTCTTACATTAATGTTTGGGAGACCGATACTGGTTTGCAAACAAATTCCTTGATTTGCTCCTCTCCTGATGTTTTGGGTTCTGGGCCTTCTGGCCCCAGTTGTTCCGCAATGGCTGTGAATGGGTGTCAAATTGTTACTGCTGGTTGTAGCGAAGAACAGGGTCTTGTACGATACAGGAACTTCACCAATGCGACTTGTCATGTTTCATCTGATGAGAGTGAGCTTGTTTTAAAGTTTTGGGGTCCACAATCTTATAGTGATAGTGATGATTAGATTTACTTTATAGGAAAATTAAGGTAGCATTCGGTAGAATTTTGTAAATATGATTTAATAATAGAGTTGTATTTTGAGTTTGTGAGTTTTGAAATTATGATTTGAGTGTGGAAAATTTGCTTGGTAAATGAGTTTTGAATTGAGTAGAGAATTTTTAATATGACATATTATATTTGATACAAAAAACTTATAACTCATAACTAAATACACAACTCAACATAGTATTCAAAGTTCATAAAAAAAAATTAAAATTTTGGAATTTTTTTATTTAAAATATAAAAAATAAAAGGTGGCAATTGTTAAAAAAAAAAATGTGCACTGTTCTGATCAACCAACCGGATGTCCGGGGGATGACCGGTTAGTCCAAATTTTCATGCCTTCAACAGAGTTTTAAAAAAATGAGTGTAGAATTAATTTTTGAAAGCTATAAACAAACACCACGTTCAAAATAAAGGGTAGAGCTAAAGTTTGAGAGCTCCACCAAACAGAACCTAAGGTTCTCTTTATTTTATGTAGGAATTAGGAAAGATGTTTTGTAAATGGTGGGTGTTGTGATTAGTTGTTGTCATTAACAATTAATACCATTGATAAACAACTCTACCAAATTTAGTTTAATGTAAAGTTCTTGTTTTGTCAATAATGGTTCAATTATTTTTAAATTTTTTATAGATAATTCAAGAAGACTTGAACTTGAAACCTTTTTTATTTGTGAGAGGAACTATGGAACTGAGATGTATTCCATGTCAGGTATGTCTGCATGGGTTATCCTCAGTAGCAAGTCAAGGTTTTCTTGAGTTATAAAAAATAGTTATTGCATATCCATGCCAATTATATGGCTTGAAAAAAAAGTAATGTTACACCAACACAAAAATAATTCTTAGTAATGTGAAAATTCAGCCGGCCATATTAGGAAATAAAAAAAATAAAAAAATAAATTTGACATGTATACACGGAATCATGTTTTTATTTTTCCATTTCATTTTCTGTGTCTTAGGTATGATATGTAATCCTTTCCCTCCCAATGTTTTCCTGACAAAATAAAACAGAAAATAAATGATATCACAAAAATCATGAACTGATTTCACAAACAATGATACAAATTTAAGACAAATATCACAAAAATCAACTTCATATAAATCAATAAATCACAAAATATTACAAAATTAAAACAATACCAATAGATCAATACAAATGTAAATCAAGATATCAAGGTGAACTCAATCGCTTGTGAGAGTGAAGGGAGTAGATCATAAACCTATCATCATTTATATTATTTTAGATCTTTGTTGAATTCATCTTTGATAGGATTATAAATTTGTTGTTGTGAGGCTCTACGTTATTTAGATTGTGATTTCACTATCATCATCTAGATTGTGATCATTAAGAGTAACTGTTATTCAAAGATTACAAGAATTATGATGAAAAAGAGTTAAAAGTTGTTAGTACCATTATCATCGTCTAAAGATTAAAAAGATAGTTGAAAAGTAAAGAGAGTAAAGAGATGGAAAGAGAAAAGTTATGAGAACGAGAGAATTCTCAAAACGAATGTTAAAACTTAAGAGTAATCAAATATTATGAGTTTAAAATGCAATTTAAACAAATGGTTAAAAAGAAGAATATAATTGTGCCAAAATCACATTTGCATATGTGAATTAACATTAACCCGCGAATATTTTGGGAAGATGATAAAAAGTAATTTTTTGATTTTTAATCAAATTCTTGACTTTTTTAGATAAATGATTTGAGAAGTTGGTAAAAAGTTGTATTTGACTTTTTTAATTAATATTTATTTATGATGTCAAATTATAATAAAATGATCAAATTATCCTCATTAATTTAAAATATTTATCATTTCACTAATATAGCGCATTTTGACTCATGAGAGATAGAATTGTAATTTTATCAGTTTCTCAAATAAAAAAAAAAAATACAAAAAAACTAACTTTTAACTTCTATTACAAATCAAAAAAAAATAACTAAAAGCCCACTTTCCAAAATTACCCAGGAATCGGGATTACACGGATAACCCTGATACGAATAGGATAGGAGAAATAGGGATTGCACTAGAGAGAGTGGAGAGCCAAGAGAAGCAGACTCCGCAACAGGCTGATGAATACCAAATTGACCTGCTTCCACTACTCCAAGAAGACTCTCTCACACACACTTGAAGTCTGCTCCTCCCCAAAACAATGCTTCCCTCCTCCGCCGTCTTCGGCGGCGCCTCCCTCCTCCTCCTTCTCCTCCTCACGACCACCATCTCAATCACCACCACAGCCTCCGCCCCAATCATTGGCCTTGACTCCTTCCTAACCCAACAAGCCCGCCTCGATCCCCAAGCTTCCAGCGACTCCTTCCTCTCTCTCTCCTCCTCCCTCAAAAAATCACTCTCTCTCTCCCACCACCATCCCCCCTCCATCTCCTCCCTCCTCTCCCTCCAACTCTCCGTCCCCGTCACCGTCAAACTCGTCGGCCCCGATTTCCCTTCGTCCGCCCCCTCCATCCTCCACTCCTTCCTCTCCGCCTCCATCTCCTCCGACAACTTCCACATCATCGCCCCTTTCTCCCCCCACCTCCACCACCTCTCCCTCACCCACTCCCTCCACCTCGATGTCTCTCTCTCCTCCTCCTCTCTCTCCTCTCTCCTCTCCGACACCCTCCGATCCGAAGTCGCCAAATCCCCTTCCTCCCTCCGATCTCCTCTCCTCTCCGTTCCTTACTCCTCAATCGACCAAATCATCAGACAAGACTTCGAAAAAGAGAAGCCTGTTCAAGGATTTTTCATCTATTTGCTCAATCTAGGCGCATCCAAATCCAAACCCTACGCTTACAGTTACGGTTTCGGTGACTCATCCCCTGCGTTTACCAAGTGTTTGGGGAGCGTTTGGACCGGTAAAGATCGTTACTTGTGGATCGATTTGGCCGCCGGTCCGGTTGATTACGGGCCGGGCTTGTCCGGCGATGGGGTTTTACCGAGGGGCGAGTTTCATCCGTTGGCGGCTTTGCACGGTCGACCTAAGTCTCAGAAAGCATTGCTTGCTGATCTTGCTTCTCTTGTTTGGAGTGCTTATCAGGTACTTCTTGTGCCCTCTTTGAGAATTCCTGTTCCTTTTGAGAATTCATTGATTATACAGTTCATACACATATATGGGTCGGATAGTAAGGATATAAATGGTTTGGATTTTAAATCGATTGAGAGGACTTTCATGGACGAGGTTAATGATGGTGCGTTGTTGTTGGGTGATCAATCATTGAGTTTCAAGACTTATGATGTGCGTTATTCTGAGTGTTCGATTTGTTCGTTTGCCATTTCGAGGGCGACTACTTCATATACTTCTAGGTACTTGTTTGATAACTATACATTGATTGTTAATGAGTACTTGGATTCGAAGCGTTTGCATCAGATATTATCAGAATCGACCGATGAGTTCAGGAGGTTGGCAGGGTTTCCAGAAGAGGATTTTGGGAGGGTTCTTCCTGTTTATGTTTTCGATTTGGACTTCAACACAATATTGTTGCTTGATCGGTATCACCAATCTGTTGCATTTAAAGATATGGTTGTTGCAGTCAGGACAAAGAATACTCAAACTGTGAGCGATTATAGTTGTAATGGTCGTCATGTGTTTACACAAACTCGGGAGCTTGAGAGACCACTCGTCGGTTCAATTTTACAGAGTATGTGGGGAGTTTCACCGACTCATCTATTGTGGAGCCCTAGGCACAATAGCACTTTGGTGGATTATACATGGAGTGTTGGGCAGACTCCATTTGGGCCATTCTCGGAGATTTCGTCGCTGTCTTTCGTGCAGAAGGATGCAGCTCGTAGGAATGTCCTCCTGACGTCGTTGAATTACAGTATTACTAGTGCCATCGATGTTCTTGAATCCATAGCATCACATGGTGGGGATAGAAAACTTCTTAAACAGAATCGGCATACTGAATTTATCCAGAGGTGGAATTTGTTCAAGCACAAGCTGGACAAAGCGGTTTCTGCCTTGTCACATTTGGATTTTGAGATGGCTTTGTGTTTCTTGAGATCTTCAGATCATGATCTGTATGCCATCCACTCTCTTATTTACCAGGCATCCCAAGAACTTGAGGCATCACTTGTTTGTTTCAAGGACCCTCCATTTCCATGGACATCAGCTTCAATGTCCGCAGTTGTTTTCTTCGCCATTATTTTTGCTTATGTGAAAAGAGACAAGTTATTTAGGAACAAAAGAAAGCAGTTTTGAGGTTCTAAAGCATCGGATGATTGTAATAGTTTAACATGAGGACATGTGTTTTCATAATAGAGGTAGGTTGGAAGGTCAGGAACCAGTTTTCAGTTTGATCTTAAAATGTACTCCAGTTTGAATTATCAAATTGGCTTCTGTTCATTTGTTTGGCAACTTCATGTAAATTTCAGGTTTGTGCTCTTAACTTTTCTGCAAATGTGCTTGCATTTGAAGTTGCATGGTACTTATGTCACATGTCTTTCTTCGAATGCTGATAACTTCTTTTTTTACTTGCCTTTTGGTTGCATATAAATCCATGACGTATCATATATCTATTCTTGAAGATTGTCCTGTTGATGCTTGAAAGAACATGGTATTCAGAATTTCTTAGTACTATTATTACTTCAGAGCCACACCAATTTTTATTTTTTTTTCTTTTTTTTTTGTGCGTGTGTGTGAGCATGCATGTCTTATTTTAAGTCAACATTCTTGGTTAGAGGACTAAAACCCCAATAACTATGTTTAAAGTTTGAAGCCCTGCAAGTGCAAGGTGGCTTAGGTAGTGTTAGCAAAAATCTGGTTTAGATGAAATCGATAGGGAAAAGTCGACAGACAAAATCAATTTTCACAAACAACCAACAATCAAGCAATGTGGTTGGTGTTCTTTGCCTTGACAGTTTGAAGGACTTTTTTGGAGGTAATCAACTGAGAGAAACAAACTAAAAACTAATATTGTATTGTTGAAATTGTTACTTGTTACAAAGATTTGAGCAAGAATAAAAACAAAAATACAAAAGAACCATAAAAAAGTTTATTGATTACAAGAATTAGAAAATAATTAGAGAACCACTAAATTAAAACTACTCCTAAAGGGAATAAACTACTCTTAAAAGTTAAGGTAATCTACTCCTAGATTAAGATAGACTACTCCTAGATAAAGAACTCTGATGAGTTTGATGTTTTGTTGATCCTTTATTTGAATTTGCCGTAGCCTATTTATAGGCTCATGTCCATGTTTCCTTCAACAACTGCTTCGGCAGTTCTTCCATGTTTCCTTCAACAACTGCCCTGGGCAGTTTTCTTCTTCTATGCATGTGATGTGGCACATGAGAGAGAGGATCCAGTGTAACTTCCATACCACTTTCTTGAGTAAACTTCTTGCCAATCATGTTCGATAATCCCATGAATCAATCCACATTCCTTGCATGAAGCCACACGTGTCCATCTTTCATTTTGTCACCAACTACTCCTGCACAAACGACAATAACAAAACAACATAATAATAATAATAATAATAATAAATGTCGCCATGTTTATTTGTGAAAAGATAATTCATGGTCTGAATCCGACAAACCATAATCGATAGGCCACAACCAATTAGATTAGATTTGGCCTATTGACAAGCCACAATCGACAGAAAATAAAATATAGTATCAACCGGTAGTAAAGGCCAAAGGGCAACTGGAGGCCAATTAAAGCATATCAACTCATCTTGCTCGTTTCCCTAAGATTCTAGGTCACCCTTATTGATCTCTCTCAGCTCTTTCAACTTAATGCATGCTATACAATCATATGAATGATACAGAACTTATGATCTTTCAAGATGTGTGTTGTTGATATACATTCTTTAGCTATGGAAAACTTAAATCGATAATACTAGTGTGAAAGGCAAAATCTCATTTAGTGACTTGAGACCCAAATTTTGGCCTTTGATGTCACAAGGAAATGAAACATATATAGGATAAGGTCCAACTATAATCTACTTTAACCCGTCAAAAAACATTGACCCAAATTAGTTACCCATTCATGACCCACCTAAAATTTAAACAATCCTCAGTTGGCAGATTTGGGTGGGGACTGATAGGTTTGAGTTGGGATTCTCTGACTTGTAACCTGAGACAGATTGACCTGTTTCTTGGGATTTTGAAAATGTGGTTGCTCTTACAAAACTCTGGTCACAGGGTTACCTTCTTCTTTTGTCTTTTTTTCTTCACGTGTATCCTATAATTTATTTGCTATGTCTAATTTTGAATTTGCAGAAAAAATGGGAAAGATATAGAAGGAAAATGCAGCGACTCAAAAAATACTCTTTGAAAATGAATGTCTTATCAATTATGTTTGTCCACATGTACACTGCATCACTCACTAACACCCACAGTTTACTCCCACCCACAGCTTCAGTCCTCCAGCCTCTGCCCCAGTGGGTGCAGCGCTGAACATGAGTGCTGGCCAGCCATGCTCGACTCCCTCAGCTTCACCTCCGATTTTAGTACACACGTGGCTCTTCGTTGCAGAAACAGAGAGTTGAAGAAAGGAGGAGAGGTAGAGATGGTACATCTTCCCTTTAGTGTATTCATCTCAGATTGGTTAGTGTTGCACCGTAGTTCCTTAGCAGAGACAATAGTCTTTTACAAAATCTGCATTTATTATAGTTATCCTTTTAACTTGATTTCAATTTTTTTAATAGTTTTCTAGAAGTCTTATTTTTCGTATTTTTTTGTTTTTAGTAAATTTTTTTAAGGCACTCGGGTCAAATATCTAATATTTAATTTTCTAGGTCTAAAGGTCCAAGCGCTTATTTTCTTTGTCAAAAAGTTCATACAAAAAAATCAAACTATCCACGTATATATATTATACAGTAGACAAAGCAAAACAACCCCCCCACTCTCTCTCTCTCTCTCTCTCTCTCTCTCTCTCTCTCTCTCTCTAATTCCACCATCACCATGTTGCCCTCGCCCTCACTGTTCTTCACTCTGCCGATGGCCTACGATCGCTATCCTCCATCACCGTGTTTCTGCCACTATCGCTGTCGACGTCCTCGCCAAAACAAATCCTCTGTCTTCGTTGCCGCTGCCGCCGCCTCCATTCCGATCAGTCAGTCTCAACTCCAATCTCTTCGTCTATTATTGCAAGCACTGCAGATCTCATGTCCTCATCACTGGTTTGCTTCTCTCTCTCTCTCTCTCTGCAATCGATTTGCTTCGGACATCATTGCTCTGGTTTCACGACCTCTAGATACAGCTTTCATGCTTTTATACGCAGGTCTATTGATGTAGATTTCGCTGTGATTGTGGTAAGAATGTTCTCCATTTCCATTTTTATTTTATATATTTTTTTAAAAATTTATTTATATATTAAATTTGTTGGATTTTGAGTGATTGATGAGCTTGTTAAGTTGTTTTTGATTTTGTGTCTCTGAAGGTTGATGATGCTTTCTTGGTTATTTTGGTTGGTTGTCCGTGCTGATCTTTAAACCTGATGAAGGGTTTTGAAATTAGGGCTTGTGTGGGGTCTTTGGATGAGATGGAGAGGTTGAGATGTAGGGTTATGGCTGTGAAATCAGATTATGGTGAACTGCTAGAGAAAGATACAGTTGATTCACATCTAAATCATAAGCCATTGTGGCAACGACAAAAAAGGACCAGATTTAGTTTCAATTGAACTTCGCATTAAAGAAATCAAGGGTGTGTCTAAACATGTTGAGTGTGGAGAAGAAGTTGAAGAGTTTTGAGGTGGCTTTGAATTTATTAGTAGGGAGGTGAGAATATTTGGAAGGAGAAGAGAAGTTGCCATGTTTAGAGAGAGAGAGGGAGAGAATTAAGGGGGGGGGGGGGGGTCATTTTACTGGCACAAAAGTGATCCGGACTCCTTTTTTTTTCCCACCTCCACGACCCTTTCTTGGATTGATTAGCCAGATTTTATTTATTTTTTAGGACAAAATAAGCTACAGGTGATAATGGAGGATCCATTTAAAATTTGTACAAAACGAATATGGGAAAAAACATGTGAAATTTGTTCTCTCTCTGTTGATTGGATGATGATGGGGAGGAAATGAAAATTTTGCACAGATAAAATTTTGACATAAAGAAAATTTACATAGAAACATTTAAACAGATATGAAATTTACATAGAAAAAATTTAAACAAATAGACAAAAAAAAAAAATTGAATAGATAGAAAATTATTTGAACAAATAATCAACGAAAAGCTCGATCAGATAAAAAAAAGTCAAGGGGTAAAATTAGAAACAGAATGTCTTCTAGGACTTCTTACCAAATTATTTCACAAACTGTGAACCTTTCATCAATAAAAAACAAAAAAGCACTAGACCTAATGCCTTAGACAGTTGCTAGAGTAGATTTTTCATCAATTTTCTCATTTTTTTACTATTTTAAGCAATTTTTTTTATTTTTTAGATACACAATATAAATATAATTGAAAAGTATAATATTTGTGAAAAAAAACTTTAGAAAAATCATTTAATACCAAAAATATGAAAATTTAATATATTGTTGTATTGTTTTGTATTTATTGATTTTTTAAATACATTTATGTTAGGTGTATTTAAAAAATAAAAAAAATTAAAATTAAAAATTGAAAACATTCATTAAAAATAAAAATAAAAATATATGAAAAATAAAAAATTAAATTTTTAAAAAATTAAATTCTGATAATTGAAACCAAATAAGATAATTGACTTTAGATTTTGATAAAATAAAAATAAAAAACTAATAATACAGTTCAAAAAATGGAATGATTAAGGCGCCAATTACGATAGATTGGTTAATGTGTACAACAGAGATTTGTTTGATCCCGAGTTTAACTCTTTTCCGATACTTTTTAGCAGCAATCTGCTTATGGTGAGTTCTTTTTTATTTTTTTATTCATAACATTCAAAACTGCCAAATACTCCTGCATCTTAGCCATTTAAAAATAAAAATAAATAAATAAATAAAAAAGCAACTTCAAATGGACTTTGTTCAGCAACTATCTGCTTTATTTTAAGAATAATGCTTGAGGGCCCGAAATTAGTGGCTCGAATTTGGCTCAAAACCCAAAACGACGTCGTTTTGGGTTTTGATTTTTGATTTTTTTTTTTTTTTTCTTCTTCTTCCTCAGTCTGAGAGAAAGAGAAAGAGAAGGAGAGAAAGAGAAAGAGAGGGAGAGGGAGAGGCCGTCGTCGTCGCCGATCGCCGCGCCTCCGCCTTCGCCGCCTCGCTGCTCTGCTCTGATCGTCGACGTCGCCGGTCGCCGATCGCGTCGCCGATCCGATCGCCGCCTCTGCTCGTCGCCTTCGCCGCCTCTGCTCGCCGCCTCCGCCTCTGCTCGTCGCCGATCGCCACCTCTTCTTCCTCCGTCTTCTTCCTCCATTTTTTAGGCCCCCTCCAGTCCTTCCTCCCCCTCCTCCTCCTCCTCCCCCTCCCCTCCCCTCCCCTCCCCTCCCCTCCTTCTCTTCTTCGTCTGCTGAAAAAAAAAAAAAAAAAAAAAATTTCGGGGCATTCGGGCCACCCCCTTTCAGGCCCTCTATCACTGCCGTTATTTTAAACATCAACTGAAGTGTCATAAAATGCAAAATTCGATGAATGGAAAAAATTCTAACAAAAGTTCAGATTCTCACATAATAACAATGGTTTGATCTCCATAGGGCATTCAAACTCTGTTTGGGAAGAGGTGTTTTGGGTTTTTTTTACTAGAATAGTCACAAAAAATAGAATAGGTTTTTTAATCCAATAAGATAAAGTATCACATCCAATCTATAATCATTACATTCTTTCTCTCACAAAAAAATCAAAAAAACAAAAAAAATCAAAAGCGCTTCCCAAACTAGGCTTTTTAATCCCAGGCTAAAATAGTCAAAAAAATAAAAAAATAACCTACTTTCCAAACGACTTCTTAGTATGACAAACTCCACTTTCCAACCAGGATAGTTAAAAGAATACACTTTTTTTCTTTTTTTCTTTTTTTTTTGAGCTTTGACCTTTCTCTTATACGTATAAACATTCAAGTAGTTTCCACCTACTAGGGGTGAGCAGCGGATATACCGATCCGCCAAACCTGACCGAATCGAACCGATCCGCCGCATTTTGGACGGATGCGTGATGACGAGCGGACGGTTGTGAATTAATTTTCTCCAATCCGCCAATCTAGCAGACGGATGACGGATTTTAGATTCCTTTGGCAGCAACCGAACCGCCAAACCGCGAGCACCCCTAGTAATTTATAAGACTTTGTGTTTTCAGTTTGTTTAAATATTCTGTTTATGTTTTCAATTAAAAAATAGTTTAAATATTCTATTGAAAAAAAGTTTTCAACTTGAATATCTTTTTTGAATTGAAAAAAAGAAACGTATTATTTATCTATATTTTTTTATTTTTAAATCTATCTCTAAAAATAATAAATAGAAAATATGATATATGCTGGTTGGTTTTTGTTTTCAAAAACAGATATAGATATAACAATACAGAGACATACAATTTCTACTACTGCTATGTTCATGGTTATAGCGATCCCGGGTTTTCCCCTTTGTGTACTGTGTACTAGACTTGGGTTCCGTGGTTGAGTATTGTTGTATATGTTTCATTTTCGTCCTTTAATTCTTTGTATATGAGTTTTAGGATGTGTTGGGCAGGTTTGTCACAGGTGGGTTGTGATTAAAAACAAAATGTTGCTGTCCAGATTTTTGTGTCTTCGCTCGAGCGAGGCTTTTGTCGCTCGAGCGAGCTCTGTGTTTTAGCTCCTTTGCTCGAGCCAGGGTTCCTTCGTTCAAGCGTGCGTCTGCGTCTAGTTCTGGACCTGAGAGTCGCATTTCTTGGCTCGAGCGAGTGAGGACTATGTTTTGGATTTCTTCGCTCGAGCAAGCTTTTCTTCGCTCAAGCGTGCTTCTGGGTTGCAGACCTGAAGATTCGTGTTGTTGGCTCGAGCGAGGCTTTCTGCGCTCGAGCGAGGTTTCCTTGTGTCTGGTCGCTCGAGCGACCACTCCTTCGCTCGAGCGAGCCTCGAATATATCAGTTGGCAACAGCGGGTTACACTTCACTTTTTTATCTCCTTTTTCTCTCAAACCCTAGAACATTTGCCTCTCTCTCTAAACCATCACTTCTCTCTACAAATCCATCTAGTTCTAGTGGTCTCCTACCCTAGTTCTTTTGTATAAAGTGTAGAGCTTGGTGTAAGCTTCATTTCAATCCGAAAATCTTTGGGTTTGGAGCATTTCGAGTTTCATCATCTTCTCCATTTGGTTTCTCCATTTGAGGTAGGGATAACCTACTCCTTTCTATAGGTTTTGACATAGATATTATGTATTTTGTATAAATGGTAGATCATGGTGATTTTGGGAAAGTTAGGGTTTGTTATGAGGTTATGAAAAGGAGATTTTCAAATGTTAAACTCCATGTGTATGTGAGA
This sequence comes from Camellia sinensis, assembly GCF_055761805.1. Taxonomy (NCBI): domain Eukaryota; kingdom Viridiplantae; phylum Streptophyta; class Magnoliopsida; order Ericales; family Theaceae; genus Camellia; species Camellia sinensis. Next base: position 240,305,687 of record NC_138961.1, on the reverse strand, counting down.
CCTTGGAAAATGGGATTATTGTTGTTAAATTGATAAAATTGAACCTTAGGGTTGATAATGGAAAAATGGGGGAAATGCCCTAATTATGTTGGATAATTAATTTGAATAATTAATTTAGGGAAATATGCAATTGAGTAGGAAATTATGAAATCGGGAAATTATGAGGTTGATTGGTATAGTTGGATAAATTAATCACTCACCTATGAAAATGTTGTTATTTTATCTGTTGATAAATTTATTATCCGTTTAGAGATAATTGCTTTGGGCTATCGGTGAAGGATAGTCGTGATTGTTGTAGACACTGTATGTTGATTAGGGAAAACTGAAACTAATCACTTGGAATATGTCATTGAATATGACGGTTGGAATAATACATTGAATATATGTATTGATTGATCATTGTATATGGTTGAATATTTAAATATATTGTATATGTATCTTGTTTGGGAGGAGATAGGGGATGTACTCCATGGTTTGAGGGAAGATAGGGGATGTACTCTCAAACCTGTTTAGGAGGAGATAGGGGATGGACTCCATTGATAACTAAGTTGGCCGGAGTGTCTAAGGTGAAAGTCCCGAAATTCTAATTACGTTTGCATAACGTAGATAATTGAAGTATTGGAAGTGTTTTTGACATGAGTTGTAGTCTCATTTGAATTGTGAATAAAGAAAGTGTTTTAATATGGGATGTAGTCTCATTTAATTGTTTGGCCAGGTTCTGAGCCATGTTTATAAATTGAATTGGTTAAGTAAAGGAAAGTGGAATGAAACATGTACATATTTGTCATGGAACTGAATTGTGTTGTAAGTTGGTTTATAAGTGTTAGCCATTTATCAAATGCTAATGTTTTAGTTATTGCTCATATCTGGTTTAGTATATCTCTGCTGGGCTTTGACTAACCCTATATGGGACATCATTTTCAAGTTCAGGTGATATGTCACCTCCAAGGACGTAGCTTGGAAGGTTTTGGGAGTTGAAGACTCTTTTGGTTGTTTTGTTATTTTGGTATTACATGTAAATTCAAGCAAAGGGCTTAATGTGTATTTGAGTTAGTACTCTCTTTTTGTAACCAAGTGTTAACTTGGAAAGTTGTAAGCCCATAGGGCATTTACTTTTGTTGTCAAATACTTTTGTAATGAATACTCTGATAAATGGAGATATGCTTTATTCTCGTATGTCTATGGATATCTTGAATGTATGATTTATGGGTTTATTTTGAGGGCGTTACAATGGTTTTGGTGGTTTAAATTGTTTTTATATTTTAAGAACCACAGATTGTATTACTTTATGTAGATGAGGCATGCTGTGATTGTAGTATGTGGATGAGGCGTGCAGTGAATGTGATATTCTAAAGTTTCAAACTTTCTTACTTTGGATGATGCATGCAATGATTATAATATTTTTTTAAGTCATTGACTATAATACTTTCTTCTTCTTTTTTTGAGGAAGTGCACAAGTTGAATTATGTTAAAAATTTATAAAATTTTAAACCGCCAAACCGATTCGCATCCATCCGCCAAACCGCTCAATCCACGTCCGCCGGATTGGCGGACGGATGTGGATTGATTTTTTTCAATCCGCCAATCTGGCGAACAGATGGCGGATTGGATGTTCCGTAGCCACAACCGACCCACACCCACCCCTACCACCTACCAAAGGAAGACAACTTAACATAAATAATAATAAAAAAAAATTAATAATATATATACCTAATCCAATATTTTTGGAATAAACTAAAATCAACACAATGTCAAAATAGGGTAACACCAATTGATATTCTCCTTTTATATATTAGAGATCATTGTATATGTGTGTCATGGAAATTAAGATTTCTCACTCATTTTATAAAAAATAAAAAATAATAGATGAAGAGGAAAAGAAAACTAAAGAAATTATAATTAAAAAAATTGGAATAAAAAAAAGTGAGGTATTTATGAGGCAATTTAATAATGAAAAAATCGTGTCAAAATTTCACTAGTCTGTTTGCTTTTATATAATAGAATAATAAAATAGTTTAGTGTAGATAAAGATTTAGGTCAAGTTTGGCAAGTTGAAAAAAAGTTAAAAACTCAAAAAATTTCTCAAAAAGTTAAAAAGTTATTATTATTCACCAAAAGTCAAAAAGTACGGCTACACAATTCTCAATCCTAATTTTTCCATACACACTAATTTATACAAATTTTTAATACACATTTTTTCATAAAACGTCAAAAAGTTAACCCAAACAACCATATTTTTTTCCTCAACTTTTTAGTCTAAAAAGTCAAAAAGTACACTTATTTAGGATATCTCAAACAACTAAGGACTGGCACAAGATATTCATTTTTATCAGACATATTTTGAAATGTAGATTGATATAAGGGAACTTTTTTGATAAATCTTTTTTCTAAGAGTTTTATTCCATCCAACCCATATTCTTTTTTACTATTCCATTAGATCCTATTTGAGGTAAGAAGACTCTTTTCATCTACTTATGTTCCATTTAGTCCACATTATTTTCTTATGTTTCAATAAGTCCTATAGGTGACATAATTACCAAAATACCTCTAATGTGAATGTTCACATCCTATGGGTGACATAATTACCAAAATACCCCTAATGTGAATGTTCATATCGTCAATGTGCATGTTCACACTGTCAATGTGAATGTTCACACCGTCAATGTGAATGTTCCTATTTGAGGTAAGAAGACCAAAATACTCTTTTCATCTACTTATGTTCCATTTAGTCCACATTATTTTCTCATGTTTCAATAAGTCCTATGGGTGACATAATTACCAAAATACCCCTAATGTGAATGTTCACATCCTATAGGTGACATAATTACCAAAATACCCCTAATGTGAATGTTCACATCGTCAATGTGAATGTTCACACTGTCAATGTAAATGTTCATATCATCAATGTGTAGGGCATCGGCCTAGCCCGGGCCGGGGCCCAGCCCGGGCTGGGCTGGGGCCAACCCATGTAAAGCCTCGTGAGTGCTTGCCAAAATTCGGGCCAGGTTGGACCGGCCCACGAGCCAAAAAATTAGGCCTAGGCCCTAGCCCTGGCACAAAGGTATTCAGGCTTTGGGTGCCTCGGTGGGTCGAGCCAAGGGGCTTGGGCCTAGACTTGGGCTTGGGTCGGGCTTGGGTGAGCCTTGCCCTTTTCTTTAATTCTTTTTAATTTTTTCTCCCAAAATTTTATTATTTTCCACAAAAAAGACACCGGGCCTCTGGTGGACCGGGCCTCGGGCCGAACCTTAAATGGGCCTTATGCAGGGCAAGCTTTAAAGTGATGGCCCAGGTCCTATCCCAAGTTCTCGGGCTAAGCTCGGGCCCAGGCCCAAACAAGCTTCCCCCGGGCCGCGGGAGGGCTTCGGGTGGCCCACGGGCCGTGGACCAATTTTACACTCCTATCAATGTGAATATTAACATATCAATGTTAATATTCACATTGTCAACAGGTCGAACCTACTCCGGGCCGCGGGCCAATTTTACACTCCTATCAATGTTAATGTTAACATGTCAATGTGAATTTTCACATTGTAAACAGGCCGGGTCGGGCCCGGCCCACGGGCGGGTTTCGGGCCGCAGATCAATTTTACACTCCTATTAACGTGAATGTTAATATGTTAATGTGAATATTCACATTGGTAACGGGCCGGGCCGAGCCCGCCCCGGGCAGTCCACATGCTGTGGGCGGGTTTCAGGCCGACCACGGGTCGTAGGCCAATTTTACACTTCTATCAATGTGACTGCTAACATGTCAATGTGAATATCCACATTGTCAACAAACCGGGCCCGTCTCGGCCCAAGGGGGAGCTTCGGACCGCCCACGGGCCATCGGCCAATTTAACATTCTTACCAATGTGAATGTTAAAATATGAATATTTACAGCCCGCCCCGCCCCGGGCAATAGGAGGGCTTCGGGCCCCCCATGGGCCGCAGGCCAATTTTACACTCCTATCAATGTGAATGTTAACATGTCAATGTGAATATTCACATTGTAAGCGGGCCGGGCCGGGCCCGCCAGCGAATTTCGGGCCGCCCATGGGCTGCGGGTCAATTTTACACTCCTATCAATGTGATTGTTAACATGTCAATGTAAATATTCACATTGTAAACGGGCCGGGCTGGCAGGCAGGTTTCAGGCCGCGTACGGGCTGTGGGTCAATTTTACACTCCTATTAACGTGAGTGTTAATATGTTAATGTGAAAATTCACATTGTCAACGGGCCGGGCCGGGCCCGCCCCGGGCAACCCACGGGCCGCAGGTGGGTTTCGGGCCTCCCACGGGCCGCGGGCCAATTTCACACTTCTATCAATGTGAATGTTAACATGTCAATGTGAATATTCACATTGTCAACGGACTCGGCCCGTCTCGGCTCGGGGGTGATCTTCGGATTGCCCACGGGCCAATTTTATATTCTTACCAATGTGAATGTTAAAATATGAATATTTACAGCCCGCCCCGACCCGGGCAACGGGCAGGCTTCGGGCCGACCACGGGCCGCGAACCAATTTTACGTTCCTATCAATGTAAATGTTAACATGTCAATGTGAATATTCACATTGTAAACGGCCCAGGCCGGGCCCGCGGACGGGTTTCGGGCCACCTACGGGCCTCGGGTCAATTTTACACTCCTATCAACGTAAATGTTAATATGTTAATGTGAATATTCACATTGTCAACGGGCTGGGCCCGCACCGGGTTTCAGGCCATCCACGGGCCGCGGGCCAATTTTACATTTCTATTAATGTGAATGTTAACATGTCAATGTGAATATTCACATTGTCAATGGACCGGGCCCGTCCTTGCCTAGGGGCGATCTACGGACCGCCCACGTGCCACGGACCAATTTTACATTCTTACCAATGTGAATGTTAAAATATGAGGATTTACAGCCCGCCCCGCCCCGGGCAACGGCCCGGCTTCGGGCCGCCCATGAGCCGCGGGCCAATTTTACATTCCTATCAATATGAATGTTAACATGTCAATGTGAATATTCATATTGTAAACGAGCCGGACCGGGACCGCGGGCGGGTTTCGGGCCGCCTACGGGCCGCAGGTCAATTTTACACTCCTATCAACGTGAATGTTAATATGTTAATGTGAATATTCACATTGTCAACGGGCCGGGCCAGGCTGGGCCCGGCTCGGGCAGCCCACGGGCGGGTTTCGGGCCGCCCACGGGCCGCGGGCCAATTTTACACTTCTATCATTGTGAATGTTAACATGTCAATGTAAATATTCACATTGTCAACGGACCGAGCCCGCCTCGGCCCGAGGGCGATCTTCGGACCGCCCACGGGCCACGAGCCAATTTTACATTCTTACCAATGTGAATGTTAAAATATGAATATTTACAACTCGCCCCGGCCCAAGCAACGGGCGGGCTTCTGGCCGCCCACGGGCCGCGAGCCAATTTTACATTCCTATCAATGTGAATATTCACATTGTAAACGGGCCGGGCCGGGCCCACGGGCAGGTTTCGGGCCGCCTACGGGCCGCGGGTCAATTTTGCACTCTTATCAACGTGAATGTTATTATGTTAATGTGAATCTTCACATTGTCAACGGGCCGGGCCGGGCCCGCCCGGGCAACCCACGGGCTACGGGCGGGTTTCAGCCCGTCCACGGGCCACGGGCCAATTTTACATTTCTATCAATGCGAATGTTAACATGTCAATGTGAATACTCACATTGTTAACGGACCGGGCCCGCCCCGGCCCGAGGGTGATCTTCGGACCGCCCACGTGCCACGGATCAATTTTACATTCTTACCAATGTGAATGTTAAAATATGAGTATTTACAGCCCGCCCCGCCCCGGGCAACAGGCGGGCTTCTGGCCGCCCACGGGCCGCGGGCCAATTTTACATTCATATCAATGTGAATGTTAACATGTCAATGTGAATATTCACATTGTAAACGGGCTGGGCCGGGCCCGCGGGCGGGTTTTGTACCGCCTACAGGCCGCGGGTCAATTTTACACTCCTATCAACGTGAATATTAATATGTTAATGTGAATATTCACATTGTCAACGGGCCCGGCCCGGCCCGGGCAGCCCACGGGCCACGGGCGGGTTTTGGGCCGCATACGGGCCGCGGGCCAATTTTACACTTCTATCAATGTGAATGTTAACATGTCAATGTGAATATTCACATTGTCAGCGGACCGAGCCCGCCCCGGCCCGGGGGCGATCTTCGGACCGCCCACGGGCCACGGGCCAATTTTACATTCTTACCAATGTGAATGTTAAAATATGAATATTTATAGCTCGCCCCGCCCAGGGCAACGTGCGGGCTTCGGGCCGCGGGCCAATTTTACATTCCTATCAATGTGAATATTCACATTGTAAACGGGCCGAGCCGGGCCCGCGGGCGGGTTTCGGGCCGTCTACGAGCCGCAGGTCAATTTTACACTCCTATCAACGTAAATGTTAATGTCTTAATCTAAATATTCACATTGTCAACGGGCCGGGCCGGGCCGAGCCCGCCCCGGGCAGCCCACGGGCCTAGGGCGGGTTTCGGGCCGCCCACGGGCCGCGAGCCAATTTTACACTTCTATCAATGTAAATGTTAACATGTCAATGTGAATATTCACATTATCAACGGACCAGGCCCGCCCCGACTCGGGGGCGATCTTCGGGCCACCCACGGGCCACGGGCCAATTTTACATTCTTACCAATGTGAATGTTAAAATATGAATATTTACATCATAAAATTGCTAACCGTTCAAAAAATATTTGTAAGGGTATCAAAATTAAATATAAGGGCATAAGAGTCTAAAAAATAGTGTAAATCAAGAAAAAAGACTTTATGAAATAAAACTATACATACATGGTACTAAATGGGTTAATAAATTTCTTCATGGATTTTTTAGGTTAAAACACTTCTAAATGAGATTTATCAATAAAAATCTCTTGATATAATTTGGTTAGACAAATTAAGAGGGGAAAGGTTTCTCTCCGTCTAATTTAAATTGGAGGGTGTTGTTAGGTCTTTGTAGGCCCATCACATAATTCACATTAATAATCTGAACCGTCAATATGTAGAGCTCGTCGAGTACTTTATCTCTATTAAAAAATTACGTTAATCCGATATCGATAGCTATTTGATCGTATCACATTTGTGTCAAGTGACTATTAATATCTAATCTACTTGAATTTTTACAAAAATAAAACACTTGACAAGTCTTATATATTGAACAGTTTAAATAATCAATACGGGATCCGTCATACACCAACGTAGGCTCAACAAAATCCTCTAATTATGAAAACCAACTAGAGATAGGACTCTCTCAATCACTAACTAACTTAATAATTGTATCAAATTGATGATTTTAAATTCCAGAATCAAAATAATGTACTGAAAAAGTCGATCAATTTGGAGGTTGAATTAGTTCGACAATGGGATTATCAGATTTAAAAATTAAATAATTAAAAAAAAAAGAAGGCCACGTTCGGTTCTCTTTTAGAATCACAATTCCAATAAAAAAAATTTCAAAATTCATAACCAAACACACAATTTAAAACTACTCAAAACTCAATTTAAAAATTATTTTCAAAAACTCATAACCAAATACACAACTCAAAACTCAATTTAAAATTCTTTTCAAAATTCAAAACCAAACTCTTTTCAAAACACTATTTTAAAAGAAAAAATTCAAAAAAAATATTTTTTTTATTTTGTTTTTTAAAATTATTTTTAGAATCATGATTTGAGTGTGGAGTTGTATTTTGAGTTATGAGTTTTGAAAATAAAAAATTTGTTTGGTTATGAGTTTTGAAAATAAAAAATTTGTTTGGTTATGAGTTTTGAAAATAATTTTGAGTTGTAATTTGAGTTTTAAGTTGTATTTTGAAATTTTTTGGATTTATTTTTTTAATATTTTTTGAGTTATTTTGAAATTTTTTGGATTTATTTTTTTAAAATATTTAAAAATTTCTTAATTTTATTTTCTAGGGTAAATATTTTATATTTTAAGTATTTATTTATTTTATTTTAATGTGCACTATATTTTATATATTTATGTGCTGCATTTTTTAAAAAATATTTTAAAAAATTATTTTCTTATTTTAAATATATAATTTTTATTTTAAATATATTTTTATATTTTTATTTTATTTTATAAATATATTTGTAAATATTTTAATTTTTTTGTTATATTTTTAAATATTTACTGTGCAATTACCCATTAGGCTAAAATGGAAGTTTTATAAAACGGTTATTAGACCAGCGATATTGTATGAGATAGAATGTTAGGCAGCTAAGAAACAACATCTAAAGAAGATGAGTGTTACTAAGATGATAATGTTAAGATGGATGTGTAGCAAGACTAGAAAAGACAGAGTTAGGAATTAGTATATTGTACAATGGGTATGAGTAGTACCGATATAAGATAAGTTAAGGGATAATAGATTGAGATGATTTAGTCATATACAATGGGGACCAATAGAGGCAAAATGAAGAGATGCGATACAGTGACGGTAGATGGTAATGTTAAGGGAAGCGATAGACTTAGATTGACGTGAACTTGTGTAATAAATAGATATATGAATCTTCTTAATTTGACTAACGAAATGGCTTTGAATAGAGTCTAGTGTAAAAAATGGATTCATGTTGCCAACCCCATTTGATAGAACTTAAGACTTGATTTGGTTTGGTTTGGTTATGTGTTTGGTTACGATTTAAGTTTAAAGTTTTGAAAGTATTGTGCAGTTTCGAGTTATGTGTTTAGGAATTGTTTGGGATGAACTATATAAGTGCATTTTTTGACTTTTTGAATAAAAAAGTAGAGGAAAAAAAGATGGTGGTTTGGGATAATTTTTTGAGTTTTTACGACAAAAAAAATGTGTATTAAAATATTGTATAAAATAGAAAAATTAGGAAATTGCCCTCCCTGACACAGTCAGCATTACTGTGCTGACTTTCTATCTCTTTTAAAAATAAATAAATAAATTTATTTTTAATGGGAATGTGTGGCTTCAAGTGTGCCACGTTTTTTTTTCTTTTTTTTATATGAAGTTGTGGTTGCATAGTTTTGTGGCAGTACTGTTTTTATTTTTTTTCATCTGACATATTTCCCGCCAAAATAAAGGTAAATACTATATTTTTTTTTTTTAATGACTTTTTGGCTTGTTAGATTTTATAAATGATGTCAAATCAGTCCTTAGTTATAAGTTTTGAAAATAATTTTTGAATTGAGTTTTAAATTATGTATTTAGTTACGATTTAGAGTTGTGTGGAAAAAAATGATTCATGTTGCCAACCCCATTTTATAGAACTTATGACTTGATTTGGTTTGGTTTTATTTGGCTATGTGTTTGGTTACGAATTAAGTGTAAAGTTTTAAAAGTAGTGTGGAGATTCGAGTTATATGTTTAGTTATAAGTTTTGAAAATAATTTTTAAATTGAGTTTTGATTTATATGTTTAGCTACGATTTAAGTGTGGAGTTGTATTTTGAGTTTAAAATATTAGAATAAAAAAATTAAAATATTTACAAAATAAATATATATATATATATATATATATATAAAATTATATATTTAAAATAAAAAATAAAATTTTCTTAAACATTTTTTTAATATTAAAAAAAATAAATTCAAAAAATTCAAAATAAAATTCAAAATTTAAAAACTCAAAATTCAAAATACAACTTAAAAATCTTTTCAAAACTCAAAACTCCTTTAAAAATTCAAAATTCAAAATTTTGTTTTCAAAACAAATTTTAAAACTTATTATCAAATAATTTTTTTCGTTTCAAAATTCAACTTACAATTAAACACTTAGGCCCCGTTTGTTTTGGAGTGTAATAGATGAGAGGGGATTAAGATGGAGATGGAGTTATTTAGTGTTGTATTTGTTTGTAGAGTTAGGGAAGAGATTAGGATGGATGAGGGAATTAAGATGGAGGTTGTAAGAGAGATTGGGATAGAGGAGGTGGAGGTGGTATTAGAAAAATAGTGAGGGGACTAGAAATTTTTTTATTTTTTTTATTTTTTATATATTGAGAATTTTTATGTAAATATTAATGTTTAATTTTTTATATTTATTTTATTATTTTATATAAAAATAATTTAACAATTCCTACACTAATAACTATCATTAAAACAAACATAATTTTATTTAATTCCTTTACTATCAATTCCTTTACTTACAATTTTTTAATTATTAATCTCTTCCATTCTATCTCTAAAAACAAACGGACCTTAAATCATAGCTCTAAACTCAAAGTATAATTTTAAAACTTAAATCAAACGGGGCGGAAGTATTTTGTACATCACTCAAATTATTGTGGGTTTTAGTCAAACAACCTAGGACCAGTACACGAAGAAGACAAAGAAGTGGCCGAGGGAATTTGCAAAGCTGCGTTGGTAGAAAAGAGAGATACCGAATTTGCGCACCGCAAGGCTTAGAATTGTAGAGAGAGAGAGAGAGAGAGAGAGAGAGAAGGGGTGCATAATTGATAGGATAATTTAATGGCAGCATCGAAGAAATATGTTGTATTGATATGTATGTTCATAGCGGCGTCTTCGATTCGATACGTAGCTTCTTCGTCTTCATCAGCGTCTGTATGTACATCAAGGTGTAGTCCTCAATCCAATAAGTTTATCCACGATCTACAGTTTCAATGCCCCACTATGATCTCTTCTTCTTCGCCTCTTGAGGTATCAGCTTTCAATTTCCATTCTTTTTCTTTTTTCTCTTTTAATTTTGTATGTGTTTATGTGTATTATTTGGTTTTGAGTTCATAAATTTGATGAGCTTTTATACCTGTAAATTGAGCTTGACATACTTTTAAAGATGATACAAGGATTGTTCTTTCCTGTCATTAACATTTATTTATTTATTTATTTATTTATTGGGGGTTAAATATTAGATAAACTAAAATAGAACGACAAGAACACAAAAGGGGTTTTTGTTTCAGCTTTTCAGAGCTAACTTATGGCTTTTAGCTTTGCAAACGTTATTTTGGATTGTTTGGTTAAACTTATTTCAAACAGCTTCTGATTCTAACAGCTTATTTTAACTCAAAAAAGCTGATTCTGAGAAGCTGCTCATCCCTTGCTTCTGATTATCAGCTTCTGCTGTGGACATGTTAATTTATGGTTACACTCTTAAATTTTTTTATTTTTTATTTTTTTAAAAATAGAAAAAGACTCAAATGGACTATAGATTATTATTATTATTTTTTATGAGAAATGCAGACAAACAAAAAATAAAAATTAATTGAAAAAACTATTTCGCAGCTTATTTAACAAACACTACTCAGCAACTTAAATCTATAATCTAACAATTATACCAAACAGATTAACAACTTCTGATTAAAGTCATAATTTATAATCTATTAAGCTATAATTGATAAGCTGTTTTAACAGCTACACCAAACGGGGCCAAAGAGTTTAAAGTGGTTCGGCCAAGATTGGGTAGAGAGAGGGGGTAGAAGATACCAACCAAATCCCTTAGCTGTAAATAAAAAAATAGAAAAATCAAGATAAACACAAATCATAAGTTCTCTAATATGTTTGACATATGATCTTATCTTCAACACAATGCCTCAAGTTATTATAGCACGAAATGGTTGAAGTTGAAGTGTCCAACTTCAACTCAAAATTGTGATGATCATATAAAGTTGGTTGCAAATTTGCAATGAAGGTGTTGAAAAACGACATCAATGGTAATAACTCCCCCTCGAGAACCCTGAGAGAGAAAAATAGGCAAGGAATCAACAAATTGTGAAGGTAAGTCGGTAACAACAATGACTATAAGGATTGTGGTTTTTATTTAAAAAATAAATAAAATTAAGTCTATTATGGATTTGAGATTTCCACATGAATTGCTTGAACTACTTGACAACATGCAGATTGTTGGACTACTTTTTTTGTTTTTGTTTTTGTTTTTTGGGTGTAATTTCATTTTGTTATTTATTTACTTTCACAATTAATTTTGCTATCTTTGAAGATGGATGGGGAATCTCTTGACAGAGCTTTTAGCTCTGGTCATATACATGTATATACTGCCGTTTTGCTCTACGCCTCTGGATGCCCTTTTTCAAGTGTTGTTCAAACCAAGTTTGCTACCCTCAGTTCAATGTTTCCTCAAATCAAACATGTAATCATTGAACAATCTTCAGCCATGCCAAGGTGGGTTTTCTATTATTGTATTCCATTTTATCATTATTTGCTTATGTGGTGTGATAACCATCAAATTTTGATTTCGATTTTTTTTTTCATCGGGAAATTTTCATTCCTAAACACGAAGTAGATTTGGGTTTTTGGAATTAGTTAAGAAACCAGTAATTTAACATATGGTATGCACTGGAGGATCAATAAAAACTAACTATTCAAGGCAGTAACCAATCTTGATACTGTCCTAATAAAGTTGCTTTTATTTATCAACAAAAAATAATAATGAAAAAAAAATTACATAGAGGGAATGAGAGCATTGCTTTTCCATATCCTGCTGTTAACATTAATAATTTTGGCATTCTCATAAATTTTGCTTACCTGATTCGTGTGTCACATCTGCAATTTTGCAGTATTTTTTCGAGATATGGAATTCATAGCTTGCCCTCAATATTGATGGTGAATCGGACGACCAGGGTGCGGCATCATGGTCCAAAAGATCTCTGTTCCTTTGTGCACTTCTATAAGAGAACTACAGGTGGTGCTTCCAAGTAAATTACTTAATTGTGACCACAAAACCATTGGGGTGTCCTGTTGTTTTATTTTTATATATCAATAAAAATGTCTCTTCGCCTTCAAAACAATTTAACATTCAAAGGTACTCCTAGGATATAAATGAACCAATGTAGTGTCCTTCACATTTTTCTTGTGCCAGTTTCCTTTTCCCTAACGACTTCACGAAGGCTATGTTTGGATCTAGGATTTGGGTAGGGATTTGTGGAGGGAAAACAAAAGATAAGCTAAGTTAAATTTCATTCACATTCTCCTCGTCTTTCATTTTCTCTCCACATATCTCTACCCAAATTCTAGATTCAAACACAGCCTGAATGGGATTTAGATCAAATGGAGTACGATAGAATGATTACATTTACACTGGCTCTCCAGTTTTGCTCTGCATTTTATTTTTCAGGTAAATTAAATCATGGCTTTGCTCCATTCCCTTTTTCTGTTTCAGGACTTGACCCAGTAGTGGATTTGATTGAAGATCAAGGGAGCTACTCAGACAGTGGTCATAAACTGTTTCCCTCTTGGAAAGGGAACTCTTTAAAGGAGATATTGATGAGGGAACCTTACCTAGTTTTCTCAGTAATGTTTCTCTTTTTCAGGGTACTCCTATATTTCTTCCTAGAGATAATACATCATGTAATTGCTTTGTGGTCCACTTTCGTACCACATCTAAATGTGAGAATCTTTGGAGAGTCGAGCTAGATTTTGGGGCGTGTTCTCTACTTGATCGATGTAAAGAGAGTTTGGTGTAAACTGAAGCTGTGTAAAACCAGAAAATTCCATGATGGAGCTAGAAGTGCTCGGGTTTGGGCATCATCCTTGGCATCTGTCTCATTGGGTGAGACTTCGTCGCCAAGATTGTCTGCCTCGGTGGACTCCTAAAATTTGTATGAGTGGGCAAACCAACAAGAATGATGAACTTGGCTTGGATTGTGAGGAGGGTTTTCACTTTTTGTTTGTCATACTTTCCTTGCATGTTTCTTTTTCTTTTTCTTTTTTCTTGTATTTTCTTATAGTATTTATCTATATCAGAAAAAACTGAAGGTGTTACTTGTGTTTCAAAGCAATATACCAAAGATGTAAATTTGAGAACATTAATCTTTTGTGTATATTGTGTTGGTATTTGAGGAAACATATCCTTGTTTGGGAACAGGTTAATTTAATAACTTTTTAATTATTTGGCTAAAATATGAGCTAAAAAAAGCTAGTATGTTTGGGATGATTTTTTTGGCTTTTTACGAAAAGATGTGCAAAAAGTAGAGAGAAAAGAGAATCTTTGACTCTTTGGTATGAGTTGTTAGCTTTTTGGTATGAGTTGTTGACTTTTTGACTTTTTGATATGTTTAGTAATTTTTTGACTTTGTGACTAAAAAATTCGGTTGCCAAACGAGACCTTAAACCCCCCCCCCTCCGCGCCACTAGAACGAAAACAAGCTTGAAAGGAAAGAGAGGAAAGTGGACTTCTCCACATACATAAAATGGTACCCCCCCCCCCCCCCCGCGCCGCTAGAACGAAAACAAGCTTGAAAGGAAAGAGAGGAAAGTGGACTTCTCCACATGCATAAAATGGTACTTTTGTTAATACAAAATTTTAGGAGAAATTACATAAATAGTCTCAAGTTTTAACTCTTATAGCAAATTAAATCCTGCATTTTTAATTTTATCTAATAAAATTCTAAAATTTGTAGTCGTGTACAATTTTAACCATCTATCCTTGTTCCATTAACTTATCAACAAATTTTTTTTCCCAAGACATGGCAGACTATCATTTGCTCTTTCAATTAAATGTTAATCCTAAATGAAATCGACCACACTATATGTAACACCCCAACTTTCGAGCTGTTAAATACGTACAATAATACAACACAAATAGGATAAATAACTAAAGCATCTTAATATACATATATAATCGGGTGAATTACACTAATAGTCCCTGTAGTTTGGGACTTGTGTCACTTTAGTCTCTGACTTTTCAATTGTGACACATTTGACCATGAATTTTGAATCTTGTTCCAAATAAGGACAATTGAAAATATTATTAGATTTTTCAAGGGTAAAATCGTCAATTTGATAAAATATAAACTAATTTGACAAAAATAAATGTCAAACAAATATTTTTGGATTTTAAAAAATTATTTCTGCCCACTAAAAATAAAATTATGTAAAATTGATAAATCTTTTAAACATTTATTTATTTTTTTTATCAAATTAATTTTTATTATGTGTTTGGATGATGATCATGTAAAATTAATTCTAAAAAATTAATCATGTAATTTTTATTAATTTTTATCAATTTTACATAATTTTATCATTGGTGGATAAAAATAATATTTAAAAAATTAAAAATATTTTTTTGACATTTATTTTTGTCAAATTAGTTTATATTTTATTAAATTGACGATTTTGCCCTTGAAATTAAATAATGGTAACTTCAATTGTTCTTTTTTGGAACAAGATTCAAAATTCAAGATCAAATGTGTCACAATTGAAAAGTCAGGGACCAAAGTGACACAAGCCCCAAATTATAGGGACTATTTGTGTAATTTGCCCTATATAATTAGAGTTAATATTACAGATAATTCGTTTATATTTCATTACAGGATTACCAAAACATTGCCAAACCCATAGTCGAAGGGAAAAAAGAAAAACAACTAGTTTAAGTCTTCAAATGAACCACAGCTCCAGCACTTCATCTTATTTGCCTTCGAAATAACCTTCACCATTGTAAACTGCTTCATCACCTGACATGACACGCCATGAGCTTGGAATGCCCACACACCCTCACGTCTTCTATCAATCAGTCAACCATACATAGAACAAATCAGGTAACATAATATACAATCTTACAATAAGGATCTATGAATTAGTAGTTAGACTAGACATCTACAATCCCCCAAAGAGATCCTTCTACCCAACCACAAAGATTGAACACCGGACTATTCAGAACTTCCCCTTTCGCTGCTTTGTAGACCTTACCACCTATGCACACCTCCCGGTTATTTACTGGTCAGTGACATTGATAGACATCAAAAGGGATAGCCAAACAAGTGGGCTCGCTTACACCCAAATCGTGCCTAGGGCTCGCTTACACCCTGCACATACTATACCAAATCATGCCTAGGGCTCGCTTACACCCTGCACATACCATATCAAAGGGCTCGCTTACACCCTGAAACCACCGCAAAGAGTCTGAATACATCCGTGTCAACCTAGGGGCTTACTTAGACCACTTGCGCAAGACTTAACTCATTTGGTTTTAATCCCATCATAATTCATGTCATTCATATGTATAAATTATTCTACAACACTAGTGTGAACGTCACCCATTGCCAATCCCTTATCATTTTTTGTTTATTAGATCTTTTGTCAAGCAAGTTAGTCATATTCGGTAATTCGGTAATATAAAAGAGCATAAGACAAACAAGAGAGAGGAAATATAGTCCATGATAATCATACATAAGTATGGTAAGGCAAGCAAACAACATTAGGCATGCTTTGAAATACATGGAGACAAATAACACAATAAAACACCATTTTCAGCACTATTCAGTTCTGCAGGGCTAACAAGAATGCTTTGGTAAAAATACTTCCGGGTCAAATTAGGGGCTGAAATTGCACAGAAACAATAATCAACCTGTCTAGTTTCAGTTCCAATTCTCAGAATTTGCACAGCACCTCCAGAAATTCATTTACAAGCTATATTCAAAACATGTCCAGATTTGTCACCCTTTGGGAAAACTAGCTTTCCTCTCAATCTACCCAATGATTTTCACCCAAATAAATTCTGTTGGAAACAGGACTCAGAATTCTAAATTTTGACAGAAGAACCAACATGAGATGATTTTTATAGAATTTTATAAAATTGCAAGAAGTGGACTGTTTTTTAGAGACTCAGGACCAGATTTTTAAACAAAATATCTAAGCCCTAAAAACACACATTTAGGGGCTAATAAAATTATCACAAGCTCTAAACACACCAAATAGCCTACACTAAATTCAGATTTCAGAAATAAATAAATTTGACATTTCTTTTAAATTAGAGAAGTTACAGTAGTGCCTAATTTGACAAATTTGCAAGACAATGTCACTAGTTCATACCCACCCTTTCATACACACCAAAACCCTATTTAACATTAATATGCAACACAAGAGGGTATCTAAACAATAGGATGAGATGGTGAAAGAGATGGAGAAGACAAGAGGAAGAAGTGTTCTTACCTTGACTCAAGAAAGCACATTTTTTTCCTATTCTCCTTTTCTTCATTCTTCTTCTTCTTCTTCTTCTCTACTTCCCCCTAATCACACTCTCCTTCTCTCACCCTCTCCTTGGCTGCCTTAGAGATTAGATTTTATATTTCCTGTATTTTGGATAATCTTTTTGTATTAAGGAATTGATTTGTATTTAAAAACTTGAAGAATTTTATTTGTAACTATTATTAATATTTTCTTTTAGTGTAATTATTTGTATTTTGTGCTTAAAAATGATGTGTATCCGCTAGTTAAACCCTGGTGTATTGTTGTATTATGTTATCAAAATTTGGGGCGTCACACTATATCACCATTATCATTTATCAAAAACTATGGAGTGGATTACACAACATCACACCCATACCCCTCTTTTCTTCTATAGCCTAGCTTTTTATTTCCTTTTGATCACTTTATTCTCCTTTACCACCTCTTTTACATAGCTTATTATTCTTCTGCTCTCTATTCTAATGTAATGTCATATCTTCCTCTTTCCACAACCATATTCTCCCTCACTCTTCATTTCCTTTCTATTAACCACAATGGCATGATTGACAATGGATTTCATTAATTGATAACAACAACGAGACACTAGATCAATATCGACATTGGGAATCAACTATTATATCGCGATTAGTGATAGATCCCATGGATCAACTGTCACGACCCGCTTTCCGTACCCAAGGGTTAAGTATTGTGATGGCCAATAACTGAAGTTACCTCCGGCTAATTCTTGAATAAATTAATAAACACGAACGGAAATAATATTAAAGTGAGGGTACCAAAATAATCATCGGAGTTTTTATTTTTATTACAAAATTTATTGACCAAAAAGGCCAATATTTACATATAAAAATATTATAAAAGTGTTGTGTGTGTCTATTCCGCAACCTGACTTTCCAAAAGCTATTTATGAATTGCATTGTTTCCTAAAAATTGGTAAACAGCTATAAGCACATGGCAAAGTGAGAAATATTGTACCAAGAGTATAAATGACACAAAATAATCATGGATAGTTATGTAACTAAAATATTTAAGATAACTTAGTCTGAACAAATAATCATTTAAGTAGCAAAACTGAGATTATGTAAATAAATAACCATAACCACGGTACCGAACAGAACAGAACAGAGATCACAGGAGTGACAGTCAGAATAGAGGTACAGATTCAATAGGTGGCTCGTACGGATTATAAAGGTGGCTCTTACAATAGTGTAGCACTTATCTCTGCACAGAGCAGAGGTCAATAGATCCATGACAATAGAGGGTCACAAAGTGACCAAACAGAAGTCAATGGTTATTTAAGTCCCCTACGGCGTGAGACTCCCATGGTGGTGCTTATAAAACATAATTGTATATAAGGTCAAAGTCAAATAATCATTAAAAGTTAAACAAACGTATCCATGGGTTTCATTTTAAATAAATAGAGTTCAAAAATTAATCCACGTAATTGAAATATAAATATAATTTATAAAACACAACTTTTATAAAATAAATTATGGGTCAAAACATACGTAAAATATATTATGGTGACTCAAGGTATAATATAACGCACATTAACTTTAATACCTCACTCTTTCTTTCCACTATCAAGGCCTTATTTACTCCTAGTATTTTCTCCCCCCGTCTCTGTTTGTTTCTCCATGTTCTATCCATAGCATCACCGTTCCTTATATACCAGGGTACACTACTTGCTCATTAAGTTTTGAGTGACACGTAGTCACGCCACGTCACCTTGCCATTATTATGCCTTAAACTCAAGCTTATCCTCAAATGGATAAGTTTAAGTAATTGTTTTTTTTACCAATAATCTCATTTATAATTAAATAATACGAATATAAAATTTAAGGGACAACTTAAATTTTCGGGTTGTTATATCAACAACGACAATGAGACATTATATTAAGATTGATAACAAGAATCGACCATGACAGTGAATCATTAGGTTGATTTGATTGACAGTATCATCAACAAACGACTAATGATGTTAATGAGATTGGATCAATCATATGACTAGTGAAACTAAATCTATACTCTTTATCTTTGATTATGTTGATTTTTTTTAATTTTTTAATTTTTTTTTGTGGTTGATTCAATATGATTGCAATAAGTGGGAATAAGAATGAAAAAACAATGGAGGTAGTATTGAAAACAAAAGATGATGAGAGTGGTGCTGGAACGGGAAGTGATGGCATTGTGTTGGAACGATAATGCAATTTTATGACTGGCATTATAAAGGTGATGGGGATAAAGTTAGTGTTATAAACGGAAAGGCTTGAGAATATGAGTGATTGGGAGTATGTTGAGAAAGAAATGGGGATGAAGTAAGGTTGGCGTTAAAAATGGGAGAGACTGTGGTGGTGTTGGAAAGGAAATGAGATAGAGACAACACTATATATTGGTAATGGAATCAAGGTGGCAAAATGTGTATGTGCAATGACAATACTGTCCCTAATAATATGTAAAAAGACTATATTTTCTCCAGTAGTTTAGTTAACGAAATAACTATAGATGGTTAGAATTGTGCACAATTCAAAAGTTCATAATTTTAAATGCGGATCGATTTCCGCAATAGAGTGATATGGAATTTTGTGGACGAACCTTGGTGCACCAATGGGTGAAGGCCTACACAAGGAACAAACGATTAGGCTGCCCGACCAGGGATTAGTCGGAAACCCCTCCGACGGTCAAATCAGTCTCAGAATTTGGAATGGTAAAGGTAGAATATATGAGTAAGTTTAGAGTGTGAAGAGGTCGATCCCCTCTAAAGGAGAGTGAGGTTACCTTTTATAAGGACCGTTTAACTTGCTCACCAAGTTTCTTTCTTCGCCACCCGGCACTTAGTCGAAATGTTAGGTTGCTCCTTAATGGGAAGAGCAAAGAATCCGTTAAGCAATTCCGTTATTCACGGCAGATCAAGTACACCTTCCGTGTATTGGATGCGAGTTAATTTCCATGATTGGTTCGTACCAAACGCTTTTACAGTTGGTTCAGCGCCTTGATTCAAGTAGGGGTGCAACTCGGGCTGGTTCGGTCGGGTTGGGAGGTTGTCCAATCCTAACCCAAGTTGTGCTGAGACCTGCCCAAGCTTGCCCAAGCTCTAATTGTAACCCGAGGTTTCTTGCCCAAGCCCGACCTGAGTTAAATCCGAATTGTCCGAATTGTAAATGATTTTTTTTGTTTTTGTTTTTGCAACTACATTATTAAATTATTAAATTTTGACTCTATTTACATTTTTTTTTATATAGAAAATCATTAATATCATCAAAACAAATAATTTATATAATGTAATAAAGATGCCGCTATAGTAGTCTTTATAATTTATTAGTGAAAATAAAAAAAAGTAAGATTTTATATTATTTGTATATATAATATGTATTCAATATGATTTAATAATCTAAATTACTTTAATATCATGTAATGACCAATAATTTATATGTATATTTAATATTTTTATATATCTATATATATATATAATTCGGGTTACAGGTTGCTCGAGTTGTTTGACCTTTTTGCCCAAGCCTGTTCAAATTTAATTCGGACTTCTGAATTTTTGCTCAAACCCGACCCAAATCTGAAAATATTTTATTCAAGCCCTACAAAATTTCGGGCTGGGCTCGGGTTGTTCTGGTTGAGCCCGCCCAAATTGCACCCCTAGATTCAAGTTGGTCATCCTCCTTAGCTACGCTCGGCCCAGGTTCGTACTTGGGCTGCGTGGGTTGTAACGTCCCCAAAATAATACCAATAACCCAATTCACACGGGAAATAGATACAATAGAATTAATATATTTTCATTCATCAGAGTTTGAATTACAAAAGGTATTACATGCGCTATACATTCATAAATGTCCATCTTGAATATATGACATGTAATACTAGATAATGACAACAAAATAAATGCCCTACGGGCTTACATCTTTTCAAGACTTGCTTGGTTACAACAAAAGAGAGTCATAAGTTCTGTACATTTAATAGCTCTTGGCTTAAATAAACATGTAAACACAAAAGAAGAGCCTTCAGTCCCTCGGTCTTTCTAAGCTACGTCCTTTGAGGAAGCATGTCACTAGTACTTGAAAATGGTTTCCCAAGTAGGGTGAGCCAAAGCCAATAGAAACAGTCTATCACAATATATGAGATTTAACGAAGCTATAAGTTCAGCATACATATAAAATGTCAGGCGTAAAACATTTACGTCTTATATAATCATAAATGAATCAAGTCCATATCCTATTTCATTTCCTTTTTACTTATTTCAACAGATGAGCCAATTTTACCTATTTTCCATTAACACAAAATGAGATTACATCTCATTGGTTAGCAATCTCGCAAATGACATAAAACACTTCCACTGCCATTTTATGGATATTTTGTCCGCGGGATCGTCACCCATATATAGTTTTCAATTCGTCATTTTACGGATATTCCGTCCGCAAGATCGGCACCCATGTATAGTTTAGGGACTTTCACCCAAGACACTTTGGCCAACTTAATTATAATGGAGTCCAACCCCTTTCTCCTCCTAAATAATTATACATATGCAATGTATTTATACACATAATCACACATGGAGTGCATCTCTTTTTTTTCTCTCAAATAAACGTACATATACAATGTAGTTACATATCCCCATGTTCAATGATAATCATCAAGTGATTAGTTTCAATTTACCTAATCCACATGCAATTTCTACAACAATCAAAGCTATCCTCCACCGATAGCCCAATACAGATATTTCTAAACAGATTTGCAAACTTATGACAGATAATTTATTCGAAACTTTCAAGGGATGAGACATATCATCTATTCAATTTCGCCATCTATCTCCATATTTGTCCAATTCCATATTTACAACATCAATTTCATTTATTTGTACAAAATAAACATAATATCCATTCTAGGGCAAACCTTTCATTTTTCCAAAATCTCATCCAAGTACCAAAATCAACTATTTTGGCACCACAATAATTCATTTTTAAACTCCGTATTCATTTATTTCATTTCTATCAAAAACCCCTCTTTTACATCTCACCCAAACCCTAGGTTTGTGTTCGAAATACCTCTAAACCCATCATTGTTACATAACCACAAACGTCTAAGTTAAAAATCATAACAAGGTATAGAAAGAATTGAAGCTCCGAAGTCTAGTTTCTAGTGGTGGTGGTCTCATAAATTCCAACTATAAAAAGAGATATGATTAGGATTTTGGATCATATAGTAACACACTAAGTTCAAAAGAAGACTATCCCCTAACTCTTAAAACAAAATAAGGAAGCTCATAAGTTCTAACTTTTTGAACTACCACATGTATTTTTAAGTTTCACTCTAAGCATTTCTTATCAAGGCTACTAATGCAAGATGCAAACAAACAAACATGGATAATGTATGCTCATGTCATGGAAGAATGTCTCAGTTGTTACATTAATGCTATTGTTTTCAATTGAAGATTTTTGGAGATGAAATTGGAAAATGAGCATATGGTCGAGTTTACAAGGGTTTGGATTTGGAGTATGGAGACTTTGTTACAATTAAACAGGTTTCTTTGGAAAATAATTGCGCAAGAGGATCTCAATATTATTGAGAGAGAGACTTGTGCCGGACAGGTACGGCTGAGTTACGGTAACGCAGGTCATAACGGACCTTGCGAGAGCCGGGCTATTTCCTCGGTCGAGTGATTCCCCGGCCCGTCATCCCCGGCCGAGCTAGATTTTTCGACCAGAGCGCGGAATCAGGTGTGTGCCAGACCGGGCTGTGATTTGGCTAGGCATTCGGTGAGGTCCACAATGGTGTTCTAGACCGGGCCAAGCACAACCCGGACTGAATTTAGGCCAGGACAAAGGCCGGCACGCCTCACGGCTAGTCAGTCCGAAAAGACCGACTTCATACAGCTCGGCCGTGAGAATCATTGTTATGTTTCTTCCCAAGGGATAGGTCGATCATGGTATCCCGGTTTGGCGTACCACCTGGACCAATGGTGTAATGGAGGGAAAATTTACTCTTGGCACGCGTCAATACCGTTTGGCAGTTCCACGCATGCTGTTTGGGGGTTTTAGCCTTTACAAATGTAAGGTAGTGAGAGGAGAGCACGACCACCTGTCCAGGGAAGGACAACAGAGGTAGTGCGCGCATAATCCCTGAGGCTGCATGGCCAGCCTAGAAAAAGGAAGATGAGGGGACGTTGGAGGTAAGCAATTTTGAATAACTCTCTCTCTTTTTCTAAAAAAGAGCTCTCTACTTCCTCTTCAAGTGATCTGACTTGATCGTCGGAGGGTCTGTTCGGCAACAGACCGCCAGGCAACTCACCGTTTCTCTGTTTCTAGGTCAGACGTCGTTACGTGAAGCTTAAGTTCAAGGAGTACGGAAACCGAAGGATATTTCAACCCCGTACAATTGGCACCGTCTGTGGGAAGTACTTTGATATTCACACCTTGCTCTTCAAGCTTTTCCGATTGGCTCTATGGCCAACAACGATAAAACCCCGCTGTCCGTCGTCGATGGTGTCACACCAAAGTTCGCTCGACGGAGGGAAGGGCCCCCTACTATTTCAGCCATGGCGGGCCGGGATGCTTCTTCGAGAGGTGCGTGAGACAAACGCGCAAGGAGTACTGATCGCTCGAAGAGTCCAAAGGGCCGTCGATGGTGAGGGGAGTCGCACGCACAGCGTTTGGAGCACAAACTCAAAGACCAGGACGCCCTCATTTGTAAGATGGCGGCTGAAATGGAGGTGCTGAAACGCCAGATCAAGGGGAAGGGTGTTGCCGGAGAGGGCAACCTCAGTGAGCGCAGTACCCCGTCTCCTCATTCTGGCAATCGCTGCCAAGAAATGACGCACTCTCTTTCTATCACCAGGAGCTATGGGGTTGGGGACTCCGATCCACAGGTGGGCAAATCTCTCACTCGCGACAGCACCTACCGTCCCTCACGCCCATCGTCGACGTCGTGATACTCTTTTTTCGTCCATTCCAGAGACCTGAGGGATGTGTTGGAGGAGAGGGCTCGCCGTAGGAAGACTCAAAGATTACCGGCGTTACAGAAGCTAAGCTCCAAAATCCGTTGTAGTGAAGAAGTGGCAATGCCAGCGCCTAGAGTGGTGGCTCCAGCGCTTGTGCACAAAGAGCTGGCGAGACTTGCAGCTACGCCATTGTCTCTGGAGATCGAGAGTACACCACTCCCTGCCAGATTCCACTAGCCTAAGTTCACCTTGTACGACGGCAAGCCGGATCTGTACATGCACGTGAGCCATTACCGGTAAGTAATGGCTGGACACCGGCGCAATGACGCCTTGATGTGCCTCATATTCCCAGCAAGCTTAGGAGAACTGGGCCTGAAATGGTTCGAAATGCTTCCGGAGGGGAGTATCGAGGGGTGGCAGCAATTAGCGGAGGCCTTCGTCACCAGATTCAAAACCAACACTCGAACACCAAAGGAGGTCGACCATTTCCTGGTCGTTAAGATGGAGTCTGGAGGTTCGTTGAAGGCATACAATGCGAAGTACTGGAAAACTTACAATGAGATCCTCGACTGCCCCACTAATCTGGCGATCACTCAATACAAGTGAGGTCTCCTAGTCGGACATAGGCTGTGAAATTCACTTACAATGCACCCGCCCACAACAATGGAGTCCTTGATGCAACGAATAAATGAACACATCTGTGTGGAGGATGATGCCGCCTCCGCGATCGAAAAGGCTAATCTAGTCGCGGCGGACAGAAGAGTGGCGAGGAAGATTCACTCGGTCGGGCAGGAGGACAACCGCCCAAATGACCGATCAAAAGATCAACGTCGTGGCTCAAACCGCGATGATAAAAACAAAGGTCGCAGAAACGACCGAGCTAACGCTCCCCGTGATAAAGAGGTAGATGCCAGGAGAAAATTGAAGGCACGAACTAGTATCACCACGGTCTTTAAAATCCCTATTTACCAAATCCTGAGTGAAATCCGAAGTGAGCCTTTTGTCCATTGGCCGGTCAAGTTGGGAAGTACACAAAGAGGCTTCAACTCAAGATACCGGTGCACCTTCCATGAGGAATAGGGGCATCGAACGGAGGATTGATTGCCGCTCAAACAACATTTGGAAGAGCTGGTAGCGGCGGGACATCTGGACCAATACATAGATGGGGGGCATGAAAGCCGCTCCACCAGGACAAGCCGAACCGAATGGCCTAGCCGCCCTGGACGCAGCGTCACAAGGCGTAATCAATGTCATCCATGGCATCATTGAACCGGCAAAGGTCTGCAAGCTGAAAGGGATGATTAAGAAAGCCGAGCACATGAGGGAGGTGCTCTCCGTTCAGCCCGCTGTGAAGAAAGGGAAGACCGAAGAGAAGGATATCCTTACCTTTTTAAGTAAGGACTTGGAGAGAATTCAAATGCCCCATAACAGCGCCTTAATAGTGATTCTTCGCATAAAAGACTTTGACATCAAGAGGATTCTGATTGACCAGGGGAGTTCGGTCGAAATCATGTATTATGACGCGTTCGAACAAATGAAGTTGGAGGACAAGGACTTGACCCCTGCAACGTCTTCATTGGTCGGCTTTAACTCTTAACCAGAATGGCCGATTGGAAAGATCATACTGCCGATTAGAGCGGGATCAGTCACGAAGCAAGTGGAATTTTGGGTGCTTGAAGTTCCATCGGCCTACAACTTAATTTTGGGCAAGGGCTGGTTGCACGCCATGCAAGCAGTAGCGTCGACCTACCACTAGGTTTTGCGTTTCCCGGCACCGACCGAGCAGGTAGAAAAGGTTTGGAGAGACCAAGTAATGGCAAAACAGTGCTTCATTGCGGTGAATGGTAGCCGAGCCGCCAAGGGCTTCGTTCAAATGATAGAGGGCCTGGAGGGAAAGGAGGTCCTGGAAGACGTAGAAAGAAAGGCTGAGGAGAAATCAGTCGAAGATTTGGTGGAGGTGCGCGTAGACGAGAATGGCCCAAACAAGTTCTTTCTTTTGGGCTCATCTTTGTCCAACGCCGAGTGACTTGAGTATGTTGACTTTCTGATTTCCAATATGGAATCCTTCGCATGGACGCTTAACGATATGCCTAGCGTCGACCCTAATTTCATTTGCCACCCGTTAAACGTTTTTCTGAATGCACGGCCGGTCATCCAAAGGACACGTCGCTCGGCCTTGCACCATGCCGAGGTAGTGGCAGAAAAAGTCAAGAACTTGTTGGAAGCAGGGGCAATAGAAGAAGTGCAATACCCCCGATGGATATCTAATACAGTGGTAGTTCCGAAAAAGAACGGCAAGTGACGGGTGTGCGTTGATTATAAGACGGTCAACCGTGCGTGCCCAAAGGATAACTTCCCCCTCCCACGAATCGACCAGCTGGTGGACTTGACCGCTGGCCATCAGAGGTTTAGCTTCCTGGATGCATATCGCGACTACCACCAGATAGCCGTGTATGAACCAGACCGAGTGATCACTTCATTCACCACTCCAAGAGGCCTATATTGTTACAAAGTCATGCCGTTCGGATTGAAAAACGTCGGGGCAACTTTTCAAAGAATGGTAACCAAGATGTTCGCTCCCCTTTTGGGCCACACCATGGAGGCCTACATCGACGATATGGTGGTAAAGAGCAAGGAAAAGTCTCAACATCTCGCCGACTTAGCAGAGATGTTCACTACACTTAAACATCACAAGCTTTGTTTAAATGCCTCCAAGTGCGCCTTCGGAGTTGGCACCGGAAAGTTTCTGGGTTTTTCGGTCACGAACCGAGGAATTGAGGCCGACCTTTCCCAAATCAAGGCAATACAAGAGCTGAAGCGCCTAAACTCCACGAAGGACGTGCAACATCACAAGCTTCGTTTAAATGCCTCCAAGTGCGCCTTCGGAGTTGGCACCGGAAAGTTTCTGGGTTTTTTGGTCACGAACCGAGGAATTGAGGCCGACCGTTCCCAAATCAAGGCAATACAAGAGCTGAAGCGCCCAAACTCCACGAAGGACGTGCAACATCTTGTCGGGATGGCAACTGCACTGAACAGATTTATAAGCCGGTCTTCAGATCGTTGCAGATCCTTCTTCAAAACTTTAAAAACCAAGTTCTTCTGGGACGATGAATGTGACCGTGGATTGATGGACCTAAAAGTGTACCTTTGCTTAGCCCTTATCTTAGTTACACCAAAGTTGGGCGAAGAACTGTATCTCTACTTGGCAGTCTCTCAACATGCGGTGAACGCGGTTTTAGTCTGTGCTGAAGGTACTCGACACCTTCCCATCTTCTACGTAAGCAAGACCTTGCTCCCGGCTGAATCGCAAGAAAAATTAGCCCTGACCCTGATGATGGCTTCCAAAAAACTGGCACACTACTTTCATGCCCACACAATAGTTGTGCTGACCAAGTTTCCACTAAAGGTGCTCTTTGAAAAGGCAGACTTTACAGGGAGAATTTTGAAATGGGCCGTAGAATTGGGGCAATATGACATTAAGTTCCAACTGCGCACCGCTATCAAGGCTCAAGCTCTTGCGAACTTTGTGGCGAAGTTTGCCCCCGGAATGCATCCGGTTTGCCCGGTTGACTTGGCTAGTGCAGATTTGGCACAATCCATGGTTCAGGCAATAGAGACAAGTGTTGGATCACAAATGGAAGCAGGGCAAATGGCAGTCGAACTGGAAAAGTAGGATAATTCATCGAAAGACAAGCCCGACCAAGACATGGAAGGAGACTAGAATGAACCGACCGAAACCTTGGAGTTGAGAAGCTCCCAAAACCCATCAGATTGCTGGAAATTGTTCATTGGCGAGATGTGGAAACTCTTCGTCGATGGGGCCTCCAATAGACACAGCGCCGGGCTGGGTATCGTGCTGACTTCCCTGGACGGGCTGGTTATCGAGCAGGTAATTACGCTCGGCTTCCCAGCGTCCAACAATGAGGCGGTATGTGAGGCCCTCCTTGCCGGATTGAGAAGCATGTTGAGAATGAAAGCGTCGGCTCTTATGGTATTCAGTGACTCCAAGCTGGTGGTCAACCAGGTCTCTGGGGAGTATGAAGCTAGGGATGAAAGAATGGCCAAATATCAGGCGCTGGTCCGTGCAGAGATCAAAAAGTTCACCGCAATAAGAGTGGAACAAATAAACCGCGAAGAAAACAACACGGCTGATGAACTGACCGACCTTGTATCAACACAAACAGCTTTCCCAATCCTTTGATGATAGAATTCCTACCTCAGCCAAGCATTGAGGAACCAGAAGTGTCCGAAGTACTCTGCGCCGACCTGGGACCATCCTGGATGGACCCCATCATCGCCTTCCTAAAAGATAGAATTTTGCTAGAAGAGAAGAAGGCGGCCAACAAAATTTGGGCCAAATCAGAGCGGTTTTGGCTCTCTCCGTTCGCAGCCTTATACAAGAAGTCTTTTACTGGGCTGTATCTGAAGTGCGTCCACCCCGACAAGGTGGAAGCTTTTCTCTATGAGATCCATGAAGACATCTGCGGAGGTCATACTGGGGGCAGGTCTTTGGCTTACCGAGCGATTTCCCAACGTTAATGGTGGTCGTGCATGTAGGCGAACGTGCAGAAATACGTTCACAAGTGTGAAAAATGTCAGAAATTTGCTCACCAAATCTACCAGCCAGCCAGAGAATTGCTCCCCTTTACAAGTCCTTGGTTGTTCGCGCTCTGGGGGTTGGATATTGTAGGACCACTCCCAGTAGCTCCGGGCAACCGCAAGTTCTTCATCGCCACTACCGACTACTTCACCAAGTGGGTTGAGGCTGAGCTATTTGCAACCATAAAGGAAAAGGATGTGAAAAAGTTTGTTTGGCAAAATGTCATCGCTCACTTTTGTATACCGAAGGCCCTCATCTAGAATAATGACACTCAGTTCGATGGGAAACTCTTTCGCAGATTTTGCGAGGAGTTAAAGATCGAGTTCTACAACTCAACACTGGCTTACCCTCAGTCAAATGGTCAAGCAGAAGCCTCAAACAAGACCATCTTGGACGGGCTGAAGAAGCGGCTAGAGAAAGCCAAAGGGCAGTGGGACGAAGAACTCCCCAATGTGCTCTGGGCATACCGCACTACGCCGAGACGCTCCACCGGAGAAACACCATTCACCTTGGCCTATGGCATGGAGGCCGTCGTCCCACTAGAAGTTGGCATGCCAACCATCCAGTTTAAAAGTTTTCAGCCAGACTTGAACAATGAAACAGTGGCCTTGGAACTTGACCTAGTTGAAGAAAGAAGGGAACGGGCTCTGATCCATATAACAGCCTACCAGCAAGAGCTTTCCAGGAAATAAAACAAGGCCGTGCATCCAAGGCTGTTCAAGATCGGAGATTGGGTCTCGAGAAAAGTAATGGGCAACACAGTGGTCCCTGGCGAAGGCAAACTAGGTGCAAATTAGGAGGGGCCGTATAAGGTGACTGGCCTTGCAGGCAAAGGGGAATACCATCTGGAAGACTTAGATGGTAAAGCTATCCTCAGACCATGGAATGCAGCTAATCTTAAGATTTTTTACTTTTGAAATGTCATCGTTTTTTATACTTAGCCTTTTGAACCTTTAGCCTTTTGGCATTTGATGTAAATCGTTGATATGTAATCAAAGATAGCCCAACTTTTTTATATTATGTGTTTCTGTGCGATGACGTCACAAGAATATTGGGCCACTATGGATGCTAGGGGCAGGAAGACCAACTTTACACTAGATCGAACTGACTTTTTGTCGCGGTGTAGAGACAGGCCGTACAAACAGTTGGTTTTCTGTCCAGATTGCATGTAGGCCGGGTTGACTTTGCTCACCCGTGTAAAATGTTGGCGTTCTGACCAACTTGTAAGGGCCGAGTTGATTTTGCTTGCCTAAGTGAAATGATGGCGTTTTGACCAAATTGCAAAGGACCGAGCTGACTTTGCTCGCCCAAGTGAAATGTTGGCGTTTTGCCAAACTTCTAATTCGCCGAGCTGATTTTCCTCACCCACAAACTTTGTAGCCGAGCTAAAAGTTGGCGTTTTGCCCAATTTATGTAAGGGCCGAGCTGATTTTGCTCACCCACAAACTTTGTAGCCGAGCTAAAAGTTAGTGTTTTGCCTGACTTATGTAAGGCCCAAGCTGAAAGTTGTATTTGACAAACATTTCAACTTAAAGAAAATCTACACATTATAACCGAGACAATCACAATTGCACAGAAATGGATACATGGCGGGAAAAAAGTTAAAGTTTTCATTGATAAAGCAAGTTGGATTACAAAAGTGGGGCCAAGCCTGGTTACATTCAAAAAAAAAAAAAAATACAAAAGAAGATCAATCTAAATCTACAAGGGCATCTTGTTCGGCCACTCTCACATCGGCTTTATCTGTCACAGCATCAACCACCGCGACAACCTCCCGCTTGGCCTCATGATCCTCAGCAACTTCGGGGACCACAGAAGGATTTTGCTCGGTTGGTTGTACGGTGGATGCTTCTTCTTCGGTTGTCTGCTTCGCCTCTTCTATAAGCCTCTTCTGCGCGGCACTTGCATAAGCCTGCATATAGGCCGGAATGAAGGCAGCAGACGGGTTTTGGAACACTTTGGCGTCTTGACCAAGGCCAAGTTTTTCCATGGCGGCTTTCCAATCACACTGAAAAAAGATGTCCTTGGTCGTTTGAACCTGCCGCTCATAAGTCCTTTCACCCTCCGCGTACCCGCGGTCTTCAGCGTCTTCGACCTTCTTATCCACCTCGGCCTTGTGGGCGTCGCGGAGTTTGTGCAGCTCAGAGATGTAGCGAGTCTTGGTCATCTGGAGGGCCTTCTACTTCTCCTCATCAGTCCGGGCCAACCGTTCTGATTGTTCGTCACACTTAACCAACAGAGCTTCTTGCGCAGCCTTTACTTTTTCCAGCTCGGCCGTCTTGGCCTCGTTGTCAGTGATGGCCTCCCGCAGACTCTTCCTCATGGCTATCATTTGCTCATGGGCGAGATAGTTTTTCTGCGCGGCCTACAAACACATGAAGGTTGTCAGAATGGAAAAATCGAGCAACAACTTGATAAACTAAAGAGATTGCCAACTTACCAACACCATTGACTTTGCGGCCGAGCGGAGCACCTTCAGGTCGGACAACTCTTCGTGCTTCTTCATGTCGGCGGGAAGGAGCAACCCCTTGGTCATGTTGAAACCGAGAGAGTAATCCTTGTTCGCATAGACTGAGTCCGCAGTGGAGACAGCCCGGCCTTTGTATGATAACTCGGGCGACCAGACTGGGGGGGCACTGGATCGTGTGGATGGCCCGGTGATTGGTTGCTCGGTCTGGTCTCCCAAGTTGGTTAAAGCATGCTGTAGACGTCCCCGAACGTCCCAGTAGGGAATCCCCTCCCTCGTTTTGTTCATTGGGTTCACTACAGTTCAGGACTCAATGTCACAGTCCTGTATCTAATCTCGCAGAGTGCAATGCAAGACCAATGAAATCATTAAAGAGTCCAAATCCAACAAATCATTTTTGAAAACAGATTTTTTGAAAGAAGTGCCAAACATGGGCTGCTTTGCTAGATACAGAGTCGCCACCTGAATATTTTATTTTGGGAAATTTAGGAAACCCTGACTCGTTGCCTAAGGCCACGTGTCCGTCATCACCAAAGTTACCTCGGCTCGGGAACTTGGGTACGATTGGGGAAGGTCACTTCGTGAGCACCCCCGTTCGCCCGATCAAAGATCGGCCTCTACTGACCATGATATCAAGTTTTGAAAACATTATGTGATCTTATTCCGGTTATTAGCCTAGATTTACTACGTGATGCGCACAGCATACAAGTATAGACTGGGTCGCCTGAATTGGAACAAAACATTTCATGTTTGTTTATTTGAAAATGGTTTGATGGTGCTACCCGCAAGTACGCTAAGACGTGGATTTGCCACCCTCAGGTGGGCTTAGAAAACATGATGATTTACCACTCTCAAGTGGGCTTAAAACTTACAATTGATGAATTGTTCCAATTCCAATAACCCAACCTTCACCAACAGGCATTCAGGCAGTTATATCATATAAGCACATAGCCTCATGGTAAGCATGCTATCATGGCAGTCACTCACACATATGCAAGGATGCTAAAGTATAAACACTTACCGAGTACTCCAAGCCAAAACAAAAGCTATGTTAGAAATCAATGCATGATCCTAACTATGCTGAAATGCCTAATGCAACACATGCAAAATGCAACTAAGATAGGCTCGGCTATTCTAAACATAGCATATGATGATGCTACAGCTAGCATATATTCAATTTGGAATTGAAATACAAATGCAGTTAGTATGATGCGCCGAGCCCGGTGCATGCAAGACAGATGAATGAATGCAGACATACTATCATACCGTATGCTAATTGAAACATGCCCTAATCTAACCATCATAAGCTGGTAAATAAAAGGGAGAAAGACGTGGGGTTGGAAGACATACATCACACTCACGCACACTTACTACAATTGTGCCCTCGCTCGGAGGGTCCGAAAGAATAATACAGTCCGAATAAATAGTAAAGTCCGAAATGAATAATTAAATATTACAAAACCCTAATTAATTAACAAATTAATCTGGGAAAGCACGTAAATCGGCACGCAAATCCATGGACCGCCTCAGCTCTATTCCAAATGATGAATGATGCATGCTCGAGTTGCCTGGTGCGGAAATCCATTGCGATGCCCCGATTCGCCTCTGTTTGCAATTGTTTTTGGAATATTGCGCAACGCTCCAGAAGGTCGCTGATTTTTTGATTTACTGCAACAAAGAGCAACAAAGGGGCATGGCAAAGTATTTCACATATGTATGCATGACTGCTCTTCAGGGAGTGTAGTCTTCGATCCTCGTGCCACCAATCACGCATATCGATGCATGATGGCCGAGGAGCTGAATTACACAACTCGATATGAAATGAATGCACAGGAAAACACAACAAGACCTAAACTCCATCATGGGTAATTCGGAGTGTCGGTGATAGGGAATTGAGACACGTTCCGTCACTCGAAATACGAAACGTCCCTCGTTTCTCGTGCTTGGGTTAACTCCTATCCCAAACATAATGTAAATGAGATGGCATACACAATGCGACTAACATACAACCTAGCATACGCAATGCTATGAGATGGCATACACAATGCTCGATGTAATATGGCATACACAATGCTCTAACATGCAACCTAGCATACGCAATGCTATGAATTGAAAAGGCATACACAATGCATAATGGACTTACACCAACATGAGTGGACCTCAGCCACACTCACATCAATAGCCATTAGATGAAAATGAGACAACCGAAATGCGTGCACACTTGCACGCATACCGAGGACCGAACCTAAGGCATAAAATACAACTCTAACAAAGCATGGCAAGGCATGCAACATGGCATTCAAACATGTAAATTTCAGTATTGAAACATAATGCTAAATGGTCCCGAATCATGCAAACATGGCACCCGATGCATGGAGTAAGCCCTGAAACTCAAAACTAGACACATGTATTGACTTGTAGCTATACAAAGCATGCATTATTTGACCATGAAGCACAAAGATAGAGCCAAGGCAGTCCCAAAACATGAACATTTCTAGTTCAAAGTATGACCAAAAGATGCTAGCATGATGGACTAAAATAGCATGCAACTTTGACTAGCAAACATGGTTTATATGACATGCATATGAAGCATATGAAATCTCACCAAACCAGCAAAAATCAGTGAATAAAACATGACAAAATATGTCCAAATAATCACTGAAATGCAGCCAACATGTGCAAAAATGAGGGGCTTCTTTGGAAGGGCATACAAGGGGTAATTAAGCACATGCATCAATGACACTTAGCATGGCACAACCAACTCTGGAAATCAAATATGATAGCCCTAAAACTCACCAAATTGACCCTGAAATTGGTCTAGGAAACATGCAAGGAAAGACCTCTTTGAAGGGCCTTGAATGGGATTGGTCTACACATGCAACATAGACCTAAAATATGGCGAAATGGACCTCGGACAGAGCCAAGGCAGACCTCAAAACCCTCATAATGAGGCCTGGAAAGTGACTTCGATGCATGCAAAATAGGGTCCCTTTGAAAGGCCTAAAAGATCCCCAAACAAGACAAGGAGAGAGGGGGTCACCCCCCTCGAATTTTAGCCCTAAAAAATGCATCAAAGCCACTTAAAATCCACTGGATTTCAGTGGCTAAGAGGCCAAACCATGGCCAATGCAAGTGTTCTAATGCATAGCCTTAATCATGAAGGAATGAAGCATGCATAGGGGAAGATGACCCCAAACAGAGAATAGACCTTAATCAAACATAAAGATGACATCAAAATAAGATTTTTTTCAGTTCAGGTCGAGGTCTAAAATGGCTCACAAATAAGGCTAATGTATCATGCAAAAACAGCCCTAAAAGAGAGATTGAACAAACAGGCAGCAAAAGGCCTCAGACAGCAAAGAGCCCTTCAACAAAGTTTAAGAGGGGCTCAAAATAAGGTACTTCACAGTTTGGCTCGAAGCCCAGAAATGCTCAGAAATAGGGCTAATATATCATGCAAAATAAGCCCCAAAAGAGGGATAAAGCACAAAGGGGAGTAGAATACTTCAAACAGAGAAAAGTCCTTAATCAAATATGAAGATGAGCTCAAAATAAAACTGTTTTTAGTTCAGGCCGAAGCCCAAAAATATAAGAAAAATGGGCTAAGATATAGAACAAAATAGTACAAAAATTGGGAGAATAGGAGCTTACCCTTGTAGCCTAACTTTCCAGCAGCCTTTGGTCCAAGGAAATGAGCTTTCAACCTCTGCAAATGACTTCTAAGGGGCTGGAATGGATGATGGTGGTGTGGTGCTATGGGTTGTAGTGTAAATGGACCAAGGAAGTTAGGGTTTTGGAGCTTGGAATAGAAGCAATGGAGGTGGGAGGTGATGAGCCTTAAGCAAAAGTGTCTAACCCCTAGATACAAAAAGGAGGGCAAGCTTCTCTTGGAAGCTTCAAAGATCCTCCATACACGTGTATGGAGGATGCACCAAATGATCTCCAGCTGGCACAGCTGGATTACACTCAAAGAGAGGAAAAGCAATAAGCAGGCCGGCCAGTTCAAGTGGCCGGCCGGCCACTCCCCCTGGTCGGCCGACCAGGGGTCAAAAGGTTCAAGAACAATTGCTGGTTGGCGTACCCAGAAAGGTGGCCTCCTAGATGAGTAGAACACAGCCCTGTGGAGAAAAATCAGAAAATGTGACCGAGGAGAGAGAAAAGCTAGCTTTTAAGCAAGGTTTAAAAGGGTCAAAGTGAAATATTGGTCGGTCTACCCATATTGGTGGCCTCCCAGATGAGCACAACACAATGTGGTATGAAAAGCCAGAAAATATGGCTCAAAAGTGAGAAAAACTAGCTTTCGGTCAGAAAAACCGGCTTTTGGAGAGAGAAAAAAAGGAAACTGACTTTTCAGGGGAATAGGTGACCGGCTACCATCCTACTACTTCCCTAATAGTGAAAATAGGGTCCCTACCAAAAATGGACCAAAACGGATGTAAAACGAAGGTTCGGGTGCCAAAACGCGCGGTTCGAGACCCTAAAAACAGGCTGTTAGGCACCGGAAGTGGCGTACGACCACAAAGGTGGTCTCCAGGGCCACAGTGTTCCTCTAAAGGGAGGAAAAAAGATGTTTGCCAAAAATCGGAGCAAACGGAGGTAGTTAAGCGGTCCCGAACCGAGGCACATGGCCGACGGCTCGAAAAAATCGAAAACCGGGCTCCAAATGGGAAAAATGGCCTACGACCACGAAACGTAGTCTACGGCCACTGAGAGATGGTTTACGAGACCTCTCCCTCCCTTTGGGAAGAGAAAACAGAGAAAATAAGACCTGGTTCGCAAATCGAGGCAAAGCACAAAAGAGCTCCGAAGTCCGGAGGCAAGGCTCGCAGCCGAGACTCTGAAACCTCAGAACAAGAACAATATGCAACATCACCGAGCGCTCAACTGGTGACGTCTGAGTCTTAAGGTCGGTCAAAAATAGGATGTCTACACATGCTCGGTCGAATCCTCATCGGCCAGATACTGTTCGGTTTGATTCTTTCTTGGTCTCTTATTCGACTGACCCGCAGCTTGTTCGCTGACCAGAGCCAACACAACACCCTCTCCTTGCGCGGCCTACGTGGAAGAAGTCCTCCAGCTGCCTTCGGTGGCTGGGAGTCGCTCGCTTCGCCGGTGATCATTGACTTGATAGCTCGGATCTTTGCCATTTCTTGCTCGATTGTCAAAGGGACTAGTTTGATCGGTGGAAGGCTTGGATCTGGTTCTGGAGAAGGCACACGCAGAAAGTCGGTTACCCTGCTCTTGCGCGGCGTTGTGTAGTGGTAGGTCAGTTCGAAGCCAAGCCGCTTTGGTGATTCTCGCTCTTCGGCCGGATGACGCAGCAAAACCCTTATGGCTTCCTGGTTAGCGTGGGAGTAATCTTCTGCCAAGAGCTTATAATATACAAAAAGAAGACAAGTGTTAGATCGGCAAGAAGAAGACCAATGCAAAAAGAAGATAATACGGTTCGCCGAGATACTCACCGACACTCCCGAAATCTTTCCTAATGTACCAGCCCGGTATGGGTGCCTCGGTATCCTCGTAACGACCGGACACCCATTAAAAATCGTCATCATTTGTCTCTTTATCTGGATTACCTTCTATGAGTTTTGCTCGACCCTTTTTAACCTTCAAATACCAGCAAAGCCCACCTTTATTTTTGCTAAGACTGTATTGGTGAAATATCTCAGCAAGGCCGAGATTTAGACTGAGTCTCCTATTTAGCTCAGCCACACCGTTTATTATCTTGTAAGTATTGTTGGAGACTTGGGTCGGGCACAACGTGGTCGACCTTAAAAACTCGCAGATCAGCGGTTGGACCGGGAAACGCAGGCCTCCCTCTACAATGGACACCACCGTGAAGGGGCATTTGTCCAACTCGCCCCAGGGAGTGTCTCCTTTCTTGGCGAGCTCTAGGTGGACATCATCTGAAATGTTGTACTCTCTACGGAACTCAGCAAGGGCCCCGGGAGAACTCACCATGAACCGGTATTTCCCCATCTATCCCGGTTTTATTTATTGGGGTGATTTAGGTCGTATCTTGGTGAAAAGTTTTGTGTGTTTTCTCGGACTTTGAGCTTCACCGGTAGTAATGCTGAATGGGCCTGGTCGGTCCTAGTTTGTTCTGCATTATTAAGAAATAAGTCCAAGGGTTAGCGCGACATAAATTGCACGGCTTCTATGTGGAGTTCCTAGCTCGGTCGAAGTTTTCTGGGGCATTTGACCGGTCTGACTCTTACGTCGGCTCAACTATTTGGCCGATTTGGCCTTCCTAGTTCGGTTCCGATTTTCAGCTCGGTCTAGACCCCAAAGAGGGACCACAAACTAGTTTTTGCTCGGCCGAACCTCTATCTTTGGATCTAAGTGTTGGCTTTTCCTTGGTCCTACCCAGGGTTCGTTCTGTTCATCCAAAAAATGGAGTTCGTTCGTTCAAGCTAAGGGAAACCAGGGGCACAAAGGCCCCATCCGTTTCTTCAATTTCAGTTTCCTTAGTGTATACAAGTTTCTACGCAAAAAAGAGGGGATACTGGTAGGTTTCTAACGGTCCCAAGCAAGAACACGAAGAACAAAAATGAAGAAAATGAAGAACACAAGCATACAAATACGAGAGAGGGGCAAAGAAGCTTACCGATGACGAGTGCCACGCAGAGATTAGTCAATTGCGAGCTTGATTACAACTTCGGAAGGGACAGGAAAGGACGAAGATGAGGCAAAGAGCTATAACATCAATGACGATAGAAGCTTGGAGATTTGGAGGCTAGGGTTTTGACTCGAGAGATAAGGTGAACAGTAGGGGCGTGTGACCCCTCGTATGTGTATAAAAAGAGTGAAAAATCCAAAGGGCGGCAGCCGTTTGAATTTTGTGCGTGAGAGAGACAGCTGTGGGGCTGCACGGGTCCAATGACATGAAGCCACGTGGCAGCGAAGAGATGGTACTGTCAGTACGATTGTACGATCGGTGACAAGACTACTAGCGCAATTCAGAAGACTGACCAAATAGGATAGCTCGGTTGTGGTTGTAATCCCAATCACGCTCAGCTCGGATGGGATTAGGGGGTAATTAAGAGGAAGACTTGTGCCGGACAGGTACGACCCAGCTACGGTAACGTGGGTCATAACGGACCTTGCGAGAGCCGGGCTATTTCCTCGGTCGAGTGATTCCTCGGCCTGTCATCCTCGGCCGAACTAGATTTGTCGACCAGAGCGTGGAATCAGGCGTGTGCCAGACCGAGCTATGATTTAGCTAGGCATTCGGTTAGGTCCGCAATGGTGCTTCTAGACCAAGCCAAACACAGCCCGGACTGAATTTAGGCCAGGGCGAAGGCCGGCACGCCTCACGGGCAGTCAGCCTGGAAGGACCGACTTCATACAGCTCAGCCGTGAGAATCATTGTTATGTTTCTTCCCAAGGGATAGGTCGGTCATGGTATTTCGGTTTGGCGTGCCACCTGGAACAATGGTGTGATGGAGGAGAAATCCACTCCTGGCACGCGTCAATACCGTTTGGCAGTTCCACGCATGCTGTTTGGGGGTTTTAGCCTTTACACGCATAAGGTAGTGAGAGGAGAGCACTGCCACCTGTCTAGGGAAGGACAACAGAGGTAGTGCGTGCATAATCCTTGAGGCTGCATGGTCAGCCTAGAAAAAGGAAGAAGGGGGGACGTTGGAGGTAAGCAATTTTGAATAACTCTATCTCTTTTTCTAAAAAAGAGCTCTCTACTTCCTCTTCAAGTGATCTGACTTGATCGTCGGAGGGTCTATCCGGCAACAGACCGCCGGACAGCTCACCGTTTCTCTGTTTCCAGGTCAGACATCACTACGTGAAGCTTGAGTTCAAGGAATACGGAAAGCAAAGGATATTTCACCCCCGTACAATTATCATGCTACAATATTAGTCACTCCTACTATCTGTCCTTTTGCTTTCTTTCTTTCTTGATTATTTATGTTATGTTAGGATGTTTGGATTCGAAAAATGATTTTATTTTTCTGGGCATCTTGACCCTGTTGTTTCATTTGTATACTCAGTACTTGTCATATTTATTATTTATTTGGCTTAAAAACCTAGCTGAATACCCCTTGATGTTTATTATTGGGAATGAAAACTTACAACTATAGACTATTGTGGGATTTATGTATCTAACTATATCTATATATTTATTTAATTTCTCAAGTGGAGTTTACTTGATGACCATACCTCACCCACAGTCTTGTTTCGTTTTCTTGAAAATTGCCTTGTTGGCACGTTTGTATAATATCTTATTTGCGTCTTGTATTTGCATCCTTACTTTTTAGCCCTTTCTTTGGACCACTTTGAACACCATGTTGCTTGAACCAATGTACAAGAACAGAGATAGGGATTTCAAGATTGAACAAAAGATTTTTATTTTTAGATTGACCAGTCTTGAAGCAGTGAATTCATTAGGATTACAAAGAGGGTCTTGATTCATGGCTATAATTTAATTGTAAATATAGAAGGAGCTTTTTGGGTTGAAGTTAATAGGTCAAATTCAAATATGATGGTGGTTAAGGAATTTGAAAGGATTTAGCCTAATGGTAACTGAAGTGCCCAAAATGACATGGGCTCATTAATCAATAACAAGGTCCAAATTGAGGAGCCTTTTCATTCTTGGTGCGTAGTGCTTTGGGCCATGCTTCACAATGATAAAAAGGGTTTAGCCATTGGTAATATTGTGCATTACATTGCCATGCTTGGTAATTATTGGGCTTCAATGTCTTCTCTTCTCCTTTTAAAGGGATATTTTATTTTATTTTATTTTTAAAGATGATGAAACCCAAATCCAATTGGGTAGAAATGTAGACCTTGAGATGTTCTAACTTTTTCTCAAAGGTACAAGGGTGTAGAGATCAAAGAATCAAGGCCAAAATGTAGAGAGAGAGTATATTTTAGAGAGAGAATGTCCAAATATAGGTTTTTGGAAAGTTTTAGAGAGAGAAAGAACCGAAAAAGTGACATAAAACATCACTTTCGCGATATGATATACGCATAGTCTGCTCAAGCGGAGAAGTTGACGCTCGAGCGTCAGACACAAAGTTTTGTTTCACTCGAGCGCAAAATTGGCCCGCTCGAGCATAGAATATGCACATTTAGTATTTATTCAAACAACAGACAACCCGTTCGAGCATAAGGAAAGACGCTCAAGTGTCTACCCGCTCAAGCTTAGGAAATGCCGCTCGAGTCTGAAAAACACTCCTTCAGTACTTTTGCAGACGTGCCAAGTATTGAAAGTTTGCAACTTTCACTCGAGCACAAGAAGGCCCGCTCGAGTGGAGGACCAAAATTATGGGCAACAAAGTTTGGGAAAAACAAGCAACTAACCTATTCCAAACACAACCACAACAAACCCAAAGGCCAATTTTAAGAGATACAAGGGAGGCAAGAGGTAAACAACAATATGGAAACATTAAATCCAAGTCCGAAATACAACAATTGACGGGTTAAAAATTGAGATCGCTATAGGATCACTCGATCCGTTGGGCTTAAGATCATACTTGGTCTCTATGTTTGGTCCCTTGGTGGTTCTTTTCTGGTTCAAGTAAACGCTTGGCCCACACGATTTGGGCCATTAAACACTAGCTCGGCTCAAACTCGTGCTTAGGATTGACGATCTGATCTCGTAGAGTTACTAGGCCCAAGCGTCGCCTTTGGGCTTGCAGTCTTTCCCTTGTTCTGCTTATGCTTGGTGCAGAGTTGTAAATGACCCTCTTCATTTTATTTGATAAAATTAGGAATATAAAGTTTAATTTGTTATAAGGATTAAACCTTAGAGTTATTTATGTAAAATTTTCAAAATCTATTTTAACACTTAGATGTCAATATATTTAAATTAAACAAGAGGATTTTTCAAATCATAAGTATATTGTATTATATATATATATATATTATTTTTAGATTATTAATGATTTCATTTTGTATAAAAATATAACTTATTTCACTATAAAAAAAATCAACATAGGAAACAAAAAAATAAAATATAATTGATAATAGAAAAACATAAAAGAATCATTTAAAGGGATGAGAACTAATTTTTTATCCATATAACTCTAAATTATTAATAAAAAAATAAAAAAGAGTTAAAATATTATGTAAATTAAAATTTAAGAAAATTTAATATAATTATGTTAAATTTGTGGGGGCATATTATATTTTTTCAAAACCTATATAAAAATTTAATTTAATTTAATTTCATGTTGATTATATTATTTTTAAATTTTTAGTTAACTTATAAATTTTGTAAAAACAACTTTCGCACAAAGATTAGAATTAAAAGAAAATTTTAATTAAAGTAATTGATGCTTTTAAAATTTTAATTATTTTTGTCTCAACATAAAATAAAAAAAGAAAAAAAAAACCCAATTATGGAAGATTCGTAAAACAGGTAGAGATTAGGGTCAAAAAGGAAAAATCAAAAACCTTTAGCGGTGTCAAAGTGTAATTATAAAATAACACAGACTTCTCTGCAGCAGAAAGACGAAACAACAATTTGTACAAGCGAAAAAGTCGAAGAGCAAACCCTAACCGAGAGAAGAAGAAAAACCCTTCGCCGGAACTCGGTCGAAGCTTTGTCGGAGGTCGTCGATCGCTGTCTGGTATTGCTTCCTCTATCATTTTCTCTCTCTTTTTCCACTTCAATGGTTGCTCAATGTTACTGGTCTCACTGATGCTGTGTTGGGCAAGATACTTGGACATGATTGTTGATTTTTTTGTATATTTTATTTAAATATATACTGACTTGGCTCATATAATGCACTTGCATCTTCCATTTTCTGTTACATTTTAGTTCTGTATGCTTGTATGAAATAATTTTTAAGTTGTATGTTCATAGGATGTAACTGATTTTTCATATATAACTGTTACATCACATTTTCTGTTTGGTTTGGCTGCTAATAAGGTGATTGGTTAGGGAAAAACCCATCTTAAAGTTTTCCAATGGTGTATTCATGATATCCTGTGAGTATAAACTGTTTATGGGAAAATTTAGTCAATTTATTTGGGGTCAAAATAGGTGTTTAGGAAAGCAAAGAGTTATTCTGGTCAATTGGTTGATTTGGGTAAATATTTTGGGGATTGGTTTGAATTTTGAATTAATATACTTGTCTTGGTCAATTTACAAATAAAGGTGTTGGTTGTAAACACGTTTTTTTATTTATTTTTGGGCTAGGGGGTGTGATTAATTATAAACAGAAAGGCATTACGAAGTCATAGACAACTGATCTGAGTTGCCTTATCTGTAGATCCACTTTAATAGGATTATTTTTTTAGAGATTTTCTATTAAATTGATGGTATATAGCCTCATAATAATTATTTATGATGATGTGAAATAGGATTGCAGACATTTATATTAATATTTTTAATTGCCTTTAGGTTATTCAATGAGAATATATTGTAGTTAAGTTATTCATGGTAAATTAAATACTTGATCCATTCTTTAAGAAAGGAGGTTCTCAAAATATTTAAGGTTGTACAACTAAGGAATCTTCTACCCATAACATTGAAACTTCAGCTCCTCCCGAACAACGTTATTTTGAAGCTCGTAGAGTTGGATCCAAACAAGTTTGTACATCTTTGGTTAAAGATTTGAGTCTGCGACAATAAATCTGGGATTACTTATACCTGAGCTTGACGAGGTCAGACGTGCACATAGCAAATCTGGACTACATCAATTCAAGGCTCTGAAAACCAACCTTTGGAGATGATAAAAATGGCTGTAGCTTTCTAGATTCTAGGCTCTAGTTAGTTCCAAATTCGTTGGTTGGAATACTCTCGAACAAAAAATCATGTATTTTGCCTTCCAATCGGATGCCCTAGAGTTGCTGTCAATTGCTGCTATAATTTAACAAATCAATCTTAAGATATTGAGAAGACTGTTGAGAACAAACGTCTACAAACTGCTATAAATCACTTGCGTTGATGAAGCTCTTGGCTTCTTATAACTAAGCATTAAAGTGGCAACAATCGTATTGGAAAATGCTCCTCAAAATGCTTCTTAAAACCTGATTATTAGTATTTCTCTAATAAAATACAAAAGTTTACACCTCCTTTTATCCGATACTTATGGTTTGCAAGTGGTTGCACATATCTAGGGTTTACTCTGTAGGGTTGGGTCCAAATTGCGGGCTTTGGAGGGGTTCCATCCATTATATATATATATATATATATAATTGTGAGAGATCAATGATGGATAGTTGATGAATTTTAAGTCAAATCGAAAAATGATCCTTAAATTTTTGTATTGGATGTATGTGTTTATATCTAAATATATCTGTTTAGATACTATATTGATGATGTAATTCTTGTCTTAGATTACCTTATTTTTTTTTTGTAAAATTTGTTGTTATTGAAGAATTAACCATTATAATTTATTGTTCAGCCATGATTTCTAGCTTTAGGAATATAGTGGGAGAAAGTAGAAATTTTGGCTTAATGTGTGTTGAGTTCTTGAATCTATAGTTGTATGTGTAATGTGTTTCATGAGTTGTATCCTGGTTTAATCAATATTTCTATAAGTATGTATGGGTTAAGATTGTAATATATTTGGCTTGAATTGTATGAATTTTGAAAATTAACAACATCATAATATAGGAATGCAAAAGTTTAACCATGAATTTGTTAACAAAGAACTAGGGCTGACTTAAGCAGAAAGCCATTGCATAAGGCCCCCAATTATAAGAGCCCCATTTTTTCTAAGCTTTATATACTGTAATGCTTTGACATTTTATCAACCATTAGAAAAAAGTAGCAACTAGAGTGCAATAATAATCCGAACTCTAAAAATAAGGGATACTTTAATTAGCAAAAACTGGTTAAAGGTCATAAAACGAAGCAGTAAAGCTAATTGTTAAACAATATATGAGATTGAAAATTGTGAGTTAAATTAAATCTTATTCGACATGGCTATTTGGTATGATATATTTTTCGCTATGAATTTAATTAGTAAAAGTTTTCTATCAAAAGACAAGCGTATTGATGTTGCTAAATTAAAAGAGCTCATTTATTTTTCTGAGAAAATGAATTTACATTTGCTGTAATTTTTATCTAAATGATTGTAGATAAACTAAAAATAGAACTTATATTTCATGAAAACCATGTGATTTGTCAAAAGAAATAGCTTGATGAGAATGTCGATGATGTGACGACAAAATCGACTGAAGAATCTTTTAGAATAGATTATCCATAGTCTTAATCTCACCAGTTTTCTAAAACATGACATTTTTTTTTTTGAAATAGATAGTTTAGATTTGTTTTTTGAAGTAAATATTTTAAAAGAATTTATGCAGATAGGATAAAAAAGGAAAAACATCCCATTGGACGTGTTTGGATTAAAAGGAAGAAAAATGGATACCCAGGGGAGCGTGCTAATTTGCTCTTAATTGAGTTCCAAGGTTTTCATTCTTAAGAAGAGAGCAAAAGTGTTATGGAGGTGTGTCGTTTTTGCCATCTTTTGGGGCATTTGGTTGGAAAGGAATGCAAGAATTGTTGACGACAAATTCAAGGAGGCTGAGGTGTTGTGGGACAAAGTGTGTTACTGGGTGTTGATTTGGGTGTCTTCTTTGCCTCATTTTTAAAGGGGTCCCATTTTTTTCATTTCTAGAGTTGGAAACTTGTTTGTGATGTATAGGGTTTTTGTGGTTATTTGTTTTGATGTAATGGTCCTTGGTTCTTGGAGTGGACAACTTGTCAGTTCTTTGTAGTTTGTTTTTGCTTCCTCGTCAATAAAGCTTCTTTTGTTGCCGATAAAAAAGAAAAAGGAAAAAGAAAAATGAATACAATTTTTGCAAATTCTTTCTTCTTCATTGACATACTAGTATGTTTA
Organism: Camellia sinensis; assembly: GCF_055761805.1. NCBI lineage: Eukaryota > Viridiplantae > Streptophyta > Magnoliopsida > Ericales > Theaceae > Camellia > Camellia sinensis. The sequence continues at coordinate 240,260,931 of NC_138961.1, read as the reverse complement.
ATGGAATGCATAATGATTGACTTTGATTTCTTTTTCCAGTTGGTTTCCAGTTGGTCTGCCTAGTTAACATTGCACATCCAATTTTCTGGTATGGAGATATGCTCAAGGAATTCAATGTAAGTTCCAGGCTACGACATTTGGAGGGTTGACAAGTACTCATCACAACGAGGGCTTCAGCGTGTTTAAGTAATGTGGACAAATGTCTTCAAAATTGTATGATTCTTGCCTTGCCTAAGTTTATTATATGTTTCTTTTTCATTTCTTTAAAAAATAACATTGGATCCTATAGATTTTAGTGAGTTATATATTTATTTTCTTTCTGATAGGTATAGAAACTCATTGTATTGTGCCATGGGGGTATAACCCAAATGAACTTGGCTCATAATGATCAACTACTACAACGTGACATGACAACTGTTAATTGTTATATTTTGTTCACTTGCATATTTTTAGAACTAATATTCTGAATTAGAAAACTAAGAACTATTTAGAATGTTTTAGACTATTTTTTTGATCGGTTAAAAAATAACCAAACTAAGCCTTGTTTGTCAATTAGGTGGACACACTAATAAATTGAACCTAATTTAAACCACATAAAATAACCTGGTAATATAAATTTGCCCAAAATAAAACCCATGGCATGTCCAGCAAATATTGGCCTTGACTCACACAGGCCTACTAAACTCTAAAGTAAAATTATACCCGTAATCAATTAACCTATAGAACACAAAACAAGACTCAAATTTAACCCTAAATATTGCTATAAAATGTCCACGGTTTGCGTCATGTTAAATTCCAAATTTGCCCCATTTCTTGTTGGCTGCTATGCACCAAGAACACTAAAGTTATCTTATTTTTTCGCTCTTTTCGTGATGATTTTTAGTCAGGCCTTTTGAGGGGCCTGAAGAACCTGAATTGCAAGTTAGGTCAGAGTTTCAATATGTGGGGTATGAGATTAAGGCAAGTTTGGGGTATTTCTTGCTGCATAGTTTCATTCTGTTAATGTGGTCTGACTTTATTTTTATTATGCATGCTGTGACCCACTGATATGGGCGCTTGGTTATTGCTTTCGCCAACTTCTATTCATTATTTTTGCTTTTCATATTGACCAATTCTACAGGGAGGTTTTCATCAGGTATCGTGGTTTCAGTTTCTCCCTCATGAGTCTGATCTCAACCCTTTGCCTGATAAAAGGTTTGATTTTCGGACAATATGACATTTTCAAGTCTTATTGAATATTTTTCTTAATGTGGAATTAGAAATATATGCTTTGATACATTTTTAGTTCACTGTTAAAACTAGAATTTTCTTGCTATTTGGGCAGTGCGAAACTGGAGCAGAGAGATGCTGCTACTCTAGCGGTGCTTTCATCCCATATCCAGCTGCAGAAGGAGGGATTTCTCAGCACATGGACCAATTCTTTTGTTGGACCCTGGGATCCATCTCAGGGCCTCCACAACCCCGGTAAACATTATAAGTGGTGGTTTAAGACATGCTACCATCTCAAGGCTCTAGATCTCTAACTACTGATTGCTTGTATGAAATGCACAGATGAGAAACTTAAGCTCTGGCTTTTTCTCCCTGGGCGTAATTCATCAGTTGTAGAGTCTGCTCAGGCTGCTGTATCTAGATTAAGAGGTATATTTGTCCTCATAACTTCAAATAAAATTATAGATTTTTTTTGGATTTTCTGTTTTTTTTTTTTTATTTATAAAAGTTTCTTTTATTTCTGAATTGTTTCAAAACTTCTTCATGTTATTTAATTATAGAATTACACTCCTCTACTCGACTCAAATTAATTTTACAAAGCTTTATATTTTTTTTTGGGGAGGACTGCATTTTTTCCGTTCAGTTGTATCAAGTACTGATGTAGGACGAATAGGGACAGCGCTGTAAGGGCTGTTCTGGGGCGGTGAAAGTGCTGAAATTTAAGAAAGAAAGGAGGAGAAGAAGAAAATAGGCCTAGGAATCACTCATAGAATCACTCATAGAATCCCTTAGGCATCACACCTAGGGGTTAGGGTTGCATCACGCAATCCAAGCTTCAAAAGCTTTGAAAAATTCTCTAAAATATAAACTCTATTGAATTATAAGCATTACATGGCTTTATATAGAATTAGGAGACTTCCTAAATCAATTAGAACCAAAAAAAGAAACTATTATAATATTTTTGACTTCTAAAACTAATTTAAGACTAAATAAGAAACATAAATAAAACCTAATTAAATAACTTGACCCACAAGACGACTCATGCGCACCCCCTACAGCCCATGACAACAATAATGAAAATTATCAAAATACCCTTGACCTAAAAATCCTACAAAACATAAAAATAATCATAAAATAATACTCTAATAATACAAGAAACATAATTATATAAAATTCCTATCAGTTTCTTTATGAAATCATGCCAATGTCCTAATATCATTGCTTCTTTGAATTTAACATTCCTTGAGCTTCTTCTTTGCATCAAGTACCTTATGTAGTTTTCAAAAAGACATCTGAGTTAGTAATTGTAGCATTTATTTATTTTTAAAATTGTGGTGGAAGTTCTTGCATCTGGGCTCTGGTTGGCTCCTGGAGACTCAGAAGAGGTTGCAGCTGCTCTATCTCAGGCTATAAGGAATCGTATAGAAAGGTATATTTGTGCATTTCTGAGTTGTTATCATTATTTAGTTATTTCAATGGCCACATATTGACAAAAAATTTATTGGAATTGGCAGAGCCCTGTTGGGACTTTCCTACATGAGATTTGGTGATGTATTTTCAAAATACCGTCCATTTTCACAAAGTGAAGAACTTTACAGGTTTATTTTAATAGATGTCTTATTTTGAGTGTAAGGGGTTTAGTATCAATTATGATGGTTTCTATTGTTCAGAATTTTAATATTTCATTATTGTTTGAGTTTTTGTACTTCTAATGTCATCTACCTGCATGCTACATTTAATATGTTACACATGACATGTGCTAATCTACATAAAAAACTTTGACTCTTGTTCTGGGGTCAAGACTATGCCCAATGTTATTCAATAGGGTGCTGACTTGTGGCATTTCTTCATATCATGATCTGGAAAAAATTTAAAGCAGCTTGCTATTTACAGGGTGATAACTCTGATTATTGTCAGGAAATTTCTTGCTATTGATTTTAATGTGGTATTTGCTGTCATAGGACAAGGTTTTGGCAGTATGCTTTGGAGGTTGTCTGGTACATGAGAAATGTTTGGTTTAGTTTTTGAAAAGAGTTTTGAGCTATGAAGCACAGACACGGACACGGACATAGGACACGGGAATTTCTAAAAAATGGAGACACGGAGCAAATTTTTTAATTTTTTTATAAATATTTTTATTTTAATACACATTAATTATTTTATTTATTTATTATATTTTTTAAATAATGTGCTATTGTTAATTTATATTTTATTTTTAATTGGTATATATTTTATAAATAAAAAAATATAACAAATAAGGAATAATAAAATATGTTAAAATAAATAAAAAGAAAAATTAGATATTTTATTTTATAAGTTTTTTATTATATATGATTTAATTAGATTTCTTTTAAATAATTGGATGATTTATTTTATTTATTATATATTAAAAAGTTAAAAAATAATAATTTACAAAAATTATTATATATGATATTTTAAGAAATAACAATTAGATATTTTATTTTATGTGATAAAAATTATAATTTATAAATTTTATTATATATATTATATAACCAAACCAAACCAAACCAAACAAAACCAAGACTTAAGGCCCATCAAATGGGGTCGGCTACATAAATCCTTCTTCTCCACATGGCTTTATTAAATGCCATTTCGTTAGTCAAATTAAGTAGATCTATATCTTTATTTACAACGCTAGCCAATGTTAATCTAGGCCTATCTGGTCCTCTAACATTTTCATTCACTGTCACTGTATCACATCTCTTCACTACTGTCTCTGTTGGTCTGCGTTGAATGTGACCAAACCATCTCAATCGATTCTCTCTCAACTTATTTTCTATCGGGGTGCTATTCTTACCCATTTCCAAATACACTCATTCCTAATTCTGTTTTGTCTAGTCTTGTGACACATCCACCTTAGCATCCTCATCTCAGCTATACTCATCTTATTTACATATTGTTTATTGGTTGTCCATCACTTCATCTCATACAACATCGTTGGTCTAATAGCTGTTTTATAGAACTTACCTATTAGTCTAGTGGGTATTCGTTTATCGCGCAGTCTCCCAGACGCACTTCTTTACTTATACCATCCCGCCTTGATCCTATGGGCCACATCCGCATTAATCTACCACGTTGTTGTGATAATTGACCCTAAATAATGAAAATGTTCACTTTTAAGTAGTTCTTGGTTCTTAATCTTCACTTCTCCTCTTCTTTCATTGTTAGTGTTACTAAATTTACAATTTATATACTCTGGCTTAGTTCTGCTTATCCGGAATTCTTTAAATTCAAGTGTTTTTCTCCAAATTTTCAACTTTGTATTAATTTCTTCTCTAGTCTCATCCACTAGCACGATATCGTTTGCAAAAAGCATACACCATGGCACGTTATCCTGAATATTTGTCGTCAACTCATCCATAACTAAAGCAAAAAGATAAGGACTTAAGGTAGATCATTGGTGTAACCCTACAATGATAGAAAATTCATTTGTCTTTCCAGTAGATGATCTAATAGTGGTCACCACCTCTTCATACATGTCCATAATCACATAAATGTAACTTTTTGTCACCCCTTTCTTCTCTAACACCCGTCATATTATATCTCGAGGCACTCTATCATATGCTTTTTCAAGGTCGATAAACACCATATGAATGTCTCTTTTCTTTTCTTTATACTTTTCTATTACTCTCCTCAAAAGATAGATCGCTTCCATTGTTGACCTGCCAGGCATAAACTTAAATTGATTCTCTGACTTCTCTGACTTCTCTGTTATATCTCACAATTGGCGTTCCATCACCCTCTCCCACACTTTCATTATGTGACATATTAGCTTGATTCCTCTATAGTTGTTGCAATTCTGGACATCTCCTTTATTCTTATAGATTGACACTAAAATACTCTTTCCTCCATTCATCAGGCATGTTCCTAGACAACAAAATTTTGCTAAACAACCTAGTCAACCAAGCAACTCCCGTTGTACCCAAACACTTCCAAGCTTCAATAAGGATATCATCGTGTCCTAAAACCTTATTTGATTTCATCTTCTTAAGTGCAATCTCCACTTCAAAGTTCCTAACCCTACGATAGAATTTATAGTCTTGGTTTATCGTATTACTGGCTATTTTTTCCCTATTGACGTACCTCTATGTTTCTCATTTAATAGTTTCTCAAAATAGTTATTCCATCTTTTCTTAATCTCTTCATCCTTCACCAACATCTTAGAATACTCACTCTTGATGCACTTAACTTGATTAAAATTTCTTGTTTTCTTCTCCTGTATCTTAGCAAGTTTGTATATCCTCTTCTCTCCCACCTTTCTATCTAGTTTAGTGTATATGTCATCATAAGCTTTCAACTTATCCTCCCTCACTACTTTTTTGACCTCCTTATTAGCCAATTTATAGCTCTTAAGGTTTTTCTTAGTTCTATCATTCTGCCACTTCTTAAAGTACTCTTTTTTTGCCTTAATTACCGCTTGAACCTCTTTTCTCCACCAACAAATTTTTTTAGAGCTGGGTCTCGTTCCTTTCGACTCTCCAAGCACTTCCCTTGAGATTCTCCTCATACAATTGGCCATAGAGTTCCACATAGTGTTAGCATCATCTTCCAAGTCCCAAGTATTTTCCTTATCCATTCTATAATTAAATATTTCTAATTTATCCCTTTTTAGGTCCCACCATCTCGTTCTATGACACCCACCATCATTCCTAGCTTGGTATTGCCCTTTAAAATATAAATTCAGTACCAAAATCCTATGTTGAGAGGCTAGGCTCTCTTCAGAAATCACCTTACAATCATTGCATTTTAGGCGGTCCACTTTTCTCACTAAGAAGTAATCTATTTGGCTCTTAATTGACCCACTTTTAACGGTTATCAAATGCTTCTCCCTCTTCTTATACGTAGTATTAGCCACCACCAAGTCAGAAGTCAACGCAAAATCTAAGATACTCTCTTCAGCTTCATTTTTGTCACCAAAACCGTATCTATCATGCACCCTTTCATAGCCTAGTTTATCTATGCTTACATGGCCATTAAAATCTCCACCTATAACTTGGTTCTCTCTTACGGGTGTCTCATGTAAGATCTCATCCATTTGCTCCCTAAAATCCCCCATAGTCTGATCATCTAATCCTATTTGAGGGGCGTATGCATTAATAACATTCACTATATTCCCTCCAATACCTAGTTTAACTAACATAATCCTATTCCCTTTCCTAATGACGGCAACTACATTCTTCACAAAATCCCTAACAATTATGATTCCTACCCTATTCCTGCGCCTATCCTTATCACTAAAATATAGTTTAAAATCGGTATCTTTAATTTTCTTAACTTTCTCACTCGTCCACTTAGTTTCTTGTACGCAAGCTATACTAACTTTCCTCCTAATCATAACATCTACCAATTCCATCGTCTTACCAGTTAAGGTTCTTATATTCCAAGTGGCTACCCTAAACCTATGGTCTTGGACTAGCTTTTTTACCCGCGTTCGTTCAAAAAAACACGGGAACCTTTGCCCATTTTTTACTGCACCCAAGCGTCGATGCGGTGCCCCTTGCGCACTTTTCGAGACACCCGGAGGCAGGCGTAACGCGTCACTTGAGGGGAACGACCTAGCATTTAAATGATTCAAAGTAGGATTCATTGTCATGAGGGATCCGAGCGGCTTTTTTACGTGTTGGCTGTCGGCTACCTAACACACAACCTTTCTCCTTTACCCGGGCTTGGGATCGTCTCTGTTCTCTCTCTCTCTCTCTCTCTCTCTCTTTTATTATATATGATCAATTATCTTATATAAAGTAAATTATATGCAAACAAAGAGAAAGAGAGAGAGAGAACAAAGACGATCGAAGAGAGAGAGAGAGAGAACAGAGACGAAGATGATCGAAGCCCTCAAGGGACAAAGCCCTTAGTGATCGATGATCGAATCCCTCGGAAGATGATCCCATGGTGTGTCCAGATTTGGACACGCGTGTCCCGGCCGTGTCCCAAACAATTTTGAAAATTGATAAATCAAACATGGTCTTTGATTTTTTGATCCAAATGTTAATTTAAAAACTAAACCAAACAGTACCGAAATGTTTAGGGATTGCAAGAGTGGAAAAGGATTAACTTGTGGGTTAGATTTGGAAAGATATGGACTGATCAACTGGTTCTTATTGAGACATGATGATGGTGTTATAAGAAAAATGAGCAAAGAGCATGTTATTTGGACTTGCTATTGTAGGTAGTGCTGACTAGGTGACAGAGGGTCATTGGAGTGTGGAACATGTCATGGATGCCAAGGACAAATGAAATATCTGGGTGAGAGAGAGAGAGAGAGAGAGAGAGAGCACCATGATGTGAGCAAATGCACAAACTACGGAGCTCAGGGATGAGCTCTCTAGGGTTGTAGAAATCTCATACCTCCCATTTATTTTTTATTTTTTTATTTTTTTATTTTTTTGGGGGGGGGGGGGTATGCTAGCTTATTTTCTGTTCACCCCTCAATCAAAATATGCTACCTTACGTGTCAGATCGTATAAGTTTGTTGGATTTGTTTTTATCCACCAGTCTTCGTACACTACCCTAGTGGCGCAGTCTCCCTCTCATTAAGGTTGACTTAAGTTTGTGACACTCGTGGGGGCGAGATGCTGAGTGACACCTCTGTCTCTAGCCATCTAATCACAAGACCCCAAAGTCCCACGACCTTGCTGAAGATTTCAGTGTACCCAAATCGCGTGTCTTTAACTAACGCAATAGCTGATGCTTGCATGGCATGAACTCCCTTTTGGGATTTTATTTATTTGGGAAGAGGAACCAAGCGGGTGCCACCCATATACGTCATATAACAAGAACAACAAAACTTCTAGACATATGATGCATAATACTTACTAAAAAATCTCTACAAAATCCAAAAATTAGTTCAAGGATGATCATTAATACCCAAGAATTAACTGTACAAAAGGGATAGGAATCTATTTTTCAATTTTGAAAGTGGAACTTCCTTTCCATGAAAATTCCTTCTGTCTCACTCGTCTCAAATTATGAACATCAAACACAAAGGCACCAAAAACCAATTTCCCTTGGTGTTTTTTCTCTCTTGGTTGCTATGAAAAGAAAGGGGCATGCCTGTTTAAGTCTGAGTTTGAGGTTTCCAATAGAGAAAATTTAATTGGGGAAATGTAATGATGGTGGTTCCATATGAATCATTCTAAAGAAAGAGTTCGGATCCTATTGATTTATTTGCATTTCTTTACGTGTTGTTTGGGGAAATTTTCCCATTGATGTGCATATTTGTGTTTTTCTCTCTCCTTCCAATAGATTTCATAGAAGCACAGGTATGGAGGATTCTGTGCTTAGTTTAATAATTTTAACATTTATACATCATTGCCGTCTCTTGTTTTTGGAAAACATTTTATTCTTTTTCTTAATTTACACGTAGTTGATAAGCTTATTTTCAATTATTATCAAGGACAACGACGTCATTTATTTGTTCAATGTATTAATCTGGGGTTGTGTTCAGGTATCCTTACTTTATTTTTGGATTTGGTGGAATTATGGCCCTTTTTTGATGTCATTATGACCCTTTTCATTTTTTTTTTTTTGATGATTTTGTGATGAAGTTTGGTTTCTATTGTATTAATCACTTTGGCTTCTGATTTTAGCTAATTAATAGTTGGTAATCTTGTAGGAGAGGCCAGCCTGTGGTTGAGTTCATTTTTGCTGCCACTGAAGAGGCAATATTTGTCCACGTTATAATATCTGCAAAGTTCGTGAAATTTTCATACCTTTTATTGGTCATAATGGCATAGCATCTATTTGTATTTGAGGTTGATAAACATTTATGCTATAATTGGTGAATTAATTTGCATTTGTTCTACTTGTGTTTAGGCATATCCGGGCACTTTCAAGTGGTGACATGGAGAAAATATTGAATCATTCTTCTAATTACTCTGGTGACAGTCTTCCAGGTTGGTTTCTGTGTACGCTAGTTGGTATTGTCATGTGAACTTTTGTTTGAACACATAGTTCTTGGTCGGTAGAATTTTTTTTATGACTCTGTCAGCTAATTTTTCTGACTCTTTTTTATTTTTTACTTTTTATATTTAGTTTTTGCGTCATGGCATAAAATAAATACTAATTAGACAGGTAGTTTTTGACACAGAAAGTAGGAAGGAAGTTTTTTTTTTTTTTTTTTTTTGGGGGGGGGGGGTTGCTATTGATTTGAAATTAGAGAAGGTCGTATCCTGGCCATGAAGTTGGGCTGGTGCACTATGATCTGGCTTGGTCATAAAACAGCCTACTACCCGTCAACCCCAATGTTGATCCTATCAGTCTGCGGTGCTGGGATTCATGAACTTGAAGCATGCCTAATCGTCACACAAGCGTACACACAAGGCTAGCTGTTCCCGTACTTGGACCATATCATGCACTAATCTGTTTGAGCTAATTCTGTAGCATTGGAAGGGATTGTTGAATAATGCAATCACTTGGACCATACCACTTTATGATATAAAATGTCATGTCGTTGAGGAATTTGGTAGTCTATAAATGAGGACTTGTATCATAAGGATGTTGAGATGGTTTAGTGGCTATGTGAGGGATAATAATATTGTAAAAATGAGTGCATTTGGTACTTATTTGTTTTTTTAATTTTATTTTTATTGTTTTTGTTCTGTTTTGGGTAACCTGGAGGGGGGAGGGGAGCGAGTGAGCGGTTGAGGACAGGATGTGTAACAAAACAATGACTACTTCAATGAGTTGTTTGGTCCAAGTTGAATAACTAGATGACCCTTATGATAATATAAGGTTTGGCGACATGATTCTTATGATTTGATGGAAAACTTACCTTGAATTGGGTGTAAGAAGCCCATGTTTCGTATTTTTTGGTTTTTGTTTTTGTTATGTTTGTTTGTTTTTGTTTTTGTTTTTTTTTTTCCTTCTGTTTTTTCCTTTGTTATTTGATGTTTAATTTCATACTTGGCATTACTTTGTCAAAAATCTCACTGGTTAGTGGGTTAGATCAAATATGAGAAGTGGGAAACAATAGGAGAAACAAAAGTGGGAAATACAACCTAAAAATATGTAGGAGATTGGAAGTAGGTAAACAATTACAAATCAAAGGGAAATCTAATAGGAATTCTTGCAAAAACCTTTTCAAACTGGGAAAGGGAGCATTAAAAAAGCTTCGTGGAAAATTTAAACTTATATCAATACTTGAATAGATACATTAATAGAACATATCAGATGCTAAAATTGAAACATAAGGAGAAACAATAAGGAAACAAATGAGAATCATTTATGGAAATAATTATGAAATTTATTATAATTGTAAGGTTCTTTGGAGTAGTTACCATAGCGTTTTCCAGATTCTCCCTCGTTTCTTTGGAGTTTACCCGTAATTTTCATAATAGTATCATAACCATATTATAAATGCGCTTTTGTATGCATTTTCCCTTTCAAAGAGAGTTTCCTCGTAACTATAGGTTAGACCAAACTTAAGAAACATTGTTGGATGAAAGTAAGTGTTGGTGTGGTTTTGGTACTTGATGCATCAACTTCCATTGTCTGTTAGTTTCATGGGGTTTTAGCGCTTTAGCTCACGATGCAGTAGCTCTTTAATGCTAATTCTTATGTTCCGACAATGGGAGTTGATCTTGTTGTTGCTCCCTCAGCATGTTAGTTACGTACCTACTAATTTTAATCATTTCTGTGATTAAAAGATTCTTGGTATGGAAACTTTACTGCCATTCAATCTTTGTAGTGATTTCACTTTGTACTGTCTGTTTCTGCAGTAATTGTCTCACCTCATGGAATGCGTGGTAGGGTTACTGGATGTTGTCCAAGTGACCTTGTGAAGCAAGTCTATTTAAGGTTGTATTATTCTCTTATCATAAATATATTTTGTTTGATGCACTTACATACGTCTTCTTGTTCATGTCAAATAAATTACTCATCTTATTTAAGTACGAAGCTTGTGTTGATCTTTGTTTCTTCGTTTTATTCACATGGTTGAACAGTTCCAACAAGTTTAGGACTTCAAATGGAATCGTAGGTCTGCCAGGCCATGTTTCACAAGTTTCTGGTTGCCAGCTTAGAGGGCAAAGTTGTTACGTTGAAGTTACCCTTGGTTGCCCTGCTACTGGAAATGACAAGCCACTGCAACAGAACTCAAATTTGAAAAAGAATTTTCCCAAGCATCATATGACTGAATCTTCTGCTGTGATAAGTGGTGTTCAGAAGGGGTCGCCAGATCAATTTTCAGTTTGTGAAAGGAAATTCATCTACCCAACAGAGGCAGTGCTTGTTCCAGTATTACAGACGTCATTTGCTAGGTCTTCTCTGAAAAGGTATATATATATATATTACTGCATGCCTTTTGTTGCATTTTATACCAATAAACAATGCAGTGTCTTATAGCTTTGCCTAGATGAGGGCAGGTGAGTAAATTGGGGAGAACAGGTGGATCCAATCTAATTGGACTGATCAAATGAAGCTTAAGCCAATGATACAGGATTCAGTTTGGCTATCCACTTTGGGCTTCTCATGGACCCCTCTCCCTTCCCTGGTCGATCTGTCTGTGAGGGTAGACTAAAAGGTTGAGTTGTCTGATGCCTTTTGGTACCAACACCATTTGAGGTTCAATGTATTGAAGAATCCTTTTGTGGTCGGTCTACTGGTGAAACTGCCTGTTATTTTGTTGAGGTTCTAAACTTCACTTGTATGTTACATCTAACATTGATGTGGTTATCTTGCAGATTCTGGCTGCAAAATTGGATAGGGCCATCATTATTTGGTTCATCGTTCTATATGCATTGGTTAGTGCATTTATGTATCACTGTTTGTTCGTTGGTCATTCATGTGTGGTTCATCGTATAGTTAATTATGTTGGTGTTGAGAATTGGTCTCTGAAGTTTCATTTCATCCTCTCTAACTGCAATTTTGATTTCAACAGTGCCAGTGAGATAGATTCTGTGGATGGATCTTGGATAATACCCAATGGAATCCGCTCTGAACATGATTATCATAGTAGTAACAATAGTAATAGCAGTAGCATCAGCAGCATTAGTAGCACATCTAGTGATAGTGATTACAAGATGAGCACAGGAACTGGTGAGCTTGAGGCAGATGCTGATTCTTTAACATGTAGACAGTCAGGTTTATCTAGTGATCAGTTGCAGATAGATGGCCCCAAATCGGTACTGTATTTTTTTTTTACATTCATGAAAAAAATTTCAACATCTTATTTTTTGATGTGTACATGTGTCTTTTTACTGATATAGTTGTGCAAATGTGGGTGCATGCATTGTTATTTACTTAATTTTAATTTGAACGTGTTGTCTTGCATTAATTTTGGGAATTTCAACCTTAAATTTTTATTTCTTTGGAAAAATCACCTCAGAGGGGTATCAAATTTATGCCATAAATCTTATATATATGTTTGCCATATATATGTAAAAGTGATGGATGTAGTTCACTCTCTTATTAAGGCAAAAGTTAAATTGTTTAATTGAATTGAGAATAGTGGTATTTTTACATGGTTCCAGCAGTAGGATTCATAAGAGAGATGTCTTCTTGAACATTTTTTCACCTGAAATTTTATTTGTGAGAAAGGTCTATATGATATGATAGGAAGCATATACCATATGTGATGTGAGTAACTGAGGGAAGACCAAGGACTTGGAGAATGTTTTACGAGAATGCTTTTTCTGATCTGAATGCCAGGATTGAGTATTTTATTCCATTCTAATTCTTCTTTATTTGTGATAATTTATGGCAGTTGGCATATAAGATATCATATTCTCTCTGCAGGTTTCCAAGCGTCCTAGAACAGGGATGGCTGGGTCTTTTGGTCAAGCTGGTACGGTTGCAAATGCTCATATGCAAGATACATACCAGTCTGATTATGGTTCTGTTGAAGTTAACAATTCAGCGATTACTGGAGTTGCAAATGATGTTGGATCGCATTGGGATTGGGATGATGATGACCGAGGTGTCTGCATGGATATCCAGGCACTTCTCTCTGAGTTTGGTGATTTTGGTGACTTTTTTGAAAATGATGCTTTGCCTTTTGGGGAGGTAATTCCTATCATTACAGATGCAATGATGGCAACTTCTATTTTATTCAATATCTGTACAAAATTGTGGTTGTGGATCGTAGGTAGCCAAAATTATATTGCTTGTAAATTGCCTCTCTCTGTCTCTTGGGTGATATTTTCCACAAATGATCAATCATGATATCAAAATTTTTGAAACTTACTAGTAATTGGGATAGTTGATTCTAAACAGATATTGACCCCGTTTGGTAGAGCTGTGAGAAAGTGATTATAACTTATAGCCTAACAGCTTATAGCTTATAGCTGTGAACATAAGCAGATTTTTGACTTATAAATTAAGCTTCTCCTCCCCCACTCAAAGAATAAGTTGATTTTTGACTTACAAAAAGCTATAAGTTGTATTGTTAAGCTGAACCAAACACATCAAAATAAGCTTAAATTAAGCTAAAAGCTGAAATAAGCCCTACCAAACAGGGCCATTATGTTCTACTAGGTTCTTACATGGTTGATATACAATACATCTTCTGTAGCACATATTGTAATTTATGTTACAATACTTAATGGCCTGTGTTTATACAACTCTTAAGGCTTTATAGGTTTCCCCTATTTCATTATTGTTTTGAGGATGTGTATTTTTTGAATTTTCTGATTTGAATTTCCCATGCCAACTTAGTTCCACTTGATGAATGAACTGAATCCTGTTCCTCAATATTTTTCCTTTTGAATTCTTTGCTCTGCTGTTTCATCTTTGTAAGTTGTACTATATATCTTCTATTACTTTGATGTTTGGCTTCCTGTTTTCTTATTGATGTTTTCCTTTAGTAATGATATGATTTATCATAAGAAACTAATTATGATCCATTACTTGGTGAAGCCCCCAGGAACTGCTGAATCGCAGGCTCTTATGTTTTCTGTACCGGATTCTGGAGATGTGGGTAGCAGTCCTGGTACTGGGATTATGGATGTTGCAGATCAGATGCTTTTGCCTGCAGGTTTTCCATCTTTTGATATGTTTAATCCTCCTCCAGTGGCGACAGAGGAGTCTCTTAGCAAAAGTCAGGAAGCCCCAAAGAATCCCATGTCTTCAGGTGCAGTTAACTGTACTCCAGCATCCTCTACGGGTGAGTTTGTCCATTTAATGAAAGCTGAAGCACTGATGACATTTGCTCCAGAATATGGAGCTGTTGAAACCCCGACTAGTGAGTTCTCAACACCAATTTTCAGGAGCCCATACATTCCTAAATCTCGAAAAGTTGACAGTGCGAGTTCAAGCCCGAAATGTTATGTATATTGTGCAACACCACCTTCCTCTCCTTGCTTAGACGGATCTGATGAGAAGTCTGGCATGACTTTAAATACAAAAGCATGTCCCAGCAGGCATGATTCAAGTGCCACTCTCCATTCAAAGAAATATTATACTATTGTTGAAAGTAGGAAAGGGCAGCATGAAAAAAGGATATTTGCTTGCAACAATGGTGTTTCTAAACATGATGTGGCAGCGCCGTCTTCATTCCCTGGTTTCAATTCTACAAATGCTGTCAATTCCGTTCAGAAGAAAATGAATGAAGCAACATTTGGAGCAGAAAATTTTCTCATGTCTACGAGAACTTTGCTTGCAACTGAAGTTGAATGCATTATGTTCCAAGCTTCAATGTGCAGGATTCGACATACCCTGTTATCTTCTAGCAGCCTTCTGCCTATGGGCTTGAGTAGGTTAACTGGAAGTGCAGTTCAGAATCAACTGCATGGTGAACCAAGCACCACTACGGACAATGTTTTTGCTAAGTACGAGGTGAAAAAGAAAGAATCTATACCAATTAGAATAGCTGGTGATATTGATGGAGGACTGCTAGATGGTCCACTTCATGCTCCTGTAGGTGTTTGGCGCTCTGTTGGAGTTCCTAAAGGTGCAAAGCCTAATATGTCACCAAGTATGGAAATTTGCCCACCCTTACCACCCCATTTGTCCAACGAGGAAGGTATGCTTTCGTTCGGGATGAGGCAACCACTTCAGGAATTCCTTGATGGCTTGGCATTACTTGTCCAACAAGCTACTTCATTTGTTGATGTGGCGCTTGATGCTGATTGCGGTGATGGCCCTTACGGTTGGCTTGCATTACAAGAGCAGTGGAGGCGCGGATTTGCTTGTGGACCTTCTATGGTCCATGCAGGTTGTGGAGGAAGTTTGGCTTCATGTCACTCACTGGATATTGCTGGTGTGGAGCTAGTGGATCCACTTTTAGCTGACGTAAGCATACTTCTCCCCCTAAATACACACCCTCCCACCTGCCCATCACACACTGAGAAGCTTTCATGATGCAATAGTTCTTATGCAGAGTATCTTGATTTTTCAGGTTCATGTATCATCTGTTGTTGGTCTGCTGCAATCGGACATTAAAACAGCCTTGAGATCTGCTTTTGGCCCTTTGGATGGCCCATTGTCTGTCACTGATTGGTGCAAAGGCCGCAGTCAATCAGGAGATGCAGGAACCATGGGTGATGGATTTTCCGCTGAACTCACTGGAGGTGAATGTAGAGATTCTTCAAATACTGTAACTTTATCTGTTGGGGAATCACTAAGCCCATCCCAATCTTCTGTTGTTGGTTCTTCATGCCTCAAGGGTATGCATTTGCTTACATTATAGAATGATATTGTACATTTTCGATGTACTAACAGTTGGTCCATTGCTGCCACAGATGGAGCTAGGGTGGATGAGATAAGCCAAAGAAGATCAAGCCAAGAAAGCTGTGCATCAGAGTCAGAGCAGCAGCTGGGTTTCCGTCTTAGGCCAACCCTGTTTGTACTACCATTGCCTGCTATACTCGTGGGGTATGCATCGTGATCATGAAAGTCCTATAGTGGGGATTTACACATACTGACCATTGTTTTAATGTTACTTTTAATTTTCAATTTTTACAAATTTGTCAAGATCCAAGAATTAATTGAACATTTTTGTTTTCTCACTATATAGTAAAAGAGAATGCAACTAGTATGCTATTTATAGATGACAAAAGTAGAAGTTGGACATTACAATTGATATATGATAATGACACTCGGTTAAAGTTTATTAGAAGACTTCATGCAGTCTTTTGAATGTGAAAGACAAAAACTCCTTTAATGAATGAAACTACAATGTCTATCTTCATGGAAATTTGATAATAGTAATCCAAATTTTAGAAATAGTAGTAACTGATGACATTTATTAAGTATATAAAGGGGCAAACTCCATTTTACCCCTTTGTGGTTTGACCTTGGAGCACTTTACCGACTTTAAAAAATAGCCAAAAAGCCCCCACGTGGTTTTGAAGAAATAAAAATGATTCATGAGTGTGTCTTCTGGCTGTTTTGTATAGTTGGTTAGAGGTGAAAACTGATCCGGATATGTTTGGTTTTTTAGAGTTTTTGGATGAGGTTATGGGTTAAAGGGTGTGTTTTGTCCCCTTTGGGGTTTTTGTATTCTTTGGATCATCTTGTTGCTTTCTCAATAAAGTCCACATACTCATTTATCAAAAAAAAAAAGAAAAAAAGAAAAAAAAAAAAGAATGATTCATGGGTGTCTGCAGGCAAAACAGGACTAGGTAAGTCCCGTAGTTTCTATAAAAAGCTACAACTGCAGGAATAATTTAGAAAAAGTTGTTATGATTTATATTATGACTTAATTTTCTGAGTGGCTACGATTTAGTTGATAATGTTAATTGGGAGAGTATTGAATGATGGTTTCCATGACAGAATATTGCTTGAGGAAACCTATGTCTTGTTGCCTATGGTTGGATTTGTGAAGATTTTAGGGTTAGGGCTATATTAGGTAGGACCTTAGGAGAAAGCTTCTAGTCTTTCTAAATGGAAAATGGTGAAAATTGGCTTGGTTTGATGGATAATAGCTAATTTGCTGCTTTGAAGTATAAAATCAAACGCTAAAGTTATTAGGGTTAATTGGCGCTCAATAGGCCAAGGTCTTGGAGTTGAGAGGTGCTGTTTTGGGGCTGCAAATAGTGCCCTGAGAAAAATAACCTGTTGGTTTAGTGGCAGGAAGAAGAACCATTTGTATATCTGGTCTAGAATTCCTTGGAAATTACTCGAGTCTGTGTAATGCATCGCACAGTTTTAAACATGAATTCTCTGAATCTAACTCATCTATTGACTAGAATTATTACATAGATACTTATAGGTTGCTGGACTTTTTCTAATTTTTCTAGGATTAATACATGAAAACTATAAAATTCTGACCATTCAAACATTTTGGACCTAAATAAAATCACATGTAATGATTTGATAACATTCTTGACACATGAGATCCGTAGGCTTCATCTAGAACTCTTATCCAAATTATTTTTTTAAAACACATTTGCCTTAGATTACTTTACTAAAACCTAATAAAAACTGAAAAAGAAGCTATCCAGCAGCATACTAACCTATAAATTTCATAAAATGAAGACTCAACTTAACCCTAAACTCCACTAGAAGATTCCCTACATATGCTCCATGTAATTCTTTATTTTGTTGGAATCCATGTGAAATTTCAGATTTACCCTTTTCTTCCTTCTATGCTCTACATCTTTCTTGTTGCTTGCATATCTCTTGTTGTGTATGTTGATGGTTTGGTAACATGGCCTTCTTTCTGTAAGAGTTTACTGTAATTGCACATGGGATAAGGAAAAATATTGGTTTGTGCAATAGGTACCAGGATGATTGGCTCAAGACGTCAGCAAGCTCTCTGCAACTCTGGGAAAAGGCTCCTCTTGAACCATATGCTCTGCAAAAACCTGTAAGTTATATAAAACCAGTTGTGAAAAACAATTTTTTAGCACATTTTCATTATGATTTCTTTATATTCACCACTCAAGAGATCCTACTAAGTGGTGTTGAACATTTTTTATTTCCCAAGTGATTCTACAATGTTTTATTTTTATTTTTTCTAATTCTTCATTAAATGTTGCAGATGACTTACTATGTTGTATGTCCTGACATTGATCCCCTTACTGCCGCTGCTGCGGACTTTTTTCAGCAACTTGGCACTGGTTAGTGTGATAAAAAAGTTACATTTGTGCTTAAGTATTAGTGGTTGAATGTATGTAGACTAAATTAAATTTTGGTATTTTTATTTTTGTTTCTTTAAGTGAGAGAGAGGGCCATGCCATAGTCCTCTCACTATCTTGTCTAAGGGGTCAAGTCTTAACCAAAAATAGGTTAAATTTGCATGATGGATATTTTCATCATGTCTTCAGAGAATGGAAACTACTGAATGTTCTCCCTGAGGAAGGAGGGGAAAGCATGGGATATGGTGTTTACGTCTCCTCGGTTGCTAGGGATACTTCTCTCAAGGGGAAAACAGGGAAAAGTATGAAGTATGATTTTAATTGTTTTGTTCATGTCATTTGATCCAAGTAGACATTTTCTATTTATTAAAAAGTTCTTATACAAGTCGTTTGCCTCGAACATTATTTTTGGAATGCATGGTAAATATTTGCTGATTGTTCTATGAGTTCTGCTACTTGCTACTCCACTTGCACCTTAAGCTGTTGCATGCCTATGTATCTTCATCCTTGCTGAAACAGTTAGCACCTTATGGATTACATGCACACCTAATTTTTTAACATTTGGGATGATTGATAAAACTTGTGCTAGCTTTTCTTTAAGTTGCATCACATGTAGATCATGTAATACAAATCAGTGGTATGCTCTGTAAAATAATCAATGTATAAAGAGAAAAATACAGAGAGAATAAATGTATCTGATGAACTTATTATTGATTGATGTATTGTGTTGTTGTGTATTACAAATGGTGAGTGGCTCATTATATAGGAGAGGGTGAATGTAGTAGGTGAGGAGTAGGTGGTGGTAGGTGATGGTAAATTCTAACAGCCCCCCGCAAACTCAAGGAGGATAGAAACTAACCAACTTGAGTTTGAAGAGAGGAACAAAACAAGAAAATACAGAAAAATAAAAAAGGATAGGAGACACTGTATGGTCGTGTCAGACCATTGGTGAAGACACTGAATGGTGGTGTCATAACGTTGTAGATGACACTGTATGGGGGTGTCATAACGTGGTAGATGACACTGTATGGGGGTGTCATAACGTGGTAGAGGACACTGTTGTGACAGTTTACGGAGTCTTGCTGGACCCTTGTAGAAACTAACCGGAATCAATGTCGGGACAGTTTACAGAGTCTTGTCGGACCCTTGTAGAAACTAACCGGAATCTATGTCGGGACAGTTTACAGAGTCTTGTCGGACCCTTGTAGAAACTAACCGGAATCAATGTCGGGACAGTTTACAGAGTCTTGTCGGACCCTTGAAAAAGCTAACCGGAATCTATGTCGGGACAGTTTACAGAGTCTTGTCGGACCCTTGTAGAAACTAACCGGAATCAATGTCGGGACAGTTTACAGAGTCTTGTCGGACCCTTGAAAAAGCTAACCGGTATCAATGTCGGGACAGTTTACAGAGTCTTGTCGGACCCTTGTAGAAACTAACCGGAATCTATGTCGGGACAGTTTACAGAGTCTTGTCGGACCCTTGTAGAAACTAACCGGAATCAATGTCGGGACAGTTTACAGAGTCTTGTCGGACCCTTGAAAAAGCTAACCGGTATCAAATGTCGGGACAGTTTATAGAGTCTTGTCGGACCCTTGGAAAAGTGGCACCCTCAAAAGGTGTGCCCAATTTTGTCAAAAGGCGTGCCATCAAAAGGCGTGCCATCAAAAGGCGTGCCCAATTCATCAAAAGGTGTGCCGGACATGATGGCGAGGCACGTGGGCGCCTTGGCTTGCGTGCCCGTTTGTCGGCTGGTGGTAAGAGGCGCGCGATGCGCGTGGCGGCCTCGGCTATAAGACAGAGGCTGAGGCTGAGGCAAAAAACCTGCGAGAGATATTCTGAGAGAGATTTCTGAGAGAGATACTGTGTAACACTCTGGTGCCTAGAAAATGGCTTCATCGTCTTCCCGCGGGCTGCTCACCCTCTTTCCCGACCTCAACGAGTCAACGAGAGAGAGAACTGGTGCGGTGGCACTGGAAACTCAACCAAGCGCCCCGGAGTTTGCTCCGTTGAACTTTCCGATGCGGTCGGTGGAGCAAAGAATGGCAGTGCAGTCAGATGTGGAGGCCAATCAGTATACTTTGAAGGCATGTGTGGAAAGCATGACGGCGGTCACAAATTTGTCGAACCGGCTGCAGAGTAGGACAAATGAGGTGCAGCATGTAAACGCCCAACTGGCTCCGCTCCAACGCATGTATAAGGATGCGCGAGCAGAGATAAGTGTGCTAAAGGCGGAAAACAAGGAGCTGAAGCGGAAGGCCACCGTGATGTTCCGATTTGGAGGGCCGCCATATGCGGCAGTGGAGGAGCAGGCAGGAGGCAACTTGCTTGGTGGCCTAGGAAGCACGGAGGCAACACTGTCAAGGCCCGCTCAGGACGGAGGCAAAAAGAAGAGACCTGCAGTAGAGTAGAGAAGAAAAATCCCGCCTGTGGTTGTTTTTTTTTTTTTTTTTTTTTGATGTAAAAGTGTGATCGGGGTTGATCCCCTGATATGAATAAAAGGATGGGCTGTTGTGCAAATTTGGAAAGTGTGTTGTGTTTTTTTTTTTTTTTGGTTGAAGAAGAAGAATAATAAGAATAATAATAATAATAAAAAATAGATATCATGGAATGGGCGGTGGAAAAAATATGATGTAGAAAAAAAAAAAAAAAAAAAAAAAAAGAAAAAAGAAGGGAAGGTGGTGGAATGATGTGTTGTGTGAATAATAAAAAAAAATAAAAGGTGGCTCTTTTTTGCAAGCCAGGAATCTGTCAAAAAGTAAAATAAAAAAAAACAAAAAAAACAAGTGCACATGGAGGTGATAAGCTCAGTGGGTGGGAGTAAATAAAAAAAGAAGAATGGGATGTGTCCGTGAAGAGAGAGAGAGCCCGTGTCTGGTGAACATGGGTGATGTAAAAGGGGTGAAAAGAAAAAAATAAAAAAATAAAAAATAAAAAATAAAGGGAACAAGATAAGAGTGGATCTTAAAAGTATAAATAAAAGAAAGTGGTGTGCTAGCCGTGGGGTTGAAAGTGAGAGAGAGAGAAGAGTTATATATATATATATATTAAAATAAGAGAATTGTTAAATCTGTTTGTCTAAGTCATGAATTGGTAGAGAGAGGTCCAAACAAAACCACTACTCTTATCATCTCTCTCACTCGCACTCCAGCAACCAAGTAGAACAACCAGGAGAAGAAGAAGAAATGTCGGGTTCGGCTCTATTTGGTTCGAGAATGGTGGTCCTCCCAAACCCATCTTCTGGATTTGGTGGTGCGACGAAGGCGCCAGTTCCGAGGGTCGGCGGCGGAAGCTGCGGCGGTCTGGTGATAGAGTGCTCGTCTCGGCCGCAGAAGAAGGCGACGGCGCACCACTTGGGCCTATTGTCTCAACCTCGTCTTCACCGAACAAGACGAAGGCAGGGACGTTCTCGGTGAGTTCGATTTCTTTGGGACAGCGAAAGAAGGACCAATACTGTTTGTAATTGTCTGGGACTTTGTCGGCGGAGATGGAGCCGCCGGAGAGATGGACGATGATGGCTCTGGATCTTGCAGCGGTGGTGGTAGAAAGGAAATTTCAAGGTATGTGTGAAAAGTCGAGCGGACTAGGTTGAGGTCCGGCGGACGGCTAAGGTGAGGTTGCCGCCCGCCGGTGAAGCGAAAATATTAGGTTCTAAACCTGCTCTGATACCATGTAAAATAATCAATGTATAAAGAGAAAAATACAGAGAGAATAAATGTATCTGATGAACTTATTATTGATTGATGTATTGTGTTGTTGTGTATTACAAATGGTGAGTGGCTCATTATATAGGAGAGGGTGAGTGTAGTAGGTGAGGAGTAGGTGAGGAGTAGGTGGTGGTAGGTGATGGTAAATTGGTGGTAGGTGATGGTAAATTCTAACATGCTCTGATAAATTCATGCTTCTAGTTCAATAATAGAATGTCTTTATTATCTAGTGTCTGTGTGTAGACGTATCAGTTGCATATATGTGTATTTACTATGCCCTAACTTTTGTCATCGGTTGTTTCTTCCAGTTTATGAGACATGCAAACTGGGGACTCATTTGCCTCAAAATTTGGGAAACCAAATGGAGATAGACTCTGGAAAATGGTCATCATCGGGTTTTGTTCTACTTGACTGCCCTCAATCAATGAAGATAGAAAGCAACACAGCATCTCTTGTTGGCTCAATCAGTGATTATTTTCTATCTCTATCCAATGGTTGGGATGTAACGAGCTTTCTGAAATCTCTTTCGAAGGTTCTTAAAGCGTTAAAACTTGGTTCATGCTTTGCCTCAAACCCAAAAGAAGGAAATGGTGGTCCTTGTACGGTAAGTGGCAACTACTATCAACATAAAAATGTAGCAAGTACCATTCACCTTCATTTAGGCCTTGTTTGGGGTACTTTAAAAAAGTCAAAAAGTCATTATCCTATTTAAGTCACATCTTCTTATTTAAGTCACATCACCTCTCTACCACATTACTTCAAACCCAATCCATACCCAACCCATATTTCATAAAAAGTCAAAAAGTGTACTTGTTTAGATCATCCCAAACCACCCCTTAATTGTTGATTTAAAGATCAAAATTCACTATCATATTACATATCAATGAGCATTGTTCTCAATACTTGATTGATTCCAAATATCAATGTTAAATTTATCTTTATTTATTCTTGTTTTGTTTCTATTCTAACTAGCTTTATGTGTATTTTGAGTAAGGAGAAGTTGATGTATGACAAGTGTGATGAAGACTCTCCTACTAGTAGTGAGCCCAAACTCAATGTACAACAGCAGACAACTTAGGATTTGGGACTAATTTCAATTAGTTTTTATTGGCTGGATGGGTGGTAAAATATGGGGATTTTAGGGTTTCAATAGGTGCAACAAAGGGTAGAGTTTTGAAATGAAGATATTGAATTTTAGGTTGTTCTGGGACTATTCTAGGGGCTATGAATAGTACCTGGTGAACTATTACTTGGGGCTGTTACGTATTTTTTGTATGATAGGGTTAAGAAACTATGATGTTTGAGGGTTGAATAGGACTCAATACAGATATAGGTTTGTAGTTTAGAGGCTTAAACTTAAAGTGCAGAAAAATTTAAAAGAAGAAGAAAAAGCCTAGGGGATCACATAAACACCTATATTTCATATGCATCACACCTAGGCCATGTTTGATAACAGATATAGGTTCTTTGGGGTTTGACTGGATTTGTAAAACAATACAATTATGGACGAGTTTAGTATTATGTAGGATAATAGATGGGATTAGTAATGCTATGGGAGTTTTTGTACTATGTTTAATTAGGATAGCTTATATGTGTTGAATGACTTGATATACATTGTTGGGCCCATTTCCGAGTAGTTTAACCTTTTGTGGCAATTGGTGACTTAACAATAGGTGGGATAAGAGGGAGAATTATTTTTGACTATTGAATGGAGTGATGAGGCTAATCCTATGAATCCTATGGCCATGGGATTAACTATACCATGGGGGTATTGTTAGTCCCACCATTTGGCCGGATTGGTAGTCCCATGAGACTGTAAATTCCAAGGCTTTTGCAGACATCACAAAATATGTGTCCCATTGGGCCCCACATGTTTTTTAATCCTGGTTGCAGGGGATTGGAAGCCTCCATACGACTTGTCAAACATGGCCCTATGGTTAGAATTGTGTCACACAATACATAGACTTCCTTCACCAACTAGGACTAGGATTTTTAAAAAGACAATTACATGGCTTTTTTTTGGGTTTATAACTTAGGTTAAGTGTTTCTGTGTGCACATGTGCGTATGTTCTATTAACAATTGACGTGTTGTGTCTTTCATGTTCCTTTCTCGTGAAAATATGCATGATGCTTCTTCAGCCTCCTAAATATTCATATTGGAAATCATTTACTAAAACTGGTACGAACCTTCTAAAATGGGGAAAATTTGAAGAGAGAGCTTTCCTGGTGATTAAGATGATCAATTTCAGAATAGGGTAATCAAGACATAAGAAGATAGAAGAGAATGAAAAGCAAGAAGATTACATGTTACTTTATCAGCCCACCTTGCCAAATGGTAAGGGGGTCATTATGAATGATTGAGAGGTTTTCAGGTGTAGACTTGGTTGACAACATAAAAAAAACATCTATGAGGAGACAGCTTTATATGTTGTAGTGTCTAAGGATGACAGCCATTAGTTTAAGAGGGAATTACAGCACAGTGGGAATAAGAAAAAAAAATTACAGAAACATGCGGGGTGCAAGTGATTCTGTGATGAGGTGCAAGTAAAATGCTTGCACCCCTCCATATTTGTGTTTAAAAAAAAAAAAAAAACTGTCCCACTGGGATGTAATTCCCCCTTAGTTTAAATTGCTGAGGCATAGCAAAAGAAATTGTTGGTTGATTATGCCAACTTGTTTTCTTTATACATTTCCCTGCTTGCATTGACAAATAAAATTTACAGGGATTGCTCCAAATGCTCCATAATATCCACACTGATATTAGAAATGTTCATCTTTTTTCTAATTATTGGCATTTGCATCATGCCTTATTGGTAGTTAGTTAATTGTTGTTGTCAAACTGATCTCAAATCGCCTATATTTTTCTTTTTCCGGAGTTAGGTTATCTATGTGGTGTGTCCCTTCCCTGAGCCCATTGCAGTTCTGCAAACAGTCGTTGAATCTTCCATTGCTGTTGGATCAATCATTCTTTCATCAGATAAAGAGAGGAGATCTATAATGCACAATCACGTTGGGAAGGCATTAAGCTGCTCTGCTGCTGTGGATGAAGCATCAATATCCAATGTTTTAACACTTTCAGGATTTAGTATTCCTAAATTGGTACTGCAAGTTGTGACGGTTGATGCGATTTTTAGAGTCACAAGTCCAGCTCTCAGTGAGCCTGTCATTCTCAAAGATATTGCTTTTACTGTGTATAATAAAGCTCGGAGAGTTTCACGAGGATCCGCCCCTGATGTGGTCCAATCTTCGTCTATGTCAGGTAGATCTCATTCGGTTATGATGCAAACGACTTCTCCGATTTCAGGGATGTGGAAGGAGTGTATTGGTCCTCGAATTACAGGGTCTTCCCTTCCAAGAGAAGGTGAACTTGATCCTAGTTTGAGGTCTGGTAGTTGGGATAACTCTTGGCAATCATCAAGAGCTGGAGGCTTAGGTTGTGATCCACACAGAACTGGCGATTTTCTTCCTCAAGATGAAATCCGTTACATGTTTGAACCACTATTCATACTTGCAGAACCTGGTTCTCTGGAGCATGGAGTCTCACCTACAGTTTTTACTAATTTATTATCCGAATCTTCAAAGCCTTTGTCTGATGATTGTATTAGTGGAAACTTTGTGCAGAGTTCAGCTTCATCAGGTAGTGTAGATGCTGCATCAAACTCCCAACTTGATGGATCTGAGCCGGATGGATTTGGATCTGGCCATCAAAAGACACTTCCAAGTTTACATTGTTGCTATGGATGGACTGAGGATTGGCGTTGGCTAGTATGTATATGGACTGACTCTAGGGGTGAATTGCTTGACAGCCATATATTCCCCTTTGGTGGAATTAGTAGTAGGCAGGATACAAAGGGTTTGCAATCCCTTTTTGTCCAAATGCTGCAGCAAGGCTGTCAAATTCTTCAGGCATGCTCTGCTCCTGATAGTGGTGTTGCTAAGCCTAGAGACTTTGTGATCGCACGCATTGGATGTTTCTATGAGCTTGAGTGCCAGGGTATGTGATTTCCTTCCATCATCTTATGATCCCAACTTCTACATGTTATTTTTGTTTAAAGGAGTCATAATTTCTTGTTTTTCTTTATTTTATGATATGCAAGGTTTAATGGGTGTCTGCCTGATTTCTGTGTTCCTATTGCAGCAATATTTTCATTAAAATGACACTCTTTTTATAATGATGCATGACCTTTGAAATACTACACTTTTTGCTTGTAAGCTGGCATAGAAATTAGGCAGCCACTTGCGATTATCATTTTTTGGTCAACAATTTGGGAAAAGTAACAAGTGATGCAGTTGGTTGTAGTTGTTTTCTATTACCTTGTCAATTTGGTATTTGTGTTCCTTTCGCTAAACATCAAATGATCATTATAAACAGAATGGCAGAAAGCACTCTATTCAGTTGGGGGTTCCGAGGTGAAAAAATGGCCCCTGCAATTACGGCGATCAGCACCTGATGGGATGCATGCAAGTAGTAATGGGACTTCCTTGCAGGAACAAGAGATGAGTTTAATTCAAGAGAGAACCCTTCCTTCTTCATCTAGTCCTTTGTACAGCCCTCACTCAAAAGCTTCTGGTTACATGAAAGGTGGTTTGGGACA
Organism: Camellia sinensis; assembly: GCF_055761805.1. Lineage (NCBI taxonomy): Eukaryota > Viridiplantae > Streptophyta > Magnoliopsida > Ericales > Theaceae > Camellia > Camellia sinensis. Next base: position 240,234,381 of record NC_138961.1, on the reverse strand, counting down.
ACCCTCTGGTAGAAAGCAGCTAATGGGTGGACATCCAGTCATAGACCAAACTAGGGGTTTGCTGCAGTGGGTGCAAAGCATCAGTTTCGTCTCGATTTCAATTGATCATTCCTTACATCTAATTTTTCAAGCTGATTCAACATCTCCTGGTAGTTTTTAATTTCCCTTTTTTACTTCATTCCACTTACACATGCTTTTATTGCATTTATTCCATATAAATCTTCATAATATGCCTACATGTTGAAAGCAAATAAATTCATGCTATAACAAATGCACATGCACATGTTAATTGACAACCATCGATGGTTGTTTGATCATCTGGCATGGATTAACATTTTTAGGAGATTTCACCATGGCAAAGAATTTAGGTATTTAAGTTGTGCAAATTTTCCTCATTTTACATCTGTAGGCCAAAATAAAAAAAGGTCCGTAGAACCTACAGTTTTCAAAATAATTAATTACCTTATTCGTCTTGTAAAGTTCATGTAATTAAGGTGCTTTATTACTTTTTTTTAACTTACAAATATCTTATATTTTTTCTATCATGACCTAAACTAAATCTAGTCTTCCAAATGTGTCAAGTAGCTAGCAGAAAATTCACCTACAATTTTGTCTGGTAATCAAATTTTCTCATGCAGTTACGGATAGGACATTCTTATTATGTTTCTTTTGTTTCTTGATTACTTAAAAGAAATCAAGTGCACTCTGTATTGCATGAATCATCATTTATCCTATTAAATAAAGGAAGAATGTTAAACAATTTGAATATTCAATTGTTTGATTGTCAACATGGTCTGGGGATTTTGTAAAAATGATCACTCGGAAACATATTTGCATTGTACCCTAACCAAGGAAACATAGCATCATGTCTATGTCTGACAGCCCGTACTGTGCCCAATATGTACTTACAGGGCATCGGACACAAGTCTTTTCTGGGGTGAGCATTGAGCACTTCTCCTTGGGAACTATATTAGAACACCTTTCCATGTTAAGGAGATGCTCAATGCATATATACATCACATGGAGTAGTTTACTTGAATTTTTTTGGGGATGTTTTCTAAAAATGTAGTTGTTGCTATAAGATTGATGTGGTAAAGTCAGATTGTCTAACTCATGCCAACTTCCTGATGTTACCACACTTCCCCTTAAAAGGGACAGAAATAATATATGTAGAAATTGCCACTCTTCAAAGTTTTTCTCTCTTCTACCTTAAATTGTATGTACAAGAGAGGAGTTGCTTATGCATGTCCTATTGTACTATCATCTGATCATTTGCAGGGGGTACTCAAGGTAGCAGCAATGGGAACGTGTCAGGTTATCATGAAGGGTTCACTCCTGTAAAGTCTCTTGGTACCGCATCTGCCTCTTACATTCTAATACCTTCACCGAGCATGCGCTTCCTTCCTCCGACTCCGCTGCAGCTTCCCACATGCCTCACTGCCGATTCCCCACCACTCGCCCATCTCCTGCACAGCAAAGGCTCTGCAGTTCCCCTTTCCACAGGATTTGTGGTATCCAGAGCTGTATCTTCCATGAGGAAAGACTCCAGGAGCAACTCAAAAGAAGAATGGCCTTCGGTTCTTTCTGTCAGTCTTGTTGATTATTATGGAGGTAATAACATTACCCAAGAAAAAATTATTAGGGGGATTGTCAAGCAGGGAGGGAGGGGTTTAAGCTCTGAGGCTAGAGATTTTGAAATAGAGACTCATTTGATCCTCGAGTCTGTAGCAGCGGAACTTCATGCTCTATCATGGATGACTGTTAGCCCAGCATACTTGGATAGGCGAACTGCACTGCCTTTTCACTGTGACATGGTTTTGAGAGTGAGAAGGCTTCTTCATTTTGCTGATAAAGAGCTCTCTCGATGGACATAAAAGATGTGAGTTTAGGTAATGAAGACGTATATCCTCCATGAGGGAACTAAGAGCATCCACCTTATAAGCTCAGTATTTGGACATGGTTTTGATCCGGTGCTTCTTGAATGTGCTGATGAAGAATTCTAATGATGGTCCGAACGTAATGAATCTAGGTCAAATGGAATCTTGTGGAAGCTGTATCCTCTGTATGGGATTACTTTGAGCAGCTATTTGATAGGTTGCTATTTTTGTCTGCCTGTATGCTTCTTTGTAAAATTAATTGTAACATGTAATTTGCACATAATTTAAACCTGCTGATTAGATGCAGTTTTGGATTTCCCAGAATTGAGTAGTCTGGGAAAGAAATATACAGATTTAGGGGTAGAAGTAGAAAAGTAGATCCCAAACTATGTATATAAACCTTCAGAAAAGTTATTCTTAACAAAGCATGATCTTGTCCCGTTCAAAAGAAAAAACAAAAAACGAAGCATGATCTTGTAGGTCTGATCAGTGTGGGGATGTCTTCTCCCAATGGTAGAAGGCATCTAATTGTAATGGAGGCATTTGAGTTTTCTTTTATCATTCATAAATACTATGTAAGCCTAGAGATATAGCTAATGATTTGTTATGGCTGTTTGTGTTTTTGTTAGGGAATGTTTGGTTACATGATTGCAGTGTATTTTATCGTCTTTTCTTTAGTAATTCTCAAGATAAGAAAGATGTGACCGCCTATATGTGTTGGTTAAATTAAGTGTTCTATATTGAATATGTTTGATTGGAGTAATTTACAAACAAGCTCATACTAGATGTTCTGGATTAGAAAAGTTTATGGTTTTTGGTTGTAGATTGTCCTGTGATCTTCAGCAACATTTGCAGAAGGATTTGAAAATTCAGGTATCTGCTTCATCGGAAATCACTGGATTTTTTATGCCAATCAGTCATCTTGCACTGCTTCGCAAGCTGAGCACCTTCTAGTGTGAGCAGCTGCATTAAAAGGGCCAAGTGAGGCCATGTATGTATTGTCCTGTGGTGCATTTTTGTTAGTTACACCTTATTGCGGAGGTAAGGCCTAGTAACACTTAATTTTTGTCTCACAAATTTTTCAGTCGAATGGTACGAGTTGTGTCTATCCGTGTTCATGTTTTTATTTAGCTAAATAACAATTTAACCTCCTATAGTTTACTCAAAAAATACAAAACCCTCTCTGTAATTTTATTTATAACACTTAAATCTCTAGATTTTATGGTATGTTGTAATTTTTGACAGACGTGATCAAAAACAAAAAAGAAAAAAAGAAAAAAGGGGAAAGAAGAGAGAGAAGGAGAAACATAAATATGAACATTGTATATATATACAGAAAGAAGAAGCCTATGATTTTATTTTCTCCAGTATCTAATAATCAAGAACCCTTTGGGTGGAGAAGTTATTTGGTGGTCTTGGATTTGGATATGGATTTGGGTGTGTATGTGTGTTTTCTGATCTCTAATCATTTCATATATATGGAAAAATATATATAAACATGTATATACATATACATATACAGGAAGAAGAAGTTTATGATTTCATTTTCTTCCATATCTAATATTCAAGAACCCTTTGGGTGGAGAACTTATTTGGTCGTCTTGGATATGGATTTGGGTGTGTTATATGTGTTTTTTAATATCTAATCATTCCATATATATATATATATATAGTTGTATAAACATGTATATATATATGCTCTCACTTCATATTTTTTTAACTCCATACTTGATAGTCCATCCTCCTACCTTATCTCAGACTCCAACTACATATTATTTAGAAGCCCATTTGAGCCAAAACCATAAATCTCCAACTATTTTTTTAGCTCAAGAACCTCTCCAAATAGAAAAGTGAAGTCAGCTTTCAGAAATTTCAATGAACATCAAACAATGGTAGGAAAAGGCAATGCATTTTCAACAACAAAATTATAACTTTTTGTAAATAGTCCATAGTTGCGAACACCCACCAACCTCATCTCATCTCCTCCACTCAACCAACACCCACCACCCACCACCTTTCCCTCTTACGGCACCCATGGTGGTAGCCACCATTACAATTTGAGTCTTGGCTTAGTTAATTGGGTATACATGAAGGATGATGGTGGTTGCTATGATAGAGAATGATAGACATAGATTTTAATTTATAGATTAACTTTATTTGAGTTAAGAGAATGATATACATAGATTTTAGAAAAATAATGAAACAAAAATGAAAAGGAAAGATGGAGAAATGAGGGAGATAAGCTAGAGAGAGAGAGAGAAGCAATTTAGAGAGAGAAGCAACGTCTTGGGTTTTCAAAAAACTTGGAAAGAAGAAGAAGGTAAGGAATTATCTAGTGTGATTGAGGGGGAAAAATTTTGGTTTTATGATCGTGCAACACATGCTCTGTTAAAATAAACGGTTCCGTCTGAAATTGCACTTTGATATGAAGTTCAGGAGGTTTAAGTGTTACAAATGAAATTATAGGAGAATCCGTGTTTTTTGGGTAAATCACAGGGGATTAAATTATAATTTACCTTTTTATTTATAGTTTTATGTCACTAGGAAACTTCACATGTTGAATATGCTAAACCAACCGTTTATAATTATATGATATGACCCCTATATACACAACAATTTAGTTTGTAATTTGTTATAATGGTTTTGATCATATGAGTTGCTAATATATATATATAGAATTGGTTGTTGAGTATAGTATTGATCCATTGTTCAACTGAAAGAATTTTAATCTCCACAAAACATGACAAATCACGACCCAAATTTCATGCTTGAAGTACCAGTTTTTTATTCTGTCCCCCCCCCCCCCCCCCCCCCCCCCCCACCAAAAAAAAAAAAAAATCTCCAGATTTTGATAGAATCTTGCGTTCCAATGAGGCGTTAGCTCATTTATTTGGTGTCACCATCACTTGATTATTTTCAGATGTTATTATTCATTGGATTGGCCCTGACGAGATCATCGAACACAAAAGGCGTAAAGTGACGTTCCTCCGGAGAAGGATGGAAATGTCACTCCCAAGCTTACCCTGTATCCATTCCCGAAATAAATGCAACCGTGGCTCACTGATACTCCACCATACACAGTGGCTCCAGTTTCCCGTGACCAAAGAATTTTTCCTGTTTTGGCGTTCATTGCGTATATGGGTCCTGTCCGATACGTGGAACCAGCAAAGAGGACTCCATTGGCGACAGTGACAGGGCCATAAGCGGTGGCATTGCTAGGATTTCCGGTTGACCATAGGATCTTGCCAGTGTTGGCATCCATAGCCACCCATCCACCGACAGTGGTGTTCTTCTTCGATGGTTTGAGAGTGAAGTTTTTGCCATCACTGTTGACAATGTTGGTGTACACCCTTTTCGCATCGGTGGCTGCTCCCCAGGTACCTCCTCCGCCAACACCACCTGGTCCAGCCTCCTACATCAATGCGCCTCTTAGCGTTAGCAACAATATTATGCATCTAGACAAAAATATTCCGCGAATCAAATTTATTGTAGGTATAAGTGTGACGTTTCGTTATACTAAATTAAATTTGAATATGCATCATACATTTTGAAAATATAGTCAAAATATATTAGTGGACTGAATGAATAACTTACCGTGGACCAGACTATAGTGCCATTATCGCGATCCAAAGCCCACGCAAACCCACTTTTCTGAACAGCCACGACGATATCACGCTTGGTTCCATCAACATGCACACTCAGCATCATCGGGGCTTCACCGAAATCAGCATCCACGCTGGGTCCAGGCGGGCAATTAGGGTTGGAACCAGAAGAGCAGGCAACGAACCACACGTCATAACCCCCCAATTGTCTATACCACTTGATCTCACCAGAGTCCAAATCCAGAGCCATCATAGAATTGGAGTGATTATCAGGCTCGATACACGGGTCTGGATGAGTAGGGACGGTTCGATTGTCCTGCTTTTCCTGGCATTGTCTTATTCGAAGAGGAGCGGAGTACAGGTTTCCGGTGGCGATGTATACAAGGTTTCGGCGAGTGTCTATGGAAGGGCTGCTTCCCCAGATGGCGGCACCGGAGTATTCTCCGGTGGAGCCGTGGTTGTCGGGAAGCATGAAGGTCTGCCATTGGATGTCACCTGTTCGGATGTCCAGCTTCGCAAAGCTTCCGCGGAAGGTGCAGCACTTCTCAACGCTCAGTAATTCTTCCAGCGATGATATTCCAACGTAAAAACCTCTGTTAATTTTTTTTAAGATAAATGATAAGAAGAATAATTTGTAAAAAACTCAAATCAAAATGTGACACTCACTTTTGATGAGTTTGTTTTTTGTTTTGCCAAATATATATTTAGCTAATTGATGATGAAATAATGACCTAGGCCAAGCCTAACTCAGTTGGTTATCATGATTTTGATGAATTCAAGTATCTTTAAAAGAGTTAAATTTAGGGAATAATTAAGGGTGGGAAGATTAATTTTCATAGGTGTTAATCTAACAATTAACTATTAATTTTCACCGATTAATAAGGGGACAAGCACTAAACACTAAGGTTAACTGTCATAGATGCTAATATAATAATGACTAACAACTGACCTTAAAGGGACAAGCACTAATCACTAAGGACGGGGAGACTAACTCCTATAAAGACTAATTTAACAACTAACAATTAACTTTCGACGATCAAAACAAAAAAAAAGAAAAAAAAGAAAAGTACAATGGCGTATGCCATTTTCAAGACAGACAAACAATTTGGATAATGAAGACTATAAGGGGCAGATATCATTTCATAACCTAATGGTCAGAAAATCCCACCTCATCGTTGTCCTAAACATTAATTAATATTTAAATTTTGTAGTATACTTGTAATCTTTTGACTTTCTTGTTCTTTTATATTCAATTTGGATAATGAAGACTATAAGGGGCAGATATCATTTCTTTATCTAATAATCGGAAAATCCCACCTTATCGTTGACCTAAACATTAATTAATATTTAAATTTTGTAGTATACTTTATAATCTTTTGACTTTCTTAATCTTTTATATTTGGCCTAGAAGGGATGTACACACTTACGAGTGCAGTTGAATATGATATTATGAGACCGCTGAGAGTTTATTATAACAAATCTAGTGTTTGTTTTCTTATAATTTATCTTATGGATATTTTTTTTAATAAAAAAGAAAACTTGACATCTACGCTGAATTTTCTAAAATTGAGTGTCTATGATATGCCCAGTTATAAGTTTGTGATATTTGATTGTGAATTTAAATATGACTTAGTTATGACTCATTGTGATAGTAATAATGGCTTGTAGTATTAATTATGACTTGTGATTATTATTTTAGTTATGATCGAAAAGATTTTAGTAATATTTGATTATAACTTGTTTTTGTGTTTTTTAATTATAATGAAAAGTGATTTAACGATTACATTTTTTTTTTAACAATGTATTTTAAAATGACCCAAAATAATGATAATATACGTGATGGTAATACAATTGGTGATGTGATTTGAATCTTGGGAATACACCCAATGCCAAAACAGAAAAATTATGAAACTCCATTCTATATTTTTACACAATTTTGTGCTACCATGAATGAATTCTGTTTGTAAATGGTCTATTGTTTGTCAAGTTTATTATAACAAAATTAATGACAATTCCACTCAGTAATTATTAGCCTCAGCTAGTGTCCATGTTTGCCTTTCCGGATACAAAAAAAATAAAAAAATAAAAAATAAAAATACAAATTGAAAGATCAGAACAATGAAAGAGAGAACTACATTTTCTGACTGGAGAAAAGAAGTGGCAAACAGTGAATATATTAATTGAAAAAAAAAAAATTTGGAAAAATGGCTACAAAAATATACATGTATGTATGCAGGCAAATTCGAATCCTAGAAAAAATAAAGAGTAATTTATATAAATTGACTCATTAGAGTGATTTTTTCGCAATTGAAAGGCATTTTGATGAATAAAAAAGGCGCTAAATTCAGCATAATAACTAATAACTAACCCCTTGTGAAATGTTCCAGACACGGTAACAACACCGGTGGGATGGCTATCAAGCGGGGTGGACCAGACAAGCTTCCCGGTGGCACGTTTAACGGCAACGACAAAAGCGGGCCCATATATGCCGAAAATGAGCAGATCATCGGCCACCGTCGGAGTGGATCTCGACGCCGTCCTGCTGAAATTGCCTTGACGCACAGTTGTATTATGAATGCCAGTTAGCTTTTGGAGGTCCTTTTTCCACACAACTGACCCATCCGCGGCTTTAACCGCATAGATGAAGCCATTCCAGCTAGGAAAATAGAGCGTGCCGTTGAATATTGCAGGTGTTGCACTTATGTCTTTCCCTGTTTTGAATTCCCACTTGAGACTTAGGTTTGAAACAGTTGATGGGCTGATCTTGGATTCTCCATGGGCATGTCTCTGGTTATATATATCACCACCATGGTTCAACCAATCTCCTGAATTTGAACCTGCAGTGAGACTCAGAGTGTGTAGACTAAAGATGCATAGGAAAAGCAACAAAAGATTCTTCTGGTTGCAGGTTTGTGTTGGTGCCATGTCAGTGGAAAATGAAATACTCCCTCATGATTTAATGTCTATCTATATATAAATAAATCTGCCGACACAGAATTGATCCCACCCCCCCCCCCCTCCCCCCAAAAAAAAAAAAAAATCACATAACCAATCATATAATAAAATACAAGTTTTATAACGGGCCCACCATCTACTATAGATGGTCAAAATTAATATAAAGTTTATGCATAAGGAAAGGAAAGGGTATGCTAATTGTTTAATTTTGAAACCTATCTTATACTGAATTTGTTTTTAAATGGTCCTAGTATCTTCATAGGTGATGTGACAAAAGTATATAAAGATGGATGTGAGGAATATTTAAAATATAAAATTAATAGATTTACAATTCATATATGTAACATATTGGAAATTAAAATATTATATGATGTATAAGTAGGCACGATCTCTTCAGGGCCCTGAGATTAGTCGAGGTGCGCGAAAGCTGGCCCGGACACTCAGTTATCAAAAAAAAAAAAAAAAAAAAAAAGTAGGCACGATCTCTCCATTTTATCCAATTAAATAAAGACAAAACATTTTAAATTTGACCACATTCAATGTTTTTTACTTTTTTATTTTTACATATAATATAGCTTTAGGCCTTGATCTTTTACTTTAAAAGATAGGATTAAACAGGCTCCACACTAATAAAATTTGCTGGTCAAATTATCCCCGATTCAATAATGAAGAGCTGTGAGCATAATTTAGGTGCTGTTTGGGAATTAGTTTTTTTTTTTTTAAAGTGATATTTTAATATTTTGACTAAAAATCAAGGTTACCCGATAAAGCCTAGTATGAAAATGGTAGTGTAGGCAAACAAAGACGAAACAAAATAACGTTCAGGCGCAGATAGAAGCTTAGGTCATTGTGTTGCTGTTGTGGCCGTTCTTAAAATCTATCTTTGTCAACCTTCACCTCTCCTTCAATGAGTTGGTAAACATAGACAACAACACGCAGGCCATCAATGTCCATGAGCACGAAACTTGGTTTCACATCATATGTGATGCTTCTGTGCAGCCCCGACCTTGAGATTTTTGGAACCTAAAGTCGATAATCAACTAATAAATATCACTAGATCATTTGGGGCCCTTTACATATATATATATATATATATATATTTTTCATTGAACGAAAAAAAAATCGAAGGTAAAGGATAAAAGATTTGTGTCAAAATCACAAAAAATACTTAGTATTACATTATAACAATTAATATGTATCACTTGATCCTCACTTTTCTTGCATTTTTAGAAGCAAATAAATCAATCATATTTGCATAATCTAGTTTTTTTCCTTTTTGTAAATCTAAACGGATAATTTCTTTTAAGAGTCATGATGAGTTGAGATCAAAATACTTTTTAGATCAAAACAAGTACAACAGCACCACCACCACTTAACAAATACAAAACTTTTAAATTATGTGATATGAACTATTAAACTTATGATGTTATAATAGCACAAGTGGCAAAAGATTAATTTTTCTTGATGATGCAGATTTGTATAAATACCAATATTATAATAGCATTTGAACAAAAGACAAGACAAATATTTAATTAATTGAATAGAAAAAAGACCTACTTGTGATGTGCTATTGCTCTAAATTCTTGAGAAATTCTTTAGTACTCTGTTGTGCCGCTTCTCTCAAATTTTTGGGAAAATTGAATTAAGAGTTTGGATTAGGAATTTAATTTTGTAATGAATCAATTTATTTTAAGTTAGTTTGGGTCTTCTTTAATTTTTTTGGACTTAAAACATACCTAATATATTACACTCAACTATAATAGGAGGGGGCCTTTTTTTTGGGTCTATTTTGAGAGGCTCTAAGCCGTGGCTTGGTAGGCTTATGTCTACGGCCGGCCCTGCTTCTGTATGCACCAGTCGCAGACCCGGGGTTTATGACAACCCCGCCCTTATGTTTGTAGGCCTTAAACTGATGGGTGTGACCACTAACAAGAATATACACATCTAACTGCCTTTGGAGCATGGCTAAATAATAGATGGATAGTAGTACGCCCCTCCTTCCTTTTCCCTCTTTGCTTCCTACATATCAAACAACAATAAGTACATCTATCCCTACCATCTTCCTTCACCTTATTTATTCCGTCCCTATCTACCCTCCAACCAAATGGACTCTTCAAGCCACTAAGTCTTGCCCTGGAGACTCCATTTGGCAGCATAAATAAGGGCTCAATAGTGTTTATGGATATTTATCTTGGAGTCCTAAGCCTTCAAACAATGTGTCATGATCCGAACCTGCCCCTATAGATTAAGGTCATAACTAGCCAGTAATCATGAGATTATCTACGGCCTCAAACATAAATCAATTAAAAATTAATAATATGGGGTTAGATGCGGAAGCAGACTTAAAAATTTTGTCCAATGACTTGTGCTTACATGGCAAATTAGAAAACATTTCCCATATACTTGATAATAACTCACACCATATATTAGTAGTTAACATCTTGTGCACCCAATATTATTCAAACACATAGTCAGCTATATCAAAACCTTATACACATAAATGGTGTATCATGACCAATGGAAATAGCAAAAGAAAATACAAAAGATCATAAACAAAGCCTCTTGCGTGAGGCACCTGGGCTGGCTTCACAAAATTCGGGTTCCTTTCTCAAATTCCACTAAGGCTGGGGTTAAACATCCTTTTACTCACCTACATACATATAAATAAGAGTGAGTTAACACCCAATGAATAATACCAAAGTAAAGGAATTATATGAATGAGATTCATATTAAGTACATCAAACCCGTAAATTTCATATACAAACGGCCTTAGGCCTATTCTGTGTTTTTGTTGTACATGTCAAACGGCCTTGGGCCCATTTTAAATCCTTAGCAAACAAATCAGACGGCCTTGGGCCTATTGTATAACTTGTCAGATTCATCAAATGGCCTCGGGCCCAATTCAAACATTTCAAACGTATCAAACGACCTCGGGCCTATTATTTCCATATTCATATTTATGCGCATTTCATATTCGTGATCATGATCACCTTTTCATTCAAACGGCCTTTGGCCCATTACATTCATATTCAAACAACCTTTGGCCCATTACGATATTCAAACGACCTTTGGCCTATCACGATATTCAAACGACCTTTAGCCCATCACGATATTTAAACGGCCTTTGGCCCATTATAATATTCAAACGGCCTTGGGCCCAAATCATGTTCTTCACGGAGCCTTATACAAAAATTAAGCATATAGAATATTCATTCGTAATTCAAATAAACAAATCCATGAAGCTTATACAGAAGTAGCATTTGAAAAATAACATATTTGAAAATATCTTTACTAAGATATTACTCACAGTGTTCGGAGTGTTGATTCGTCTTCATGGATGCTCCTACACAATTCATAAACATACACAAATTGGATCATCATGCAATTTAATCCACTCCTTAACTTATTTAATTCTCTTAGGCTCCTTTCAAACCTTTTAATTCATTTAGAATGTACAATGTATGCCTAAGAGTGTTCAAATCATGAACTTGCGTGGCTTATCCACAACTTCAAATAATACTTAGAAATTCTTTCAAAAACATAGATTACAAGGTTTATGCTCAAAGGATAAAATTCAACGTTCAAACCAAATGAATCTTTCCCTCTCTTTCCTAATCATTTACTTATGTTGTTTCTTAGCTTATTGGTCCTCAATAAGTCATAATTCATGCTTAAAAATATCCGGAAAGAGATGGGAACGAAGATATGTATTTAAAACATCTTTTGAAAATAAGCTGTTGCCTAGAGCTAGTTTTTTGTGGCTAGAGCCAGCTGAAGGCAAAAACTGTGCTCGCTCAAGCCACCATTTCTTCGCTCGAGCCAACTTTTGCAGAGTTCAAAATATTGGGAGCTCGTAATGTTGGCTCGAGCTACCACTTGGTCACTCAAGCTAGCTGCGAATATTTTGGGTTTCAAAACAGAAAATTTGAGTTCCAAAAATGCATTTTAACATGTAAAAACTTGCATGGCCATTCTAAACTCATGAAAACACTTTGATAATCATAAAAACATTTTAGAAAACTCAAATACAGGATCATATCCATAAATTATTTGCTCAAAACCTCATGAATTTACCAAAATTGAACTCAAATCTTCATGCATGTGAGGATTAATTTCAAAACTCTTTTCATGACTTTCCTAACATAAAATTAAGCTTCCAAGACTTATGAAACAATGATGCATGTGCAATATAACTTCCAATTTCATCATGAATCATAGAATTCAAGCCCAAAATGATAAAATTCTACATATTCATCTTCTAAATTCAACATGGATGACAAGGATCATGCTTAGGAGTATGAAACTCTTCCAATTCATGAATTCATGTATTTTAAACCTTGAAGACTTAGAAAATATGAATGCATGTAAGTGACAACTCCCAATTCCACATGATTATCAAAGTTCATGCTCAAAACTTGAAGAATCGAACCAAATACTTGCATGTATGTACAATTTCATCTCAATTCCTACAATCTTTGTTCAACTCACATATTTAACATCATTATCTTCTTAAATCCACAATTTAAGTGACTGAACTCCCAAATTGAGGTTGAAACTCTTACCTACTATATTCAATGAGGCTAGGTTTAGCAATTTCTTGAGCCTAACTTCCAAATTCTTCAATCCTTCAAGCCAATTCCTCAAGATTGAGCTTTTCTCTCTCTAAGATGAAGATTTCTCTCTCTATATAGCTTAATCTTAGCAAAATGGTGAAGATGAGCTCAAAATTATGAGCCTAGGCACTAACTCAACATATATATAGTGGGTGATTAGCTTAAGCTAATTAAGTATGATTAAGACTAATCAATCTTAATTTAATTCAATTTAATCTAATTAATTTGATCCAAATCAATTTTTAATTAAATTTCACCATAGGCTCTAAAAATTACGTTGAACACAATAAATTAATCAATTTTGGTTTCTAACGCCTCTATAGCCCTTAATTTCGGATTATAGCAGAAATTATAACAGATATGTCTACAATCAACGTATAGGCATCCAAAAATTACATAGGACACAATTAGCATTCAGATTCATATTAGGCATATAAACACATATATAATTAATGAATTAAAAGCTTAATACGTAATAGGGTTGTCACACAATGACTTCTTCTTATTCTATGTGTGTGTGTGTTGGGTAGGGGGGAGGGGAACTAGGATGCACATGTTGCTACCATGTTCGGCAAGCAAAAGATATTTAAAAAAATGGGGACACGACCAGACACATGTTGGCTCATGTGCTTCTTAGGCGCAAGACTTATCCAAGGCAATGCAAATGTTTTAAGGCTGAGAAATTGTAATTAAATGATCATTCTCTCATACGCACAAAGATGCACGATCCTAAGTAATGATAACTATTGTTGGGATAACATGGTGCCATTATTGGCACCTTAAGGTATGCAATGCATGCACAAATAAATCAGCAAATTAGAAGTCTTATTTGTAAGTCAAGGCACTTCTAAGCTTAGAAACCTATCTAAAATGATCTCAGCTATTTTGCATTTTATTATTGAAGGCATCCTCAATCTAGGTGGGATTAAAACACTAAAGCTTCTAGAGTGTACTATTTCTCTTGCCAACCAATCTACGATTATCATCTTGACTACCCAATTTCCTAATATGCCATCAAGCTACACACCAATGTGCCCTAATTGCAGGAATGATTAATCTTAGTTGATGTCAATGTTGTTTTGTTCAACTTTGTTTCGTCAATCTCAAGTCAGTACCATCATGGTTGTTCCTACCAACCTTACTGTCACCACCAACAATTGATTATCATGTTCATTCACCTTCTTATGCCAACAAAAGAATAATTAGGAAGATATGCCAAGTCCTTTAATTTATGATAAAGTAAATGTTGATAAACTTTATGCACATCAGACAACTAGTAGAATAACAGAGCTTCCATAAGAACTGAGAGAGAGGTTTGTGCCACACAAATGGGCCGAGCTAAGTCAGGATTTGGGCCACTGTTATGGGCCTTTCGGCTAGTTCGGAGAGACACCTAACGTTGGGCTGAGGTACTTAGTCAGCTTGGTCCAATGCTGAGGGCGATGAAATGGTGGTGTTGCTTCCGACCGGGATGAGGGTAGCTCATGACCTCGATCGGACAGAGGGATGACTGAGATCGGTGGCTCAGCTACTCTTGGGCTAACTGTGTCAGCCCTAGCTCAAGGCCGGGCAAGGTTGGCTAGGGCGAGTTAAAACGAGCTGTAGTTGGCCGGTTCGGCATCTTGGAGTTAGTTCGATTGGTAGAAGTTGCTTTTGGAATGGATAACCACACGCTATATTGCGGATAACTAGGCAGGAACTACAGCGTAGCCCAGTTGAAGAGCAGATGGGGGATCCCACTGTTAGTATGCGTCAATACCGTTTGGCTGTTTTGTTAATACTATTTGGCAGTATTGTCACATATACACATGTAAGACGAGGAGGGGATAATACATCCACTTGTCTAGGAGTAGACGAGCAGGGTAGTGTGCACACAAACTATATAAACCTTATAACACCTTTATGCAACATTTCTGCAATCTTCCTTACACTAAGCTATCTTCTTTTTTGTCCTTTTCTAAGGGTGCTAACTTGATCGTCGGAGGAGTTTTTCAACAACACACCCGTCGGGTAGTTCACCGTCATTGTGTTTTCAGGTTCAATAACATTGTTCGGAGAAACACGAAGCTTGGATGTAAAGAGTACAGAAGAGTGGAATATTTTGCTTCCTGTACAATTGACATCGTCTGTGGGAAGCCAAATAGACAAAATCTTGACCTCCAAGTTCGTCTGATCACTTTCCATAGCGACTGACGACATTCCGAAGTACGTTATCGATGGTATTACGCCAGAATCAATTTGGTAGCAAGATGACTTGCCCTCCATTCCGACAATGACTGGTTTGGAGACCTCCATGCGAGGACCCTTCAGAGACACGTGAGACAAACGCACAAGAAGTTCTGGGCGCTCTCTAAGCCTAAAAGAACGCTGCCGACAGCGAGAATCGTACACTCAGCACCTGGAGAGCAAACTGAGAGACCAAGATGTCATCATCAGAAGAATGGTGACAAAGATAGAGGCTATGAAGCGCCAACTGAAAGGAAAAGGGTGTTGGAGTAGGAAACCACAGTGAGTGTGTCTAGTCCCACCATTTAGGCAGTTGTAGTAGGCGGCCGACGCCTTCACTTTCCATCACTAGAAGGTTCAAAGCTGACGACTCCGTCGCGCCGGCAGAGGTGTCTTGTACTAGAGGCAGTAGCTATCGACTTTCGCGTCTATCGATGATTTTGAGATACTCCTATTCCGATTAATCAGGAGATTTGAGAGACATATTGGATGAGCGAGCGCACCGAAGGGAGGCATAGAGGGTGCCAGCATTGCAACGGTTAGCCTACGATGATCGTGCCAACGAGAAGGTTATAATGCCACCCTCGCGTTTGGTTGCGCACATACCACTAGATAGAGACTTGGCGAGACTAAGCACCATCATTTTTTTTTCCTTGAGATAGAAAACACGCCGCTCCTCGCCAGTTTTCACTAGCCAAAATTCATGCTCTATGACGAAAAAATCGACCCGTACATGCACGTGAGCTACTTTTGGCAGGTGATTGCTGGCCACAAGCGAAATGATGCATTGATGTGTCTCATTTTCTCATCGAGTTTAGATGAATTAGGTCTAAAGTGGTTCGAGAGGCTGCCAAATGAGAGTATCGAGAGGTGACAACAATTGGTGAAGGCGTTTGTCACTCAATTCAAGATGAACACCAAAACGCCCAAAGAGGTTGACTATCTTTTGGGAATCAAGATGGAACCAGGTGACTCTTTGAAGGTGTGTAACGCCAAGTATTGGAAAACATTCAACGAGATTCTTGATTGCTTAGCGAAAATTGCAGTCTTTTAGTTAGACATAGACTCAAAGACTCGCTTACCATAATGAACCTTCAACCATGGAGTTATTCATGCAGCGCATCAACGAACATATTCGAGTCGAAGATGACGCGGGTGTCGTTATCATAAAGGCAAATTCGGTAATAGTGGATAAGAGAATTATAGGGAAAATTCACATTGTCAGACAAAAGAGAAACTGTCCAGACAACCGTGGAAGAGAATAAAGCCATGGAAACAATCACAATAATAAGAACTGCAACTCCGACTAGACAAAATACCTTCGCGATGCCGCAAAGGATGCTAAGAGAAAGTTGAACGCCCGGATAGACATCACCACGGTCTTTAAAATCCCAATCTATCGCATCCTTAGCGAGATCCAGAACAAGGCATACATCTGGTGGCTAACTAAGCTGGGAGATGCCCAAAGAGGCTTTAACCCGCGATATCACTGCACATACCATGACGAGCAAGGACACCGCACAGAAGATTGCATACCCTTGAAGCAGCACTTGGAAAATTGGTGGTAGCTGGGCATTTGGACCAGTACATCGACGGAAGCATTGAGGTTGCGTCTCAACGCCAAGCTGAACCTAACGGCTTAGCTGCCTTAGACGCCCCGCCCTAATATATGAACAAACTTATGTATATTTGTGAAAACTTACACACTTGTGGAATCACTTATGGCTTTTGTGAAAACTTATTCATTTTTGTGTTATTCTAAATTACTTGAATCAAACTTACGCATATTTGTGAAAACTTACGCATTTTATGAAATCACTTACGGGATTTGTGAAAATTTACTCGTTTTTGTGTTGTTCTAAATTATTTGAAACACACTTATGCAGTTTTTTAAAACTTACGTATTTTTTGAAATCACTTACGAAACTTGTGAAAACTTATCTATTTTGAAACACACTTACGCAATTTTTTAAAACTTACGCATTTTTTGAAATCATTTACAGAATATGTGAAAACTTATCTATTTTTGTGAAAATTTATCAAGTTTTGTAAAAACTTATCTATTTTTGTGAAAATACTTACACGTATATTGTGAAATCTATTATTTTAATAGTTTTACTTGTAAGTTAACCTGTTTGGCAGGTCAACAATGCATAAGTTCAAATACAATTTTGTATAACTTCTAACACAAACTTGTATAATCCAAAAAACTTGTATAATCCAAAAGGAGAAATGTATAAGGACTTATATGCAAGGCATACTTAAATAAAATCTATATATATATATATATTATATGTACGATCCCAAATGTCCATCGCGCACAGTCACACTCTTTCTCACTCTTTCTCTCCAAATCCTAACCCTCTTTTTTTTTTTTTTTTTTTTCAAACTCACTCACTCACTCTCTCTCTCTATTTCTTTGACGTTGCTCCTCTTCCCTTTTCCATCGTTGCTCGAGCCGTAAGATCTAGATTTGTAGCTCTGTTACCTTGCGGCGTCTGAGACGTCAATCGCCGCGTCGCCATCGCTGTGGACCTCTGAGGACGATGATTCAAATGATTGCAGATCCAGTCACTCTCTGTACTTGGCAGACCTACGACGAGAGATCAAACATCCTCAAATGGTTCTTCGCCGTCTCTGTCGAAATCTACGCCGTCGACTACATCAAGGTTTGGTTCGGCTCTCTCTCTCTCTCTCTCTCTCTCGCTCTCTTTCTAATTTTAGAGCTGAACTTTGCCATCAATGGCTGCCTTAGAGACCGGCAAAGCATCGATTCTGCAATACGCATTTGGAAATGTTCTCTCATTTCTCATACTCCTCCTTATCTTTCTTTTCGCATTTTCGATCCGACTTTTCTCTGTGACCATTCATACACTGGGGTGTTTGGGAAGAAAAAAAATAGCTTAATTTAGGCTAAAATTCACAAAAATGTAAAATAGATTAAAATAGTTAATAAGACAAAATATCACATCAAATCTATAATCGTTTTACTGCATATGATTGTTGCATGATAGTAAAAAAGCGTAGTAGTTTGCCAATTTTCAGTCTTTTAATTGATCGTATGAATTTTGTTTCAGGTTATAAAACTGTGAGTGTGATTCATGAGTACAATCCTTATTTCAGTTACAAAGTTACTCAGATCTGAATACACAAATCTGGATTTATCCAGATTTGAATTTGAACAGATTTTTATTATTTGCTTGATTTTTTTTTTTGGGATTTGGCTTGTTGTTGTTGAATAATGTTATTATTATTATTATTATTATTATTTTTTTTTTTTTTGGCAACTAATAAAGAGAAAGAGATGTGGAGATAGAGAATTTTAATAGAAACTCTCTCCTCTAGCTCTCCTAACCCATCTCAACAGATCATCACCTCTTGCTTCAATAGATAAAAAAAAAATTTGAACAGATAAAAAAATTGAATAGATAATTTCAACAGATAGGAGAAAATAAAAAAATTTAAATAAATAAGAGCAAACATATTTACTTTTTGACAAATAGAGAGAGAGACAGATATATTAGGTTTAACAGATTGATACAAAATTAAAAAGATAAAAAAGATTTTTTGATAACAGATAGAGTTTGTTTAACATATAAGAACAAAATTTGAACGGAAAAGATTAAAAAATTGAACAGATAGGATAAAAAAATTAAACAGATAGATATAAATTTGAACAGATAAAAATATTTGAACATATAAGAAATAATTTGAACAGATAGTCTATGAAAAGTCAACAGATAAAAAACATCAATAAATAAATTAAGGAGTAAAATTAAAAACAAAATGTTTTTCAAAACCAACAAAATGACTTATCACAAAACTATTTCATAAAGTGTCAACATCTCACCAACAAAAAAAAAAAAAAATATCCACCTAATTTAATATCTTATATCTTCTTTAAATTAGACTTTTTAATAATTTTCTCTTAAAAGTAAAAACAATAAAAGTAAAATCTGAAAAAGAAATGCATCCATTCTGAGTAAAATTAATCCAAAAGTAACTCCGCAAATATATTATTATTATTATTGTTGTGTACTCCACCACACTATGTTGCCATTATCAGGATCTAAAGCCCAAGAAAACCCACTTTTCTGAACAGCGTGGACGATACCACGCTCTGTTCCATTAAGACACACACTAGTAAGCGCCATCGGAGTATCTTCAAGGAAATCAGCATCCACAATCGGGCCAGGCGGGCAAACAGGTTTGGAACCAATAAAGCAAGCAATGAACCACACATCACATCATAACCCCCAAATCGTCTATACCACTTGATCTCACCAGACTCCAAATCCAGAGCCATCACAGAATTGGAGTGATTCTCAGCTTCCACACACCGGTCCGGATGAGTAGGGACGGTTCGATTGTTCCGGTTTTGGTGGCACTGTCGTATGGTGAGAGGAGCTGAGTATAGGTTTCCGGTGGCGATGTAGACGTGGTTTCGGCAAGTGTCGATCAGAGGACGATTACTTCCCCAGACGGCGGCTCCGGCGTATTGCCCGGTGGTGCCGTTGTTGTCGGGAAGCATGAAGGTCTGCCACTGGATAGCGCCTGTTTCGATATCCAGCTTCGCGAAGCTTCCGCGGAAGGTGCAGCATTTCTGATTGCTCACTTCTTCTTCTTCTAGCGAGGATACTCCAACGTAAAAACTTCTGTACCCCCCCCCCCCCAAAGAAAAAAACACTGTTTTGTACAAATTCTATTTATATAGTAATTATTCGTAAGATAATGATAAGAAGAATAATTTGCCAAAAAAAAGTTTACACAACAAAATTCCAAATAATAATTTGACAGTGAAAAATTCAATAGAGAAGAGTGAAATTCAAATCTATGACTTTTTGTTTTTTGAATTGGAACCCAAGATTTAGATCTGACAAAAATTACTCTCATCATGAGACACATAATATGTAATAAAAATTTTATGTTATTTTTCATTTATTTGAGTTACACATATATCTAACGGATGGATAAAAGGCATCAGTTTGGATTTCAAGAACAATTTGGATCTTCCAAAAAATAAATTATATAAACTAACTCATCATAATGGAATTTTTGCATATTAGAAGGCATTTTGATGGATAAAAGCCCCTAATTAATTCAATCCAAGAAAACAAATGACAAGGTACTGTTTACATTGGAAATTCAGACAGTTCATTTCTTCAAACAAATTATTCATATAAAAATCAATTGATTGAACATTCAAAAAAATATAAATATATTTTCAAAATCAAACTTGCTATCTGTTTTATATATATGACTAACCTGTTGTGAAATGTTCCGGACATGGTAACAACAGCGGCTGGATGGCTATCGAGCAGGGTTGACCAGACAAGCTTCCCGGTGGCACGTTCTAGGGCAACAGCCAAAGCTGGCCCATATATCCCGACAATGAGGAGATTACAGGCCACAGTCAGAGCCGACACCGTGGCGGTGCCATTGCCAGGGTGCATAGTTGCATTAAGGCCAGTTAGCTTTTGGAGGTCCTTTTTCCACAAGACTGAACTATTGATGATTTTAACGGCATAGATGAACCCATCCGATCTAGCAGAATGCATAGTGCCGTTAAAAAATGCAGGCATTGCATATAGGTCTTTCCTCCCTGATTTGAATTTCGACTCAAGACTAGGGTTTGAAACAGGTGATGGGCTGATCTGGGTTTCTTCATGGGTATATATACCGTTATGTATACCACCATCATGATTCAACCAACCTTCTGAACATGTATGGTCTCTCCTTTTATGCCACTGCAAAGACAAAACATGTTAGTTTGAGAGAGAGAGAAAAAAAAAAGAAAAACAGAGAAAGAGACTTAACATGTGAATGCAAACTAGCGGGGAGACTGTGTAGACAAAAGACGCATAGGAACAGCACCAAAAGATTGTTGCAAGTTTGGGTTGGTGCCATGGAAGTGGAAGCCCTGATATTGAAATACATCCTCTATGTTGTCTATTTATTGTCAATAAGTCTACGGAGACATAATTGACAGAACAGACCACATAACCAACAAAATAAAATACTAAGTGAAGCAAGATTGAAACTATTTCTTTATAGCTAACCCCATAATCAAGGCTGACTTTTTCTTTATAGAAGTATGGTCAGAATTGTGATTTTTTGGCTGATTATATTGGTAGACTTATTGATATTATCACTTCTATAATAATGATGTACTTCTATAATAATGATATAGAGTTAATAGTAAATGTTGCATACTCACAAAATCTCAGTAAATATTTAAAATTTAAAGTGTGCTGATCACATATTTATTTTTAATGCGACTCATACGATACGATTACAAATTGTAATGGATTAAACACACTAGTGTTTATTTGGAGTTTCTATTTTGGGTGCAGATCCCACTGGTTTTGATTTTTGTGTTTATTTTGGGTTTTGTAAAAATTTGAAGGAGGGTGGGGGTGGTGGAGAGAAGTGGCTGGTGGTGGATAATGACAGACATAACCGTTTGGTTAAGGGATGAAGGAGATGATAGGTGTAACCTGTAGGGTAATTGTTTTTGATGTTGAAGATTAGTTAGGTAATTTTATATTTTCTGTTAATAGACAAATTTTGACGAGAGATATTTATAATTTTTCAAACCACAAAGAAAATTTTATATTTTTATTAAACCTCAAAGGGTGTATTTGAAATTTACTCTACATTTTTTAAATTATAATAATGGGTAAATTACACTGACACTACTTGAGGTTTGTTTACACTGACACTACTTGAGGTTTGTCTTTAATACAAGTACTCCCTCACGCTCTGAAAATTACATCCCCTCCCTAAGGTTTAAACTTCCATTGTAATATAATCATTCTGTTAGTCAACCATTAAGTCAACTAATAGAAAAAACTAATATAAGAAATTAATTTTTTAAATGCCTATTTTACTATTTTTCTTTTTTTTTTAAAAAAAAACAATTACTAGATGAGTGAAGAAAATCTGTAGGCAATGACAAAAATTCAATCCATACATATATTATTATACTAGTATTAAACATTTTGGTAATGTTATGGTCCGCAAGCTTTTGTAGTGTTAATTATCACAAATATTATATAATTAGATCACTTTCAATCATAACTAAAAGAAATAGTTATAACCAAACACTGCATGAAGTATAATCAAATACCTTCTAAATTATAGTCAAAATAATATTATAATAAATAGTAATAACTAACATAATAGGTCATAACTAAATACATGATTGGGGCATATAAAATTTTTCTAAATGGTAAATTGTTTATTAATTTTATATATGCCAACAAAGGTAAAATAGGCATTTTAAAAAAATTAGTTTCTTATATTAATTTTTTCCATTAGTTGACCTAACAGTTGACTAACAAAAGGATTAAATTGTAATGAAAGTTTAAACCTTAGGAAGAGAGATGTAATTTTCAAAACGTGAGAGAAATACATGTAATAAAGACAAACTTGAAAGGGGTGTCAATGTAATTTACCCTATAATTATAATTAGGTGTGACTATAATTTCTCAACAAAATATGCCAGCTAAGTTATCCCAAAGTCAATGATCAGTATAATTAATAACGCTGCAGACCCCGAATTTGTTGGAATCTGTAGGATGACTGTTTCATGCGAGCTTTGAATATGACAGATGTTTATATTACTAAAGTCAAAAAACTTCTGAGCTACAGTTCAGTATAAAATTAAACTCTCACCATTAATCAAGCACAAAAATCCACTTACCAGAAAGAGATTTGAGACAATTTAAACAAGAAGTAGGCAAGCAATGTAGGCAAACAAAGATGAAATAAAATAACATTCAGGTGCAGAACAAAAGCCTTGAAATACCAAAAGAAGCTTAGGTCATTGTGTTGCAGTTGCGATCATCTTCTTAAAATCTATCTTGTCAACCTTCACCTCTCCGTCAATGAGTTCATAAACATAGACAACAACACGCAGGCCGTCAATGTCCATGAGCATGAAACTTGGGTTCACATCATATGTGATGCTGCTGTATGCACCAGTCGCAGACCCGGGGTTTATGACAACCCCACCCTCGTGTTTGTAGGCCTTAAACTGACGGGTGTGACCACTAACAAGAATATCCACATCTAACTGTCTCTGGAGCATGGCTAGAGAATCAAGGTCTCCCCATGGGACAACTGTCAAAACATAAAGAGATAATAAGAATGGGTTAGAATTTATTCGTTATAAAGATACAAAATGAACAAGATAAACAAGTACAAATTCAGCAAAATAAATGTTCAATAGCAGTATACTCCACTTGGAATTCAGGAAAAATGATAAACCAGCAGAACTGGTGACTGGCATGGAAAACCACTGTGCTACTACTATGCTTTTTGGGTGAATCTGCTACTACTATGCTTCAATCACAAGAAGAGCGATAATTAGGTGACAACTACGTATTCCATGAAAAAACCCAAAATAGATGAGGAAGTTCTCCATTAACAGCTTTCTTGAAGTTAAGCTACCCAACCACTTCCAAAATTTGCAGGATCATGCAGCAAACTAAAAACTAAGCAAGCATGGCACTGCTAAGAAAAAAGGGCAATTCTAGTGAGAAGGCATATTACACCAACACTTCCTTTGGATTCGCCTGAAAATGAGTTTAAAAGGTCACTATAAGTTGTCACATCACTCTCTCTATTTTTCTGCATATCTTTTCGTAAAAAATCAAAAAGTTAATAAAATAACCTGTTTCCAAACGAGGCCACTCCATAATTTGAGAATGTATTTGCAACAATTAAGGACACCTTGATGGCACTTCTCCAACACTCTTCCAATGATCTATCTGGTGCAAATACCTCTCACAGAGCAATGTCTGACATTCTTGGAAATGTGATCCGATGGGCATGCACTAAAGACTGCAATGGACAACAAAACTCGAACATGCAAAGGGAACTTCCAGTAGATGAAAAGAATGTAGTTGCAAAGAATATAACTAGAACAGTGCTGTTAGCACTTATTGTATAACTAATGACATTTGTTGAGCTTCATTATTCATGTTAAGCATTTGTCAACATAAAAATTATGATAAGTTGTCCAACTTACATGGATGAATACATCAAATATTTGGCAGAATTATGCAGGTGATCATATGAGATTTTGTGAAATCAAAGATGATATGGCTAACAATTTCCTAGAAAGTGACATTCCAGTACAGGAAAGAAAGCTACCCCCCGTTACAATGAATCAGCAGAGCTTTGTTCAAAGCGAAGTACCTATTTGTCCTTCATTCTCATTTATCAGAAGGATTACCAATAGCACTACCAAATCTACTCTCTGGAAAACCAAGCACAGCCTTACCACAGAAGGCTCACAAACAGAACCAAAATGATGTAATTGAAGCTACAGTTAAAAACATTAAACATTGAAGGATTGCATCATTTAAAACCCCTGTAAAAAGAGTAGCACTTGATAGAAGTACAAAACACAATGATACTATTACCAAACGATTTTTACTGGTATAAAATCATCGATATCTCAGACTAGATGCCTACTAGAATTATATTCTTCACTATATGCTGAAGCAAATATACTTTTGAGGTTCAATTAAGAAAAATTACATTCATGCATTTAGATCAAAAGAATCAAAACTGGTCACCATCCCAAACCTCTTAAAAATAACGATAGAAGGAAAAGTAAACCTGATGACCATGGCACAGCCCAAGCTTGAATTGTCCAATTGTAAGTGTTTTGGTTTCTGGATAACGGGCATCTTCATCATATTCACCGTGAGTAATATGCAAGCCAGGGCAAAGGCTCTTCAAGTAATCATGAACTTCCTGCTTATGAAAATACAACAATATTTGATTAGAGAATGGTGCACATGGTTTTAGATAGACAGGAAGAAATATTGTAGTATTGTGTGCCCAATCAGATCAACAGCATAACCAATATGTAATATTACATCTAAATTGACAAAATACAAAAAAAAAAAAAAAAAAAAACCTTCAATTTTATTTTATTATTTTTAAAAAAAAGTAATTTTACAATCACTAGATTTGGGTTGAGGTTCAAGTAGTGTGTGAATAATGCCATTTAACCTTTATGATGTAATATTACCGGAAGCCTATGCATTGTTTGTCTATGACTAGGCTACCACTAACTTAAAATTCCAAGACAACAAAGTAGATGATATCCCAAAGGCAAAATACATAAAAAGCATACTTGTAACCATTTAAATTCATTCAGAAAGAAATTAAATATATTGTCCAAAATAAATTTATACAGAAAATGACCAAACAGCCCTTCAGTAAACCAAAAACATTTCCATCTCTTAAATTTTGCTTCATTTACAGGCCAAGAGATTATACTGTAAATCAAAACAAGACTGATCAAAAGCATAGGGTGTTGCGCATATAATTTGGTGACTAATTTCCAACATCATTATGTATATGACAAGGAAGCACCATAACTCCAAGCAGATTAAATTTAATAAAATTAACATAAAGGAAATCAGTCAGTAACTCAGAAAAGAAAAGAAAAAAAAAAAAAATGAGAGAACAGAATTACTTTGATACAGAGATTGCCAGTGCAAATAATATGCTGAATCTTGCCAGGAACAAGCATGGATTTGAACTTAGGAGGTAAATCTGGTGCCCTGTGTGGGATGTGAAGATCCCCAATTGCCAACACTAACACCATTCTCGGATTTTACAACAACCCCCCAATTCCTCAAATTGCATCACTCATCACAATCTGCAACATTTTTCATAAACACTTCATATATAAGCACACGTATCGTCAAACAACATATATGGTTTAAAATCTTTGAAGGGTTCTGTAAGAGGGGTTAATTTGAGCCCACTAAATTATTTAGGCCCAATAGCCCAAGATTAGTGGGCCCGAATTTATCGCAAGTCCAAGAATCGGTGGGCCCAAGATTTATCGCCATCAAACGGATTGAATCGCTCTAAGCCTCGAAAGGGTTCGGATCCACGAACCTAGAAACTTACTCAGGCCCGGACTCGAAAGGGTATTAGGCAAGCCTAGAGATCCGAGGTACTCGGACTCGAAAGGGTTCGGATCCACGAACCTAGAGGTCCGAAATACTTGGCTTCGAACGGATTCAGACGCAATCTAGAAGTCGCTCCGTTAATGAGTCCCAGAACACTTGCGGGCTCGGAGCTTTCCGGGATCTACGCACCAGAACCATAGGCGTAATGGAGTCCGAACAAAGGACCCGATCCCGAGGACGGTGAGTGGAGATAAATTCACTCTTCGGTTAAACTAGCCTATACCCGGGTCGAGGTGGCACGACCCCGGGGGGTCCATGAGACTCGGCAATATTTTGCGGCAGGACGTCCTCTGGGACTACCCCTGACCCTTTGGGATGATTGGGGATCATTGGTTAGGTGTGGCTAAGAAGAAGGGTTCGCCGAGGGAGTGATCTCCTCTTCGGGGGTTTTCTCATCCTCGGGGAAGTCACCTCCTCGGAGAGGTCACCTCCTCGGAGAAGTCACCTCCTCGGAGAAGTCACCCCCTCGGACAAGGTGGTTAGAGAGAATATCCCCCATGTGCCTTGCACATGGGCTCCATCCTACATCATGAGGTGCCTATAAATAGCACCCACCCATAGCTTTACAAGGGATGGATTTTGGAGATTTTTAACTCTTGGGAAAGAACTAATTTCCCTTCTCCATTATCAACCTTGAGAGTGAAAGTGGGAGATCAATGGGAGAGCCTTGCCATTATTCTATTCTCTAGCCATTTTGCCTTCTTCTTCACCCAATCTCTTATCTCCATCATCTCCTTTGTTGTTGTGTTCCTAAGTTGAGATTATTGAAGAATCTAAGCCTCTCATCATATTCTAGAGAATTCGAAGTTGTTCTTCAAGGATCTTTGAAGATCTTCGAATTTTCTAACTCTTTTCTCGAACCCTCTCCTACATTTTGGCGACTCCGCTGGGGAGGCGGATTGGTTAATGGTCTCAACGAGATCTGGAATCCACACAACTCCAACAAGGATGGCGGGAGAAGATGAAGTTCACCAACAAGGATCCTCTAATGGTGGTGATGACAGAACCATGACTCCAGATCAACCACTTTTGCTTGAAGCCATTCAAGGACTTCAGAATACTCAGCAAGAGATTCTTACCACTCTTCAGAATCTCACTCACACCATGTTGGTGATGAGTTCTAACTTTGCACCGGCGCCAAACGGAAATCAAACTGGTGGTGGAGTTATTCCCGCCGGAGCGCAAAATCAAATCCAAGGAGAAGTAGGCCCCAATCAGCCTATGGCTCATGGCAACACGGCCACAGTAACACATGCTCAAACCACAGTAGGCGGCGGCAGTTTGCCCATACCCGGGCTCCATGGCGTGCCAAGCCAAGATCCAATGGTGACTAGGGGAGTTTCTAGTGTAATGAATGGTGCTCCGGCGACTGTTGGTGTCCAGGAAAACATAAGGAGCGTGATGGCACAAAAGGGAGCTCTGCCCGTACCTAATCTTGTCACGCCACCAGTAAATGTTACCCAAGCACCAAGCGGGCCTCCTTTGGTGCCGACAACAAATCTGCAAGCACAACCCGGTATAGCGGCGCCGTACGGTGGACTTTACGGGCCTCAATTCAATATCCCATCACCAACTGGCTTGTCTATAGGCGCTGATGGCCAGTATCGTCAAATGTCCTCACCAATGATGAATTCGCAGCACCAGAATGGCCAAGACGCCCCTAGCTCAGTCTTCGGGTACATAAGCCAAGTCCCGGGAATACCACCATCAAACTCTCTCCCTCAACAGTTTCTCACTCTCGCCGATGTGCAGGCCATGTTCGATCTCGAACGGGGCAAGAGGACCTTACCCTCTTTGCCTGATCCAGACGTCAAGCCGCCTTACCCCATTGAGATGCTGAGCTATCCATACCCTGAGGGGTATACAGTGCCGAAGTTCATCAAGTTCGACGGCAAACAAGGAAATGCCCGAGAACATGTTGTGCGATTCATCGAGACTCTAGGTATTCATGGTTCAAACCACGTCCTCCGACTGAGAGAATTCTCTAAGTCCCTCACCGACCGAGCATATAGTTGGTATGTTAATTTGGCCCCAAACTCTGTCCGAAGTTGGGAGGAAATGGTTAACAAATTCCACTCCAAGTTCTTTCAAGTGGCGGAGAAGGTGACCACACTTACATTGTGTAAAGAGAAGCAACAAGAAAGTGAAGACATCCTTGACTACGTCAAAAGGTTTCAGGACAAGGCCGTGGATTGTCATGAAGCAGTTGAGGAGAGTTATCTGGTTCAAATTTGTCTAGAAGGGGCATTGAGCAGGTACAAAATGTTTCTAATTAACCACAAGCTACCCACCTTCTCGGCATTAATAGAAGCAGCTCGGAACATTAGCATTCCTCAGGCTCAGGAGTCCGGATTTAAAGCCAGTTACAAGACTAGTTTCAAGTCATCTCGTGGACCTATCGTTGCTGCTGCCTCTGCCCCGGATACCCGAAATTCACAAGGAGGAGGTCATAAAGGCCAGAAAAGAAAGCAATATAATGGTGAAAAGGGGAATGTTTCTTATCCATGTGGAATCGAGGAAGTGAAAGCTCTAGTTAAGGAATGGGTGGCTGACGGAGAGCTAAAATTGCCTTATGTTGAAGAAATGCCATCAAAAAAGGACCGTGAGAGCCCTGAATTTTGTGTCTACCATCGTACATTGAAACATCCGACAGAGAAGTGTTGGACCCTCAGGAAAATCTTCAGAGATAAAGTCGAGGCAGACGAATTGAGGTTCAAAAAGCAAGGGACTCAAGACATCCGAGAACAACCATATCCTCAACACCGAGACAAGGGCAAGAATGTTGCTATGATAACTTATGAAGGCCCGATGATCGAGGCTATCGCCAATCTCGATGACGATGATTGTTATCTGGACGACATCCTCGAGCCAGAGGGTGGGCAAGTTTACTATGGAAGTGCTCTCGATCCAGAGGGCAGAACATTTATGACTCATAGCGAAGATCCCTTTGATCCAGAAGGAGGAGCAGAGTACTACGGAAGAGGAGGACACCATGTTTATGTGGCATCGTATTTTGAAGAGACCGAGGAGATGGTTAACTACGAGCCTCCAAGAGTGGAAAAAGATCTGGATCACTATGCCAAAACCCTGCAAGACTGTGTAAAGTTCAAGCAGTTCTTTGACCAGCTTGGACTTTCCAGGGAGGCAAGAACGGAAATCACCAAGTCTATCATTAATATAGCCGAGGCACACCATGAGGAATGCATGTCGACTGAGGGGTCTATCCCGAGGAAGGCAAAAGAGCAATCTAGTGCCATTACTTTCTCCGAGGCTGATCGGAAGTATCCTTTTTCTCACAATCGCCCGCTTTATGTGACTGTTTTTATTAACGGGGTTGAGTTCAAAAGGGCCTTTCTAGATAGTGGAGCCTCTATCAACATTATGACTCGCGCTACTCTAGAAAAAGCTAGAATCTCTAAAGAACGCATTGTGAAGCAGCCGATAGTCATCACTGGCTTCAGTGGAGAAAGGAGAGTTACTATCGGATGCGTAACAGTTGATTTAGCCGTTGGAGAGATTCGCTCGGCCACCAAGTTCCATATTATCGATTCTGAGGCAAATTATCACATCATTCTAGGGAGGACCTGGATGCATAGATATGGGGCTGTACCATCGAGTTATCATCAGTGTGTTAAGGCTAAATGGGGAAAGAAGACGGTGACAATTCAGGCTACAGAAAGGCCTTTCGAGGTCCATGAAGCTCATTATTCTGATGCCATCTACTTCACCGAACTGGCTGTCGAAGAAGTTCCCACCACCTCTAAGCCTCGGGGGGTCAAAATTCCTCGTTGGGAGGATATCAAAGATGACAAGGAGCCGATGACAGAATCAGGTAAGCGGGCGATGTCTAGACCAGAAAGTCCGCCTATTCCTCGGAAGGTGATGAAAGTTCGAAAAGGAGGCAAGATGGTGTATTATTTATGAAGGTGCGGGGAGTCGGTTTCTTCAGTCACCGACTCCGAGTCAAAAGAAGAGCCTCCTGACAATGATATAGTAATAAAGCCTGAAGTGGCTCCAGAATGTATGCAAGATGGGCCGAAGCCTCAGCCTGAACAACTTATCGAAATAGATCTGAGTGATGGACAAGATACACCGAGGCCGGTATTCGTAAGTTCGAGCCTTAGCCCAGAAAAGCGGGAACAGTTGTTAAAGTTGATAAGCCGATACTCAGATGTGTTTGCTTGGTCATATAAGGAAATGCCCGGACTAGATCCTGACCTAGTCTCCCACTATCTTGATGTGTTCCCAAACTCCAAGCCAATTAAGCAAGCTGCTCGAAAATATCATCCAGATCTCGAAGAGAAGATTAAGGAGGAGATTGAAAAACTTCAACAAGCTGGTTTCATCCGGCCAATACAGTACCCCACGTGGTTAGCAAACATCGTGCCAGTAAAGAAGAAGAATGGCCAAATCAGAGTATGTGTAGACTTTCGAGATTTGAACAAATCTTGCCCGAAGGATGAATTCCCTCTTCCTCACATCGACACCCTCGTGGATACTACCTCGAGACACCAGATGTTCTCATTCATGGATGGATTCAGTGGATACAATCAGATTAAGATGGCTGAAGAGGACGCAGAAAAGACTGCTTTTAGAACACCTCTCGGAAACTTCTTCTATACAGTCATGCCTTTCGGACTCAAGAATGCCGGTGCAACTTACCAAAGGGCTATGACTGCAATCTTTCATGACATGATCCATCATGAGATGGAAGATTATGTTGATGATCTAGTGGTGAAATCCAAGAAAGAAGAAGACCATCTCCGAGACCTTGAGAAGGTATTCAAGAGGTGCCAGAAATTCAAAATGAGGATGAATCCTCTCAAATGTGCTTTCGGGGTGACGGCCGGGAAGTTCCTCGGGTTTCTTGTACATAGGCATGGTATCGAGACAGATGAAGACAAGGTCAAGTCTATCAAAGCAATGCCTCCCCCACATTCTCAGAAGGAGTTAAAGAAGTTCCTCGGGAAGGTGTCTTATATTCGGAGGTTTATCCCAGCACTGGCAGAGATCTCTGCACCTTTCGGCTCTTTATTAAAAGGAGATGCCAAGTTCGAGTGGAACCAGGAGCACCAAAAGGCCTTCGAGAGAATCAAGGCAGCCTTGACCTCGCCTCAGACCATGATAGCCCCGCAGCCCGGGGTGCCTCTAATGTTGTACTTAACTTCAACCCCCAAGTCCATAGGGGCACTATTGGTCCAAGATATAGATGGAGCAGAACGCCCGGTGTATTACATCGGCCGGAAGATTCGAGGAGCAGAAGTCCGATATACTCCGATAGAGAAACATTGCTCAGCTTTGGTATTCACCCTTCCGGAGGACTGGAGAGGAGAAGTCCTCGAACAACTCAGAAGCAAAGTTGGAAAATTGACTATGGCCAAGCTTGCCCAATTCATAATTATTCAAGGTGAACTTTATTTCCGAGGAGGTACCGGATTCCTAGCCTGGTGTGTTGGCCAACAAGAAGCAAGTTTCCGACTACAACAGATCCATGAAAAGTCTTGCGGGGATGTGGATATCAGTCTGTACAGAAAGATCCAAAGACATAGCTATGATGGTATATGACAGCCATAACCCGAGCAGCTGGTGAAAGCTTTCCAAATGATTTTGCAACTCTAGGGGCAAATGTCAACATTCCGTGGAAGAAGTCTATCTATGACATTTACAGTTTGCATTTACTGCATTGTCCATGAAGTTCTATCTTTCTTATGTTATGAAGAAATTTATTTCCTCCATATTATGTATCTCCATTAAAATTTATTTTCTCTACATTGTATATCTTCATTGTGTTACGTTGCGTGAAACAGTTTTCAATTTTTGTTGCCCCTCAAAGAAGAAAAAGGAATGGTAGATTCAGTTACCAACCTGAAGGGAGTTTTCTTGACACAGTAGAAGTATACTTCTACTCGGACCTCCGAAGAGCAGCCATGGCTTCCATCAATGCAAGCTTTGAGGGTCTTTCTTGCTGAAGTAGAGTGTGTGCTCCCACTCGGACTTCCGAAGAATAGCCCTTACTTCCATCAATGCAAGCTTCGAGGGTCTTTCTTATTGAAGTAGAGTGTGTGTTCCCATTTCGACCTCCGAAGAATAGCCCTTACTTCTGTCAGTTCAAGCTTTAAGGATCTTTCTTGTTGAAGTAGAGTGTGTTCTCCGCCTCGACTTTCGAAGAACAGATCTTGCTTCCATCAGTGCGAGCTTCGAGGGATAGCCTTTGCTTCTATTAGCTGCCGAAGTAGAAGTGCGCATCCACTCGGACCTCCGAGAGACAGCCTTGTTCCTGCTCGGACTTCTGAGGGAGAGCCTTCCGAGGGACAACTCTTGCTCTCATTAGTGCGGGTCCGAAGAACAGCCCTTGATTTCATCAATACGAGCTCCGAGGATCTTTCTTTTCAAAGTAGAGTGAACTCTTACTCGAACTCCCGAGGGATAGCCTTTGCTTCCATTAGCTGCCGAAGTAGAAGTGCGCATCCACTCGGACTTCCGAGAGACAGCCTTGTTTCTGCTCGGACTTCTGAGGGAGAGCCTTCCGAGGGACAACTCTTGCTCTCATTAGTGCGGGTCTGAAGAACAGCTCTTGATTTCATCAATACGAGCTCCGAGGATCTTTCTTTTCAAAGTAGAGTGGACTCTTACTCGAACTCCCGGGGGATAGCCTTTGCTTCCATTAGCTGCCAAAGTAGAAGTGCGCATCTACTCGGACTTTCGAG
Organism: Camellia sinensis; assembly: GCF_055761805.1. Lineage (NCBI taxonomy): Eukaryota > Viridiplantae > Streptophyta > Magnoliopsida > Ericales > Theaceae > Camellia > Camellia sinensis. The sequence continues at coordinate 240,201,398 of NC_138961.1, read as the reverse complement.
AGAAAGCCTTGTTTCTACTCGGACTTCTGAGGGACAGCCTTGTTTCTGTTCGGACTTCCGAGGAACAGCCCTTGCTCTCATTAGTGAAGATTCTGAAGGCCTCGAGGTTGTGGATTTCACACAAAAATTTATTTGCCTGAAATAGCAAAGCCGACAACTAAGATGAGCAATATCAATTTCATATCATGATTCAGGCGTTATCAGAATGGGACAACATCAACAAATAATAATGATCTATTTAAGCTACAACAATTTTACTCCTCCGAACAAGTTCATGAAAATGCAACAATCATGTCTTTGTCTCTTCGGGCCGGTTCCTCTCAAGCCGACATAAAGCAACAATGTTCCAACAAAAGTCCGGCATCAACATTTTATTTTCTCCGAGTGTCCACAAAATCAGCACACATCAATATATGTTCTTATTCTCTGTTACATTAGTTTATTCTTCCAAGCGAAACATTCACCGAATATAGATATCGGAATTCATTCATCAAGTATATAAAGTTCAACATCGGATTTCACTATTCTCGGAGCCACAACAATCAATTATCCGACAAGAAGATATATATACAATATGAGAGACTTATTTCCTCGGATTTATTTTGCAACAACATTTATTTACTCTATAAATTTCAAGACGAGCAAGTCTAACAAAATTTTCAGTAGCAACACCAATCCTTCATTTGCCACAAAAATATATTTATATATATTTAAATATATTTACATTCGGAAGAGGGGGCCGAATTTCATACTTACAAATTTGGGCAGTTAGAGAGATGAAGTCCGAAGCCGATACTGGAAATTTAAGCTGAAATCAGAGAGGCTTTACAGACTGTAATCAACAAGATTGGGCTAGGCTTGAAAGGACCACACACGTTGCGTTGAGTGGGCGAACGTGCGTGGTCGGCGTCGGACAAGTTGAAGCCGGAAGCAACGCTGGTACCACAGAAGAGTCGGCAACCACACACGTCACGTTGAGTGGGGCGATATGTGTGGTCAGCATTGGACCGTCGAAGCCAGAAGCAAACCAGCAGAGAGAGGCCAGCGGTAGGTATTGTCTTCACTAGTTCAAGATTGTTTGCAAGCCTCAAGACTGAAATAAATTATCACCAGAATTCCCAAATTAGAAAAATGTATCAGTGCATATTTATTTTGAGCACAAAAGTCCATCAAAACAATAAGAAGGAATACCCACAGATCCAAAAATATAATAAGAATGAGAAGAGGGTTTCGGGAGAAAACAGTTTACAGATCTGAATCAGTGTAGAAAAAAAATAAAAGATATGGGCAGAGTAAGCACTGTGCAAGCAAAACTGAGTTGTGTGGTCCGATTTTTGAAAGGTATTACTGGGCCGAGAGGGGGACGAGCTGAACGGCGTTAAGCAAGGCCACACGGCGCGTTGAGTGGGCGACGTGTGGTTGGCGCTGTGCAGCTGAGGCCAGAGGCGAAGTTTCGGCAAAGAGAGGCTGACGATAGGTGGGTTTGGCATTGGCACAAGGCATCGGGTGAGAAGGATAGGTCAGCCAGTAGCGAGCTGGGCTGGTGTCGGCATGAACCGGTGGCTGAGATGCGACGCTAATGGTAGCCAAAGCTGTGGCGGCGGACGGCGTGCACAGTGGTGTGGGTCTTCGGCAACGGCCTTGCTTGGAGCTGCGATGGAGGCCAGTGCACTACACAGAAGCGGCCTCTGGTGTTGCAGAAATAGAGCTTCATTGAGGAAGATGCTAGGCTGGGTCTTGTCTCGGTTTGCTTACAGATAGTGGGCTGAAAATGAGTTTGGCAGAAAGAGAATAAGGCCAAGGGTTATTATCCATTGTTTGGAAAAAAAAAAAATTTTGGTTATGGCGGTCCCTCAGATATTCTACAATATATATATATATATATATAGAAAGGGACAAGCATTTGATGGATTTTTTAATTTCAAGAAAGGAATTCAATGGGTTTTCACCGTTCTAGATAAAAGAAGAAGCTTGGTCTCAGTCTCTCTTTTTAGGGAGAGAAAATGTGCCTGCCGAATAGGTGTTGCCTCCTAAAAGAGAAATATTAGGGCTTTTGTCCTTATCTCCAAAAGGAAAAAAAAAGTAAAGCAAAAAGTGAGCTATCAATTAGGTTTTTGGTCCCTTTTCTTTATATATAATAAAAAAAAATGGTGTGATGCCTACATAACAGCCTGCCGTTTGCTTTTTTTTTTCAAATCAAAAATAAAGGTGCATGAACCTTACCTTTTTAGGCTATAAAGTGAAAAGTGGGCTAGCTGTATTCTAAAAGAAAAAGTGTGGCTTATCTTGTCAAGAATACAGAAATTGATTTTTTTTTTTTAGTTCTTATTTCTTTGACTTGGAACAAAAAAAAAAAAAAAAAAAAAAAAAAAAAAAAAAAAAAAAAAAAGAAAGAGTTTTACGTTTTCCAATACTTGGAGAAATGAAAATGTAATTATCAATATTTTGAGTTGTAAAAAAAAAAAAAAAAAAAAAAAAAAAAAAAAAAGTACAAAAAAAAATTTTTGCTTGTCAATTTTTTCTGTAAATTGAAGTGCGTCATCAACTTTATCCATAGGCTCTGTCGTGACAAAACATTTTTTTTTTTTTTTTTTTTTGGGGAACGTGATGCGAAACAAGGTCGAAGAAATGACAGTATGCATGTCTGAGAAATTTAAAATTTCTCATACACGCAAGGGGCAAAATGTAAGAGGGGTTAATTTGAGCCCACTAAATTATTTAGGCCCAATAGCCCAAGATTAGTGGGCCCGAATTTATCGCAAGTCCAAGAATCGGTGGGCCCAAGATTTATCGCCATCAAACGGATTGAATCGCTCTAAGCCTCGAAAGGGTTCGGATCCACGAACCTAGAAACTTACTCAGGCCCGGACTCGAAAGGGTATTAGGCAAGCCTAGAGATCCGAGGTACTCGGACTCGAAAGGGTTCGGATCCACGAACCTAGAGGTCCGAAATACTTGGCTTCGAACGGATTCAGACGCAATCTAGAAGTCGCTCCGTTAATGAGTCCCAGAACACTTGCGGGCTCGGAGCTTTCCGGGATCTACGCACCAGAACCATAGGCGTAATGGAGTCCGAACAAAGGACCCGATCCCGAGGACGGTGAGTGGAGATAAATTCACTCTTCGGTTAAACTAGCCTATACCCGGGTCGAGGTGGCACGACCCCGGGGGGTCCATGAGACTCGGCAATATTTTGCGGCAGGACGTCCTCTGGGACTACCCCTGACCCTTTGGGATGATTGGGGATCATTGGTTAGGTGTGGCTAAGAAGAAGGGTTCGCCGAGGGAGTGATCTCCTCTTCGGGGGTTTTCTCATCCTCGGGGAAGTCACCTCCTCGGAGAGGTCACCTCCTCGGAGAAGTCACCTCCTCGGAGAAGTCACCCCCTCGGACAAGGTGGTTAGAGAGAATATCCCCCATGTGCCTTGCACATGGGCTCCATCCTACATCATGAGGTGCCTATAAATAGCACCCACCCATAGCTTTACAAGGGATGGATTTTGGAGATTTTTAACTCTTGGGAAAGAACTAATTTCCCTTCTCCATTATCAACCTTGAGAGTGAAAGTGGGAGATCAATGGGAGAGCCTTGCCATTATTCTATTCTCTAGCCATTTTGCCTTCTTCTTCACCCAATCTCTTATCTCCATCATCTCCTTTGTTGTTGTGTTCCTAAGTTGAGATTATTGAAGAATCTAAGCCTCTCATCATATTCTAGAGAATTCGAAGTTGTTCTTCAAGGATCTTTGAAGATCTTCGAATTTTCTAACTCTTTTCTCGAACCCTCTCCTACAGGTTCAAAAAAAAAAAATATCGATTTTTGAATTGATTTCTCCGTATCACTTAACTCCGTATATACAGAAAATTTCGACCAATTTGTTAGTTTGGAATGGCAGACAAAAGATTTTCACAGTCCACAGATCGCTACAACACTCATCGTTAAGGTCTACATTGAAAGTTAAAATTGCATTTGCATATATGTGAGTCTATATATGTATATATAATCAACACATTGAAATGAAATTACCAGCAAAAGAGATTCAATTAAGTGAAGAGTTTATGAACATAAAAATAAATCATTGCACTTACCTTCAAAATCCCCTAACCTATTATCGATGGTGAGTTTGAAAGTTACGGAATGAAGATGCTATGTGTTCCTGACAAAGTACTCGTAACGACTCCTTTTGGTGGACATGACCTTAAGCTAGTCGTGGATCCGGGTTAAAAAAGGGCAGAAGATTACCTTACACTTCTTTAAATTTAAAAAAAAAAAAAAGGAGCATGAATTTAACATAATTATATTACGTTTCTTTTGAAGTTTTAATTTATATAATTTGATTTATTTTTTATTATAAATTCATTAGTTGCATTAATAAAAAATAATATTATAATTTCTTTATATTAAAATATATATTTTACCTTCTCTATCTTAAAATATTATCATTTGCATTAATTTTGATATGTAAATCTTACTAGAAAGATTGTTAGTGTAATTATATAAAAATTATAAATTTTGTTATATTTTTTTTCAAATCTAAAAAAAAAAGAGCGTAATTTACACTTAAAAAAAAGACCTTCAACAAAATAAATAATGTTATAAATCTTGATTTTTTTGTTATTTTGACAAAGATCAACTCAAAGTATTCACTCCTCGAATTACTCCCAATTTTGTATGGATATTAAGTAAAAGTTTTACTTGTTTTTAAGTCGTTTTTGTGGAGAAGAATAAAAAAGATTTGATTTTCAATGAGAGCACAAGAATAAAACAGAATGAGTCAAGAGGAAAAAAAGTGGAAAAAAAAAATATTTTAATAAATTCAAAGAAAAAATCTATTTATTTGTAATTTTTTTAATAAAACTTATTCTTTACTAATTTGTAATATTTTGTCTAATATCAATCTTTTGTTATTTTCTTAAAAAACTCTATTATACTAGTAATTAATTTTTTAAAGAATAGGGGTTAGGCCCCAAAATTTTGAACTACATGACACAAATTTTATAAGTTATTTTTCAAATTTTACATTAAGTTAATTAATAGATAAAAAATAATTATTAAAAAAATCATGTTTATCCTTTTTAAAAATGAGATTAGGGTAAAAACAAACATTTGAAAACTTTTATGGTGTGTTTGGTTGGAAGATTTGGGAAGGAATTTGGAAAGAAAAAGGGAAAAGGTGTGTGAAATTATGTGAAATTTAGGCATATTTTATTCATATTTCATCTACTTTTTTCATTTCTCTTTCCAAATCCCTGCTCAAATTTCTCAACCAAGCACAACATTAAGTGAGGGCAAAAGTGTAAAATAAAAAACATTTACAAAAACTAAAGCAAAATGAAAGGGAGTTTCTATTTGCACACACTATATCTTCTTTTTTCACACACTTAGGCCTCGTTTGGGAACAGGCTAATTTAGTAACTTTTTTGGCTATTCGACTAAAAAGATAAGTAAAAAAAACTTGTATGTTTGGGATGACTTTTTGATTAATTACGAAAAGATGTGCAAAAAGTAAAGAGAAAAGAGAATCTTTGACTTTTTGGTATGAGTTGTTGACTTTTTGACTAATTTAATAACCTTTTAACTAATTAACTAAAATAGTCTTTTGCCAAACAAGGCCTTAATAAGAGAGTGTGTGTGGAGGATGTGTACAGAGAGAGAGAGAGATATATATATATATGCGTGTAAATAGATGCTCCCAAAATGAAACCGTTGTCAATATGTGATAAGTGAATGAGATTGAAACGAAGCGTTAAAAAACCCAAACGAAATCGGAGAACAAGACAAGCCCTAATCCAGAGTCGAGAGAGAAGATGATGAAGAAGAAGTAGTCACTGGTCAGAATCGGAGGTCGGTGGAAGCTTCGTCGTCAGTTATTGATGTGCCTGTCAGGTAATTGCTGTTGTGAACTTGTGATTTTGATGCTGCATTGATTTTGATCCTAGGGGTTTTGTTTGCACAAGCTGTGCTGATTAATGATATACAAGAACAACATTGAATATGCCGATTCTCATTCTATAAGCTAATTAAATGATATGCATGAATAACAGTGAATATGCCAATTCGCTTGCCACAATCCGCATAGGTGATGTGGTCATTAGGGCTGTGTCTGGTTCAAGGTTTTGGGGAGGAATTTGGAAAAAGGAAAAGGAAAGGAAAAGGGACAATATAGGTGAAATAACATAGTTTTGCACACCTTTTCTCTTTTCATTTCTAAATCCCTCCCCAAAATCCATGACCTAAACACAGCGTAAGGGCTGAACATAGAAGCTTCATTATAGGATAATTTTTGAAAGTCTCATGTTAGATACATAGAAGCTTCATTATAGGATAATTTTGAAAGTCTCATGTTAGATTCTCAATGGGTGCGAAAAAATTCAAGCTCGTGTGATTTGCAGGTTATTATGCGTATTCAGAGTTTGAGTTTATTCACGAGGCTTTGTATACGCTAGACACTCGCCCCACTCCGCATTTCCTTAGCTGCAAGAGTGGGAAAAGAATTATGTAAGAAAATGCAGCTGATATAGTATTTTCTATGGTATTTTTAAATATGTTATGCAATGTAATCACATAATCTAGTTTATGCCAGTGAAGGCAGGGTAGAAAACAAAATTTCTGAACTCCTCTTATTGGTGCAGAGCTTGCGTACACCATGGCCGTGACTGAGCAGTGGGATGTTTATAGCTTTGGGGTGGTGGTTCTAGAAACAATAATGGGAAGGTATCCAAGCGAACTACTTTGTTCAGTGTCATCATCATCTGCTCAAAATAGTCTGCTGAAGGACCTATTAGATCCCTGCCTGTTGTCTGCTGTCAATCAACTGATTGCTCAAAATTTGGTTCTCTTAGCAACAATGGCAATGGCATGCTTAAGTCCCAATCCGAGATCTCAGCCTACAATGCTGCAAGTGTTTTGAGTGTTTCTTGTTCACACACCGCTGTTACCAAAGCCTCTGCAGGCATTACAATGTGGGAGCTGATGAATCAGGAGATATATAATTCCATGGACGAAAATTAGGTGAGGTTGATATATAATCCCAGATAGTGTATGGTTTATTCTAGTTTTTTATTCAGTTTAGTGAATGTTTATTTTGTGCAGAACTAGCCTACACAATGGTTGCAACTGAGAAGTGCGATGTTTATAGCTTTGGAATGGTGGCGCTAGAAACGATCATGGGAAGGCATCCAAAAGAATTCCTCTCATTACTGGCATCGACCTCTGCCCAAAATATAATGTTAAATGATGTGTTAGAACCGCGTCTTTTGCCTCCAGTTGATCCGCTAGTTGCAGGGAATGTTGTCCTTGTTGCTGCACTGGCATTCGCATGCTTGCATTCTGAACCAAGATCTCGGCCAACAATTCTACACGTTTCTCAAAAGCTTCTCCCTCACAGCAACAGGAGGCCTCTAGCTACACTTCTTCATTCAATTTCACTATCTGAGTTACGAAATCAAGAAATGGATTTTATCCAATAAACTAATAAAGTAAAAATGATGAATAATGATTTAGAGGATGGCTAGTATCAATCGTTATAACCAATATGTATATGTATATAAACATTGTTATATCAAAGTTCATAATTAATTTTGATTTTGTGATTTGTTATATATTGCTGAACTCCTTCACTGATTACGTGGCTAACCATCTTAAGCATAAATGTGTCCATTATTTCTGCCTCTTCTCTCTCGGGTATGAGGTCTCCCTCTTTCTCCCTCTTCTATTCAGACTTGAATAAACAAAAAAACCGTAGAAAGGACTTCCATCATTCTCCTCTTTATTGGAGGGAGATCTGTAAAGAATCTATTTGGGATTGTTTTTGTTCTTTTTGTGAAAAAGAGATCTTTCAACAAGTGATTTGGGATCTTTTTGAGAACACTAAAAAAGCTTGATGACTTTGCAAGCCTTTATGCATTAGCCTCATTTGTAATATCTGAGACAATTCTTGAGTTAAACAAATAACTGTCCTATCTTAGAATTGGGAACCGAATAATTATACTTACTGAGGACTTTGAATTTTTTAAACTGGCAGTTTGTTTTCAGATGAAATATTGGTATATGGATATGATTGAACAGTCTCAGATGCACTGAGTGGAGTATTTTATTTTATTTTTTTGGCAATAGATAGAGAGAATTTACTATTAAATCATTGAAATACATTAAACTGAAAATTAAAAAATCACCACAAATTCAAGACTTAAAAATTAGAAGAAATCTACTCCCAAAAAGGTACTAAACTTTTTTGTAATGTATGTTGTGACATTTTGTGATGAAGTTACGAATATTGAATTTATGATGTAGATTCTAAAGTTAGGAATGAAAATATTATGACACTTTATCATATGTAATAAGAACATCCATCCCCAAGACATGCATATTAAGACTACAGCAGCTACCCAGGGAGTAAATCTCAATTTGTCACAGCAATTTAGCCCCGTTTGTAATCTCTGAGACAATTCTTGAGTTTCCAAGAACAAAGGCTTGACACATAATTTTAAAAAAAGAAAAAAAAAAAAATACACATAAAAGAAAAGAGACTGAGTCATCAATTCAATCACTCAAGTCATGATTTCACATTCAGGAATGTAGAAGGAAGGTTCATATATTTGAGGTCACTTTATATCTATATATACATGTATTTTATTTGTCATCACAATGACTATACTGGCTTGACTCTCCATGTGCTTGGGTCAAGATTGTGAGTGACACCAATATTTCAGAAAGATACTAGAGCTTCGATCCAAGGATGCATATTTAGAAAATCCATACATTCATTCAATTATGAGTATAATAATATGTTGTCTGACGTTGGTTCTGCTGTACTCATAGCCATGTGCACGGCAGCTATTATTACTTCAGCCATAGTTTTCCTTACCTTACTTGCATTTGCATGCTTTCAACGTCGTGAGACCCAAAAACACCAAAATGAGGCAAGAGCAATAAAAAATGGGGATATTTGCTCAATATGGAATTACGATGGAAGAATTGCATATGAAGACATCATCAAGGCAACAAACAACTTTGACATCAAATATTGTATTGGAACTGGCGGTTATGGTAGCGTATATAGAGCTCAGTTGCCAAATGGAAAAATAGTTGCCTTGAAGAAACTCCATTGTTTCGAAGCAGAGGAACCAGCTTTCGACAAGAGTTTTAGAAATGAGGTGCAAATGTTAACTAATATACGGCACCGAAACATAGTGAAGCTTTATGGGTTCTGTTTGCACAACAAATGCATGTTCTTGGTGTATGAGTACATGGAAAGGGGAAGCTTGTTTTATGCCCTAAGAACGGATGTCGAAGCTGTTGAATTAGGATGGACTCGGAGGGTAAACATCATTAAAGCAATAGCTCATGCTCTATCCTACTTGCATCATGATTGCACACTTCCTATTGTTCACCGAGACATATCTAGCAACAACATTCTATTGAACTCTGAATTGGAGACTTTTGTCTCTGACTTTGGCACTGCTAGACTGCTATATCCAGATGCATCGAATCAAACAGTAATTGCAGGCACTTATGGATATATTGCCCCAGGTAGCAAAGTAATACTTTTTTCTTTCATACGTATTTATGCTTTCAAAGAAAGAGGGGAAAAATAATCTAAAATGTTTAAATATTTTAGTGATTATCAAATTTTTTTTTTCAAACTCAATTATTGATGATAGATTCAATATTTCAAAGAATCACACTTCATTAATTTCATAAAAGAGAAAGTGAAGTCTATGATATTTTTTTTATTTATTAATTTTTTGTTTTTGCAGAACTTGCCTATACTATGGTTGTGACTGAAAAGTGTGATGTTTATAGCTTTGGGGTGGTAGCACTAGAAACAATCATGGGAAGGCATCCAGGAGAATTCCTCTCATCATTGGCATCACGACCTGCTCCAAACATAATGCTAACTGATGTCTTAGACCCGCGCCTTCCGCCTCCAACCAATCCAGTGGTTGTAGGGGACATTGTTCTAGTTGCTATGATGGCATTTGCATGTGTGCGTTCTGAGCCGCGATCTCGCCCAACAATGCAATGCGTATCTCAAGAGTTTCTTTCTCGAATGAAGACTTCAGTTACACCTCTTCATGCAATTTCACTTTTACAGCTATGGAATCGAGAATTGAGTTTTATCCAATAAATGAATAAACTCGATGCTTGAGCTTCCCGTAAAAGAAAAAAGTCCATTTAGAAATGTTGAGTATCATATTTTCTTCGGGACCTTGTTGTTACAGGATTGCTATATATTATCAAACCTCAACTGTTATTTTTTTTATATATTTTTTTAAAATATGTTTTCCCTGCAGCAATCCCAAGCCACAGAAAAGAATGTTCCCTCTAGATCTTGTAGAATTTGAGTTCTAGTAATCTCTCCTATTTGAACAAGATGCAGCAATCTCGCATACATCCATATTAACAACTCTGATTTTTACTACAATTGGTATGCTTCCACCGCATTTCATAATAGAACACAGTACACAACCCAGTTACATGGGTGTGGGACACCTCATGTGATAGGGTGATCGATTTCTGTATTCATAAACTTTTACTATGAAAAAGAACAGAAATGAAAAAAAAATAAAATTAATGCATATGAACTCAATGTTTTAGTTGACACGTTATTACAAGTGAATTTAGCAGTGATATTTTAAAATTTCAGTGTTGTCTACTGTTTCTAGCATTTGGGTTGACCCCAGCCTGTTTGACTTCCATTGCCATGAAGGTTGGGATCTTCTAATAACTAGTTAGGATCAGTTTTTAACAATTTAGAAATTGATTGTTTTTAAGCCTCTATATATATACTAAATTGATACAAAAGATAAATTATAATAATCGCGAGAATAATTTACCTGATTAAAAAATACAAATACAAGAAATGAGAATGAAGAAAGAAAAGATCAAGCGGAAGCGAGTCATGAAAATTTCGAAGATGTGGATGGATGAGTTGCTTTAATAAAATGAAATGCAACTTGTCCAAATTATTGTGCCGCTCATGTGTGGCTTGGGGTAAGATTTTGTATGGATTTTTTTGGGTTCAAATTTTTAGTTTTAAATTAAGTTAAAATGTAACTTGTCAAAAATTAATGTGATTGTTAGTGTGCCAACTGTCATTTTTCGACTCATTGGTAAGGCGAGTTTTCCACCAAACATCTTGCAATTCTTATCGCATCACTTGGGTTGGATTCTTGGACATAATGCAAGCATAGGTACACAGTACCACTCGTGGAGCCCACTTCTCTAGATTATTTGGTCTTTTGAAAATTTTATAATAGTGTTGTGTACACCCAATTGAATAGGTACATGACTCAAAAAAATAAGAATAGAGGCTATTTTCAGAAGTAGATATTTTTTTTTTGACTTATTGGATTTTTTTAAAAAAACATACAAAAAAGTACAGAGATGTTGTGATCTCAAATAAGCCAATAAGCCAATAAATTGATTTTTTCTTGCCTTCCCAAAAGAGGCCAGAGTGAATTACACTGATCTCCCATCACAAACACATGGACTTCATTTATTTTAGTTTTTGAAAAGAGTTTTGAGTTGTATTTTGAAAAATAAGTTGTTGAAAATTAAAAATTTGTTTGGTTATGCGTTTTGAAAATAATTTTTTGGATGATTTGTAGTTTTTTATTTATTTTTATTTTTTTTGTAGTTGAATAAATAGGTGAGAAAAAATTTAATTGATTAATATATAGAATATCAGAGAATGAGTGAGGAGAGAGGAAAGAAAAAAAATTGATTTATTTATTAATAAAAAAAAAGCAGAGAGAAGAGAAAAATAATAATTTTAAAAATTTATTAATCAAATATGTTTTTTAATTTTTTAATCTAACTATTAATTTAAAAACTAAATCAAACGCTACCATGATGTTGGGATTGTTTGTTACAGCTTTTGGGGTGATTATAATTTATTTTGATTTTGGAGTCTGTGTTGTGCCAAATTATTTAGTGTTATAGATTATTAGGTAGAAATAACTTAAATAAGTTAAAAAAATTTAATTTTTTAAAAGGTGAAATAAGAGTATTTTTAATTTTTAGTTTCTGATTATCAAATTTTAATTTAAGAAAACTCCACGAAACATGCCGTCGTCAAAAACTAAATAGTATGCGTAGCATAGGGGTTGAAGCGAGTACGATTTAAGTCGTCAATTGTGGAAAAGTCATTCCGTTGTTGATACGTTGCTGAACTTGTGAATAGATACTTAGACCCAGTACTAGTATATAGGAGACCTTTCATAAAAATTGAAGTGGATGCAATCGGAAAAGAACACACACATTACTGTGAACGTTCCTTGGGCATACATCATGATAGAAAGTGGATTAGTTTTTCTCTTGTTCACTTTGGCCTAATAATTGAATTGTGTCACAGTAAATACTAAACAAAAAGTTTTTTACAAAAAAATCATCCTAACTATGAAAAATCAAATCATATGAAAAATAATAACCACGTTGTTACATATATACATATATATATATATATAATAATGCATTAGAGTTGAAATATTGATGACTCATCACTATATATAAGCAAACTGCTTATTTATAAAGAATCATCGACAATAAATTAAGCGCATTATTTATTTATTGTTATAAATCAAAAGCCAAGAACAAAGGTTGATGAATCTGGGTCATTGGATTTTACTTTGTATTTGGTCAAGCATCCTTGATGAAATTAGTATTCAGTCCATATACTTTCAATCAAAATCAGAGAAAAAAAATATATAGACTGATAAATTTTTTAAAAGTAATAAAGTTTTGGAGTAAAGAATTTACTCCATGCCAACAGAGTGAATTTTCTTTTTTGGAGAAAAAATTCACTTTGTCCTTCATTCAAATTTACTCTAAGGCCTCGTTTGGGAACTCTCTTTTTTAACTAAAAAGTCAAAAAGTTACTAGGGCTAGTTTGGCATGTACTAAATAAGCCAAAAAGTCAAAAAGTCACTATCTTATTTAAGTCACATCATCTTATTTAAATCACATCACTTCTCTAAAACATCACATCAAATCCAACCCAAACCCAACCCAAACCCACCAATAAGTCAAAAAGTGCATTTTCTCTCTACTTTTTGCACATCTTTTCGTAAAAAGTCAAAAAGTCATTCCAAATATATTAGTTTTTTTTAGTTCATATTTTAGCCAAATAGCCAAAAAGTTACTAAATTAGTCTGTTCCCAAGCGAGGCCTAAAGTGAGAAAAAAAAAAATTTAGGGACTAAAGTAAATACATAGCCCAACGTAAAGGGAAAAAAAAAGAGTGTAATTTATCCGAAACAGAACTAGTCCTAAAATAAAAATTGAAAGTGGTAGTTTACATTACGGTGGTGCTATATGCATCAATTAATGTATACATTAATATACCAATTAGTGTTATATTATTATTGTTGACCCTACCTATTATACAAATTACAAATATCTAAAACTTTTAAAATTATACCATGTTATCTATTAATATACTAATTAATACATTAATTAATACATATAACATTATTCTTTACATTATTTTCATTGTCCTGAAAACGACGGTAGGAGAGCAAATTCCATAATTAGGATGACTTTCGGTGTGGAGACTGAAATGCAACTTGTCCAAATTAATGTGATGGGTGTGCCCCTCCTAGGGGTTGAAGAAAAACTTTATTTAAAATTTGTCAAGAAAATTGTTATGAATAGAAAAGTGCAATTTATGTACAGAAAACTTTAATGTTTTAAAAATGATATATAAATTTAATAATTGTGTAAATATATGTTTTAATAATGTGTAAATTTAATAATTGTGTAAATATATGTACAGAAATAGTTGATGTTTTAATAATATATAAATAAGATGATTAAAAAATATATAAAAAAGAGTTATCTCAGATATTTTAATTAATTATCAAATAATTGAGTTTGAAAATTTAATATAGTTTATGAGCTAAAAAGTGTCTACATTTGATAATAATTGAACTACACAATGGAAATGGCTTAGAAACATTATGGTGAACCATACTTGAAATAGGGCCGGCCTTGGGCTAAGGCCACTAAGGCATGTGCTTAGGGTCTCAAATTTTGGTCCAAGATAAGATTCCAATTTTATTAGTTTTATATTAAATTAAAAATTCAAAACCCAATCTTTTTTTTATTGTTTGAGACCCAGTCTAAAATGGCCCCTCAAAAAAAATCTGTTGGGCCAAATTAAATATATATATATATATATATAATCATTGTTAGGCCCAATTAAAATTTTATGCAATTAGTCCAAACAAATATATATGATATAATGAGTGGTGTTTTGGAAAGATAGTTGTAACGCCCTCAAAATAAACCCATAATATATATAACATTAACATGCGTTAATAAAAGAAAACAAACCATTATACCATTCATCAGAGTATTCTTATTGAAAAGCATTACATGTAACATCAAAAGTAAATGCCCTACGGGCTTACATCTTTCCAAGCCAACACTTGGGCACAAAATATGAGTACTAACTCAACTACAAATTAAGCCCTTGGCTTGAGTGTTTACATGTAATATCAAATAAAATAAATAACAACTAAACTAAACAAAGTCTTCAACTCCAACTCCTTCCAAGCTAAGTCCTTGGAGGTAGCATATCACATGAACCTGAAAATGATGTTCCCGTATAGGGTTAGCCACAGCCCAGTAGAAATATACTAAACCAAATATAAGCATTGAATAAAGCAATAGTATTCAATAGATGGTTAACACAACTATTCACTTTCCCAACATACAGTTTCATGACATTAATGTCTATGACACGTTTCACTTTCCATTATTTATTCAACTTTCCATTTATATCAATATGGCTTAGAACCTGGCCAAACTATAACAGTGAACTAAATATCACATTAACATTTCTTCCAATATCAACAAAACAAATGAGACTAAGGCTCATACCAAAACACTTCCATACTTCTCGAGTGATACACATTTTAGTGCTGTATCAACAACATGCAAAAACACTTCCATAAATCAATAAGCACACATATAGTGGTGCTAATGGAGTCCATCCCCTATCTCCTCCCAAACAAAATCCGGTTTAAAGGTCCATCTCCTATCTTCCCCTAAACCGTGGAGTACATCCCCTATCTCCTCCCAAACAAAATGCATATACAATGTATTAAACACTTGGCATATACAACACACAATCAATACACGTATTTTCTGTATTAATTCAACAGTCAAAATCAATGACTTAACCAATGTGATTAGTTTTAGTTTTCCCTAATCCACATGCAATGTCTACAACAATCACGACTATCCTCCACCGATAGCCCAAATCAGTTATTTCTAAACAGGAAATAAATGAATCAACCAATATAATTCCAACATTTTCATAGGTGAGTGATTAAACAAATCAACTACACCATTTAATCAATAAATTCCTCAATTTCATGAACTCAACTAAATTCCCCAATTTTCCCTAAATTAATTATACAAATTAATTTATTACAACAATTAGAGTTTTTCCCAAAATTACCAAACAACCCCCAACATATCAAAATATCAAAACTTAGAACAAAACTTATAATATGGAGTAGGAAATCCCTACCTCGAAGTAAATAACTCGAATGGAGAAGATGGAGATGATAACCCAAAATCCAAAGTGCTCCAAACCGCCGAACTCTCAGATTAAAACGAAGCCCTCGACCCACTCTATCTTTTTAATAAAGAGCCTAGGGTAGAAACACCCTAAAACTAGAGGAAACCTAAGAGAGAAGGTGAGTGGAGGGAGAGAGAACTCGGAACTAGGGTTTTAGGATCAAAAGAATGTGAAAAAATGTTTTAAAAACCGCTGCTGCGTATTTAAACCCGACAGGCTCGCTCGAGCGAAGGATTGGTCGCTCGAGCGACTAGAAACAAGAAATACTCGCTCGAGCGAAGAAAGTCCCGCTCGAGCCAAAAACTCGATGCTTCAGGTCTGCAACCAAGAAGCTCGCTCGATCTACAGAATTCTCGCTCGAGCAAAGAACTCGAAAACATACACCTCGCTCGCTCGAGCGAAGAAAATCTCGCTCGAACGAAGAAACACAGCTCTCAGGTCTATACTAGACGCAATCGCTCGCTCGAGCGAAGAAACCTTGGCTCAAGCCACCAGACACAAAACTCAAATCTCGCTCGAGTGAACAAACCCTAGCTCGAGCGAAGGTCCAAAAATCTGGACAGCAACACTTGGTTCCAAACCCAACCAACCTGCAACAAACCTGCCCAACACATCCTATAACTCAAAAATAAGAAATTAAAGGACGACAACACAATTATATAACAACGGGATCTACGGAACATAAGTCCGGATACAACAACCGAATGGGAAAAGACCGGGGTCGCTATAATAGTAAAAAGATGACCTTTTGACTTTTTTAGCTTTTTTCCACTGTTTTATGTGAGTCCAGATCATCTGCCATGGTTTCCTACAGTGGTTCCTGCTGTGGTCTCCAAAACAACGTCGTTTTTCCTAAAACGACATCGTTTTGTTCGGTGTTTTTTTTTTTTTTTTAAATTCAAAATTTTCATTTGGGCTATTTTCTCTTTTCTGTATCATCTTCTTTACTTTGCATCGTCGATCTATTTTAGTTAGTGAACCCTAGCAGAGAGAGAGAGGCAGAGACGAGAGAGGTGACTGAAAGTCGGAGTGAGGAACTGAGAGAGAGACGGAGAAATGAACGCGAACGGAGAGAGAAATGAACTGAGAGACGAAAGAGATGGCGGAGATGGCGAAGGAGCAACAAAAAGGATAACGGGCGACGGTGAATCCGGCGGAGACGCGATGACGGGAAGACGAGATTGTGGCGGTGACGAGGTCTATTTCATCATCATTGTCATCTCTTGTTGTTATATATATATATATATGATTCTTGGGTTAGATTTGTTATTGATTTTTGAAATGGGTTTGATTCTTATGTTTGATAACTGATCTGTTGTAGTTAAATTTGTTGTTATATATATATATATATATGATTTAGATTTTTAGGGATTCATATATAAATTAAATAGGGCCGCTTTGATAGTGAATCACATTTATTTGTATATATTATTTTCGGGGGATTCATTTATGATTTTCTTTCATTATATATATATATATATATATTTGATTCAGATTTGTGCAATTCACCCCCAGTACCTGCAATTCAATATAAATGTGGTTAAACCTTGTTGTTATAAATATGAGAGCTGTGTGAAAAATAGCAAGAACATAGAAATTGATTTGCAGTATTAATGCGTAGCATAGCAAGGATGAAGCACATATAGTATTGTTGATGTGAGAGAAATTGATTATTCCAACTAACAAGGTTGAACCTTGTTATATGTATGATACTGAAATTGATTATGAATGACCTTGTTATTTGTAGAAAAAAATAGCAAGAACAGGGATGGATAAAACTTGTTATTTGTAAGATACTGAATTGCAGGTAATGCAAGAAAATAATATTGTTAATGAGTTGGCCAATTGTGGTTGGAAGCTAAAATTGGGAATGTCATTTGACTCTGAACAAGCTGCATATGACTTTTACAATACCTATGAGGGAAAGGTGGACTTCAATATTAGGAAGGCCTATGCAAACAAGAACAAACATAGGAAAGAGATAACTTCACGGACGTTTGTATGTTACAAAGAGGGAAGTCGGGGTATTGACAAACGAGATCCACTTGTCAAAAATCTGAGATAAGAGGTAAGATGTGGTTGTGGTGTCCGATTTAGTATCAAGTTAGATAGAATTTCAGGAAAATATATTGCTTATGATTTTCTTGAACATCATAATCATGACCTTGTGCCTCAAGATTGCATTCATATGTTGTCATCCCAAAGAAAAATATCTACCACCCAAGCAATTGAAGTAGAATTGACTTCAGAATTTGGAATTCCTCTTAGGTCTGCTTTATGGGCTATTTGGTAGGGAATCTGGTGGAAGAGCATCACTTAGCTTCATGAAATTGGACCAAAAAAATTATTTGAGATCGAAGAGACAAAAAGATTTGGAATATGGAGAAGCGGGTAGTGTGTTGCATTACTTTCGTAAGAAAACTCTAGAAAATCCATCATTTTTTATGCAGTCCAATTAGATTGTGAAGAGCAGATAAGTAATATATTTTGGGCCGATACTCAAATGATCATGGACTATGGTCAATTTGGTGATGTAGTGACCTTTGACACTACTTACAAATTAAATAACGAGCATAGATGTAATAACCCGACCTTCATATCTGTTTCCGGTATACTTTTAGTCCCTCATTCTGTGCATTTAAATGCCTAATGAAAATTCCTCAAGAAATTCAGTTTAAGCACATGGATCTTATGATTTGAGACCTATATCTGTTTAATAAGAAAAACATCTGTTACAATTAAAATGTTTGAGTCAGAAATTGAGAGCCTTAGAGGCTTGATAATCCGAAATTGATTTTATATTTGAGATCAGTATAATTTTTAGGTAATAATAAGCGTTTCTGTGAAATTTCAATTTGGGATGCTTAAACGATTGAATTTTGTCTTATTCACCCCTTATATAACTCTATCTATATATCTCAATGCTTTGACTTAGAAGCCTCCATGAGAAATATCTCCTGGAAGAAGGTTTAGAGAAGGGTTAGAGAAATAGAGAGGCAAGATCATCAAAGGAGTAGAGAATTGTAAAATTGAAGGGACATTTAGGAAGTGAAGCTTAAGGTAAGGCTAATTCCCCTAATTCAATCCTTTCTTTTTCATTTGGGGAAAGAATTTCTTTATATTGTGTAACCTAGAGTTGTAATGGAGGTTTGGATGTAGGTGTGGATTTATTGGTAAGAGGATGTTACTCCTTGATTATTCTAACCAATTTGTACCATCTAGAGAGGAATCTACACCTTGTTCCTTGACTTACCATCTTGGAACTCACTTGTGCACAAATATGGCTATATATGTGTATTGTGTATGTAAGAGTGATGGTGTGTAATTGAAGAAGATCAAATGCATGTTCAAATGGTTATGTGTTTGTACCCATATTTACATGATTTGGGAACCATGTTTTAGCGTTTAAAGCATCTAAATAGGTCCTTGTTGTTGATCACCAAACATGGGGTTTTGTATGATTTTCGGATTGTCAAACAGGGCCTAGGCCGCACATGCGGATAAGAGGGAAAAAAATAGGTTTTCATTCTGCTTTTGGGAGCTCGAGCGGTCGGGATCTTCCGCTCGAGCGGAATTGGGCCGCACGAGCGGCCAAGGTGGGCGCACGAGCGGCCATCCCTGTTTCAGCATATATTGGGTAACTTTGAATAAGCATATCTTTTGCATCCGGACTCCGTTTTGAGTGATTCTTGAGCCTAAAATCAAGCCCCGGAAGTCTATTTTCCAATGGTGGTGGTATCACTCCCAAATGTTAACTACAAAAATAGTTATGTTCAAATTAGTAACGACTGTTCACTTTCTGTTTACTGGGTTTGTACTGTTTCTTCATCTGAACCTTTCTCCTATCGATTCCTCCTATCTTATGAGGCATGGATTATAACCTATGAGGACTAATGAGTCTAGAACCACCATAGCTATTGAGTAAGGAATAAAAAGTGATTGGTTTTATTCTCATAATCTGTTATGTGCATTGTATTTGTAGGTCAAGAGAAGGACATCGTTCCACTGCTATCAGAGACCTACCACTGTGAGTAATAGTACGACAAATGTACATTTTACTTACCGTTAATGACTGTGGTTACTAACGCTCTGTTCTGTGTAAATGATTACATTAACATTTATCTTGGTTGGGAATCAGTGTGAACTTATATAAATGCTGGAAGATTTGCATACATCGGTATGACTTTGGAACCTTTCTGCTCTGTCACTAACGAATATTAACGCTATGTTATCGATAAGCAAACTACGTCATCCTTAAGAAATATATGGAACTTATGTTTATCCAGAAAGGATGGTATTTGTGTGAATCGAAGATTATTCGGGACCTATAATATGAACACAAAGGTCTACCACCGTTATATGACCCACGTTTTGATATGAATTATTCTGTTTCTATTGACCATACTGTCCTGATACATGCGTCTTCCGTTAATAAATGCTATTGATACTCTGTTATCTGCAAGATAGCTATATTGATTCACAACGAATAAATGGAACGTATGTGCATTATGGAACTATGGTATCTCTGTATCTCTGGAATGTGTTACCTTTTGCTAACAATTATCAGCAACGTTTTGTTAAACTTATATTACCGATGGTAATTCATGTGAATAATGGGAAGAATGTATGTACTTTCTGTATGATGCTGAAGTTAATCTATTTTGATGATTTCTGGTATGGAGCAAAGTGCTGTACGGAACTAAGTGCTACACTTTGGTGGGAGCCAGTTCTAGAATCCGTACGAGCCACCTCTTGAGTCTATACATATATATTTCTGGGCCATTAGGCCGTTCTGTTATTTCTGGGCCGATGGCCGTACTGTTATTTCTGGGCCGATGGCCATTTGATTATTTCTGGACCGCTAGGCCGTTCTATTATTTCTGGGCCGATGGACATACTGTTATTTCTGGGCCAATGACCGTTCTGTTATTTCTGGGCCGCTAGGCCGTTCTGTTATTTCTGGGCCGATGGCCGTACTGTTATTTCTAGGCCGCTAGGCCGTTCTGTTATTTCTGGGCCGATGGCCGTTCTGTTATTTCTGGGCCAATGGTCGTTCTGATATTTCTGGGCCCATGGCCGTTCTGTATCTATTAGGCCTATGGCCGTTCTGTACATTAGTGGGCTTTAAGCCATTCTGTTAAGAAAACTGGACCCATGGCTGTTCTGGAAGTAATTACAGAATGTAGTTAATCATATGCCTCTACAGTTATATGCTTTATTATTCAAGTTAAGCATTATATTATTTATGTACTATTATTCACTGAGTTTCACTCATTCTGTATTTTGTCTGTTTCTGTAGGTAATCAACTAGGAGACCAGTCCTAACCCTTAAGGCTCGTCTCCTTCTTGTCAACCTCGATGTGCCCAGGTACTTAGCTGAAGCCCGTGCATTTTGTAAAGTGTTGTTAGTTTTTTTGGCGTATGCTTTGGTTGTCTTTCATTAATATTTTTTATTATACGCCCAATTGTGGGGCTGAGTCGAAGTATATGTGTGTAAGTTTTCTGTATATTATTTACCTAATGTGATGTTGTGATTCTGGCATAATAGTGGTAGCTCAATGGAATAGATTTTTGTTATCAAGTGCTTCCGTTTAGGCCCCATACGTTACATATATCGGTTTTATGTCTGTTTCTGATGTAGTCATGCCCAAAACTTTTAGGGGCAGTTTTGGGGTGTGACAATAGACTTTTAGGATCATTTGTTGGATTAAATCATCATCGAGAAACAGTTATATTCGGTGCAGCGTTGATGTATGATGAGACTGCCGAATCTTTTACATGGTTATTTCAAATTTTTCTGGAGGCAATGTCAAACAAAGATCTAAAAAATATTTTCAAAGATCAAGATGTTGCGATGGCTAAGGCCATTCCAATTGTTACGCCCGATACAAACCACCGACTTTGTATGTGGCATTTGATACAAAATGTTGTCAAGCATGTAAGTTCTATTTTCAATGATGTAGGGGTCAAGGCTGTGTTTTCAAAATTTATGCATGACATTGATGATGAAGAAAAATTCCGAATACAGTGGGACCAAATGCTTGATAAGTATGATGCACGCAACAATCAACGGTTGGAGTAGACTTTTCGCTTGAAGGAGAAACGGGGATAGCCATATATTATAAATTCTTGGGCAGCTGGAAAGAGTACTACTCAACTTAGTGAATCCTTCAATGCATTTTTGAAGGATTATCTGAATTATGACCATAACTTGATGGAGTTCTTCATGCATTTTGAGAGGGTGCTCTATAAGAAGAGGTATAAGAAATTGAAAGCCAAGTATAAATTGTCCCAAAAATTGCCGAGGGTTTCAATTCCAACTTTGATGTTAAAGCAAGTGGCAAAGATTTACGCCAATTTTTTTTTTTGAGGAATTCCAAAATGAGTATGTGTAGTCCATTGAAGCATCCATTATAGGCACTATTAATGATGGTGAGAATACCATATTCACAATAAGAACAGTGGTAGATGGAAATTAAAGATAAGAATGTGACAATGAATAGAGATGGTTCTTTGAGTTGTAATTATAGGAAATTTGAAGTGAAGGACATATTGTGTCGACATTGTGTGAAGGTGCTTAGAGATATATTCAATGCAACAAAACTTCCTCCACAATACATACTCAAACAATGGACTAAAAAAGCACGGGCTGAAAGTGTGAAAGATAGATGTGGGTATGAAGTGAAGGCTGATGTGAAACTACATCAAAGCGACCGATATCGCTCATTAATGACTATGTTTAGAGCAATAGCGAATAGAGCCACTGAAAGTGAAGAAACTTATCATTTGTTAGTTTCAAAAGGTGAAGAATTGAGTATAATGGTTGAAGATAAATTAAGTGTCCACATTTGTGGTCAAGTGGAGGTAACTGATTTGAGAAATTCATCAAGTAACACATGCCCAAAGAGTGATGAAGTAGATTGTCCAATCTAAGCTAAGGGACTCAAGAAAAGAGAATCAGCTAGTAAGGAAAGAAGGAGGACTAAAGGCGAGATGGAAAAATCTATTGCAAAGAAGAAAAGGATGCAATCTATTCAGGTAATTACATGAAAAATTGCATATGATTAAAATACACTAGATTAATAAACTAAAGCAATGATTTATTTATTTATTTATTAATGGCCCACTTTCATTATGGTTTTTCATTGTATGTAGGGTGCTGCTGTTTATACTCCCCAATGTCAATCTCAGCCTCCTTTCGACATGGGTAATAATCCTATTCAGGTAATATTTAATAGTAATGTAGTCTTTCCATGGTTAGTTTTATGAATTCCTTTCATTGAGTCCTCTTACTAGTTGTATGAAATTATGAACTATCTGAATACTTTTAATTTTTCTTATCTTTAATTGGTCTGCCTTGCAATGTAGTTTGGTGCTACTGTTTATAGTTCCCAAGGTCAATCTCAACCTCGTTTCGTCATGGGTAGTAATTCTATTCAGGTAATATTTATTTGTGTGCAACCTTTTAAGAAAATGTTAAATAATGTTTCTTTTTTCTTTTTTTTTTTTTTCAAAATTTTTGTTTGCTTACTTTATGTGACAACCCCGTTCTGTATTATACTGTTAACTCATTAATTATATAAGTGTTAATGTGCTTGATATGAAATTTGATGTTAATTATGTGTTTTATGTGATTTTTGAATGCCTATCTATTGATTGTAGACATATTTGTTACAATTTCTGCTATAGTCCGAAATTGAGGGCTGTACAGGTGTCAGAAACCAAAATTGATTAATTTATTGTGTTCAGCGTAATTTTTAGAGCCTATGGTGAAATTTCATTAAAATTGATTCAGATCAAATTAATTAGATTAAATTGAATTAAATTAATTATGCTTAAGTAGCTTAAGCTAATCACCCACTATATATATGTTGAGTTAGTGCCTAAGCTCATAATTTTGAGCTCATCTTCACCATTTTGCTGAGATTAAGCTACATATAGAGAGAGAAATCTTCATCTTAGAGAGAGAGAAGCTCAATCTTGAGGAATTGGCTTGGAGGATTGAAGAATTTGGAAGCTAGGCTCAAGAAATTGCTAAACCTAGTCTCATTGAATATAGTAGGTAAGAGTTTAAACCTCAATTTGGGAGTTAAGTTGTGGATTTAAGAAGATAATGAGATTAAATGTGTGGGTTGAACAAAGATTGTAGGAATTGAGATCAAATTGTATATACATGAATTCATGTTTTGAGCATTTGCTTTGATTCTTCAAGTTTTGAGCATGAACTTTGATAATCGTGTTGAATTGGGATTTGTCACTTACACGCATTCATGTTTTCTAAGTCTTGACGGTTTGAAATACATGAATTCATGAATTGGAAGAGTTTCATACTCTTGAGCATGATCCTTGTTATCCATGTTGAATTTAGAAGATGAATATGTAGAATTTTATCCTTTTGGGCTTGAATTCTATGATTCATGATGAAATTGGAAGTTATATTTCACATGCAACATTGTTTCATAAGTCTTGGAAGCTTAATTTTATGTTTGGAAAGTCATGAAAAAGGTTCTGAAATTTATCCTCACATGCATGAAGATTTGAGTTCAATTTTGGTGAATTCATGAGGCTTTGAGCAAATGATTTATGGATGATCATGTATTTGAGTTTTCTAAAATGTTTTTATGATTATCAAAGTGTTTTCATGAGTTTGAAATGACCATGCAAGCTTTTACATGTTAAAATGTATTTTTGGAACTCAGATTTTCTATTTTGAAACCCAAAATATTCACAGCTGGCTTAAGCGACCAAGTGGTGGCTCGAGCCAACATTATGAGCTCCCAATATTTTGAACTCTGCAAAATCTAGCTTGAGCGAAGAAGTGGTAGCGCGAGTGAGCTCAGTTTTTGCCTTCAGTTGGCTCTAGCCATGAAAAGTTGGCTCTAGCCAACAGCTTATTTTCAGCATGTTTTCAAAAGATGTTTTAAGTACATATTTTCGTTTTCATCTCTTTTTGGGCATTCTTAAGCATGAATTATGACTTATTAAGGACCAATAAGCTAAGAAACAACATAAGTAAATGATTAGAAAAGAGAGAAAAGATTCATTTGGTTTGAACATTGAGTTTCATCCTTGGAGCATGAACCTCGTAATCCATGTTTTTGAAAGAATTTCTAAGTATTATCTAAAGTTGTGGATAAGCCACGCAAGTTCATGATTTGAACCCTCTTAGGCGTACATTGTGCATTCTAAATGAATTAAAGGATTAGAAAGGAGCCTAAGAGAATTAAACAATGAGTAGATTAAATAGTATTGTGATCCGATTTGTGTATGTTTATGAATTGTGTGGGAGCATCCACGAGGACGAATCAACACTCCGAACATTGTGAGTAATATCTTAGTAAAGATATTTTCATGTATGTCCTTTTCTAAATGCTACCAATGTGGTAATTTTTCGAACTCATGAATTTGTATTATGAATGAGTATTCTACCTATCTGACTCGTAAAAGACTTGAAATGTAATTGATAAGCATGAAATTATAAGATTGGACCGAAGGTCGTTTTGTATGAACACACAATGGGCCCAAGGCTGTTTGGTATATTTGACACGGAGACAGATTAGGCTTGAGGTCGTTTGGAATATTTAACAAGAGACTAAAGGTCATCTTATATATGAATTGGACTGAAGGTCATTTTGTATGATTGTTAAATGGACCAAAGGTCGTTTTGAATAAGGAATCGATTGGACCAAAGGTCATTTTGAATATGAATACGGATGTGATCATGATCATGAATGTGACTGTGCGCATAATTATGAATATTAGAATGTTGAACCCAAGGTCATTTGGTATTATGATATGAAGGACCGGTGGTCATTTGTATATGGATCCATTAGACCTGAGGTCGTTCTATGAATGAGTATTGGACCTAAGGTCGTTTTGTATAGATGGACCCAAGGTCGTTTTGCATACAATGGACCTGAGGTCGTTTTGTATATGAGTTGGACCTGAGGTCGTTTTGTATATGGATATGATGTATTGGACCCTAGGTCATTTTGCTTTGTTATGATCTATAAATCTGATATGAATGAGGATAGTAGTTCAAATGTTTAAATTATAAGTATGATTTATTTATGTACGAATCTCATTTATTAACCTCTTTACTCTGGTATTATTCATTGGGCATTAGCTCACTCCGTATTTATATGTATGTAGGTGAGCAGTGTGATGTTTAGCCCCAGCCTTAGTGAGATTGTGAAAGATTCTTAAGATTTTGGAGTTAGCAAAGGTTGCATCATGCACTGTGACACCCTAATTGTTTAATTAAATACCACACACACACACACACACACACATATATATATATATATAAACATAATTATGGTGGTATGTGATAATATATTATTAAATAAATAATAATAAATAATAAAAAATCTAATTTGGCATTGGGTTATCAAATATGGGATTAATTATGGATTATTATTTGGGGCCAAATTAACCCAAATATGGAATTATAATACTAGTTAGGCCAAATTAGAGTTAAAGATAGTAAAAAAATAAATATAAAAGTACGAGTAAAATAAATAATAAATTTTCTATTGGTATGCGATAAAGTGATTTAATTAGGAATTAATTTGTTTATGGGCCAAAGTGTAATTATCATAAATATTCATTAAGATAAGTATAAATCCATGGTGATTTATGATCAAATCTGGGGAGGGATTTGAGTTGTGCCACGTGTTGGCCTTATGGTGCTTTTACCTCCCTATAAATAGGGAGGAGTTGGACAAGATCTGTGGAAAGAAAAGGAAAAAAAGAAGGAGAGGCACGCAAGATACTGGAGAAGGTTGTGATAGTGGAAAGTAAGGCTAAGGGTCAATGTTAAGGTGAATTATATTATATCTTGAGTCACCATAATATATTTTACGTATGTTTTGACTTACCATAATTTATTTTATATAAGTTATGTTTTATAAATTATATTAATATTTCAATTACTTGGGTTATTTTCTGAACTCTATTTGTTTAAAATAAAACCCATGGATATGTTTTTATATATTTGACTATGACCTTATAAACAATTATATTTTGTAAGTACCATCACGGGAGTCCCACGCCTTGGGGGACTTAAATAACCATTGACCTCTGTTTGGCCACTTTGTGGTCATTTGTTTGTCATGGATCCATTGACCTCTGTTCAGATTGTCACTTTTGTGACCTCTGTTCTGTACTATGGTTATGGTTATTTATTTATATAATTTATGTATTTCAGTTTCTGCCACTTAAATGATTTATTTACCAAATTAAGTTATGAAAATGTTTTTGCTTCACTACAAGAAAACCTGGCAAATAATACGGAGGTTTTTGTGACGGGATGACTGCCGTCAGATACACGCCGTCGCAAAAAATTGTTTTTTGCGACGTATTATAGTTGCCGTCGCCAAAAAAGTCTTTTGCGACGGCGTGTATTTGCTGTTGAGAAAAAATGGCCTTTTGCGACGGGGCTGACTTCCGTCGCTAATAATTGTAAAAGAAAAATGCAGGAACATTGGTGACGCACAGTATACCATCGCAAAACGTATTATTTAGCGATGGTAAGAAGTTACTGTCGCAAATGGTGGACCATCTGTGACGGCAGAAGCCCATCGCAAAAAACTATGGGTAAAACGACGTCGTTTCATTTGTTAATTACGATCATTTGCGACGGTTGAAATATGCCGTCGCAAAAAAATGAATATTTGACATCTCGCTATTTCTATCCCATTCGCGTTCAAAGTCCCTAAAATCCCCAAAATCCTCAAATCAAAATCTATCTGAAACCAAAATCCCTAAAATCCCCAAAATCCCAACTATTAGAACCAAAATCCCCAAAATCCTCAAATCAAAATCATTCAAAATCAAAATAGTGGTGAACGATGGCCTTCGCAGAGTGACGAGGGTGAACAACGGCCTTCGCCGGAGTGAGGAGCAACAGCGACTGTGAACGATGAGTGACGAGCGACTGTGAGCGACTGTGAGCAAAGTAAGTATTTGTTCTTGTGCTTTTTACTCGTACGTCTGCACTGTTGATTGGAGTAACTCTTGCCTCAAATCCAAGAAACATAACACATCGGTGAAGAGAATCGGACCTCTAACCTATGAGTGGGTTGCATGAACTCTTGGTTAATGTGCTAACTTTGTAGACATTAAAATATTCAAGTTCTACAAATTATGTGAAAGAAATGATATATCTATTCCAATAAATGTACTTGGTTCTAATGTGCAAAGAAATTGATGAAAGATTACAACACAATGTCAAATATTGGGTCCAATAATTAAAAAAAAAAAAACTATGGAAGTTAGTAAGAAAACAAAACTTGAATTTTTTGGAGTGAAGTTAGTAAAAAAAAACTATGGAAGTTAGTTAGATGTAAAAATGTTTTTCAAAATTTTGTTGAAGTGGCTTCAAACCAATAGATCATGGAGTTATTTATTTACTTAGTGGAGCCGTTTCTTATAGACCAAGGCAAATTAAAAACCAAATGCATGAATGGTCATTTATGTAAATGGTATTTCAAATGTAAAACCAAGTACTATAATTTCAAGCACTTCCTCTTTGTTGATGGTACCATTCGGCTTGTCTATTATCATTTGGCTACTGAACCCATGAGTAAATATGTATTACAATATCTCTCCCATTCCTTTACTGAAAGATTGCTCTTGAAGTAGAAATAGTCCATTTTTATAATATCAGATAAACTGTTAGCGAAAGAGTTGCAATGGGGTTTTATTAATTGGAGCATGTGAATCCATAGAATAATACCAATTAAGTTTTCAAACTTGATGTTATCTTTTTAAAGTGAATTTTTTATTAGAATCAGTACAATTATTTAGCCACATAGGAAAATAGAGAATGAATTTTATTTTATACTTGCTGGTTTTACAATCTTGCATATTATCATTCCCAATGTCATCATTGCCTTCTTTGCCTTTGAGGGATATTCTAATTTTAGAAGATGAGGTTTTAACATGCCCATTTATGTGCAATATAGCTTTGAATAAATAAAAGTGGCATGAAATGAAAAAAAATTCCACCTTGAAAAACTTTATGAATCTTATTTAACTTAGTTTGCAAAGCTGTTATTTTGAATTGCATTGAAAGGAGTCTCTTGTTACATGTAAATTTATAGTTTATCAACAGTAAATTTATATAATCATAAAACTGAAATGCAGAAAGAGAGAGTTACCTGAAAGAGGCTTCATATCAGCATCTGTTATGCAATTGCAACATTTAATATTTAGAGACTCAAGCTTCGTTAGGCCTGCAAAAGAAGTAATCCATACATAAACCAGGTATTTGATCTTTTCTTATATATTCAACAACAGTAAAAAGTAGTATAACTTGACAGTCCCATGTGCATTCTACATTTCTCTAGCCAATGGGAGATGGTAGAATGCACAAGTGACCGAAAAATAAATGACACCCATAATCACAGAGAAGTTGTTCATGCAGTTCCTCAAAAAAATAAAATACAAGGCACAATTAAACTGAGAGTAATGGAATAAATTCCAGTTATCTGTGAAATCACAACAAAGATATATGGATCTTAACAGGATAGAATTATAATAAGGCTTAACATCTTATTTATAACATTATACGAGCATCACATGAATCATCATACAGACCACCCCTTCTCTAAGGCATCAAACAACTACTTGCATCATTCAATATCCCCACAGCCATTGCTTTGCACAATTAGAAAACTTGGATTGCCAAGAATGGAATGTAGGCAGAAATAGGGGGGTGGACGCTTCATGAAAGTAAAACCAGATAGAAGACTGCATCAAATTTTACCCTTCCTAGCACCACAACTTGACTAGGAACAACATTTGGGTAATTGTACGGGGAGCAAATATTCCGGCGTGCCCGTATTCCTTTCTTCCGAGCTCCGTCGATATCCGATCATCTGCGAGCAAATAACGGTGAGCTACCCGGCGGTGTGTGGCCGGAAACACCCTCCGACGGTCAAATTAGCACACACCTTAGGATGGATAGAGAGAGGGGAGAGAGTGTTTGAGTGTAAGGATTTCTTACTGAGATGTTCGTGTTGCGTATGGGGGGCGCAGACATGCTTATATACCTTCTGAGCCCCATATCCACTCCCAGTCATCTCCTGACACGTGGCTCTGCTATCCCATCTGTCAGCATAAACCATGCCATTCACCACCTAACCTCAACTGCCTGACTTCACAGCTGGAGCTCGGCAGCCGAGTTGCTCTATGTCACACCCCAAATCCGGGCATGACCGGCCGTGGCCCACAGGGACTTAGCCCAAGGCACACGTAAGCCTAAACACGAATCCAATCACATTGAACAACTGAACAATAGTCCAATAATAAATAACCAAAACTCAATCCAGACATGCCACAATTTTGAACGGCAAAATCAACCGTAATCAAAAGCCATCCAAACTTATGGGATATAAACAACCCACATATCAAAAATAATCCTAAATGAACTTCGATAAGAATAAATATAAATATGCACAAACTTAACATAACACTCTAAACTAAAGGAATGCCCTAGAGGTCCATGCAATTGAGTCCCCGCTATGCCATGAGTCCACTCTAAGTCCTTCTAACACCTGGAAGTGATAAAAACTAAGTCAGCTGATAGCTCAGTGAGTAGCAACATGGATAGTAAATACAGTTTTGAAAACAGGGTTCAATTCCAAAATAAGATATATATCACAGAAACTAGATTGGCATACAGTTTGGTAAATACAATCTGTTTCAAAAAGAAGGTTCCACAGCTCAACACTTAAAATACTCATGTCTCGCAAGAACATGATAAACGACATTTTTCACTTAAAATAGATTATAACATGAACACCAATACTTTTCTGGGTACCAAGAAAAACAAATAATCTGCCACACATTTCTCAGGCTATAAGCCCCGTTGGATCCAATACCGAACTAAGAGTCATCCTCAGGGTGGCACCTGGGCCTTTTCTCAAAGACGATCCGATTGAAGGTCACCTAGTTGTTTTTAAAGGTCTGTTCCTTACAATCGTTGAGCACTAGAGTCATCACGGCCTAACCCGGATCTGTTCCCTAGTGGCCAGAGTCACCACACACAGTGGAATAATTTCCCTGGACTAAATACACACATGGTCCCAATAATCAATATACATCAGTTTCGCAAAACATGGTAGTTCATCATTATAAACATGCGACCAAAACAAATAGTTTACAGTATGCCAAGTTCACACATGTTTCAGAAATAATTTGATTCAATTGATAATATAATAATTTATCAAAACAGTTTTATCATGAAACAACAATTTAATTTTCCAACAGTTCAGGGTAGGGGAACATTTATAAAAATACGTAGCATGAAACTACTCACCTGAAACGCAATAATATAATCCTCGAATAGAGTATGAAAGTCCAACTAGTGCCCTGAACCAAGTATAAAAACTACACGTCACTACAAATTTAAAAATATTAAAGAATACGAACTAAGTAACCCCAAACTAAAGCGCACTAACACGGCTCAACCCAACTCACCGTTACTCCTAAATATTACCTAAGTTCATGTTCTTCAAGGTCTAAAATCACCCAAGACATAGGTTCCGATCGAAACTTAACTAAAAATAACGTTAAGATGAAACAGTGTTTTAAACAAGTTTTCCCAATCTATTCGCTAACTTTGAAAATTACAAAACCCACTCCACGCTATTCGAAAAATTCCAATAACCTCCAGATATGATCTAATATATCCTAAGTTTCAAACCCAATTGGTTTCACTTGATTTGCTTATCAAAATAATTTTTCTACAATTTATTATATCCAAACAGGTTGTTTTCTGCAGCACTTTAAAGAAATTGACGGTTCTCTTAATATACACGAGCAATCAATGCAAGGCCAAAAACGTACGAAACTAGACTCATAACCGGTTCTAATGACACTAATTTGATAATTTTTGGATTTATACCCAAAGAGAACAACACTCCCGAATTTACTGTTTCGGACTGGTTTCCTGGACAGATTTGAATACCTCAATTTATATGGATTTCGACTCCCAAAAATTATGAAAAAATTCAGATATGCAATTCAATGTGTAGTTGATCTACTGTAAAAATTTCAGATTAAAATTCATCCATTTGATATGGTTTCTTGATTTTTAAAATTTGTGACTTTGTACAGAATTTTTGGACTGAAAATTACACCCAATCTTTACACATAAATTTAGCTCCTCAAGTTTCTTAATAGGATATCTATATACACAATACATAAACCTACAACCTCTCCATCAATGAACAAAATAATTATAGAATAAGGATGAAGAACAAAAAGAAGAGAAGAAAACCAAGGAGGGCTAACCTTTGATGATCACACACAACACAACACACCCAAAAGTTCTTTGATTGCAACATCTTCTTCTTTTTTTTCCTTCTCTCTAACCCTCTCCCGTGGCTGCTGTTGTTGCCCTATGTGGTGAACAAATAATAGAGTAGGGTTTGTGTTTATTTTATTTTATACTAGTGGTGGGCACACATAGGTCAAATAAATAGATAAATATACAAAACACATGTATAAGGTACATGCAACTCAAATGGTAGGAGTCTTATATATTAACCTTGTGGTCTAGAGTTCAAGTCACACCCTCCTCTCTCTCTCTATATATATATATATTTTTTATAATAAATCTTGCCTCTAAATTAAATGCTTTCACCACAAATTTATTTTAAGTTTAAAATTAATTAAAACATCCTCCAATAATATTTAATTTGCACCTTAGAATTCACCACAAAAATATTTGAGATTGTAATATTATTATTTAATTATTTACTTAATTTTTATATTCGGGTTCTCACATTCTCCCCCCCTAAAAAAAAGTTTCGTCCTCGAAACTAACCTGAGTAAATCATGAGAATAGATGTTGGTACTTCTCGCGCATCTCGTCCTCGCATTCCCAAGTCGCCTCTTCAACTAGATGATTACGCCACAGTACCTTAACCAATTTAATGGCGTTTGTACGCAACATTTTCTCTTCTGAATACAAAATCTGAACAGGCATCTCCTCATACGAAAAATCCTCTCTAATCTGAAGCGGCTCATAATCTATCACATACGACGGACTGTGCACATATTTTCTCAGCATAGACACGTGAAACACATTATGCACTCCTACCAACCTAGGGGGTAAAACAACACGGTACACAACCTCACTAACCTTCTCTAGTACCTCAAATGGTCCAACGTATCTAGAACTCAACTTTCATTCCTTTCCAAACCTGATGACTCCTTTCCATGGTGATACTTTCAAGAATACCATATCCCCCACATGAAACTCTAAATCTCTCCTATGATGATCAGCATAACTTTTTTGTTTACTCTGAGCAGTCAATAATCTCTCTCTAATGATTATAATTTTCTGTGTAGCATCCTCCACCAAATCAAGTCCCAACATTTGCCTCTTACCAACCTCATACCAGCACAAGGAGACCTACACTTCCTCACATACAAAGCCTCATAAGGAGTTACTCCCAAACTAGAATGATAACTATTATTATACGCATACTCCATGAGCGGCAAATAATCATCCCAATTACCTCTCCACTCCAAAGCATAAGCCCTCAACATATCCTCAAGGATTTGAATAGTCCTCTCCGATACCCCATCTATCTAAGGGTGATAAGCTGAACTAAAATTTAACCAAGTACCAATAGCTGACTGTAACGCACCCCAAAACTTAGACACAAAACGAGGGTCCCGATCTGACACTATTGACACAGGTGCACCATGCAATCTAACAATCTCCTTCACATACAACTGTGCAAATTGAGCTAGAGAATAGGTCATCCATACTGCAATAAAATGTGCTGACTTGGTTAATCTATCAACAACTACCCAAACTGCATCGTGATTACTACTAGTACGAGGTAAACCACACACAAAGTCCATGGTATCATGATCCCACTTCCACTCTGGTATAGGCAAGGGTTGTAGTTTCCCCGCAGGTTTCTAATATTCTACTTTAACTTGTTGACACACCAAACACTGAGCCACAAATTCTACAATATCTCCCTTTATACCATTCCACCAAAAATGTTCATAAAGATCCCGATACATCTTAGTACTTCAAAGATGAATGCTATAACTATAACTAGAACTATGTGCCTCTACCATAATCTCCTTCCTCAAATCACCACCAGCAAGAACACAAATTCAGCCACGGAATCTAAGCAACCCATCATCACTAACCACAAAGTCTATATGCTTACCCTCTGCCATCTCTCCTTTAATACGCTCACACTGGGGGTCAATCTCCGGTGCTATACGAATCCGTTCTCTAAAGGTCAGCTGAACTTTCAATTGACTACAATAAGCCCTATCACCAGGCGTAACAACCTCAAGCCTCAAACATCTCATGTCTTTCACCAAACAACTCTCAATAGACAAAGCAGCTACATCTTCGACTACTACTTTCCTACTCAAGGCATCTACCACCACATTTGCCTTTCCCAGATGATACAAAATATTCACATCGTAATCTTTTAATAACTCATGCCATATATATATATATATATATATATTTTGCCTCAAATTTAATTCCTTCTGTGTGAAAATATACTTCAAACTCTTATGATCAATGTAAATCTCACATGACTCCCCGTAAATAATGTCGCCAAATCTTAAGAGCGAAAATCATTGCTACTAACTCCAAGTCGTGCGTAGGATAATTTCTCTCATGTACTTTCCACTATCATGATGCATAAGCAATCACCTTCCTATGCTGTATGAGCACACATCCTAAACCCTATCATGAAACATCACTATAAATCACAAAACCACCACCATCAGTAGATAAGGCAAGGATTGGAGCTGATGTTAACCTCTGTTTAAGCTCTTTGAAGTTACACTCACAATCATCATTCCACTCAAACTTTACCCCTTTCCTAGTGAGATTGGTAAGTAGCAAGCAATACAAAAGAATCCTTCCACAAACTGTTTGTAATATCCAGCAAACCCTAGAAAGCTACGTACCTCTATCACAGAAGTAGGTCGTGGCCAATCAACGATTTTCTACCACCTTTGTGCTATCCAGAAATACCCCATCTTTACTTACCACATGACCCAAAAATGATACAATGCTCAACCAAAATTCACACTTCTTAAATTTTGCATACAGTCTCTTCTCCCTAAGGATCTAAAATACTACCCTCAAATGCTGCTCATGCTCCTCCTTACTCCTCGAATAAATTAGGATGTCATCAATAAACACTACCACAAATTTATCCAGTTGGGGTTTAAATACTCTGTTCATTAAATCCATGAATGTGGCTGGTGCATTTGTGAGACCAAAAGGCATTACCAAGAACTCATAATGCCCATAACGGGTTCTAAAAGCTGTCTTGGGAATATCTTCATCCCTTACTTTCAACTAGTGATAGCCTAACCTCAAGTTAATCTTAGAGAATACCTAAGCTCCCTGAAATCGGTCCAACAGATCATCAATGTGTGGCAAAGGATACCTATTCTTCACTATGACTTTGTTCAGTTCTCTATAATCAATACACAATCTCATAGACCCATCATTCTTCTTCACAAACAACACAAGTGCTCTCCAAGGTGAAACACTAGGCCTAATAAAACCTTTCTCTAACAACTTCTATAACTAAGTTTGAAACTCCCTCAACTCCAATGGTGCCATTATATAGGGGACTTTAGAAATAAGTGTTGTGTTGGGACCAAGTTAATGAAAAATTCTACCTCGCGATCTAGAGGAAGTCCAGGTAGATCCTTTGGAAATACATCAACACAATCACTCACTATAGGCAACTCCTCTAACTTCTATTCTGACAGTTCAATACTCACCACACAAGCTAAATAATCATTACACCCTTTACTTAACATTCGATTAGCCTAAAAGGAAGAAGTAAAACAGATAGAAGACCCTTTCCTATCCCCCTGGAAGAAAAACTCAAGTTATCCCAGGATAGCAAAAACTACCCTCTTTCTAAAACAATCAATAGATGCATGATGCTTCGTCAACAAATCCATCTCCAAAATCACATCAAAATCCTTCATCTCTAAAGAAATCAAATCCACCAGAACAATCCTACCATCCAAGTTTACCTCACAAGATCTACATACATCTCCTAACACTACTATTTCTCCTAATGGAGTACACACGGTAATACAAACATCAAAGGCTCACAAAGAATCAAAAATCCGTGTAAATATCTAGGTACCAACGCTTAACCTTCAAAATGAAATCAAGAACGATTCAACACAAGCTTAAACAAAACTAACTTAACCAAACACTACTAAGTACTATAGGGACTCGGACCTCGTCTAAATGATGAAATGCAAGGTATGTAACTTGATAAATCTATAGCTCTGATACCACAATTGTCACACCCCAAATCCGGGCATGACCGGCCGTGGCCCACAGGGACTTAGCCCAAGGCACACGTAAGCCTAAACACGAATCCAATCACATTGAACAACTGAACAATAGTCCAATAATAAATAACCAAAACTCAATCCAGACATGCCACAATTTTGAACGGCAAAATCAACCGTAATCAAAAGCCATCCAAACTTATGGGATATAAACAACCCACATATCAAAAATAATCCTAAATGAACTTCGATAAGAATAAATATAAATATGCACAAACTTAACATAACACTCTAAACTAAAGGAATGCCCTAGAGGTCCATGCAATTGAGTCCCCGCTATGCCATGAGTCCACTCTAAGTCCTTCTAACACCTGGAAGTGATAAAAACTAAGTCAGCTGATAGCTCAGTGAGTAGCAACATGGATAGTAAATACAGTTTTGAAAACAGGGTTCAATTCCAAAATAAGATATATATCACAGAAACTAGATTGGCATA
Source organism: Camellia sinensis (assembly GCF_055761805.1). NCBI lineage: Eukaryota > Viridiplantae > Streptophyta > Magnoliopsida > Ericales > Theaceae > Camellia > Camellia sinensis. The sequence continues at coordinate 240,164,981 of NC_138961.1, read as the reverse complement.
CAGTTTGGTAAATACAATCTGTTTCAAAAAGAAGGTTCCACAGCTCAACACTTAAAATACTCATGTCTCGCAAGAACATGATAAACGACATTTTTCACTTAAAATAGATTATAACATGAACACCAATACTTTTCTGGGTACCAAGAAAAACAAATAATCTGCCACACATTTCTCAGGCTATAAGCCCCGTTGGATCCAATACCGAACTAAGAGTCATCCTCAGGGTGGCACCTGGGCCTTTTCTCAAAGACGATCCGATTGAAGGTCACCTAGTTGTTTTTAAAGGTCTGTTCCTTACAATCGTTGAGCACTAGAGTCATCACGGCCTAACCCGGATCTGTTCCCTAGTGGCCAGAGTCACCACACACAGTGGAATAATTTCCCTGGACTAAATACACACATGGTCCCAATAATCAATATACATCAGTTTCGCAAAACATGGTAGTTCATCATTATAAACATGCGACCAAAACAAATAGTTTACAGTATGCCAAGTTCACACATGTTTCAGAAATAATTTGATTCAATTGATAATATAATAATTTATCAAAACAGTTTTATCATGAAACAACAATTTAATTTTCCAACAGTTCAGGGTAGGGGAACATTTATAAAAATACGTAGCATGAAACTACTCACCTGAAACGCAATAATATAATCCTCGAATAGAGTATGAAAGTCCAACTAGTGCCCTGAACCAAGTATAAAAACTACACGTCACTACAAATTTAAAAATATTAAAGAATACGAACTAAGTAACCCCAAACTAAAGCGCACTAACACGGCTCAACCCAACTCACCGTTACTCCTAAATATTACCTAAGTTCATGTTCTTCAAGGTCTAAAATCACCCAAGACATAGGTTCCGATCGAAACTTAACTAAAAATAACGTTAAGATGAAACAGTGTTTTAAACAAGTTTTCCCAATCTATTCGCTAACTTTGAAAATTACAAAACCCACTCCACGCTATTCGAAAAATTCCAATAACCTCCAGATATGATCTAATATATCCTAAGTTTCAAACCCAATTGGTTTCACTTGATTTGCTTATCAAAATAATTTTTCTACAATTTATTATATCCAAACAGGTTGTTTTCTGCAGCACTTTAAAGAAATTGACGGTTCTCTTAATATACACGAGCAATCAATGCAAGGCCAAAAACGTACGAAACTAGACTCATAACCGGTTCTAATGACACTAATTTGATAATTTTTGGATTTATACCCAAAGAGAACAACACTCCCGAATTTACTGTTTCGGACTGGTTTCCTGGACAGATTTGAATACCTCAATTTATATGGATTTCGACTCCCAAAAATTATGAAAAAATTCAGATATGCAATTCAATGTGTAGTTGATCTACTGTAAAAATTTCAGATTAAAATTCATCCATTTGATATGGTTTCTTGATTTTTAAAATTTGTGACTTTGTACAGAATTTTTGGACTGAAAATTACACCCAATCTTTACACATAAATTTAGCTCCTCAAGTTTCTTAATAGGATATCTATATACACAATACATAAACCTACAACCTCTCCATCAATGAACAAAATAATTATAGAATAAGGATGAAGAACAAAAAGAAGAGAAGAAAACCAAGGAGGGCTAACCTTTGATGATCACACACAACACAACACACCCAAAAGTTCTTTGATTGCAACATCTTCTTCTTTTTTTTCCTTCTCTCTAACCCTCTCCCGTGGCTGCTGTTGTTGCCCTATGTGGTGAACAAATAATAGAGTAGGGTTTGTGTTTATTTTATTTTATACTAGTGGTGGGCACACATAGGTCAAATAAATAGATAAATATACAAAACACATGTATAAGGTACATGCAACTCAAATGGTAGGAGTCTTATATATTAACCTTGTGGTCTAGAGTTCAAGTCACACCCTCCTCTCTCTCTCTATATATATATATATTTTTTATAATAAATCTTGCCTCTAAATTAAATGCTTTCACCACAAATTTATTTTAAGTTTAAAATTAATTAAAACATCCTCCAATAATATTTAATTTGCACCTTAGAATTCACCACAAAAATATTTGAGATTGTAATATTATTATTTAATTATTTACTTAATTTTTATATTCGGGTTCTCACACTCTACCTCGGCCATGTCATGCTTCATACTCATGCGCCTAGCCGGGCAAACACGCGGAGGACCGGGCTAGGCGGCATCTCGGCAAAGCCTAGCCCGGGCACCTCCTTTGGTTGGCCTACCTGCCGGTCAATCAACTACCTCGGCTGACCGCGCCTTTCCGGGCGCCGGTCTCTCAGTCTGTCTGGCTTCGACCATCCTCGGACCGAGCACCCTGGTCTGACCGGTCACTTCCTGGCCGAGCAGTTTCTGTACGGTCCGGGGTGGCACACACTCAGTCCCAACTCTGCCCGGCCCAAGTTCTGGTAGCCCATTTCCGGGCGGATAGTTGATCAGCTCGGCCCCATACACCGTTGGGCCCTCAACCTGCTCGGCCGTCACCTCGGCCCAACTCCAGATCATAAATTACCCTCTCAATTGCCCCTTAATTCCGTCCACGAAAACGTGACTGGGATTACTCACTTCGACCGAGATGACGCTTCCCCGGTCATGTTCCTCGGCTTACAGCCTTTTCGTCGAAAGTAGCTCGGTTGGCTCTTCGTCTCTTCATCCCGTCGCTTCAATCCTGACGTAGCCATAAATGGGGACACGTGGCGAGCTCCCATTGGTCATCGAGAAGCCAACCCGCCATTCTTGTCAGATTTTGAATTTGGGCGGTCTCTTTCGCCTATACATACCCGCCCCCCATCGTTCCATTTCTTCCTACTGCTGCCTCCATTTCTGACGATTCTAAAGCTCAAGCTCGACTGCCATTCTTCGTGATTGTGGGATTAGGCCCTGCCCTTTTCTGGTAAGTCATTCTACCTTTATTCTGTTGCCATTTTCTTTTATATTACACACTTTAGGGCACAGAAACGTAGCTTTTAGGGTTTAGACCATAGAAAACGTCCCAAACCTCCCACTGTTCTTGGTGTTCTTCGTCTTCCTGAAGAACGCTGAAGAACTGGGGTGAACCGGGCTCTGGGCCTTCTTTTGATCCAAAAACCAACCAAACCGGGCAAACAACATGTTTGTTTCAACCATGGCAAAAGCCGAGATAACAAAAGGACTTGGTCGCTCATCCGGCCTAACATCTGGTCTGCTTGGGCGACCGGGCTCCTTAGATAGGGTAGACAACCGGGGTGGTTTGGCACTTTTAATGACCGAGCTAAAATCCAGCTCCTTTTGCGCGACCGCGCTCACACTTAAACTTGCCATCCTTTTCCTGCAGAGTCCAAGGGGACCATTGTCGTTCCTGAGTCTCTCAGAACCGAGCAGCAACCAATTACCACAGTGCCAAACCACTCAACCGGGCTATACCAAGCCGGCCAGAAATGGGGAAATTCCGCTTCCTAGTGGATACTCCGGCTGCGCTGGCTGCTTTCAGGGAGGAGTACGGCGTCCCGGCCGATGTCCATCTGGATCTCGCAGAAGAGGAGACCACACCTTGGGGTAGGGAGGAGTGCCCCTTCACCGTGCTGTCCATTGTCGAGGGGGGCCTCCGTTTCCCGCTCAACCCTCTTATAACCGAGTTCCTCCGCCGCACCGGGCTGGCACCCACACAGGTGTCCACCAACACTTATAGAATAATCAACGGCGTTCACGAATTGAACAATCGGCTAGGCATCAACTTCGGTCTAGCCGAGATACTGAGGCAATACACGATGGGCCACACCGGTGATGGCCTAGCTTACTATTTGAAAATAAGACCGGGCAAGGAAAAAATCATAACCGGCACCCCGGATAAAGACATGCACGACGACGATTTTTTCTGGGTGTCCGGCAACTACGAAACAGCCGAGGTACCGGGCTGGTTTATAAACAAAAGCTTCGGTTCTTCATGTAAGCCGCTCACCTTGCTCGGTTGGTCTAACTCTTTACTCTGCAACTAACCGGTTTTCCTGTTTCCTTTGCAGCAATCCAAGCCTTACAAGCCAACTACCAATTTCCAAACGTCGAGGCAATTCGGACCGTGCTTCGGTATCCCCACCGAGATTGCAATGACTTACTCGGTTACACCCCGACTTACAGATATTCTGCTCCGCGCCGGAGTAGAGTAACTGACTTCCTCAGAGTTTCTTCGCCACCTCCAGACCCTACCCTTCCGAACGTTCCTCTCATCCGCCTGACCGAGGAGCAAGAGATGGCCAAACGCAGCAGAATCAAGAATCTTCTCACTGCCACCCCCGCCGAGCTGCCAAGCGTTGTAACCCGGTCGCCAGCCGCCGGTCAATCCAGTAGCGCTGTGGTCGCCCTCGCCTCTCCATCCGCCGGGCAATCCAACCGAGAACCCTCTGCAAGGCGCGCCGGGAAGAGAGCTCGGGCAGACCCGTCCGCCGAGCTAGTCACCGAGCTTACCACTGAGCACCCAACAGACGCGCCCGCCCCAGTGCCGGCCTGGCGCCCACATTTGAAGCACCGGGGTCAAGATATCCCGGCAACGGCTTCGATCAAGGCTGACAAAGAGCATCTGCTCACCTTCGATCTGTCCAAAGCCCTGCTACTACCGTGCGACGTGGTCGGCAGCGACCACGTTCCTGACACTCGGTTAGTCAAATCGTCAGTGAAGTCCATGGCTAGGGTAAGTCGACGTTTTTCTGAAAATTTCACAAGTGTTTGCCCGGTTCCGTTTCTAATCAACTTTTCTTTTTGCAGGCCATTCAAAAACAACATCTGGTTTTGGAGCGCATCCACCGGCTCAGGCAGAAAGCCAACGACATGGCCAGCCAGGTCGAGAGCCTTCAAGCCGAGCTCGGCCGGGCTAAGGCTTCACTTGAGATGGCCAACACTGATAATAACAAGCTGCTCGGTCAACTGGATGCAGCCGAGAAAAAACAAAGCGAGCTCCAGACCGAGGTGGATACCTTGAAGAAGTCGGAGAAGAAAGCTTGCCGGGCTGCCAACAACGCGGGTTTCAACGAGGCCGAGAAGAATTACAAGAAGCAAGTCTTTGCAACACAAGACATATACTTCAAGGCTGGCTGGAAATCCGCTTGCGAACAGCTCGGCCAGGGCTCTGACACCGACGTTTTTGCCAACCCTCCCAAAGCTTCACTACCGGTCTACCTCGTGCCATATGCCAACGATGTTTTCAGCGCTTTACAGGCTGAGGCCGAGGAGGGACTTGAAGATGGGGACGGGGAGACAGACTCTGAGGAAGAAGAGGCCGAGGTGCAAGAGCAGCCCGACAATGAGGATCCCGGTGCCCAAGATACCGGTCCAACCATTGACCTTGAAGCCGGCGAGGACGAATTCACACATCTATCCCCTCTAGTTTAATTTTCTTCTTTTTTGTATTTTTGCTTTCAACACTCTGATGTAACCGGGCTTGGTCCCCACCTTTTGTAATGAATTTCTTATCAATGAAAATTTCAAATTTTTGCCAAGTGTTTGCACGGCTGTAATCAGTTCTGTCTTCAGCAAGACATCTCGGTATAACTCATAGCTTGAACACTTTGTCGACCGGAATACATAACACGGTCGAAGCACTTCAGCAGAACAAGACAAATACATGAACTGAAATAACCACCTCGGTTGTAACACAATCGGACAAATCAACACTTCCAACCGGAGTATAACATCTCGGTTGGGCATCCTATGTTGGACAAAACACCAACTCTTCCAACCGGAGTGCATCATCTCGGTTGGGGATCCGAAGTTGGACAAAACACCAACTCGTCCAACCGGAGTACATCGTCTCGGTTGGGAATCCGAAGTTAGACAAAACACTAACTCTTCCAACCGGAGTACATCATCTCGGTTGGGGATCCGAAGTTGGACAAAACACCAACTCTTCCAACCGGAGTACATCATCTCGGTTGGGGATCCGAAGTTGGACAAAACACCAACTCTTCCAACCGGAGTACATCATCTCGGTTGGGAATCCGAAGTTGGGCTAAACACCAACTCTTCCAACCGGAGTACATCATCTCGGTTGGGAATCCGAAGTTGGACAAAACACCAACTCTTCCAACCGGAGTACATCATCTCGGTTGGGAATCCGAAGTTGGACAAAACACCAACTCTTCCAACCGGAGCACATTATCTCGGTTTTAAACATTAAAAGAACAATCCAAGTGCTAGTGCTAGGCGAAATTACTTCTGTAAATTGACAACAAGAATTACATTCTGCTTTGCAAGCCAAAAAATTTCTTTACAAAAAGAGGAAAGTAAAAGCTTAAAAATAATACAGTTTCAAGTTGGCCGCATTCCATGGCCGGGGTATGGCTCTTCCCTCTAGATCCTCCAAGTGGTAAGCCCCCTTGCCAGCCAGACCAGTGATCTTGTAGGGTCCTTCCCAATTTGCCCCTAGTTTGCCTTCTCCTGGCACCAGGGTGTTGCCCATAATCTTCCTCAAAACCCAATCTCCAACTTTGAACGGTCTGGGGTGCACTGTCTTGTTGTACTTTTTGGAGAGCTCTTGTTGGTAGGTGGCCACATGGATAAGGGCTTTCTCCCGGCGCTCTTCCGCTAGGTCGAGCTCCAAGGCAATAGCCTCGGCATTTAGCTCGGGCTCGAAACTTTCGCTTCTAAGGGTGGGCATTCCAACTTCCAAAGGTATGACCGCCTCCATGCCATAAGCCAAAGCAAATGGAGTTTCCCCGGTCGAACGTCGCGGGGTTGTTCGGTACGCCCAAAGGACGCTAGGTAATTCTTCAGCCCATTTGCCCTTAGCCTTTTCCAGCCGTTTCTTCAACCCATCTAGTATAGTCTTGTTTGATGCTTCGGCTTGACCGTTGGACTGCGGATAGGCCGGGGTGGAGTTGTAGAATTCTATCTTCAAATCTTCACAAAATCCTCTGAATAGGCGACCGTCAAACTGGGTGCCGTTGTTAGAGATCAAAATCTTGGGGACGCCAAACCGCGTGACAACGTTCTGCCAGACAAATCGCTTCACGTCTTTCTCTTTGATGGTTGCCAAGGGCTCAGCTTCAACCCACTTTGTGAAGTAATCTGTGGCCGCGATGAAGAATTTCCGGTTGCCCGGTGCTGTTGGCAGTGGTCCCACTATATCTAGCCCCCACATGGCGAAAGGCCAAGGACTGGTGAGGGGAAGAAGTTCCCTAGCAGGCTGGTGGATCTGATGGGCGAATTTCTGGCATTTTTCGCACTTGCGGACATACTTTTGTGCGTCGGCCTGCATGCATGGCCACCAGTATCCCTGCGAAATAGCTCGGTATGCCAAAGACCTGCCCCCAATGTGGCTGCCACAAATGCCTTCGTGAATTTCAAATAAGAAGGCATCCACACTATTCGGGTGCACGCACTTGAGATAAGGACCGGTGAAGGACTTCTTATACAACGCGCCTGATGGAGAGAGCCAAAACCGCTCTGACTTCACCCGGATTTTGTGTGCTAGTTTCTTGTCCGTTGGAAGAGTCCGGTCTTTGAGGAACAAGATCAAGGGGTCCATCCATGAAGGGCCTAGCTCGGCGCAGAGTACATCCGGCTGCCCGGTGTTTTCAATGCTCGGCTGCGGAAGAAAGTCAATCAACAGGGGGTGTGGAGTCGTGCTATCTACCATGGAAGCGAGGCCGGCGAGTTCATCAGCTCGGCTGTTTTCTTCCCGGCCAATCCGTTGGACTCTGATTGCCTCAAACTGCTTGATATGGTCCCTGACCAGAGCTTGGTACTTCGCCATCCTATCGTCCTTCGCTTCATAAATCCTCGAAACTTGGTTAACCACAAGCTGGGAATCACTGTATACCAGGAGCTCGGCAGCCTTCATTTGAATTGCGCTCTTGAGCCCGGCGAGAAGCGCCTCGTACTCAGCCTCGTTGTTAGACGCCGAGAAGCCAAGTGTGATAGAATGCTCAATGGTTAGGCCATCCGGGGATATAAGAACAATACCTAGGCCGGCACCATGGCGGTTGGACGCTCCATCAACAAAAAGCTTCCACATGTCCCCCACAAAAAGCTTCCAGCAGTCAGATGGGTCCTGAGAGTGGCGAAGGGCAATGGGATCACAACTGCTCGGCTGTGCGGTGTCAAGTTTGGTGTTGACCGGTTCAAATTTAGTGCCCCTTGGTGATTCGACACCGGACTCAGCAAGTATGTCTGTAATGCTCAAGTCCGTAGGCGAATCATCAGGTTGCGGTGTGAAGCCGGCCGCAGGTTCTGAGCTGTCTGGAACCATTCCTTCCCCCCTTGATGATTCGGCACCGGACTCAGCAAGTTGGTTCAGAATGCCCAAGTCCGTAGGCGAATCATCAAGTTCTGAGCTGTGTGGAACCATTCCTTCCCCCCTTGGTGATGCGGTACCGGACAGAGTGGATGGGTTGGTGATACACAACTCCGTTATCGCATCGCCGGGTGGTATTACCGTGCAAACTGAGGGAACTTCGATGGTGCGCGCTAACTCCGCGGCGCTACCTTCTTCAGCTGGTTGTTCCTCGGTTGGCATTGTGTGCGTCTCATCATCTGCCTCGGCAATGTCGACCGGGCATACCGGATGAGTGCCAGGTGAGAACTCGGCAACAAAATCGGCCAAGGTTTGGGCTTTGATTGTGGTGCGCGGCTGGAACTTCACATCGAACTGTCCCAACTCGACCGCCCATTTTAAAATTCGGCCTGAAAAGTCTGCGCACTCAAACAAGGCCTTGAGGGGAAACTCGGTCAGTACGACGATGGTATGGGCATGAAAATAATGTGCCAATTTCCTCGAAGCCATCATCAGTGCCAACGCAAGCTTTTCCAGCGGCAAGTACCTCGTCTCAGCCGGCAGCAAGGTCTTACTTACATAAAAAATTGGGAGGTGCTTGATTCCTTCAGCTCGGACTAACACCGCACTTACTGCGTGCTGGGAGACGGCAAGGTAAAGGAAGAGTTCCTCACCGGGCTCTGGTGTAACCAACAGCGGCGGAGAAGACAAATAATCCTTGAGCTCGGCCAAAGCTCGGTCACACTCGTCATCCCATGAGAATTTTGACTTCAATGCTTGAAAGAAAGGGCGGCAGCGATCTGATGACCGGCTTATAAATCGATTAAGCGCGGCGGCCATCCCGGCCAGATGCTGCACGTCCTTAGCCGAGCGGGGCTGCTTCAACTCTTGCACGGCTCTAATCTGAGTAGGGTCTGCTTCGATGCCTCGGTTCGTGACTAAGAATCCCAAAAATTTCCCGGATCCCACACCAAAGGCACACTTCGAGGCGTTCAAGCGCAGCTTGTGCTTCTTCAGAATGGCGAACATCTCGGTTAAGTCGGACAAATGGTTTGCCTCATGTCGGCTCTTTACCACCATATCATCGATGTAAGCCTCCATTGTCCGACCGAGCAAAGGAGCAAACATTTTGGTCACTATCCTCTGAAAGGTTGCCCCGGCGTTTTTCAAACCAAAGGGCATAACTCGATAGCAGAAGAGTACCCTTGGAGTCGTGAAAGAGGTGATCTCTTGGTCAGGCCCATGCATGGCAATCTGGTGATAGCCGCGGTACGCATCCAAGAAACTGAGCCGATTGTGTCCAGCCGTCAAATCCACTAGCTGGTCAATGCGCGGCAAAGGGAAGCTGTCTTTTGGACAAGCTCGGTTGACTGTCTTGTAGTCGACACAAACTCGCCACTTTCCATTCTTCTTAGGCACCACTACCGTGTTGGAAATCCACCGAGGGTAGTGCACTTCCTGTATTGCTCGTGCCTCAAGCAAGTTCTTTACCTCCTCTGCTACTACCTCGGCGTGATGCAGCGCCGATCTCCTTGTTCGCTGGATGACCGGCTTTGCTCCAGGGAAGACGTTGAGGTGATGGCAGATAAAGCTTGGGTCAAGGCCAGGCATGTCGTAGGGCGACCATGCAAAGACTTCAATATTCGCCATCAAAAACTTAATCATCTCGGTTCTCTCCATGGCCGAGAGACTTGAACCGAGCAAGAAGAATCTGTCCGGCTGTTCGGCATCAATTCGCACCTCGACCAATTCTTCAACAGCCTTGTCTTCGGCTTTGGTGCCAACATCATCCAAGACACTCCGGTCCTCCGGTCCCTCGATCATTTGAACGAATCCTTTGGCAGCCCGGCTCCCGTTGACCGCCACGAAGCATTGCTTGGACATGACCTGATCACCCCAAATCTCCTCGATTGCCCCCATAGCCGAGGGGAATCTCATCACCTGGTGGTAGGTCGATGCTACGGCTTGCATGGCGTGAAGCCATCCTCTTCCAAGGATAAGGTTGTACGTTGAAGGCACTTGTAGCACCCAAAACTCCACTTGCTTGACCACGGATCCCGCTTTGACCGGCAGGATAATCTTTCCCAATGGCCACTCCGGCTGCGAGTTAAATCCAACGAGTGGCGAAGTGGCCGGAGCCAAGTCTGTCTCACGGAGTTTGAGCTGTTTGAACGCATCATAATACATGATCTCGACCGAGCTTCCCTGATCGATCAAGATCCGTCTTACATCAAATTCTTTGACGCGTAGTGTTACTACAAGAGCATCGTTGTGCGGCGTCTGGATACGCTCTAAATCCCCTGAGGTGAAACTAATCACGTCTTTCTCTTCTGTCTTCTCTCTTTTGATGGCAGGCTGTACTGACAAAACTTCCCTCATATGCTCTGCCTTCTTGATCATGCCCCGGAGTTCGCAAACACGCTCCGGTTCCACGATGCCGTAGATGACATTAATTACTCCTTGTGGTGGTGCATCTCGGTCATCCTGTCCCCTGGGATCGACCGGAACCTGATTCGGTTTCACGCCGCCATCAATGTAAAGGTCCAGATGCCCGGCCGCAACCAGTTCTTCCAAGTGTTGTCGCAAAGGCAAACAATCCTCAGTCCGGTGGCCCCTCTCCCGGTGAAACGTACAACGATACCGCGGATTGTAGCCCTTTTGTCCATCGCCCAACTTAGCAGGAAACTGGACATACTCCTCGTCTCGGATTTCACTAAGTATGCGATAGATTGGAATCTTGAAGACCGTGGTTATGCCAGTCCTCGCCTTCATTCTTCTGTTTGCGTCCTCAACGTCATCTCGGGGGTAATCATCCCGGTCATTCTGACGTCCTCTACCCTGGTTTTTACGATTTGAACCTCGGTCTGATTCCTCTGCTCGGTCATTTGTGCGGCTGGACTCTTGCCCAACTGCGTGCACTTTGCCTGCTGTCTTCTTGTCTGTTCCGACCGGACTGGCTTTCACGGTAGAAGCCGTCGCGTCATCCTCTACACGGATGTGCTCATTGATGCGCTGCATGAGCTGGCCCATGGAGGTCGGCTGGTGCATGGTAAGCGAGTCCCGCAGTCTATGTCCGACCGGGAGACCGCGCTTATACTGCGTGATAGCAAGGTTGACCGGACAGTCTAAGATCTCGTTGAAGGTTTCCCAATACCTTGAATTGTACGCCTTCAGTGTGTCGCACGGTTCCATCTTGACACTTAGCAAGTGATCGACTTCCTTTGGTGTTTTTGTGTTGGTTTTGAAGCGCGTAACAAACGCCTCGGCCAACTGATGCCACCTTTGTATGCTCCCTTCCGGCAACCTCTCGAACCACTTTAAGCCCAGCTCGCCTAAACTTGACGGGAAGATTAGGCACATAAGTCCGTCATTGCGCCGATGTCCGGCCATAACCTGTCGGAAGTGGCTCACATGCATGTACGGATCGGTTTTTCCGTCGTAAAGTGTGAACTTGGGCTGGTGGAAGCCTGCCGGAAGCGGTGTTATTTCTATTTCCAGGGAAAAAGGAGTGGCACTCAGTCTAGCCAAGTCCATATCTTCAAAGAGTGGCACTGCTTGGCGGGGCGGAGGCATTCCGACCTCCTCACTGGCGTCAACCCCGTAGGACAGCCGCTGGAAAGCTGGTATTCTCTGAGCTTCGCGCCGGCGAGCACGCTCCTTTAATACCGCCCGTAGATCCTCTGACTGAGCAGAATAAGAGTATCTCGACGTCGTCGCCGGACGTGAGGGTTTGTAGGTGCTGTCTTGCGCGCTAGACTTTTCTGCACGCACGTCGGAATCACCAACCTGGTAACTTCTGGTGATAGATATGGACTGAGTATGTCGTTGACTCTGTCCGCCTGAACGGCGGGATGGGGTGCGCTCACTGTGGTCACCCACTCCAGCCACACCCTTCCCTTTGACATGCCGCTTGAGATCTTCCATCTCTGCCGCCATTCGCCTGATGACAGCATCTTGATCCCTCAACTTGCTTTCCAGTCGCCTGGCGTGTGAGTCTCTCCGCCGGTGACCGTCTGGACTCCGTGAATGACCATGACTCCTTCCGCGCTTATCCCGCGCGTCCCCTGACTGTCCTCCAGTGGGCGTCCCCAAGTCAGCCATTGGATGGACGGCAGGAGGTCCCTCTCTCCTTCGGGTATACTCCGGGGTGGCTCCGTCGATGGCGGACAACGGGAACTCGTCGTTGTTCGCCATGGACGGCGATCAGATGAACCTGGAAGACAAGGTTTTGTCTAAAACGTTCCCACAGACGGCGCCAATTGTACGGGGAGCAAATATTCCGGCGTGCCCGTATTCCTTTCTTCCGAGCTCCGTCGATATCCGATCACCTGCGAGCAAATAACGGTGAGCTACCCGGCGGTGTGTGGCCGGAAACACCCTCCGACGGTCAAATTAGCACACACCTTAGGATGGATAGAGAGAGGGGAGAGAGTGTTTGAGTGCAAGGATTTCTTACTGAGATGTTCGTGTTGTGTTTGGGGGGCGCAGACATGCTTATATACCTTCTGAGCCCCATATCCACTCCCAGTCATCTCCTGACACGTGGCTCTGCTATCCCATCTGTCAGCATAAACCATGCCATTCACCACCTAACCTCAACTGCCTGACTTCACAGCTGGAGCTCGGCAGCCGAGCTGCTCTACCTCGGCCATGTCATGCTTCATACTCATGCGCCTAGCCGGGCAAACACGCGGAGGACCGGGCTAGGCGGCATCTCGGCAAAGCCTAGCCCGGGCACCTCCTTTGGTTGGCCTACCTGCCGGTCAATCAACTACCTCGGCTGACCGCGCCTTTCCGGGCGCCGGTCTCTCAGTCTGTCTGGCTTCGACCATCCTCGGACCGAGCACCCTGGTCTGACCGGTCACTTCCTGGCCGAGCAGTTTCTGTACGGTCCGGGGTGGCACACACTCAGTCCCAACTCTGCCCGGCCCAAGTTCTGGTAGCCCATTTCTGGGCGGATAGTTGATCAGCTCGGCCCCATACACCGTTGGGCCCTCAACCTGCTCGGCCGTCACCTCGGCCCAACTCCAGATCATAAATTACCCTCTCAGTAATGGTCTTCATGTTAACCAGCTTCCATAATTTTTAGAACAACATTATAAAAATTTCCCTCATTTAGGTCTTTCTTAACAATCTCTATTCAAACTTCCTTGTCTTTCTCATTTTACCAAACTTCTACTCAGGCCCCGTTTGCTAATTTGATTTTTTGGCTAAAGTAGCTACTGAAAAAAAAGTCAATTATCTCAATAATTCACTGTTTTCAATACAACTAAAGAAAGCCATTGTTCAGTAATTCACTGTTCAATCCAATACCTGCATAGTCTAAATGCTTCTCTACCAAGCATCTCAATTTTCTACCTTAGATCGATAGAATCTAGTCTCAAAATTGTTCCATCTTTCTTCACGTGGAAATATTTGGGCCTGTTAAGCATTTTAAAGTTTGCATCTACGGAGTTCTTGTCATATATGCTTATTGGTTTTGCTCGTGCTAACATAATACAATTACTTTTTCTCAATATAAATCTATGAAGGAATAGACAGTATTTTTTTTTTTTTTGGAGAAGGGACCGAGTATTTTGATTGTTACCCTCAATATTATTCTGAAGTGAGTAAGTAAAAGTCTCCACATTGATTACCACTCATTAGAAGACTGTGTTTGAATTTCTTTTTCTTTCTTGGGAAACAAAGCAAGCAAAAAAACAACAGCAGTAGCTGAGCTTGTTTGAGTCAGTCAACACTCAACAGTAAACATGTTTTACCAATGCCTTAAACACCATTCTTCGCAGAATTTTCTCATCATGTATAAGCATGTCATATATGAAATTCTCACTTAATTTGAATTTGTGATGTGATTTGGGTTTCCAATCCCCTCTTCCCTTATGATAATTAATATGTGATATTATGTCTTGTAATTATATTTTTACCCTTACATCTCATTATGACTCTTACATTTGTTGTAATTATATTTTTTTCTAGGGCATATTTGTTTTGCATGTGAGATGTATATCTCCCAGTAAGTTTGCCTGAAGCAAATTAATAGTGGGAAACACATATGCATGTGGAAAATGAATGGCATTTAAATATATTTATATATATTGTTGAGAAGATTACAAAAGAAGTGAAGTGTACATTTGAGGGAAGTACAGATGATGGATAAGAGTTGGATTGATTTGCCAAATAGGATGTCGAGGGAATACATTAATAGAATTGATCAATTCCTTGTATTTGCCTACACCAATAGGGATGAAAGTTCGATAATTAGTTGTCCGTGTATAAAATGTGAGAATCGATACCATCTTGTACGAGAGGGTGTACGGGAGCATCTAATTTTGAATGATTTTTTAAAAAAGTACAACCATTAGATTAATCATGGGGAATCTTACGTATCTCTGCATGGTAATCGAGAGAATGAAACATTGGCTAATTTAGACATTGGGAGCGATATGGTTGGAATGATACAAGGGGCTATGGGAAATCCACATACCGGTACAAATGTTGGGGGTAATGAACCACAGGGGCCTGATGCCCATGCATCTGAACCCCAGCTCGGTCCAAATGCAGAGACTGCAAAGTATTTCAAACTTCTTCAAGATGCACAAAGTGAATTGTATCCAAGTTATCAGAAGTTCATATCTTTGTCATTCATTGTTCGATTTCTACATTTGAAGGTCCTTAATCAGTGGACAGACAAGTCTGTTGACATGTTGCTTGAGTTATTGAATAAGGCGTTCCCATTGGGTGTGAAACTCCCGGACTCATATTATAAAGTTCAAAAGGTCACAACAGATTTGGGCTTCACGTATGAGACGTGGGATGCATGTCCCAACAGTTGCATGTTGTTTCGAAATGAGGACGCCAATCTTGATAAATGTGTCATATGTAGCAGTTCAAGATGGAAATCAAATGGTGATGGTGGTTCAAATGGTCCTCACAACGGTGGCAAACGAATAGCTGCAAAACAAATTAGGAATTTTCCTTTAAAGCCAAGGTTGCAGAGGTTGTTTATGTCATCCAAGACGGCTAAGTTAATGAGATGGCATGTAGAGAAACGAACTAATGACGGTGTCTTTAGGCATCTTGCAGACTCCCTTGCATGGAAAGATTTTGATCGCCGGAATATTAACTTTAGTAATCATTGCCGAAGTGTAAGGCTTGGCTTAGCATCTGATGGTTTTAACCCATTTAGGACGATGAACATAGTTCATAGCACTTGGCCTGTTGTACTCATTCCATACAACTTGCCGCCATGGATGTGCATGAAACAACCATTTCTAATTTTATCTTCGCTTATTGACGGCCCGAAAGGACCTGGTGACAAGATTGATGTGTATATGCAACCGTTGATTGAGGAGTTGAAAGAACTATGGAATGACGGTGTCTCCACATTTGATGCATGTAATAACCCTCACCACTGCTTACCGAATGAACACTGATTACCGTTAAACGGAACTGATTATGACTGATAATTGAACTGATTAAAGTACTGAACTGACTGATTGAAAACTGAAACTGAATTGACTAAGTGCATCTGTTTGAATTGCATTCTATCTGTTTGATTGATTATTTGATCTGTTCACGTTTTATGTTTAAACTGCTAATTGAAGGCCTTATCGGCGGCCGAACCAGGAAGTGATTGATGTTTTATGATCCTCATAATTAATGTGATTTTATAGTGTATTTATCTAAAATGTGATTTGGTATGACTAAATTAGATTAAATATTAGTGAATTGCAAGATTTGGACGTAATTACCGTTTTGCCACACTTAGTGGCCACTACTTGGACCTTCTTGAGACTTGGTTATACATTGAATCAAATATCTCTTCTCCCGTTTCTTGTTCTTGCCGACTTGAGAGAGTGAGAGGTAGAGAGAGAGACTTGAGTCCAATTTGTAGATTTGCTTGGAATTGTAAGAATTTGTAGAAGATTTGCCTACTTGAGCCTCTAGACTTGCATTCAAGGAACCTAGGTATGAATTTCATCTTTTTGATTTTGTCTTTAAGTTGATTCTTGCATGGTTCATGTCTAATTGTAGAGCTAAGTCATGAATTGGTTCATTAATGGTGAATTGAAGCTCATTTCATGCATGCATGTTTGTATTGTAGATGTTTGAGTTGTTTTCATGGCAAAAGGTTACATGCATGTTCATAATTATGTTTAAGTCCATGATTTCATCATGTTTTGAAAACAATTGGCTCCTTAGAGCATCAAATTGGAGCTTCAAAATGATTTGAATTCATGCATGTTTGCATGTTCTCCATGTTCATGAAAAATGGTTTGAAATTGAGTTTAAATTAAACATCCTTGGGCTTTGATTTCTCAAAATTGAGCTTTGAACCATGTTATCCCATGTGTTTATAAATGTTTTCCAGAAAATGGGCCCAAGAGGATTGGTTTTGAGTGCTTTGAAGCTTGGTTTTGGCTTGGAGGTGCAATCTGGAATTCCCAGATTTTGCACTTCCGCTCGAGCGGGGAAAGTGGCGCTCGAGCGTGGAATCTGAGCATCCAGTATTTTTCTGCACTGTTTTACAGTCCGCTCGAGCTGAGTATTTGACGCTCGAGCGGATATTTCACACATCCAGTACTTTTACAGTACGCTCGAGCGGGAAAGTTTACGCTCGAGCGTGTACCTTTGTTGCATGTCCGCTCGAGCTGGGAAACCTGCGCTCGAGCGGGACTCTGTTTTTCTGAAAATTCTGAAACTGTTTTCTGATCGCATCTTTGCATCCTCATCTCATCCTAGGCATGTTTAGGCCTAGTTTAAGGCATCTTGTTGAGGATATAGATGTAGAACACACCGAGGCATTAGGGGTTAAGTTATTATCTTTCCCTGCTGTGTAGCTTAGTGTGTTCAATCTGTTAACTGTGTAGGATTGGCGACTGCGGAGACACGCTCTAGCTTACTGTAGCCCAAACTCTGTGAGTAACGATTGTGTAAAGATATGTTCACAAATGATTATTTTCTGAACAACTGAACTGTACTGTTTTCTGAACTGATTACTGTTGATTGAATGAATGTATGTCCTATATTCTGAACTGTATTGTGGCATCCTTAGCACCTACTGTTTACTATTACTGTGACAGAATTCTCTATCGGTTCCCTTGTTGGAACCACCACTGTTTACTGACTGATGGCCATCATTACTGTTCGGTCTTTTAAGACCTACTGTTTACTGTACTGTTATGCTAATGGGTGTACCACATATGACTATACTGACTGAATGACTGAAATACTGTATAAATGAACTGTTTTCATACTGTAAGGACATTCATTCTTAACCTCTTTACGCATTATGTTATTCACTGGGCTTTAGCTCACTGCTCATATATATATGTAGGTGTTCAGGCACCAGACCGTGGCTAGGAGCGTCAGGGTTACTCCCGTTTTGTCAAGCCAGCCTATGTGCCTCACTGCGAGGTTCCGAGCCTATCGTGTTAAGGTTTAGCGGCGTTTTACAATTCCCCCTTATGTACTGTCTTACTGTTCTGTATAGACTGAATGTTTACTGTACTGTTATGTAGGGATTGAGTCCCTAGTCTGAATGATTGTAAATATTGTGCATACTGTTCTGTACTGTTTATGTATAAATGTATGAAAAGTTTTTTTGCATACAGACTGTCACAGCTCATTGGGCATTGTTTATTTACTGTTTTGGCTTTCGCCTGGCCCTGTACTCTGTTTTACTGTATTATTGTTCTGCAGGCCTTCGGTAATCTCGGATTACTGGCCGGTTACGGTGCTAAACCCATTGGGCCACAATGCATTAACAAATCAAATGTTTCAAATGCATGTAGCTTTACTGTGGACAATTAGTGATTTTCCTGCATATGCAAACTTGTCAAGATGGAGCACTAAAGGCGAATATGTATGTTCTTGTTGCAATAGGGAAACTACATCGTGTTGGTTGAAGCATAGTAAGAAACAATCATACTTGGGTCATCGCAGATTTTTACCTAGTGGCCATAAATTCCGAAAGGATAAAGTATCATTTGATGGTAGTCGGGAAGTCAGATTCAAACCAAAATTGTTGTCTGGAATTGAGATGCTGCTATAATTAGAATCTGAGGGTATTTTAACCCAATACAAGAGGGATGACCTTAATGAGAGGTATATGAGACAAGTAGAGAAGGAGAAAGCTAGATATTGCACCCACAGCTGGAAGAAAAAGAGTATCTTCTATGAACTACCATATTGGGAGCACAATCTAATAAGACACAACCTCGATGTGATGCATATAGAGAAGAATGTTTGTGACAATGTATTGTGGACAATATTAAGGGTTGCAGGAAAATCGAAGGATGGTGTTAATGCTCGGCGTGATTTACAAGAAATGAATATTAGAAAAGCCCTACATTTGCAGTTAAGAGGGTCAAATAAAGCTTATTTACCACTGGCACAATTCACGATGACCAAGGATGAGAAAGATTTGTTCTTGAAAGTATTGAAGGAAGTTAGAGTTCCTGACGGGTATTCATCCAATATATCGCGTTGTGTGCGCTTACATGATAGAAGTATTGGGGGTCTTAAGAGCCACGATAGTCATATTCTGATGCAACAACTAATTCCATTGGCCATTCGAAGATCGTTACCGAAGGATGTAATTGAACCTTTGATTGAATTGAGCAATTTCTTTAGAAAATTGTGTTCCAAAGTGAATCGTACGAGGGATTTGCAATATATTCAAGATCGTATCGCCGTAACACTTTGTCATCTAGAGAAAATATTTCCTTCTACTTTTTTTGATATAATGGAGCACTTGCCTATACATCTAGCTGACGAAGCATTATTGGGTGGAGCGATTCAGTTTCGATGGATGTATCCAATTGAGAGGTATCTTCTTACTTTGAAGCAATATGTGCGTAATAGAGCTCATCCAGAAGGTTCAATTGCTAAAGGATATCTTATGGAAGAATGCATGAATTTTTGTGCACAATATATCAATGATGTGGAAACCAAATCTAATCCACCCATGAGGAACTACGGTGGGGATGATAATCTGGGTCGTGCTGTTGGTGAAAGCACAAGCTTTTATCTTGATAATACTTCTTGGGTACAAACTCATCGGTATGTCTTATTCAATACGTCCGCGGTTCAACCATTCATAAAGTAAGTTATGTCACTCACTCAATATTTTATTATGTTTCATTGAATTTTGAACCAAATGTTTTTTTTTTTTTGATAAAATTTCAATCTATACAGCAAACACCTTGAAGAACTTAAGGTCAAAATGCCTCATGTTGACGATCATCAGTTTCGGCGTGAACACTTTGAAACTTTTCACATTTGGTTCAAGGAACATGTATGTATTTATCTACAGATTCTATTTACCTAAGTCGAACTACATTTTAAATTTTACAATTTTTATTTTTTAAAATAGGTTCAAACTTTGCGAAGGACTAGTGATGTCATATTTTCTAAAGAGATTATTGTATTGGCAAATGGTCCTCATAACCTGGCAAAGAGGTTCAACGGGTATATAATGAATGGGTTTCGGTATCAAGTAAAGGCCATGGATGACCATCAAGCCACACAAAATTGTGGTGTAGCTTTGAAGGCAGATGCCATAAGTTATTCTAGTCGGAAAGACAAGAATCCTTGTGTGGGGTCTGTGTACTATTATGGACAATTGACAGGTATTGTTGAGATTCGATATTCCAATGAGAAGAAGCATGTGTTGTTTAAGTGTGATTGGATTGACAACATTCACGGCAAAATACAAGATGTCTTCAATTTCATGTTGGTCAACTTCAATAATTTGTTGTACCGAGATGATCAAATTACCAATGAACCTTTCATCTTGGCATCCTAAGCAGAGCAAGTTTGGTATGTTGCAGACCCGTTAGAACCAGACTGGCAAGTAGTGGTGAAGATGTCTCAAAGAGGCTTATTTGATATGAATTCGACTGATCCAGAAATCGAGCCATATATGAGCCAACAATTAGAAGAAAACATAATGCTTCGTGATGAAGAAGTTGGTTGGGTGAGGGAAGCCGCAGAAGGAGAAACACTTGATGTGGAAGTAGACTGATATATAATAAACATTAGTAATTGAATTCAGGCCAAGGTTGTAGTTAATGTTCAATTTCTTAATTTACTTTGTCTTTGTAATTGTATTAGTTCAATTAATGTCATACTATAGTTGATTCAAAACCATTCTCTACGTTTCTAATGTCAATTAATGTCACGACACTTGCAGATTATTATGGAAAGGAAAAGGAAGCTTGATTATCCCCGAAGCATGATGTCCGATGTGGTACGTAAGACGGCATCAGCGGCACCACTATCAGAGGAGGCATCACATCGACCACCATCAGAAGGGCCATTAGTGCCACCACTATCTGACCAGCCACTGCAGCGACCACTATTAGTGGCACCACCATTAGAGGAGGCATCACAGCGAGCACCATTAGTGCCACCGCATCGACCACCATCAGTGGCACCACAACAGCTATCATCTACTCAGCCTCCACGCCTACCATTGGTGCGTCCACCATCAGTGGCACCGCAGCAGTTATCATCCCGACTAGAGTCATCGGCTTATGAGCCATCCGTAGGTATATAAATTTGCTTTGCTTTGTATGAAAATTATTTAAATATATATTTATTTGTTCTCATTACATATAACTTGTTTATTTTCATTGTATTTTTCAGACCCTTCGACTTCTTCACAGCCTACCTAGGTATAAGAAATTGATTTGTATTGACATTATTTAAATTTGCATTTGTTTATTATCATTGCATATTGTTTATTCTTATTGTATCTCGCAAGTCATGTTAGTTCTTCATTAACCTCGAGTAGGCATGGTAGAGGATGTGCCAAGGGCATTAGGGAGTGGGGTACTGGTACAAAGTTAGACATACAATTTGATGAAAATTACTGTCCAATAGGGGATAACGTGTCTAAGTTAACTATTTAACTTGGCATTATTGTGCGAAATGGTAACATTATTCCTCTTACTTTTCTTGACTGGAACACTGTGCCTGATGATATTCTTGATGCTATCTGGAAGGATGTGAAGGTAAAAGTATATTTTTGTCCAAAAATTTAAATTCCAAAATTGTGTTATTATTATTTAAACTTTGAAATTGTGTTTTATAGGACAATTTGAATATATGTCCAGAGGAGTCCAAGCCAATCTGTATAAAAAACTGTAACAACATATGGAAGGATCACAAGAATAAGATTAAGTCTAAGTATTTCAAGCCTAGAAGTTCTGATCCTAATCTGAAGGATGATGTTCCTTTGTGCATTGTGCCAAGCCAGTGGGAAGAACTTGTGGAGTATTGGCGTACTTCCGATGCTGAGGTATACAAATAAGTTATATGTATGATATGTAAACAGACAAATCATATTTATATACTTACATTTGTTGAACCTGTTATAGAAAATTGCAACTAGGAACGCTAAAAATCAGCGAGCTCACGGCATAGCTCATACCACAGGGCGTACTACTTTCGTTCAGATATGACATGAGGTTTATATTTTATTGTTTTATTTTTGTATATAAATAAACATTGTATATTTACAAATTATTTGGATTCTAATTTTCATATTTCTAAAAAAATGTAGATGACCAATAAGGGAGAGTCTACTGATAAGATGAATGTTTGGCTTATGACACGTAGAGCAGATGACCTAGAGGTTATCCAGATCTTGGTAGTTTCCAAACACCTTTGATTGTATTTAAAGTTTATTTTTTATTTTTTGTGTGTCAACCATCTTAATTTGGCATATACTTGTATGTCTTATTCAATACATGATGAGTTTAATGGCCAACTCTCTATGCTACCTGAGGATTGTCGGACTTTGGAGGCTAGGAATGCCATTTTCCATGAGTTGATAGGTCATGACAGACATGGATATTCTCGCACATACGGGAGAATTGTGCCTCGGAGAGCAATGTATAAAGATGGTGCTGGGCCATCACAGTGAACACCCCAGCCATCGACTATTGTTCAGATCACCCAGCAAGTTCGTGCGGAGCTAAAGGATGAGTTGAGGGAGGAGCTGAGGGAGGAGATGCGAGCAGAGTTCTCTACACATTTACAGCAGTTGAGAGCTGAGATGATGGCCTTTGTGTCACATGAGGCAAGTGTGGATCCCAATAGACAGGTTCGATATAAATTAAATTGTTTGATAGTTAAATTTTCACACAACATTATGTATAAAATTTAAATATGTTTAACACATTATGCATTGACTATCATAGGCTCCTGATGCATCGAGTGGCCACCGGGCATTTAGGGAATCTGCAGAAGACGAGAATCCATATACACCACCACCAAAAGATCAGGTATAAAATGTATCTTTACATTCTAAACTAAAATGTATCTTTGCATTCTAAGCTAAGAGACTTGTGGGAGAAGACGGGACTCAAATCGGGTTCCTGGATTAAGAGTTAGAGACGGATTTCACTCTAGGCAAACTAGTTCGTTAAGAAACTTGAATTCGAGGTGTTGACACCCAAAAATCACCAAACAGGGTCGGATTGGCACGAAACTTGGCACACACGACCGCCTAGGCATGAGAGACTTGTGGGAGAGGACGGGACTCCAATCGGGTTCCCGGTTTAGGAGTTAGAGATGGATTTTACTCTAGGCAAACTAGTTCCTTAAGAAACTTGAATTCGAGGTGTTGACGCCTCAAAATCACCAAACGGGGTCGGATTGGCACAAAACTTAGCAAACACGACCGCCTAGGCACGAGAGACTTGTGGAAGAAGATGGGACTTGAATTGGGTTCCCAGTTTGGGAGTTAGAGAAGTATTTCGGTCTAGGCAAAGTAGTTCCTTAAGAAACTTGAATTCGAGGTGTTGACGCCCCAAAATCACCAAACGGGGTCGGATTGGCACAAAACTTAGCACAAACAACCGCCTAGGCACGAGAGACTTGTGGGAGAAGACGGGACTCCAATCGGGTTCCCGGTTTGGGAGTTAGAGCCGTATTTCGCTCTAGGTAAAGTAGTTCCTTAAGAAACTTAAATTCGAGGGGTTGACGCCCCAAAATCACCAAACGGGGTCGGATTGGCACGAAACTTGGCACACACGACCGCCTAGGCACGAGAGACTTGTGGGAGAAGACGAGACTCCAATCGGGTTCCCGGTTTGGGAGTCAGAGCGGTATTTCGGTCTAGGCAAACTAGTTCCTTAAGAAACTTGAATTCGAGGTCTTGACACTCCAAAATCACCAAACGGGGTCGGATTGGCACGAAACTTGGCACACACGACCGCCTAGGCACGAGAAACTTGTGGAAGAAGACGGGACTCCAATCGGGTTCCCGGTTTGGGAATTGGAGCCGTATTTTGGTCTAGGCAAAGTAGTTCCTTAAGAAACTTGAATTCGAGGTGTTGACGCCCCAAAATCACCAAACGGGGTCGGATTGGCACGAAACGTGACACACACGACCGCCTAGGCACGAAAGACTTGTGGGAGAAGACGGGACTCCAATCGAGTTCCCGGTTTGGGAGTTAGAGTAGTATTTCGGTCTAGGAAAAGTAGTTCCTTAAGAAATTTGAATTCGAGGGGTTCCCGGTTTGGGAGTTAGAGCAGTATTTCGGTCTAGGCAAACTAGTTCCTTAAGAAACTTGAATTCGAGGTGTTGACACCCTAAAATCACCAAACGGGGTCAGATTGGTACGAAACTTGGCACACACGACCGCCTAGGCACGAGAGACTTGTGGGAGAAGACGAGATTCCAATCGGGTTCCCGGTTTGGGAGTTAGAGCCGTATTTTGGTCTAGGCAAACTAGTTCCTTAAGAAACTTGAATTCGAGGTGTTGACGCCCCAAAATCACCAAACGGGCTCGGATTTGCACGAAACTTGGCACAAACAACCGCCTAGGCACGAGAGACTTGTGGGAGAAGACGGGACTCCAATCGGGTTCCCGGTTTGGGAGTTAGAGCCGTATTTCGCTCTAGGTAAAGTAGTTCCTTAAGAAACTTAAATTCGAGGGGTTGACGCCCCAAAATCACCAAACGGGGTTGGATTGGCACGAAACTTGGCACATACAACCGCCTAGGCACGAGAGACTTGTGGGAGAAGACGGGGCTCGAATCGAGTTCCTGGTTTGGGAGTTAGAGCAGTATTTCGATCTAGGCAAACTAGTTCCTTAAGAAACTTGAATTCGAGGTGTTGACACACCAAAATCACCAAACGACGTTGGTTTAGCACGATACTTGGCACATACAACCGTCTAGGCACGAGAGACTTGTGGGAGAAAACGGGGCTCGAATCAGGTTCCCGGTTTGGGAGTTAGGGACGGATTTTTGTCTAGCCAAAATTATTTACTTAACTATCTTTGTAATTATATAGTAGTTAATTTTTTATGTGTTTTTGTAATTAAAATATTAACACATAATTATATTGTTATTAGTTATTTTTATTTTTTATTTTCAGATATTTCCTGAGTAGCAGTGTTCTTCTTGTGGAATGCAGGCGTGTGAAGATTGCGACAAACTTTTGTTTTTGTAACCCACAGAAGAATTATGACGAAAACTTTTATTTTTGATTTACGTTATTTAGATTTGTGAATAACATTATATATATATATATATATATTATGCAACATTATGTGGTGGGATAATTTTGCTGATGTGTTATGAATGGAAGAATACTTTAATTATGGATGAATTTTTATTTATATACAGGAATTTTATATTATTATGTAATTATCAGTTTTTTTTTTTTAGTTATTTTCATTTAATACAGGTAATTTCATATTTTTAATAATTTTATTGTAATTTTTTTTTTTTTTGAGACGGCACCAGACTGTCTCAAAAAAAAAATTAGAACCAGGTTTTTTGTGACGGTATTATAGCCGTCGCAAAAGATATTGGCATTATTAATTTGTTGAAATTAAAGGCCTTTAGCGACGGTATTCTTCACCGTCGCAAATAATATTTTTAGAGATGGCATGTTTGCGGTCTCAAATAACCATTAGCGACAGTATTTTTGCCGTCGCAAATAACCATTTTAATGACGGCATATTTGCGGTCTCAAATAAACATTACCGTCGCAAATAACCATTTTAGCGACGGCACAAAGTGTCGTCTCTAAAACTTCCGATTTCTACGCATTATTGCCGACAGTATTTTGCCGTTGCTAAAAGCCATTTTTGCCGTCACCTATATTTTGCGACGGCGTTACACCGTCGCTAAAGGCCTTTAGAAACCCCCTTTGTTGCAACCCCCCTCTTGCCGTCGCTAAAAGCTAGTTGTCGTCGCAAAAAACTTTTGAGACGGCGTTTTGGGTATTTACGACGACATTTTGCCGTTGCAAAAAAGCAAATTTTTTGTAGTGCTTAACTAACTATCCATGGTTATTTCGTATTCCCTATACTCTTGGCATAATATTTCTCACTCTGCTGTATGCTTATAACTGTTACCCTTTCAGGTGATGAGATGTAAGGAAGGCCCATAATCTCGTGTAGTGGAATCTGTGCAATAAATTGATGCGGATCCGTTAATTTGTTTTTCTTTTCTTTTCTTTCTGTCGTTTTTTCTGATGGTCGGTCGCTGCATAATAAAATAATAAAAGCCTATGGATGTACTTTTTTTTTTAGTAGAATGAAGTAACTTTCTATTTAATTATTTTATTTCCGTTTGCCTCCGTTTGCACGGTTTAATTTACTACAATTAGAATAAGTTAGTAAGTTGCGATTCTATCCTTAAGCCCTTGGGGTTGGGTTGTGACATGCACGAGGCTTTTATTTGATTCTTTTGCTTACTTTTGACGGTCATGTAAGACCAGGCCTGTATATAAACCTTGGTTCTTAGTTGCCAGTTTCTGAATGGTCCTGGATATGTATAATATTTTATGTTTTGTTGGGTGTGATTGATTATATAAGTGGAAAGTTTTTATTTTGCCATATATGCACAGTTCATTGGGCAAAATTTATTGTTCTGCTTTCGCATCCAGCCCCATATTATTAATTTTTAATTGATTTCTGTCTGAGGCCGTAGGTAATCTCATGATTACTGGCCGGTTATGATCCTAACCTATAAGGACGGGTTCGGGTCATGACAGAGTGGTATCAGAGCATAAGTTAATAACTCACGCACTTGTCCAAATGAGCCATAAGATGTCTAGAAAAGACTTAAGGTGCATCCATTTGATAAGTACATACTTGTATGCATTGAGAACATCTGGTTACATGAGATATGAATTGTTATGTTAATGCATACCAGCTAGTTTTGTTCTGTTATAATGCAAGTATATGAACATGTGAATCATGAATTGTTGCTTATGTGCATTCGATTCTGCAAATGGGTGTATATGTGGAATATGAATATAGTTAAGTGTGCAATTATCTAGTAAGTGTTCAGCACGCGATATCTGATAAGTATGAATATAGGTGATTGTTTGTGTCTTGACGATACGTAAAATGTGAATATGAAACAATACGCCTATGTGTATCTGTGTTTATTTCTATACTGGGCATTTCTGTACTTGGCATGGCTTAATACGAGTCATGTAGATCATGGAGAAAACAAGGGCATATGAGTTGGCAGACTCTTCCATAGCCCGACTTGATAGATTGGAAAGAATAGTACAAGAAATGGCAGAGATCTTAAGACAACAACATCAGTTACCGCTACGACAAGAACCTTTGCCACCACCAGCGCAAGGGCACCACGTGAATGTGTTGGAAGTCACAAAATATGTTGAGGTGCTAGACCGAACACTGATGACTGATGCTAACATGAAACGATCTTCTGAATGGAGAAGCAAGAGGCAAGGCTTTTTCTCAAAGAAAATATCATTTAAAAAGCAAAATACGGGATCATCGCGCACTTCAAACTTTACAAGGAAGACAACACCAACATGTAACGAATGTGTAAGAAACACCGAGGAGTTTGTTATCGAATTTCCGGGGCTTATTATAGATGTGGTGAAATGGACCATACGGTAAGGAACTGTCCCTAAACTGAACAAAATGTGAATAGACCCGTTGTCTCAGCTGGATTCGTACCAATGGCAAGAATTGCTAATCAGGATAGAGTAAATGCACTTATCCCAGAAAACACTCAGAATACTAAAACCGTTATCCTATGTATCTATTCTGTTTATAAACGAATGTCTATGTATTGATTGATTCTAACTAGTGTATGTGTACATCTTTGCTTGGGATATTATTTGATTCGGTTCGGCGTATTCTTTCATATCTACTACATGTGTATCTAGATTGGTTAGACCCACTGGATCAATACCTTATTTATTATATGCATCTGCTCCATTTGGAAATTTGTGAAATACGTATTGGGGATATTGATTGACTTTGTACATGCACATGTATATATATATATATATATGTACGAGCAAGAAATAATGTTCTCATATAATTCTATTGATCAAGTCTGCGCTCCTCAAAACGTCGTCGCTTTACTCCCTGAAAACACAAATGTGAGTTAGCCGGCGGGTGTGTGCCGGATACCTCTCCGATGCCTAAGTCAGTAAAATAGACAAATAGACAAAAGCTCTGCGTATTCGAGAATCAAAGTTGTGATACCTGTACATAGGTTCTGTTGTGAGCCTTTATAGTTTTTGTGTGGCACAATCCTAGTAGGACTCTTATTTCTCAATGTAGAGTCCTCCTAGGAATTACATTTGTAAAAGATAATGCTTATCCCTTAACACCCTTATCACTGCTTTAACCAAGTGAAATGGTTTTAGTTCGGTAGTATGACAAAACGACCGAGCTAATATTGCCATGCTTAAGCGGTAGATTTGACCGAGCGTCGCCTAGCTCGGATCTTCCCTTCAATGCTTGTACCTCGGTTAGGCATACTCCAACTGGGCTATTTATTTAAGACCGAGCTAACTAGGCCCAACGACGAACTTAGCTCGGCGCTTCTATGCATAATGCCTAGCTCGGTCCCCGCCCTACCTATACCTCGGTCGCCTCTGATTCAGACTAACAAATACAAGGTCCAAGTTGTGAAGCCCACTCATCTCGGCCCATAGCTCACTAGTTTTACGACCGAGCTACCCCAGCTATTATTTTGGCCCAATGCGCAGCCCAGTTTCCAAAGAAGATTCTTCCTTAGCTCGGCTTAATTTATTTATTAATTACCCTCTCAATTGCCCTTTAATCCCATCTGCATCTCATTATTTGGGATTTATTCTTCTCCAGCCGAGCTAGAGACATTCAACCTAACCGAGCTCACTCTCCACCGAGTTATTGATGAGGCCGGTCCATAAACGTCTTTTCAAATGCTTTGTACGTCTGAATTGTTTTCTATTCCTTTGGACACGTGGCTGGCTCCCATTGGCCAAGTGTAGCTGTCACAACCATCTTCGTACTTTGCAAAATTTGAACAGTCCTGCCCAAATCTTTGCTTTATACAAAAACCCTACTTTTTCAAATCAAACACTCCACTATTCATCTTCTTTTATTTCCCTTTCGGAATCTTCATTTTCGCATCCATAGCGCCTGATAAGCTCTTGCTCTAGCCTGGCATCTCCAACGCTTTGATCTTCATTGTTGAAGCTGGACTAGAATATGCCTAACCCAACTCAACACCAATTCTTACAGAATAATAAATGGCATCGCCGAGCTAAATCACCGGCCTGGCCTCAACCTCAGTTTAGCCGAGCTATTTCACCAATACTCACTTGGCCAAAATGAAGACGGCTGGGTATATTATTTAAGAATAAGAAAGACGCCAAGAGAAAATAATCAAAAACACACCGAACAAAGACGTGAACGATGACGACTTTTTTTGGGTTTCTGGTAATTTTGAAGACCAGGAAGCCCCAATACCGGGATACAGAATTAACTGGAATAAGGAGTAGCCGATATGAATACCTCGGCTTAACTTGTCTGATTTTTGCTCTTGTTGCTTACAACTTCTACACCGTGCTAATCGTTTTCTTTCTCCATGTGCAGACTTGAACCAACTAAAGTCACAATACCAATACCCCAACTTAGACGCTCTCCGTGCCGCACTTCGATATCGCGACTGAGGTTGGGCCGAGCTACTTAACTTTGAACCAAAATACACATATACCGGAAGGAGGAAGACCAGGGTGTCAGACTTTCTCCTTGAGCCTTCTCCTGAACCAGATCCCATACTTCCTCAAATTAGATTGATCCCAGTAACAGAGGAACAAGAGATGGCTAAGAAAAGAGCAGTCAGAGCACTCATCACTGAAACAACTGCACCAGCTGTCGGGGACCAAACCGTGGTACCACAAGTTGGCCAAACACATGAGGCCGTGGTACCGCTTCCAACAGCCCGGGCCTCGTCATCTTGGCCCAATAAATGTGCTCACACCTTTGCGACCAAGCCACGTCTTGTTGATGAAGACGACACCGTGCTCCCACCGTCCACACAACCGAGCCTAGAACCAGTGCGTTCTGACCGGGCTAGCCCTTCAGAGTGGGTGCCAAAAGTGACCTTTAAGAACCGAGCTATAACAAACACGGATTCAGTGGTCGCTGAAAAAGACTACTCGCTCGCCTTCAACCTCGCTAAGAGCGTATGCTTGCTAGCAAACATGGAGCATCATGATCATCTGACCAAGCTGAAGGCCATCCACTCGGCAACAAAGTCGATGGTGCTAGTAAGTTTCTCTTCTTGTCTTTCTAATTTGTATATCTGTTTGCGCGATTTTAACCATAATTGCTATCTCTCCTTTTGCAGGCCATGCAGAAGAATCATGTTGCCCACAAGCGCGTGTTGGAGCTGCGTAAGATCACACGGCTAGCCGTGACAGAGGCCAACGCTAAGACGGCCAAGCTAGAAGAATCTGCTCGGAAAATGGCCGAGCTTGAATCTGAAGTTTCCCGGCTCACCAGGTTGGTTAACTCGGCTGAGACAGATATGCAGAAGCCTTTGGCCGAGCGGAAAGAAAAATATCTGCGCGAGCTAGCCAAGCTTGAAAAAAAGAAAGATGTTGAGATCGCCAGGCTAAAGAAGAGTGCGGAGGATGCGGAAGACCGCAGTTTCAAGGAAGGAGAA
Source organism: Camellia sinensis (assembly GCF_055761805.1). Taxonomy (NCBI): domain Eukaryota; kingdom Viridiplantae; phylum Streptophyta; class Magnoliopsida; order Ericales; family Theaceae; genus Camellia; species Camellia sinensis. Next base: position 240,134,771 of record NC_138961.1, on the reverse strand, counting down.
GCCACCTACATTCTGCAGTGCGAAGCTTCGAAGGACATATTCTTCAAATGCGGATGGAAAGCGGCTTTGTCATAGCTCGGTTATGGCCACGAAACTGAGGTCTTCCAGAACCCTCCTCCCCACTTCATTCTGAGCTATATGACGGACTATACCAATGCCATTCAAGAGAAATTGCTCCAAGTAGGGGAGGAAGATGAGGCATCCCCAGAACCAGAAGACGCCCCAGCTGCTACCAGTGACCCCGGTCTCTAGACTGCTCAGTCAGCTCGGGTTGATCCACCGGTGCCCATTACTGTTAAAGATGTGGCAGTGACCGACCTACCTGCCAACACCGGGCTACCGAGTGGTGAAGCTCAGGTTGATTTGGATGCCGATCTGGATGACCTATTTGCTTAATCATGTATTTTCTTCTTTTAACTTTTTCAAAGAATTTGTAACCGGGCTGAAGCCCTACCTCTTGTAACTTTGTTTTGAATCTTGAATGAAATCTACTTCTTTTGCTCAGTTTATTCCATATCTGCATTTATTTTTCAACTATGATTTGCATGAAGTTTAGCATTTTCTGCCCGAGATACCTATCTCGGTCTTAACCTTGTAATCTTTTTGGTCATACCTGCCAACCTCTCTTCAGCCTAGATCCTTATCTCGGCTGAAGAGTACTCAAAGTTGGTTATTCCTGCCTACCTCTCTTCAGCCTAGATCCTTATCTCGGCTGAAGAGTACTCAAAGTTGGTTATTCCTGCCTACCTCTCTTCAGTCTAGATCCTTATCTCGGCTAAAGAGTACTCAAAGTTGGTTATTCTTGCCAACCTTTCTTCAGCCTAGATCCTTATCTCGGTTGAAGAGTACTCAAAGTTGGTTATTCCAGCCAACCTCTCTTCAGCTTAGATCCTTATTTCAGCTAAAGAGTACTCAAAGTTGGTTATTCCTGCCAACCTCTCTTCAGCCTAGATCCTTATCTCGGCTGAAGAGTACTCAAAGTTGGTTATTCCAGCCAACCTCTCTTCAGCCTAGATCCTTATCTCGACTGAAGAGTACTCAAAGTTGGTTATTCCTGCCAACCTCTCTTCAGCCTAGATCCTTATCTCGACTGAAGAGTACTCAAAGTTGGTTATTCCTACCAACCTCTATTCTGTTGCCCCTAGCTGACAATGACTGAGAATAACTTTTACAATAAGAAGACTTTTTGCTGAAAAAGTAAACTACTTGTATTATTTGAAAAAAGGAAAAACTACACTTAGTCTAAGGAAAAAGCTAAAAATAAAATAACTTGAGATTGACAGTATTTCACGGCCTGGGAACAGTCTTGCTGTCTCCATCTTCAAAGTGATATGCCCATTTTCCTACTAAGCCAACCACTTTGTATGGTCATTCCCAATTAGGCCCTAACTTGCCATCTCTAGGTACCAAAGTGTTTCCCATTACTTTGCGCAACACCCAATCTCCAATCTTGAATTGCCTCGGATGTACCGTCTTGTTATATTTTCTGGATAACTCTTGCTGGTATGAGGCGATGTGAACCGGTGCTCTTTCTCTTCTGCTAGGTCAAGTTCCAAGGTTATGGCTTCTCTATTTAAGTCTGGGTCAAAATTTTCACTTCTAATGGTGGGGAGGCCTACTTCTAGTGGGATTACTGGCTCCATGCCATAGGCCAAAGAAAAAGGTGTTTCACCAGTTGACCGTCAAGGTGTGGTGCAGTAAACATGAGGAAACTCCTCAGCCTACTTGCCTTTTTCTTTTTCCAACCTTTTCTTCAAACCATCAAAGACAACTTTGTTTGATGTTTCTGCCTGGCCATTTGCTTGAGGGTATGCTGGTGCAGAGTTGTAGAATTTTATCTTGTATTCCTCGCAGAAGCCTCTGAAGATCTTGCTGTCGAACTAAGTGCCATTGTCGGATATCAGAGCCTTTGGTATGGCAAATCAGGTTATGATATTCTGCCAGACGAACTTCTTAACATCTTTCTCCTTTATTGATGCGAGTGCTTCAGCCTCTACCCACTTCGTGAAGTAATCCGTTGTTGCGAGCAAAGAACTTTCTGTTGCCGCGTGCTGTTGGAAGTGACCGCACTATGTCCAAGCCCCACATCGCAAAGGGCCATGGGCTAGTTAATGGTAGAAGCTCTCTAGCTGGTTGATGTATTTGGTGTGCGAACTTCTGACATTTCTCGCACTTCTTGACATACGTTTCTGAATCTGCTTGCATGTAAGGCCACCAATATCCTTGTGAAATTGCTCTGTAGGCCAATGATGTTCTCCCTTGGTGGCTTCCGCATACGCCTTCGTGTATCTCGAATAAGAATGCCTCGACCTTGCTAGGATGGACACATTTCAAGTAAGGTCCTGTGAAGGATTTTTTGTATAACACCAATGACAGAGAGAGCCAAAATCGCTGTGACTTTGCTCTGATCTTGTTGGCCTCTTTCTTCTTTTCAAGTAAGATGCCGTCTTTTAAGAATATAATAATGGGATCCATCGATGAAGGGCCTAGCTCGGTACAACATACCTCTGTTACTTTAGGTTCTTCAATACTTGGTCTGGGTAAGAAGTCGATCAATAATGGATGTGGGATAGATGTGTCTGCCATGGAGGCAAAACCTGCCAGTTCGTCTGCCTTGTTGTTTTCGTCTCGGCCGATCTGCTCTATTCGCACTACTTCGAACTTCATGATCTCCTTTTTGACTAACTCTTAGTACTTAGCCATCATCTCATCTTTTGCCTCATAGTCGTCTGAAATCTGGTTTACTAGTAACTGGGAGTCACTGTAAACCATTAGCTCGGTGGCCTTCATGAAGAGTGCTGATTTTAGGCCTGCTAGAAGTGCTTCGTACTTTGCCTCATTGTTTGATACTGGGAAGCCAAGGTTGACTGATTGTTCCACTATCAGGCCATCAGGTGAGATGAGGACTATGCCAAGTCCTGCACCGTGCCTATTGGATGCTCCATTCACGAAGAGCTTCCACATCTCTCCAACGAATAGCTTCCAGCAAGTGGAGGGATCGGATGATGTCTTGGGGTCATAAGTGTTGCTGATGTTTTCTTCCAAGTCCATGCCTACTGTTGGGGTTTACTCTTCACTATCTGACTGTACCAAGTTTTTACTTGTTGATGAGTCTTTACCGAGTATAGCACGGTCTGCCTCTTCCTCTTTTTCTTCAATTTGGTATGCCTTGGGATGTGGTTGGGTATCTTGTTTTGGGGGTTGCGTAATTCCTACGACACTTTCCATCCCCTTTTCGGTTGTATTAGTTAAGTCAACTAGGCAGATGTAATGGCTTCTTGGTGTGAACTCAGCCACAAAGTCTGCCAGAACTTGGGCTTTTATTACGGTTCTAGGTTGAAACTTGATGTCGAACTGTCCCAATTCCACCGCCTATTTCAAGATTTGTCCAGAAAAGTCCGCCCTCTCAAACAAAGCTTTTAAGGGAAAAGCTGTTAGGACGATTATGGTGTGGGCGTGGAAGTAATGTGATAACTTCCTTGAGGCCATCATCAGAGCTAAGGCCATCTTTTCCAATGGAAGGTACTTGGTTTCTGCCCCCAGCAAGGTCTTGCTAACATAAAAGATAGGCAGGTGTTGGATTCCTTCCGCTCTAACTAATACTGCGCTGACTGCATGCTATGAAACTGCTAAGTACAAAAAAGTTCTTCTCCAGGTACTGGGGTTACTAGTAATGGAGGAGAAGTCATGTAGTCTTTCAGGTTCTCTAGGGCACGATCGCATTCTTCATCCCACTCAAATTTGGCCTTTAACGCTTGGAAGAATAGTCGACATCTGCCTGATGACCGACTTATGAACCGGTTAAGTGCGACAGCTAGGCCAATGAGATGCTGCATCTCTTTTACTGTGTTGGGCCTCTCTAGATCCTGGATTGCTTTGATCTGAGAGGGGTCTGCTTCTATACCTCGGTTGGTCACCAGGAAGCCTAGGAATTTGCTTGATCCTACGCCGAACGCACACTTAGATGCATTTAGACGCAACTTGTTCTTCTTTAGGATTTGGAATATTTCGTCTAGGTGCCTGAGATGGTCTTTCTCAACTTTTCTTTTGACCACCATGTCATCTATGTAAGTCTCCATTGTTTTGCCTAACAATGGTTCAAATATTTTGGTGACCATCCGTTGGAATGTGGCCCCTGCATTTTTTAGGCCAAAGGGCATGACCTTGTAACAATACAATCCTCTAGGTGTTGTAAAAGATGTGACCTCCTGGTCTGGCTCATACATAGCGATCTAATGGTAACCTCTATACGCATCAAGGAAGCTAAGTCGATTGTGCTCTGCTGTCAAGTCTACCAGTTGGTCTATCTTGGGTAAGGGAAAGCTATCCTTTGGGCATGCCTTGTTGACTGTTTTGTAGTCCACGCAAACACGCCATTTTTTATTCTTCTTTGGCACTACTACAGTATTGGATATCAACCTGGGATAGTGTACTTCTTTAATGGCTCCTGCCTCTAGCAAGTTTCCCACTTCCTCCGCCATTATCTCTGCATGGTGGAGTGTTGATCTACGAGTACGCTGTATGATTGGTCTAGCAGTTGGGTGGACATTCAGTTGGTGACAGATAAAGTTTGGGTCAATGCCAGGCATGTCGTATAGTGTCCATGCAAACACTTCGATGTTAGAGGTTAAGAATTCTATGATCTCTATTCTCTCAGTGCTGGACAAAGACGAGCCGAGCAAAAAGAACTTTTCTGAGTTTTTTTCATCTATCCTTACCTCTGCCAAGTCTTCCACTGCCTTCTGTTCTGCTGCCTTGCCAACATCCGCAAATAGTTCATTGCTCTCTGGCTCTTCTACCATCTGTACATATTCTTTTGCAGCCCGACTGCCATTTACTGTGATGAAGCACTGTTTTGACATGATTTGGTCTCCCAAGACCTCTTCAATTACTCCGGCTTCGTTGGGGAACCGCAGTGCTTGATGGTAGGTTGACGCTACCGATCGCATGGTGTGCAGCCAGGTTCTTCCCAGGATTATGTTGTAAGTGGAAGGGACCTTCAATACCCAAAATTCTACTTATTTAGTCATGGTCCCAGCTTTGAACGGGAGGATTATCTTGCCTACTGACCATTCTGGCATTGAGTTAAAGCTAACTAGGGGGAATGTTGTAGGGGCCAGGTCTTTGTCCTCTAGTTTCAGCTATTTGAAGGTTTCATAATACATTATCTCGCACGAACTTCCTTGGTCAATCAGAATTCACTTGATGTCGAAGTTCTTGACGCGTAAAGTTACCACCAGTGCGTCATTGTGAGGGCAATGTAGCCTTGCTAGGTCCTTGTCTGAGAAGGATATGACGTTCGTAGCCTCTGTTTTGCCCTTTTTGATGGCAAGTTGTGCACTTAGTACCTCCTTCAGGTGTTCTGCCTTCTTTATCATCCTCATGAGTTCACATACCCGCTCAGGTTCAATGATCCCATGAATAACATTGATTACACCTTGGGGTGGTTCGTCCACCGGCATCCCGTTTGGCCCGTTGAGGTCCTGGGGGGCTGGCTGTGTTCCCCCTTCAATATACTGGTCTAGGTGACCAGCAGCTACTAATTCTTCCAGATGTTGCCTCAGGGGTGTGCAATTTTCAGTTAGGTGCCCCTTCTCATCATGGAAGGTGCAGCGGGACCTCTCGTCGTAGCCCCTTTGTGCTACTCCCAACTTGGCTGGCCGCCGAACAAAGGGTTCATTCTTTATCTCACTGAGAATTCGGTAGATGGGTTTATTGAACACGGTGGTGATGGCAGTACAAACTCTTAAGCTCCTTTTTTCTGGGTCCTCCCTGTTGGCTCGCCTGTCTCGCCCATTCTTGTTTGGTTGTTCTACTGTGTTGACTTTTGCTGCAGTCTTTTTGTCTAGCATTACTGTTGAGCCAGATTTTTCTTTAGCCCAAGCGCTATCTTTCTCCACGCGGATATGTTGCTGCACCTTCTCCATTAGGGCCTCCATCGTGAGGGGTGGCATCATAGTAATTGAGTCCCTCAATTTGTTTTCGACTGGTAAACCCCTTTTGTATTGTGCGATGGCGAGATTTGTAGGGCAATCTCCTATCTGGTTGAAAGTCTCCTAATATCGACCGTTGTAGGATCTCAACGTCTCCTTGTTGCCCATGTCAATGGAGAGTAGCTGATCGATCTCCACTGGTGTCTTGGTGTTTGTTCTGAACCTAGTCACGAACGCCTCTGCCAATTGTGCCCAAGAGGCGATGCTGCCTTCTGGTAGCCTTTCGAACTAGGTTAGACCTAGGTCGCCAAGGCTGGATGAAAACATGATACACATCAGGGCCTCATTCTGCCGGTACACTGCCATAACCTGGCTCAAGTGGCTCAAGTGCATGTAGGGGTCTGTCTTCCCCTCATAAGTGGTGAATTTGGGCTGGTGGAAGCCTGAAGGTAGTGGCGTGTTCTCTATTGCCAAAACGAATGGCGAGCTCTGTAGCCTTGCTAATACTTTGTCCGCTGGTTCGTAAGCAAGGCGCGACATTGGTATTCCTACCTCGACACCCTCACGTGTCCGAGGGGCCAATCGCTGTAGTGTTGAAACTTTGTGTGGGTCGCGAGCCCTGGTGTCTTCCTTACATTGGGCCCTTTCTTCTAGTACTGTTCACAAGTCAGATGATCTAGGCAACTCCGTGTGCCTAGATGTCGTCTGGTGCATGTGCAAGGTCCGCTATGTGCTTCCCTCAGTACACGACCTCTCAATTCTCGTTCCCTCAGACCTGGAGTAACGAGTCCTGGAAGTCCTCGATTGAGTGTCTGTAGACGTGCCCAAACGTCCCGGCTCCGTGCGCGAAGGCGCGAAATCTGTTTTGTTCATCGAACTACTACAGTTCGGATTTAATGTCACGATTCTGAATCTAATCCCGCAAAGTGCAATGCAAGACTGATAAATCACCAAAGAGTCCAAATCCGGAAAATCATTTTGGAAAACTGATTTTTATAAAGAAGTGCCAAATATGGACTGCTTTGCCAGATACAGAGTCGCCATCTAAATATTTTATTTTGGAAGAATTTAGGAAACCCTGACTCGTGCCTAAGGCCACGTGTCCATCATCACCAAAGTTGCCTCGGCTCGGGAACTTGGGTACGAGAGGGGAAGGTCATGCAATGAGCACCCCCGCTCGCCCGATCAAAGATCGGCCTGTACTAAGCATGATATTTTGTTTTTGAAAACACATGTGTTCTTATTCTGGTTTATTAGCTAGAATTGCTAAGTGATGCGCACATTATACAAGTATAGACTAGATCGCCTAAATTGGAACAAAACATCTCATGTTTGTTTGTTTGAAAATGGTTTGAAGGTGCTACTCATAAGTAGGCTAAGACGTGGATTTGCCACCCTGAAGTGGACTTAGAAAAACATGATTTTGCCACCTCAAGTGGGCTTAAAAAAACTCGCATTTCAATAAATTGTTCCAATTCAAGTAATCCAACCTTCACCCGCAGGCATTCAGGCAGTTATATCACATAAGCAGTTAGCCTCATGGCATGCATGCTATCATGGCAACACTCACACTCATGCGAGGATGCTAAAGCATAAACACTTATAGTGTACTCCGAGCCAAAACAGCAACTAGTTAGAAATCATGCATTATCCTAGTTTATGTTAAGATGGCTAATGCAACACATACAAAATGCAACTAAAAATAGGCTCGGCTATTCTAAGATGGCATATGAGATGCAACTTGATAATTATGTATTCAAGTAGGAATTGAAATACAATGCGGTTAGTATGATGCGCCGAGTTCGGTGTGTACAATACGAATGAATGTATGCAAACATGCAAGCATAGGAATGCTAATTGAAACATGACCTAGAACTAACCATCGTAAGCGGTTAAGTAGAAAGGAAAAAGACGTGGGATTGGAAGGCATTCACACACTCACGCACACTTATTACAAAATTCACTCTCTCGACGGAGGGTCCGAATGAATCAACTAGCTAGTTACGCTATACTAATTAATTATTACAAAACTTTAACTAATTAAGAAAATTAATTAAGTTACAAAACCAACTAAGTAAGAACAGAAAGAAGCTAAAACAGGCTGCCACAATCCTGCCTCTAAATGATGAATGATGCATGCTCTGTTAGCTTTGCTCGAAAATCCGTTGCCATGCCTCATGTTGCCTTTGTTTGCACTGTTTTGCACCTTTGAAAACTGTGCCAACTTCTGTGATGCTTCTGAACCACCTCATGGCCACTCTGAGAGGTCATCGGCCAAATGGTATGGTCATCGGCCAAGGGAAAGGGGTCATCGACCACTTTTGAGTCCATCGGCCAAATATTGTTAGCCGATTGGCACACTAGATAGCTGATCGGCCATCTCTTCCTGCAAACTGCTCCTTTTGCTGTAGCAGAGTACATACAGAGGAATGGCAATACATTTGCAAGAAAATGTTGTGCAACTGCACCCCTTATCATGTTTGAAGCTCAAAGGAGTGTAGTGCTCGACTCTCGAGCCATCAATCATGCATTTTGATGCATGACGGGCAAGGAGGCCGAGTTGCACAATTCAATATGAATGAAATGCACAAAAACACATAAGGGACCTTAATCTCTATCATGTTTGATCAAGAGGCAAGGCATGCACACACAATGCAATGCAGCAAGCATGCAAAATGCTATACAATGCAACATGATTGACTTGTCAAAACTAATGGCATGCCAACTCAATGCAATGCAACCTAAGCATACAAGCAAAGCTAATGCAACATGAGTATGCCAACAACAATGTCATGCAATGCAACTAGTATGCAACAACATGCAATGACAAGCATATTAAACCAATGTAATGCATGCATGATTAACTTAACAAAGCAACACAAGCATGCAAATATGAGGCCATATAACAAGCATGCAACAACATGCAATGCAATAGGCATGCAACAACATGCAAACCACATACTCAATGGACTTAAACTAAAAATGGACAGACCTCAGCCATGCCCAAATCAGTTGCAAAAATGCTATGGAAATGAAGTACAAAAGCACATGTAAGCATGCATACGGTTTGGTTCATAAACAAGGCATGAAGATAACAACTCTCAAGCATGAGCAAAGAGTGAAAAGCATGGATGTGTGACAACACTATAGGCCTTGAAATCATGTATGGAATGATGCCAAATCAACCAAACAAAGTAAGTATAGCATATCAAGAGGCTCAAAGCTCAAGGCTAGCAAAGGGACTTACACCATAGCCATACAAAGCAAGCCTCAAAGGGCCAAAGGCAACCAAAATAGTCTCAAGGCAGGTCAATAGAAGACCAAAAGCATGCTTGAACCTAGTCAACACAAGCTAGAACCAAAGTCCAAAAAGCATGAGGCATGCAAGGCTAACAAGGGGTATTACACTACACCTATTATAACTAAACATGGCATGACTTAACGAATAAAAATCAGAGCTATGGCATGTCAAAATAAGCCCAAAAAACCACTTAGATGGCATCCCAAAGGCCTAAGCATGGTGGCATACACAATGATCCACTCTTAAGGCATAAAACCCCAACTCTTCAAAGCATTGAAAGAATGACAAATTTGAGGGCATGGTAATAGAACATGCTCTGAAATTATACAACAAATGATGCCAAATCATGAAAGTAGCCCAAGCAACGCATGCTAGTGGCTTGGAAACTCAAAGCTAACAAGCTAGAATGTACTATGGCTATATAAAGCATGGCATATATGATCAAGACAACACAAATTAGAGCTTAAACATGGTAAAACAAGGCTAAAAGCTTCTTGGAGTTGAGCCAAAATATGAAAGAATGATAGTCCAAATGCATGATGCATGTTAAGGCAAATAAGAGGATTGCACTACAAGTGCATGATGCATGCAAGATGCTATTAAACAAACCTTAGACAGAGGTATAGCATGGCAAAATAACACCAAATACTTGCTGAAATGGAGCCAAAACAAGCTTAACAAACATGCCACTATTAGCCATTTATACTAGCATACAAAACACAAGGAGAGGGGATGACCCTCTCCTATTTGGGACCTCAAAACCACCTTTCCACCACTGAAAATCTTCTGGATTTCAGTGGTGAGAAGGCCCAAACAAGGTAGTCCCAATGGCTTAAAAGGAAGGCACAAAACAAGGCCAAACAAGGCCTAAGAAGGGGTAGACTACCCCAAACACAAAAGTGACCTTAAACAAACATCACAAGCATGAAAAATAAGAACTTTTTATAGTAGAAAGTTAAGCTCAAATCAGCATGCAAATAGGTCTAAAAGCTTAAGCAAGAATGAGGGATTAAAAGGTTAGTTGCTCACCCTTGAAGAACACCTTCAAGAACACAACTCCAGCACTCTTTTTGAGCTTAAACCAATCCAAAAACACTAAAACCAACTCCTCATTACCTCAGCAACAAAAGGATGGTGTTCTAGTAAGTGTTTGTGTGCAATAGTATGAAGAAATCACACTTTTGAGTACAAACAAGAGCAAATGAAGAGAGAAAGGTAAAATATAGAGAGAGATATATAACTTCTATATCAAATTCTCAGAATCTCTGGAAAGGGAGAGGGGCCTCCCTTCTTATAGAATTTCAATTCTCAAGCTTGTTAAACAAGCTTGAGTCTTGATGCAATTCTTCCATACACGTGTATGGAGGATGAGAATTGTGCTCATCAGCTGTCACAGCTGGCAGAAAAATATCTGCAAAAGCAGGTGGAAAGGTCTCGGCCAGAAAATATGGTCGATCGACCAAAAAGAGTGCCGATCGGCCAACACTTATGGCCGATGGCAAGAAAACATGGCTGATGGCACAAAGCCTTAGCTGATAGGTTGAGGGGATGGCCAACAAGCCACCCTCTTCCCTTAGAAGCAAAACCACAAGTCCTTGGTCCACAACCAAGCACAAAAACAAAAAAGTTGAGAGATCCTAAGGCAAGGTGCGCAGCCGAGACCTTCGGGAACTCAAAATGAACACGAGCATGGATGATCATCGAGTGTTCAAACGATGACGTCCAAGTCATGAGGACGGTAAAAAATGGGGTGTCTACAGTGTCGCTTGTTCTAAGGCTCCTACTTTCTGCTTGTGATGGTGTGGTATGCCTATCACGATCCTCCGAGTGGCGAGGGGGCATGTTGCCTTTGCGCCCCTCTCCTGTCGCCACCCCTTTCCCTTTTATCTGGCGCTTCATTGTCTTCATGTTTGCCGCCATCTTCCTAATTTGCTCGTCCTACTCCCTCACGCAATCCTCCAGAACTTGAAGATCCAACCTCTGCCTCTGTCTTTCGGGACTTTGAGAGCGACGGGGTTGCCGCTTCGTCTCCCTTTTGCATCCCTCCGGGGGTTCTGTCGCTGGTGTTCTAAATCTGCCATGGGAGGGATAGAAGGCAAACCTTCGCGCCTTCCACCCCTCTCCGGGGTTTGCCCATCAATAGCTGATTGCGGCAAGTCCTCATTGTGCGCTATTGCTTCCAACTAAAGAGGAAAGCTTGATCAAGAGGTTTTGTTCTTTGTGGACTTCCCATAGACGGCGCCAATTGTACGAGCAAGGAATAATGTTCTCGTATAATCCTGTTGATCAAGTCTGCGCTCCTCAAAACGTCGTCGCTTTACTCCCTGAAAACACAAACGTGAGCTAGCCGGCGGGTGTGTGCCGGATACCTCTCTGATGCCTAAGTCAGTAAAATAGACAAATAGACAAATGCTCTGCGTATTCGAGAATCAAAGTTGTGATACCTGTACATAGGTTTTGTTGTGAGCCTTTATAGTTTTTGCCTGGCACAATCTTAGTAGGACTCTTACTTCTCAATGTAGAGTCCTCCTAGGAATCACATTTGTAAAAGATAATGTTTATCCCTTAACACCCTTATCACTGCTTTAACCAAGTGAAATGGTTTTAGCTCGGTAGTATGACAAAACGACCGAGCTAACATTTTCATGCTTAAGTGGTATATTTGACCGAGCTTCGCCTAGCTCGGATCTTCCCTTCAATGCCTGTACCTCGGTTAGGCATACTCCAACTGGGCTATTTATTTAAGACCGAGCTAACTAGGCCCAATGGCGAACTTAGCTCAGCGCTTCTATGCATAATGCCTAGCTCGGTCCCCGCCCCACCTATACCTCGGTTGCCTCTGATTTGGACTAATAGAAACAAGGTCCAAGTTGTGAAGCCCACTCACCTCGGCCCATAGCTCGCTAGTTTTATGATTGAGCTACCCCAGCTATTATTTCGGCCCAATGTGCAGCCCAGTTTCCAAAGAATATTCTTCCTTAGCTCGGCTTAATTTATTTATTAATTACCCTCTCAATATATATATCTAAACCTATGCTCATGATGATTTGTTATATCACTGTCTTCATTGACTAAACCACCGGGACTATGACTCTGTGATTGTATGACTAAGTTGGGCACCTTAAATAATGAACTTTATAATTTGTGAGACTGTGTACTTTGATTGGTAAAAATTGACTGGTCTATGTGATTAGACTAGACTCGTAAACCTATGCTTTTGAGACTGTATAGCTGATTTCGAACTTCTGCATAACGAATCCTATATTATGTGCAACCGAGGAAATTTGTTTGATGCGTTACTGTGTACCATATACTTACATGTAAGACTTATTTGGGAACTGCTATATTGACTATGATACATTCCTCCTGATATGAACAACTGCATGTCTGTATACCTACATATAAACTTATGTGGACAATGCCATATTGTACATGACCTGAAACACTTTGATATGAACCGTTGTGATGTTTGACTCTAATATGACTATGAGAACTGATAAGTTTTGACCTTAAGCTACGCAGCTAGTCATGGATTCGGGTTAAAAAAGGGTAGAAGATTACAAATAATTATAAATAAAAAAAGGATAAATTATACTTTGCTTAAAATTTGAAAAAAATATAATAAATTTTACAAATTTGACATTGAATTTCTTTAAAAATTTGGATTCATAAAACATTTATTAATTTCTTTATCATAAATCCGTTAGTCGTATAAAAAAAATAATATTATCATTTATTTATATTAAAATGTATATTTCATCTTGCGTATCTTTTATTTTTATACTATTTTATATTAATTTTGGTTTGTAAATTTTATTAGAAAGATGATTAGTGTAATCATAAAAAAACCATAAAAATTATTGTATTTTCTTCAAATCTCACAAAAAATAACATAATTTAAACTTAAAAAAAGACCTTTGACAAAATAAATAATATTATGAACCATGATTTTTTTATTTTTTAACAAAGATCAACTTGAAGTATTCACGGGTCGATTACTCGGTCAATTTGTGTGGGTTTTAAATAAGAGTTTTACTTGTTTTCAAGTCATTTTTGCATAGAAGACTGAAAAAGATGTGGTTTTCAATGACAGCACAAGGATTAAATATATCATCAAATGAATTTTGCATTTTTTTTTCAAGTTGCAAACATATGGTGTTGAAGCCTCAACTGCTAAAAAGTTTCTTATATTTTCCTTGCAGCAAGCCTGTGCCACAATGAATAAGAATGTTCCCCTCTAGATCTTGAGAACCGCAAAAAATGATGCACATAAACTCAATGTTCTGGTTGTCTGATAATTGCTTTTGGTGAGCGGTGAGGATAATAATTCTGGTGATATGGAGAGGCATATGGGTCGTTTGGTACTGCGGATGGTTGGTTGCCCATTTTTTGGTGGAAAAAACTTCCGAATTTTAAAATCTCACTCCTAAATTTACCTTCAATGATATAAATCGATATATATCAGTTGTTGATTCATGTATAAATCAAACACCTATGCTGCAACTCCTATCACGCCATTATGTGTGAATTTAGGAGTGATAATTATTTTAGAATTTCAGTCTTGTCTGCCTGTTCCACTTCCATTGCCAGGAAGGTTGGTATCTTCTAATAACGAGTTAGGTTCTTTTTTTAACAATTTAGAAATTGTTTATTTTTAAGCCTTTATACGCATACTAACCACGAGAATAATTTACCTTATTAAAGAATATAAATACGAGAAATGAGAAAGAAGAAAGAAAAGATAAAGAGAGAGTGAGGCAGGAAAATTTCGAAGATGTGGATGGATGAGCGCACTTTAATAAAATGGAATGCAACATGTCCAAATTAATGTGATGGATATGTGTGCCCGTCTTTGCGGTTGGAGTAGAATTTTGTATGATTTTTTTTTTTTTTTGGTAAATTTTATAAATTTAGTTGTTTTAAAGTTTTATAATTCATTAATTATATAAATAATAAAATAATATTGTGATTTTCATTACACTAAAATTTATATTTTGTATTATTTATTTTTATATTTTCATACCATTTAGATTAATTCTGACCCATCAGAAACACATGGTGATGTTGTCAAAAACAAAATAATTTAGGCAAAATTACAAGTCAGTGCATTTAAAAAAAAATCAATGATAAATTTTATAAATATTAATAATTAAATTCATATTTTTTTTTTATTAGTCTATAAATCTACTACTATTATTATTTATTTTAAAAGTGTGAAGAACCTATTATCTTGTCGACTTTTTTCTAAATTTCAATTTACCCTCTCAAATCTAGACTTTGGGCTATTGCTGTGACAAAGTTACAACAATGATCTGCTGTGAGTTTGTGGGGGTTTTTTTTCGAATCTTTTTTGATAATCTGAACTGTTTATATTGTAGGGTTCGTCGAGTATCTATACAAAAAATCAAGTTAATCAGAAATCCGTAACCCCATGATCAGATTCAAAATGTTTTACAAAAATTATCAAGATAATGTCAACCGTTCATTTTTAAAAAAAACAAATGTGCTCTTGTTATAAAGTTATAGATTTCCAATTAATTTGATTTTTTGCATGGATGATCTATTCAACAAATCCTACAATATGAACGGTTCAGATCTTCAAAAAAAAACTCGAAAAAAACTCCACGGGCTCACAGCAGCACCTCCAGGTTCCTCAAATCTATTATGTTTTCTAAAATTCATGAAAAGCCTTATATAAATTGACCATCTCTTTATTTTTAGAGTTGAACACTAAAAAATGATATATTTACTTCAAAGAGTCCTATATATATATACACACACGTAAACAAATCATCTCCCTTCTTATAAAAAAAAAAAAAAAAAAACCGTCTAAACTACCAATAGGTTCTAATAGTTTAACTTAATTCCCATCAAGTCTTATAGAAAATAAGTCCTAATAAAATCATAGTTAAAAATAATTTTTTGTGATGATTTTTTGCATCTATTGCTAAAAATTGACAATTAGTGACTTTTTTTTTTTTTTTTTTTTTTTATCATGGATCTTATAAATTGTCACTAAAACTTATTAGTGACGCTTTTCTGTGATGAATTTTTCAATCGCTGAAAGTTAAAAATTCATGACCTTTTTTTGTGACGATTTTTTAAAACTGTTACTAAAACTTATAATTAGTGATATTTTTTGTGACAATTTTTAAACTATCGCTGAAAATAACGATTAGTGACTTTTTTAATAATGTTTGATGAAAAATGTCATTAATTCTCACAAGACCTATTGAATAATAAGTCCACCTATTAAAACCTACATATAAGTCCCCTTTATTTTTTATATTGATGATGATTGAAGAACAACAAAATAATTACTCTTTCTTATTTTCTGTCTCTGCTTCTATACTGATATATATATATATATATATAATATTTACAATTGTATATCATAGATCAAATCGGTGTGAATAATTTTGGTTGAATTTTAAAGTTGTATGCATCTATTCAAATTAGACAGAGGAAAGCACATACATTTTTAAAACAGAGATTTGTGTTGCATCTCAAAAATTTGTAGGTTATATTTATACACTTTCTTTTTGTTTAGATTAGATTTCTGAACTGTAATATTTTACATGGTACTTTAATAACCAAAGTATGATGTCAAAATTTTAAATAAGAACCACTTTCGTTAGTTTCATTTTTTAAATCTGTTTTTCAGTTTTTGATTTTTCATATTTTTGTTGTTTATTTTTTATATTTTCTCAGTTTTGATGATTAATACTGAAATTTCTTCATATTTTATATTTAAATTATATTTTTACATGAATATCTAATATCTAATATTCTAAATAGAATTAAAAAGTAAAACATTGATAAAAATATTTATAATTTCGAACATATGCTAATTTTTTATTATTACATTTTATTATTATTATTATTTAATATCAATATTTTTTTTCAAAAAGAATACACAACAAATTACTTTCTAAGTGTATTTAGATTAATTGAATCTAAATCTAAAAGCAAAATAAAAAAATAAAAAAATTATTATTAAATTAAGTGAATCTAAAAAGAAAATAAAAGGGTTATTAAAAGAAAAAAGTGTCAAAGATAAAAAAATGAAAATAAAAAAATTCAAAACAAAAGTTTGAAAAAACAAACCAAATCAAATACTGCAAACTTCTCTTTTTTAAAATCTTTCTTCACTAATATCTAATTTTACACAAATTATTCACAAATTCTTTTTAATTTTTATGTAAATTTAATAATCTAATTAAAAAGGGTAAATTACACATACATCTCCTGATGTTTGGGTTTAATACATATCACCCATTAACGTTTGAGAAATTGCACTAACTCCCTTGTCATTATAATTATTTAGACGAAATGAAAATATTGAACTCACGCACTTTTTCTTTTCTTACTTTGCTTTATTTGCTTTTTTTTTTCTTTCTTTTTTTTAATGTAATTTTCTCTATTTTTCTATTAAAAGTTGTTACCTTTCATATAGATAATGGGATTTGTGAAATGAGACTATTAATCACAAGAATAAAATTATAATTTTCAAAATGTCAAAAAATAAGATATAATTAGATCAAATTTCAAGAGATGTCAATGTAATTACCTTGATAGAAGGTGAGTAAGAGAAAAGGTAGTCCACTTTCTCTCCTGATGTATGCCTACGGAAGGTTCACGTTGTGAATTTGTTGTTTGATTTAACTCTCAAAATATAACTTTTTAAAAAAAATTTCTATATTTTGTTTGGTTAGAAATTTTTTGAATTTTTTTTTCAAAATCACTTTCTCTCTATCACATATTAATCAATCACTTTTTTTTCTGACATATATTTACTCAACTACAATAAAATATCAAAACATCCCAAACTCTCATACTCTAAAAATATTTCTAAAATATACAACCAAACAAACTAAAAAAAAATTTATAAACTTTTTCCCCAATTTTTTTTAAAAAAATTTATCTCTAAAATCAAGTCAAACGCACCCGTAGTCTCTGGTGCACTTCAATTATTATCAGGGTCTCCTCTGGGTTATCTATCTATTCATAAGTGTAGCAGTGAATGTATATACAACGGACTGACTTTTCGACGACAAGTGACTTATATCTTACTCGCTCCAACCCCCTACGCCACGCATAAATTATTGAAAAAATTACATATCAATGAGAAAATACTAGCGGTTGGCAGGTATGTTGACGCACGTGCTTTTTTATCGATGGTTAAATATTATAATTATATTTGTTTCTTAAATTGATATATATTATGTACAATTTGGCTAAGTAACTCAAAAGATGGGAGATTCGAGTGGCTCGAAATCCAAAACGACGCTGTTTTTTTTTTTTTTAATTTTTAAACTCTCAAGTTTCATAGAGAAGGAAGAAAGAAGAAGAGAGAAGAGGAGAGGAAGAGCCGAGAGATTCAAACCCAAAAATTAAAAATCAAAATCAATTAGACAAATCAAACCCAAAATTCAAAACCAAAAATCAAACCTACAAATTAAAATCAAAAATCAAATCCAAAGAGATTCAAATCAAAACCAAAAATCAAACTCAGAGAGATTCAAATCAAAACTATATATGTGGAAGAGTGATGAAATGAGAGCCATAATAATAGAGAGAGAAAGAGAGAGTGTTATCCATGCATTTAAGAAAGCGTGGCCTACATTCAGGGTGTTTGTTTCAGCTTTTCAGAGCTAACTTATGGCTTTTAGCTTTGAAAAAGTTATTTTGGACTGTTTGGTTAAACTTATTTCAAACAGCTTCTGATTCTAGCAGCTTATTTTAACTCAAAAAAGCTGATTCTGAGAAGCTACTCACCCATTGCTTCTGATTATCAGCTTCTGCTGTGGGCATATTAATTTATGGTTATACTCTTAATTTTTTTTATTTTTTATTTTTTTGAAAATAAAAAAAGACCCAAGTGAACTATAGATTATTATTATTATTTTTTATGAGAAATGTAGATAAACAAAAAATAAAAATTAATTGAAAAAGATATTTCACAGTTTATTTAACAAACACTACTCAGCAACTTAAATCTATAATCCAACAGGTACACCAAACAGATTAACAACTTCTGATTAAAGTCATAATCTATAATCTGTTAAGCTATAATCTATAAGTTGTTTTAACAGCTACACCAAACGGGGCCATTGATGGCCATTGAATGCTTCACCACCCAGCTTACCTAAACTTCATTAATAAGTAGCTCATCAATTTTCCTCACCTCTATCACTGTGGTATTTGACCATAAGTGTCCATTCCATACACTCCCTCCTAACACACAGACACACAAGACCAAGAGAGAAAAAGAGTCTCATCTGTGTGTATTTTCGAGGCAAGTGTTTTTCGAGCTACGAAGTATTTTCTTATTATGTATATAAAGTATGAAGATTTATATGGATAAATTAATTTGTATTTAAAATATAACTAAAGTAATAAATGAATACATACTCAGTTGAAGAATTTAAATGATAAATAAAAAATTTATATATATAAATATTAATTTATAGATAGATTGTTCAAATTACAATCTTATCTTAAACAATAAATAATAAGCAAGTCCTTTAAATATATAATGTTACACAAATTTTTTTTCTTTCAATTTTTTACTTCAATTTTTCATAATCTGTACCTATAATACAATTGAAGGTATGAAATTAATTGCACAATTACACAATTTTGTTTAATAGTTCATCTCATAATACAAATTCATTGAATTCACTATTGCATATTATTTGTATATTATTGGTGTAAGAATATATTAATATTAATATGTAATATATTTTTATATATCAAGAGTTGTTGAGTCTCGTTTCATTTGCCACAAATATCTTGCATAATGAAAGATATAATATTAGTCATTAGTATATTTTCATTTATGTAGAGAATATGGAATAGTTTTTTTTTCTAAAAAAAATAGAATGATATTGCACCTTAATATTTCGATCAATATAGGAAATTCATAATTGTTTTCACGATATTTCTAACTCTATACTTATAAGTGTTTGCATGGTCACTTTCATAAAATTATCAAGTTACATAATTTATTATGTCATTTGTTAGTAATCAGCATATAATAAAGACTGATTGAAACTTTTTATTTGATGTACTTATTTTCTGCATTATTGAGTTGCAGCGATAATGTTTGGGTATCATTTGATTTTTTTTTTCCTTGTAATTTGACTAAAATATGTACATGAGGTACATTATTTTTCTTGAACTTCACAACAGATAAGACAATTACTGTTTCAACACATCTAACTTTGTTTCGAGAGCATGTTGCAATATATCTTCTGTAATTATGTCACTATCTTGTTTTCTTTCTTACTCACCATTATAACTCATTGTAATAAAAAAAATGTTTGAATGAGTAAGAGTTTAAGGCGATATCATATTGTCATGAATTTCAAAATACATTTACCCTCAATAATTTGATTTTTTCTGTGAAGGAAAAAAAGGGTACAATTATTGTCGTGATGGAAGTGTTTTACAAAATCTTAATTTGTTATTGAAAGTGTTTGTTGTGGACACTTATTTGTATGACATATATATATATATATATATATGTATTAAACATAAGTTGATAGGAGAATAATATACAATTCTACTAGTTTTTTCCTAACAAACATAACTATATTACTAAAACGATACATGTTAGAAAATTAAAGTATTCGATGATAATATAGCATTACAAATTGACAATGTATGAATACATCAACATATATAAATTTATATTTATATGTTTTTTTTATATATTTATATATGTAGACACTAGCATATATAAGATATCGCAGAAGTATTATATGAAATATTTTGCAATGATATAATATTGGTAATAATGAGTAAATAATTATTTATAATTAAATAGTTGGTTGTAATATAGATGTTTGTGTTTTTTGTGTGTATACACTATTTTTTAATTTTGTAAATTACACTGACATCCCTTGAGGCTTGCTTAAATTACCCTTGTAATTATTAATAGTCTCATTTTACAAATCTCTCTATTTATATAAAAAGCAACAACTCCTAATAGAAAAATAGGGGAAACTATATTGCAAAAAAAAAAAAAAAAAAAAAGTAAAGCAAATGAAAGGGAAAAAAAAGAAGAAGAAAAGAAATAAAGTAAAATAAGAAAAGAGAAAGTACATGAGTTTAATGTTTTTGTTCCGTCTAAATAATTACAATAATAGACGAATTAGTGTAATTTCTCAAACTTCAGAAGGTGATATATATTAAATTCAAATCGCAAGGGTGTATGTATAATTTAACCTTAAAAAAAAAATACTCTAGACATCCAAGCATTTTTTTTGATAACATGGGACCCATGTCATTTTAGTAATGTTGGATTCATTACATAGTATAATTGTAATTGTGTCACGTTTAATTTTAAGTAAAAAGTTCAAAAAAAAAAAAAAAAAAAAAAGGGATCATCCTAACTATGAAAATTCAAATGACATGAAAAATAATAGCTACATTGTTACATATATATAGTTAAGTTTTAAATTTATTTATTTTTAATGACAAACACAATAAATTAAATATGTTACAATTATTAGATCGATTTAATTTTTTTATATAAAAGATATATACACAAAATATTCGAAAAAATAAACGATTCAAATCCTTTAAGGGAACTTGTAATGGATCAAAGAAGTCCAAACAACAATGGATTGGAGGCAATATTCCACCTCCTACCCTACATAAGCAGACTGCTTGCTTGAGAGAGTCGTCAATAACACGTTATGCACAAATTCTGTCTTCTTTTGTTTTTATTTTTATTTTTGTTTTTAATTTGTTGATAAATCAAAAGCCGAGTCCAAAGGCCGATGAATCTGGACCGTTGGATCTGCCTAATTGATTCAATGGCTCAAGTCGTGATTTCATCATTCACGAAGGTAGAGCGAAGGTTCATACATATATATTTGTGGTCCAATAACTCTGCAAGCTTGACTCCCTATGCCTTGGGATCAAGATGTCATCAACAAAAATAATTTTAAAAGGCCTCCTGAGCTTTTGATCTGAGGATTACACTGCATACATGCTCTCATTGTTTTAGAGCTACAAAATCCATGCATACCTCAATTACGAGTGAAAATAACATGACATTCTTCGTTTATTATGTTGTACTCGTGGCAACTATAATTATTATAGTGCCAGCATCTGCAAAACCATCATCGTTTTCACTGTCAATGGAAGCAAAAGCTCTACGGATTAGTGGTTGGTGGAGCGGAAACATCTCTTCAGCAAATCACTGTGAGTTGCAGGGCATCACTTGTAATGAGGCAAGAAGTGTCACTCGCATTGACCTTCACTTGTCTTATACTTATCCATCCAGAAAGTTGGAATACATGAATTGGACTTCATTGCCAAACCTTGGATATCTAAATTTGAGCTATTGTTTCTTAGCTGGAAGCATATCTGACAACATCGGTTCTCTGTCAAAGCTCACCTCCCTAGACCTCTCTTCCAACTCTCAACTTGAAGGTGCGCTTCCTTTAACCTTGGGAAACCTCACCCAACTGGTAGAACTTAACATATCTGGTACTCAAATCAGTGGTCCCATTCCTTCAGGTATTGGTCAATTAACCAATCTAATCTTTTTGGATCTCCATTCAAATCTACTAAACATTTCCATCCCTTCAGAAATAGGGAATCTGAAGAATTTGGTTGTGATGGATATGAGTTCTAACATCTTAAGTGGTCCAATACCTTCATCAATTAGTAAATTAACCAATTTGACTTCTCTGGATCTCTCTACAAATCAAATAAGTGGTTCTATCCCTCCTGAAATAGGAAAATTAAAGAAATTGGTTAAGTTGGATATGGGAAAAAATGCTATAAGTGGTTCTATCCCTCCTGAAATAGGAAAATTAAAGAATTTGGTTAAGTTGGATATGGGATATAACATGCTTAATGGTCCAATGCCTTCATCTATTAGTCAATTAACTAGTTTGACTTCTCTCGATCTCTCTTCAAATATTATCAGCGGTTCCATTCCTCCGGAAATAGGAAAGCTAAAAAATTTGGTTAGCCTAGATATGGGATCAAATATGCTTAGTGGTCCAATCCCTTCATACATTGGTCAATTGACCAATCTGATCCTTTTGTATCTTTCTTTAAATCGATTCAATGGTTCCATCCCTCCAGTAATATGGAAGCTAAAGAATTTGCGAAAGATTTCTATGCATGATAACTTGTTTAGTGGTCCAATCCCTTCATCTTTTGGTCAATTGTCCAATTTGATCTTTCTAGATCTCTCTTCAAATAGAATTGGCGGCTCCATCCCTCAAGAGATTTGGAAACTAAAGAATTTGCAAGTGATTAATATGGGTCATAACATACTTAGTGGTCCAATCTCTTCATTTTTGGGTGAATTGATAGATTTGACATATTTAGATCTTTCTTCAAATCGACTTAACGGTTCCATCCCTCCAGAAATAGGAGATTTGACGCACTTGTCTTACTTGGACTTGAGCAGCAACTTCCTCGCAGGTCGGATTCCATGGTCTCTAGATCAATTGACAAATCTTTACTCTCTTAATCTGTCTGCAAATCAGATGGACGGAATGGTACCACCTGATCTTGGGGGTTTGCCCAGCCTTAGTGAGCTTGATTTGTCATCGAACCAACTTTCAGGCCACATACTAAACCTCCAATTCACCAATGCAATTCAGTATCTAGACCTCTCGCAGAATCAGCTCATCGGGCCTCTCCCTGAGAAGCTAGGACAACTCAGCAATTTGTTTTACCTAGGATTGAGTAACAACTATTTGAATGGAATAATACCAACTGGATTAGCATCTTTGCCGTTAGAGTACTTAAATCTCTCCCACAATAATCTCTCTGGTGAAATCCCCATTGGTTTTACCGGAAGGCATGGATCTGTTGACTTGTCAAACAATGCTTTCGAGGGTCAAATACCACATAGATGTCAACATGCACATCTAAAGAAGGAAGAAGTCCTGCATATTCTCTTCATTTCCCTTCCCCTTATTGCAATTTTTCTTGCGTTAATTGGATTTATGTTCCTTTGTCGGGCCAAGGTTAAATACAACCAAAGCGTGGCAAGAGTGATTAAGAATGGAGATATGTGCTTGATTTGGAATTATGATGGAAAAATTGCCTACAAAGACATCATCGCGGCAACAAATGATTTTGACATTAGATATTGCATAGGAACAGGTGGTTATGGCAGTGTTTATAGAGCACAATTGCCCAGTGGCAAGGTATTTGCATTGAAGAAACTTCATCGTTTTGAAGCTGAGGATCCAAATTTTGACAAGAGTTTCAAGAATGAGGTGCAAATGTTAACTAAAATACGACATCGAAATATAGTGAAGCTTTATGGGTTTTGTTTGCACAACAAATGCATGTTCCTGGTGTATGAATATTTGGAAAGGGGAAGCTTGTTTTGTTCCTTGAGAATTGATGTTGAAGCTGTTGAATTGGGATGGACTCAGAGGGTAAACATTATTAAAGCAATAGCACATGCGTTATCCTATTTGCATAATGATTGCAACCCACCTATAGTTCACCGAGACATATCGAGCAACAACATTCTATTGAACTCTGAATTGGAGGCTTGTGTATCTGACTTTGGCACCGCCAGGCTGTTATATCCCGATTCATCGAATCAAACAGTAATTGCAGGCACTTATGGATATATTGCCCCAGGTAATAACAAAAGTACTTTTTCCTTTATATGTATTTTTTTAAAGAAAAAAAGAAACGTTTAAAATGTTTAAATTTAAGTAACTAACAATTTTTTATTTTTTTATTTTATTTTTAAAATCAATTATTCATGATAGATAAATATTTCACATAATCACTCTATGGAAATATGGCTTCTTTCATTGATCTTTTTGTTTATGCAGAACTTGCCTACACTATGGTTGTGACTGAAAAATCTGATGTTTATAGCTTTGGGGTAGTTGCACTAGAAACAATCATTGGAAAGCATCCAGGAGAACTCCTTTCATCATTGGCATCGTTGTCTGCACAAAATATAATGCTAAGTGATATCTTAGACTCACGCCTTCCGCATCCAACTAATCCAACAGTTGTACGGAACATTGTGCTAGCTACTGCGTTGGCATTTGCATGTGTGCATTCTGAGCCGAGATCTCGTCCAACAATGCTATTTGTATCTCAAGAGTTGCTTGTTTGCAAGAAGACTTTAGCTACACCTTTTCGCGCGATTTCACTACGACAACTATTGAATCCAGAATTGGATTTTACATGAATAAAGGAATAAAGTCCATGCATGAATTTCCCATTGAGAATTTTTTTTTTTTTTTTTTTTGAAATGTTGAGTATCATAAATATCTTTTTCAATAATGCTATACATATCATTTTTTATACTACTTTTCATATACCACCTTATGTGTTAACTCATTATTGGTGTAATGGGTTTCACCACTTATATTTATGTCAAATGATGTGCTAATCAACACATAGGGTGGTACACAAAATGTGGTACAAAGAAATGGTAAGTGTAGAATTACGCTATCTTTTTATTATTATTATTAGTTTTGGGTGTTATAACTGTTATGTATGACGCTTGCTATGTATCACCATTTGAATTTCAGCAACTGTTTTTCAAGTCACATAGTGTTTTAACCTCAATTGCTTAAAATTGTGTTTGGATCTTGATTTTTAGTAGGAATATGTGGAGGGAGGGGAAAAAAAAATGTGAGAAGAAAAAGGAAAAAAAAAAAAAAAACTTTTTGTTTGGATTACATTTTCAAAAATTATTTTTAAATGGATTTTTGTTGGTCTTTATTGAATTGTTTCATATTTTAGTTAATTTTTTTAAAAACTTTTTAGATGCATTTAGATTAAATGTATTAAAAAAAATAAAAATTTAACTAAAATATTAAAAAAAAATTCACTAAAAGCTAACAATAATCTGAACAAAAATATATACTCATATTTTTGTTCACATTTTCATTTATTTTTAGTGATATTTTAAAAATATTTTAGTCAATTTATTTTACTTTTTAGATGAATCTTGATTAGTTGCATCTAAAAGAATAAAAAAATGATTAAAATATAATAATAAAATCACTAAAACTAAACAAAAACTCATCTGAAAATAATTTTCAAAAAATCAAACCAAACAGATTATTTTTTTTTTCACATTTCCCTCCTATTTTCTTTCTCTTCTACAAATCCCCACTCAAATAGAAAATCTAAACATAGCATAACAATTTCTTATATTTTCCCTATGCAAACTCACACTACAATGAAAAGAATGTTCTTTTATCGACCTTGACAATTGGAGTATCAGGTATACTCCCCCTCGAACTCCTTGTTTAGTCAAGGCAAACTGAGCCATCAAATGTATGTTCTAACCCATGAAAATAATATGAACATAGAAATTTTCACAAAATGCTCTTAACTCTTCAATCTAAGGTTCATTTTGATGTTTGGATATTCATATTATAAGCTTGTGTTGATTCAGGAGGTGCATTATCTCTGAGATTTCATAACATCACCTTTGGCACAAAATAACCAAAAAGGATCATGGTTGCAAATGTCAGGAAATCCATCTTTAGAACATTATCATCAGTTGAGTACTTCATATTTTTGAAATTTTAGTAATTTACACCTCAAAATTATAATGATTTGCAACTCCAAATTATTTACACTAAAAA
The DNA here is from genome assembly GCF_055761805.1 of Camellia sinensis. Classification (NCBI taxonomy): domain Eukaryota; kingdom Viridiplantae; phylum Streptophyta; class Magnoliopsida; order Ericales; family Theaceae; genus Camellia; species Camellia sinensis. The sequence goes on along the minus strand of NC_138961.1, from coordinate 240,108,918 downwards.
ACTTTAAAAATAATTTTCAAATTAAATTTTATCAAATATTAAATTTTACATCAAGTTAATTAGTAATATACAAAAAAAAAATTATTTTAAATTTTGTGTTTATTCTTTTTTAATTTAAAATGAGATTAGGGTGAAAAAAAACTTGAAAACTTTAAGTGAGGGCAAAAGTGTCAAATACAAAACATTCACAAATTATAAAGCAAAATAAGACCCTTATCAGTGTGACAAGTGAAGGAAATCGAAACGAAGTGTTAAAAAAACCCAAATGAAGTTGATGAAGAATAAGAAGCTATCGCTCTTCAAAATCGGAGGTCGGTGGAAGCTTTGTCGTCACTCATCCTTCGTCCATCGCTGTTCCTGTCAGGTCCACTATTTCTGCCCCTTTTTTTTGCATCATGATCCTACAATCACAATTACATTAAGAGTGTGTTTGTTTGGACGGACTAAATAAGGAGGATTGAAATTTATTGGACTGTTAGTTCTGAGATACATCATATTTGTTTATGTTGGTGGGAGTGGGGTGCAAACCACTGTTGGTGATTCACAATGAGAGGTTTAAAAACTGAACCAAACTGAAATTCAAATTCACTCAAAATAATTATGAGGAAAAACATAAACAAACAGAGCACTCTATTATTTTCTCTCTCCCACACATTGAAACCTTATAATAACATAGTTATATATAGATAAAAACATATAATGTGAACGCATTTATTGCAAGTACAGCTATCAGTATGAAATAATTTAATGTGTATACGGCTATCAACCAATGCATTGAATGCAGCAACCAACACATTGAATTTCAGCCTCCATTTTTGACAAACAATCAAGATTACTTCACAACATCCCCCCTTAATCTTGATTCTTCATGCTGCTTCATCCCGAGCATTATCTTCATTCTGTTGAATAGATCATTTTTCAATGGGTTCGTGAAAATATCTGCAAACTGATCTTGAGATTTGCAAGGAAATAATTTCACCTCTTTATTTTTCATATGCTCTCGGATGAAATGATAGCGGGTGTCAATATGCTTACTTCTTTCATGATAAACTGGGTTCTTTGCCAATGCAATTGCTGAGAGATTATCAACATAGATCTCAATGGGTTTTTCTTGTGGAAATCCCAAATGCTTCAGTATGTTCCATAACCATATTGCATGGCACATAGCTAAGTTGGTTGCAACATGCTTAGCTTCACAAGTTGATAATGTCACAATGGCTTGCTTCTTGGACTACCATGTGAAGGTCGTATCTCCCATAAAGAAAGTAAATCTCGTAGTACTTTTCCGTTCATCCAAGTCACGTCCCCAGTCGCTATCTGAGTAGCCAACAAGACTGAAATTATCAGTTGGTTTATAGAATAAACCATCATCGACTGTACCTTTGATGCAGCGAAGAATCCTCTTTACTGCATAAAGGTGTGACTGATCCGATGTTTCCATATATCTGCTAATCAGTCATACTCCATAGAGTATGTCTGGCCTGGTGCAAGTAAGATAGCGAAGACTTCCAACTAGGCTCTTGAAATAAGTTGGATCCACATCACCTGTCTTCGTACCTTTTCTGAGCTCCGCTCCACTGTCTACAAAAGTGTTCATTGGATTGCAATTCTCCATTCCATACCTCTTGAGAATTTCCTTGGCATAGCCACTTTGGGAAATAAAAATTCCATCTTTTCTTTGTGCCACTTCAATGCCGAAAAAATGAGCCATCAATCCAATATCTGTCATTTCAAATTCTTGGACCATGTTTCTTTTAAAGTTTTGAACATGGTTGGATTATTTCCGATGAAGATTAGATCATCAACATAAAGACAAGCAAGCAACATGCTTCCATCAGCTTCCTTCTTCAAATATAGTGCGTGCTCATATAGACATTTTTCAAAACCATTGTCATGAAAATACTTATCAATTCTAGTATTCCATGCACACGGAGCTTGCTTTAATCCATAAAGTGCTTTCTTCAATTTGTACACTTTGTCTTCATGCCCATTTTGAACATACCCCGAAGGTTGTTCAATATAGATTTCTTCTTCAAGGAAACCGTTAAGAAATGTAGATTTCACATCAAGTTGATAAATCTGCCACTTGTGTTCGGCAGCCAAAGAAATCATTAGCCTGATAGGCTTCAATCTGGCAACTAGAGCAAACACCTCTTCATAGTCAATTCCAGCTCTCTGCTTGTAACCTTTTGCCACTAATCTTGTCTTGTAGCATTGCACTTCTCCTTGTGCATTCCTCTTTGTCTTGTATACCCATTTCACTCCAATGGGTTTGTGCCCCTCCGGTAGACTGGTAAGCTTCCATGTGTCATTTTTCTCAATGGCATGAATTTCTTCATTCATTGCTTTCTTCCATTTATCTTTTTGGATAGCTTCTGAGAAGGTAAGTGGATCACTAGCTGCGAGTAGGCAGAACAAATTCAGATCTGCTTCTTCTGTAGCTTCATATATCTTCTGCAGCTTCATATATCTTCTGCAAATTTCTCATTGGTCTTGGTTGTTTGAAAAAACTATCATCTGATAATGCTGATGATGATGATGATGCAACACTTCTGTGAGAAACTGGCGATCTAGGTGCAGGAATTCTATGTGGAAGAGTTTGTGGCTCATCTTGAACTTCTCTTGTAATTTTAACTGGAGCTTTTGATGTTTCATCTTCAAGAATGAGTTCTGTATTTTTAACAACTTCATCTTGATTCCAGTTCCAAGCTTCTTCTTCTTCAAATATCACATCTCTACTCATGATCACCTTTCTGGTAATGGGATTATACAACTTGTATACCATTATTCTATCTCCATATCCGACAAGGATACATTTTTCTCCTTTATCATCGAGCTTGGTTCTTCTTGCTTCTGGAATCTTGGTGTACGCAACAGACCCAAATATTCTAAGATGGTTGACACTTGGCTTACGTGAACTCCAAGCGTCTTCTGGAGTCATAGAATGAAGGCTCCTGGTTGGGCACCTATTTAGTAGATACACAGCACATGATACAACTTAAACCCAAAATTACTTAGGCAGTCCCTTTCCTTTCAACATGCTTCTTGCCATATCTAAGATTGTGCAATTCTCCCTTTCAGCAACACCATTCAGCTGTGGCGTATAGGATGGTGTTGTTTAATGCTTGATTCCATGCTCTTTGCAATAATTCTCAAAAGCATCTGATGTATGTTCTCCACCTTGATCTGATCGCAATGTCTTGATGTAGTAGCTGCTTTACTTCTCTACAAAAGCTTTGAATTCCTTGAAGATACTGAACACCTCTGACTTTCTTTTAAGAAAATACACTCATGTCTTCCGGCTATAATCATCAATGAAGGTGAGAAAATATCTATTCTATCCATTTGACATTGGCTTCAATGAACCACACACATCAATGTGCACTAGCTCCAGCGGCTTTGTTGCTCTCCACTTCACTTCTTTGACAAAACTAGTTCGGTGATGCTTGCCAAGAATGCAGCTTTCACAAACTTCATTAGTATGAGTAATATGAGGGAGCCCTTTCACCATATTCTTGCTTGACAACAGCTTCAAGCTTTCAAAGTTGAGATGTCCAAACCTCAAATGCCATAGCCAGTCTTTGTCTTTGATGATGGCACTTAAACACTTCGCAGCATCATGTTGGATGTTCAATGCAAACATCCGATTCTTGGACATTCTTACCCGAGCGATCAAATTACCATGATTGTCTTTGATGGTAAGATAACAATCTTTCACGCTGATGTTGTATCCTTTCTCTAGTAGTTGTCCCATACTCAAAATGTTGTTCTTCATGGTAGGAACATAATAAACATTGGAGATGTAATCATGATCTCCATTCTTGAGCTTGATCAGAATATTACCTCTTCCTTTCACTAGAGTCTTTGAAGAATCACCAAACGAGACTTGTGCTTGTACAGTCTCGTCAAGCTCAACGAACAGCTCTCTTTTACCACACATGTGATTACTGGCTCCCGAATCTAGATACCAAACATTGTTTTGGTTTGAGTGTCTCCATGGTGGACAAACAGGACTGTAGGTCCAACTTTATTTGTTTCCTCCTTGGCAAAATTTGCTTGCTCTCCGGCTTCTGTTGTTGCTCTACTTTGGCATTCATTGCTGTAATGCCTGAACTTGTGGCACTGGTAGCACTGAACATTGCTTTTGTCAACTTCTGGTCGGTTGTTGTAACCACCTCCTCTACCTCTTGCTCTTCCTCTTGGAGCAAAGTGTGGTTGACTTATTCCTCCTCTGGCTGGACCTCTTCCGCCTCTTTCTTGAAAACCGAAACTTCGGTTATTGTAACCACGACCTCTTCCTCGGCTTCTTTGTGATGTCCCCACTTGCTCGTTTATGTTATCTCTGAGAGACAGCTTTGATTGAAGAGCTTGCTCTAGAGAACTTGAGGGAGTCTTCTTGTTGATCCTTTGTTCATGAATCTCAAGTGTGCCCATCAACTTATCGGTGGTCATCGCACTGAGATCCTTGGACTCTTCTATTGCTACAACCACGTGCTCGAACTTGAGACTGAGTGATCGAAGAATCTTCTCTATCACTTGAAGAGATTCCATCTTCTCTCCATATCTTCTCATCTGATTAACAATGGTCAATGTTCTGTTGAAGTACTCAGAAATTGACTCATTCTCATCCATGTGCAACATCTCAAATTCGCCACGTAACACCTGGAGTCGAACTCTGATCGTCTTCTCAATTCCACGATGTGAATTGCGAAGAATACTCCATGCCTCTTTAGAGGTTGTTGCTGCTGAAATCTTCTCAAAACTTGACTCATCAATGCCTTGATAGAGTAGATACAAGGCATTTTTTATCTCTCTTCCTTGAATCTTTTAATGCCGTCTTCTGAGCATCATTTAAATTTCCTTCATCTGCGAGAGTAGCTAGTTCGTCATATCCTCGATCCACTAACTCCCACTAGCTAGTTTGTGAGGCTAGTAGGACTTGCATTTGAATACTCCAATTTTTATAGTTCTCCTTATTGAGTTTTAGAAACTGGGGCTGAAAGAAGTTGTTTGTGTTGGCCATTGGTTGTCTTTAAAAAGCTGTAAATTTTCAGGATGGAATTTTCAAATTCTGACCGTACAGATATGTCCGGAATACTCCAAATAATTGGAAAGCACTATTGGATCACCAGAAACAGACTCTGAATGGCTCAGATCAAGACAAAACAAGTTGAACAGTTCAGATCTGTGGCTGCACCTTAGCCACGTCACACTGGAGTAATCATCGGCGTGCTGATGTCAGTGGCTCGATCAACGGCGCAGTCAATGCGGCTTGGTTAGCGGCAATACTCAGGCTCGGCTCGGTCAGCGGCTCCGGTCAACGGCGGCTCAGGCAGCGGCTTGGCTCAGCTTGGTCAAAGCTAGTCAGCGGCTCAGATGACGTCAGTGGATGATGTTAGGTCTCTGGTGCGCGCGCGTGTGGCGTGTGCTTGCGCGTGGGATCAAGTGTCTTCTTCCTCCGGCAGTGCGTGTGGTGTGTGGGAAAGTGGGAGCATCTGAAAACTGCGTCAGGAGGCGTGTGGAGCGCGTGCGGGGCCATCTGATCTGAGTTTTCGGCACAGTTTTCACGGTTGTGCTTGTCTCGTCGGGAGATTCAATCTGATGTGATCAAAAATGGAGTTGAACCACTTTGATTTCTGAGCAATTTTTGAAAACACTCTATTTTTGAAAATTTTGCATAATGGCTGCAAATTCAAGCTACCTTCGACTCTGATACCAATTGTTAGTGGGAGTGGGGTGCAAACCACTGTTAGTGATTTACAATGAGAGGGTTAAAAACTGAACCAAACTGAAATTCAAATTCACTCAAAATAATTCTGAGAAAGAACATAAACAAACAGAGCACTCTATTATATAGATAAAAACATATAATGTGAACGCATTTATTGCAAGCACAACTATCAGTATGAAATCATTTAATGCGTACATGGCTATCAACCAACGTATTGAGTGCAGTAACCAACGTATTGAGTGCAGTAACCAACGCATCAAATTTCAGCCTCCATTTTTGACAAACAATCAAGATTACTTCACAACAGTTTAGTCATGGAATTAGATGTCAGGAAAAAACTATTTGGTTGAATAGGATATGAATCCTATGTTTGTTTGGGATATTATGGGAAAGGATAAGTGTTCAAATCACTATTTTACCTTTTTCAATTATTTACTAAGTAATAGCAATATTAAACATATCTTTAATATTTTAATTATTTTTAACTAGATTAAATAAAAAAAATTATTTTATTTTCTACACAATTAAATAAATTTATTTTTTTTAAATTAAATAAATAAAATATCAATAAAAATATATGTTTTTTTAAATTAAAATTTAAATAAATTTATTTTAAAAAATAATAATAATTAAATAATGAAATTAAATAAAACACCAATTAAAATTTAAATAATGAAATTAAATAAAATATAAACAAAATTTTAAAATAAAACATCAATAAAAAATCTATAAAAAAATTATTTTAAAAAATTAAATAAATAAAACATCAATAAAAGTTAAATTAAATTATTTTATTTTTAAATTGAGACATTTAAATTTTATTGAATTTTACTAATTATAATACATAATTAAATAGTAGAGAGTCAAAATGGTCATTTCACCACCTAATCCCATATCTCCCCTTATCCCTCCATTTGTGTCTCACCCCCAATGGGACACAATAGTCCAATGCATTTGGAACTAATAATCTTATGCAAAATTTTTGAACCAAACAATAGTCCAATCTCACCCCTCAATCCCTCAAAACAAACACTACCTAAATTCATAATCTTTTCTGTATCGTTTGAACTAATTGAACTCTATTCAATCTTTATCATTTTATTTGTGTATGCGATCACCCATTTCATGGTGAATGTGATTTTTATTTTATTTTATTTTATTTTTAATGTTTTTGTTATTTGAAAGATAATGATATGTGCATTTGAAATTTTCATGCACTCCGTAGACCAATTAAAAGGGGAGCTTGTGATAACCTTACGGATAACTAATTCTAATTTAAATTCCATTACCAAAATAATATTTTTAGTCATCTAATCATGTTAGTTTCCCATTAAAAAGGGGTTAATTAAAATTTAATCCCTTCACTTTCAATTGTGTTAAATTGTAATGTTATCCTTTCATCTATATGATATTAATGAGACTAACAAAAATCGGTATGTATGCCACATGCTACTTTTTTTTAGGACAATTAAAAGTGGAACTAAACTGGGATTTTAATGAAAATGTTTAGTATGAAAATGAGAATTTTATGAAAAAAATGAGATCGATCAAATAATCGTAGTCTTTTTATTTTATTGCATTTGCCTGCGAAGAAATGGATCACAATTGTGTTTTTTTTAAGTAGACCATCTATTTTTTTAGAGACAATCGCAATAAAATGAAAAAATTATAATTATTGGATTGGCCTAATTTTTTTCCATAGATGATATACATGGATGGTACTACTAATAAACAGTTTGAATCATTGAAATGGGACTTGTATAGGCTCCACAGGTGCGGACAACATAGTCAAAATCAATTTAAACTAGAGAATTTCGGTCTTTTACGATGTTCTGATAAATAAAATTGGGCTGCACAAGTTGAAAATGGCACCGAAACATTGCTTTTCCTGCAACATTTTCCTATCTTAAGCTCCTAGAATCTGCTGTCCTATACATGTGGTGTACAACCTTGCTTGTGCCTTTTTTTTATTTATTTCTTCACACGTTTTTATTTATTTATTTATTTTTGAATCTGTATTTAAAAATCAAAGTTGAGAGATTCATCAACAAGACGTTATGTACATTAATTTTCAGTCTTTTTTTGTGATAAATCAAAAGTCGAGTGTCCAAGAGCAGATGAATCTGGGTGGTTTGGATTTGTGCTTAAAGTCATTCAATTGCTCTCAACGGTCCACACCAACAAAAGATCAACAGTCCACACCAACAATATTGTTCAAAAGCCTTTTGAGTTTTGATCTGAGGATGCATTGCTGTTGGCTTTTTGGCTTTCAAAGGTTATTATTGTAATTTTGAGCATGCCAGCAAGGATCAATCAGTCCTTACAGAATACTAATTGCCAACCAATTATTAGACAATTTTGTTTTAGTTCTTTGCTATTTATACTTCTCAATGACAACCGTCAAAATGCATTTCTAACCGTCGAATCATCCCTCCAAGATCGCTGATTATGCTGCCTTACAGTTAGCTCCACTATGCCATATCTGCTGTTAGGCGTCCCTCCTGATTTTGAATTTAAATATGAGTAACCGTTGAAGATACGTCATTTTGCATCTCTTTGCTGATCCAGTGCTATGCAGATCTACAATAACCAATACTAATTGCTACGTGTGTGATTACGATTGAAGATTTGAATTGTTTTCTCGTATTACCCTCATCCTGCCACGTATCGAACTGTAATTGGATTATACAAAATATGTAGCTAACATTACCCCCCGCACTAATATACCCAATACTTGGTGATATTAGTGGATCAAGGTATTTTACCCACGTCTTAGAACGTGCATGGGCTTTGCACTTTTCAGAAATGCAACCGTCATTCATCAATGAAACATTTGCATTAAATTCTCTTTTAACCCTTGAACATTCCCACTATCTCAGTATTCGAAAAGACTAATACATCTTTTATGGCCAAGCCAGTCTTTTCTTACATTGATCAAGCATACGAAAAGTTATTTGATGATGTTGTTCGTCCTTGAAAGACCCTCCATGCATTGATTAGCCACCTTTACCCACCTCCATTCATACAAGTTATGGAAGCTTTCGCAAGTCACCGACCTTCAAACCAAGAACCTACTGCTTATGATTCTTTGGAACACAAATTTGCAATAATGGATATTGGAAGCTCTTCTTCTGCAACAAGCTGCTTCGTCTTCTTCTACGACCTCTGGTTGGGGAACCTGGCCTACCTCTACTTAACCTCAGACGAGGGAATGCATTCATCACCGATTCCCAGAATTCGATGACCCTCTTGAAATCCCTCATTCCAAATGCAGTTCTATAGTATATCCATATGTTCCTATCGACTGTATACGTAGTCTTGAGGACAATCTGCTTTCAGCATGGTATACTTCTACCTTGCCATCTCGGATGGTTCGAAGTGTTCAACGTCCTGATGAGGCTTTAGGGATCAGTCATGCGCTTTTAGCCAAAAAAGCAAAACTTTATACCTCCGATTGGCTAGAATGTGTAGCCAGACCTGAATTCCTAGATTCGATCAGGGAACCTCTGACTGCTCCTCCTTTACCTTTCAATCCAAATTGGATTGATGAATTGAGGCTCACTTTCTCTGAGGGCCAATACTTCACCCCCTATCAGGCCCAGTGTCTCCAACTCCTTATCAGCAATTTAGGGCTCAGACCTTGCTTGTTGCTTTTTTCCATTTATCCTTTGAAATCCTTTGAGATGACATTCCCCACAAAAACTTTCTATGGGCTTGTGACATTATTTCTCGATGTCATCTTCTCAACCCTGTGGCCCAAATAGAACTTTACACCTTTTTAGACCAACTTCCTCTCCTGCTCAACTAGCACTTCTAGGCTTCCATTACTGGTGAAGTTTTGGATGAAGCCTTCTCTGCTTGAATTCAGGTTTAGTATGAGGCAGAAAACCTCCTTGATGAATATGTGGCCTTCAGGAGCCAGGATTCTGATCATGGCGAGGATGTCGAAATGAACAAAGTGCATGAAGAAGAGGAGATGGACGCCACATATAAAGCCCTAAAATAGATAGAATTCGAAGTGAAGGCCCAACAACTCACTTCTCAATTAAAGGCTTACCAATTAGATAAACCAAACCTGGACAAGATAGAGGATAGAGTAGGAAAAGAATATTCATTTATTGAATTTTGTTGGACTAAATTCCATGATCTTGTACTTTGTCCATTCCATATTTCTATGAAATTGAGAATGTAATCGAATGAATCTCGGTGTAAATAGCACTTATCAATAAAAGTAGGCTTTTTGAATTTCATTTGTCAGACTCTGATTTACCATTCTAATTGTAAACTTAATTGTATGGTCGATGTGAATCCTAACTCAAACTCTTCTAAAGTGTGAAAAAAAATAATTATCGCCCTTCATACCGATTCTAGTATTAGCTTTGAATTAACCAACTTTGTCCTTTGAAACTTGATTCAAACACATCCAACGAAATACTGGGAGCCCAATTTGAACTTTTCCAACATATGGAGTGTTATTGACAACTTTTGCCGGTTTCCTTTCAAAATCAGAGCTTCGAATTTACCAATTTTGCCCTTCGAAACTTGATTTGATCATATCCAATTCCCCAACATATGGTTAATACAATGAAGTAATTTCAAATCAACTAATTTTGCTTCGAACAAATAGTCTATACCTAGGCGTCCCTACACCCTTAGGCGGGGAATGTGCTTCGAAGTTGACTTCCTGCTTTCGAAGTTGTTTGTCACTTGATTTCGGTGCCAAAACTTGGCTTTGAAGCCAAAAATCTGATTTCGAAGCCAACATTAATATTTGAGATACGTTTCCCTCCTAAATTATCACCATTGAGGGAAACTTTTTGTATCCGTACTTTTAACACTTCTTTATGAATCCAACCTACTTAAAATGATTGGGTATATTTTTCAGACACAAAGGTTTTAAAAACCCTTTTACTTCGTACTCTGAATCCACTCGTCTGCCTAACGCACAAACCGTTCACTTTTACTGACCTTCATTTTCTTGCTGCTCGTTACCAATGGAGTCTTCTTCCTTGAAAGTACCAACTGGCGAATGTATAAGCCCAACAATGACTTTGAAAAGATGTATTGAGGAAGAAATTGCCAACTTTAAAGCTGGTAGACCGAGTGCCATAGATGGATGCCTCTTTGTTCCTTGTCATAACGAAAAACAAGAATATGTCATAGGTCCTATCTTTTGAGAGGTTCACGCCCAACTTCCAGCTTTGTACCCTCGTTTAGAGGACCACTTTCTTCTCTATGAAGGGGGGCTTCACTGGGAAAATTAGAGAGTGAACTGACCTCATCGTTGCTGGCCAACATTGAGGGTTGAGTGGGAGGAATGGTATGATAGGTCGTGCCTGCAAGAGAATGGGACCTACAAGAGCTCTGCATTCTTGAGGCCCTTCATCTTTCCATGTTTATCATTCCTGAAGACCCTTTTTTGATTCCTACCGTTCTTTGTTTCTAGAATATGGTCTTTAACTTTTTTCAGTTTCGTTGTGGTATGATGACTCCCACCGTTCTTGATATATGCCATCTCTTAGGGCTTTCACCACTCGGTACCCCCTTTACACCCAACTATCCAGACCTTTCGGTTAAATTTTCTCTTCCACCTTTGAATTCTTCCTTCAGTGACTTCGTAAAGGCTGAAAATAAAAATGTGGGCCCTGTGAGTGATCGAGAACTCTTCTCATTTATTTTATATTGGTTGTGTAAATTCCTCTTTTGTACATCATTTCAACGAATCATGCTTGAGTTTGCCCCACTTGCAAAGGCCTTTGTTTTGAAAAAGCGAATAGCCTTGGCCCCTTATCTTTTAGGCCATGTTTATAGAGCCTGCTCCCAATTCTGCGAGAAACCTCTTGATATCAACCAAGGAGGTCCTCTCTGGGTGCTTCAACTCTGGCTCTTTGCTTACTTTACTGATTTGCATCCCAAGTGCTTGAAATTCTTAGTTCAAGACCCTAGCACTTATGGAGAAAAGTATGCTAGAATTGCCCTTTACCCCGCTTTTTTCACCTACTATCTTACTTTTTTCCACCAGCTCCATGTTTCCCCAGCTGCCACCTTCTTTTCCCCCTTCTATGCCAATAAAGGACCGATTTGGCTAAGGACGTTCTTGGCTGATAGACAGTGTTCCATTCCATCGCACAAAGACATGTGGGCTTCTATTTTGTTGCCAAGGGAACTTTTTATTGGTACTTTAAACCCTCGAGCTTATAAGTGCATATCTGAGGTATACTGCCCTTCCTAGTTTGTTAGGCAATTTGGGTTTACCCAAGGAATTCCCATTCCACTCTGCAATCTCTCGAATGTCCATCTTACAGCCAGAGACCTGAGAGTACCCAAATCTAAACTAGAGGAGGCAACATTTAAACTGTTGAAAGATTTGAGTGAGTTTAAATTTGTCCCCTTCCTCCCCTCTGGCTTAGTTTTGAAAATATTTCAAAATTGGTGGACAGCCAATATGGAAGTGCATCTAGCAATACATCCTCATGATTTACTGATGCGGCTAGGTGTGCCTTCTAAGGCTAAACCAAAAGAAGCCAGGACCATCCCCTCTCTTTCTACAACTACCAAGACTATTCCGGCAATCTCACTCCCTCCTTCCAGAGTTACCAGAGCTGCTTCGAAAAAGGGTATGCATTTTAAGGTTTTCTTTCTTTCAGAATCTTCTGTTTGTTTTTTTTCATATTCATACTACTTGGTGTAGGGTCTCCACAAGAAGATCTCCCAAGAGAGCTGAAGCTCTGGCTATTCTCAAAGACAAACACTAGCAGAAAAATAATAGAAAACTAATACTCACTCTTGAGGAGTTTGAGTATCAGATTGAAGAGAAAGAAGCAGAGAAGGAGCATGAAGTACCACTGTAGAGAAAAAAGAGAAAGAAGATAACTGTCTCTCCTTCTGACCTGGTCGAAGATCCTACTCATGAGGCAACAACCAAAACAGTGAAGAAGGAACACTCTAAAGAAATAATTGTTTTCCAGAGAGCTGAAAAAAGGCGGCAGCAATAACTATTAAGGGATAAAGCTGCTGCTGCTGATACAATCCAAAGGGAAATTGCGAGAAGACAACACACTGCTAAGCATTATTTCCTTCGTAGTTCTCCCATCATTGCCACCACTTCTGAAACCAGTAATTTCCTTTCGTGTCTCCGCTTTCTTTTCTCATATTCTTGATATTGAGGATTAACATTACTTTGTATTTCTTCTTTTGCAGCAACAACTACTTTGCCTCCCATTTCGATAAGGACTCCTTTAGTTTCATTTGAAGTTGAAAGACCTCAAAATGTGGAGCCAATTCAAATAATACTCCTACTCCCTGGTCCTACATTTTTCATACCTTTCCTGAGGCAAAGTATTCCTGCATCCCTATCTTTTGGCTTCACTCCATACGTTCCTCATTTATCCTTCAACTCTACTCAATTTGCTTTTCCTTTAAGCCTTACTGTTCCTTCCTCTTCTGAAGAAATTTCTACTATTACTTTAGCTATTGCTTCATCTCCAGTAATAGTTGATTCCTACATAGAAGACACTGGTAGCTCACCAATTCCTTGTCCATTATCTCTACCTAGCTCCAATCCCTCTTCTCTTGACCTGCTGGTAACCAAAACTATGGAGACTGCTAGGGATACTTCACCTTCTTCTCCTATTCCTATGTAGCCATTTCTTTCTCCTACCAGAGCTCTTTCTGTACCCTTCATGTCAACAGATGAGGTGGACATCTTCGAGGCTAGGTTAGCTAGTCTTTTTGACATGTCTTCCACCACTTCACCAGTTAATAATGAAACTGAGACATTAGTCTTAGCTGATTCTCTCTTAGAAATTTTTGAGAGCTCTTCCTCCACAAGTAGGACTTCCTTGCCTACACTAGACTTGGATAGTTGTTTAGAGTTGCTGACATCCTTCTCGAGAATCCCCTTCGAAGCTTTACAAAGGCCTATAATCAAGAATGGCTTCCTCCAGTGCTGCAAGGTTGTTGAGCAATCCAGCATGACTATTTCAAGTCATTTATCTTAGGCAACAACCACCATTGATTTTTACATCAACATCTGCCATGCTACCAAAGCTGCAGAAGAGAAATTGCTAAGAGACCAGAGTTTTGTTTCCCAAATACATACTGAAGTGTCAGAATTGAAAGAACAGCATTCCTCTGTCTCCTAACTTCGAACTCAACTGCTGGAGAAGAAAACTCAGCTTGAGGAAGAGTTATCAACAGTTAACCAGGCTTTAGATCGAACTATCACTAAGCTGCAGATCACTAACCATGGACTGGTTGATCGAAAGCAGGAGATGGCTACAGCCATTCAGTTGTTCCCATCTCTTAAGAATAGAGAGTCAATTGTAAAGGAACAGCTGAAACACCGTACTGATTTTTGGGCCAATCTATGGCTACATGTATTCAACTCATTATGAAATAAAATCTTTATTTTATTATTTGAGTGTTTTCATGCTCTTTTATTTAGCACTTATTATATTCCTTGTGTTTCCCATTTGGTTGGATAATAAGGCTTCAAATATTTACCATTAATCTTCTTGGGGTGTACATATCCATTCAAATTTTTCAAATGATATGCTCCCAAAGGCAAGACTCTATGAACTTGATATGGTCCTTTCCAGTTAGGTGACCATTTGCCAAACTTGTGGCTTTTAATTTCTATTGGGAGTATTGTCTTCCATACCAAATCATCTTCATCAAAGCTAATATGCATGACCTTCTTATTATAGTTTTTGACTACCTTCTTCTTTTGGAAAAGAATGCTATTTAATGCCAGAATTCTAGCTTTATCTACACTTTCTAATTCCAAGAACATACTCTGATGGTATTATTCAGGAATTAACTGATCTTGGCAGCTCACCCTCAAGGACTTAATATTAATTTCCACATGTAGTACTGCATCATGTCCATCTACTAAAGCATAAAGAGTGATTCCTGTACTTGATCTTGGAGAAGTCCTATAAGCCCATAATACATCCAACAGTAAGTTATGTCAATTCCTGGGATTGTCTTCCACAACTTTCTGTATTCCTTTTTTCAAAGATTTATTGGATGACTCTGCTTAACCATTGGCTTGTGCATAAAAGGGGGTAAAATTAACAAGGCTAATTCCAAACTTTTCCACAAAAGACTTTACCATTTTCCCATCAAATACAGTCTCATTATCAATAGTTATGGTCTATGGGATGCCAAATCTGTCGATCAGATCTTTAATGAATCCAACAACTTCGGTCTGATCTACAGCCTTATATGGCTTAGCTTCGACCCACTTAGTGAGGTAATCAGTGGCCACTATGATGAAACAATGATGCTTCGAAGAGGGTGGATGTATTTTTCTTATCATATCCATAGAGCATCCTCTAAACGGCCAAGGCTTCTCAATCGCATACAGATCAGTTATGGGTATATGCCTTATTGCGCCATGCTTTTGGCATACTTGGCAACCTCTAGCATATTCTATGAAATCCTTAAGGATGGTTGGCCAATAGTAAGAATGTCTTCGAAGCAGCCATCTCATCTTCACACCAGGCTGATGAGCACCACAGATGCTTTCATGAACCTCAGCCATGGCTGTCAATGCTTCCTTTGGACCTAAACATTCCAATAATAACCCATCTGCCCCCCTTTTGTAGAGAGCATTACCATACATTATGTACTGCATAGATTGCAATTTGGTTTTTCTACTGGCTTTCGAAGATGGGCCAGTTAGATACTGCATTATTGGATGCCTCCAATCTTGTTCTTGTAAGTCATTATGATTGACTTCTAAGACCATATTCCTTCTATTCAAAGGTGGTATTACCTTTTGATATGTTGTTTGGCTTATGTCCCTTTGAGTGTTATCCCTTCTCTTGAAATTCGAAACTTTCTGAGCCACATCATTAGCTTTATTATTCAAGAATCCTGGGACATAAGTTACATTTGCTATCTGAAATTGAGAAAGCAGATATAATGCAACAACATAGTATGGAAACATGCTTATACTTTGACATTTGAAAATTCCTTTCACCTGGTTAACCACCAACTGAGAATCTCCAAATATATCAACCGCATGAGCTTGTAATCCAATAAGTAGTTCCAATCCCAATATTAAAGCTTCATATTCAGCTTGATTATTGGAACAACTAATTTCATCCACTCTGAAACCATGTGTGGTTTCTACCCTTTGTGGTGACTTAATCACCACACCAATTCCAGTTAAACCATTGGCCTTTGATCCATTGAATCACATTTGCCATGGTTCAACACTAACCATACCAAGTTCCATTATCTCTTGGCTTTTTGTTTGACATGGATGATCTGCCAAGAAATTAGCCAAAGCTTGTCCTTTTACTACCTTTTGGGGAACATATTCTAGATGAAATTCTGATAAAGCTAATATCCATTCACCAATTCTTTCTCTCAACATAGATCAAGATAACATATATTTAACCAAATCTGTGGTTACAATTACCAAGACAGTTGTAGGCAAAAGATAATATCTTCGTTTCATTGCAGCAAAATACAATGCAAGGCACAGCTTTTCTATAGCTGAATATTTACATTCACAAGAATTTAGAAACCTACTAAGGTAATAAGCTGTTTGCTCTTTGCCTTCTTCATTGTCTTGGGCTAAGAAAACTCCTAGTGAATCTTCTGCTGCAGCTATATACAACTTCAAGGGCTTATCACCCTTTGGTGGTATCAGCACTGGAGGGTTGGCCAAGTAAGCTTTGATTCCTTCGAAAGCAGTTTGATGCTTTACTGTCCACACAAATTCCTCTTCATCTTTCAACCTTAATAAGGAAGAAAATACTTTAGTTTTCCCTACAGTATTAGAAATAAATCTTCGAAAAAAATTAACCTGCCCTAGGAATTTTTGTACTTTTTTCCAGCTGATACGCCAAAAGCACATTTGAAAGGATTAAGTTTCGACTTAAACTTTTTCATTCTTTCAAAAGCTGCTTCCAAGTGAAACAAATGTTCCTCCATGGAATGAGATTTTACTACAATGTCATTAATGTAGCCCTCTAAATATCCTCCAATGAGATCGTGAAAGATAGTGTTCATAGCCCTTTGATATGTAGCCCTGGCATTCTTCAGACCAAATGGCATTTTAACCCATTCGAATGTGCCAATGTTCCCAGAACATCTGAATGTTGTCTTATGGATATCCTCTGCTGCAATGCAAATTTGGTTATAACCAGAGTGCCCATCCATCATCGATAAATTTGATGCCCTGCTAAATTGTCTGCCAATAAATCTATTATGGGCATAGGATACTTATCTTTTGGAGTTACTAAATTTAGATTTCTAAAATCGATGCATACCCTCATTTTACCATTCTTCTTTACTACAGGCACAATATTAGATAGCCATTCAACATACCTGGTTGTCCTAATAAAGTCTGCCTTAAGAAGCCTAAGAATTTCTTTTTGACCTTCTGAATCACTTCAGGACTCATCCTTCTTGGTTTTTGCTTGTATGGCTTGAAATTAGGCCTCACAGGGAGCCTATGTTTTACTAATGACCTATCCAATCCTGGTAATTCATTATAAGACCATGCAAAACAATCTTTATATCTCTTTAAAACCACCAACAACTAGTCCCTGCTAAGAGCATTTAACCAAGCACTTATATAGGTGGGCTGCTGCATAGAACCTTCTCCTAAATTCACTTCTTCCAAAAGATCTTGCATCTGAGGACTCACTGATGCTTCGTTTTTGATTTCTTCTGTCTTCAAAGCAATCTCCTTGCTTTGTCTTGCTCCTAGTTTCTTTGATTCAACATCTTTGCCCTCCTCTTCATAGACAAAGTCTGCCCATAAGGCTTCTCCTTCCTGTACCTCCTAGACTTTTGTTTTAATGTCCAATGCACAATATTTATCCAAGGCCAAAACCCTGACCTGTTGCTGCTTATAGACAATTACCATGGCTTATTTCTCTTGCTCTTGTACCCTCTGGACTATTGATTTTATGTCCAATACTGAGAACTTAACTAAAGCCAAAGATCTGGCCTCCTAGGTTCCATCTTTTTGCCTACAACCAGGCATCATGGTCATCTTTGGCGACAAACTCTTCATCAACACTTTTTTGGAATAAGTGCTTCAGGTGTGCTAATTCCTTATCAGCCATCACTTCAGCTGATCCATCAGGTTTCCTCAGTACACTGAGTGGTGCCACTCATTCAGTATACAATTCGGTCTCTGCAAAATCTGCACAAGCTATGAAGGGTTGAAGGTCTGCGTTGATCTCCTCTATCTCCCCATTACACAAAGCCATCATAATCTTCTGATGTAGAGAGGAAGGCACACATTTGTTGGTGTGAATCCAATCCCTACCAAGTTGAGCATTATACTTAGCATTCCTGTCGATAACGAAGAATGCCGTCATGCAGTCCCTGGTTTCCACACTTAGGTTGATGGGTAAAATGCCCTAAGCTATCTGTTTGTCTCCAGCAAAACCAGCAATGGTCGTACTGGTTGGGATTAATTTGGGGTTTCTCTTTCCTAATTTTTTCAAACAAGATTTCGAAAGGAAGTTTATTGCTGCCCCATTATCCACTAATACCCGGTTCATTTGTATTCCATCGAAGAAGGCCTTGATATACAAAGGTTTGACATGATGTGTCATGGATGTTGTGGGATACTCAAAAGGGTATGAAGGTTAATACTCACCTCTTCCTCACTTTCGTCTCCAGTTTCCATTGGTGTGGCCACTTCGGATTCGTCTTGCACCATACTCACTTGCGAGTCTTCACTAGAAACTGGAATTAGGTCAATCTCCTAACCTTCTTGGTTTTCATCTTCAGCTTGGAATTCCTGTGGTAGTATATGTACCATATTCACTGATACTGGAGGGAACGAGCCAAATTAGACGACTGGCTGTACCTGCTTCTCTTCCTGGCTAACTTGTTCAATTACTTCAGAAGCATCTTCCATGCTACATTCTGACACTTCAGTACTGGTAACTTTCTTCGAATGGTCTGTTTCTGCTGGTTTTTTGACCAAAAACGTCTGCTCAGCCATGAAGGCTTTGAATATCTCCTCCTCAACTATATCCTTCCTTTGGCCTAGGCCAACTTCTCCCTCTGTCTCATTATTGCTTTCCATCAAAGCCCTTTCCAATCCTGCTAAACTGGATCTTTCTTTGGCTTTTAGTTCGGAGTGAACTTTGGTCAACTACTCTCTGCTACAACTCATTTTGTCTTGAGGAGTCGAGTTTGGATTATGATTTGACTTTGGACTTTTCTTTCCCTCTGTCTGGCCTTTTGTCTGGACCAATGAAGAGTTTTCTCTACTTTCTTTCAGATTCTTCTGGTACTAAGTGTACCTTCGCTAGATCTTCCTCCTTTGGGATCTAGAAATCACTGGGACCATATTTGGTTCCTTTGTTTTTGGATGCTTTAGTAACACCCAATTATTTGGAGCTACCAAAGGAGGTTTAACCATCTTACCCTAGTCTCCAACAACATTTCTTTGGGTAGACATTTCCCTAGGTTTGTTCTGCATGACAAACCAATCTGGAACTCCAGGTACCCATGAGCCCACTAGCCCAGTTGTCGAACTGTCTCTTTCTTCCTTCAAAGCCAATTTCGAAGCTGGCTGTGAAGGCCACTGCTTGGCCCTGACCCCCTGTTTTGGACCTAATTCAGACCTTCCATAAAGGTGGCCACTTTCCTTTTT
Source organism: Camellia sinensis (assembly GCF_055761805.1). Lineage (NCBI taxonomy): Eukaryota > Viridiplantae > Streptophyta > Magnoliopsida > Ericales > Theaceae > Camellia > Camellia sinensis. The sequence continues at coordinate 240,089,545 of NC_138961.1, read as the reverse complement.
GTGTGAGGCTGGTCTAGGGGGCCAATATCTGGCTTTGACCCCATGACTTGAGCCCACTTCAAGTCTCCTCTCAGGATGATTGCCCTTCATTCTATAATAGTTGGGTGGTCTGAATTCATGTAGAGGTCTCTTGCCCTTGGAGTGCATTCTAGTGGCTGTTGGCTCAGCCATGAATGGCTGCTGCCTAGTACCAGTTAGATATGGCCTCTTGTTATAGGCACTGGTTGGTTTAGGACGCCTCTGCACATCCTTGTAATATTGTTTCCCATCAATCGGAAGCCCTTTCGATCACTTGTAGCTCAATCTACACTTGGGACATATTCTTTACATGACAACTGCCTCTAAAGAATCATCATCTAGTGCCTCTTCATCAGAGTCTCCCCTCTGGCCTGCAGATCCTTTTCCAACAGTTGGTAAACTTCTAGCGTCTTTCTTGATAGTAGTCTGGCTGGAAACATGCATTTGCACATTGACCTCTTCCAATTCCTTCAAGGATAAGTTCTGGAAGTTTGACACAATAACATTGGCTACCATTTCTCCAATTTTTGGGAACGGATTAGTGTCAATCCCCATAGCCTTTTCTGCCTTAGCTGAGAATTTTAAACTCCCCTTTCAAATTTGCTCTTGGATCTTGTCTCAAAAAACAATACAGTTTTTAGTTGAGTGAGACCAAGAATTATGCCATTTATAATACACTTTTCCTTTAAGTTCCTCCGGAGACGGAATTTTGACTCCTTTTGGTAACTTCAGGAAGTTTGCCACAAGCAAGTGATCAAAAATGTCATCTGCCTTTGTTAAATTGAAAGAGTATTTCCTATAAAGGTCTTTCTTTTTAAACTGCTAGTCTATTGTTGTGTATTTATGAATTAATGCTTCACAGATTACAGGTTCTTTCCCTACAATCTCTGCTGCATCAATCTCATAGTTAGGATCTCTATAATACATATTGTATGATGCATTACTTCGATCTTGTTTTTCTTCTAGTAATGTTTCATACCTAGACACCTCATAGGTCAGTTCCACTAAGTCTCTAAACTCAGTTGAGTCAAACTTGTTTCGAAGCTTAAACTCTAAACCGTTTTGAACCAATCTCACGAACTCAGGTTCTAGTAGGATGACCCTACATTTGTTTCGTGCTCTTTTGAATCTGGCAATAAACTGAGCAGCCTTCTCATCAGGCCTTTGACTCAACCTTGCCAGGTCTGCCATGGAAACTTCTGGCTCCGTTTGGAAGAATTGGGCATGAAATGCCTCCTCTATTTGTTGCCAAGTTTGGATAGAGCCAGGTGTAAGGTTAATATACCATACAAAGGCTGTCCCAGTTACAAAATTTGGGAACAGTCTTAACTTCATGTAATCATTGTTGGTAAATTCACCATATTGAGCAGCGAACCTAGCAATATACTCTACTATTGACTGATTTTCATTCCCATAAAAAAGAGCAAAGTCTGCTATCCTAAACCCTCTTGGGTATTCATATACCCTATCTGCCCATTCTGGATATGGTTTCCTGTACATAGGAGTTTGAACCCCTCGAGCCATCGGTCCACACAACTCTCTAACAATATCAGCAATTTGGTCCCTGGGAACCATATTTTGTGCTTGTTGAACCACTACTGGAGGAACAAACACAGGATTTGATGGATAACCTTGTGCCTGAGGTCCTCTTGGTCCATAGGGCAGTATATTTAGGACTGGTTGTCCCTGTGGTGTCATTTGCTGTTGAGGGTATGGGTGACCCCTCTGAGCCTGTACTACGAAAGGACCTGTGAAAGGTGTTGGAACAGGTGTTGTGTCTCTTCTAGTTGCAGGAAACCCTTCCAACCCCCCGGGTACAAATTCGAACAAAGGATTAGTGAATCCCTTCGTGCCAGGTATGGCTTCGAACATGGGATTTGGAAACATCCATATGCTATTTTTTTGTGTTGGGCCAGATCCACCAATTTGCATGGCTTCACTGTTAAGTAATGAGGCATTTTGATTTGTCACAAGCCTCGAAAGAAGCTCATACCAAGACTGAGGTGATGGTCTTTCATAGTTTTGGTTACTAGTTTGACCATTAGTATGTCCATTACTCTGCATAGGCTGTTTATCTCTAGCCAATCTTTGCTGAGGGACATTTGAAATTTCCTCTATATGCCTTGCGTTAGTTGGTTGATGAGTATTCATTCGATCTAAAAAGGATGTTTCCCATCTTTCCACTGTGTTCATTAATTGCTGTTCCATGGCATCTACTAGGCCTCCCCATGGATTCATTAGCTAAGTAGATGGAACAGTGGATAGTCTAATTCCTTGGCCTCGTCCAATACTTTGAACATGTGGTACTTGCTCCGAAGTGTTGGTTTGTTCGACCATAGGTTCTGATAAAACAGGTATTTCCACAGGATGTGTAATCACATTATCCTCTAGATTAGGTATTTCTACCTCTCTTCCACGCCTTATTCCAAGCGTTCATTTTCTCCTTGTCTCCTACATCTAGCCATTTTAATTAGTCCCACTAGGCGTGCCAAAAATATATGTTGGGTTTTTGGCTTTCAAAGGTTATTATTGTAATTTTGAGCATGCTAGCAAGGATCAATCAATCCTTACAGAATACTAATTGCCAACCAATTATCAGATGATTGTGTTTTAGTTCTTTCAGCCTCAATGAAAAGGACTTTTACTGGTGGCTTTGTTTAGGGGAATTAAGCTAACAACGATTAATATGGAGAACAATTGTAACATTTCATTAAGTAAAATAGAAGACTTACAAAGATCCAAATCAGCCTCGTAGTGGTTTACAGCGACAAACTACTTGAAACTACTCCTATGAACGAAGTGCAGTGCAGGAATTTGAAGTGTAGAAATGTAAAGAACAAGAAATATAAAAACTGAAAGGAAAATAAAGTAGATAAAACTGGTTTTTTAGATCTGAGTCTGGGGCTTCTTTCTAGGGCCTTCTCTTCTATTTATACTTCTTAATGACAACCGTCGAAATGCATTTCTAACCTTCGAATCATCCCTCTATGATCGCTGATCATGCTGCCTTACAGTTAGCTCCACTATGCCATATCTGCAATTAGGCTTCCCTCCTGATTTTGAATTTAAATATGAGTAATCGTTGAAGCCACGTCATTTTGCATCTCTTTGCTAATCTAGTGCTATGCAGGTCTACAATAACCAATACTAACTGCCACGTGTGTGCTTACGATTGAATATTTGAATTGTCTTCCCGTATTTCCCGCATCCTACCACGTGTTGAACTGTAATTGGCTTATGCAAAATATGTAGCTAACAATTGCATAAATAGATTTTCTATTATTTTAGAGCAACAAAATCTGTATCACATGATCAATTATGAGTAAGATACTGTCATCTGTTTATTCTGTTTTTGTACTCATAGCAGTATTAGTATACATGGCAGCTATTATTATTATTCTTTGTATTGGAGCTTATTGTCATCGTGTCTCTTTCCCACACGTTTGACCTTGCCTTGCTTGCATTTGTATATTTTTGTCGTCATAAGGCCCAAAAAACCAAAGTGAGACAAGGGCAATGACAAATGGAAATATTTTCTTGATATGGAATTATGATGGTAGAATTGCATATGGCAGTTATGGTATCGTGTACAGAGCTCAGTTGCCAAGTGGCAAAGTAGTTGCCTCGAAGAAACTTCATCGTTTGGAAGTAGAGGAACCCGCTTTCGACAAGAGTTTCAAAAATGAGACGCAAATGTTAACTAATATACAGCACTGAAACATAGTGAAGCTTTACAGGTTCTGTTTGCACAACAGATGCATGTTCTTGGTGTACGAGTACATGGAAAGGGGAAGTATGTTTTGTGCCTTGAGGATTGATACCGAAGTTGTTGAATTAGGATGGACTCAAAGGGTGAAGATTGTTAACGCAATAGCACATGCTCTATCCTACTTGCATCATGATTGCAATCCACCTATTGTTCACCGAGACAAATCAAGCAACAATATTCTATTGAATTCTAAATTGGAGGCTTTTGTTTCAACTTTGGCACTGCAAGATTGCTATATCCGAATTCATCGAATCAAACAATAATTGCAAGAACTTATGGATATATTTCCCCAGGTAGCAAAAGTGCTTTTTCCTCTATAGGTATTATTATTATTTTTAATTTTAAATAAAGTGGGAAAAATTGAGCTAAAATGTTTAAATAATAGTAATTATTTTTCTCTAACTCAATTATTCATGATAAATAAAAACACTTTTGGAATCACACTTCATTAACTTATTTAAAGAGAAAGTGAAGTCTATGATTTATTTCATTGATTTTTTGTTTGTGCAGAACTTGCTTATACCATGATTGTGACTAAAAAGTGTGATGCTTATAGCTTTGGGGTGAGCACTGGAAAGAATCATGGGGAAAGCATCCAGGAGAACTCCTTTCATCATTGGCATCATGATCTGCTCCAAAAGTAATGCTAACTGACGTATTAGACCCGGGCCTTCTGCCTCCAACTAATCCAGTGGTTGTAGGGTACATTGTTCTTGTTGCTATTGTGGCATTTGCATGTGTGTGTTTTGAGCCAAGAATTGAGTTTTATCCAACAAATGAATAAACTCGACGCTTGAGTTTCCTATCAAAGAAAAATGTCCATGTAGAAATGTTGTGGATCATATTTTTTTTGGGACCTTGTTACAAATATTATCTATGAGGATTGCTATATATTATCAAATAAATTTTGTGTTTTTTTTTTCAAGTTTTAAACATTGTGTTGAAACCTCAATTGTTAACTTTTTATGGTTTCCCTGCAGCAATCCCAAGCCAAGCCACAATGAAAAGAATGTTCCCCTCTATATCTTTTAGAATTTGAGTTCTGGTAATCTCTCCTACTTGAACAAGATGCAGCAATCTCTCATACATGCATATTAGCAACTCTGGTTTTTACTACAGTTGCTATGCTTCCACCACATTTAATAAGAGAACACAGTACACAAGCCAGTTACATGGGTGTGGGACTCACATTATGTGATAGGGTGATCGATTTTTGTATTCATAAATTTTTACTATGAAAAAGGAATAGAAATGGAAAAAAAAAATGATGCATATGAACTCAATGTTCTAGTTATCACGTTATTATGAGTGAATTTAGGAGTGATATTTTAAAATTTTAGTGTTGTCTACTGTTTCTAGCATATGGGTTGACCCAACCCGTTCGACTTCCATTGCCAAGAAGGTTGGGATCCTCTAATAACTAATTAGTGTGTATATGTATGAGGAATTTGGGGATCCTGGAGAAGAGAAAAAAGAAGAAAAATGAAAATCATGTGTCTCTGGAAATGTGTATATATATATATGTATATATCAATCGACCTATGTATTGGAAAGAAGTGAATTACAGAGTTGGGAAGACAAAAGCAGACAAGATCTTGATCACAGTTGACCGTTTCAAATCTGGGACCAATTTGAAGGCTTTCCTGTGTTTGAGTTTGTGTTTGATTTCTTTTATTTTTTTATTAGTCCTGTGGAAGAAAAAAAACTTCTCAATCTCATCTCTATTCTAATTCATACCCCCCAAAAAAGAATTTTAAAATAAATAAATAAATTTTGACAATAATGCGGTAATATGATTATTATAAATAAATTTGTTTTTTATATTAATTTATTTTAAAATAAGAAATTCACAATAAATTTTTCTATTTGTATAGTATTAGTCTTTTAAAAAAAGATTTACAATATTGAATTATAGGGAAAATTTTGAAATTATGTATTTGCAAAAATTTTGAAATTTTGAAATTTTGAAATTATGTATTTTGAAAAAAATATTAGGACAAATATTTAAGATAATTTAATATTTATAATTTATAATTTTATTACTTATATTTTTATTTAAATATAATTTTAATATATTTGTTATGTTACGGTTCGATTTGCTCACCGGTTCGATTTTTAAAACGTTAATATTACAAACTTTGTAACATTTACTTCTATTTCCTTTTAAGATAATCAATTAATATTTTTAATTTTATTTTTCTATCACATGAACCATTGGGCAACATCTAAAAAAACACCTATTTTAAGATAATTCATTTTTTCAAGCCGAATCTAACAAATATATATGTTTTAAAAATTCAAAATAAGCAACAAATATTTACTATTTTTTTTGTTATTTTTTATCTTTACTGAATTTTTTTGAAATTTTAGAACAAAATTATAATTTTTCGATTTGTTTTGTCGAATGAAAACAAAAAATAAAAAAAATGTCACGTTTTTACCTTTCGCGACCAAAATTTTGGTCGCCAAAAGTTTGTTTTAGAATTAATTAGTTTCGGCGACTAATTTGATTTTGGTCGCCAAACGTGCCACGAAATTGTGGAGGGAATATTACTTTTTCTTCTATTTGCATTGCAAAAGGATCCCAGTTCCCTCCCTCTCGCACTCCCGCCTCTATCACTGCTCTGTCTCCATCGCAAGAGTTGCTGTATTATCCCCCGCACTCCCTCCCAGGTATCTCCCTCTCTCTCTCTGTATCTCCCTCTCAATTTCTTAAACATCTCACACGGCCTTTCGGTTTCCCTCTTTCTCTCTCTCTCTGTTTACACACACACACACGAATCATATATTCACAACATTGATTCCATATATACTCGATTATTTTCCCAAATCATATGTACACTCACGCCTCTGCCCTTTTCTGTACAGGAATAGTCTCCATCGCCCGAACTCCCCCGAACTGGATCATCCCCCGAACTCCCTCCCAGGTATGTTTGAATTTCGCATCTGTCTCTCCCTCTCTCTGTATCTCCCTCTCGATTTGCCTCAGTTTCTATCTGTCTCTGTTTACACACACACACATACATACATATATATATATATATATATGTATGTATGTGTGTGTCAAAACACACAGAATATGAAGTACGAAATGCCCTCAATTAGGGCATTGTTATTGAAATGTGATTCAAATTAAAAATTAGGGCAATGCTTGGGGTGAATCAACCCATTTGCTACATAAACTAGGGCAAAGTCTTGTAGTAGTAGTACATATAAAAGAGGAATTTTTATGATTTTGAGTAAATATACTAGCTGCTCGTTGCTTTTGGATGCCTTGTAACAATGTTGAGGTACTTAATATAGGTCCAAACCTTGTCCTTGACCTTATTTTTGCTTTTGGAATTTTTATGGTTTTGAGTAAAGATTTTCTTCAGATTAAATGGATTTTATTTTCTATGTACTTGTGATCAGCTACATTCATCCTTTGTCCTTGACCTTATTTTTTTTTTTTTGGGGGTTTTAAATCATGGGTCGCATTTCTTAGTTTTCCCTCTGGTGCATTTAAGGCTGGGTGCAATTATTGATCTTTTTGCTTATGAGAAATATATCTTCCTTGATGTTCTCTAAAGTCTTTCGGAGATGCATTCATATTTTATTAATCATCTCCTATATTACCAGTTGCCGCATCTCTTTCGCAATGCTATGGAATTTTTTCCATAAAAAATCATTATGTTCTTGCTGATCAGAATATTTAATTCAATTTATTGGAAATTTATTTTTGGTAATCTAAATGGGGTGATATAAATCAGGTTCTGAATGGTTTCTATCAGAACAAGATCTGGTTTGTTTGATAATAAACTTTTTTTTCCCTTTCATTTGTGAATGAACTCTTTTCACTTGTTATTATAATTTATATGGACGGTTGCATCAAATTGGCATTTTTTAACATATGACCCATCACGTCTTCATTCTAGTATTACCTATTTCAATATTTCCCAACACTTAACTACAAAGAATTGAAGGAACAAAAAAAAAAAAAACGGAAGGGGAAAAACAGTGCACCTCTACTATGCTTGGGGTGAATCAAGCCATTTGCTACACTTAATTGTTTTCGTAAGTTTATTATTTTCGTAAGCATTACCTTTTCAAAAGGAATTTTTATGGTTTTGAGCTAGATATACAATTAAATCATACATATGGATAGCATTGCCTAGCGTAAATGTTTGCTTCTGTGCTCTAAATAAGCATGGTAGTTTGTGGATTGATAGCATTGCCTTGCCTTGACTGGATAGCATTGACTTGTTAAATTCTTGGAAACTACTTGGCAAACATGATAATTACATGTGAGTAATATTTAAACATCATTACATAAAAAAAGTACAAGGAGGCTGCTCTTTGTATGGGAACTTAGGAGAATATAACCTCGATGCTTCCATTTTAGAAGTATTGGAAATTTACGATGCTTGCATCATGGCGGCATATTGCCCATGTTGCCTCCTTAGTAATTTAAGTCCATATTTCCAAAGAAGGAGAAAGCTCGTTTATGCCCAAAGCTTAGGTTGGAAATGTGTGAATATGCATTTGCGGACATGCACAGTTGCCATGTAGAGCCAACTGTTGGAAATGTGTTTCTGTCTTTACTTTTTTTTTTAATAAATAACATGTCATGCACACACATTGTGAAGAGCATGACATGGTTTTCATTATTTTGATATATCATTCTATCATTGACCATATAGTTTCACTAGTACTAGTGCTCTACTAGTTATGCTATCTAGTGGTCCAAAATTACGGGTCATTTCTTAAATTAACTTGTTTTAGAACTAATCGTGTCATAAAGTTCCACCCTAAAAGAGATTTACTAATGCAATTTTTGGTGAACATTCTCATTATTTAGGTTCGATTATTAATAAGCAAGATGAGGTTGGTTGGAGGTGCTATGATTTATAGAATCAAAATATGTTAGCTCAAGTGAAAGAGTACTTTTGGCATATTATGTAATCCATGTGAATTTGTTTAATTAATCAAGTATACAAACATTGATAGAGTAGAATAGTGAAAAATGATTTATGTAGTCTATCTCACTTGAATAGGACACAAGCCTTAATTTTAATTTGGTTTGGACTGTGGCAATGCATTTTTCTATTGGTTAAATGGTGGATCATCAATCTTACATGACAATAATGTTTTCTGTTGTAGGCAATGTGAGGTTAGTTTGCTTTTCTAACATAAATTCTTCAACTAACTAAGGCATATTGATTGCTAAAGGAAATTGTTTGCTAGTGAAGATCCAGTCATCCTCTGATCAACTGCTATTATGTAGCTTGGGTATTTTTTATGTTAACACTAACAGTTAGGGGTGAACCGCTGATATGTACCATGGGTAGTTTTTTATATTAATACCAACAGTTAGGTGTGAAGAATGGAACATTTCATTTTGCATGACAACGTGGTAATTTGAAATATACTTGTATAATCATATTACTGTACAAGGGATGCTTATCTTGGACTTATGAATAGGGATTTTCTGCACCAAAAAACTCTTTGGCTCAATTGATTTGTACCCGAAGTTGACATCCTCTTACTTTTGTTTCACATCCAAGTCTTTCCTACAAACCTGTACTGTCCAACAAGATGAGGGATTTTAACTTTGTTAATTAAAAATTTCTTTTCTATGGTGTTTGCACTCGCTTTTCTCATTGTCGGTAAATACATCATTGCCAACTACCCAAAACCAGGCTGCTTGCTAGAGCTTGCTGGTCTACTCTGTGGAGTTACCACTTTCTTTGTGGCCATCACCGTCTCTTTCTCTCTCTGCCTCTAGCTCATTTCCCTGATCGTGTATGCTCTTTCATTGCTTGCCATTTCCATCTGCAATTGCCGTCGACCACTGTGAACCCCTAATGGTAATCCTGTAGCACAGGATTGTCATTCAGGTTGGTTTTTTTTTTTTTTAATGGATATTAATTATTAGCTGCTTTAGGTCACATATTATAATATATGTTTGTGGCCACTGTTAGTGCAGGACTAGTAGTACTTAAACTTGCATGGATAGGATTTTGGAGTTTTAACTTCCCATGGTAAGTATGCTATTTGTAAAATGCTCCGTCACCTTTATAGCCTTGTCGTCAACCATTGCAGCCTCCTTCGTCCATCATCTTCTCCAATTGGCCCTCCCTCGCTATTCTGATTTGTGAGCGTCAAAAAGCCTATGGCTTTGACATTCTTCTCTTGTTAAGAAAACAAATCTGAGTTTAAGTGGTATAACTCTTAACCTGTTTCATTGTAATAAAAGTCATGCTTAGGCATGCTCCTAGTTGCAAAATGCAGCCAAGCACTAGCCTAGCACCTTCCGCGTGGCTAGGCGAGGCAACATAAAGAAGGCCGAGCTTGGTGTGCTTAAGGTTCGCGACTACTTAAGGCAAAGTTAGGCGGAAGGTGCTGTGCCTGAAGGGCTTACATGTTATATTTTGCATTGCTTTATTTTTGTTCAAATATCACCAGTGATTTAAGTTAGTATAAGGTGTAACTACAAGGGATTATAGCTCTCAATTATACAAGGCAATACAATGGGTATTCAGCCCCAAAAACCAGTGTTCTGTTTGGTTGTTTACATTGTGCGGTCAGTTTGGCCCATAGAAACAACAAACTGAGAAGTTTGGTTTGGTGTGAAAATCTGCCAAAATCCTAACCGAATCGAACCATGTTCATGTTAAGTTACTAATTTTCCCAAAAGCCTAAGCTGTTAGAAAATGGGTGAACAAGCAGACTGTACACATGGTCCTTGAAGTCGTGTTGGTCTATATGCTGATTTGTAAGGCACATGTAATCACTTGTGTCTATGACATACAGTAGGTTGGAAAGTATCTACAGAAACTAAAAATAGAAACTAACATATGTAAAAGATGCCTGATGGGGTTGACACAACTCATTTTATTGGTGTGTTTCATTGTCTTTTAGTACAATTTAGTAGATATCTGAGAATTTTGATTTTCTATCTTCCCATCTTGTTTCGTGTTGGGGTCCCATTAAATTGAAACATTTTGGTTGTTTTGATGGAAAAGAAGCGCAATTTTGTTGCTTGGTTGACACTAGAGTCATGCTGTCTTTGCTTGTTCTTTTCCTACTTTCTCATTTTTCTAAAATGTTCTGCATGCTACTAGGTTTGAATGGTGATCTTCATATTGTTTTGGTGTTAAAAGGGTTGTTTGTTAAGCTTTCAAGTGCATAAACCTCTGAAGTAGTATGAATTTTAGTTCAATAGAGACTTGACATATTAACTGAATGCAAAATATTGCATAATGAAATAGAATAACAGGTACACATTACATGTCTTGTTCTTGAAGTTTGTGTTTTCTGCTTTGCATTTGTATGTATGCTTCTTGAACTTGTATTCACTAGTTAATTGTTTCAAATATATACTTCAAATTTGCATAACAGTGCTTTTTGATTATATTGATTTACAATGTGTTAGTTGCATTTAGTTTTCTCGTAAATTTGTAGAGCATTTCTTCCATTGTGAAACATCATCTATTTCTAATTGAATTATAACAAATATGAATGCATCTCATTGTGTTTTTGTTCATTTGAATAACATCTCATTTTTCATTTGGTAACCCAAGCTACTTGAATCTCAGTTTGCATGGCTGGATGCTGATATTTGCCGTTAAAGTTATGCAAATATTGTAAAAAATTTGAACTGTTTATTTTGAAGTACTGGATTAGTCTATAAACTAATATAATAGGATTATGCATAGTGGCTCACTAGGCTAACTAACAACATAATCTATATCTAGGTGAGTATGAGATGGATAAATTAACTTACCAACCAACCTCTGATATCTCTCCCTCCTTGTCAAATGAATCTTTAGTTTCATCCCCTAACATGCAATTCTGCTCCAACATGGTATCAATAGCTTTATACCCAAGCACACTTTGTCCTTAAGAAGGTCGAAAACATATGTTCTTAGTGAGATAAACACATCTAAGCATAGCCCAAGTAAACCTCTGAAATCATGCTCTAGCACACTTTGTAACTCATATAATGCCTTTTTAAGCTTGCACACTCCCATCCACTGAGAAATCCTCAAAGCCCGGTGGAACATCTGTAAATACTTCTTCCTCTAAGTCTTCACAGAGTAACGCATTCATCATATCTAATTGTTAAAGAGGCTCAATATGTTAATTCTCTAGAATAGGCCACATGAAGAGCTTTCGAAAATGGCAATGCTGTGAATTTCAGTTAATTTGAGTGCTTAACTAACTTGCCATGAGACAAAATTACATGCTCATATCAGCAAGTTTTTTCAAGAGTATGTCATATCAGAGAAATTCTACCTTGCAGCAAACTTGCCTCCACATCGTCTGGCTTATTTATTCTCTTTTCTGCAAAATGTGCTTTAAGCCGTATGAAATGTTCATGAGTACTGTCAATGCTTCTATTCTGGATTTTCACATGACTTTGTAGATACATCTCTCATTGATAACATCTAATATGCTTCTATTCTGAAATGTTCATGTGTGAATATGCATTTGCGGACATGCACAGTTGCCATGTAGAGCCAACTGTTGGAAATGTGTTTCTGTCTTTACTTTTTTTTTTTAACAAATAACATGTCATGCACACACATTGTGAAGAGCATGACATGGTTTTCATTATTTTGATATATCATTCTATCATTGACCATATAGTTTCACTAGTACTAGTGCTCTACTAGTTATGCTATCTAGTGGTCCAAAATTACGGGTCATTTCTTAAATTAACTTGTTTTAGAACTAATCGTGTCATAAAGTTCCACCCTAAAAGAGATTTATGTGACAAGCCAAACAGTGAATGAAAAACAACCTAATCTATCTCAACTTGAAATGCGTGTTCTCATGGCTTCCTCGGTTAATCTTTGTGTGAGTTGTAGGTGACAAAATGGACAAGAGTTGGATGACGATAAATAATCGGTTGACAAGTAAAGAGTATCAACAAGGGGTGAAGTCATTCCTTGATTTTGCTACGGCAAATTTAGGCGTAGAGGATGAAATTAGGTGTCCGTGTGTTGATTGCATTAATGGCACAAAATATAGCAGACAAGTTGTGTGGATGCACTTGATCCGAAGAGGCATGGCATCTTCGTATCTAACTTGGGTGCATCACGGGGAACATGTTCCCGTGTCTCGTCCTAGTGTATCAAATGACCAATATGGAGGTAGTGGCGAATGTATGACAGATATCGATGATCCGCCCATGGATGAATTGCCTATTATGTTGGAAGAAATTTACGTGAGTGGTCTTATGGATGATCATACCGACGAGGAACCTAATGGTTTGGAGAGGGAGGATTTGCATAAGTTCACTAGGTTATTCGAAGATGCACAACGCAAAGTTCACCCGACATGTGAAAAGTTTTCTGTGTTATCATTCGTCATTAAGATGCTTCATGTGAAGGTGTACAACAAATGGAGTAACAAGTCATTCGATATGGTTATGCAGGTATTCAAGGACATTCTACCAGAATGTGATCCAACAGTTCCATGGACACTCTATGATGCTAAGAAGTTCTTACGTGACTTGGGTTTGGGATATGAAACAATTCATTCGTGCAACAATGATTGTGCACTATTTTGGAAGGAGAGTGCTAATTTGGAGAAATGCCCTACATGTGATGCGTGTAGATACAAGTTGAACGATGATGGTGGTAAAAAAATTCCACACAAGGTATTGCGGTACTTTCCTTTGACACCGAGGTTGAAAAGACTGTATATGTCCAAAAAAACAGCCGCAGATATGAGATGGCACAATGAGAAGCGTGTGGATGATGACATATTAAGGCACCCGGCCGATGGTGAAGCATGGAAGGACTTTGATAAGCAACATCCGACGTTTTCTGATGACTCTCGAAATGTAAGGCTAGGGCTGGCAACAGATGGTTTCAATCCATTTGGGAATATGAGCACATCATATAGCATGTGGCCCGTAATCTTAATGCCTTACAATCTCCCACCATGGAAGTGCATGAAAGAGCCATATTGCATGATGTCATTGCTTATTCCCGGACGATCGGCACCTGGAAGAGACATTGATGTTTACTTGCAACCACTAATAGAAGAATTGAAGAATTTGTGGGAGCATGGTGTGCAAACATATGATGCATCGAACGGGCAAATTTTTAGAATGCATGCGGCGGTAATGTGGACCATAAATGACTTCCCTGCGTACGGTAACATGTCAGGGTGGAGTACAAAGGGTTACTTGGCTTGCCCTAATTGTAACAATAATGCATCGTCTCAGGGATTACGAAGTAAAATAGGGTATATGGGTGCTCGTCGCCACTTGCCTGAGAACCACACTTGGCGAACAAGTAAGCTCTTCAATGGTCAAATGGAGCATAGGTCCAAACCTTTGGAGTTATCGGGGGACCAAATACTAGAGCAAATTGATTCTGGGACTTACAAGCCGTATGGAAAGCACCCACAAAATCGAAAACGACAAAGGAATGAACATCAAAATTTGAATTGGAGCAAGAGAAGCATTATGTTTGACTTGCCCTATTGGAAGACGTTGAAGCTTCGACACAACCTTGATGTCATGCATATTGAGAAGAACATATGTGACAATGTCATTGGGACACTTTTGAGCGTAGATGAAAAGAACAAGGACACGGACAAAGCACGCTTAGATTTGGAGGACATGAAAATACGTAAAGAGTTACATTTGAAGAGGCGTTCTAATGGGTCCTTTGAGAAGCCTCCCGCATTGTACACATTGTCGGTGAAAGAGAGAGAAGGCTTTTGTGATTTCTTGAAATCAATGAAGTACCCTGATGGCTATGCAGCAAATATCTCCAATTGCGTAAACGCTCAAGCCGGAAAATTATCTGGCCTCAAAAGTCATGACAGTCATGTCCTTATACAACGACTTCTTCCAATTGGGATGCGTGGCTACCTTAATAAGGAAATTGGAACAACACTTTTTGAGTTGGGAAATTTCTTCAAACAATTGTGTTCAAAGACATTGAGGCGTTCAGATTTGCATAAATTGGATGAACAAATCGTACTCATACTTTGTAAGCTTGAGATGCTTTTCCCGCCGGCTTTTTTCGATGTCATGGTCCACTTGGCAATTCACTTGCCTCGAGAGGCTATGCTTGGAGGCCCAGTGCAATATCGATGGATGTACCCAATTGAGAGGTATTAACTCAGCCCTCGTATTACTGTCAAATTTAAGTTAATGCTTTACGGCTGATATAAATATTGCAGTATAACATTGACATCGACTTGCAAAATTAGGTTGCTTGGCCGTCTAAAAGGGTTTGTGGCCAACAAAGCTCATCCTGAAGGTTCTATTGCCGAGGCTTACATTTCCAAAGAATGTACAACATTTTGTTCAATGTATTTGGATGGAGTTGAAACATTGTTTAACCACCCAGAAAGGAATTATGACATGGGTGACCGTGGCCTAGGGTTGGCGGTATTCACTCAAACTGTACGTCCCTTTGGTTTAATGACAAGGGCGTCCGATGTGTCCGTAGCTGAACGCGAGTTGGCTCATTGGTTTGTCCTACACAATAGCACAGAAGTGGATAAACACGAAGACTATGAATCCTTCAAACGTATTTATAATGTTTTTGTTGTAAATTGATTAGTCTTTATCTTAGTAAATAGTTTTTGAATCGCATTTCTTGTAACTAGGGAGCACAAGAACTTGTTACACCAAAAGCCGGTGCGTTCGACATCGAAAACAGACATCGGAAAGAATTTCCTAAATGGTTCAAAGATCATGTAAGCTACTATTCTCATATCTTACCATAGATCGTACATTACGTAAATGTTACGCATGCTAGTAACATGACACATGTTCTTCATGTAGATGAATGAATTGCGGAGCCAACATTCCCCCGAAGCAACTGGTGATATGTGGTCATTAGCCAATGGTCCTAGTGGCTTAGCGAACACATATTCAGGATGTATTTGTAATGGTGTCCGTTATCATACTATCGACCGTGACAACCGTCGAAAAAGTCAGAATAGTGGATTAGTCGTGGAAGGGGAGCATGAAGGGCAATTGATACACTTCTATGGACACTTGTGTAGAGTGTGGGAACTGAACTATTTGTTCACACGTCGGATTGTATTGTTCCAATGTGAATGGTTTAACAGCGGTAGTAGTAGAACTATGCGTGTAGAGCCACATTTCACAACAGTTGATGTAACAAGTCGATGGTACAAAGATGACTCATTTGTATTACCAAGTCAAGTTGAACAAGTATTCTATGTTAATGACACCAAATTAGGTACCAGTTGGAGAGTCGTTGAAAAGTTTCAACATCGAGGAATTTGGGATGTGCCGGAGATGGATGTCGTACAACCTGATGATGTGTTCCAACAAGAAGAAACCATCGAGGTCGTACCTACTATGGCTATTGATGATGATGTGGATTTGCGTCGAGATGATATTGAATCTGAAATTATTCCCATGGAAGTTTTGCAATCTGTCAGAGGGGTAGAAGCCAAGGGTGTTACAGATGATGCCTTCATCTGTGATGATGAAGATGGATTAATGAGGGAGGGTGACGACACAGACGAAGAATATGACCTACAAAGTGATTTTGATACAGATGTTGATGTAGAATCTTGATGTATATCATGCTTTAGTTCATGCCATAATTTGAGCAATGTGAATGTTCAATTGGTGCACAAATGCAAAGGAAACTGAAAATAATGAAGGGGGATCTATCTTCATAAATGTCAATAAACTCAGAAATCAATGTGTGTTTAAGGCAGCTAATCCAAACTGAAATGGGTGGAGTTTTGCTGTGGGTGTACCCACTCAGTGCAGAAGTGCAGTCCCTGGACTCATGTTTTTCTTCTCTGCCATTGTATGTTTTTTTCCTCTGGTTTATCTCTGCCCTGGCTTTGCTAATTTGCCCTGGAAGGGTTGCTGTCCAGAATGTAGTGGGAGGCATTTTTGGTGTATCTTTGGTAGTGAAGTTTATGGTGTAGCTTTGGTATCTAACTGCTGCTTACTGTGTCAAGTAGAATGTTTTCTGAGGGGGCCTGGAGTACGTTCTCTGGAGCTGCTGTCAAATGGTTGGCCTACTGTCAAATGGAAGGGTGCTGGTCTGCATCTTGTTTGGCTGCAGCTATGCTGGTCAGATTGTGAGTTGAGCCCAGTTAAACCTGCATTCATTGAAGATCTGAATGGTTGGTGTATTTAATGGTCAGCATGGCAGTTTGTGCAAATAGAAGGGTGCTGGTCTGCATCTTGTTACTATGGGGTGTGCTGGTGGAATGTAACTAAATCTTGCCTTTTGGTGGAATGCATATGATATAGGAAGCTCTGAGCTGGTTTGCATTTGTTTGGCTGCAGCTATGCTGGTATGGCTGGTATGGCTGTAAAGCTGGTTTTGTCTGGTTGCTGCTCTGTTTTGCAATGGGTTTTTGTTGTGCTGCTACTGTGTGGATGTTGTTGGGTTCAAGTTTGGGGCTGCCTCTGCTCTGTTTATGCTTTGTTGTTGCTATTTTATGGTTTTGTAGATAGAGATTAGAATAAGAGTTAACCATGAATAAATGAAGGAAGGGTTAGTTTGGAAGGGTTAGTTTGAATTCAATTGTAATATGTATGTGTACAGATTTTGAACAGATTTTGAACAGTCTGGCTTTGATCACTTTAGGGTCAGCTACTGAATCCTCTTTTGCCAGTCTGATATGCCTGGGATTATAAGTTTGATAAAATCATAGGCCATCATACTTGTCAAAAATAAGAAAGAAAGAAAATTCACAGACTATATCTCTTACATGACAACTTGTATTTTTTTGTCAGAATTTACTATTGTTCTTGTCGCATAGTCTAGTTTAACGGACACCTGTCTTTTTTTAAAATTTATTTCTTGTCGTTTTTGCATTATTGAAGTCATTGTTGTTGGTTTTCTTGAGTATTGTTTCTTTACCAATTTAGAAGATTTTTTGCTATTGAGAGAACATGGACATTGACTTTAAAGAAGCAAAAGAAGAGCATTTGATAGTTACTTTGTCCTTCAATTTTGTGGGTTTATTTTTTTTTTTTCCTTTGGTGTGTCCAGCAAATATGTTTAACTGAAGAGAGTCAGAAATTTCTCCATTGAACATGAAACTGAAGTACTGTGTTTATACTGGAAACTATGCACCTATGAAGCACGGACACCTCTCCGGAGGTTGTGTGTAGGTGTTCGACACGCTGGAAAGAGTTCGACACGTTGCGGACATGTTGGAACACGATGAGGACACGCTAAGAACACGTTGAGTACTAAAGTTGATAAATTTGATAAAATTAATATTTGACATAAAATGTATATTAAAAATATACATATAATACAAATATAAATACATATGTTTTGAACATGTCTCCAGCATGAACATGTCTCCAGCATGTGGTGTCTTGCAAATATACATATAATAAAAATAAAAATAGCATGTCTCCAGCATGGGTGAGGAAAATAACACCGAAGTTTTATTATTTTATTTCTTTAATGAGACAATGTAGTATCTACAAGCTATAGCATTACAAAGTTTTGTTGGGTTGGTAAGGAGTTGGTAATTACTTTTGTAGTCTTGTTTTTGTTGCATCATCTTGATGCTCCTTCAATAAAATTATTTATTTATAAAAAAAAATATTCTGGATAATCTGCAATTGCTATAGTATGATGGTTTTTACTTTGTAATTATTTGCAGGATACACAATCTATTGGGGCTTTAGCAGGGCTTGCCATTGCAATACTTTTTACATGGAGACTATTGAGATCAACTAGTGCGGCTCAAAGAAGACAACCTAAACGGCAAGCTACTACTCCTAGTAGTTCTGGTGTCGTCAATACTCATTCAAATGCAAATTTGACATTTTCCGGAGACTTGTCTTCAGAAGATTCAAGAGCACAAAATGTTATTGATGAGTTCTTCCAGCCCATAAAGGCAACTACATATTTTTCTATCTGTTTTTGGATTATACATTGGTTCATACTAATTTGATTTATAATTAATTTTTTTGTTGCTGCCTGCAGCCAACTTTAGGACAAATAGTTAGACAGAAGCTGAGTGAAGGAAGGAAGGTAATTTGTTTAGTTTTTCTTGTATTTTTCTTATTTAATAGAGGTCGCTCGTTTATAGATGATGATGTTTTATACTTCTATTGCCTGTCATTTTTTGATAGAACTGGTTCCTGTTGTGAGTGGAAGTTTTATCCTTTTCTCATCAATTTGAGCATGTTTCTTTTTTAAGAAATTAGATGATTTTAATTTTCTTGGCTGGTGCATAGTCCCGACAGATTTTGCAAGTCAAACTTTTAATCATAGAACTCAATTATTCTAAATTGATTATTTTCCAATAATGTTAGAATTTTGCTGGACATTTTTGGTTCACCAATGGGGTCTTTGAAATGATCTTTCTTGCCAGGTAGATTTTGGGAAGCTCAGCAGAATGAAGAATAGGTCTTCTGATACCACATGGGAATCGTTTTAATCTTTTCCATGATTTGTTCTTTGGCATTCTTTATTTTACTTTAATCTTTGGTTCTATCTTTTTTAATCTTTGATTTTTCTCATGATTTCCTTTTTGATATACTTGACCCTCTCTTGGCTTATGCTTTCCATTACTTTGCATCTTTAACTAGACACGTTAATTTTTCTGTAGAAAATATTAAGTACACCCTTTTTCCTTGTCCACTAATACCTCACTATGAGATTGTCGTAGTTTTTGTAATTTAATTTACCCCCTTGGCTTGGATCTTTTAAAGTTTTATGGATAATTTTGTTGTCATCCTCACGTCTTGAAGTTATTTGATTTGTGTTTGGCTATTTTATTTTACGAGTAGTGTACCCAGTAAGAAATTTAATGCATTTTTAACCTCCTTGAGGACAACAATAATAGAGCCTCTGCCACCGCCACCAACAATAATAATAACAACAAAAAATACTACTGGTCATGTCATTATTGAAGATACACTTATAATGTACAACCTATGCATGGATTTGGTTGCATTTATCTGAGTTGCATTTAGGAACTTCGAAGATAGAATATCCTATTACGGTGTTTCTTGTAGGCACTCTGTGCTTCAACCTAAGTTCAGTTTATATAGTTGCTAGTGTAGCTTGAATGGTTATATTAATTTATTAATTGTTTAATTTCTTGTTCGTAGAATATGTGCCTTTCTTTAGACCTGCTATATCCTAATTTCTTGTCTACTGTTGATTTGTAGGACAATATCCTATTTGAAGTGCTTTTGCAACTGTTTCACGTGTCCTTTGGTGCCAAGCAACAGTAAGCAACACATGCTAGAATAGTTTTAGTGGTTATTAAGAGTATTGGTTGCAGCAGTCTTTAATGAGTTTTTTTGTTTGTATGTAGGGTCTGCCAAGACAGATGTGATGATATGCTTTTTCATGTTTCAAACCTTTTCAACCCCATACACCTATTCCATCTTTTTCTTGCAGAGGCAAGTTCAATATTTATAGATAATGGGAACAACTAAGACTTCTTATCCCAATGTATATACTTTTATTTCGTTGATACAAAGAAAATGCCTCTATGTTCTATTCTTCACTTACCAGGCGAAGTTATTAAATAAAGTAATACATGCACTCCTAACTTGTTTGCAGTTACACTATGATCATCAAGTGCTTCTTGATTACCTAATTTCAAAAGATACAGGACCCAAAGCTGCTGAATATCTGTTGAGGTAGTTTAGTTACTAGAATTGTACTTTGATCTTTCCTCTGAAGTTGTGAATACTAGATTTTCATGAATCATATGCCTAAGAAAAACTGTTGCCTGCTTTAGATATGTTGAGAAGTGCAGGTTTTTTTAGAGCTTAGTTTAGGTAGGCAATGTATTTTCTTTTTCAGTTTTTATTGGTTGGCGTAGTTGATGCAAACAAATGCAATGCATTGCAAGATAGTACCAGAGGATGGAACTTTGCCTGAGCTCTAGCTCATCCTTGTATCTGTATGAATTTGGGGGTGCTTTTAATGAACTTCTCAGTTTCTAAATTAGTTGAGTTAGTTCATGCCTTCTAAATTATTTTTGTCTAATTTATTTTAAAGCAGGCATATCATGGCATATTGGAAAATGGAAAATGGTGTTACTTGTGTTATTGTATAGTTCATGTATTATTTTTGTCTGCAATAATCAAGCATTATTTTTGTCTAGTTCATGTATATAGTGTTACTTGTGTTATTGCAGATTGGAAAATGGTTCCTGGCTTAAAGACTGGTCGGCTTCGGAAGAAGACACTCACGCAGCCAGAAACAGACTCGCCAGCTGCTATTCCTTTAGGATCACCCGTTGCTCCGTCTCCTGTTCTACCTGTCCGATCAAATGTGGGACCATCTCATCATGTAACTAGCCAACCAATGGTTGATTCTGATGAGACACAAGCCCCATCCAAAACGCAGCCGAGTGGCGTAGGTAAGATTAAAGTGTATACAATTTGTCAATTACCACATGCCATTGCCATTGTTTTTTTGTAGCCAAATTTTAGGCAATTTTCATGCTGTTATGTTGTTAACAGGGACTTCGAAGCCCCTACGTGTACGCGGACCGACACTTGGCAAGGGCATACAAAAAATAATTAGAGCCAAAAAAGGGGAAAAATGTTATGTTCACATCGATCGTGGGTTGAATGCAATGACTGGCAAGTATGCCACTCCAGCAACTAACGAGTTAGGAATTCAAATTAGAACCTTGTGCCCTTTGAAAGATGTGAAGTCATGGCTGGATCTTGATGAGACTACAAAAGCCGCCGTCATCCAAGGAGTTCTTGTAACTAATATTACTTGTCCACAATATGTAATTGTATTATGTGAGTAATAAGAAAGACTAATATGTAATGATTACTATTTCAATTTGTTTTGCATGTAGGACAAGTTTCAAATTGGAGACGATTTCCACAATGACTTACAAGCACAGGAGATTGTGAATAAGAAGGCCTATGGGTTGTACAAAGATTGGAGGTACACCTTGAAGCAAGAGTTCGAATTGTTAGAAGGACTTCCACGTGATGAGATCTATGGTCATTCCCCCGTAGGGGTGAGTTTAGATAATTGGAAGCATTTGATCGATGTGGCATGGCAAGATCCATCTCACCAGGTAAAATAATAGACTAGATAGAGTACATACATCTATGTGAAAATGTGATATGCCTTAATATTGACCAAAAAATTGTTTATCTGCTTGACTTATTTTTAGAAACGGTCAAAAGCTGGCAAGAGTAATAGGAGTCAATTGCCGTACAATCATACCAATGGGTCTCGCTCATTTCCTATCGCAATGGCTGCTATGGTGAGTTCGATTTTTTTTAAACTTGAATCCATTATATGTTGTTTGGATATGAAAAATGTTATGTTCTGCTACACACACACACACACACACATATATATATATATATATATGTATATATTTATGTTAAACTCTGTTAGTAAACATCTACTGTCTGCAAAAAATCTGTCTGCAAAAAATCTGTTAGTGATACCCTTGCCACATGTTTGCATTCTAAATCTGTCTACACTATACTCTGTCTTTCATTCGAAATCTGTCTCGCAAAATCTAAACTATACTCTGTTTACACTATAATACACTATAATACACAATCTTTCTACACTATAATACAGTATATATAAATCTGTCTACACTATAATACACAATCTGAACTATATATACTGCACTATACTACAAAATCTAAACTATACTCTAAAAATCTGTCTAAACTATAATACAGATTGTGTATAGTTTAGATTTATAAATCTGTCTACACTATACTACACTATAATACAGTATACACAATCTGAACTAAATCTGTCTACACTATAACACACAATCTGAACTATATATACTGCCCAAAATCTAAACTATACTCTGTTTTTCACTTAAGATCATTAGTATTGTAGCTCTTTTTGTTTTAGATTTAAGTTAATACATTCACAAGAAATAGATATTCCTGTACATACACATGTTATAATACACATAATCTGAAGTGATTATAAGTGGCTATGTGCGAAAATCTGTTGGACATAATCTGTTTGAGAAATTCTGAACAAATGTGTTGGCAAAAATCTGTTGGAAAATATAAATCTGTTAATGATAATCTCTTTGAATTCGAACTAGAATAGTGCTGCCTCTATTTCCAAATCTGGCTGCAAATTTGTCTGAAAATCTGGTAGCAAATCTGTCTCCAAATCTGTCTCCAAATCTGTCCAGCAATTTGTTTAAAAATCTGTTCATGGAAATTTGTCTATTTGGTGCATAAAGTGTCATTGATTTATACATTGATGTGTTAACAGGTAGCAAAAGATGGAGAGTTGGATTTCCCAAAGTTCTATGAGGACAGCCACACTTCAAAGAAAACGAATGACTGGATCCATCCGAAATGCCGTGAGCTGCATGTAAGTATGTGGCAAGGAAATATATGTATTCAATATTTTCTTGTACTTAGTACCCAATAATACATATATGTTGCCAAAGTTTTTTTCGTCTTATTTATTTGAAATGACAGCAAGAGATGGTCAATGTACAAGCGGCTGCCATCGAGTCGGGGACGCCATTGACACAAGAGGAGATTTCAAGGCAAGTGCTTGGACAGAAGAAAAGGTACTTGCTTGGATTTGGGAGTGGCCCACAACCGTCTACCATATTTGCAACACGAGCACACGATAAGGACATGGAGGCAATGCGAGCTGAGGTGGAGGCACTTCGTGAGGAGCAGCAAAAGGATCATGACGAGTTAATGAAAGAGCGAGAGGAGCGCGAGAGATGTTACAATGAGCTGTTGAAAGAACGAGAGGAGCGCATTCAATTATCCAATGAGATGTTGAAAGAGCGGGAGGAGGGACAAAAGGCAAGGGACGAGACAAATACAAAGGTCGAGCATCTCAATAATGTAGTCGCCAAACTGTCACAACTCTTGGGAATCTAATTTGGGCATCGGACGTTTGTTTTTTGGTAAGAACAATTTCATTAATGTCACACTTACTTTGTTTAAATATGTTCGCTTGAAGAGTTGAAAATGTCATCAATTTTTGAGTTATTTGGGGTTAATGATTTCTTGTGTAGTTACTACAGTTTGGTATTGAGTTTTCTTAACAATGAACTTGTATTTAAAATATGTACTTGATTAAGATTAACTATAGTAGAAACATGTTAAAAAAACATAGCGAATTTCAATCTTCGTTTAGAGTAACATGTAAACTTCAACAGTGGTATTTTGAATAGTAACTCGAATATGTGTTTAAAAGTAATGGTAACCTTCTCGGTGACAAATGTGACACGTTGGGACAGACGGTACGTAAATAGGACACATACGTTGGGAGTTAGAGTTGAAAAAGTCACAAACTTAGACGAAAAAAGGGGTTCGGGGGGTGAAAATGCGAAATAGCCCCCGAAACACTATTTTCTCATAACGGGAAGCTTTTCGGTGATAAATGTGACATGTAGGGACAGACGGTACGTAAATAGCACGCCTACGTTGGGAATTAGAGTTGAAAATGTCATAAACTTAGTCGAGAAAAGGGGTTCGGAGGGCGAAAATGCAAAGCATCCCCCGAAACACTGTTTTCTCATAACGGGAAGCTTCTCGGTGATAAATGTGACATGTAGGGACAGACGGTACGTAAATAGCACGCCTACGTTGGGAATTAGAGTTGAAAATGTCATAAACTTAGTCGAAAAAAGGGGTTCGGGGGGTGAAAATGCAAAGCATCCCCCGAAACACTGTTTTTTCATAACGGGAAGCTTCCCGGTGATAAATGTGACATGTAGGGACGGACGGTACGTAAATAGCACGCCTACGTTGGGAATTAGAGTTGAAAATGTCATAAACTTAGTCGAAAAAAGGGGTCCGGGGGGCGAAAATGCAAAGCATCCCCCGAAACACTGTTTTCTCATAACAGGAAGCTTCCCAGTGATAAATGTGACATGTAGGGACAGACGGTACGTAAATAGCATGCCTACGTTGGGAATTAGAGTTGAAAATGTCATAAACTTTGTCGAAAAAAGGGGTTCGGGGGGCGAAAATGCAAAACAGCCCCCGAGCCACTGTTTTTCCGTAATGGGAAGCTTCCCGATGATAAATGTGACAAGTAGGTGTCCACAATACGTAAGTAGGACAAGAACTAAATGTGACGAATGATATATCCTGTTGACCTAGTCCTTTGGAAATTGGAACAATGGATTTGTAAAGTTCAGCTAAGGTTTAGGCGCAATTGTGTATTTGATAAGTTTAACTATCACCACTACAAAATGTGCAACAGTTGAACAATAGACAGTTCATATATATAACATGGCCTCAAGATTTGGCTGATGGGAGGATAATTCCTCAGCAACAGAATAGGGAACTTAGGACTAAAGAAGCTAAGTATTGAAGGTACGTATCAAAATTAGATGGTGTAATGGAAGAATAGTTAAGCATAATCTTATATAGCTCGTCCCTATAAGCCTATAAAGAACCCAAGACATTACTCATTCACAAACAGAAGCATATCTACATCTATAAACCCACTAATTAGTTTCTTCTTTAAGGAAAGTGTTTCCAAAATTTCAATGAGTATATCGAGAAAATTAGAATCTTTTATGAAGAAAAAGACCATATTAATTTCCATCCGTGGAGGTCAGAAAAACACTGAACTAACGTAACTGGAAGCTTCGTGGAGGTCACAAAAGCATAAGCATAGTGACTTTTATGGATACCAGACAAACTCTAATGATGACTTTTCTTACATTTTTATAACAAATAATTTTTGGATGAAATGGTAAGTACACCCAAAATTTTGGTAATTTCATAATACCTACACAATTTACTTTCACATTTAAGTACTAAAATTTACTTCGATAGATTTAGAGATAAAAAAGCTAAAACAAGAACTCATGATGGGTTCATGTTTGGATGTCTTGCATTAGTTAATAGATATCACTCTCCTTGTCTTTTAATGTTTGAAATTATTACGATATATATATGTCATCCAGAAGTGCCATTACACGCACCGAACTAATGATTTTTTCCCCCTTTTTTGCGGATGTTTTTGGACATACAAATGTGGATATGTTTTTGTTGACAAGTACGGGAGGGCATTTTTTTTATATCTCTATCCGTATATATAGTGGTTTGTACAAAATATTTTTGTTAGTAGCAATTAACATAGCACGTGGTACATAATAGTTTTGTGGCAGTACATAATATAATTTTTGTTGTGGTACAAAAGTTGTAGGTGCACAATGAATTTGGTTATTCCAGTATTATGTATTGCATTAAATTATTGACGTGGGCTTAGACTTGGTTCTTATGAAATTTGTAATATATATATATATATAAGTGGATGTTCAATATTAATTTTTTGGATGGTTGGAACTGAAATGTGTGTAATTGTTGTTGAATGCTTCATAACATATTTACCGTTGATGGATACAGGTGCACCAAATATTTTATTTAAAAGAAAAACGTTAAAGTATTTGGCCACCAAATATTTTGGTAGCTAAATATGTAATCAAATGTTTTGGTGACTAAGAATTTAGTAGCAAAAACATAACCCATTAATTTTTTGCGACCAAATAATTAGTAGCTAAAACAATTGAGAAAGAGATAGAGAAAGTATTGGCTACTAAATTTTTTAGTCACGGAAAAAATATGGTATCATTTGGCGACTAAAATGTTTGGTGGCAAAAAATGAAGAAGTGAATGTGAGCAGGCTTTTGGCTACGAATCTTTTAGCGGGCAAAAGTAACAATGACAAAAATTAATTAGTCACTAAAAATATGTATTCTATTGGTGACAAAAATGTTTGGTCTATAATAGTTATTCTTAAATTATGGTAGCACTTTTAGGGTGTGTTTGATTGGGGGGATAAGGGGGGGGGGGGACTATCCACTGTTTGGACTCCATGTCCGGCCTCCCTCCTTATCCGTCGTTTGATTTTTTTTTAGTCCGACAGACTCCATGTCCGGCCGGACTCCATGTCCCCCATATGGGAGACTATCCTATCCTGGGGGGGGGGGGATTGTTTTGGGGGGACTAATCACTGTTTGGATTAGATGCGAAAATGACAATTTTGACCCTCTACTATTTAATTATGTATTATATTTAATAAAATTTAAATGTCTCAATTTAAAAATAAAATAATTTTATTTAACTTTTTATTAATGTTTTATTTATTTAATTTTTTAAAATAATTTTTTATAGATATTTTATTGATGTTTTATTTTAAAATTTTGTTTATGTTTTATTTAATTTCATTATTTAAATTTAATAGATGTTTTAATAGATGTTTTATTTAAACAATTAAATGTTTAATTTCAACAATAAATAATTTCATTTATTTAAATTATGTTTTATTTAAACATTTGTACATCAACATGTTTATTAAATTATTTCAACATCTGTACATCAACATGTATATTTATTTAACATCTATTAAATTATGTTTTAATACGTCAACATTTGATTACATCTACATTTGTTAATTGTTAATTACATCAATATTTATTTAATTGTTAATTGTTAATTGTTTAAACATAATCTGTACATCAAAATAATTTCAATGTTAATTGTTTAAATAAAAATTTAAACATTTAACCATTAGTATGTTTAATTTCAACAATAAATTTTTATTTGTTTAAATAAAAATAATCTGTACCAGTCAAAATTTTTTTATCAATATTAGTATGTTTAAATATCTTTAAACAAAATTTAACCATTAGTATGTTTAATGTTTACTAAAAATAATTAAAATATTAAAGGTATGTTTAATATTGCTATTACTTAGTAAGCAATTGAAAAAGGGTAAAATAGTCTTTTGTTCATTTATCCTATCTAGTCCGTCCAACCAAACGTTGGATTCACTGAAAATAGTCCTATCCAGACATCTAATCCCATGAAAAAACAAACACAGGATACATATCCAATCCGACCAAATAGTCCGGGGGATTCATAGTCCCAGGACTCAAGTCCGATAGATTATAATCCCCCCTTTTTCCAGTCCGTCCAATCAAACACACCCTTAGTGACTAATACTTTAGTGGCAGAAACATACCTTTTGCCGACTAAACTCAAAGTAGTAGCCAAATGTGCACTTTCGGCGACCAATTATTTAGTAGCTAAAAGTGATACCTTCCTCGACCACAACAGGTTGGTAGCCAAAAATCCTAATTCTGTGACCAATTATTTAGTGGCAGAAACATATCTTTTGCCAACTAAACTCAAAGTAGTAGCCAAATGTTTACTTTCGGCGACCAATTATTTAGTAGGGGAAGCATACCTTTTGCCGACTAAAGCAAATTTAGTAGCCAAATGTGTACACTTTCGGCGACCAAACAGATTTTAGTCGCCAATACTATCACCGACAGGGTAAAGGCGACGAGCTTAGCGACGAAAAATTTTGGTCGCTAAATCATTTTGGCGACTAAATAAGTGACTTTTGGCAACCAATATTTTGGTAGCCAAAAGTGACATTTCTTGTAGTGTGTGAGAGAATAAGAGAGGAGAGAGCAGTGAAAAAAAATTATTGATTTATTTATATATTAATAAAAAAAGAGAAGGAGAGAAGAAAGAGAAAAAATAATTTTGAAAATTTATTAACCAAACATGTTTTTTTTAACTTTTTCATCCAAATGTTAATTGAAAAATTAAACCAAACATTGCCATTGTAGTAAATCACTAATAGGTTCTAATAGTTAGATTTTATTTCTATAAAGTCCTATTGAAAATAAGTCTTAATAAAATCGTTAAAAAAAAAAATTGTAACGATTTTTGGCAAATATCGTTAAAAATTGGCAATTAGTGACTTTTTTACGATTTTTATGAATTGTCGCTAAAACTAACAATTAGCGATGTTTTTCTATAACAAATTTTTCAAACTGTCGCTAAAAGTTGAAAATTAATAATTTTTTTGTAACGATTTTTTTAAATTGAATTATAAGTAGTAACATTTTTTGTGACAATTTTCAAAACGACGTTGAAAATTAACAATTAGTGACTTTTTTAATAGTGTTTGATAAAAAAAAAATCATTAATTATCATAGGACCAGTTGGATGATAAGTTCACTTATTAGGACCTACACATAAGTTTCCAAAAACTTAATAATATACGTGACATAAGGGTTGAGGCCTATTTTGGCAATTGGGTTAAAAGTCGATTTTTTGACTTTTTTTAATTTTATTACCTCTTTACTTTTTTACATATTTTTTCAAAAAAAGAAAAAACTAAAAAATTAATTTTAAATTACATCATCTATTTATTATGACATACAGGTAAGTCCTCAAAAATTAAATAGTATGGGTGGCGTAGGGGTTTAGGCCTATTTTGACAATTAGGTTAAAAGTTGGTTTTTTAATTTTTTTTAATCATATCACATCTCTATTTTTTTTTACATATTTATAAAAAAAGTTAAAATATTAACTTTTAATTTACTTCTTAAAATAAGCATGAAGGAAGTCGATCGTAGAAAAGTCATTCCGTTGTTGATACGTTGCTTGACTTGTGAATAGATTTGTTAGACCCAGTTAGTAAAATTTGAAGTGCATGCAATCGGAAAAGAACACACATGCATTACCCTTGGGTACACATCATGATAGAAAGTGGACTAGCTTTTCTCTTGTTCACTTTGGCCTATTTAAGAAAGTGGAGAAAAAAAAATTCATTATTTTCTTTTGAAAAAATATACAAAAATAAAAATAAAAATAAAAATAAAGAGTTGAATTGACCCAAATAAATCAATAAACCAATTTTTTCTTTTCTTTTCTTTTCTTTCTAATTACCAAAATAGACCCTTCTCTCTATTGGTTCAAGTAGCATCCAAGTAATCTATACTCAACTTTTGAAATTGATATTGGAGCATTAAAATAAAATTAAAAAAAAAATTTAAAAAAAATTCTGGACATGCTAGCATTGTTTTTGATAAAATGAGACCTATTTCGTTTTAGTAACGTAAGATTTATCACACTAATAATTGTAATTGTGTCACGTTAAATACTAAACAAAAATTTTTTTACAAAAAAATCATCTTAACTATGAAAAATCAAATGATATAAAAAAATAATAGCTACATTGTTACACACATATATATATATATATATATATATATACTGCATTAGAGTTGAGATATGGATGACTCATCATTATATATAAGTAGACTGCTATCTTATAGAAAATTGTCAATAATTAATTATTTATTGTAACAAATCAAAAGCCAAGAAGAAAGGTCGATGAATCTGGGCCGTTGGATTTTACATTGTATTTGGTCAAGAATCCCTGATGAAATTAGTATTCAGTCCGTATACCTTCAATCAAAATTAGAGAAAAAAAAGTATGTAGAGATTGATAAATTTTTTAAAAGTAAAAAAGTTTTGGAGTAAATTTTACTCCATGCCAACGGAGTAAATTTACTTTTTGGAGTAAAATTTCACTTTGTCCTTCATTCAAATTTAGGCTAAGTTTGGGAGGTTCCCAAAAAGCCAAAAAGTTACTCAAAAAGTTAAAAAGTTAATACTATTCACCAAAAGTCAACAATTACGGCTGCACAATTCCCAATTCAAATTTTTCCCTACAAATCAATTTTTACAATTTTTTATTACACATTTTTCAATAAAAAGTCAAAAAGTTAACCCAAACATCCATATTTTCAACCTCAATTTTTTAGTCTAAAAAGACAAAAAGTGTACTTATTTAGTCTTCCCAAACTTGACCTTACTCTAAAGTGAGAGAAAAAAGTTTTTAGGGACTAAAGTAAATAAGTAGCCTGACATAAAGGGAAAAAAAGTGTAATTTATCCAAAACAAAATTAGTCCTAAAATAAAAATTGGAAATGGTATTCCATTGTGCAGTAAACACGGTAGGAAAGCAAATTTCATAATTAGGATGACTTTCGGGTCCAGATTAATGTGATGGTCAGTGTGCCCCTCCTAGGGGTTGGAGAAAAACTTTACTTAAAATTTTTCGAGAAAATTGTTATTATGAATAGAAAAGTGCAATTTATGTACAGAAAGCATTGATGCTTTAAAAATGATATATAAATTTATTTTTTAGATTTAATAATGTATAAATGAAATAATTAGTTGATAATTAAAACATGTATGAGAGAGTTACTTCAGATATTCTAATTAATTACCAAATTATTGAGTTTGAAAAATTAATATAATTTATGAGCTAAAAGGTATCAACATTTGATAATAATTGAGGTATACAATGGAAATGGCTCGAAAACATTATAATGAATCATACTTGAAACAACTTTTTCCTGTAACATTTTCCTCTCAAGCTAGTATTGTATCTGCCGTCTTATGTGGTGTGTACAACCTTGCTTTGCTTTTAGTTTTTTTAAACCCATTTTTTCTGTCTTTAACAATCAAAGTTGAGAGTTATCAATAACACGTTATGCACATTTTCTCACTTCTTTGTGAAAAATCAAAAGCTGTGGTTTTTGAGAGAGGAAGACTGAAATTGTTACAAAGACTCTCTGGCTTCACTGACTCCCTGTGCCTGGGTCAATATTTTCGTGAGTCTGACATCAATATTTTTAAAAAGCCTGCTAGAGTTCTGATCTGGGTATGCATTGCATTGCATACATGCTCCCATTATTTTAGAGCTACAAAGTCCCATACATAGATACATCAATTATGAGTAAAAATAATGTATCGTCTTCTTCTTTTTATTGCTCTACTCGTAGCACTGTGCATTGCGGCTACTAATATTTTCTTAGTGTCAGGAACTGTGAATTCATCATCATTATCATCGTTAGAGGCCAAAGCTCTACTCAATAGCAGTTGGTGGGGAAACTTTTCTTCTGCAAATCATTGTCAGTTGGAAGGCATCACTTGCAATCGGGCAGGAAGTGTCATTGAGATTTCCCTTTCTTCTTCTTCTTATTCTTATTCTTCATCCCATCTGAAAATCTTAAGTGATTCGTGATTAGATCAAGATTAAAATATTTTTAATTCCCAATTATTCAGAACATACAATCTAAATCATCAAGCACTTATGAAAGTGATTTAGATTGTTGTTTTCGAAATAAACAATAAATCAACACAAACGATTTTTACGTGAAAAAATCACAATTGAAGAACCTTCAATTGTAATAAAAAACCACGGGCGAAACGTCACTAATCAATCCACTACTGAAGAAAGAAAGATTACAAAGATAATAAACAAATTACCCAACTCATCCAATTTGTCTTCAAACCTTCTGTAACTCTTTCACCAAGCCTTTGTCTCGGAACTGATTGATCTGAAATTGAATCCACAACTTCATTTGTCGAATCAACGACTACGTACAGAATCAAACTCCTTTGAAACTCCATGTTTGAATCTTCGGAAGAATAACACTCTTGTATGTATTCAATCAACCTCCTTGATATGTGCTTGTTAATCCATGAGTTTTAATACTCAATTTATCAAGGAAAACTCACAAAAATACTCCAGAAGAAAACCTTAGAAAACTTCAAAGTAGATCTGAAAACCTCATCCTAGTTTTGGAGCAAAACAACTACTTATAGAAATCCTGGATTTTGAAGCTCGCTCGAGCGAAGTTTCTCTCGCTCGAGCGAGGAACTTAACTCTCGTGATTTCCATAAGTGGCTTCGCTCGAGCGACACATCCTTCACTCGAGCGAACAAACAACACTTTCAGGTTTTATGTAGACGCAGTCCTTAGCTCAAGCCACACATGCTTCGCTCGAGCGCACATTCATCTCTTTCAGGTTTTTGCTAGACGCAGTCCTTCGCTCGAGTGAGGACTCCTTCGCTCAAGCGAGGAAAACAAAACAGTAAGGAGATTTTACAACTCAATTAACAAAGTTGTTCGTGGGATTGACAAGAACAAGGGACCTAACAATCTCCCCCTTTGTCAATACCCGGACAAAACTTTATAAACAAAATTTCCTGACCAAACAACCAAACTAAAAACCAGAAAAAGAAAACAAACCAACCATAAAACCAGAAAATGAATGACTAGCAAACCAATCTTGATGAACAACCAATCTGCACAACATTGACTTGGAAAAGATTTGTTACGCAACATAAAAACCATCAAGACATTATCATATAGATCATAAACAAAAACTAATCCATTGATCTGCGAAGAAACATCATGAGTATGCAAAAACATATATCCAAAAAAAAAACATACACAATCTTGCCTGCAAAATATGAGTATCCCAAGTAAAATATGAGTATCCCAAGTAAATCCCAAGTAATCAAATATACCATGAGTATCCCAAAATCCCAAAATCCCAAAAACATACACCCCCTTTTTGGCCGGGAGTGACAAAAAAAACAGTCATATACACCTGCAAATAAAACTGTCCAAGAGAATAAACCAAAACTGTCCAAGAAAATACAACTGTCCAACAGAAGAACGACACAAAACTGTCCAAAAAGTAGTCAAGAACTAAGACTCGGGTGAAGGTGGCTGCTGCACCTGGAGAAGGGAAAGAATCTGCGCAAGCATAGAGCTCTGCTCCTCAAGGCGGCTATCAAGAGAATCCATCCTGGCATCCAACTGATCAAGGCGATGTGTGACAGACTGCTCAAACTACTGCAGCTGACCACGAAATGATCTAAGACGCATCTCAGGTAGATCCGTGGCACTGGCAATGGTGGCATCAAACTCCTCCTCCTCCGCAAGGGGATCATCACTTGCACTAGAACTCCCAACCCCTGACACACCCCCCCTCACATGGGCTTGACTCCGAGAAACTGTGAGCTTGGTGACGGGTTTAACAGGGTGGGCAAACTCATCATCATCAAAGACTAGAACACAAAGTGAAGTGAGAAAACGAGTGAGTTTGCACCCGTATGGAAGCCCTAAAGACTTTCTATCCTCAAAGACCACAATCATTTTGGTAACGATCATCTCGGGTAAGTCAATGGGAAGCCTCTGATCAATGCAGCACAACACATACCCCTGATCTTGGGTAATGTGCGAAGAATGAGAAGTCACATGTAAATTAGCACAAACAATGATATTCAAAAGACGAAACTGAGGAAGCAACTCATTTTGCTGAATGAGTGCCCCGGGAAACCAAGTTCGGAAACACCCACAAAGCGCAGAAGCAACGTGATCAAAATTAATCCTGGTACGAGTAAGGAGTGGAAACGGAAAATTCGGGACTTCGAGAAGACCAAGAAAAATCCTAAAAACCTCCCCAGTCATGACAAGAGACTTGTGCCTAACCCAAGTGGTAAAAGTTGCGGGAATTTCCTTGCGAATGGATTGTATATTGCAATAAAATTCACGTATAAGACTCAGATTTTGTGGACTCAAAAAGTGGAACACTTGATCACCGCCTAATGAATCAAACAAAGAACAAATGGTAAGGACCTTAAAGGCATTGGGAAGAACATTTCGCTCTAAATGAACTTTACGAGTGGCAAACGACTCCCTAACAACTTAGATTTTTCTTTGGACTCGAATTTGTCAGTGTTGAATGAACGACGGGAAACAGTAGTCTTGCGACGTTTAGACGACTCAGCCATGACTAAACAAAACACAGAGGCAGGACAAAGACAGATGAAAACCAATCAACGCACAACACAAGAGATGGAAGACAAACAACAATCCACAGACAAGACACCCAAATCCCCAAATCCAAACCAAGGAACAACATTAGTCCAATAAGCAGAAAACTATAGCAGTATATACTAAGACCACAATTTAAACACTAAAATGTTAAAACATGAATTAAACAAGAAAGAGTGAAACACATTAAACCACCCACAGAGAATAGAATAATAGAACCCCCAAATCCAAACAACAGATCACATTCTCACAAGTTAATATATGTAGATAAAAAAATCCCCAATGTGAAATCCTAAATCAAAATCTCGAATTTTAAACCCTAGCAAAAAACAAAGTAAAATGTGTGAAACCAGGAACTCTAGATGCATGACAGAGACTCTAAAATAGAGGAAAGAATCAAAAGCAGCAAAGATGAACCCTAGACTATGACAGAGTACAGCGACAGTCACATAACGAAATGAGAAGAAAAAAAAACAAAAAGAAAAAGAAGAAAAACTTACCAAGGACTGAAAATGCCGATGAAGTGAAGAGAGATGCCCCCAAAAAACAAAGAGTGAAACCTCAGACGAGGCCAGCAATGGAGAGCACAAAAACCCTAGGGGAGAGAAACAGAAGCAACACGAAGAGGTGGGAAAAAAATGAACTGAAAAGGCCCAGTTTGAGAATTTGAACCTCGACATCTCGCTCGAGCGAAGACTCACTAGCTCGAGCGAGTACAATTAAGTGCAAGAGGTCGCTCGAGCCAAGAACATGTCGCTTGAGCCAGAAACACACGCTCTCAGGTCTAACTCAGTAGCGTAAGCACTATACCGACCTCAGTTTTCCCTTCCTTGTTTATTGTATTCCGGACTCGGTCCCGTGGATGTTTGTTGTTGTCTGTATCGCATTTCCATCCTTTATTCTTTGTATTTGAGTTTTGAGATGTGTTGGGCAGGTTTGAAACAGGTTGGTTGTGTTTAGAAACCAAGAGTTGATGCCCAGATTTTGGCATCCACGCTCGAGCGGGCCCTTTTGTATTGCTCCTCCGCTCGAGCGGGCAGTTTGACGCTCGAGCGTGATTATTCAATCCTCAGTACTTTTCCTTGCAGGTCATCGGACGCTCGAGCATCCAATTTCATGCTCGAGCGGGGACCTTTGTCTGCAAAACTTCTGGAAGTGTGCATTCGATGCTCGAACGGCGCTTTTCACGCTCGAGCGGGAGTCTGTGTCTGACGCTCGAGCGGGGCATTCCACGCTCGAGCGGGCTGTGTAGTATATCAGTCCGTGGAAAGCCATTTTTAGTCACTTTTTCGACTCTCTCTGTCTCTCTCTAGCTTTTCAAAACCCTCATTTGAGAGCTCCTCTCTCTAGAATACACATTCTCTCTACGAAATCATCTAGCCTTAGTGATCTTCCACCCTAGTCCCTTTATAAAAAGTGTGGAGCTTGGCGTGGCCTTCATTTTGATTCGAAAAAGTTGGTGATCGGAGCATCTTGAGTTTTGTCCTTCTTCTCCTTTGAGCTCCGAAATTTGAGGTAGGGATTACTACTCATATTTATGGTCTTTGACATAAACATATAGTCATTTTGAAGAAATGTTGAAGTTGGGAAATTTTGGGTGTTGGGGTTTCAAAACTTGAAATGTGTAAAGAGGGGTTTTTGTTCCTTTGGTCTATACACATGTATTTGGGTCTTAAAATGAGGTTGTTGATGTTTGTTGATGGTATTTGGACCTTTGGGTCAATGTTGAGAAAAATGGGAAAATGCCCTAATTATATTGAATAATTAATTCGGGGAAAAATGAAATTAAGTTCAAAATCATGAAATTGGGAATTTATGAGATTGAGTGGTGTAGTTGGATAAATAAATCACTCACCTATGAAAATGTTAATATTATATTTGTTTGATAAATTTATTATCTGTTTAGAGATAACTGCTTTGGGCTATCGGTGGAGGATAGTCTTGATTGTTGTAGACACTGTATGTTGATTAGGGAAAACTAAAACTAATCAATTGAGTATGTCATTGAATATGACGGATGGAATAACACATTGAATATGTGCTTTGCTTGATCATTGTATATGATAAGTGTTTAAATACATTGTATATGTATGTTGTTTGGGAGGAGATAGGAGATGTACTCTACGGTTTGGGAGGAGATAGGGGATGTACTCCAAAACCGGATTTGGGAGAAGATAGGGGATGGACTCCAGTGATAACTAAGTTGGCCGGAGTGTCCAGGGTGAAAGTCCCGAAATCCTAATTGTGTTTGTATAACGTAGATGAATTGAAGTATTGAAATGATCATAATATGAGTTGTAGTCTCATTTGAAATTGAATTGTTGAAGTATTATTGATATGAGTTGTAGTCTCATTTGAAATTGAATTATTGAAGTATTGTTGATATGAGTTGTAGTCTCATTATGAACTGTCTGGCTGAATAGGGAACTATATCTATGAATTGGTTTGGATAATGAAATGGAAAGAGATATATGTTTGTTTATATGAGTTAAACATTTATCAAATGCCAATGTTTTAGTTATTGCTCATATTATGTTTAGCATATCTCTACTGGGCGTTGGCTCACCCTATATGGGACATCATTTTCAGGTTCAGATGTTATGCTGCCTCCAAGGCCTTAGCTTGGATGGTTTTGGGAGTTGAAGACTCTTTTGGTTGTTTTACTATTTTGGTGATACATGTAAATTCAAGCCAAGGGCTTATTTGTGTAGAGAGTTAGAACTCTTCTTTTGTCGTAACCAGGTGTTGACTTGGAAAGTTGTAAGCCTACAGGGCATTTACTTTTGTTGTCAACATGTATTACCTTTTGTAAGAATACTCTGATGAATGGAAATAGGCTTTATTCTCTTGTCTATGAATATCATGAATGTTGGGTTTATATGTATTATTTTGAGGGCGTTACAAGCATGCTCGAGCGAGACCTCCTTTGCTCGAGCCAAGAGAAAAAAAAACACCACACAAAAAAAACATTTTTTTTTTTAAACAAACCACACTAAACTCAATATCAAGGAGTGAGACCTGGAACACAAGTAGATTATCACATTTAGCCAAAATGGATACTAAGATGAAATAATCCACACATCATGAAACTTGTAAACTTGTAATGTTGAAAAAATGACACTTGAAATCATGGGCAATGCAGATAAAATATCATCAGTGATCATAATCTACATGAGAATGTACAACTCAAAATCCAACATGGGAGCTCACAAAATGAAGGTGTGTGAATGCAGTCCTTGAGAGGCCACTAAGATAGAGTTAATCCTCGTAGTGATCGGATGGCTGGACCTCCACTAAGAGTAACTTAACATCACAGAGAAAAGTCAAACCACTAAGAATCAAAGGGTATTTGTTAAGTAAATGCGGAGGCTCCCCCTCAATCAATTAGTCATTTTTTTTTTATTTTTTCAAACTTTTTCTTTCTTGTGGGCACTCACTGGTGGCATTTACGCTCAAGAATATGGAAACCAAACCAGAGAAGAATGAAATCAATAAGGATGGCCTGGTCGGTGCCTCTGAGGTAGTCTTTTCCTAATACTCGGACTTCAAGGAACTGAGGGAGAAACCGTGGAAGTGAAAACAGATGGTAGATGGTTAAGAGACTCAACATCACCCATGATATACTAGTATCGGTCAATTCCACTGTAAAAGTACAAGAAACACTATTAGTGGTCCATAGAGAACTTTGATCACTTGTGCGGAAACCCCTGCAACAATTTATCTCAATGATGTGTACAGAATGAGATCATGAGGTTAATGAGCGTGGGCATTCAAAATGAGCTATGAATAAAGAACAATGAGATCTTGTAAGCAGCATGAGTAGTGTGCATATAAAGATGTATGCAAGTAAAGCAGAATCAATGACAGTCAGATTATAGCATCCAAGCACACATAAAACCAAACACTCACACCCACTCAAGGAACAAGTAACACTCTAGTGATCGAGCATGACACCCAAGGTCTTTCTAAGGAACTCAAACCGAAGAAGATCAAGGGGTTTTGTAAAAATATCAGCTTTTTGATGCTCAGTGGGTATATGTTCAAGAACAACAAGGCCCTCTTCCACTAACTCTCGAATAAAATGATGACGAATGTCAATGTGTTTGGTGCGAGAGTGTTGAACAGGATTTTTTTAAATGTTTATGGCACTTGTGTTATCACAGAAAAGAGTGAGAGTGTTCTGTTCTATCCCATAATCATGAAGCATTTGCTTCATCCACAGCATTTGTGTACAACAACTCCCTGCAGCAATGTACTCAGCCTCAGTAGTCGAAAGGGAGATGTCATTTTGCTTTTTACTATGCCAGGAAACTAGATTATTCCTAAGGTAAAAACACCCCCCGGATATACTTTTCCTATCATCAGCACATCCTGCCCAGTCGGCATCAGAAAAATTAGTAATTTCAGCTGTAGTATCAGTAGAAAACCAAACCCCATACCCCAATGTCCCATTAACATATTTGATGATGTGTTTGACCGCAAGAAGGTGAGACTCTTTAGGACT
Source organism: Camellia sinensis (assembly GCF_055761805.1). NCBI lineage: Eukaryota > Viridiplantae > Streptophyta > Magnoliopsida > Ericales > Theaceae > Camellia > Camellia sinensis. The sequence goes on along the minus strand of NC_138961.1, from coordinate 240,050,802 downwards.
TGCTTGGTAACGGGCACAAACACCGACACTGAAGGAAATATCAGGACGACTAGTTATGAGATACAGAAAACTCCCTATCATACTCCCATAAAGGGTAGGATCTACATCAATTCCGGAGGAGTCTTTGGAGAGATGAAGACTGGTGCTCATGGGAGTGTGTGCATGTTTGGCAGACTCAAGACCAAACTTTGACACAAGATTTTTAGCATACTTAGTCTGAGAAACAAACATACCCGAAGGAGATTGTTTAATTTGAAGACCCAAGAAATAAGACAACTCTCCCATCATGCTCATCTCAAACTCATGTGTCATGCAATCTGAAAAATATTTCACAAGATGTTTAGCAGTGGATCCAAATACAATATCATCAACATAAATCAGAGCAAACAAGAATATGAGACTTAGTACGTTTCACAAATAGAGTCTTATCCACACTACCTCTTTGAAAATCATTATCAAGTTGAAAATCATTATCAAGAAGAAAGGTAGTAAGTCTATCATACGAAGCCCGAGGGGCTTGTTTCAACCCATACAAAGCCTTGTCTAACTTGTAAACATGATTAGGATATTTAGGGTCCTCAAACCCTTTTGGTTGCTCAACATATGCCTCTTTTTTCAAGTACCCATTCAGAAAGGCACTTTTCACATCCATTTGAAGCAATTTAAAACCAAGAAAGCATGCAACACCAAGTAAAATACGAATAGATTCGAGACGTGCAACTGGGGCAAACGTCTCATCATAGTCAACACCCTCTACTTGTGTGTAACCTTGAGCAACCAACCTAGCTTTATTTCTAACCGCAGTACCATTCTCATCAAATTTATTTTTAAAGATCCACTTGGTACCTATCACATTCATGTCTCTAGGTCTGGGAACAAGGGTCCAAACATTGTTACGTTCAAATTGACCTGATTCTTCATGCATAGCATTGACCCAACTATCATCTAGCAAGGCCTCTTTAAAATTTTTAGGTTCAATTAATGAAACATAACACATGTGATACCTTATCCCGAATCTGTCTTCGGGTTTTCATTCGATCCGATACACTTCCAATCACCTGTTGGGCTGGGTGATTCAGTTTCACCCTTGCTGATGGTTTGAACTCAGGACTTACAATGACAGAAGCATCAGGAGTGATGTCTCTTTGTGCACTCTTTGGACTTTGACTTACTTGTGAGGATGGTGCTGTCTCAACTTCTTGTGCTTAGACCTCAGCTTCTCTTTGACTTTGTGGTTCAGTATCCAAGATTGGAGACTCACCATTGTCATCCTCATTTGTTGCTGGAGTAGGTGAACCTGTGTCATCTATAACCACATCGATTGATTCCATTAAAGAAGAAGTTCACAGGTTATAGACACAAAAAGCCCTACTTGTGGTTGAATACTCTAGAAAAATACCTTTATCACTTCGGGAGTCAAATTTACCCAAAGGCTCTCAATCTTTGAAAATGTAACACTTACTCCCAAAAGTTTTGAAGTATTTTACATTAGGTTTCAAACCCTTCCACAATTCATATGGAGTTTGTAAAGTGTCGGGCCTTAAATACACGCGATTTATTACATAAACAGCAATATTTAGCACTTCAGCCCAAAACTTTGGAGGAAGTTTCTTGCTAAGGAGCATGACCCTAGCCATTTCTTGAACAACTCTGTTCTTCCTCTCAACCACTCCATTTTGTTGTGGAGTAATAGGTGCAGAAAATTCATGCTTAATTCCATGCATATCACAAAAATCCGAAAACAAACTATTTTCAAATTCACAACCATGATCAGTTCGGATTCTTATGATACGCCCAATGGAAACACCCTGTTCATTTTGGATTTTAAGGAATAAAGCCTGGAAAGCATCAAACGTATCAGATTTTTCCCTTAAAAAATTTACCCACGAAAATCGAGTAAAATCATCAACAGTTAAAAAAATATATCTTTTACCTCCAATACTTTCAGTGCGAGTAGGGCCCATTAAATCCATGTGAACCAATTCAAGAGGACGTTTGGTTGTAAAGCTGTTCACCTTTTTATGAGGGGCACGGGTTTGCTTTCCAAGTTGACATGGTCCACACACATGGTTCAGATTCTTACCCAATTTAGGTACTCCTCTTACAAGCTCTTTGTTGGCTATCTTAGTTAGGTCTTTGAAATTCATGTGTCATAATCCTTGATGCCACAAATCAATGTTACTTATGATGGCAGAGTGACAAGTGAGATCATTAGTAGTAACAATCACATAGCAGTTATCAGATGTGCGAACCCCATGCAAGACCGTATTTCCCTTTTTATCCAAAATTTCACATTTATTTTTTGAAAACAATACTTCATGGTGGGAATCACAAATTTGACTAATGCTCAAAAGATTTGCTTTAAGACCATCAACAAGTAAGGTATTTTCAAGCTTGGAAAGACTAGCAACACTTATAGAGCCCTTACCAATGACTCTAGAAGTGCCGCCATCTCCAAAGGTAACAATTCTTCATTCATATTTTTCAAGGGAGGTGAAGTAGGATTTGTTACCGAACATGTGACGAGAGCACCCACTATCAAGATACCACATGTGTGAGTCACGTGCTTTTAGAGCTGTGTGAACAACTAAACAAGTCAAATGATCTTTTCTCACCAAAATCTTTTTGGTCTTAACAAAATCAGGTCTAGCGGTCTTGGTAAATGTCTTGGCGTTGTGAATACCCTCATGAATCTTGATATTCTACCTAGACATGTAAGGTTGTCTCCTAACCCAAAAAGTATTCAAATTTCTATCCTTTTGAGATACCTTACCTACCACAGAGATGACAAATAAAAACAGGTTTTACCTCCTTTTTGTTGATCTTACCCCCTTTAGGTAGATGAAGACAGGGATCACCCTGGTCTACTTTCAACTTTCCTTTTGCTTGAGTCTTCAGGTCATGTGATGTAGAGGCCTGTCCCTTGTGAGCTGTCGCACCATAGCCTAGCCCACTTTTGTCACAACCCATTTGTTGAGACCCGAGAATGTCTTCTAATGATTTGGAACCTTTGTTCCACATGGCAATTGTGGCTCTAACAATACGGAGTTCTTCATCTTTCTGACAGACTATCTCTTCCAATGTAGCTTGTGACATCTCAAGACTTTCAAGCTTCTCTTCATATGTGGAATACACTTTCAGAAGTTCATTCCTTTCAGTTTCACAGGATAGAAGTTTTTCACATAGGTTTTTCCTGTCACTTGAGATCTTGATGACATTCTGCTTTGCTGTTACAAGTTCTCGTTTGAGCTTGACATTCTCGCTTTCGCATGCTTTGAGCTTGAGAGAGAGTTTGTCATTGATTTTGGACAAATTCAGAGATTCCTCGTAAAGCTTTTTGTAAGCTTGTTGTAGTTCATCACCATTAATCTCCTCATTGTCTTCTGATGATTCATCATCCTCTTTTTGCTCCTCATTCTCCTTGACCTCATCTAATCTAGCAACTAAGGCAGGAAAGTTGCTAGATGGTGGTGAAGGTGAATCTTCTTTTTCATGAAATTGGCTCAGAATTTCCCATGTATCTTTAGCCTTTGTACAGTCAGCAACCCGTTGCTATTCTTCATCAGAAATTGCTCCACGAATAGTAATCAAGACTCTCTGATTGCTCAGATTGTCAGCACTTTCTGTATCTTCTTCAATGGCTTGCCAGCCTTCTGTAGCACGTCCGCGAGGGACCCCGCTACAGTTCGGACTCGATTTTGTTACGGTTCTAAATCCGAACCAAAGAGTCCAAATCCGGCAAATCGTTTTGAGAAAATAGATTTTTTGAAAGAAGTGCCAAACATGGACTGCTTTGCCAGATACAGAGTCGCCACCTAAATATTTTTTATGGGAGAATTTAGGAAACCCTGACTCGGTGTTGAAGGCCACATGTCCGTCATCACCGGAGTTGTCTCGGCTCGGGAGCTTGGGTACGATCGGGGAAGGTCAGCTATGAGCACCCCCTTTCGCCCGGTCCGAAGACCGGCCTCTACTAACCGTGATATCCGTTTTTGAAAACTTTATGTATTCTTAAACCAATTGTTAGCCTAGAATTACTATGTTATGCGCGCAGCAAACAAGTATAGACCAAATCGCCCAAATTGGAACAAAACATTTCATGTTTGTTTTGAAAATGGTTTTCTACTCGCAAGTAGGTTAAAATGCAGATTTTGCCATCCTCAAGTGGGCTTTTAGAAAAGATGATTTTGCCACTATCTAGTGGGCTTAAAACTCACAGTTTTAATGCATTATTCCAATTTAGGTAATTCAACCTCCATCCACAGGCATTCAAGCAGTTATATCACATAAGCAGCTAGCCTTATGGTAATCATACTGTCATGGCAACACTCACACGCATGCGATATGCTAAAGCATAAAAGCTTACCTAGTACTCCGAGCCAAAACAGAAACTAGTCAGTAATCATATGCATGATCCTAGTTCATGTTAAAAATGGCTAATGCAACACATGCAAAGATGCAATCTAAGCAGGCTCGGCTATCCTAAAGATGGCATGTGAAATGCTGCAACTAACAAGTACTCAACTTGGGATTGAAATACAAGTGCAGTTAGCATGATGTGCCGAGCCCGGTGCATGTCAACAAATGCATGAATGCACGCATGCATAGCATAAGGTATGCTAAAATAAATGTGCCCTAATCTACCATCATAAGCAGGTAAATAAAAGAGAAGAAAGAAGTGGAGGTTGGAAGACATGCACACCACGCACACACACTTATTACAAATTTGCCCTCACTCGGAGGGACCAAAATAATAATACAAATTAATTAACTACGCAAGCTAATTAAATATTACAAATTGCTTAATTAATTAACAAATTAACTAAACTAAAAAAAAGTAAACCGCCTCGGGGCGAGGGCCAGATGCAACACATGTTCGGGACTGGCTCGGAATCGCACTGCCATGCATAGTTTGTCTCTGTTTTCCCTGCTCTCCTCCTCTGAAAACTGCCAAAGTCTCAGAGATGCCTCTCAGGACACTGGGGAATATCATCGGCTGGGCAGAATTTCCACCGGCAGTAGCATTTAGTCACCGGCACAAAATAGATCCACCGGCCATCGATTGAATGCCGGTCGGCACTAAATACTGCCGGCCGGCAATAAATTCCTGCAGAACCTGCAACTCACAGCAGCAGAGGGCAAAATCTTGCATGGCAATGCAATTCAAGCAATTTATGCACCGATCACATTCCTTATCATGTTAATGACTCAAAGGAGGACGCGCCCCGATTCTCGGACCACCAATCACGCATTTCCATGCATGATGGCCTAAAGAATCAAGTGTGCAACTTCAATTTCAAAATGCATGCAAACCAAATAAACACACAAGGAGGCCTAACCTCTATCATACTCATCTCAAGAGGCAAGGTGATGCATGCAAGATGCAATGCAACTTAGGCATACGAGCTAAGGATGCAACATGCCGATACAAGCAAACATGCAAGGTAGGCATACAAATAAGCTAAGGATGGTCTTAAACATGAATTAGGCAGCTCTAGTTAGGCCCAAAACAGTGGCCAAAATGCTAAGTACATGGAGGCAAACGACATGCAAACATGCATAGATACATGGTCCAAGACTTAAGCATAATGAAGTGACTTTTCGACGCATTTGAAAGGCACAAACATGGACAATTTGCATGCAAATTTCAGAGGCGATAGGTGATGCAAAACAGCCCCGAAACATAACGAAACGACACTCAACGCATGGAATGAATCCCGAAATGCAAAATTAGGCGCATGAAATGGCTTACAGCTATACAAAGCATGCATAATATGGACATGGAGCATGAAGACAGAAGCAAGGCAGCCCTGAGATAAGCATTTTTACAGTTTATGACATGGCCAAACAGCAAGCAAAGATAGGGCTAAAGTGGCATACAAAAACGGGGCTAACACATGGATTTCAAAGCAAGTAGCACATAGAGTACCCAAACAGTGTTGAGCCCTTCTTCAATGTTGAAGAAGGGCTCAAAATAAGCAACTTCACAGTTTATAACATGCCTCAAAACAGATCACACGCAAGCCAAAAATATTATGCAAAATTATGGCATAAAGAGGGCTAATGAAGGAAGTGCTAGCTACTGTCCTCAAACAGAAAGAGGTCCTCAATCAAACATGAAGAGGACCTCAAAATATGATGATTTGAAGTTTGGGTCGGAGCCCAAAAGTGAAAGAAACTATGGCTTAGATATGATGCAAAAAAAGACTAGAAAAGGGAAGAAGAGGACTCACCTTTGTAGACCAATGAACCAGCAGCTTTTGGTTGAAGTTTGGGTGCTCCTAGCCTCTGCAAATGACCTCCAATGTGCTGGAATGAAGTGTAGGGGTGTGGTGCTATGGATTGGTGAAGAAATGGCCCAAGAACAAGGGTATTTGATGATTGAATGAGAGAGATATGGAGAGAGATCAAGGGTTGTATGTATGTATATCAGATATACATGGTATATCTCTGGTTTTTTTGCTTCAAACCATCCAACCTAGACAAAGGGAGAGGAATGGTGCTTATATAAGGCAAGGGAAGCACTTAACTTACAAGCTAAGTAAAGGGAAAGGGTCAAAGGGGTTCAAGGGGGTGCAAGGCTTCTAGAGGAAGCTAAAACAGCTGGCCAAGCTTCTCCAAGAAGCTTGGCCAAAGGGTTCAAGCTTCTAGAAGGTTAGGGGGGTTCAAAGGCTCACAAGGTGCAAAACAACCACACATGTGCATGGGGGAGTGTGCTGGTGCATTCCAACTGGCACAGCTGGGATGCACCAGGCTTGGAGGGTGCAAATGGTGCAAACCAGCTAGAAAATTTGGTCGTCGGCCAAAATAAAGTGCCGGTCGGCATAATATTTTGCTGGTCGGCAAAATAGATTGCCGATAGATGATGCCAAGGTCACAAAAAGGCCGGTGGGTGTCCAAATTAAAGCCCCGGAAATTAGCTTTCCAATGGTGCAAACCTTGCATTAAAATTCCTTCTGTACAAAAGGTTATGCCCTTTTTCGTGAAGCCGCGCAGATTCGATCCAACCGGGATGATGCCCGACTTCAACTGATCATATCTCCCCCACCCGGACTTGGCTCTAGGAGATTCTTGAGTGCAAAATGAAGCCCTGGAAGTCTTCTTTCCAACGATGGTGGCCTCATAGCTTAAATCCAAGTATGAAATTGAATAAGCCCGATTTAGCGAGGGCTGCTCGATTTTCTCCTACCCGGATTCATGCCGAACTTCTCCCAAACTAGTTTTCTCCTCTCCTTTCCTCTTTTCTTCAACTCCAAAACCCTAAACAAAGTGTTTTGAAAGATTTGCCTCTCTTCTAGCCGAAGAAACTGATTCTTTGCCCTGCACATCTCTCAACACCGAGCAAACCATCAGTAGTGCCCAAGTCTCAAGGGCGGTCAAAAATGGGGTGTCTACACCTTCTGGATCGAAAGCTCTCAGAAACGCCCTTATTCTAATCTTTTAATACAAGTAGTTACTCCCATCAAAGGCGGGAGCATGATGCAGGTTCTGACCATGAGCTAATTCCGCTGGCTTTGGAAGAGGTTGAGTGAAAGTGGACCAAAATGCCATGAAAGCACTATTCCCGTCTTCACCGGATTCAGGTTCTTCGGGTTTTTGCTCCGACCCGCTTTTATCATCCCAAGTCATTGTGTAGACTTTCTTTCAATTCTTTTATGAAGGACATTCAAGGGAAATATGGCCAAACCCTTGAAATTCATAGCACTTGACCTCTTGCCCCTTTACAATCTTCTTTTCAGTTTTTTGAGCAAGTTTTGGTGGAAAAGTTTTGGGTTTTTCATTACTCTTGTCTTTTGAAATAGGGTCTCTGAAATTAGGCTTCTTTTTCTTCAAATATTTTTTAAACTGTTTAGTAAACATAGCCATCATCTCAGACTCTAAATCAAACTCAGTCTCCGGAGTTTTTGCAGCCTCATGAGCACTAGCGAAAGCCACACTATCTTTTTATTTTTTCTTAGAAATCTAGTGGGCTTCATAAGTCTGCAAGTTTCCAACCAATTGATCAAGCTTGAGGGTATCAGCATTCTAAGCCTCCTCAATGGTTGTCACTTTTGATTGGAACCTCTCGGGCAAAGACCTCAAAATTTTTCCAACAACTTTAGCTTCAGGGATTTTTTCACCTAGTGTGAAACAGGAATTCACGATGTCACTGAGTTTTGCATAGAAATCATCAAACGTCTCATCATCTCGCATAAAAAGGGTTTCAAAGGCAGAGGTGAGACGTTGAAGTTTTAACCTTTTAACAGAAGTAGTACCTTCGTGAATTGTTTCAAGAATGTCCCAAGCCTCTTTTGCTACCTCACATGTACAGATACGACGAAACTCTTCAGGTGTGACGGAGCAGAAAAGAGAATTGAGAGCCTTGTTGTTCCAACTCGAGTTTTGATAATCGGTTGTGTCCCATTTATCAAGGGATTTGGGAATCTCAATACTATCAATTGTGACAGTAGGTTCACTCCACCCATAAAGCACACAGTGCCAAACTTTCTCATCGATGGATTTTAAAAACGCTCTCATACGAGCTTTCCAATTAGAATAGTTTGTACCATCGAGTAACGGAGGTCTATGGGTCGAGTTACCTTCACGAATTGAATCCATAACACCAATCACACAAAATCATACTCCTATAGTTTTGATAAAAAACAAAGAGTGACCTGCTCTGATACCAATTAAAAATCCTAAGTGATTCATGATTAGATCAAGATTAAAATATTTTTAATTCCCAATTATTCAAAACATACAATCTAAATCATCAAGCACTTACGAAAGTGATTTAGATTGTTGTTTTCGAAATAAATAATAAATCAACACAAACGATTTTTACGTGGAAAAACCACAATTGAAGAACCTTCAATTGTAATAAAAAACCACGGGCGAAATGCCACTAATCAATCCACTACTGAAGAAAGAAAGATTACAAAGATAACAAAGAAATTACCCAACTCATCCAATTTGTGTTCAAACCTTCTGTAACTCTTTCACCAAGCCTTCGTCTCGGAACTGATTGATCTGAAGTTGAATCCATAACTTCACTTGTCGAATCAACGACTACGTACAAAATCAAACTCCTTTGAAACTCCACGTTTGAATATTCGGAATCCACCGAAGAATAACACTCTTGTATGTATTCAATCAACCTCCTTGATATGTGCTTGTTAATCCATGAGTTTTAATACTCACTTAATTTATCAAGGAAAGCTCACAAAAATACTCCAGAAGAAAACCTTAGAAAACCTCAAAGTAGATCTGAAAACCTCATCCTAGTTTTGGAGTAAAACAACTACTTATAGAAATCTTGGATTTTGAAGCTCGCTCGAGCGAAGCTTCTCTCGCTCGAGCGAGGAACTTAACTCACGTGATTTCCATAAGTGGCTTTGCTCGAGCCACGTATCCTTCGCTCGGGCGAACAAACAACACTTTCAGGTTTTATGTAGACGCAGTCCTTCGCTCGAGCCACACATGCTTCGCTTGAGCGCACATTCATCTCTTTCAGGTTTTTGCCAAACGCAGTCCTTCGCTCGAGCAAGGACTCCTTCGCTCAAGCGAGGAAGACAAATCAGTAAGGAAATTTTACAACTCAATTAACAAAGTTGTTTGCAGGATTGACAAGAACAAGGGACCTAACACCATCGAAAGCTTGAAAACATGAATTGGACTTCCTTCCCAAACCTTGAATTTCTCAATCTCTATGACTATAACTTAACTGGAAGCATCCCCGAGGAAATTGGTACTCTATCAAAGCTCACCTACCTTGACCTCTCACACAACAAAAATCTTGATTGTTTGCTACCTCTTACCTTGGGAAACCTCAGCCACCTAGTACAACTTTACATATATTATACTAATGTCACTGGTCCAATCCCTTCATCTACTGGTCAGTTAAAGAATATGGTGCATACAGATATAGGTGATAATATCCTTATTGGTTCAATCCCTTCATCTATTGGTCAATTAACTAATCTGACCCATCTCTATCTTTCTTCAAATCGACTCAACGGTTTCATCAATCAAGAAATAGGAGTGCTAAAGAACTTGGTTTATATGTCTATACATGATAATAATCTTCACGGTCCAATCCCTTCATCTATTGGTCAATTGACTAATTTGACCTCTCTCTATCTTTTTTCAAATTGACTCAACGGTTCCATCCCTCAAGAAATAGGAATGCTAAAGAACTTGGTTTATATGTTATTGAAGAAAAACATCCTCAGTGACCCAATCCTTTCATCTATTGGTCAATTGACTAATCTGACCTATCTGCATCTTTTTTCAAATCGAATCAACGGTTCCATCCCCGTAGAAATAAAAGATTTGATGCAATTGGCATACTTGAACCTTAGCCATAACCTCTTTACAGGTAAGATCCCATCTTCAATAGGTAAGTTGATTAACTTGAAATTTTTTGATGTATCTTCAAATCAAGTTAATAACACCATACCCGCTGAACTTGGGCTTTCATCCCACATTAAACATCTCGATTTGTCATCAAACCAACTTTCAGGGAAACTACCACCAATTGAAGTTCCCAACAGCTTTCAGTATTTGGACCCCTCTCATAATTTTCTTAACGGGCCTATCCCAAGAGAGCTAGAACAGTCTGAAAATTTGGAGTACTTGAGATTGAATGACAATGATTTGAATGGAACAATACCAACCACACTTGCATGTTTGTCACGATTACAGTACTTAAATCTCTCCCACAACAATCTCTCGGGCGAAGTCCCATGCAGTGTTTACTCCATAAAAGGTCTTGACTTGTCATACAATCCTCTCAACCGTCAAATCCCACAATATGGATATGATTGTCTACTCTATGATTGTCTACCCCATCACAAGCAATTAACAAGGTTACCTGATGTAAAGCCATAAATTCTTGCAAGAAAAGAATAGTGATGCTTACTCTCCTCATTTCTCTCCTTATCACAGTTTTCCTTAGTTTACTTGCATATGCATGTTTTCGTTATCGCAAGACCCACAAAAAAAAAAAGCTAAGGAAAGAGCAATGAAAAATGGGGATATTTGCTCGATAAGGAATTATGATGGAAGAATTGCATATGAAGGCATCATCAAAGCAACAAATGACTTTGACATCAGATATTGCATTGGAACCGGCGGTTATGGCAGCATGTATAGAGCTCAGTTACCAAGTGGCAAAGTAGTTGCCTTAAAGAAACTCCATCGTTTCGAAGCAGAGGAGCCTGCTTTTGATGAGAGTTTTAGAAATGAGGTCCAAATGTTAACTAACATACGGCACCAAAACATAGTGAAGCTTTATGGATTCTATTTGCACAATAGATGCATGTTCTTGGTGTTTGAGCACATGAAAAGGGGAAGCTTGTTTTGTGCTCTGAGAATTAATGTCAAAGCTGTTGAATTAGGATGGACTCAGAGGGTAAACATCGTTAAATCAATAGCTCATGATCTATCTTACCTGCATCTGATTGCAACCCACCTATTGTCCATTGAGACATATCGCCCAACAACATTCTATTGAACTCTGAAATGGAGGCTTTCATTGGCGACTTTGGCACTGCTAGATTGTTATATCCCGATTCATCGAATCAAACCATAATTGCAGGCACCTCTAGATATATTGCCCCAGGTAACAACAGTGTTTTTCCTTTATTCGTATTGATTTTTTCAATAAAAAGCGGGAAAAAAATGGCCTAATTTTTTTAAAAATAATATTAGTGCCATAAATATATAGTGGCTAACAATTTTTTATCCTAATTCAATGATAGATAAATATTTCTCATTGTTTGTCATTAACTTGCTTTAAAATAGGAGGTGAAAATATAGAGTTTCTTTTATTAATCTTTTTGTTTGTGCAGAACTTGCCTACACAATGGTTGTGACTGAAAAGTGTGATGTTTATAGCTTTGGGGTAGTAGCACTGGAAACAATCATGGGAAGGCATCCAGGAGAACTCCTCTCATCATTGGCATCGTCGTCTACACAAAACTTAATGTTAACTGATGTATTAGACTCGCGCATTCTGCATCCAACTAATCCAGTGGTTGTAAGGAACATTGTTCTAGTTGCTATTGTGGCACTTGCATGTGTGCGTTCTAAGCTGAGATCTCGTCCAACAATGCTACGCGTATCTCAAGAGTTGATTGTTTGCAAGAAGACTTTAGCTACACCTTTTCGTGCAATTTCACTATGACAGCTATTGGTTCCAAAAATGGATATTACACAAATAAAGGACTAAGGTTAATGCATGAGTTTCCCATCGGAATAAAAATACCCTTTTTGGAATGTTGATTATCATTTTTTTATGGGTCTTGGGTGTTATATCTGTTATTTACATATGAATTTTTTCCCTACTTTTTTCCAAGTTGCCAGTGTTAAAACCTCTAGCTACTGAATCTGGACTTTAACTAGTGGTAAAAAAAAATGGTCCCTTTTTTTTCCCCCTTTTTTTTGGTCTTCCACAAATCCATACTCAAATAAAAAATCTAAACATGCATAAAATTTCTTATATTTCCCCACAGCAAACTCGTACCACAATGAAAAGAATGTTTCCCCGTAGATTTTGAAGTTCAGATATTCATATTATGTATCTAAACTTGTGTCAATTCAAGAGGTGCATTATCTCAGGGATTTCTTAACATCTCTTTCACATAGAATAAACACAAAGGATCCCTTGGGAAATCCATCTTTAGAACATTATCATCATTTGACCATACTTCGCTACTGCATGAAAATTTTTGTTTCAAATTTCCACTTTTGCAAAGGACATGTATCATCACTCTATCAAGACCCAATTCTTCAATTATCCGTTGCTCAAACTGATTCCATTCATGACATATCACTAGAAAAAATCAAAGTTTTGGAGACCAAAATTTAAGGACAAAATTATTTTTTGGGAACGAAATATTTTTATTGCGAAAAGTGTTGTTATTATATTTTTAGCAACGGAAATTGGATATTAATGATGAATTATTATCTTTTTGGGACCAAATTTTTTGTTTCAAAAAATAAACCATTTTGAGACCTAATTATTTTGTCCCTAAAAGTGCATTTATTAGTGACATTTTCAAAATTTGTCACTAAAAGCCTTATTTTTGAGTTTTCGGGATGACCTTTTAGCAACTATTCTCACGATGATAGAAATTGATCTCTGAATATCTTTTGCAACAAAATTTTCACTTTTAGAGACCAAAAAATTTGGTTTCTACAACTCTTATATGTTATAGTGTATGAAAAAGAAAGGGAGATGGGGAAAAATACATCGTATATATTAAACTAACGGATGGATAAAACGCATTAGTTTGGGCTTCAAGGAAAATTTGAATCTAAAAACTTAGTTAGGAACTAAGTACCGTATTATTCAATTGAATGGAAAAGAATTACAAGAAATATATATATATATATATATATAAGACAACTATGCTAACCCTAATTGCTACCAATGACTAAACTACCCTTAATACACATATGCTTAACACCCCTATGCAAACTCATGATGTAACAGCAGGAAGCATCGAGAGTTTGTCAAGCAGAAAACGGAAACGCATGATAGTATGAGACTTGGTGAAGAAATCAGCGAGTTGTATAGTAGAGGAGACAAAGGGCAAGGACAACCTTCGAAGCTATAAGTGATGGCATACAAAGTGGCAGTCAATCTCAATATGTTTAGTTCGCTCATGGAAAACATAATTATTAGCAATTTGAATGGCACTAGTATTATCATAATACATAGGAGTAGGACTAGGGACGGAGGCACCAAATTCGAAAAGCAACCAATGTAACCAGACAATTTCAGCAGTGGTAGTAGCCATAGCATGACACTCAGCCTCAGTAGAAGATCGAGCAACAACAGTTTACTTTTTGCTCTTTCAAGAAATAAGAGAACTACCCAGAAAAACACAAAAGCCCCTAGTAGACTTATAGTCCATAACATCACCAGCCCAATCAGCATCAGAAAAAGCACGAAGATCCAAAGAAGAAATAGTAAAAAACAATAAACTCTGATGTAAGGACCTACGAAGGTAGCGCAAAATACGAAGGACAATAGCCCAATGAATAGTAATCTGGGAAGAAACAAACTAACTGACAATCTAAATAGCATAGGCAATGTCGAGCCGAGTAATGGTAAGATAGACAAGGATGCCCACTAGAATCCGATATAAGGTAAGATCAGGCAAAGGGACATCGCCAAAGGAAGTGTAACAACCCCAACCTTTCATTTATGTTAATTCATGGTTAAATAAGCCTAATCAGTAATTAAAGTGAAATTCTGAATTTATTGCATGTGTGTGTTGCATTGTTGTGCTTATATCTGTTTAACGTAGAAATATATGTTTCCATTTCTGTTTCGTTCTGCGAATTGAAGGCCTTATCAGTATCTGACCACAAAATTTACTTCATTTATGTGTTCGTTGGAATTTTTAGAATTTTATGGTAGGTTTAATTAAAATTCGATCCGGAACAATTAAATTAGAATAATTGATGTCCATTTGATTAATTGTAATTAAACCTCATTAACTTAAGCCTATATAAGGCATAAGTGACCCTTAGTTACACCTTCACACTCTTATATCCTCATCTTTGATGTCAAAAATGAGAGAGAGAGAGAGAGAGAGAGAGAGAGAGAGAAGGAAGGAAGGAAATTAAGATCAAAGCTAGGAGAAAGGGAGAATTGTTAAGGATAATTGGAGAATTGAAGAGAACTAAGAACACTCAAGAATTGGTCAACTTGAAGCTCAATTGAGAAGTTTAGGTGAGAACTCAAGCTTTTGATAATGTAATTAAGTTAGCCAACTCTTGAATTCAAAAGAAATCCTATAGGAAGGCAATTATTGAGCTTAAATAGGTGACTTTGGGGGTGTAACATGCATGCATGCATAATTCTCATAATTTGGTAAGTTGATTTTCAAGAATTTCCACATGCATGTCCATACTTGAGTCTTGTTCAAGGAACCCAACATGTTTTTGACCTAAACATCTCATTTGCTCATGATTTGGAAACTTGGGGCTCAAATCACTCCATGCATGTCATATTCATGTTATGTTTTCACAATTCAAATTTGAATTTGCTCAATTGTCAAGCTTATGGGCCTTGATTTCATGAAATGATCTTTGATTCTCAATGTTTTTCAAGTTTAGACAAGTTTTCTTGAGTTTTGGCCCAAAGAACATGATTTGTGTTTTTGAATTTGAGTTTTGAAGCTTAAAGGCAGTTTTGAAAATTCCAGAATTCGCACTGTCCGCTTGGGCAAGGAAAATGCCGCTCGAGCGTAAAAATCGCGCTCCCAGAAGCTTTACAAAATTTTACAGGTTACTTGAGCAAAAAGTGGCGCTCAAGCGAGGACCTTTTTAGTTAGTCTTCTACTCGAGTGATCGTCAAGCGAGAATTTCACGCAACCAGTACTTTTGCCAAGTTTGCAGACCGCTTGAGCGACCACCCGCAAAGGAAGTTGTGCTCGAGCGGATACCCTGTTTTCAGCAACTTTTAACTAACTCTTTTAAGTGCATATTTACATCTTCATGCTACTCCAAATGTTCTTAGGCACCAATTGGACTCACATAGTCATGAAATAAGCTAGAAACACATAAAAAGAATTGAATTAAAATAAAATGGTGCTTCAATTGTGCTTTTGTTATGTGTTTTGTTTAGGTGGACATCCGAGGCTTAATGGCAACACAAACCACTGTGAATAATAACTCTGAAAAGTTATGTTTGACTTTAATTATTTTTTGATGATATGAAAATGATTAGTTTTTTGAAATGCTATGTTTTACATGAATGAATGATTGTCCAAGTTTCTGAAATGTATACATGGCATCCTTAGCATCATATGATATGCGTCCCTTTTATGGGTCATCGAAATGCCTTCATGGCAGTCCCTTTGCGGGTCATCAGAAATGTCTCTGTGCAAATGAGTCATCAGAATACCTTATGGCCGTCCCTTTATGGGTCATCAGAATGCCTTAATGGTAGTCCCTTTGTGGGTCATCAGAACGTCTCTGTGCACATGAGTCATCAGAATGCCCTTTACGACCGTCCCTTTATGGGTCATCAGATTTGTTAACGCTAATGGATGTGCCACGTACTATGATGAGAAATATACGAACTTTGAATACGAATGCAACTACGTATATGAATCTGTTTTTGCTTTGACTACTAAACATGTATATCAATCCGTTTGTATTTGAAATTTGAATATGCACAAGACTCTGTTTCTGATGAAAATCTATCTATGATATAAACTCTGATTTCTGACTCTGTAATGGACATCATTCATTAAACCCCTTTACTCTGTTATCATTCACTGGGCACCAACTCACTATTTGTTATTATGTATATAGGTGAGCAGGCACGTGACCAGGCCCAGAGTTGATGGCCTAAGATTCTGTTTTGTCAGCCAGCCATTGTGCCTCCAGGGAGGTTCTCTTTTGTGTGCAAGTCAAGCCTAAATGGCATATGTTTAAGACCTTATCTTCTTTGAAGTATGAACAAGTTTTTTGTTGTGTATATTGGGCTAAGTCCCTTTTGGCTACCTTTATATTGGATGTGACGTAAGACCTGCATAATGATGTCACGTGTATTTGTAAAAGGTTTAAAATTTATTTCCCATATATGTCTGCACAGCTCTATGGACTATATATGTTTCGTATATTTGCTTTCGCAGCGCCTAATTATATGTTATTCCGCTGAGATGTCTTTGGTAATCCAAGGATTACTGGCTAGTCATGACGCTAAACCTATAGGAGCGGGTTTGGGTCGTGACAGGAAGTATAGTGCACATTAAGTTTGAGAGAAGTGTCAATAGTGCGGGAATCGGTTAACTTGTCTTGCTGAATAACATCAGCTGCATACTTGGACTGATATAGAAGATAACCCCGAGGCAAAGAGGCCACCTCAATGCCCAAAAAATAACGAAGTGAACTAATATTTTTTTATCTCAAAATGATGATGGAAGTGAGCCTTGAGAGCAGAGATACCATCAAGATTGTCGCCAGAGATCACCATGTCGTCAACATATAACAAAAGAATAATAAGCACTGCAGAAGTGGAGCGCAGAATGAGAGCCGAGTCATGATCACTGGTACGAAAACCCAAGTCACAAACAACAATAAAAAATTTCTCAAACCAAGCCCGAGGAGCTTATTTGAGACCATATAAAGCTTTGCGAAGGCGACAAACTTCACCAGGTGCACGAGGGAGCCCAGGAGGAGGGACCATAAAGACTTCCTCAACTAAGTCATCGTTGAGAAAGGCATTGTTGACATCCATTTGAGAGAGATGCCGGTGACACACAGCAGCAACGGCAATCAAGGTACGAACAGTGGTCATCTTGGCAACCGAAGCAAAGGTCTCCTCATAATCAAGACATATTCTTGAGCAAAACCTTTAGCCACCAAACGGGCTTTATAGCGTTTCATAGAACCATCAGCTTTGGTTTTAATCTTATACACCCACCAACAACCAACAGTATGTTTACCAGAAGGCAAAGCAATAAGATTCCAAGTACCAGTCTTATGTAAAGCAGAAAGTTCCTCATTCATAGCATGTTGCCAAGGAGGTGGGCTTAGAAAGAGAGTGAATGGAGGATAAGAAAGTACAAAATTCAGAAGAATAACAAGAGTTAGAAGACTCATAACGAGTAGGACACATACGTACCCGTTGAGGAGACCGAGAAACAGGAGCCTCATTAGCAGCAGGTAATGGAGAGACAGCCGAAGGAAGAAGGTGAGGTGTACCTACAGGCAAAACATGTTGTTTCTTACAAGCATAAGTATGAATAATAGGAGGGGTGACAGTAGGAGTGAGAGACGAGGAAGAAGATGAGGGAATATCAGAATGAGACAAATTGTGAACATAAGAATCAAAAGGGATAGCATCAGGAAAAGGATCAAGATAAATAAGATTAGATTTAGTGAAACGAGCAGACGTAGAAGGAATAGAAAAGAAGGGGATATGTTAAAGAAAAACAACATGGTGAGAAACATAAAGACGTTGAGTTGTGGGGTCATAACAACGATAACCCTTTTGACTGTCACCATACCCAAGAAAAACACACATGGCAGAACGAGTAGACAACTTAGTACGGGTTGCACGATGAAGAAGGACAAAGCAAGAACAACCAAAAACATGAAGAGAGAAATAGTCAGGAGAAATACCATGTAAACATTCAACAGGGGAAATGCCACGAGTCACTTGGGAGGGTATGCGGTTAATAATATAAACAGCAGTAAGAAGAGCCTCCCCCCAAAATGAGCTAGGAGTAGAAGAAGAAATCAATAAAGAGCGAGCTGTTTCCATGATGTGATGATGCTTGCGTTCAGCCACACCATTTTGCTCAGGAGTTTCAGCACAGAAAGATTATTGACGAGTACCATCTGATTGTAATAAGTGAAGAAAATCACTATCACGATGTTCCCCACCTAAATCACATTGAAAACATTTAATAATAGAAGAGTATTGGGTTTGAATCATGGCACAAAAAACAATATAGATAGAGTAAAATTTAGACTGGTGCTTCATCAAATAAATCCAACAGTGACGAGTATAATCATCAATAAAAGAAACATAATATCGAGAAGCCCCTTTAGTGGGAATGGGTGCAGGACCCTACACATCAGAATGCATAAGATCAAAAGGTTTAGACAAAGTAGTGAAACTTTTATTAAATGGTAAAGCAATAAACTTTGCTAGTTTGCATCCACTACAATCGGAAATATTATGACTACTTAAAGAACCTAAGACACCAGTAGAACTAAATACTATAAACGAGAACTAGACACATGACCAAGGCAAGAATGCCACAAATAAAAAATAGACGACTTAAGATTTAACCAAAAAGAAGACAAATCAACTGAAGATGCAGCAAGGGGAGGAACGTATAGCGTCTCCAAAACATATAAACCTCCCAACCTACGGCCGGTCCCAATCAACTACTTGGAATGAGGATCCTGCATAATACAACCAAATTTAAAGAAATAAACACAATAACCAATGGCACAAAGTTGACTAATAAAAATAAGATTCAAAGTTAACTGAGGAATACAATAAACATCTGAAAGAGAGAGAGAGAGAGTATCAGTCAAAATGGACCTAACCCCGACCAAAGACATAGGAGTACCATTGGCGGCCATAACAGTAGTAGTAGAAGGAGGAGAAAAGATAGACAATAAGAGGAAGGAATCATGAGTCATATGATGTGTAGCACTAGAATCAAAAACCCATATGGAATAAGATATACGTGGAGGAGATGAGGGGGAGGAAGACAAACCAAAAGGAGTTTCTACAGTTGTTCAACAATAACAATCAAAGATGGAGAGGAATCATCCCCTGAAGAAGTCGTGGCAGCTGTATGTCTCTTTTTCCAAGAGGATGACTGGCCAGAATGCCTATCAAAATTCTTTCTCCAAGTCGGTGATTACCCAAATGGTGGACGGTCCAAAAGCTGAGGACACTGAGCCTTCCAGTGACCTTTTTGATGACAAAAGCTGCATTCATCCAAAAGAGCATGAGAATAGGATTTGCTAGGAGTAGTAGAAGAATGACTAGTAGGAACAGCTAGAAATGTCTGAGTTGGCAAAGGAAGCAATCCTTTGCTAGGAGCTGTTTTGAAGCGAAGTTCTTCAGCCAATAACTCATTAACCACAGAATCAACAGAAGGGAGAGAACTTCGATGCAAAATAGTGTCACGAAGCCCCTCAAAATCAACCCTAAGGGCCATTAAGAATTGAACCAACCACTGTTCCTCCCGATAAGTACAATATGCCACATGAGTGCTCAATGACTTAGGCTCAGTAAAAGCTAATTGATCCCACAGCCTAGCCATGGTAGAATAAAATTCCTAGATACTCTTATTGCCTTGTTGAGTAGCACAAATCTCATGTTCTAACTGATACCGTTTAGCAAAATTTGATTGAACATACATCCGAGATAGATGATCCCAAATTTGTTTCGCAGTAGTGAACTTGGCAAAATGAATCCCAATAGACTGATCTACAGAATGATTAATCCAAGTAATAATCTTGGTGTTAGTAACTTGCCAAGTAGAGAGCAAATCTTGAAACTTTTCAACATTGGCATCAATGGAGATAGGAGAATCACCAGTAACAACATCCTAAACATTTTTACCCAGAAGAAAATTTTTCATGACATAGGCCCAATAAACATAATTATCTCCCACTAACTTCACGCTAATGGCTTGAAGTGAATCTGACATTTCACTAGACATGATATCAAAATATAAAGAACTTTACAGAGAAGACCACAGAGAAGTCACAAGACCACAAAGAAGTCACAAGGAAACAGTAACACAAAGAAGAAGAGAAGCTGAAGCAGATTACTTAAGTATCACACCTTCAAACCAAACGAGCCAATATCAATCGTGATTAGAAGAACCAAATGCGAATGTGAGATGAGAGGGGGAGTCATGAGGAAGAAACGACTTCGACTGTGAATCGCGACTTCGTGAGGCACAGACAAGCCCACTTGACTTTGTCTTCAACTTCGCAAGGCACCAACGCGACTGTGAATTGCGACTTCGTGAGGCACAGACAAGCCCACTCGACTTCGATGCAAGGGTATATAGCGGCAAATAAAGAGAAACAACCATAAGCTTGCCTTCAGTTCATACCAACACCAACGAGAGTTCAGCTATCAAAACCTTGCTCTGATACCATGAAAACTTAGTTAGGAACTAAGTACCGTATTATTCAATTAAATGGAAAAGAATTACAAGAAATATATATATATATATATATAAGACAACTATGCTAACCCTAATTGTTACCAATGACTAAACTACCCTTAATACACATGCTTAACAGAATCTTCCAAAAAATAAATTATATAAATTAACTCATCATAATGAAATTTTTGCATATTAGAAGGCATTTTGATGGATAAAAGCCCCTAATTAATTTAGCAAGGATTATTTCCAATCCAAGAAAATAAACGATAAGGTACTGTTTACATTGTAAATTCAAACAGTGCGTTTCTTCAAACAAATTATTCATATAAAATTGTGCACATTCAAAAAAATATAAATATATTTTCAAAATCAAACTTGCTATCTATTATTTATATATGACTAACCTCTTGTAAAATGTTCCGGACATGGTAACAACAGCGGCAGGATGGCTATCGAGCAGGGTTGACCAGACAAGCTTCCCAGTGGCACGTTCAAGGGCAACAACCAAAGCTGGCCCATATATCCCGACAATGAAGAGATCACAGGCCACAGTCAGAGCTGACACCATGGTGGTGCCATTGCCAAGGAGCAGAGTTGCATTAAGGCCAGTTAGCTTTTGGCGGTCCTT
Organism: Camellia sinensis; assembly: GCF_055761805.1. NCBI lineage: Eukaryota > Viridiplantae > Streptophyta > Magnoliopsida > Ericales > Theaceae > Camellia > Camellia sinensis. The sequence goes on along the minus strand of NC_138961.1, from coordinate 240,029,517 downwards.
TTCCACAAGACTGAACTGTTGGTGATTTTAATGGCATAGATGAACCCACCCGATCTAGCATAATACATAGTGCCGTTAAAAACTGAAGGTCTTGCATATATGTCTTTCCTCCCTGATTTGAATTTCGACTCAAGACTAGGGTTTGAAACAGTTGATGGGCTGATCTGAGTTTCTTGATGGGCATATATACCACCATGATTCAACTAGCCTCTTGAACCCGCATGGTCTCTCCTTTTATGCCACTGCAAAGACAAAACATGTTAGTTTGAGAGAGAACAAAAAACACGAAAAACAAAAAAAGACAGAGAAAGAGACTAACATGTGAATTTGCACAAGTAGTGACACAATAGACAAAAGACGCATAGGAACAGCACCAAAAGATTGTTGTAAGTTTCGGTTGGTGCCATGGGAGTGGAAGCCCTGATATTGAAATACACCCTTTATGTTGTCTATATATTGTCAACAAGTCTACGGAGACGTAATTGACAAAACAAGCCACACAACCACCAAAATAAAAATTTGAAGGAGGGTGGGGGTGGTGGAAGTATGGCCAGAATTGTGTTTTTTTTTGGCTAATTCAGTGGTTGGTCCTATATTGGTAGACGTATTGATAGTATCACTTATATAATAATGATCTGGAGTCAATAATAGTAAATGTTGCATACTCACAAAAGAGCAATGCTACGTGTCATGAAAAAACTTTCATGAAAATGATCATGAAAGATTTATGACCTTTGCATTACACTTAAAATAAAACACCACACACTAATCAAGGTAATCCAAGAGTCATAAATTTTTCATGATCAGTTTCATGAAAGTCTTTTCATGATCCCTATCTTTTCTCCTCACAAAATATCTCAGCAAATACTCAAAATTTAAAATGCACTGATCACATATTTATTTTTAGTGTGACTCACATGACTACAAATTATAATGGGTTAAACACACTAATATTTATTTTGAGTATTTATTTTGGGTGCAGAGCCCACATGTTTTGATTTTTGTGTTTATTTTGGGTTTTGTAAAAATTTGAAGGAGGGTGGAGTGGTGGAAGGTGTGAGATGGGGTGGGCAGTGGAGAAGGAGTGTGGAAGAGGGGTGGGCGTCATGGTTGGGGGATTTTTTTTTGGGGGGAGGGGGGAAGGAATAATAATGGAGATAACCTTTCGGTTAAGGGATGAAGGAGATGACAGCTGTAACCTATAGAGTAATTGTTTTTGATGTTGAAGAGTAGTTAGGTAATTTTATATTTTCCATTAATAGACAAATGAGATATTTGTAATTTTTTAAATCATAAAAAAAAATTATATTTTTATTAAGCCTCAAAAGGTGCATTGAAATTTACTCTATATTTTTTGCATTATAATTATGGGAAAATTACTGACACCCCTTGAGCTTTGTCTTTAATACAAAAACCCCCCTCATGTTCTGGAAATTATATTCCCTCCCTAAGGTTTAAACTTTCATTACAATATAATCCTTCCGTTAGTCAACCATTATGTCAATTAACATAAAAAACTAATATAGAAAATTATTTTATTTTAAATGCCTATTTTACTCTTATTAAAAAAATTTAAAAAATAAATACTAAATGAGTGAAGAAAATATGTAGAGAATTACAAAAATTTATTCCATACATATATTATTGTACTATTAAACGTTTAGGTAATATTATGGTCCACAAGCTTTTGTGGTGTTAATTATCACAAATATTATAATTAGATCATTTTCAATCATAACTAAAAAAAAATAGTTATCACCAAACACCGCATAAAATATAACCAAATATCTTTTAAATCATAACCAAAAAAATGTTACAATCAATAGTTATAATAATATCATAATAGGTCATAACCAAATACATGACTAGGCCATATAAAATTTTCCTAAACGGTAAATTGTTTGTCAATTTTATATATGCAAATAAGGGCAAAATAGGGCATTTTAAAAATTAATTTCTTATATTAATTTTTTCCATTAGTTGACTTAACGGTTGACTAACAAAAGAATTAAATTGTAATTGAAGTTTAAACCATAGGGAGGGAGATGTAATTTTCAAAACGTGAGGGGGTGTAACAACCCTCACTCTACTCTAGTCATGCTTGCATATATTACATGATCTTGTCTTGATATGTTGCATTTTTGCAAACCTTGATTTGATTTGCTTAAGAGTTTCTTGCATGTTTTGTACCCTGCTTGGTGTGAGTTTAGCCGAGGTCATCTTTGGTCTAGAACTTCCTTGGAACCACTTTGTTTGGCCTCCACCTTCGCCCTGACATATTGGCCGAGATGTCATTATCTAGGCCGAGGTGTTCATCACCAAGGCCGAGATGTGTATTATCTGGGCCGAGATGTCACCTTTGTACCTAAGTGATCTTGTCTTGGAGTGGTGTGACCTAGACCAAGGTGTGGCACATCTAGGCCAAGGTGTGGCACAGCTTAGTCAAGTGTTGTCCTTCCTAGCCGAGATCATTGTTCCCCTACTTGCCGATGTCTTGTTCTTAGCCGAGATCATTACCCGCCGGAGTGGCCATGCCCTCTAACTTGTTGAACACACTTTGTCATAGTCTTGTCTTTTCACTCAGCCACCTTTTTGGGGAGAACCAACCCGGTAGTGCCACGTGTCCCAGCTGAGTGTTAAGTCAGCCAGCAGACCTAGAAATGTATCATTTGCTATATGTCTTTGTTTATGAGGAGAGAGAAGCTCTAGAAGAAGAAGAAGAAGTCTTAGAGTGAGAGAGTAGACTTTCGAGCTTGATTTCTAGAGATCAAACCGTTAGATTCGTGTATTGAGGTTAGACTCTTGATTCACTCTTGTCGTTCTTATTGATCATCCAGCTGCATTGCACGATCGAACCTGTTCTGCATGTTATGCATTGGTTTAAAGTTTGGTTTTAGAAAAAGAAAATGGTTTTCATGTGTGCTTGAAGAAAAGCCTCGTTTGATCCGAAAGTTTGCATTAAGGCTCATGTTTCTGTGTTTGTTTTGATAAGATCCTTGAGTGTGGGTACCCATGTCCATGTTTTTGAATTCATAGCATGAAATCTCAGCTTTTGTAATAACAAGCTTTGATCTTTGCATTCATCTCCCTCATGTTCATGTTCTTCATGTTCATATTCTTCAAGAAAAGGGAACCCAGTTTTCCCGACTTCATTTCCTTGGATGTGGCCATCGAGGCAACACCTTGGCAAGGAGGTGTGGGACCTCGGCCTAGACCTGGTAGTCGCCCAGCATGTTTTTCCGAGATGAGAAACAGTGTCTTGTTTTGACTTAGCTTGGTTTTGAAAGATGCCGAGATCATCTGTATGCATGTGAATTTGTTGAAAGTGCGTTCAACAGACTTTGCCATGTGTTTGTAGGACTTGGACTTGCCTCGACCCCGACGTCTGAAGAGCTATGTGAGTGGTATTTTTAATAAAGTTATGTCATTAAGTTTTGATAAAGTTTTTCCTTGACTTGTTTTGGAATAGTATTTTGTGAAGCATGAATGATGATCCCTATTTTGTATATCAAGCATTAGCCTTGTTTTGAATGACAATCTTGAAAGTCTGTACGTGCTAGGGGACTATAAGCATTTGTAGCACAATCTTGAAAGTCCGTACGTGCTAGGGGACTATAAGCATTTGTAGTACAATCTTGAAAGTCCGTACGTGCTAGGGGACTATAAGCATTTGTAGCACAATCTTGAAAGTCCGTACGTGCTAGGGGACTATAAGCATTTGTATCACAACCTTTGTTAATGTCATCCCTTGGAACTTGAAAGCCTGGAAAGACTTTAATTGTTGAGACTTGAAAGATTTGTTAGATCAACTTGATTTGCCTTTGGATTTTGTATAAGATGTGTTATGCTTTGATTTGATAAAGATTTCGGATATCATTCATGTAAACCCCTTTATTATTTGTACCATTCACTGAGTATCCAAGCTCACCCCTCTCTATATATATGTAGGTGACGAGCAGGACGGCGGTGACGCCTAGATGTACTTGCTACTTGTTTTGGATCTTGCACTATTGTAGCATCTTGAAGATTATGCTTCTTCGTTGTATTTCATTGTATTTTGTATTTGATGGCTGAGAAGCCTTTTGGTCAAGATGTATTTTTGTACTTCATTTGTTGTATTAAAGCCATGTAAAGATGTATGCCATTCCATTTAAACTTATGCACTGCTCTTATGGACTAATTACATTTGTATATATTACTTCCGCTCATGTTAGCCCTATACGTAATACTCTGATTGTGTGTGAATTTTGAAAGTTGGCCTTCAGTAATCTCGGATTACTGGCCATCACGGCACCAAACTACTAGAGGTGGTTTGGGGTCGTGACAGATTGGTATCAGAGCACAAGTTTCTTATAGTACGTTATTCACACACTTGAGTCCTAAGGAGCATAGGATTTCCTTAAAAAAAATGTTAGGATCGCATCATATTGCTTGCTATTTGATAAGGTGTGCATCATCTCGGCTTGACTGTTTGTTACTTGCATACATGTCTATTTGATTGTTCAGTTTTAAAGTCACGTTTTGCATACTCTTAGCATCATGAGAAGAGGTAGACCACCGGTTGGCCGAGATCATCCCGAAGACAGATTGGACAGATTAGAGAGATTGGTCGAAGGTTTGGTCCGTGAGTTAAGACAACCTAGACCACAAGACACTAGTATCACTTCTACCCAGGCGGAGCAGACAAACGGCCGACATGCAGTTCCACCTCCGCCTCCTCCAGTGCCGCAAGTGCCTCCACAGCAAGCCTTATATAGGGATGGCACCATAGCCTTGATTAGAGAGTTCAAAAAGATGAAACCGCCGAGGTTCTCTGGGGGTATTGTACCGATGAAGGCCGAAGCGTGGGTCTTGGAAATGGAGAAGCTGTTTGAGATCTTTCCCAGTATCGATGCCCCAGAAGGTGTCATTGGCAACATTCACACTAGACGACGATGGACGAAGATGGTGGATGATGACCCGAGAAAGCAACCCAGGTCTGACTTGGGCCAGATTTTTGGAATTGTTTTACAGCAAGCATTTCCCCCTTAGTGTTCGAGACCGTAAGACCACAGAGTTTCAGACTTTGACACAAGGCAACAAGACAGTGGCAGAATATGACCGTGCTTTTACCGAGTTGGCGAGATATGCGCCTCACATGGTCGATGATGAATACAGAAAGGCCAGGAAGTTCGAAAGTGGATTGCATGGACCAATTCAGGATTGAGTTAACATGCTCAATATGCCAACCTACGCCGGAGTGTTGGACAAGGCTATCTTGGCAGAGGCTAACTTGAACCGATATCAGAACTCAAGAGAAAATTAGAAGAAGAGGCAGAACTATGATAATCGCCGAGCTCCGCTTAACGCCAAGAAGAAAGCGAATGTGGACAGCTCCAGCAACTCGAACCAAGAAGGTAATACTAGGCCGATGTGTGCAAGCTGTGGGAAGCCACATTCTGGAGTTTGCAGTTGGGCATCGAGAGCCTATTTTGAATGTGGTGAAATGGGTCATCATGTGAAGGACTGTCCGAAGGCAAGGGCTGATGATGGTAAGAAGGATGGGAGTACCTCGGGCTATGCACAGAGAAATAACATCGGGAGGGCACAGACGAGACAGGGCAGAGTTTTTGCATTGGTACCAGGAGACACTCAAAATGCTAAGACAGTAGTGTCAGGTATACTCCCAATTTGCTCTCAAGATGCATACATATTAATTGATTCGGGATCTACGCATTCATTTGTATCTGCTAAGTTTGCCGAGAAGTTAAATAGGGAACAAGAACCCCTTGACTATGTGTTATATGTGTCTACTCCATCTGGGAGAACTATGATTGTTGCATCCATTTTTAGGGCGTGTGTTGTTGTGATTGAGGGTGTAGAATTATTAGTCGATTTAATGCCGTTAACCATGGCTCACTTCGATGTCATATTGGGAATGGATTGGTTAGTAGCAAATCATGCATCCATTAATTGTGTTTCGAAGAATGTCACACTGAAACCCCCAAGCCAAGCCGAGGTTGTTTTCCAGGGTAAGGGAGTAGTGCCGCCACCTTACTTAATCTCATCCATGAAAGCCTATAAGTTGATCCAAAAAGGGTGTCAGGGTTATTTGTGCAGTATACTAAGTGATTCGAATGGAAGTGTTGAGTTAGCCGACATACCAGTTGTTAAGGAATTCCCCGACGTCTTCCCAAATGAGTTGCCTGGCCACTTGATCGATAGAGAAGTAGAGTTTACTGTGGACATCATGTCGGGAACGCAACCTATCTCCAAAACACCCTATAGAATGGCCCTAGTGAACTTAAGGAACTAAAACTACAACTACAAGAATTGTTGGATAAGGGATTCATTAGGCCGAGCACTTCACTATGGGGAGCTTCGGTTCTATTTGTTAAGAAAAAGGATGGCACACTTCACCTTTGCATTGATTACCAGGAACTTAATAAAGTAACCATTAAGAACAAGTACCCATTGCCTAGGATTGACGATTTGCTTGATCAACTACAAGGAGCACGAGTCTTTTCCAAGATTGACCTTAGGTCGGGCTACCATCAGCTGAAAGTTAAAGCCGAGGATATTGAGAAGACTGCTTTTCGGACAAGGTATGGCAACTACGAATTTTTGGTAATGCCTTTCGGAGTGACCAATGCCCCTGTAGCGTTCATGGACTTGATGAATAGAGTCTTTAAGCCGTATCTAGATGAGTTCGTGGTTGTTTTTATTGACAACATACTGATCTATTCCAAGAGCACAATTGAACACGAGAATCATCTGAGACTTGCCCTGTAGATCTTGAGAGACAAGAAGTTGTACGCCAAGCTGAGCAAGTGCGAGTTCTGGCTTTTCAGCATTTCATTTTTAGGGCATGTGATTAATGAAGAGGGTATATCAGTTGATCCCAGTAAGATTGAAGCCATTGTGAATTGGCCGATGCCGACCAACGTGTCCGAGGTTCATAGTTTTTTGGGCTTGGCAGGTTATTACAGAAAGTTTGTGGAGGACTTCTCAAGGATTGCGGTACCATTGACACAACTAACCAAGAAGGGAACATCATATGAATGGACCGATGACAGAGAATCAGCCTTCCAAGAGTTGAAGACGAGGTTAGTTACGGCACCAGTTCTTGTACTCCCATCAGGTAATGAGGAATTTCAGATTTTCAGTGATGCATCACATAAGGGTTTGGGTTGTGTATTAATGCAAGGGGGCAAGGTCATAGCATATGCATCTCGTCAGTTGAAACTTCATGAAAAGAACTATCCAACCCATGATCTAGAGCTAGCAGCCGTGGTGTTTGCTTTGAAGATTTGGCGTCACTACTTGTATGGAGCCTCTTGCCAAGTTTTTACAGATCACAAGAGTTTGAAGTACTTGTTCACTCAAAAGGAACTAAATTTGAGGCAGAGAAGATGGCTTGAATTATTGAAGGACTACGACCTGTAAATTCAGTATCACCCAGGTAAAGCAAACTCGGTAGCCGACGCATTGAGTATAAAGTCAGTGGGAAGTTTGGCATGCCTAGCCATGATTTTAGTGGAGCCGACTACTATTGGGGAAGTAAAGGCAAGGCAAATGGAGGATGAATTCCTGAAGAAGGTAGCCGACGAGATTATCACTAGGCCGAGGTCAGGTTACACCCTTGAGAATGGAGTGCTTAAGTTTGAAGGAAGATTGTGTGTGGCTGACGTCCCAGAGTTGAAAGGGAAGATTTTGCAAGACTCTCATGGATCCAGATTTACAGTTCACCCAGGGAACACCAAGATGTATCAAGATATAAAACGGACTTTTTGGTGGCCGAATATGAAAAGAGAGATAGCCGAGTTCGTATCCCAGTGTTTGTATTGTCAACAAGTGAAAGCGGAACATCAGAGGCCAGCAGGACTTCTCCAACCCTTGCCGATTCCTGAGTGGAAATGGGAACACATCTCCATGGACTTTGTGACTGGTTTGCCAAAGACACAGAAAGGAATGGATTCGATCTGGGTTATAATCGACAGATTAACTAAGTCAGCACACTTCTTGCCTGTTAAAACTTCGTTTAATGCTGATCGACTTGCTGAGTTGTATATGAATGAGATTGTTAGACGTCATGGTGTGCCGATGTCCATTGTGTCAGACCGAGATTTAAAGTTTGTTTCTAGATTTTGGCAGAGTTTACAAAGGGCTTTGGGGACCAAATTGAGGTTTAGTACGGCTTATCATCCCCAGACCGATGGCCAAACAGAGAGAACGATTCAAACACTTGAAGATATGCTTAGACTATGTGTATTAGACTTCAAGGGAAGTTGGGAAGTGCATTTGCCATTAGTAGAATTCGCTTACAACAACAGTTATCAAGCTAGCATTGGCATGGCGCCGTATGAAGCCTTGTATGGAAGAAAGTGCAGATCGCCGATATGTTGGACCGAAGTAGGAGATAAAGCTTTGATCGGCCCCGATCTAGTACAAATTACAATCGAAAAGATCAAGCTTATCCAACAGAGAATTAGAACTGCTCAGAGTCGACAAAAGAGTTACGCCGACCAGAGAAGAAAATAGTTAGAGTTTGAAGTTGGGAATCATGTATTCCTGAATATCTCGCCGATGAAAGGAGTTTCAAGATTTGGGAAGAAGGGTAAATTGGCACCCCGTTACGTCGGGCCTTTTGAAGTTCTTGAGAAAGTTAACCTAGCTGCCTATAGACTAGCTCTGCCACCAGAACTAAGTCGAGTTCACAATGTGTTCCATATTTCGATGTTGAGGAAGTATATTCGGAATCCCCTGCATGTAATTGATTATACTGGGATTGCGGTTAGTGACGATTTAGGCTACGAGGCAAAGCCGATGAAAATTATTGACAGACAAGTGAAGCAGTTGAGGAACAAATCTATACCAATGGTGAAAATCGTATGGAAAGAGCATTACGGCAAGGATGCTACATGGGAAATAGAAGAAGAAATAGAAATCCGTTATCCGGGGTTATTTGTAGAGCAAGGTAATTTAAGTTTGGGGACCAAACTTCTTTAAGGAGGGTAGGATGTAACGACCCTCACTCTACTCTAGTCATGCTTGCATATATTACATGATCTTGTCTTGATATGTTGCATTTTTGCAAACCTTGATTTGATTTGCTTAAGAGTTTCTTGCATGTTTTGTACCCTGCTTGGTGTGAGTTTAGCCGAGGTCATCTTTGGTCTAGAACTTCCTTGGAACCACTTTGTTTGGCCTCCACCTTCGCCCTGACATATTGGCCGAGATGTCATTATCTAGGCCGAGGTGTTCATCACCAAGGCCGAGATGTGTATTATCTGGGCCGAGATGTCACCTTTGCACCTAAGTGATCTTGTCTTGGAGTGGTGTGACCTAGACCAAGGTGTGGCACATCTAGGCCAAGGTGTGGCACAGCTTAGTCAAGTGTTGTCCTTCCTAGCCGAGATCATTGTTCCCCTACTTGCCGATGTCTTGTTCTTAGCCGAGATCATTACCCGCCGGAGTGCCCATGCCCTCTTGCTTGTTGAACACACTTTGTCATAGTCTTGTCTTTTCACTCAGCCACCTTTTTGGGGAGAACCAACCCAGTAGTGCCACGTGTCCCAGCTGAGTGTTAAGTCAGTCAGCAGACCTAGAAATGTATCATTTGCTATATGTCTTTTTTTGTGAGGAGAGAGAAGCTCTAGAAGAAGAAGAAGAAGTCTTAGAGTGAGAGAGTAGACTTTCGAGCTTGATTTCTAGAGATCAAACCGTTAGATTCATGTATTGAGGTTAGACTCTTGATTCACTCTTGTCGTTCTCATTGATCATCCAGCTGCATTGCACGATCGAACTTGTTCTGCATGTTATGCATTGGTTTAAAGTTTGGTTTTAGAAAAAGAAAATGGTTTTCACGTGTTCTTGAAGAAAAGCCTCGTTTGATCCGAAAGTTTGCATTAAGGCTCATGTTTCTGTGTTTGTTTTGATAAGATCCTTAAGTGTGGGTACCCAGGTCCATGTTTTTGAATTCATAGCATGAAATCTCAGCTTTGTAATAACAAGCTTTGATCTTTGTATTCATATCCCTCATGTTCATGTTCTTCATGTTCATATTCTTTAAGAAAAGGGAACCCAGTTTTCCCGACTTCATTTCCTTGGATGTGGCCATCGAGGCAACACCTCGGCAAGGAGGTGTGGGACCTCGGTCTAGACCTGGTAGTCGCCCAGCATGTTTTCCCGAGATGAGAAACAGTGTCTTGTTTTGACTTAGCTTGGTTTTGAAAGATGCCGAGATCATCTGTATGCATGTGAATTTGTTGAAAGTGCATTCAACAGACTTTGCCATGTGTTTGTAGGACTTGGACTTGCCTCGACCCCGACGTCTGAAGAGCTATGTGAGTGGTATTTTTAATAAAGTTATGTCATTAAGTTTTGATAAAGTTTTGCCCTGACTTGTTTTGGAAAAGTATTTTGTGAAGCATGAATGATGATCCCTATTTTGTATATCAAGTATTAGCCTTGTTTTGAATGACAATCTTGAAAGTCCGTACGTGCTAGGGGACTATAAGCATTTGTAGCACAATCTTGAAAGTTCATACGTGCTAGGGGACTATAAGCATTTGTAGCACAATCTTGAAAGTCTGTACGTGCTAGGGGACTATAAGCATTTGTAGCACAACCTTTGTTAATGTCATCCCTTGGAACTTGAAAGCCTGGAAAGACTTTAATTGTTGAGACTTGAAAGATTTGTTAGATCAACTTGATTTGCCCTTGGATTTTGTACAAGATGTGTTATGCTTTGATTTGATAAGGATTTCGGATATCATTCATGTAAACCCCTTTATTATTTGTACCATTCACTGAGTATCCAAGCTCACCCCTCTCTATATATATGTAGGTGACGAGCAGGACAGCGGTGACGCCTAGATGTACTTGCTACTTGTTTTGGATCTTGCACTATTGCCGCATCTTGAAGATTATGCTTCTTAGTTGTATTTCATTGTATTTTGTATTTGATGGCTGAGAAGCCTTTTGGTCAAGATGTATTTTTGTACTTCATTTGTTGTATTAAAGCCATGTAAAGATGTATGCCATTCCATTTAAACTTATGCACTGCTCTTATGGACTAATTACATTTGTATATATTGCTTCCGCTCATGTTAGCCCCATACGTAATACTCTGATTGTGTGTGAATTTTGAAAGTTGGCCTTCGGTAATCTCGGATTACTGGCCATCACGGCACCAAACTACTAGGGGCGGTTTGGGGTCGTGACAGGGGCGGAGGGGGTAAAACCTAAAGGGGTGTCAGTGTAATTTACCTAATAATTATAAGGGTGATTCTACTTACACCACTATTTAACTTTTTTACACCCTCCATCTCTTTACACCACTAAAAAAAATGTAATTCTCATTACACTCCCAATATATTACCAAAACTAACCCTAAATTAATTATTTCATCTCTTTACACCACTAATTTTGATAACACGGTACTAGACAATTTATATTATTTCGGTGTTATGCTGCCGAAAAAAATAGATCACTCCAGTATTTTGTTGTTATACATTTACAAAGACACTTTTTCTAAACAATGATTTTGTAATCTGTGGTGAGCCTGTTCGGTAATACAACGCTAATTAAGTTGAATTATTCCAGTGCCATGTTATCAGAAAATATTTTTTTTTCTCAGCATTATGTCGCCGTCCAATTAGATGATAACAAGAAATTAATTTGGGCCACTTGTGAAGTGCATGTTCAGTGATACATTGTTATACAAATGAGATTACTCTAGTATTATGTTACCAAACTACAATAGAGTTGTCTAGGCCCTCGTCGCTATACATTGAAATATTTACTTTTTCCTTTAGGCATCCTTAAAAAAATTCATAAATCAAACACGCATCCATAAAATCATACATAAAAAGTATCTATAAAATTATTCATAAAAATATCAAGTGTACGAATATCCATAAAGTATCCACAAAATCTGTTATTGTTTGCATCCATCAATCAAACATGTTATCACAATTTGTCTTGGTAATTTATAGGTAATTTTTCCCCCTTTAATAGATATAGACATCCACACTTTTTAGAACCTGTCAACCTGAATCGTTCCTCCTTGATCTTCCTGTTGTCTCTATTGTAATCATTTCTTTTACAAGCCAGTATCAATCTTGGTTTTCTACTATTACCTCCCGCATCTGATGTCGTTATAGCAATGACAAATCCAGTCTTCTTTCCAATGTCAGAAGTCTATTTAACTAATGCTTCACAACTACTAAAAACTAAAGATAATAAATACATTTATATTCAAATTATTAATAAAACTTAATACAAATTAAAAATAAGAAAAAATCATATTAATAAAAAAACTTAACAAATCTCGTCTGTAATAAATTCATGACTAGAGTTCACTAATGTTGTAGTACTTGCGTTGTTGTAATGAGTATAAGTATAATCATTCCAGGGAAAAAAATATAAAATATAAAAAAAATGAATCTGAAAATACATGGTAATGAGAAGCCGAACAAATTAAAAAAATTTGGTTTGGGATTACCATAAATGTATCTTTTATTCGGTAGTTAGTTACTAGACATATATTTTTTGTTCGACAATGTGATGCCGGACTATTTTATTTTGTTTGATTTCGAACCACCGAATGAAAGTCAAACACCAGTCCAAAAAAATAAAATAAAAACCTACCAAATAAATAAAAAAAAATCACCATTTCACTTTTTGATGGTTCTTCACCACCATTTCTTCATCCATTGCTTTCTTTACTGATCAAAATACTATATTCTCACTTTTTGAAAAGAGATGTGTAAGAGAAAAGAAAAATTAAGAAAGGAAAGAGAGGAGTAGGGCTTGAAGACCAAGGGATGTAAGGAGATAACAAAATATATTTAATTTTAGTATTTTGTTCTTAAAGGTAATTTCACACATGGATAAAATTAGAGGGGGGAAAAAAAACCACTCATATAGAGAGTGTAAAGAGGTAAAGTAGTGGTGTAAGTAGAATAATCTAATTATAATTAGGTGCGACTATAATTTCTCAACAAAATATGCTAGCTAAGTTATCCCAAAGTCAATGATCAGCATCATAAATAATGCTACAGACCCCGAATTTGTTGGGATCTGTAGGATGACTGTTTCATACGGGCTTTGAATATGATAGATGTTATATTAAAGTCAAAAAACTTCTGAGCTAAAGTTCAGTATAAAATTAAACTCTCACCATTAATCAAGCACAAAAATCCAGTTACCAGAAAGAGATTGAGACAATTTGAACAAGAAATGGGCAAGCAATGAAGGCAAACAAAGATGAAATAAAATAACATTCAGGTGCAGAACAAAAGCCTTGAAATACCGACAGAAGCTTAGGTCATTCTGTTGCAGCTGTGGTTGTCTTCTTAAAATCTATCTTGTCAACCTTCACCTCTCCGTCAATGAGTTCATAAACATAGACAACAACACGCAGGCTGTCAATGTCCATGAGCACGAAACATGGGTTCACCTCATATGTGATGCTGCTGTATGCACCAATCGCAGACCCGGGGCTTATGACAACCCCACCCTTGTGTTTGTAGGCCTTAAACTGATGGGTGTGACCACTAACAAGAATATTAACATCTAACTATCACTGGAGGATGGCTAGAGAATCAAGGTCTCCTCGTGGTACAACCTTCAAAATATAAAGAGATAATAAGAATGGGTTAGAATTTATTGGTTACAAAGATACAAAATGAACAAGATAAACAAGTACAAATTCAGAAAAATAAATATTCAATAACAGTATACTCCACTTGGAATTCAGGAAAAATGATAAACCAGCAGACCTGGTAACTGGCATGGAAAACCCACGCTGCTACTACTATGCTTCAATCACAAGAAGAGCGATAATTAGGTAACAACTACGTATTCCGTGAAAAAACGCAAAAAAGATGAGGAAGTTCTCCTTTAACGGCTTTCTTGAAGTTAAGCTACCCAACCACTTTCAAAATTTGCCCTGTATGTATCATGTAGCAGCCTAATAACTGAGCAAGCATGGACACTGCTAAGAAAAAAAAGGGCAATTCTAGTGAGAAGGCATATATTATACCAACACTTCCTTGCATTTGCTTGAAAATGAGTTTGATGTTTCTTGACTACTTCATAATTTGAAAATGTATTTGCAACAATTACGGACACCTTGATGGCGCTTCTCCAACACTCTTCCAATGATCTATCTGTTGCAAATACCTCTCATAGAGGAATGTCTGACATTCTTGGAAATCTGATCCGATGGGCATGCACTAAAGAATGAAATGGACAACAAAACTCAAACATGCAAAGGAACCTTCTAGTAGATGAAAAGAATGTAGTCGCAAAGAATATAATTAGAACAGTGCTGTTAGCACTTATTGTATAACTGATGACATTTGTTGAGCTTCATTATTCATATTAAGCATTTGTCAACATAAAAATTATGATAAGTTGTCCAACTTCCATGGATGAATACATAAAGTATTTGGCAGAATTATGCAGATGATCATATGAGATTTTGTGAAATCAAAGATGACATGGCTAACAATTTCCTAGAAAGTGACATTCCAGTACAGGAAAGAAAGCTACCCCCCATTACAATGAATCAACAGAGCTTTGTTCAAAGTGAAGTACCTGTTTGTCCTTCATTCTCATTTATCAGAAGGATTACCAATAGCACTACCAAATCTACTCTCTGGAAAACCAAGCACAACCTTAACACAGAAGGCTCATAAACAGAACAAAAATGATGTAATTGAAGCTACAATTAAAAACATTATGCATTGAAGAATTGCATCATTTAAAACCCCTGTAAAAGAAGTAGCACTTGATAGAACTACAAAACACAATGATAATATTACGAAACGATTTTTACTGGTATAAAATCATCGATATCTCAAACTAGATGCATAATAGAATTATATTCTTCACTATATGCTAAAGCAAATATGCTTTTAAGGTAAAAGAAATAGGTTAGGAATGGAAAGAGGAGGCGTGAAGGGTGTGAGGGGAGGTTGGATACCAGTTCTTCAACGGAGGCCATAAAGGAATGGAAAAGCTCAAGGAATTCTCACAGTGTTTGTGGACAATATACCGGATTCTATAGACCCAAAAGCATTGTTCGTCTTATTCTCCAAATTTGGGGTGGTAAAAGATTCTTTTATTCCAACGAAGAGAAGGAAAGCAACTCGTTCTAGGTTTGGATTTGTGCGGTATGATTGCTCGGTGGCGGCTGATATGGTGATCCAAAAGGCTAATGGGTTATGGGTTGATAATTGAGAATTGAAAGTGAAAATGTTAGAGTTTGGTAGGTTGGATCAACCAAGAGTGAAAATGGTAGAGTTTGGCAGGTTGGATCATCCACGAGGGGGTCAACCTGCACTTCAAGGGAGGGGTGATAGGGCTGTGCCTAAGGTCAGGTTCACTAGTACGGCAAGGATAGAGTCACGCTCTTATGTAGACATTGTTAAAGGAAATGAAAATTGGGGAGGTAAGGATCTCATTGCAAGAACAGAGGAGGCTGGCAATGGTTGGTTATGTGAGAGTTTAATCGCTAAGTTGAAACCATATTATTTATTGTCAGAGTTCAAACAGGAATGTGAGAAAAGAGGAGTGAAAGATCCTATTTTCCGTGAAGGTGGAGGGAAATTGGTGGTAATTACGTTTAATTCAAAAGAGGCGATGAAGAATGAAGAGTGTAGGATAAAGGAGTGGATTTATGCATGGTATGAATTTGTCTCGGAGTGGAAGAAGGATATGGTTATTGAACAGGAAATAGCAGTGTGATTAAGTTGCTACATCGTACTGTTCAATTTGTGGAGTTCAATTACATTCAGAAACATTGGAAAATTATGGGGACAGGTGATTGGGATTGACAACGATACTCTGCAAATGACATTGTTACAGTGTGGTAAAGTAAAAATAGCCACAAAGGTGATGGAGTCCATTAACAGGGTAATCATGTTGGCATGTAAGGATAAGTTTTATCCTATTAGAATCTGTGAGGAACAAGTTATCATAGTTAATTCTGATAGTCGAATAGATCCACAAATGGGAGAAGGGTCATCATATTGCAATGGAGTGCGAACTTCTTGTGATGAAAATGGTGGAAAGTGTTGCAAAAACTATGAGGATGGCAAGGAGGATGATGCGGAGGTGGAGGTTGAGCTGGCAGGTGAGGTGGGAAATAAAGTTGAGTTGGCACCAGTTGACAGGAGGAGTAACAGTAATGAGGTGGAAGGGAATGCAAGTGGTATTGAAGACACAACTGTTTCTAGAGTTATTGAAACAGATAATGGCCTGGGGATAGGAGGTGTGGGTGGAGCATGCCTGGAAATGGAAAGGCGCCTGTCTGATATTAATATTCAAGTTGATAACAAAGGAAGTCAAAGCGTTGGTGGTCATGTTGTGTAACGACCCAATCTTGGCAAGGCAAAACCCTGCCAAGAGGGTGCACCTCAAACGCTATAGCACCTTTCAATTGCCTAACATATATGAGATGATCTATTCAAAGACAAAAAAATATTATCATGCTACAAGATAGTTCCCAAGCATTTCCTCCCAAAAAAAATATAATACATACTAATCACGAATCCATCAATACATCCAACTTCATAAGCAATTTTTACAATCAACCTCCTTCATAAAAAAAGGGTAAGCTTACATCCTAGAATGACCCTAAGCAAAACCTCAACCACAAGATGCCCACCTGTGATCCTTCAAAAAAAATTCTAGTCTTCCAAGTTGAGGCGAGCCACACAAAAGTCTATGAATCTGAAAAAAAATTATTTAAAAGAATGAGCTAAAGCCCAATGAGTATACCAATACCATGGAGTTATAAAACTTGCTCCTACCAATAGGGTTCAAAATAAAGATACTAAACATAAGAGCTTAATTGGACTTCAATTTATACAAAATAAAAATAAAAATGATGCAATACAATTTTCATAAAACGTTATCAGGATTTTTCCAAGGAATCTCATAAGGCAGAAAAAAAAACATACATTTGGATAATGAAAGTAAACAAAAATATAACTTTTCAATACATTAAGATTTCCTGTCCATCATACAATCCACTACATAGCCTTAGGGTCGCGTTACCTCGCGACTTAGGTGGTGACGGTACCGTTACCCAGAACATAACCATAGGAGCATAGCTCATGTCATCGTAGCACTTCAATTCTTGTTTCAATGTTTCGGTCCCCAGGACCCCTTATACATACAACGACCCTTATGGTCCTTAAAACATTTCGGTCCCCAGGACCCCAAAGCATTTTGGCCCTTGTGGCCCCAAAGGCTATATTCGGTTATATGATCAATAAAATAAATACCCTCACATAACATTTCACTGTCATTCAATCATCATCATCATAAAATTTGAAAGACTCAACTTAAATAAATTCTCATAAAAAAAATTAATGCTTCATTATACAAATGAAATCGTATCTTTATTAAAACTCAACCCTTGGCCTCAATAAATTTATAGATTTTCTTTTTATACATATATCATGATGAAATGTATCATTCACTTCCTTTAATTCAAAAATTATTTTCAAACTTTGTAATAAAGATAGAGGTAAGGTAATTTCCATGGTAAGTATACTCACCTCCAAAAATAGCAAAAGTGTAGATTTGAAACTCTACAAATTAATTTCCAAGAGGTGGAGAGATGCCTTCCTCCAATCCTAACAATTAGTAAATAGGATCTCAAATTAGGAAAAGCTTTCAATGAAAATTACAACATCTACAAAAATGATCCTAAATAAAATTATGCTAAGGAATGGCAAGCTAAAGAACTCCTCCAACTTTAAATCACCCAAACAAATAACTTATCCAATCTCCATAACACCCATCCTTTGAACATCTTTGAGTTAGTAACTTTTTAAATATCCAATCAATTTATATGCACAATACCACCATCAATTTACTACAAAAGTCAAAAATCAACATTTTTGTATAAACTCAACAACTTAAGTAAAATCTCTTCAATCACTTATAAAATTCCTCCATAGAACATAGAGATACCCAATCCATCATTTATCAACTCAATTTCAACATATAAATTCCCTAACACCAAAATCCCCAATTTTTACATCACATTCAAACCCTAGATTAACCCAAAAATCTAAATCTCCAAATCAACCATCAAATTGACCATTTTTTTTTTTTAAACATGTAAAACATTCATGGAAACTAATTGAGAGTATAAAATTCAACAAGCAAACCCCAAATCATAATAGATCTAAAACACAAAAATTTCATCATCTCTAACTCAAAATATGTAAAACCTTCAACTAAACTTTTAGAGAAAGATTCTTACCAAGTACAAGCCTCTAATCCATCAAGAAAATAAATCCCATGCTTTGATTCTTCAAAAGATTAAGAAAAATCTAGAGTTTGTGCTTCTATTGTGTTATTTTCGGATGGATTCAAGGAGTGCCGACCGGACCCATTTTCCGGCGAGATAAGGTGGCCGGAGGTGGTGGAGATGGTGGGTCAAGGTGGTGGTGTAAGGGTGGAGCAAAGGTGTGGTGTTTGGCCTCCAAGAAAGTAAAGGAAAATGAGAGAGAAAGTAGAGAGAAGTTAGAGAATGAAGAATGAAGAAAAAAAATCTGCACTTCTAATTTTTTTTTTGTGTTGAAATGGGGTGTTTGGTTACACCTACCATCAAGTTTGGAGTTGGGTTTAGATATCCTAAATGGAGTTTAACATAGGAGTGTGTTTGGCTCTAGATGAAAAGTTGGGAATATTATAATTCTACCCCCCTAAAGGAAAATTTCGTCCACGAAATTTATTCGTTTGTTTAGTCTAGTTCATACCTTGAAAAAGATGTGGATATCGAATTTTCATATTATCCTCCCGCTCCCAAGTAGCTTCCTCCAAAGCATGATTTTTCCACAATACCTTTACTAGTGGTATGGTCTTGGAACGTAGTACTTGATCCTTCATGTCCACAATCTCTATGGCTTCCTCTTCATAAGACAAATCATCCTTGAGTTGGATTGGTTGGAAATCTAACACGTGTGATGGGTCAGGCATGTACTTCTTCAATGTGGATACATGAAACACATTGTGAATGCGAGATAGACTAGGTGGTAAGGCCAAACGATAAGCAGTCTTGCCAATGCGCTCTAATATCTCAAATGGCCCAATATACCTTGGACTTAGTTTGCCTTTCTTACCAAATCGCATCACTCCCTTCCATGGCGAGATTCGTAAAAATACATGATCTCCCACTTGAAATTCCAAATCTCTCCTTCGATTATCTGCATAGCTCTTTTGTCTACTTTGAGCCGCCTTCAACCTTTCTCGAATAATATGCACTTTATTGGTAGTAATTTGAACAATCTCTGGCCCTAACAATTTTCTCTCTCCAACCTCATCCCAACATACTGGAGTTCTACATCTTCGCCCATATAAAGCTTCATAGGGAGCCATCCCAATACTTGATTGATAACTATTATTATATGCAAATTCTATTAAGGTCAAGTGTTCATCCCAACTACCTCGAAAATCTAGGACACAAGCTCTCAACATGTCTTCTAAAGTTTGAATTGTCCTCTCGGATTGCCCGTCGGTTTGGGGGTGAAAAGCTGTACTGAATCTCAGTTTAGTACCCAAGGCATTTTGAAGACTAGGCCAAAAGTGGGATGTGAAGCGCGAGTCTCTGTCTGAAACAATAGATACCGGCACACCATGCAATCTCACAATTTCATCCACATAAATTTTTGCTAATCGATCAAGTGAAAAGTTTTTCTTAGTAGCCAAAAAGTGTGCAGATTTGGTCAACCTATCCACAACAACCCAAATAGAGTCATGCCCCTTCTGTGTGCGAGGCAGGCCCGAAACAAAATCCATGGCAATATGCTCCCATTTCCATTCAGGTATAGGAAGAGGTTGAAGTAAACCAGCTGGGCGTTGATGCTCTGTTTTAATCTGCTGACATACCAAACACCTTGACACGAATTCTGCTATTTCTCTCTTCATATTTGGCCACCAATAACTTTCTCTTAAATTTCGATACATCTTTGTACTCCCCGGATGCATTGCATAAGGTGAATTATGGGCCTCATCTAATATCTCCCTTTTTATCTCGGGCTCATTTGGAACACATAACCGATTTTTAAACATCAACACACCATCTTCTTTAATAATAAAGTCTAACAGAGTACCATCTTTCACTCGAGCTCGGGTCTTCTCCAAAATTGAGTCTTTCCCTTGGGCTTCTCGAATGCGATCCACTAACAAAGGTCTCACTTTAATTGTAGCTAACAAGGATCCCGACTTCCCAACTGCTAGATTAACTCCAATAGATTTTATTTCATGTAAGAGACTAAATTGAATGCCCTGAATGTGAGTTAATTTCCCTGTAGATTTTCGGCTAAGAGCATCGGCCACCAAATTAGCTTTTCCTGGGTGATAATTAATGGTGCAGTCATAGTCCTTAATCAGTTCAACCCATCTCCTTTGCCTCAAATTTAAATCCCTCTGTGTGAATAAATATTTCAAACTCTTATGATCAGTATATATCTCACATTTTTCCCCGTATAAATAATGTCTCCACAACTTTAAAGCAAAAACAACCGCTGCGAGCTCTAAATCATGGGTGGGATAATTGCGTTCATGGTTCTTCAATTGTCTAGATGCATAGGCCACTACCTTTCCATGTTGCATCAACACACAACCGAGCCCTTGATGAGAGGCATCACTATAAACAATAAATCCTTCACCACTTAACGGAATAGTAAGCACTGGGGCAGAAGTTAATCGCTTCTTTAATTCTTGAAAACTCTTTTCACAATTCTCCGTCCACTCAAATTTGGTATTCTTACGGGTCAAATGTGTTAATGGTGCCGCAATCAATGAAAACCCCTCTACAAATCTACGGTAGTAGCCTGCCAACCCTAAAAAGCTCCTCACCTCGGTCACGTTAGTAGGACGATCCCAATTCACCACAGCCTCTATTTTCTTCGGATCCACAAAAATACCTTCACCCGAAATCACATGCCCCAAAAATACGACACGATCTAACCAAAACTCACACTTGCTAAACTTCGCATACAACTTCTTTTCTCGTAAGGTCTGCAATACCACCCGCAAGTGTTGTTGATGATCCTTTTGACTCCTGGAATAAACAAGTATGTCATCAATAAATACAATCACAAATTGGTCAAGGTATGGTTGGAACACTCTATTCATAAGGTCCATAAATGCGGCGGGGGCATTAGTTAGACCAAAAGACATAACAAGAAATTCATAATGGCCGTAGCGAGTTCGAAAAGCAGTTTTCGCTATGTCTTCTTCCTTAATCTTAAGTTGGTGATACCCTGATCTGAGATCGATTTTGGAGAACACACATGCTCCCTGAAGTTGATCAAACAAATCATCTATACGTGGCAAAGGATACTTATTACGCACCGTGACCTTATTCAACTGCCGATAGTCAATGCACAATCTCATGGTGCCATCTTTTTTCTTCACAAATAACACAGGTGATCCCCAAGGCGAGACACTTGGCCTAATGAAGCCTTTATCCAATAACTCTTGAAATTGTATCTTAAGCTCCTTAAGTTCCATTGGGGCCATACGGTAAGGTGCACTAGAAATTGGGGCAGTTCCAGGAATTAAGTCAATAGCAAACTCAATTTCTCGATCTGGGGGTAATCCAGGTAGTTCATCAGGAAAAACATCTATGAAGTCACACGCAATTGGTATATCCTCCAATCTTGGACCACTCAATTCGGAGTCAATCACATAGGCTAAGTATCCTTGGCACCCCTTCTTAAGCATTTTTCTAGCGGTAATAGCAGAAATAACATAAGATGGGGACGCACATCGATCTCCACAAAATCTAAATTCAGGTTCCCCAAAATTGGAAAATACTACCTCTTTCCTATAACAATCCACCGAAGCATGGTAAGAAGCCAACCAATCCATTCCCAAAATCAAATCAAAATCAAGCATCTCTAAAGGCAATAAATCCGCTACCATCTCCCTATCTCCCAACTGTAATACACAACCTCGATATACCTCCTCAATTATAACACAATCCCCAATAGGAGTAGTAATGGATAAGCAATAGCCTAGAGGTTCAATAGGTTTATCAGCATGCAAAGAAAATGATAGAGATACAAAAGAATGTGTAGAACCCGGATCAATAAGTACATGTGCCTCCCTACTGAACACATAAATAATACCTGTTACCACCTCCGGATTAGCCTGAGCATCCCGCTGAGTCAAAGCAAAAACTCTCCCCTGCGAGGTTTGTCTATCGGATTGAACACCTCCTTTATTCTGCTTGCCAAATCGAGTCCCAACCTGACCTCCTCCTCGGCTTCCCCCTCGGCCGGCACCTGAAATTTTATTACTACCAACTCCAGTACTAGCAGATAAAGCAGTTCGTGTGCAATCTCTAGCCAAATGTCCGGGTTGTCCGCAATTGAAGCAAGCTCGTGTATCTCCCAAATTAGTCATTTTAGGAACTGTGCAATCTTTCACCAAATGACCCTTCTGGCCACAACGAAAACACAAGTCGGTACCAGCATGACAAACACCTGTATGTGCCCGCCCACATTGCTTGCAAACACTTCGAGTAAACTGAGATGATGTCCCACTAGACTGTCCATGACGCTGATTAGAAATGCTTTGGGTTGGGGTAGGATGCTCTCTATTTTTTTGATATGCACTAGAGCTCTTGACTGAACCATAACCATGACCACCTCTTTTTGACGGTCTATTAAATGTGTTCTCATGATGGGATGAACTAAGGTGGCGCTTCTTCTGTTGTTCCGTTAACTTCATTTCTATGACATCTTCCTCAACTGTTAAGGCTTTATCAACCAAGGTTGAATAGTTAGTTATTCCCAATACTCGGATACGAGATTTGATGTCCAAATCCAACCCATCTGTAAAACGACGACATTTGACCTCCTCATCATCCACAAACGAAGGGGCAAAACGAGATAAAGAAATGAACTTAGCTTCATATTGAGCTACAGTCAAATCCCCTTGCTCTAGCCGAAGGAACTCTCTTTCTTTTTCATACCGATAGGTAGCTGGAAAGTACTTGTCATTGAAAACCTTAGTGAATTGGTTCCAGGTCAATCCTCCGGTGCCACTTGCCGTAAGTAGGCGTTGCGTGGCCTCCCACCAATATTCAGCCTCCTCCACCAGCATAAAACTAGCAAGTGCAACTCGCTGCTCGTCTGATACTTCCATCACAGAAAATATCTGCTCTACCCTCCTTAACCAGGCCTCTGCCTCCATAGGATTGGGCGATCCAGAAAATGATGGAGCCCCCAACTTCTTGAACCTCTCAATTGCGGTGAGGCGGTTCTCTGTAGGTTGCACAAATGGCCTTGACTGTGCTGCATTCTGTTGTTCAAGGATGTGAGTCTGCCTCTCCGCTAGGCTAGCCATTGACTCTAAAAGGCGCTGCACACTAGGGTCTAAAAATGCTGGAGCTGTGTCAACCCTTGGTGGTACGACTCTATCTGAATGTCCCACTTCTGGATTGGCACTTGACTCTTGAGTTTGCTCATTATGCGATTCATGTTCAATCTCTTCTTCCTGAACCCGAGGTGGAACTTCATTTCCAACACTAAGATGTGGCTCTCGCTCAGCCTCAAGTACTTCCATAAGGGGGCGACTCTTATGAACTCTTCGCCTTGCCATACGCGCCTGTATAACAAGACAATTAAAACTTAGAATACTAGATCGCTATTAAACATCATCACTAATCGAATTACTAACTACAATACCCTATCAACTTTAATTCTAAAATAACTAGTCTACAGATTCATAACCAAATGCTCTGATACCAAAAATGTAACGACCCAATCTTGGCAAGGCAAAACCCTGCCAAGAGGGTGCACCTCAAACGCTATAGCACCTTTCAATTGCCTAACATATATGAGATGATCTATTCAAAGACAAAAAAATATTATCATGCTACAAGATAGTTCCCAAGCATTTCCTCCCAAAAAAAATATAATACATACTAATCACGAATCCATCAATACATCCAACTTCATAAGCAATTTTTACAATCAACCTCCTTCATAAAAAAAGGGTAAGCTTACATCCTAGAATGACCCTAAGCAAAACCTCAACCACAAGATGCCCACCTGTGATCCTTCAAAAAAAATTCTAGTCTTCCAAGTTGAGGCGAGCCACACAAAAGTCTATGAATCTGAAAAAAAATTATTTAAAAGAATGAGCTAAAGCCCAATGAGTATACCAATACCATGGAGTTATAAAACTTGCTCCTACCAATAGGGTTCAAAATAAAGATACTAAACATAAGAGCTTAATTGGACTTCAATTTATACAAAATAAAAATAAAAATGATGCAATACAATTTTCATAAAACGTTATCAGGATTTTTCCAAGGAATCTCATAAGGCAGAAAAAAAAACATACATTTGGATAATGAAAGTAAACAAAAATATAACTTTTCAATACATTAAGATTTCCTGTCCATCATACAATCCACTACATAGCCTTAGGGTCGCGTTACCTCGCGACTTAGGTGGTGACGGTACCGTTACCCAGAACATAACCATAGGAGCATAGCTCATGTCATCGTAGCACTTCAATTCTTGTTTCAATGTTTCGGTCCCCAGGACCCCTTATACATACAACGACCCTTATGGTCCTTAAAACATTTCGGTCCCCAGGACCCCAAAGCATTTTGGCCCTTGTGGCCCCAAAGGCTATATTCGGTTATATGATCAATAAAATAAATACCCTCACATAACATTTCACTGTCATTCAATCATCATCATCATAAAATTTGAAAGACTCAACTTAAATAAATTCTCATAAAAAAAATTAATGCTTCATTATACAAATGAAATCGTATCTTTATTAAAACTCAACCCTTGGCCTCAATAAATTTATAGATTTTCTTTTTATACATATATCATGATGAAATGTATCATTCACTTCCTTTAATTCAAAAATTATTTTCAAACTTTGTAATAAAGATAGAGGTAAGGTAATTTCCATGGTAAGTATACTCACCTCCAAAAATAGCAAAAGTGTAGATTTGAAACTCTACAAATTAATTTCCAAGAGGTGGAGAGATGCCTTCCTCCAATCCTAACAATTAGTAAATAGGATCTCAAATTAGGAAAAGCTTTCAATGAAAATTACAACATCTACAAAAATGATCCTAAATAAAATTATGCTAAGGAATGGCAAGCTAAAGAACTCCTCCAACTTTAAATCACCCAAACAAATAACTTATCCAATCTCCATAACACCCATCCTTTGAACATCTTTGAGTTAGTAACTTTTTAAATATCCAATCAATTTATATGCACAATACCACCATCAATTTACTACAAAAGTCAAAAATCAACATTTTTGTATAAACTCAACAACTTAAGTAAAATCTCTTCAATCACTTATAAAATTCCTCCATAGAACATAGAGATACCCAATCCATCATTTATCAACTCAATTTCAACATATAAATTCCCTAACACCAAAATCCCCAATTTTTACATCACATTCAAACCCTAGATTAACCCAAAAATCTAAATCTCCAAATCAACCATCAAATTGACCATTTTTTTTTTTTAAACATGTAAAACATTCATGGAAACTAATTGAGAGTATAAAATTCAACAAGCAAACCCCAAATCATAATAGATCTAAAACACAAAAATTTCATCATCTCTAACTCAAAATATGTAAAACCTTCAACTAAACTTTTAGAGAAAGATTCTTACCAAGTACAAGCCTCTAATCCATCAAGAAAATAAATCCCATGCTTTGATTCTTCAAAAGATTAAGAAAAATC
Source organism: Camellia sinensis (assembly GCF_055761805.1). Lineage (NCBI taxonomy): Eukaryota > Viridiplantae > Streptophyta > Magnoliopsida > Ericales > Theaceae > Camellia > Camellia sinensis. Next base: position 240,003,758 of record NC_138961.1, on the reverse strand, counting down.
TAGAGTTTGTGCTTCTATTGTGTTATTTTCGGATGGATTCAAGGAGTGCCGACCGGACCCATTTTCCGGCGAGATAAGGTGGCCGGAGGTGGTGGAGATGGTGGGTCAAGGTGGTGGTGTAAGGGTGGAGCAAAGGTGTGGTGTTTGGCCTCCAAGAAAGTAAAGGAAAATGAGAGAGAAAGTAGAGAGAAGTTAGAGAATGAAGAATGAAGAAAAAAAATCTGCACTTCTAATTTTTTTTTTGTGTTGAAATGGGGTGTTTGGTTACACCTACCATCAAGTTTGGAGTTGGGTTTAGATATCCTAAATGGAGTTTAACATAGGAGTGTGTTTGGCTCTAGATGAAAAGTTGGGAATATTATATGTTGCCAACATGGGTTGTTTGAGAAGTCTGAGTGGGTCTGAGTTATAGCGGTTCAATATTAATCTTGAAGTTGTGATTGAGCCAGCCCATGGTAATGAGTTATTGACTAAAGTGTGTGGGGATCAAGTTAACCATTTAGAATCTAATGGGTTGGGCCTAGAGGAGGATGGTATTATCTCAAAGGATAATCAAGCAGGCCGACTGAGGTTTCAATTGGGAAATCTCAGGTGGACATAGGTGAAGATAAAGGAGTGGTGGTTCAGCACACAGCTAAGTGTAAAGCTAAGATATCAAAGAAAAGAGTCAGAAAAGGTGTAGCATCGGGAAGCAAGTTTGATAAAGATGCAGTATTTCAAGTAGCAATTGCTGCCATTTCTTACTCTAAATCGCAAGCGGGCTGTTCAAATAGGGATGGGTATCTCCTGGATGAAGCTCAAACAACCATGCAAATTGGGAAATTATTGGGGCTTGATTTCAAAGAAAAGGATAATGAGGTTCTTGATAAATTACTGGAACTTGAGGCGAAGGATATGGAGAGAGCATGGGCTATGAAGGGGTCTGCGAAGGAGGTCTAAGTTGTGTGCATAGGTGATTTGGTGTAGTGCATTGGTTTTGTAATGAAGATCTTATCTTGAAATGTTAGGGAGCTGGGTAGGTCTTGCAAGAGGAAGAAGATAAAAGAGTTAGTTAGAGAAAGGGGTGTGGATATGGTAATGCTACAAGAAACTAAGAGATCTGAGATGTCAAAACAATTTGTTAAATCACTGTGGTCATGGGATTATTTTAATTTTTTGTTGGTGGATGCAGTAAGGAGTGCTGGGGGTCTTCTTTGCATTTGGAAACCTGAAGTGTTTGCCATGGTTGATTGTTGCTGCAACAGAAGCTTTATTCTATTATCAAGTATTTATGGCAGTTTCTTTCATTATGTGGTGGTTAATGTTTATGGGCCGAATGATGTTGCTATGAGGAGGCTTCTGTGGGAGGTGTTAGGTAACCTTAGGGATTCTTTCCATTATCCATGGTGCTTGGGGGGGGGGGTGAGGGATTTTAATGAGATCAGATCTATTGGTGAGAGAAAATGGTGTTTAAGGAGAGATAGGGGTATGAAAGATTTTGGGAAGTTTATTGAAACAATGGAAGTTACGGATATTCCGATGTTGGGTAGGAAGTATACGTGGAGTAATTCCATGGAAGGAGATAGGTGGAGTAGGATTGATTGATTCCTCCTCAATCCTAAATGGCTTGAGCTATTTGACTTTAAGTTGTGGGGCTTGCCTAAAACCTTATCTGATCACTGTCCTCTATTACTTATGGAGGACCAAAGAGATTGGGGGCCTAAGCCATTCAAAATTTTCAACTACTGGACTTTGCATCCTGGTTTCCTACCTTTGGTTAAAAAGACTTGGGTGGAGGCACAGGTATTTGGATGGGCAGGTTTTGTTGTTAAGGGCAAACTTCAAATACTCAAATCAAAGTTGAATGAGTGGAATTATGAGGTTTTTGGTAATGTTGATTCCAAAATAAAAGTTGTTGAAACAGAGTTGCATGCTTTAGACTTAGAGGCTGAGGATAGAGGTCTGAATGATCAGGAAGTTAGTAAAAGAAGGAATCTTCTTGGTGAAGTTTGGAGGTTGAGAAAAATAAGAGAGTGGGTATGGCTTCAAAAATCTAAGTTGAACTGGGCACTTAAGGGTGACAAGAACACCAGGTTTTTTCATGTTATGACTAAAAGCAGGCAAAGTGAGAACATGTTGGTTTTTATTCAGGTTAATGAAAGAAATGTTATGCAACCTACTGAGGTGAAACAGGAGGTAGTTTGGTATTTTAAGTGTTTATTTTCTGAGAATTGGGTGCAGAGGCCCAAGATTGTTGGTACACTAAAATCTCTCAACACTGATACAGCAGCTGCTCTGGAGGTGGAATTTTTTGAAGCTGAAGTGTGGGCGGCTATTAAAAGTTGTGATGGTAACAAGGCCCCGGGTCCGGATGGATTTAATTTATATTGCATACATAAATGTTAGAGTATATTGAAACATGATTTTTTGAATTTCATGGAGTTTTATGAGAATGATAGGTTGGTCAGATGCTTAAAGTGCTCCTTCTTTACTCTTGTTCCCAAGAAGCTCAATCCATCAAGTCTTTCGAATTATTGACCTATTTGTCTTATTGGTGTAGTTTACAAAATATTGTCTAAGGTGTTGTCTTTAAGAATGAAGAAGGTGTTACCTGAGGTGATTAGTGATAAACAATCTGCGTTTTTAGGGGGAAGAAATATAATGGATGGGGTGCTAATTGCTAATGAGATTGTGGATTGGTGGAAAAAGACAAAAACTAAAGGTGTAATTCTCAAGTTGGACTTTGAGAAGGCCTATGATACTGTGAACTGGGAGTATTTGCTTGATATGCTTCGTAAGTTTGGTTTTGGAGCTAGATGGATTGGGTGGATTAAAGCTTGTATGACTTCCCATAGTATCTCCATTTTGGTAAATGGATCTCCTACTGCTAAGTTCAATCCCCAAAAAAGGTTAAGGAAAGGAGATCCACTTTCACCTTTTCTCTTTAATGTTGTAGCAGAGGGTTTGAATGTTTTGTTGTCTAGAGCAAAGGAGCTTGGCCTAATTAGAGGTGCTACTATAGACACAAATTTTAAAACATGAAGTGTTTCAACACATTTTAAAATTTTATGTTACAAATGTCCACTGTTTAGTTTTTTGGACTAAACAGTGTTGATTATTTGAATAGCATGTTCCTATTTTCGATCTGTATTCCAGATCGTTAATTACACATTTTATATAAATGAAACCTCCGATTAATGAAGAACAAAATAAATAACAGAAGACAATTTAAGAAAAATAAATATTTTATTGAAATTGTTATGGGTTTTAAACCCTCGAATACAAAGTACAATTCTTGGGTTTGGAACCCTTTACCTATTCATCGCCATTCTGCATTTGTAGCGTAGTTTCTTGAGTTCTTTAAGCTTCTTTTCTTATAGCTCTTGATTTCTCTCTCTCTCTCTCTCTGATATTCTCACTTCTGATTTTCTCCTCCTTGGTCTTGTGTGATGGTCCTCATATTTATATAGGGCCATCAAGTGATAAGAATGCCTCATCTTTAATTTGAATTTCAAATTGAATGATAGTGCCATTTGAATTTTGAATGATAGCGCTATATGATTAATCGTATATCTGATTAACCGGAATGATCTTTGGGGTTTCATCCTGTGTGGTATCCTTGCTGTAGGCTCTACAGGTGTCATCTTTTATAGGCTCCACATGTCACTTGAGTATCTTGAATAACGTCGCTGAGATACGACGTTTTATTTATACACTTCAGCGAAGCAAGTTGATCATTTTGGGAAGTGATTGTCTACAACAATCTTATCATAGGCTCTATGTGTGTTATTGATTGTATTTGAAATTTAAACATAAATTTGGTTGAAATTTATGTGCCAACAAATGTCCCCTCGTGACTTGCACAAGTGAATTTTCTTAACTGTACGAGTCATGACAAATTGACACTTTTATCTAGATCCTCTTTAGGTCTTGGATGGAATTATTTCTTGACCTTGGTCCCTTTCTGCTACTTTTCAAGCTTTGTATTTTTTTTTAATGGGTTCATTGCTCCTTATAGTCCATGGGCCTTTTATTATTATTTTTTTTTTTGCACGGGCCCCTTTTTATGGACTTCGGCCTTTTCATGAGCCTTTTTTTTTTATTTTTTTTGCATGGGTCTCTTTTCAGGGACTTTTTTTTTTCGTAAGGGTCATGGGTAAGGTCCAAAGATTTAATTCGACATTTCCTTTTGTGGGCCTCCAACTTGCCACCATTTTTTTTTACAGTAGATTTTTTTCTGGGCCATCATGGATTTTTCTAGACGATCATGGACCTTTCCTTTTCTAGGCCACCATTTTTTTAATTGGGCCTTTTCTTTTGTGAGGCTCCAACTTGCTACCATTTTTATTTACAGTTAATTTTTTTTTTCTTCTAGGCCATCATGGACCTTTTCTTTTCTAGGCCACCATTTTTTTAATTGGGTCTTTTCTTTTGTGGGCCACTAACTTGCCACTTTTAATTTATTTTTTTTTTTTAGGATTTGTTTTTACAGCAGATATATATATATATATATATATTAAGAGTTTGTCTAAATGGAATATGATGGATTGGCATTGGTAGGATTTCTAATCCTTCACAAACTATTATTTCTATGGAGTATTTCAAATCCTACCTAAACTCTTGCTTCTTTGAAGTATTTTAGGAGATCACTACCTCCTTTCTTAAGCAAAATGTTTTGCTTATATAACACCTATCTATGCATGTGGATAATAGATATTTTTCCTCCTGCAACTTTGTTCTCCCAGTAGAATTTTTTTGTTTCTAGCAATTTTCCAGCAGCTTCTTTTTTTTCCTTCTGTAAATTTTGTAGTGCACATTAGGTCTTCATCCTTCAAAAGTTGTCTGGCCATTGTCTTTCTTCTTTTCCCCGCAGAAGCTATTCTTCTTACACTTTAAAATCATTTCAGGATTGAAAATCAATTTTCACAAAAGTGTTGTATGTGGTGTGGGTATTTCGACCCAGTTAGTTGATAGTGTTAGGTCCCTGTGTTGTCAAATCCGGAGACAAAATCTTGTGTTAATTTAAAAAACTATGTTTTTCTGTTTTTCTGTTTTTGTACTGTCCGCTCGAGCGGAGACTCCTGAGCTCGAGCGTAGAATAGCAGGTCACAGTAGTTTGACAGGACAAGCACAGATACTGGTGGGTGTGATTTTCCGCTCGAGCGGAAACTCCTACGCTCGAGCGCAGCTCTGTTTCTTCGTATGCAGTTTTTGTTCAGTCCGCTCGAGCGGGCTATGTTGAGCTCGAGCGGAGATCGCGGTTTCAGATTCTTATTTAAAGCTGCTAACGTTGTTTTGTTGGACACGTTTTTCCTAGATCTGATCAAAACAAACTAGGGTTGAGTTTAAAGTCTTCTTGGGAGATTTTTGAGAGTATTTTCTTGATGTCTTGAGAAGAGTTCTTCACTCAGGATCTAAAATACATACATCAAGGAGTTGGTTTCTTTATATTCAAGAGAGAGTTCTCTTCGGTGGATTCCGAAGATTCTAGCATATAGTTTCGAAAGGTGTTTGATTCTATATGTGGGTGAGGTTGTGGAATCAACTTCAAGATTGATCAGTTCCGAGATGAAGTCGTGAAAAAGAGTTACAGAAGATTCGGAGACAGATTGACTAAGTTGGGTAATTTGTAAGCTATCTTTGTAATCTTTTTACTTCAGTAGTGGATTGATTTATGGCGTTTCGCCCGTGGTTTTTTAATCACAGTTGGAGGTGTCCAATTGTGGTTTTTTCCACGTAAAAATCTTTTGTGTCGATTTATTATTTAATCTGACAAAACAAACAATCTAAATCACTTTCGTAAGTGCTTGTTGATTTAGATTGTGTGTTTTGGATTTTTGGGATTTGGAATATTTTAATCTTGATCTAATCACGAATCACTTAGATTTTCAATTGGTATCAGAGCGGGTCACTCTTTGTTTTTTCAAAACTATAGGAGTGTGATTTTGTGTGATTAGTATCATGGATTCTATTCGTGAAGGTAACTCCACTCATAGACCCCCTTTACTAGACGGTACAAACTATTCTTATTGGAAAGCTCGTATGAGAGCATTTTTAAAATCCATCGATGAGAAAGTTTGGCACTCCGTAATCTTTGGATGGAGTGAACCTACAATCACCATTGATGGGAGTGATATTCCTAAACCCCTGGATAAATGGGACGCAATTGATTACCAGAATTCGAGTTGGAACAGCAAAGCTCTCAACTCCCTCTTCTGCTCTGTCACACCTGAAGAATTCCGTCGAATTTGCACGTGTGAAATAGCAAAAGAGGCGTGGGATATTCTTGAAACGATTCACGAAGGTACCACCTCTGTTAAAAGGGCAAAACTTCAACGTCTCACGTCCGCCTTTGAAACCCTTTTTATGCGCGACGATGAGACGTTCGATGAATCTTATGCAAAACTCAGTGATATCGTGAATTCCTGTTTCACTCTCGGTGAGAAAATCCCGGAAGCAAAAGTTGTTGGAAAAATTTTGAGGTCCCTTCCCGAGAGGTTCCAACCAAAGGTGACAGCCATTGAGGAGGCTCAGAATGTTGATACCCTCAAGCTCGATCAATTGGTTGGAAATTTGCAGACTTATGAAGCCCACCAAATTTCTAAGAAAAAGCAAAAAGAAAATATGGCCTTCACGAGTGCCCATGAGACTGCAAAACCTCCGGAGACTGAATTTGATTTAGAGTCTGAGATGACGGCTATGCTTACAAAACAGTTTAAAAAATTTTTGAAAAAGAAGCCGAATTTCAGAGCCCCTATTTCAAAAGATAAGAGTAATGACAAAACCAAAAATGTTCCACCAAAATTTGCTCAAACTACTGAAAAAAAGATTGTTAGGGGACCAGGGGTCAAGTGTTATGAGTGTCAAGGCTTTGGTCACATTGCCCTTGAATGCCCTTCGAAAAAGAATCGAAAGAAAGTCTACACTGTAACTTGGGATGATGAAAGCGGGTCGGAGCAAGAACCCGAAGAACCTGAATCTGGAGAAGACGGGGATAGTGCTTTTATGGCTTTTTGGTCCACTTTCACTCAAACTCTTCCAAAGCCAGCGGAGTTAGCTCGTGGTCAGAACTTGCATCATGCTCCTACTTTTGATGGGAGTAACTACCTGTTTTGGAAAATCAGAATGAGGGCTTTTCTGAGAGCCTTTGATCCAGAAGGCTGGCAGGCCATTGAAGAAGATACAGAAAGTGTTGACAGTCCGAGCAATCTGAGAGCCCTTAGCACTATTCGTAGAGCAATTTCTGCTGAAGAACAGCAACGGGTTGTTCGTTGCACAAAGGCTAAAGAGGCATGGGAAATTTTGAGCCAATTCCATGAAAGAGGAAACTCACATTCACCACCATCCAGCGACTTTTCAGTCTTAGTTGCAAGATTGGAGGAGGCAAAGGAGAATGAAGAGCAAAAAGAGGATGATGAGACATCTGAGGATAATGAGGAGATCAATGGCGATGAACTACAACAAGCCTACGAAAAGCTGTACGAGGAATCTTTGAATTTATCCAAACTCAACGACAGACTCTCTCTCAAGCTCAAGACATGTGAGAGTGAGAATGTCAGGCTGAAAGAAGAACTTGTAGCAGCAAAGCAGAATATTGTCAAGATCTCGAGTGACAGGCAAGACTTATGTGGAAAATTACTATCCTCTGAAACTGAAAGGAATGAACTTCTGAAGGTGTATTCCACATTTGAAGAAAAGCTTGAAAGTCTTGAGCTGTCACAAGCCAGATTGGAAGAGATAATCTGTCAAAAGGATGAAGAGCTTCGGGTTGCTAGAACCACTATTGCCATGTGGAACAAAGGTTCAAAATCCTTAGAAGACATCCTCGGGTCTCAACAAATGGGTTGCGACAAAAGCGGGTTAGGCTATGATGCAACAGCACACAAGGGACAGGCCTCTACTTCACATGACAAGAAGACTCAAGCAAAGGGAAAATTGAAGGTAGACCAGGCTGATCTCTCTCTCCGTCTACCGAAAGCTGGTAAAATCAACAAAAAGGAGGTAAAACCAGTTTTTATTTGTCATCACTGTGGTAGGTATGGCCACATTCGTCCTTACTGTTTTGAACTCTTTGGTAAGGTGTCTCAAAAGGGTAGAAATTCTAATACTTTTTGGGTTAGGAGACAACCTTACATGTCTAGGCTGAACACCAAGACTAAAAAGGTTTGGATTAGAAAAGAGGATTTGACTTGTTTTGTTGCTCACACTGCTCTAAAAGCACGTGATTCACACATGTGGTATCTTGATAGTGGGTGTTCTCGCCATATGTCCGGTAACAAATCCTACTTCACCTCCCTTGACAAATATGAAGGAGGAATTGTTACCTTTGGAGACGGTGGCACTTCGAGAGTCATTGGTAAGGGCTCTATAAGTGTTGCTGGTCTTCCCAAGCTAGATAATGTTTTATTAGTTGATGGTCTTAAAGCAAATCTTTTAAGCATTAGTCAAATGTGTGATTCCCATCATGAAGTATTGTTTTCTAAAAATAAATGTGAAATTTTGGATAAAAAAGGAAATACTGTCTTACATGGGGTTCGCACATCTGATAACTGCTATGGGATTGTTACAACTAATGATCTCACTTGTCACTCTGCCATCATTAGTAACATTGATTTGTGGCATCAAAGATTAGGTCACATGAATTTCAATGACCTAACTAAGATTGCCAACAAAGAGCTTGTGAGGGGAATACCTAAACTAGGTAAGACTTTGAGCCATGTGTGTGGACCATGTCAGCTTGGAAAGCAAACCCGTGCTCCTCATAAAAAAGTGAACAGCTTTACAACCAAACGTCCTCTTGAATTAGTTCACATGGATTTAATGGGTCCTACTCGCACTGAAAGCATCGGAGGTAAAAGATACATTTTTTTAACTGTTGATGATTTTACTCGATTTTCGTGGGTAAATTTTTTAAGAGAAAAATCTGATACGTTTGATGCTTTCCAGGCCTTAGTCCCTAAAATCCAAAATGAACAGGGTGTTTCCATTGGGCGTATCATAAGAATCCGAACTGATCATGGTCGTGAATTTGAAAATAGTTCGTTTTCGGATTTTTGTGATATGCATGGAATCAAGCATGAATTTTCTGCTCCTATTACTCCACAACAAAATGGAGTTGTTGAGAGGAAGAACAGGGTTGTTCAAGAAATGGCTAGGGTCATGCTCCTTAGTAAGAAACTTCCTCCTAAGTTTTGGGCTGAAGCCTTAAATACTGCTGTTTATGTCATAAATCGCGTGTACTTAAGGCCCGGCACTTTACAAACTCCATATGAATTGTGGAAGGGGTTGAAACCTAATGTAAAATACTTCAAAACTTTTGGGAGTAAGTGTTACATCTTCAAAGATAGAGAGCCTTTGGGCAAATTTGACTCCCGAAGTGATGAAGGTATTTTTCTAGGGTATTCAACCACTAGTAGGGCATTTAGAGTCTATAACCTGCGAACTTCATCTTTAATGGAATCTATAAATGTGGTTATAGATGACACAGGTGCACCTACTCCAGCAACAAATGAGGATGATAATGATGAGTCTCCAATCATGGACACGGAATCACAAAATCAAGGAGAAGGTGTGGACCCATCACAAGAAATGGTTACAGAACCATCTTCACAGGTAAGGTCAAGTCCAAAGAGTGCTCCAAGGGACATAACTCCTGTTGCCCCGGTCACTGCGAGTCCTGAGCTTAAACCATCAGCTAGGGTGAAACTAAATCATCCAGCTCAACAGGTGATTGGAAGTGTCTCGGATCGAATGAAAACCCGAAGACAGATTCGGGATGAGGTATCACATATGTGTTATGTTTCTTTAATTGAACCTAAAAATTTTAAAGAGGCCTTGCTAGATGATAGTTGGGTCAATGCTATGCATGAAGAATTAGGTCAATTTGAACGTAACAAAGTTTGGACTCTAGTTCCCAGACCTAGAGACATGAATGTGATAGGTACCAAGTGGATCTTTAAAAATAAATCTGATGAGAATGGTACAGTTGTTAGGAACAAAGCTAGGTTGGTTGCTCAAGGCTACACACAAGTAGAGGGTGTTGACTATGATGAGACGTTTGCCCCAGTTGCACGTCTCGAATCTATTCGTATTTTGCTTGGTGTTGCATGTTTTCTTGGCTTTAAATTGTTTCAAATGGATGTGAAAAGTGCCTTTTTGAATGGATACTTGAGAGAAGAGGCATATGTTGAGCAACCAAAAGGGTTTGAGGACCCTAAATGTCCCAATCATGTCTACAAGTTAGACAAGGCTTTGTATGGGTTGAAACAAGCCCCTCGAGCTTGGTATGATAGACTTACTACATTTCTTCTTGACAATGATTTTCAAAGGGGTAGTGTGGATAAGACCTTGTTTGTGAAACATACTAAGTCTCATATTCTTGTTGCTCAGATTTATGTTGATGATATTGTGTTTGGATCCACTGCTGAACATCTTGTGAAATATTTTTCTGATTGTATGACACATGAGTTTGAGATGAGCATGATGGGAGAGTTGTCTTATTTTTTGGGTCTTCAGATTAAACAGTCTTCTTCAGGTATATTTGTGTCTCAGTCTAAGTATGCGAGAAATCTTGTGTCTAAGTTTGGTCTTGAGTCTTCCAAGCATGCACGCACTCCCATGAGCACCAGTCTTCACCTCTCCAAAGATTCCTCTGGTATTGATGTTGATCCTACCCTTTATAGGAGTATGATAGGGAGTCTTTTGTATCTTACAGCCAGTCGTCCTGATATTTCTTTCAGTGTCGGTGTCTGTGCTCGTTACCAAGCCAGTCCTAAAGAGTCTCACCTTCTTGCGGTAAAACGCATCATCAAGTATGTTAATGGGACTTTGGGGTATGGGGTTTGGTTTTCCACTGACACTACAGCCGAAATTACTGGTTTTTCTGATGCCGACTGGGCAGGATGTGCTGATGATAGGAAAAGTACATCCGGGGGGTGTTTTTACCTTGGGAATAATCTGGTTTCTTGGCATAGTAAAAAGCAGAATGCCATCTCTCTTTCCACTGCTGAGGCTGAGTACATTGCTGCAGGGAGTTGTTGTGCTCAAATGTTGTGGATGAAGCAAATGCTTCACGATTATGGGATAGAACAGAACACTCTTACTCTTTTCTGTGATAACACAAGTGCCATAAACATTTCAAAAAATCCTGTCCAACACTCTCGCACCAAACACATTGACATTCGTCATCATTTTATTCGAGAGTTAGTGGAAGAGGGCCTTGTTGTTATTGAGCATATTCCCACTGAGCATCAAAAAGCTGATATTTTTACAAAACCCCTTGATCTTCTTCGGTTTGAGTTCCTTAGAAAGACCTTGGGTGTCATGCTCGATCACTAGAGTGTTACCTGTTTCTTGAGTAGGTGTAATTGTTTGTGCCTTATGAATGCTTGGATGTGATAATCTCATTATCATTGATTTCTGTTTACTTGCATCCAATTTTTATATACTACTCATGCTGCTTACAAGATCTCTTTGTTCATTGGTCATAGCTCATTTTGAATGCCCATGCTCATTAACCTCATGATCTCATTCTGTACACTTCCTTGAGATTAATTGTTGCAGGGGTTTCCGCACATGTGATCAAAGTTCTCTATGGACCACTAACAGTGTTTCTTGTACTTTTACTGTGGAATTGACCGATACTAGCATATCATGGGTGATGTTGAGTCTCTTAACCATCCACCATCTGTTTTCACTTCCACGGTTTCTCCCTCAGTTCCTTGAAGTCCGGGCATTAGGAAAAGGCTACCTCAGAGGCACCAACCAGGCCATCCTTTATGATTTCATTCTTCTCTGGTTTGGTTTCCATACTCTTGAGAGTGAAAGCCACCAGTGAGTGCCTACAAGAGAAAAAAAAAAAAAAAAAAAAAAAAAAAAAAAAAAAAAAAAAAAAAAAAACAAAAGGGGTTTGTTTTTGTTTTGTTACGCTCGAGCGGCTTGTCTTACGCTCGAGCGTGGTTTTCACTCTTGCAGCAGTTTGTTCGTGTTTTGACAGTTCTGAGAGATGGTATTTTGAGCTCGAGCGGACTTTTTCACGCTCGAGCGTGCGTCTGCTTGCAGTATTGTACGCTCGAGCGGTACTAAGTACGCTCGAGCGGACCTGTTTCATACTTAACTCCCTCTCTTGACTCTTCGAGGTATTTTTTTTCTCTTCCTGTTTCATTCTCTCGATCTAGGGTTGGTCGTGTGGCTGCATTGTGGTCGATTCTCCTCCCATTCATCATCTTTTCCATTGATTTGCTCGTTGGTAAGTTTTATCCTCTCTTTTTTTCCCGTTTTCTTGTTCTATTTAATTCGATTGATTGTTGGGTTTATAGCTTTGTGGGGTGTTGTGTGTCGTGTCTGTGGTTCTCTCTCTCATTTTTTTTCCTTTGTCTCTTTGTCTGTTTTTTTTTTGTTTGTGTTTTTTGTTCTTGTGTTGTGTCTGTGGGATTTTGAAGATATCTGTGTTCCTCCTTTACTGGGCTGTTGAGGTATCTTTGTGTGGGTCTCAATTTGGGCTTAGATACATTGCTGTGATTTTCTCATGATTCATACTTATTCTGTGTAATTTCTCTCACATTTTGTGTATTAATTATGAGTTCTTCAATACCATGCTTTCATGCCCTGTTTTTTTTGTTATGCCCTGTTTTTGATTTGATTCTTGCACTAATGTTGTGTTTTGGTTTGTTTTGGTTTGGGTTGGGTTTTGGGTTTGCTGCTTTGTTGGGTGTCTTAGTGTCTTCTTCAGTATGTCTGCTCCTGCCCCAAAACGCCGAAAGGCCACCGTTTCACGCCCTACCTTTAACCCTGAGAGGTTTCAGTCAGCCTCTCAATCCAAGTCATTCCATAAATCGTTTGTCACTCGAACCGTTCATTTAGAACGTAATGTTCAGCCCGATACTTTTGAGTCCATCAAAATTCGTCCTTTGTTCGACCCTCTAGGAGGTGACCGTGTTTTATTATTCTCGGGGCGTCAGAATCTCGATTGGGTTCGAGAATTCTACTGTAATATGGAGGGTATTAGGGATTATGAGCCTTCTTTCACCACTTGGGTTAGGTCCAAATCCATTTCTGTCACCCCTGCTTTGATTCGCCACCTACTTCAGATTGAGCAGGGTTCTCCCCAATACTATCCATTTCCTGTACCGGATCGTCCGACTTGTGACTTTGATGAGGTGTCTTTGGAACTTTGTGGTGTTGCCCGTCATTGGCCTAAAGGCGGTTTGATTAAACAGTTTGAACTTCTTCCGGAGTTCCGACTGCTTAATTTGATTGTCTGCGCCAACATCCTTGTCACCACACATTCTTCCGAGGTCAAACAAGACCAAGGCTTCATTCTGTCCTGTATTGCCAATCATCGCTCTATTGATCTTGCCTCTCTTCTTGTCACCAAAATGATCAGTGCTCATGGCCATTCCAAGCTTGGCCTTCCTTACGGTTGCTTGATCAACCGACTTTTGTCTGACCTTGGGGCTCCTACCCTCGATGATGATGAGTTTGCCTCTCCCTCTCGCCCTTTCACTAAGAAAACTGTCTCGCAGAGTCGGGCTCATGTTAAGGGGGAGTCCTCTAGGGCTGGTCCTTCTACAGGTACCGCTGCTGGTCTTGCTGAGGAGGCTGAATATGATGCTGCTGCTGCCGGGGGTGAGGAGAATCCTACTCCACCTGTTCCATCTAGCTCGTTTCCTGATCAGCTTCGCCATTTTGAGGAGGCCATGACTCGGCGGTTAGACTTTCTTGATGCTCGCTTTGACGCCTTTGATGGTCGTCTTGGTCAGCTGGAGCAGACTGCTGCTCACAATACTTCGCAGCTGGATCACATCATTTCCTTACTGACGCTTCAGCCGCCCCCTCCTCCCTCTGGTGCTTGATTTGTTGCTTTTTTCATTCCCGGTCAAAAAGGGGGAGAGTTTGGATCCATATCTGCTGCTATCTGCTGCTGCTGCTGGATATTTGCTGACCCATGGATATTGTTGATATATTGGTATATTTTGTTGATGGTTCTTGGATATTGTTGATATATTTTGTTTCGTTTTGTCTTTTGGTTATGATACATGGATATTTTTTGATATTTTGTTCCGTTGGTTCTATTGAATGGATACATTTTGTTATATTCTTATATAGTTCCACAAGTTTTGGTTTTTCTGGTATGTTGCTCGTTTTTTCACAGGTGATTGGTGGATGATGAATTGACTTGATGGATCGATATATGGCAAGATTGGAAAGTTTGTTTGTTCATAGATTTGTTTTGAGTGTGTTAGTATTAGTTTTTGAATCTTGTCTAGTGCTTGTGTTTAAGGATTTTTGTTTAGAGAAGTTTTGTCCGGGAATTGACAAAGGGGGAGATTGTTAGGTCCCTGTGTTGTCAAATCCGGAGACAAAATCTTGTGTTAATTTAAAAAACTATGTTTTTCTGTTTTTCTGTTTTTGTACTGTCCGCTCGAGCGGAGACTCCTGAGCTCGAGCGTAGAATAGCAGGTCACAGTAGTTTGACAGGACAAGCACAGATACTGGTGGGTGTGATTTTCCGCTCGAGCGGAAACTCCTACGCTCGAGCGCAGCTCTGTTTCTTCGTATGCAGTTTTTGTTCAGTCCGCTCGAGCGGGCTATGTTGAGCTCGAGCGGAGATCGCGGTTTCAGATTCTTATTTAAAGCTGCTAACGTTGTTTTGTTGGACACGTTTTTCCTAGATCTGATCAAAACAAACTAGGGTTGAGTTTAAAGTCTTCTTGGGAGATTTTTGAGAGTATTTTCTTGATGTCTTGAGAAGAGTTCTTCACTCAGGATCTAAAATACATACATCAAGGAGTTGGTTTCTTTATATTCAAGAGAGAGTTCTCTTCGGTGGATTCCGAAGATTCTAGCATATAGTTTCGAAAGGTGTTTGATTCTATATGTGGGTGAGGTTGTGGAATCAACTTCAAGATTGATCAGTTCCGAGATGAAGTCGTGAAAAAGAGTTACAGAAGATTCGGAGACAGATTGACTAAGTTGGGTAATTTGTAAGCTATCTTTGTAATCTTTTTACTTCAGTAGTGGATTGATTTATGGCGTTTCGCCCGTGGTTTTTTAATCACAGTTGGAGGTGTCCAATTGTGGTTTTTTCCATGTAAAAATCTTTTGTGTCGATTTATTATTTAATCTGACAAAACAAACAATCTAAATCACTTTCGTAAGTGCTTGTTGATTTAGATTGTGTGTTTTGGATTTTTGGGATTTGGAATATTTTAATCTTGATCTAATCACGAATCACTTAGATTTTCAGATAGACTGCATTGTTCCTATCAGAAGCTTCCCTTGGTTTATCTTGGGTCAATATAGACTGCAGTGTTGTTGATTGAGGTTTGCTAGTGTTTGTTGCTGTTTGTAAGGGTGCAGGTTTCTTTGTCCAACCTATAATAGATCAGGTCTTTATTAATGGGTTTTGTTACTCCTTGTCCAACTTACAATAGAGCTGGTGTCTTGGCTGAAAGGGCATGGGGTATTTTTTGTGTTGCTTATCTATTAGAGGGCCTAGGGCAGCAGGGGGCAGTTTATCTGGTGTGTGTTTGCAGGTGTTTTGCTGGTGTATTGGTTATAAGTTGTTGGAGCAGTTTGCTGGTTTTTCTGTGTTTCCTTTTGTTTCTTTATTTTGGATTGGTTTCTTGCTAATCTGTGGGTTTAGTGCTAGTAGATGATTTTGCTTCCTCCTTGGTGCCAACCTAGTGGGGATTGTGGAGTGTTAGCTATGATATTTTTTGCACTTCCCTCCTTTATTGTTGTATTTTGTTGCTTGTTTTTTGATCATCTCATTAATAAAGTTTCCCTTTTTCTTTACTGTTCAAAAAATATACTTTTAAGGTTCAATTAAGAATAATTACATTCATGCAGTTAGATCAAAAGAATCAAAACTGGTCACCATCCTAAACCTCTTAAAATAAAGATAGAAAGAAAAGTAAACCTGATGACCATGGCACAGCCCAAGCTTGAATTGTCTAATTGTAAGTGTTTTGGTTTCTGGATAACGGGTATCTTCATCATATTCACCGCAAATAACATGCAAGCTAGGGCAAAGGCTCTTCAAGTAATCATGAACTTCCTGCTTATGAAAATATAACAATATTTGATTAGAGAATGGTGCATATGGTTTTAGAAAGAAGCAATGCTAGGTATTATGAAAAGTCTTTCATGAAAATGATCATGAAAGATTTGTGACCTTTGGATTACACTTACAATAAAACACTACACAGTAATCAAGATAATCTAAAAGTCACAAATTTTTCATGATCATTTTCATGAAAAAATTTTCATGATCTCTAACATTTCTCTTTAGAAAGACAGGAAGAAATATTGTAGTATTGTGTGCCCAATCAGATCAACAACATAACCAATATGTAATATTACGTCTAAATTGACAAAAAAAAAAAAAAAAAAACCTTCAATTTTATTTTATTATTTTTTTTAAAAAGTAATTTTACAATCACTAGATTAGGGTGTGTGAATAATGCGATTTAACCTTTATGATGTAATATTACCGGAAGCCTATGCATTGTTCGACTATGACTAGATTACCATTAACTTAAAATTCCAAGACAACAAAGTAGATGATATCCCAAAGGCAAAATTTCACAAAAAACATACTTGTAACCATTTAAATTCATTCGAAAAGAAATTAAATATATTGTCCAAAATAAATTTATATAGAAAATGACCAAACAGCCCTTCAGTAAACCAAAAACATTTCCATCTCTTAAATTTTACTTCATATACAGGCCTAGAGATTATATTGAAATCAAAACAAGACTGATCAAAAGCATCAGGTGTTGCGCATATAATTTGTTGACCAATTTCCAACGTCATTATGTATATGACAAGGAAGCACCATTACTCCAAGCAGATTAAATTAATAAAATTAACATAAAGGAAATCAGTTAGTAACCCAGAAAAGAAAAGAAAAGAAAAATATAAGAAAACAGAATTACTTTGATACAAAGATTGCCAGTGCAAATGATATGCTGAATCTTGCCAGGAGCAAGCATGGATTTGGACTTAGGAGGCAAATTTGGTGCCCTGTGTGGGATGTGAAGATCCCCAATTGCCAACACTAACACCATTCTCAGATTTTACTAAACCAACCCAATTCCTCAAATTGCATCACTCATCACAATCTGCAACATTTTTCATAAACACTTCATATATAAGCACATGTATCGTCAAACAACATATATGGTTTAACATCTTTTACGCCGTGTTTCGTTAGGGATTTAGGAATGGATTTAGAAAGGGAGAGGGAAAAAGTGTGTAAAATGTAAGTATATTTTATTCACATTTTACCTACTTTTTTCATTTCTCTTTCCAAATCCATTCTCAAATCCTCCAACCCAACCAAACACAGCAACGGTTCAAAAAAATATATATATATATATATGTATATATCTATGTTTGATTTCCGTTTTGGAATATTTACCAATAAATCTCATCTCACAAAAAAGTACTCCAATTAGTCTTAAGTTTTTTCTATTTTTCTGTTAAATCCTATTAGTGGAGAGTTTGTTTTCGTGTGGTCCTATTTTTGATTTGGGTAGTGTTTTGGTAGACAGTTATACGCTTTTATTTATGTGACAGGTATGATGTAATACTTCAATGTGGCAGGTATTAATATGACACTCCAACGATGTGACACTCTAAAAAAAAACTCCTTAGTGTATTTTTTCTAAATGTGACAACGTGGCGTATATGGTGTGACACTCCAAAACTTTTACTTCAAAAAAAATAATAACTGCTTAGTGTACTTTTTTCAAACATGACAACGTGACAAGTATGATGTGACACTTTAAAAAAAATAAAAACTCTTTAGTATACTTTTTTCAAACGTGACAACGTAGCAGGTATGATGTGACAACTCAAAAAAAAAAAAACTCATTAGTGTACTTTTCTCAAACGTGACAATGTGACAAGTTTGATGTGATACTCTAAAAAAAATTAAAAATTCTGTAGTATACTTTTCCCAAACGTGATATGTAACGCCCTAAAATAGTAACATTAAACCCATTAAATAAGACATGCATTGATATACAAAAGTTCCACATTCATTCATTCATGAGAGTTTCATTACATAAGTATTACATGTTAACAACAAAAGCAAAATGCCCTACGGGCTTACAGCTTTCCAAGTTAACACTTGGTTACAACAAAAGAGTACTAACTCATACACCTTAAGCCCTTGGCTTGAATTTACATGTAATACATCAAAAAGTAAAACGACAAAAGTTGTCCGCCTCATGCCTCCGAAGCTATGTCCTTGGAGGTGGCATGCTTCCTGTACCTGAAAATGATATTCCCATATAGGGTGAGCCACAGCCCAGTAAAAATATACTAAGCCAACCATGAACAATGACTAAAAGATTAGCAATTGATAGATGGTCAACATTGATACATTCACATAAATCACATATTTATGTCATACGACTTATGAGTCCAAGTTACTTTTCATTTTCCCTTTTTCAACGGATAGGCATATAAGCACTACCCACAGTCTCGACAGATATGTATGACAACAATATCCACATTCTCAGATAAGCAAATAAGCTATATCCACATTCTACAACAGATATGTATAACCACAATATCCACAGATAAGCATATAAGCTATATCCACACTTCACAAAGATAAGCATATTAGCTCTATCTTCACTTCTCTAGACAAGCATATGAGCTGTATCTACGGAGTTCATCCCCTATCTTCTCCCAACACTATCCGGTTTAGAGGTACATCCCCCATCTTCCCCTAAACCGCGGAGTACATCCCCCATCTCCTCCTCTACACATAACGTATACAAACACATTGGTTCTATATACATTCACACAATACACACAATTAATGTATTCTATCAACCGTCAAAGTCTATGACACATTCCATTGATTAGTTTCCGTTTGCCTAATCATCACGCATTGTCTACAACAATCACGACTATCCTCCATCGATAGCCCAAAGCAGTTATTTCTAAACAGAAAATAAATGCACAATGGATATTCAATCAACATTTCATTTCCTCATTTCTCACAATTAATTATCCCAATTAATTAAACAATGTAATTAGGTCAATTCCCATAATTAACATTTCAACCCTTAGGTCCCATTTTCATCAATGACTTAACATTTATTCCATTCTCTATGCCAAACATGCATTCAGGCTTATTATGAATAAAACCCCAACTTTTGTAAAATTACACAAAAGCCCCCAAACTTTCACAAAATTACCAAACCAACCCCAACATCTCAAAATGCCAAAATTTAAAGACAAAATCCATAGAGAGGAGTAGGATATCCCTACCTCGAAGTTTGAGCCAAAAAGGAGATGAAGACTCGAAGATCAACGTGCTCCAAATCCCAACTTTTTCAGATTAAATCAAAGCCCTCAACGCCCTCTATCTTTTTAACAAAGACCCTAGGCTAGATTCACACTCTAGGGAGATCAATTCTTAGAGAGAATATCAGTGTAGAGAGAGAGGGTCTCGGATCTAGGGTTTGATCAAAAAAAGAAAGTGAAAAAGTGATGTTCAAAACGCTACTGTCCGCTGATATAAAACACGCTCGCTCGAGCGAAGCCTTGGTCGCTCGAGCGACCAGACACAGAAAACTCTCGCTCGAGCCAAGAAGCTCTCGCTCGAGCCAAAAACTCAAAAGTGCGCTCGAGCGAAAGAATGCTCGCTCGAGCCAACAACTCAAACCTTCAGGTCTGCAACCAGAAGCACGCTCAAGCGACCAACTCCTCGCTCGAGCGAAGAACAAACCAGACCGCTCGAGCCAAGAAAAGCTCGCTTGAGCCAAGAAATGCAACTCTCAGGTCCAGAACCAGGTACAAGCGCTCGCTCGAGCGAAGCCACTCTGGCTCGACCCACCAGACACGAACTCAACTCTCGCTCGAGCGACCAACTCCTCGCTCGAGCGAAGGTCCAAAAATCTAGGCAGCAACACTAGGCTCCCAAACACAACCAACCTGAAACAAACCTGCCCAACACATCCTATAACTCAATATACAAAGTAAAGAGGATGCAAACAAGAGATTAAACAACTACCAACATCCACGGACACAAGTCCGGATCACTGTACAACAAGGGTAAACCCGGGATCGCTATATGATATGTGACACTCCAACAAGACGAGTATAATGTGACACTTTAAAAAAATTAAAAACTCTTGAGTGTATTTTTTTAAATGTGACACTCTAACGTGGCATGTATAATGTGACACTAAAAAACTCTTTAGTGTACTTTTTTCAAATATGGCACTCCAATGTGATGGGTAAATAAGTCATTACACATTTAAAAGGACTAAATGGATCACAAAAAAAAAAATATGGGACTATATGAATTACAAATCCAAAATATGGAACTTATTGGTCAATCTCCCTTCAATTTTCTGAAAATTAAGATTTTTAATTTTCATATTTTTTTTTATTTTCAGTGAATATTTTTTTAATTTTAAGCAATTTTTTATTTTTTTAGATGGACATTACTTAGATGTATCTAAATAGTAAAATATTTGTGAAAAAATATTTTAAAAATTTAATAAATACACAAAAAATATGAAAAATGTACTGAACTTTCCTTTTCTTTTCTTTTTTTTTTTTGTATTTTTTAGTATTTAGTGTATTTTTTAAAGATTTTTTTCACAAATATTATATTTTTTAAGTGTATTTATGTTAGGTGTGTCTAAAATTTTTTAAAAAATTGCTTAAAATATTAAAAAAAATTCATTAAAAAAATTAAAATACAAAAAACACAAAAGTAGAATTTTTTGAAAAATAAAACCAAACAAAGTGTCGATTTTTGAATTGATTTCTCCAATCACTTACCTCCGGATATACAGAAAATTTGGACCAATTTGTTAGTTTTTGGAATGGCAAAAAGATATTTTCACAGCTCACGGATCGTTACAACACTCGGAATCGTTAATTTATCGTTAAGGTCTACATTCGAAGTAGGGGTGAAAGAATAACCGGAAGGACCAACCAAACTGACCGAACCGAACGGTTTTCGGTCGATGTTTTAAGTTTTCAATCGTTCGGTTCGGTTCAGTTTATGTTTTTCTGTACATTCGGTTCGGTTTACGATTTTTGGTTTTTTGAATCAAACCGCACCGCACCGCACCGAACCGAACCGAACCGAACCGAACCGAACCAAACCGAACCGACTTATATAATATTAATAGGCCCAAAATGTGAGGCCCCAAACCTATGTAGGAATTACATGGCCTAAGCCCAAATTTTATGCAAAATGGATAGAAATATAGGCCCAAAATGTGAGGCCCAACTAGGAAAAAAAAAGGCCAAAAAACCAAAAAAATCGCACCGCACCGTAATAAACCGAACCGCACTCGTTTATGTCATTTTTCTGGGCGGTTCGGTTCACAAATATGAAAAACCGAAATGATCGGTTCGGTGCAAAACTAGTGAAAAAACCGATTGAATCGAACCGATTTCACCCCAAATTCGAAGTAAAATTGCATATATATGTATGTATATATACATTCAACACATTAAAATAAAATTACCAGCAAAAGAAATTCAATTAAGTGAAGAGTTTACGAAAATAAAAATAAATCATTGCACTTACCTTACCTTCAAAATCCCCTAACCTATCATCGAAGACGAGTTTTGACCTTAAGCTACGCAACTAGCCGTGGATTCGCGTTAAAAAAAGGGCAGAAGATTACAAATAATTAAAAAAAAAAGAGGGTAAATTACACTTTTCTTAAATTTTTTTAAAAAATATAATAAATTTCACAAATTTGACATTGAATTTTTTTTAAAATTTTAATTCATATAACGTTTATTAATTTTTTTTTATCATAAATCCGTTAGTCGTATAAAAAAAATAATATTATCATTTATTTAGATTGAAATATACATTTTATCTTGTGTATCTTTATATTTTTATACTATTTGTATTAATTTTGGCCTGTAAATCTTACTAGAAAGCAGTTAGTGTAATTATGCAAAAATTATAAAAAATATTATATTTTCTTCAAATCTCAAAAAAATTACATAATTTAAACTTAAAAAAAAGACTTTCAACAAAATAAATAACGTTATGATAAATAACCTTATGAATCATGATTTTTTTTTTTTAAAACAACGATCAACTCGAAGTATTCCCCGGTTGATTACCCGGTCAATTTTGTGTGGGTTTTCGGTGAAATTTTTAAGTATTTTTGCATAGAAGAATGAAAAAGATGTGGTTTTCAATGACAGCAAAAGGATAAAAGAGAACGAGTAAAGAGGAAAAGGAGTAAAAAAAATAAAAATAATACTATATGTACTAATTAATATACACACTAATGTACTAATAGATGTGACATCGTTTGTATGGTTTTGGATATTTATAACTTGTATAATAAATGTGGTCAATAATAATATCATAACACTAGTTAGTACAGTAATTTGTATACAAATTGATGTATGTAGCTGAGAGGGTAATTTTTGGGAAAAATTGGGCCGAGCTGCGAGTTGGGCTTTGAGGCCCAAAACGCGAAGGACTGAGTAAAAAAGGCCGTAAAGGATACTCCGGCCCAGGAGAGCAAGGTTACTCCGGCAACGTTACTCCGGCCAAGGAGGTGTGATTGCTCCGGCTCAAGCAGAGATAGTTGCGTCGGCCCAAGGAAGAGTAAAGCTACTCCGGTCCGGAGGCAACTCGGAGTTAGGCCGGTCCCAGAGTTAGTCCGGTCGCTGTATGTTCTGTGAAGGCCGGTTTCGGAATTAGTCCGGTCGTGACTTACAATGGTTAGATCGGTCAGAACTTGTTACTTGGAAGTTTGATCTAAGCACACCAAGGTTGAACTGGGCAGCCGAAGTAAGGAGTTAGAGGAGAAGACCGAGCTAAGGATAGTTCGGCCCTCTGTGGCTCGGTATAGCCAATTTTACTTCGGTCAAGTGGAAGTTCGGCCATAAAGAAAACCATCCCACTTGGTTTAAGCAGTGGGGGAGGGTGTAAAAGGATAAGCATTATCCTTAGGAGAATGAATCCTAGGAGGACTCTGCATGGAGAAGTACAAGTCCTACTAGGATTGTGCCACGGGAAACTTATAAAAGCTCACAAGCATCACCTTGGAGGAGGTAATTGAACACAATACTTTTTGAGAACATAAATCTTTGTCTATTTGTCAAGCTTTCTGACTTAGGCATCGGAGAGGTTTCCGGCACACACTCGCCGACTAGCTCACGTTTGTGTTTTCAGGTGACAAAGCGACGTCATACGGAGGAACGTGGACTTGGTCAACAGGATTATACGAGGAGAATTGATGTATGTAGCACTATCGAAAAAAAACTATTTTAATAAATTCAACCTTTTGTTATTTTCTTAAAAAACGCTATTATATTAGTAATTAATTTATTAAAGTATAGGGGTTAGCCCCCAAATTTTTGAATTATATGGAACAATTTTTAGAAGTAATTGTTCAAAATTTACGTCAAGTAATAGATAAAAAAAATAATAATTATTAAAATATCATGTTTATTCTTTTTTAAAATGACAGTAGAGCTTGTTTGGCAAGAGTTAAAGTGACTAAATAAATACAAAAAACATAAAGTAAGTTAATTTAATCAACAAGACAAAAATTCTAATAAATATAAATAAAATAAAATATTTGTCATATATTGTGTGCTAGTTAAATGGTAAAAGTTTTATTCATTTGGAATAAGTCTAAGGTTCAAATCTCCTCTCTCATCTATCTATTTTTTTTTTAAATAAAAAAATAGACACGTGGCAGCATAAGAAACAAAGGCTTCAAGACACCATAAAGCGTGTTCACTTTATAATAGTACTAGCCGTCGGGCACACGCGATGCGTGTGCAAACTCATTTGGAAACTCAATTGATAAAAATTTTAATACATCCTCGTTCAATTTGTTTTTTTTTAATTTATATATTAAATTGCATAATTTTTTTTTCTAAATTTAATATAATATATATACACACATTCTCATATACTTCTGTATTATCTCAAATAAAATAAAAATATACTCACAAAGAAATTTTATTGAAAACATACCCAAAAAAAAAAAAAAATTAAATACACCCGTACAAAATTAATCAACCAAACAAACCAATTAAGAACACTAATTTTTTTTAAAAAAAAAAAAAAATACACTGACAAAATTAAACAAATAAGCAAACCAACTTTTTAAAAGCTGAAGTCTGCATCCAACTGCTTCACAACCTCTGCTTCTTCTGTAATAGCTTTCTTTGTATTCATCCATTTCGCACAAACTAAAGGGTCATCAAGTGTGTTCAAATGCCTGAAGAAGAAGAAGAAGGGGAGGGGGGGAAATCACTGCCCCAATTATCTACAACACCCGGATCAAAGTCTCCAACCCCAAAATCATCTGGCATCGTTCCGTTCTCATCCACGATCTCGAACCTCTCTTGCGGCGACGGAGGAAGTGGTTTTGGATGGGATGTGGGTGGAATTGAAGGTAGGGTTGGATCAGAGAGGGGTTGGGTTTGGGTAGTGTTGTTGATGAGGGAGTTAAGATCGAAGGTTTTGTTCAAATTGGAGAAGAGAGAGATAGGGGAAGGGGTTTGGAAGAGGAGAGGGGTTTTGCGAGAGTTGAAGAAGATGAGTTGGTGAGAAACATTGGACCAGTGCTTGCCCAAGTAAAAGAAAGCGAGTGATATCAAAATGAGACCTCAGATCTGTAGGAATGTTGATGAATGTTCCATTGTTGATGAAGTCTTTCATTCTCCAATCTCTACTTCATCAAATCTGATCTCTCTCTCTCTCTCTCTCTCTCTCCCCAGGTTTCAAAACAAAATTCAGAGATGTTGAAACTGATTTAAAACTGCTGTGCAGTTTGGAAACGTGGGGTGTAGAATTGGTTGGTTTGAATTTATCATGTTACCCTTAGTTACAAATTGATATTAGTGTAAAAATAATATAAGTATTTAAGAAGTTAGGGTCATTTTAGGAAAAATAGAAAAAAATTTCTAGAGAGGCTTCAGGACACCAAAGCTCCTGTTGGCTTTTAATAATAGTATAGATAGATAAATAGATAGATAGATAGATAGATAATACGGGTCAATATAATATATAAATAATATATATTACATATATAATCATGTGGTGTTGTGGAGGCACAATGGAGATAGTGTGTTGCTTAAGGTTTAGAATGTGGAAGGTTGGTGGTTTGAATTTTAGCGGAAGAAAAGTTCGTATTTTTTTTTTCACGGAACGACTTTTGGCGACTAAAATTATTGGTCGCCAAAAGTGTTGCTTTTGGCGACTAAAAGGTTTGGTCGACGATTCCTTGACTATTGGCGACTAAAAGATTAGTTAGTAAATGTATAATTTTAAAAAGTGTAATTGACTATTGGCGACCAAAATTTTGGTCGCTAAAGACCTGTTTTTTGCCGACTAAAACTTTTTTAGTCGCCAATACCTTCCCCGACCGTGTTTTCGCGACAAAACCGGCGACTAAAAAATTTAGTCGGGGAAACTAAAAAGTCGACTTTTGGCGACTAAAAATAGACTTTTGGCGACTTAAAATTTGGTCGCCAAAGGTGCTTTTTCTTGTAGTGTTATAGCTTAAATTAAGCTATTTCTCGGCTTATCTCAAAAGCTGTTCAGGGGGTGCTTAAATTTTCGACTGAAGCACGCAGTTGGTGTGGGGGGCTAAAATTACTTAAATGCCCTCGTCAATACCCAAATACTAATATTAATTAAAAAAGAAAAAAATGAATATTAATTAAAAAATAAATATTAATTGGTATTAATTATTAATAAATTCATATTGTATATTTTTATATTAATTAAAAATAAAAAATTGTATATTTATGAAGAAAAAGAAAAAAATCAATATTAATTAAAAAATAAATATTAATTGGTATTAATTATTAATAAATTCATATTGTATATTTTTATATTAATTAAAAAATAAAAAATTGTATATTTCTGAAGAAAAAGAAAAAAATCAATATTAATTGGTATTAATTATTAATAAATTAATATTGTATACTTTTGTAATGAATTAATTATTAATGGATGCTAATTAATAACAATTGTTGATTGTTAATATTAATTGATACTAATAAAAATTAATTATTAATATTAATTCATACTAATTAACAATTTTAGTATTAATTGAGACTAATTAAGCCATTAATTGATACTAATTAATAATTTTAGTATTAATTGATACTAATTAAGCAATTAATTGATACTAATTAATTTATAATGGAAAAAAATTGTAACAATAATACTTTCATTACATTTTTATCAAATGTATCAATTTTCATATTAATTGATACTAATTAATACTAATTATATTAACTTTTATTAATGAAATAATTTTTTTAAAATTAAAACTGAAAAAAATGACAAAATAATCATTTTTATATCATATAAAGGCAGAAAGGACAATTATATAGTAAAAACTATTTTACAGCTTATTAACCAAACACTACTCTGCTGCTTAAATCCATAATCTTACAGCTGCACCAAACAGGTTAACAACTTATGTTCACAGCTATAAGCCATAATCTATTAAGCTATAATCTATAATCACTTTTTCACAGCTCTACCAAACGGGAGAAAAATATCACATTAAAATCATAATTTTTTCACTTTTTCTCTCACAACTATCACATCCAAACAAAAAAAAAAAAAGGTTAACAGGTTTTTTTTTTTCTCTCCCAAGCGACACTAATTTATGTTAAAAAATCAAAAGGTCAAACTAAATTAACTCTTTTCATACCAAGACAAAAAATTGAAAACTTTCAAGTGAGGGAAAAAATGTAAAATAAAAAATATTTACAAAATATAAAGCAAAATAAAATGGGAAATTCTATTATACACATCTCCTACTATACACCCTTAATTTATGTCATTTTTTCTTTAATTATAATCAATTTTTTTAATTATGACTCATCATATTTTTAGTTTTGCCTGATGTGTTATCTGATTATGATTTTTTTATTTTATTTTATTTTATAATTATAACATAAAAAATAAGGTGCGTGCATGGTGTTACGTGATAAGTGAGGGAGATGGAAACGAAGCATAAAAAAACCCAAAACGAAACCGAAGAACAAGACATGCCCCACTCGAGAGTCGAGAGAGAAGATGATGATGAAGAAGTAGTCATTGGTCAGACTGTTGGAAAATGGCTTTAGAAATTCCTTATTTTTTGCTAACTTTGAGCATTAATTAAGGTAGGACCCAAGCGTTATTTTTAACGTTTCTAATTGGATTCATATTTAATGCCGCGCAGTGAATAAATTTATGTATTTGGTTGCTCAAAACCATTTTCGGATGAATGAGAATTCAACGTGCGTTTTTGAGTTCATGGAACTAGTTTTTGGTAGGTTTCCTACACATTTGTGAAATATGCTTATCCCACATTGGAAAGGATTGAGGTTTTGAATGAGTTTATATAGCTTGGGATACTTGGGATGGGCCCCAAGGGGTACCCAAGTTTGTGGAAGGGTGAGTTTGTGGGTGAAGTGGGTTAAACCCATTATTGGATCCAAAATTAAAACCACACAGGGGTCGCTGCTGTCCTTCCGGTCGGTCGGGCTGGGATTGGGTGCAGGTGCGTGGTGTGAGGTGTGAGGTGGGGTTGGATGAAGTAGGCTAGACCCATTGGATCCAAAATTAAAACCACACATGCGCTGCCGCCGTCCGGTCAGTCGGGGTGGGCTTGGGCGTGGGTGCGTGGTGTAAGGTTGGGTTGGGCTTGTTTGGTCCAATACTTATCTTTTTGGGCCAAAAACTTTTGTATTTTTTTATTTTGGTTTTAAAATTCAAAATAAATTGGTCCAGAATTTTTTCTTCACCCAAACAGGCCCCTAATAGGTTTAACCCACCCGAATAGTTCAAAGGGTTCAATACATGTTCAAATCTGTTGAATTCAAGATTAAATATGTTCCAAACATATTCATATTTGTTGGTGCCTGTTCAATCTATCCAAATAGGTTTTTTACCTGTTCGAACAACCACTAATCTGCCTATATAAAGTCTGCTCCAGCAATTCATTTTCAATCCGAAAATTTTCAGACTTCTTCATTTTCTTTTTCTGTTCGTCCTCTGTTGCTCCTGCATCTGTTTCTGCATTTATTTTTAGGGAAACAAAGAGAAAGAGTTACATCATTGTTTGGTTCGCCAGACTTCATTTTATAGTGCTGTTAAATCAAGTGTTAGTCATTACATCCTGGGAAGTAGACGCCGGTTATATCTCGAAGCACTAGAGCGAGGGTGAAATCTACTTTAACGAGATTGTGTCTAACACAAGCCTCGACATTATTTTCTATAAGCATTTAATTCGGGAAATAATTTATATAATTATTTTCTAAATTATTTTATTTTATTGTTTATTTTAATTTATACATTTAATTTACACACATGCGGGTGATAACACAGAATCGAAGGTCAGTGGAAGCTTCGTCGCCAGTTATTGCTATGGTGACCAAGAAGTGTGATGTTTATATATTTGGGGTGGTGGTTATAGCAACAATAATCGGAAGGTGTCCAAACGAAGTCCTTTCTTTAGTGTCATCATCATCTGCTCGAATAAGTCTGCTGAAGGACCTATTAGATCCCGGGTTTGCTTTTATCCAAGTCTTTTTCAACCAATCAACTGATTGCTCAAAATTTGGTTCTCTTAGCAACAATGGCAATGAAATGCTTAAGTCCCAATCTGTGATCGTGGCCAACAATGCTGCAAGTGTCTCAAGTGTTTCTTGTTCGCAGACTGCCCTACCAAAGCCTGTTGATGAATTAGGGGATATATAATAATGCCATGGACAAAATTAGCTGAGTTTGATCATGGATTTTCTTTTCTTATGTTTATTTTAATACATGATTAATGAGTAAGCTTGAACCACTTACTGTGTATTGCATGACCATGTTTTCCATACAGATCTTTTTTTATACATAAAATTTATATAGCATAATGTGTAGTGACAATATTTGGAATTATAAACTACAATGGTATTTTTTTGATTTCCAATGAATGAGTGTAAATGTGACATATCATTGTGTGTGTGTTGATTTCCGACCACACTGCCAAACAGGTACTTAACTGGAGAACACCGGCAGAATAAATGGCGCCCGAACAACCTGTCACAGAAAGATAAGACTCCGGCAGTGGTTCATCCACCCGAGGGCACTTCGACAATCAAGTCAGTACTCAATTATCTCTCAAAGATCACAAATAGTGCTTTAACTCACTAGCCAGGATACAAAAAGCGTACCTTACACTCATGAGGGTGCCTTACTTTTATAATCACCACTAACTTGATCCATGCAGAAGCCTAGCTTCTCTTAGACTCTAGCCCAATGCTCATCCTGGACTCTCTAATAGATAAAGATAAACTCCCTAAGAGCTTTATCCTTATCCAGGCTGAGGTCTTCCCCCATACTAGGACTCTTATAGCTTATCCATTTATCCCGGATTCCGATATCTCCGCAGATAGCCTCGGCCTATATGAGATCATCTCAGCATCATGACCAAGACATGTGGCAGCTCAGCTGGCACTTCAGTGCCAACTTGGCCACGTGCTTGCTATTCACAAAATATGTCCCCACAACTGCCCCTAGGTTCTATTACCTCAATATCCTGAGGTGATGGAACCTATATTATTTGACTATATAGTACGTCGGCTAACATGCTCCGTCCATTATTACCAAGGTCATCATACGTCGGCTCTATACTGCCAAGGCCTGTAGTCTGTTTTTATCAATGCCTTAGAACCAAAAACCAAGTTTTTTTTTTAGGTTCTTTAGCCGAGATCACCGCCCTAGCCGAGGTCTTTGCTTCATTAAATCGAGAACTCCAAGAGTTTCTACACACGTATGAGCTATCACGCACATTAACTCAACAGTTTTCGCCACGCGCCTCTTTCCTATTGAACCGTACCTGACACGCGCCATCAAGTCGCATCACTTTTGCGTGTGCCGCCTGACAGGCGCGTCGTCTTAGGCACATTCAATACCACGTTGTCGTCTGTTCGTGTTTGAACAAAAATACTCCTCTTTCTTCATCTTTTCACTTTCACATCTTCGTCTTCTTCCAAGCTTTCTCTCTCTAACACCCATCTCCTAAATCCTCCATTGTTGCCTTCTTCGAGCTTCCTACAACCACTCCATACACCTCCTCCAGCAAAGCATTTGCTGCCCCTCTCCGTTTACTGCCACTGTCTGACTTCGGCATACTTCATATCAACCTCATTTTCCTCAGTAAGTTGCTGTTCCCTTCCTTTCAGTTCTTTGTCTTACTTCGAATTTTGTTAGTTTTGCACACTATTATTGTGAATTTATTCATGTTCTTGAATCTTCATCTGCGTTGTAAATTTTATTTTGCTCGTAATTTTGCTTCTGTCGAATTTGTTTCTGGGTATACACACACACTCACATACTGTTCATACACTTGATGTTCTTTGTAAATTGCCACTGTCTTCAATTTGTGCACGTTTACATTTTATGCAATGTTCTTGAACCCCTTCTGGTTTTCTTGAGTCTGAATTACTGTTCTTCTCTGTTTTCTTGTTGTGTTTTTGCAGATTCCTGCCTTCAATTCTTGTTTTCATAGTCTTAGGTTTTGGGATTTGTTTTAGAACTCCCATCCTTAGGAAAAATTGAAATGAATTCCTCATAGATCTTGAAAACCCTTGCCACAGTTTCTATTTTGAGTTAAGCCATGGTCCACTCAAACATAGACAAAACACTTCCTTTTGAAATCCAACACCTTGTCCCCCTTACCGATATCATGGGAATGTTTAGGTGGAGGGTAGACACCCTAGAGAAGCTTGAATACTTTAGGCAAGAGTTCTCCATCCCTGCCGACGATCATCTTAGGTTGGCTGGGGAGGGGGACTCCATCATGCCCAAAGACAACTCCATGACCTTCCTAGTAGTAGCCTTCATTGAGTGTGGGCTTAGGTTCTCCCTTGATATCCTCTTCTGCCAAGTCCTTCACTACTATAAGCTTAACCTGATACAATTAGCCATTAATTCTTATAGAGTCATCAACGGTATTATTGCCTTAGCTAGCTAAGAAAACGCTAGGACAACCCTAGACGATATCCAATACTGTTATACAATGTGTGGCCTGAAGTTAGAAAAGGGCTACATCTATTACCTTAAGCTGAGATCCACAGAATGCAAACTCATCGCCGACCTCCCAGACTCCAACAAGGGTGCTAGAGATGATTATTTCATCGTCTCAGGCAACTGGGAGTTCCCTCCAGATAATGACCTTTACCTCTACCCCTTAAGCCGAATAGTGTTCAGAGAGGGGAATGGTAAGAGCCAAGTGTCACTTTACTTGCTTTCAAGTCTTTTATTAATTTTGTATGTTCTAACATGTGTTTGTTTTACTTTGCAGTCCTTCCCCATCCTCCCAAGGACTTTCACAAGACATTCTTCCCCAGTAAGGACTTCAAGAAGCTGCTGGACTTGCCAGTCAATCAACGCAAGGCTCCCCTACTGCTGAACTATATCCCAACTTATAAATCCATTTTGCCCGACGCCCCGAAGAAGAGCAAATCCCCTCCTTCTACTACAACTCCTCCTATAACCTCGTCACCCTGGCTAAATCAAGCCTCTACATCTGACCCAGCAGAGCAACCATCAACTTCTGCTCCATAACTAATTCCACCCTCTCAGCGCCAACGGCGACGTCGAGCCCCACTGCTCGCCCCCGTAGGCAGAACTCGTAGCCAAAGACGCCGAAGTAGTGAAGCGTTGACTTACGATCCAGCCAACCCATCGACTACACTTCTAGTGATCCACTTCGGCACTAGGGTCACTGTCACCGTTGCTGCCGACGAGATGGGTCGAAAAAGGCTGTTGCAGACGACCTTCTAGCCGACATTCCCAATGTTGTCACAGTCCAATCTTCACCTTCCCAGTCTTAACCCAAACCGAAGCCAAAGAGGCTGAAGAATGCCCAAGTCAAGGCAACAGTGATTCAGATTGACTCTGAGGATACCTTGCCGATCTCAAAAATGGCTGAGGCAGAAAAAATTCCTCTGTCGCCGAAAAGAGGCCCACCGAGGCCGAACCTTCAGGAAGTACTAGGTCAAAGAAGGTGAGATCTGATTCAGCAACCACCTCGGGTCCGCAAAGAGCTGATGACCCCTAGGCCCCCTCCATCACAATCGAGGACAAGCCAATTAGAGCCGATGACAACACTACTAACATCAAGGTCGGCGTTGCCCTCTCTACTGCCTTGCTCCTTCCCAACGACCTCAACCATAACGCCGAGGTCAGCAAATACGAGAATTTTGCTTTAATGCTGTAGCACTCTGTACTGGTAAATCCTTAACACTTGGTTTCTCTATATTCTCTGTTTTCATACTTAATAAAAATACTAACTTTGTTCTTCGCATTTCTTCTAGGCGATCTAGCATGCCCACTCCTTTGCGATGCAAGCAGAGGAAATGAAGAACGAACTGGTCCACAAGACCAAAGAGACTGCTGGTTTGCTCAAGTCCATAAATAAAGTTGAGGCCAAGATGAAAACATTAATAGATCCGGCCAAAACAGCCAAGCAAGCTCAAGATGAGGCCGAAAAAAGGGTGGGCGGCTGCAGAGGCTGTCGCTGAGGTCCTCAAGGCTGAGAAGAAAGAGGCCAAGGAAAAAACTGCCGAAACCCAAGTCGAGCTCTGCGCTGCCTTGGCCACAAAGGATGCCGAGATCAAAGCGGCGGACGAGAAGGCCTATGCTGAGGGGGCAGCCAACGTCTGCAAGGACTACAAAAACAAGTCAAAGAAGCATGCAACAAGGGTTACACCATTGGTTGAATGGCTGCTCTGAAGGAGTTGGCTGTCCCCGAGGACTCTTCTATCAGAGATACAGGCCGACTCGTGCTGTCATTCCCTCCTGCTTCAAGCCAATCCGAAGCTAAGGCCGGGAAGGAGGAGGAAGAAGAAGAAGAAGGAGAGGAAATCGAAGAGGAAGATGCCGAGGTGGCTGATACTAAAGTTCCTGATGGGGCCAAGTCCCCAACTCTGAATGAGCAAGTCTTGGACTTGACTCAGGATGAGGATGACGAGGTTTCAAAAGGCGCCTCTCCCATGAAGACAACATCCGAGGTTCCAATCGCCAAGAAGCGCATCGATCAGACTCTGCAAGAAATTGACGCCCAGCTTAAGACTAAGAAGGCTGCCGAGAAGATTCCCCAGCTGTCTTCTGGGGCCGAGACACAGCTAGCCACCGGTGCCGAGTAGTCTGATTACAAGCTGCTACTTCTTTACTTTGTACTTTTCTGAACAATGTTTTTAGTTGTCATATTTGGCTGACGTGCCACTTTTGTAATCTAAACTAGTTATCCCTCTGTAGGCCGAAGTGCCCTTTTTCTTCTTTTGAATGCAAGTATAACTATTTCTTCTAAGTCCTTGAATGTATGCCCTCTTTTTATCTATGTGTTGAATGCTTGTCTTTTTTGTACTGTCTTGTATGCCATTCCATACTTAGAATCTTTTGCATGCCTTCAGTTTTATTCTTTTAGCTGTACAGCCTCCTCGGTTTAAAATACCTTGGACGTATCTTCCAACTTGTTTATCTCGGCCTTGCCTTTAGCACTTACAAACATTGTAAAAATATTTTCAAAAGTGTTTATCTAAAGCTTGACACTTTACTTATTGTCTTCTGTCAAGACTTTAGTCTTCCATATTTTCCAAGTTTTGGCAACCTAATAATCTCAGCAAGTATGTAGATACTTCTTTCAACATCACCTCGGCTTGACTTCAACTTGTAAATTTTCCTGAAAATTTTAACAAGTGTTGTCCCAAGCGCAAGTGTTGTCCCAAGCATCATTCCCCAGCTATCTGCCCCCTAATGTGAACTTAAGTTTCACTTAGGTTCTCATTAAGCATGTGGCTATGACCTCATTGCCGAAGTTATGTTCAAACAGAGAGTAGCTGAGGTTCTTAACCTTGGTTCCTTTTGTTAATCTTACTCAAGTGTACTTTGTTTCAATCTGTGTTTGACTCTGCCGATATAGCAAGTCCAGGTTAATTCAACTTAGTTCAACTCCATTATATACAAGTATAATTCAACTCTGCCATATAATGAGTCTAAGTTACTCATCATGTTTCATTTAGAAACATCGCCAACTTAGTTAAACTCTATTATATGCAAGTATAATTCAACCCTGCCATATAATAAGTCTAAGTTATTCATTATGTTTCAATCAGAAATATCGCCAACGTAGTTCAACTCTATTATATGCAAGTATAATTCAACTCTGCCATATAATAAGTCTAAGTTATTTGTCATGTTTCAATCAGAAACATCGCTAACTTAGTTCAACTCTATTATATGCAAGTATAATTCAACTCTGCCATATAATGAGTCTAAGTTACTCATCATGTTTCAGTTAGAAACATCGCCAAGGGACTAGACAATCGTTTTACACAGGTGTGAAATTAAAAATCGAGCTAAAATTTTATTATTTATTTTGGCTAATAACAAAAAACTTTAAAAAAATGCAAAATCTAATGATAGAAAAACTTCAGGTTGCAAGTGTTCCATGGTCTTGGAAACTTTTTGCCTTCACTGTCTTCAAGCCGATATGCCCCATAGCCCAGAACCGAGATGATTCTATATGGTCCCTCCCAGTTTGGGCCAAGCTTGCCTTCTTTGGGATCTTTCTTGTTGCCGACGACCTTTCTCAGGACGAGGTCCCCGACTTGACACTCTCACGGGTTGACCTTCTTATTGTAAGCCCTAGCAAGTTGCTACTGGTATGCCCCAGCTAGATTCCTGCTTTTTCCATTCTTTCTTCCAACAGGTCTAGATCTCGGGCTAAAAATGCATCATTAGTCCCATTCTCCACTCCCTGGGTTTTGGCCCCTGGGATGCCGACTTTTAATGGGATTACCGCCTCTGTGCCATAAGCCATGGCCAATGGGGATTCCCCAGTTGATCTTCTTAGTGTAGTCCGATATGCCTAAAGTACATTTGGCAACTCTTCCACCCACTTCCCTTTTGCTGCTTCCAGCCTCTTCTTAATTCCATGCAAGATAGTTTTGTTGGATGCTTCTGCTTGACCATTGCTTTGAGGGAAGCTTGGAGTGGAGCAGTAGTTCTTGATCTTGTACTTTGCACAGAAGCTTTTGACTAGCTTACTATCAAACTACATACCATTATCTGCTATTATTGCCCTTGGGATCCCGAACCTAGTGATGATGTTTTTCCATATGAAGTTCTTTACATCAATGTCCCGAATCTTTGCAAGGGGTTCAGCCTCTAGCCATTTGGTGAAATAATTTGTTGCCACCAACAGGAACTTCCTTTGTCCAATCGCTTGAGGTAGTTGTCCAACAAGATCCATGCCCCATTGGGCAAATGGCCAAGGGCTGGACACTAGGTTCAAATCAACTGCTGGTTAGTGTATCAAAGGTGTAAACCTCCGACACTTCTCACATTTTCTGACATAAGTGTAGACGGCGCCCGCGTGGGAGGCCTCGCGCTACAGTTCGGACTCTCGATTTGTGTCACGGTTCTTAATCTGAACCAAAGAGTCCAAATCTGGCAAATCGTTTGAGAAAACAGATTTTTTGAAAAAGTAGTGCCAAACATGGACTGCTTTGCCAGATACAGAGTCGCCACCTAAATATTTTTAAAATGGGGAAATTTAGGAAACCCTGACTCGGTGCCGAAGGCCACATGTCCGTCATCACCGGAGTTGTCTCGGCTCGGGAGCTTGGGTACGATCGGGGAAGGTCAGCTATGAGCACCCCCTTTCGCCCGGTCCGAAGACCGGCCTCTACTAACCGTGATATCCGTTTTTAAAAACTTTATGTGTTCTTATTCCAATTATTAGCCTAGAATTACTATGTTATGCGCACAGCAAACAAGTATAGACTAGATTGCCTAATTTGGAAAGAAACATTGCATATCCGTTCATTTCGAAAATGCTTTGGAATTTGCTACTCGCAAGTAGGCTAAAATGCGGATTTCAACGAGTCTTTCCAACTCAAACAATCCAACCTTCACCCACAGGCATTCAAAACAGTTTAACACATAAGCATCTAGCCACATGTTAAGCATGCTGTTATGGTAACATTCACACTCATGCGATATGCTAAAGCGGAAATACTTACCTAGTACTCCGTGCCAAAACAAAGAACTTGTTAGCAAACATGCATGATCCAAGTCCATGTGAAGTGCCTAATGCATCGCATACAAAATGTCGCTAAGATAGGCTCGGCTAATCCTAGACATGTCATGTGAAAATGCACAGTTATCACATATTCAGTTTGGAATTTGAAGTATTGATGCAGTTAGCATGATGTACCGAGCCTAATGCATGCAATACAAATGCATGGATGCACACATGCATAGCATAAGGTATGCTAAATTAGACGTGCCCTATTACTAACCATCAAAGCAGGTAAATAAAAGGGAAGAAAGACGTGGGGATTGGAAGACATTCACACACCCACACACACTTATTACAGATTTGCCCTCGCTCGGAGGGACCGAATAAATATTACAAATTAATTAACTACGCGAGCTAATTAAATATTACAAATTAATTAATTTAATTAACAAATTAAATTAAATTAATTAAAGCAGGAAAGCGTCTCGGGAAACGCGCCACCATGCGCAAGCTGCCTCTGTTTTCCTTCCTTTCCTCCTCTGGAGGTTGTCAAAACCTCAGGACTGTATCCTTGGACAGAGGGGATCATCACCGGCTAGATGAAACTTCCACCGGCAGTGTAGTATGGCCATCGGCACAAAATAGGGCCTGTCGGCAGAGAAAATTGTGCCGGTCGGCACATTACACTGCCGGTCGGCAGAGTATTCCTGCAGAACCTGCAACTCACAGCAACAGAGGGCAAAACAAGGCATGACAGCATATTTCAAGACATGTATGCACTTCCCATGTCTCTTATCATTGTGATGACTCAAAGGGACATGTGCCTCGGTTCTCGGACCACCAATCACGCATTTCCATGCATGATGGCCCAAGGAACCAAGTATGCAACTTTGGTTTCAAATGCATGCAAACCAATCAAACAAATTAGGCCCAATTCCTATCACCAATTCAAGGAACAAGGCATGCATGCAAAATGCAATGCAACCTAGGCATACAAGCTAGGAATGCAACATGACATGGCAATGCGCTTATGCAATCATGCAAGCATGCATAGGGCAATACAAATGAGTGCAAAGATGGACTTAAACATGA
The DNA here is from genome assembly GCF_055761805.1 of Camellia sinensis. Classification (NCBI taxonomy): domain Eukaryota; kingdom Viridiplantae; phylum Streptophyta; class Magnoliopsida; order Ericales; family Theaceae; genus Camellia; species Camellia sinensis. The sequence goes on along the minus strand of NC_138961.1, from coordinate 239,966,619 downwards.
ATTAGGCGACTCTAAAATAGGCCTAAAACAGTAGCCAAAGTGCTAAAAGGTGAGGGCTAAATGGCATGCACACACACATGCACACACACATGCACATAAGGACCAACACTTAAGCATAAATCAAACAACATTCAAGCACACTTGAAAGAAGGAAACATGGACAAATTAGCATGCAACATGAGCCCTAAAATCATGTTATAAAATGATGCCAAATCAAGTTATAAATCAAGCCAAAACATGCAACGAATAGTCCAAGTGTTCAAAGCAAATCAATAAGGCATTGAACTACACTTAACATGACCAAACATGGCATGCATTAAACAACTAAAAACAGATTTTTAGCATGTTAAAACAAGGCCAAAGGACTCCTTAGATGGCATTTAAGTGGCCCAAATACAAAGGCACACACCATGGCCAAAATATGGAGCATTGCAACACATGCTTTCAAAGCATTAAAGAGGCATGCAAGGCAATCAAACAAGCATGGAAATGGGACTGAAATAACATGTAGGATGATTCCAAATCACCAAAACAATGCAAAGATGGCATGCTACACATGCACATACTCAAGGCCAACAAGCCCAAATACAAATGAGCTATATAATGCATGCAAAGATCAACCCAAACGACTATGGACAGAGCTAAAACATGGCAAAATAAGCACATAATCTTCACAAATGCAAGCCTAAAACATGCTCCAACTAAGGCTAACAACCTAGAACATGTTAAGGCACAAATAAGGCATTACATGGCAACTATGCTAAACATGCATAAGGTTCCAAAACCAACTTGAAATCATGTTATATCATGGATATATAAGCATGAAAAACAAACCAAACATGCTCAACACACACTCAAGCATAGGCTTCTTTAAGAGGCCAAAATGTGCCCTTTTCAAGGACAAGGAGAGGGGGTGGCCCTCTCCTTCTTGGGACTTCAAAGCATCATCTTCACCACTGAAATCCCTCAAGATTTCAGTGGTGAAGAGACCTCAACACCAAAATCCCGGAGCTAGCACAAAATGGCTCAAAATGAGGCCTTTTGAGGCCTAAGGGTGGTCAACAACCCTCAAACAACAAAACACTCTTAATAAACAATAAAGAGGGCTTAAAAATAGAACTTTTTTATGTTATACAATAATCACAAAAACAGCTCTAAGATAGATGAAAAATCAATGCAAAAAAGGGGGGGGGGGAAAGGGACTAGTTTCTCACCCTTGTAGCCTTCTTCAACAAAGATGCTCCAATGGCCTCCTTGAGCTTGAATCCAAGACAAAAACTTCAAAACACACTCTTTAGAACCTCAGCTCCTAGAGGAAGGTGAAACACTAGGTGTTTGTGTGCAATAGTAAGGCACAAAACACCTAGTGAACAAAATGGAAGAGAAAGAGAGATAGATTGTGTATGTCTAACCCTAACCCTAGAAAACCAGAGCTCTCCTCTGTCTTTTCTCTCTCAAAAATGTCTCAAGCCCCCTTTCTTTTTGCCTTAGAGAGAGCCCCCCTCTATAAGCCTCTTGTAAAGCTTACAAGACAAGCTTTGCAAGAGGGAGATCCCTCCATACACGTGTATGGAGGGGAGCAAAAGTTATACAGCTGTCCAAAAATATCTGCAAAAGCAGATGAACAGCAATCGGCCGGCAAAAAATGCCATCTTGGCCAAACAAAGTGCCGACCGGCACAAAATAGTGCTGACCGGCAACAAATAGTGCCGGCCGGCAAACTATATTGCCGGTGGCAGCAAAAACCAGCCGGTGGCATCTAGCCACTGCCGGTGATGGGTGGGGATGGTCTACAAGCCCCAACCTGCCTCTCAAAGGCAAGATGCAAGTGTTCGGTGCAAAACCAGACACTAAACGGTCGAGTTCGGAGATCCTGAGACAAGGCGCGCGAGCCGAGGCTTCCGGGAACTCCAAACGAACACAAACATGGATAATCACCGAGTGTTCAAACGGTGACGTCCAAGTCTTGAGGACGGTCAAAAATGGGGTGTCTACAATAAGCTTCAGCATCTTTCTACATATAGGGCCACCAGTACCCCTGACTAATGACCCTATGAGCAAGTGAACTGGCCCCAGCATGGCTTCCGCATACTCCTTCATGTATTTCATGCAAGAAGTCTTCAACTTGTGAAGGATGTACACACCTCAAAAGGGGACCAGTAAAAGATCTTTTGTAGAGATGTCCTTCTGTTGTTAGACTGAATCTTGCTGACTTCAGTCTGATCTTGTGTGCTTCTTTACGATCATCTGGCAGTTTCCCATCTCTCAGGAATATTATTATCGTAGCCATCTAACTTGGTCACATCTCTACACACATTGCCTCATACTCTGTGTTCAGTGGTTCTACGCTTGGACCTGACAAATAGTCGACCATTATTGTCCTTGCCTCTCCTGGTTTTATTGCACTATCCAGGTTGGCCAAGGCATTAGCATGGCTATTGTCATCTCAGCTAACTTGTTGTAGTCGGCAGTTCTAGAATAAGGTTACCAGTCTGCCTACTTCCTTTACATAAGCCATCATCCTTTTATCTCGGACTGCATATTCGCCTGTCGCCTGGTTAACGATGAGCTGGGAGTCACAGAAGACCATTACCTCGTCAGCTTCCATTGTTATTGCCAATTTTAATCCTGCAATCAATACTTCATACTCTGCTTCGTTGTTTGAGGCCTTAAACCCCAAATGAATGAATTGTTCCAGCATCTCCCCATCCATCGATACTAGCACTACTCCTACCCCTGCTCCCTGTCGGTTTGAACTTCCATAAATAAACAGGCGGAAGGAGTCGCCGACATAAATACTGTAGGGTTTGATTTTCTCTTCTTTCCTTTGTTCTGTTATTCCTAGCTAGGTTTCTCCTTGTTCACCTAGACATCGTATACCCCGGCTCAACGGAGCTTGATGTATAATGGCGCCTAGTGTGAACTCGGCCAAAACCTGGCCTTTGATTGCTGTTTTAGGTCTGAATTCTAGGTCGTATTGGCCCAACATCACTACCCATCTGGCTATCCGGCCTATCAGATCCCCTTGCTGCAATAGGGACTTCAAAGGATGTTCAGTTAATACCACAATCTTGTGGGCCTGAAAGTAATGATTTAGTTTCTTGGAAGCCATTACTAAGGCCAGTGTCAGTTTCTCCAAGGGTAAGTATCTAGTTTTTGCATCTGCCAGGGTTTTACTTACGTAGTAAACTGCCCTCTGTTCTCCTTTTTTTTCTCTGATTACCACTACACTCACTGCATGCTCTGAAACCGCCAAGTATAAGAACAGCTCCTCTCCAGGTACTGGATTTGAAAGAACTGGAATTGTGGTTAAGTATTTTTTCAAGTCGGCCAAGGCGACTTCACATTCTTTTATCCATAAAAAATCTGTGACTTTCTTTACTAAACTAAATAAAGGTTTGCATTTGTCAGAACTTCTCCTTATGAACCTATTTAGGGCTGCAGCCCTTCCAGTCAACATCTGCACTTGTTTTGCCGATGTTAGGCTCTTCAAGTCCAAGATGGCCTTGATCTGATCCGGGCTTGCCTCAATGCCCTTTCTGGTAACCAAGTATCCCAGGAACTTTCCTGACCCAACTCCAAATGCGCACTTCGATGTATTGAGTCAAAGTCGAAATGTCCTTAAGATATCAAAGACTGTTTTTAGGTCGGCTAGATGATCCTCAGGTTCCTTGGTCTTCACGACCATGTCATCAATGTATACCTCCACTGTTTTGCCTATTAGATGTTTGAACATCTTTGTCACCAATCTCTGGTAGGTTGCTCCTGCATTTTTCAACCCGAAAGACATTACTCTATAGCAAAAAAGCCCTTTTGAGGTGATAAATGCAGCCTTCTCCTCATCTGGGGGGTACATGGCTATCTGATGGTATCCCCTGTATGCGTCCAAGAAACTCATCCTTCCATGTCCTGAGGTGGCATCCACCAATTGGTCAACTTTGGGGAGTGGAAAACTGTCTTTTGGACAAGCCTTAATCAGGCTGGTGAAGTCCACACAGACCATCCACTCCCATTCTTCTTCTTCACAACAACTGTGTTTGATAACCATATTAGGTTGTTTATCTCTCGAATAGCTCTAGCCTCCAAAATTTTATCGACTTCCTCTTATACTGCCTCAACATGCATCAACTTAGGCCTTCTTGCTCACTGGATGACAGGTTTAGCCAACCTGTCCACATTCAGTCTGTGGCAAGTGACCTCGGGATCAATACCAGGCATCTCGTATGGTGTTCAGGCAAACACCTCAAGGTTTGCTCTCAAGAATGCTTCTAACTCTTTTTCCTCCTCCTCGGCCAAGCTTGAGCCGAGAAGGAAGAAGCGCTCTTCATCTTCTTGTTGGACCAGGATCTTCTTTAGAGCTTCCTCACTTTTCTCGGCTGGTTCTTTGCTGACGTCCTCAAGGACCTCTATGTCCTTATCCTCAATCTCTGTTGTTTCTGCTTCTCGTATGTTGCAGGTGGATTTCATTGCTACCATGGAGCAATTCTTTGCCTGCACCTGATCCCCTCAGACCTCCTTAATTCTATGCTCTGTTGGGAACCGCAATAGCTGGTGTAATGTTGAGGGAACAACCCCTATTGTATGTAGCCATGGCCTTCCTAGGATAGAATTGTAAGGGGAGGGGGTGTCAATTATTATAAACTCTGTTTTTACTTTCTTGGTGCCAGCCTGTACCTCCAAACTTATTGCCCCCAGGGGTCACGTTGGTATAACGTTAAACCCAACCATTGGACCATTGGATTGTTCCAGATCATCTTGGTGAAGCTAAGCTCGTTGTAACACCTGACATACATGATGTCACAAGAGCTGCCCTGGTCGATTAGAATTCGCTTCACCTGGCACTCTCCAATCCGGAGGGATACTACGAAGGCATCATTGTGTGGATGCTGCACCATCTCTAGGTCGTCTTCAGTAAAAGATACCCTTGGTCCTTGGTATTCGTCTACCCTAAGTCTCTTCTGTCGGACCTGATACACATGCTGTAAGTGTTTTACCTTCTGAGTTTCCCCATGCATCTCGTTCTCATTGACCTTCGAGTGAATCACATTGATCACTCGAGGTCCGCCTACTTACGGTTGTGGTGGTTGAGGAGGTGGTGCTGCTAGTGCCCGAGGGAGTCTCGTTTGCTCTTCCCTTGTCCTGGCCTCGTCTACCAGGTCCCTTGGATGACCTTGTCTTACCAGGTCTTCAAGATGTGCTTTTAGGGCTCTACACCCTTGAGTTAGATGCCCATCCTCATTATGGTAGGCATAGTGCTTCCCCAGACTTCTTTTCATAAATTCACCAAGAATCTTTTCTGGTGCGCTATAATAGGGCTGATTCTGGATTCTTTCTAAGACTTTGAAAACCAAAATTCGGAATACGGTTGTGACTGTCTGTGTAGCCCTCAGTCTTGTCTCTTGCCTATTGTATCCATTATTACCCCGGCCTCGCTTCGGTGAGCTGTTTCTCTTTTCTTGTTTGGATGCCTTTGTCCCTGGCGTGTCCTCCTCGGCTCTCGCATACTTTCTATCCTGGCCATTAGTTCCTTCATACTTTTTGGCAGCGTCTTTGCCAGTGACTTTCGAAGGGGACAATCATTATACAGGCCGTTCTTAAAAGACACGACTGTCACATCTTGGTTGCATCATGGTATTCGATTGAACACCTCATAATATCTTTTGGCATAGGCCCTAAGGCTCTCATCCTCGCCAATTCTCAAAGCCATCAGGGAGTCCACCCTCAATGGCTGTAGTTTGTTTGTCACAAACCTGGCCACGAATATCTCAGCCAGGCCCTTCCAGCTTTTCACAGTTCCTTTCGGCAACTTATGAAACCAGTCTGATGCGATTTCCGCAAAGAATGAGGGGAACACTTTACAAAGCAATGGCTCGTTCCCGAGGTATAGTGCCATTTAGTTCAGGTACAAGTTGATGTGAAAGTTAGGGACGGACTTTTCGTCGTATATTTGTAATCTCGGCATATGGAACCTCTTTGGGGCCTCAAATTTGTCCAATTCCACTAAAAACGGCGTTCTCGGCTTGATAGGAGAGGTTACCTCAGCATCTTGTCGCTTCCTTTGGAGGTAATCCCTCAAATCCTCCTTAGTCCATCCACAAGCTCGACTATCAATAGATTTTAGCCTTTTTGGTACGCTACTCCCGGCGTCATTATGAGTCCTCTTGGACCTCCCTTCGTTAGTCGTATCGAAACAAAGCTCATTCCCATGAACATGCCGATGTTCTTTGGTGTAGGCTTCTTTGGTACGATGTGTTTTCTGAGACTCTCCTCACCCGACCTCTCATGAAGACCGGTGAGAATGTTCCTTGGTCCTGTCGTGCCGAGGGACTGTAGGAATTGTCTTTTGCCCCCTTGTCTGGGCATCTTTTTTAGCCGCTGGAATCGGCGTATCTTGTAACGGAAACGGTAGTTGCATGACATTGTTTTGCATCATGAAATTGACGACCAATTGCAGGTCCGCCAATTTGTTTTCCATTTCATTCATCTCGTCGTCCCTCCTCAGGCATCTATTTTTCCATACCTGGAGGTCGTCTTCGTTATAATACCTGCCTCGGTCTCCCTTCTTTGGTCTGTCTCCTTTCTGGCCGACGCTTTCTCTCCGAGATTCTTATCTTGAGTTTCTTCATTGCAGTTATCCTCCTCCTCGTTATGGTCAATGTGTTTACCACTTTCAGTAGGGACGTCGTCCCCGATCTTCTCTTTCTCTCCATCGTTGGCCATCTATTCTCCTTTCTTTCCCACAGACGGTGCCAAATTGTGTGTGTTGATTTCCAACCACACTGCCAAATAGGTACTCAGCTGGAGAACACCAGCAGAATAGATGGCGCCCAAACGACCTGTAACAGAAAGATAAGACTTCGGCAGTGGTTCGTCCACCCGGGGGCACTCCGACAATCAAGTCAGTACTCAATTATCTCTCAAAGATCACAAATAGTGCTTTAACTCACTAGCCAGGATACAAAAAGCGTACCTTAGACCCATGAGGTGCCTACTTTTATAGTCACCACTAACCTGATCCATGCAGAAGCCTAGCTTCTCTTGGACTCTGGCCCAATGCTCATCCTAGATTCTTCAGTAAATAAAGATAAACTTCCTAAGAGCTTTATCCTTATCTAGGCTGAGGTCCTCCTCCGTATTAGGACTCTTATAACTTATCCGTTTATCCCGGATTTCGGTATCTCCGCAGATAACCTCAGCCTAGCCGAGATTATCTCGGCGTCATGACCAAGACACGTGGCACCTCGGCTGGCACTTCGGTGCCACCTTGGCCACGTGTTTGCTATTCACAAAATATGTCCCCACACATTGTTTATGAAATTTCTATATACAAATTTTGTGTATAATAGTATCATTTTTAGTAACATAATTGTTTATTAGAGGAGATTGGCAATGAAAAGCAAGAATGCATATAGATAAATAAAGTAATGCAAATTTCAGCATGGCATTATTATTCTCCAATAATTTAATAATCCCATTAAATTTTTGCATTGGTTTGTCTCAAATTAATTTGGAAGCCATGATTAGGCCACATTTTATAATGTAAACTCACTTCAACCAAGTCAGTCCTACTCTATATCTTCTTCATCCTTGAGACAAGTCTTGGGAGATCTTTCTTCCCCCAAGATTTTCCACCAACTTCAACTGCACTATACTGACTAATTCCCTAGATGAAATATAAAATGGGGCACCAAAATGATTTAAAATGACATGGAAAAATGATCACCATATGGTTGTTTTTGATAGTCTAGGGGAAATTTAGTTGTAGTTTTGTTATGAACATTGTGTTTTTTTGTTTATATATATATATATATATTTATTTATTTATTATTATTATGAGGCTGTGGTGAGCAAATTTATGAGGTTTTGTGGTGTCTTTTGTGATGATGTTTACATTTTTTGTGGGATTAGTTACAAATTATTGTAATATAGTTATGAAATTATATATAAAATGAGTAATGATATACAAATAGAAAACGTGCACAAAATAATGTGACTCAATATGAATCTTTTACTTTTAAACAAAACACTTATGAAAATGATTTTTATTATGAACAAAAATTACACTGACACATTATTTTTATAGTGTTTTCAGTATAAATTTTATGTACGGATACAATTTTCCATCTTATTCTCGAATCGTTTTGTTTTCAACTGATTTTTTTTCTTTATTTTTTTGTAATGTGTAGGGTATCTTAAGCCAGGTGCACACCAGAAGTTGACTTGTTAGACCTTGAATAAGTGTGCACCATTGAACTCCACCAATTGCGAAGTGGACAGTCAGACTTGTCCAGATGTGATGCTCAGTGTGGCTGTCCAAGGGGTTGAGAGCGTGAGATTTAATTCATTTGTCAAGTCAATTTTTTTTTCTCTTTGTTATATTGGTCTGCTGACTTAATGAATACACATGTATGTATATATTTGAAGATAATTGAGATGCAGAAATTGAACAGTACTGCAGCATCGTGGTGGAGTGTGAGTTAATTCTATGTACTTTTTTGAAATCATTATTTGAAAAATACTTGAGATATCTAATTTATAACTTTTAAAAATTACTCTTAATGATGTGTTTTATAAGTGACAAATTATGATTTAATAAACATTTTATCATGTAAGATCTAACCTGAAAAATTATTGGTTGCTCTAGAGACACCACGTGGTCATGTCCCTGTCCAATCACAAATCACCATGCCCCTCATGTTCTCCAATTACCTAACACAAAATCGTGCGTCTCACTCCCTTTACCAATCACAATGCATGTAGAGCGCCATATGGTGCTGCTCCTGGACCAATCAATAACTTTTCGTCTAACCTCAATGCCACATTATTATGGCCGGTTTAGTTAATGCTGTGTATTTTTTGAACAAAATATTGAGAGTATTTATAAATGAGAAAGCAGACTTCTTGTGATAAACCCAAAAACTGAGTTCAAGGGTCGATTTATTTGGGCCGTTGAATCTGTGCCCAATGATTCAACGGCTCAAATCATGATTTCAACAATCAGGAAGGTTCATATACACTGCAGGAAATTCAACTTTTAGCGGCGTTTAAAAAACGCCGCGATAAGTGCCAAAAACGCCACTAATTCTTTTTGTGACGCTTAGCATCAAACGCCGAGGACGCGGCCGTCGCTATAGCATTATGGCGCTTTAAAAACGTCATCAATTTGTTATAGGCGGCGTTTTAAAAAATGCCGCTAAATGTGGTACATAAGGCAAAGTGACGTCATGACAATTTTTAGCGACGCTTTAGAAACGTCGTTAATTTGTTATAGGCGGCGTTTTAAAATACACCGCTAAATGTGGTACATAAGGCAAAGCGATGTCATGACAATTTTTAGCGTTGTTTCAAAAACGTCATCATAGCTTTTTAATTTTAGAAAACCTATAAAGTGGGGTTCTGAAAAATGCCATTATATCTTTATTTTTTTAATTTTTTTTTAAATTATTACTTGTAATAAAATTGCAAAGTAGCACTAATATAAAACAATAACTCCTATTTCCATTAACAAAAGAATTGATTTGAGACCAAGCCAGTATCTAGTGATATTTACCTCCATCATTACCTTTTCACATGGAGACAAGTGAAAAGGTCTATAATAACATTACGTGCTCCAACAAAAAAACATTTGAAATAATAATCCAGGCAAATTTTGGAAATCATCCAGTAATGGGATTAGTTATGAGGCTGCAAACATCAATTAAACCATTAAACTGCCTTCCACCACCATTCATAGCAGCTGTAGCATCATTAGCCAAACGTGTTCGAGCATAATCTAGGGAATAAACAAAAAGAGAAGATGAAGCACCAGCAGCAGCACCTGACGCCAAATTCCCGGCAAATTCCAAGCCAGTGCCTTGGAATGTTGGTGGCAGAGGACTCTGCAAACCTCCATTTACATATGCACCAGTCATATTGTGTAAACCAGTATTCCTGGAGTGCAAGTTAGGAGAAATTCGAGATAAGAAATAAGATTGCCCATGTATCTTCTGGGAAATTGATGGATGCTGTGATCCATCCGCCATATTTGCAACTCAAGGTGGCGACCTGCAACAGAAACCAACATTAATTGCATGCAAGAATAAAACAAAAACAAGCATATCAAACAAAGAACACAATAAAGGTTTAAATACAAGGAACAATAGAGAAAAGGGTTTTTCCCTACCCAATCTTTTCGCTACTATAAACACCGGTGCCAAAATATTTATATCACTTTAAAAAAATTAAAATAAAAACATATTGTTTGAGTCAAATGACTTTGGAGGGAACAAATAGTTACCCAGTATTATGTACATGTATACCATCCTTGAGGTTTACCCATCTTAATTTTCAAATCTAAGCAATATATGCGCGCATGCTAAACAATTTTCAAACACAAATATAATTAAGGGGAAAATAGATCAATTCATTTAACTTACAATGCATGGAACAACAGAATTTTCCATTAATTGAGGCCACATTGGAACTATGCCATCTCTTACTAGTGCTCGTAAAGGCCATGCACGTCCAAATATCCTTTTTCTCACAGCAAGAGGCCTCTCAGTCACCCCTAATTGCTTGAAGCTCAATGGCAAGCTTGTGTTTGCGTTTTCATCTTCTTTCGAAGTTGGGCTATGATGGCAGGGTTCAAGGATGTCATATAAGTTCAGATCTTTTATAACCTAGATAGTCACCATGACAGGAAGTGAAAAACCAAAACATTTTTAAATATAAACATAATTAATTAGCGGTTTTTAAAAGTAAGTTTCTTACATTCATTCAGAATATAAACATACATAAAAATAAAAAATAAAAAATTCAAGGAAACAGAGTTTAAAGCAAGTGTAAATAAAAACTACCATACCGATTCTACTTTGCTAATCATAAGTTGGCACGTTAGACTATTCGGATTATAATAGTTTCCTTTGCAAGCATCTTCAGCTTCCTACAACAAGATCATGCATTTGTCTCAAACACATGTTGAGCAACAAAAACTATGTAACTTACCTAGTGCCAGCAGCAAACAAGTACTTGGAGGAATGTCTACTCATCAGTTTCTTCCAAAGTTAACGCTAAATTTTCATCAAAATTACAATATAGAAATTGGTCAATCTCATAATCTCCAAAATGTTATATCACAATACTTTTCTTGGCCTTTTTTACCAAAATCTCAAAACATTAATGCCAAGTTGTGGTTGCCAAAATAAAGAAAAACAAGTGTTAATTGATCAAATATAGTTTTTTTTTTTTCAGTTCCGATTATTGTTTTCATGACAGAATGGACCCATTCTGTAAAACATAGTCCCCAAAAATAAAAAAATTTGAAGAAAGAGATAATGATGCATTTTGTTGACTAATCAAGGGGAGTGATTATCATAAAATGAGTGTTAGCACTGAATATCCATTGGTGAAACTTTAACTGAAGTTTAACCAAAATTTTTGGCACTATAGCAACAGTTTATTGTGCTTGATCTTTAATTAATTTCAAAATATTGTGGTGTTTCATGTAACAAATACAGTGATTTGTAATGTTCTAGGCCATGAAAACACAAGATATGAGAAACCTCACCTGTTCGTAAGTCTGGAAGCAAAAACTAGCCAGGAGAGCTCTCACACAAAACTCTCTAACATTCAACCCTTGACTTGCCTGAAACCAGGTATATAGAAATGTGTATCATGTTGGGATACAAAAACTGATCTATAAACACTATGTATAACAAATTAAGGCAATCCATCTTGTTAGACACATACCACTTACAGCGAACCATTCTCGGCCTACAGTTCCAGCATCCTTCACCATCATTCTACCCTACAGAGTTTAATAGTGTTACTAATTGCTCTGTAAAACCATTCTCGGCCTACAGTTCCAGCAAATGTAATGATGAATTGCCCTAGGACAGAAATACTTCCTAAATAACTAATTAATTTGTGCTAGTTGCCAACTGTGCTGCATCACATTGTAAATAAAGAGTAGGCAAACCAGAAACTAAAAATATATGAGATGGGAATTTTTACAAAATATTTACATGGCGATTACACCCCCTAATGCTGATTTATCTTTTAACATTTACAAATTAAAAGAATATCAGACGTTCATTGATGTATCTTCAAATCAACGATGTTAGACAAAATATTTACATCAATAATTTCAGTGAGCGAATTTTTACTCTATTGGTACACTTTTAACAGGGGTCTCCAAGGCAAAAAATTTTCTTCAAATATTGCAATATCGAAACAAATCAATGGCAATTACACCCCCTAATGCTGGCAATATGTATGGAAAAAAATTCAAGAAGTTTCAATTTGAAGTTAATAACAACTCACAAAACAAAATGAAGGAAGTTAAGACACGTTGAAAATAGTCAACTTCCTGCAAATGAACAAATAACCTTTCTCTCATTATTTGAACCAGTTTTGTATGTATCTCATCTCTGTGGACTTTATAATCCCAAAAGTTCGAAAGAAATAAAAACTGTGAGATACCTTGTATGAAGTGAAGTACTAAAAAATTACAGTATATGTCATTCACTGTCAAAAACATGATCCTCATATTATAAATGGCTCAAAAAATAAAATTAAATTAAAGCCCAATGCTAATGATGCCAGCAGAAGCACAAGACATTTAACTTGTAGTTGCATCGTTTTTCTTATCATTACTTTTATTGTAGCTAAAGCAATATATAGTGTATTCCTTCCAAAAAAATGTCCTTTATTGAAAGGGAAAGAACCTTGAACAAGCTCATAAGCAAGTTACATATGAACTTTTTATCAATTGCTCAATTCATGTGCAGCTCCAAATAATATAATATTTAAGTTATGCAGGAACAGATGTCACTCGAACATATATATATATATATATATAAGTAGCAAGTTATTTTACCAGAGCTACTCGATCAATCTCAGACAGTAGCAATGCCTTTCGTGTCTCAGGTACTTTCATAAAGAGAATCCTCCTGATTTCTCAGTTCCACATGTAAAAACAAAATGTCAGCAAACTATTTAGGAAATTTAGCAATTACAAATCATACATGTAGAACACAGTTTCTATGTACACTATATTTCGACTTTTTAATTAACATATATATAGCCTACATCAAGTAAAATGATAAAAGATAGGAGAATATGCAGAGTGACAACTAAAAAATGATACACAAGATTCATGATACCTTCCCCAAGCAAACGAGAGAGAGAGAGAGAGAGAGAGAGAGAGAGAGAGAGAGAGAGAGGGAGGGGGGTGGAGCAGCTCAAATTAAGCCACTAAAAAAAGCAACAAACAGCCTCAAAGTTAGCTCAGTTCAACTAACTCCCTTATTTCCAAGTGAAGTTGGTGGAGTCATGGAGACAAATATTGGAGAGTTAAAACAACAAATTGATAATCAAAACAAAACACGGAGAAGAAGCGATTGCCGATGAAAATCAACAATATAAATGGAACCAGCGTGAGTGCCAAGAGAGAAATCAATACCTCGCTGGTGTAGATGGTGGTGGTGGTGGTGGTGCTTCGAAATCGATAGAGAGACATCGAAATCGCTCTGAGATAAAATCAAAGATGAATCTCTGAGAGAGAGATCTAGAGTGAGAATTGAAATCGCAGATCGATCTGAATCAAAATCGCGGTGGCGGTGCAGACCGATCTGAAATCGATGAATCTATGAGATTTGAATCGGTGAATCTGTGAAATCGATGAATCGGTGAATCTCGCTACCTCGCGGGTGAAGATGGTGGTGGCGGTAGAGCTTCGAAATCGGTGAATCTGTGAGATTTGAAGGTGAGATTCAAAATAAGGGTTTAGAGAGGATTGAGAGAGAGGCGAGGTGAAGATTCAATGTTTGTTTATGTCTGAAGGCTTGAGGGTTTACAAAAGGCTTATATTCTCAGATTCCAAATAGCGCGTGAGGGGTACCGCATTTGAAGGCGTTTTTAAACGCCCTTTATTATAAAACGGTGTCGTTTTAATTATAGAAATATACGACATTTTTAAAGCACCGTTAAATATTAACAAAAATGGCATTTAAAAAAACGCCGTTAAAAAAATGCCGCAAAAACCCTTATTTCCTGTAGTGATAGTAGTCTGTAGTCGAGGCAATAACTATTGGGTTGACTCCCTGCACTGTGCCTGGGTCAAGATCAACGGTCCACAACAACAATATTTTTTAAAAGCCTCTTGAGCTTTGATCCGAGAATGCATTGCATACATGCTCTCATTATTTTAGAGCTACAAAATCCCAATCATGATTATTAATAGCATAACGTCTTCTGTTCATTGTGTTGTATTCATAACGGCAGTGTCAGTATGCATAGTAGCTATTGTTCTTATTACAGCGCTAGCATTTGCGAAAGCATCACCATTTTCACCTCTGTTAATAGAGGCGAAAGCTCTACTCGATAGTGGTTGGTGGGGAAACTTTGCTTCAGCAAATCACTGCAAGTTGATGAGCGTCACCTGCAATGAGGTAGGAAGTGTCACTTGGATTGACTTTTCTTCTTCCTATTCTCTCCCTGGAACGCTTGAAAACATGAATTGGGCTTCCTTACCAAACCTTGAATATCTCAATCTCAACAATTGTTTCTCAACTGGAAGCGTAACCATACCTGATGAAATCGGTCCTCTGTCAAAGCTCATGTACCTTGATCTCTTACAACTATTATCTTCAAGGTTTGCTACCTCTTACCTTGGGAAACCTCACCCAACTAGTATACCTTAACATATCTAATACTGAGATCACTGGTACAATTCCTTCATCTATTGGTCAATTAACTAATCTAATCTTTATGTGTCTCTCTTAGAATCGACTTAGTCGTACCATCCCTGTAGATATAGGGAAGCTAAGCAATTTGGTTGAGATGTATATAAGTAATAACATCCTTAGTAGTCCAATTCCTCCAGAAATAAGGCATTTGATGCAATTGGCTCACTTGGACCTTAGCCATAACTTTCTTATAGGTAAGATCCCATCTTTTATAGGTCGATTGATTAACTTGAACTTTCTTGATGTGTCTGCAAATCAGGTCAATGACAACATACCTCCTGAACTTGGGCATTTTCCCAGAAAAATTCAATATCTAGACCTCTCTAAAAATTTGCTTAGCGAGCCAATCCCAAAAGAGCTACAACAACTCTGATATTTGGAGTACTTAATATTGGGTAGTAATAATTTGAATGGAACAATACCTGTTGGACTTGCATATTTGCCATGGTTAAAGAAATTACATCTCTCCCACAATAATCTTTCTGGGAAAGTCTTACATTGTCTTTGCAACTTAATAGTTCATGACTTCTCATACCATCTGCTTGAGCATCAAATCTCAGGTAGATCTCTGTATTCATGTCCATTCCAAGCATATGCCATTTCCAAAATTGCATCCAGTAGAGTCAATGATTCCTCATCCTATTGCTCTTCTTCCAGAAAAAAGGAAAGAATACCTATGCTTATGTTCCTAATGTCTCTCCCTATCGCAATTTTCCTTGCCTTACTTGCATTCGCATTTGCATGCTTTCGTTGTCGAAAGACCCAAAAAATCCAAACTGAGGCAAGATCAAATAAAAATGGGGATATTTGCTCAATATGGAATTATGATAGAAGAACTGCATGTGAAGACATCATTAAAGCAACAAACAACTTTCACATCAAATATTGCATTGGAATCAGCAGTTATGGAAGTGTGTATAAAGCTCGGTTGCCAAGTGGCAAAGTAGTTGCCTTGAAGACACTCCATTGTTTGGAAGCAGAGGAGCCAACTTTCAAAAAGAGTTTTGGAAATGAGTTGCAAATGTTAACTAATATATGAGACCGAAACATAGTAAAGCTTTATAGGTTCTGTTTGCACAACCGATGCATGTTCGTGTATGAGTACATGGAAAGGGGAAACTTGTTTCGTGCCTTAAGAATTGATGCCCAAGCTATTGAATTGGGATGGACTCGGAGGGTAAACATCATTAAAGGAATATCACATGCTCTGTCATATTTGCATCATGAATGCACCGCACCTATTGTTCACTGAGACATATCGAGCAACAACATTCTACTGAATTCTGAATTGGAGGCTTGCGTTTCTGACTTTAGCACTGCTAGATTGTTATATCCCAATTCATTGAATCAAACTGTAATTGCAGGCACTGATGGATATATTGCCCCAGCACTACAACAAAAAGCATTTTTGGCGACACTTTTTAGCAACCAAACAAAAATTTAGTTGCCAAAGATACATAATTGGCAACAGAATATTTGTGGTCACTAAGAAATAAACTTTTGGCGACGAATTTATAATTTTGGTCGCTATTGATTTTGGCGCCAAGTGAATATCTTGCGCGGGAGCGCAAAAAAATTTTCAGCGACCAAATTAATTTATAACGACGGAAAATTTAGTCGCCAATTGTATTTGTTTGGCGGCAAACATTACTTGGTTGCTAAAAATCTGAATAACATTTATGGCAACCGAATTAATTTTTTCCTCTATACATAAATTATTGTTATTATTTTTTTAAAAAGAGAAAAAAAATGGTCTGAAATGTTTAAATATTAGTAATTTTTTTCAAACTCAATTATTCATGATAGATAAAAATTTCATGGAATCACATTGCATTAACTTTTTTTTATTGATCTTTTTGTTTGTGCAGAATTTGCCTACACCAAGGTAGTGACTGAAAAGTGTGACGTTTATAGCTTTGGAGTGGTGGCCATAGAAACAATCATGGGAAGGCATCCAGGAGAACTGCTCTCATTGTTGGCATCGTCCTCTGCTCAAAACATAATGCTAATTGATATCTTAGACCCGCGCCTTCCATCTCCGACTAATCCTGTTGCAGTAAGGAACATTATTCTAGATGCTGCAGTGGCATTTGCATGTGTGCGTTCTGAGCCGAGATCTCGTCCAAAAATGCAATTTCACTGCTACAGCTATGGAATCCAGAAATGTTACATCCGCAATCATCTAACGTAGTACATCCACGATCATTAGTGCAGTGAATCCTATATGAATCTATTAATATCTAACAATTATAAATGTATCATATCAATCAAGTAATAAATAAAATATGATATATATATATATATATATAATAGGTGTAGCTGCAATCAGAAAGCTAATTCCATAATTAGGATGGCTTTCAGAGTGGATAGTAAGGCTGAATGCAACTTGTCCAAATGTGATGCTATTTGCGCCAGTCCAAGGGGTTGAAGGAATGAGATTTAATTAATTTGTCTTAAGCCTTTTTCTTTTTCTTTTTTTTTTGGGTGTTATATATTGGTCTCTTGACTTGACCTAATGAATACACCAGTATACATTTGATGATAATAATTGAGGTGCACAAGTTGTACAGTTTTGCAGCATCGTAGTTGAGTGGATTCATTCTGTTATTTTATGAATATATATATATATATATATATATTCCTGTATCCCTATAAATGGTACTCAAACATTGCGGACCTTCCTTGGGGTTGATGCATATGAAAGAAACCTGCTATTTCCTTGCAATATTGTGAACCTTCCTCAAGTAATGATGTACAAACAAATTTTATTTTTTATTTTTTTGATGTGGGCGAATGCTTTAAAACAAAACATCTATGAATGATGATGACTTTTACTCACAAAAATGATAATTGTCACATCATTCTTGTGACATCTTACAATTTTCTTTTTCTGAGAAAGTTCTTAATTCTGAAAATGTTTGCTTTTCAGTCGACTTGTTGGACCTTGAATGAGTGCGGTCCATTGTAAACAATACCAATTGCCGAATAGGCAGTGACCACAGCCCCTTGATGGAAGGCATAGTGAAAGGCACAAAAGAATAGAAACTGGTCTAGAGAATCATCCATAACATGTGTTATGCACTTTTTCTCTTCTTATGACAAGTCAAAGTCGACGCCAATGTAAGTCGCTCCGTTCAAGTCAATGACTCCCTGTGCCTAGCTCGTCATCGTAGGCACCATTACCAATACCAAAATATTCTTATTAACAACCTATTTAGCTTTGATAATGCATGCCCAATATTTTAGAGCTGTTACAGAGAACCTACATATATTTGCTTCAATTATGGGTGAAAAAAACATTTTGTCCTCCGTTTACTCTCAGGTACTCGTGGTAGTATACATGGTGATGACTATAATTACAGCACCAACATTGCCTAAATCAGCATCATTGTCACCATCGTTTTCATTGTCAATGGAGGTGAAAGCTCTACTCGACAGCCGTTGGTGGGGAAATATTTCTTTAAGATACCATTGTTAGTTCACAACCATCACTTGCAATGAAGCAGGAAGTGTCATTGGGATTGGCCTTTCTCATGATCAATTCTTGAGGAAAAAGCTTGACGATTTGAATTGCTCTTCCTTGCCAAATCTCTAACGTCTTGGTTTCAGGTATTCTAACCTCACCAGAGTCATCCCTGATGAAATTGGTACTCTGTCAAGCCTCACCTACCTTGATCTCTCCTATAATAATCTCATTGGAAGTTTCCTACCTATTACCCTAGGTAACCTCACTCAACTAACCCACCTCGACATTTCTGGTAATTACATCAATGGTTCCATTCCTACAGAACTGGAAACTTTGAAAATCTGGTAGTTTTGGATACAAGTAAGAACAACCTCACCGGTTCAATCCTTTCATGTATCGGTCAGTTAACCAATTTGACCTCTTTACATCTCTATTCAAATCAACTTAGCGGTTCTGTACCTTTGCAAAAAGGGAGACTAATGAACCTGGTTGAAATGAATATGGGACTTAACAACCTTCAAGGTTCAATTCCTCCAGAAATAGGAAATTTGGCGCATTTGATTCTCTTGTACCTTAGCCACAACCTTCTCACAGGTCAGATCCCATCATCTCTAGGTCAATTGATGAATCTCAACTCTCTTTATCTATCTGCAAATCAGATCGACGGAACAATTCCTCCTGAACTTAGGGATTTGCCCAGACTTGGTGATCTTGATTTGTCATCGAACCAACTTTCTGGCCACATACCAAACTTCCAAATTATAAGTGCAATTCAATATTTAGAACTTTCATAGAATCAGCTCAGCGGGACTCTCCCAAAGAAGCTAGAATAACTTGGCTATTTGAAGCACCTAGGTTTAAGTAACAATCATTTGAGTGGAACAATACCAACTGGATTAGCATCTTTGCTAAGGTTAGTATACTTAAATCTCTCCCACAATGATCTCTCTAATGAAATCCCCAGTGGTCTTCGCTTCTCTGTATGGTGGCGATCTGTTGACTTGTCACCCAATGCTCTTGAGGGTCCAATACCACGTAGATCTCAAGATGCACATCCAGAGAATGAAGAACTCATGCTTAATCTCCTCATTTGCCTTCCCCACATTGCAATTTTTCTCGCCTTAGTTGTATTTATGTTCTTTTATTGGGCTAAGGCTAAAACAACCAAAGCGTGCAAAGAGTGATTAAGAATGGAGATATGTGCTCAATCTGGAATTAAGATGGAAAAATTGCATACAATGACATCATTGCGGCAACAAATGATTTTGATATTAGATATTGCATAGAAACGGGTGGTTATGGCAGCATCTACATGTAGGACAATCTTCACTGTATTTAAATTAATTAAATTCTGTTGTGTACTAAACAACAACCAGAATATAAAGAAATAAAGAAAAGGAGAGAATTTGTTTGATTACAAAAATCAAACTCGAAATAATAAATAAATAAATAAAACCACAGATTTTATTTTGTTACAAAAACAAAAATAAAATCTGATTAAATAAACAAATAAAAACAGAATAAAATTAAACAACTTACTTGGTTAATTTATTTGAATAACTTTTCTGATCAAGTCCAGTGTTTAACACTGTATCCTTAAGACAGATTCGTCCTCTCCACGGTGCTTTCAGAATTTGGACGTCTATCTCGCAGGATGAAATGATCTCACCACAAACAATAGCAGCACTACAAATTGTTTGCCTTACGAACACACTAAGTGTTTACACTCTTTCTTTCAGAAATAAAATGCAGCAAGATGAAGAATATAATTAGCAGAAGTGAAATACGAAATTTCTGAATGCAAAATATCAAATGAGGGTGGTCCTATTTATAGATGTAAAGGTGGTTCTTGGTTTTAAATTGAACAGGTATGATACCTGTTGGTTTTGAATTCAAACAGATTTGAATCTGTTGATAATTCAAACAGATAGCAAAAAACGGGAAGGGCCCTGTTTGGGTGTGCACTAATTCCAAACTAGTTTATTTCTGTTTGAAAACGGGAAGGGCCCTGTTTGGATGAAAAAAATTCAAACCAGTTTAATTTGAATTCTGGATTTTATTTTAATAAAAAATAAAATTAAATTCAAATGTTTTTGGCCCAAAAAGATTAGAAGCCCAACCGAATGGACGGCGGCGGCGGCGCGCGCGCGTGTGTGGTGATTTTTGGGTCCAATGGGTCTAGCCCATTTTGCCCATAACCTCTCCCTCTAAAACACTTGGGTACCCCTTGGGGCACACCCCAAGTATCTAACCCAAGCCTTATAAACCCTTTCAAAACTTCCTACCAAATCAATGTGGGACAAGCCAATTTACAACCTTAAGGAATTTCCACCAAAACTCCATTTCCATGGAGCACACTTTGGCTTCAATTTCCCATTCACTCGGTAATGGTTTTGAGCAACCAAATATACCACGTGAATCACAACGCGGCATAGAACGCGTTACCACTTTGACCCGAGTAAATCGACACTCGGGGCCCACCTAAAAAATAGACCAAACTTGAGGAAAAATTCTGGTTTTACCCAGAATTTTTCCACCATTTCCAACACTACAGAGCACAATTGCCAAATGGCAAGATATTTGCATTGAAGAAACTTCATCGTTTCGAAGTTGAGGATCCAGCTTTTGACAAGAGTTTCAGGAATGAGGTGCAAATGTTGACTAAAGTAAGACATCGAAACATAGTGAAGCTTTATGGGTTCTGTTTGCACAACAGATGCATGTTCCTGGTATATGAGTATTTGGAAAGGGGAAGCTTATTTCATGCCCTAAGCATTGATGCTGAAGGTGTTAAATTAGAATGGACTCGGAGAATAGACATTGTCAAAGAAACAGCCCATGCTTTGTCTTACATGCATCATGATTGTAATCCACCAATTGTTCATCGAGACATAACAAGTACCAACATTCTCTTGAACTCAAAGTTCACTGCTTTTGTCTCTGACTTTGGCACAGCTAGAATGGTACATCCTGATTCATCAAATGTAACCGTAATGGCAGGCACTATTGGATATGTTGCCCCA
Organism: Camellia sinensis; assembly: GCF_055761805.1. Classification (NCBI taxonomy): domain Eukaryota; kingdom Viridiplantae; phylum Streptophyta; class Magnoliopsida; order Ericales; family Theaceae; genus Camellia; species Camellia sinensis. The sequence goes on along the minus strand of NC_138961.1, from coordinate 239,945,404 downwards.
GGTAGCCAAACTATATTTTCCGAAGTATATCTTATTTATATATATACAAGGTTCAATACGTGAAAATCCCAGATAGTGTATGGTTTATTCTAGTTTTTTATTCAGTTTAGTGAATGTTTATTTTGTGCAGAACTAGCCTACACAATGGTTACAACTGAGAAGTGCGATGTTTATAGCTTTGGAATGGTGGTGCTAGAAACGATCATGGGAAGGCATCCAAAAGAACTCCTCTCATTACTGGCATCGACCTCTGCTAAAATATAATGTTAAATGACGTATTAGACTCGCGTCTTTTGCCTCCAGTTGATCTGCTAGTTGCAGGGAATGTTGTCCCTGTTGTTGCACTAGCATTCACATGCTTGCATTCTGAACCAAGATCTCAGCCAACAATGCTACACGTTTCTCAAAAGCTTCTCCCTCACAGCAACAGGAGACCTCTAGCTACACTTCTTCATTCAATTTCACTATGTGAGTTGCGAAATCAAGAAATGGATTTTATCCAATAAACTAATAAAGTAAAAATGATGAATAATGATTTAGAGGATGGCTAGTATCAATTGTTATAACCATTATGTATATGTATATAAACATTGTTATATCAAAGTTAATAATTAATTTTAATTTTGTGATTTGTTATATATTGTTGAACTCCTTCACCGATTACGTGGCTAACCATCTTAAGCATAAATGTGTCCATTATTTCTGCCTCTTCTCTCTCAGGTATGAGGTCTTCCTCTTTCTCCCTCTTCTATTCAGACTTGAATAAACGAAAAAACCCTAGAAAGGACTTCCATCATTCTCCTCTTTATTGGAGGGAGATCTGTAAAGAATCTATTTGGGATTGTTTTTGTTCTTTTTGTGAAAAAGAGATCTTTCAACAAGTGATTTGGGATCTTTTTGAGAACACTGAAAACCAGATGACTTTGCAAGCCTTTATGCATTAGCCTCATTTGTAATATCTGAGACAATTCCTGAGTTAAACAAATAACTGTCCTATCTTAGAATTGGGAACTGAATAATTATACTTACCGAAGATTTTAATTTTTTAAATTGGCAATCTGATTTCAAATGAAATGTTGGTGTATGGATATGATTGAACAGTTTCAGATGCACTGAGTGGAGTATTTTATTTTATTTTTTTGGCAATAGATAGAGAGAATTTACTATTAAATCATCGAAATACATTAAACTGAACATTAAAAAATCACCACAAATTCAAGACCTTAAAAATTAGAAGAAATCTACTCCCAAAAAGGTACTAAACTTTTTTGTAATGTATGTTGTGACATTTTGTGATGAAGTTACGAGCATTGAATTTATGATGTAGATTCTAAAGTTAGGAATGAAAATATTATGACACTTTATTATATGTAAGAACATCCATCCCCAAGACATGCATATTGCAGCTACCCAGGTAGTAAAACTCAATTTGTCACAGCAATTTAGCCCCGTTTGTAATCTCTAAGACAATTCTTGAGTTTCCAAGAACAAAGGCTTGAAACATATTTAAAAAAAAAAAAAAAGAAAAAAAAAACACATAAAAGAAAAGAGACTGAGTCTCATCAATTCAATCACTCAAGTCACGATTTCACATTCAGGAATGTAGAAGGAAGGTTCATATATTTGTGGTCACTTTATATTTATATATACATGTATTTTATTTGTCATCACAATGACTATTCTGGCTTGCCTTTTCTTGTGCTTGTGTCAAGATTGTGAGTAACACCAATATTTTAGAAAGATACTAGAGCTTCGATCCAAGGATGCATATTTAGAAAATCCATACATTCATTCAATTATGAGTACAATAATATGTTGTCTGACGTTTGTTCTGCTGTACTCATAGCCGTATGCACAGCAGCTATTATTACTTCAGCCATAGTTTTCCTTATCTTACTTGCATTTGCATGCTTTCAACGTCGTGTGTAACACCCTCAAAATAAATGCACAAATCAGTCATAGGAACATAGAACATGTATTCATTCATCAAAGTATTATTTACAAAAGTATTACATGTTGACAACAAAAGTAAATGCCCTACGGGCTTGCAAACTTTCCAACTCAACACTTGGTTATAACAAAAGAGAGTTCTAACTCTTAACATATTAAGCCCTTGGCTTGAATTACATGTAATACAAAAAGGTAACAACAAAAATAAGCCTTCAGCTTCTAAATCTCCCAAACTACATCCTTGGAGGCAGCATATCACCTGTACCTGAAAATGATGTCCCATATAGGGTGAGCCAAAGCTCAGTAGAAATATGCTAAACATAACATGAGAATTAACTAAAACATTAGTATTCGATAAATGTTTAACACATACTACATAGGTGTTTCCTTTCCACGACCAACCAATAGTTATAACATGATACGTTCAATTCCCATTATATATCCAAGTCAATTCACTGACATAGTCCAATGTTATCCAAACAGTTAAAACAAAATGAGACTACAACTCATATATTAATACTTCAATAACAAACATCATTCAACACTTCTATTCATATACCATTTTACAGATCTACGTCCGAGAGAACCGGCACCCAAATATATGAAAGATTTCGGGACTTACACCCTGGACACTCTGACCAACTTAATTATCCATGGAGTCCATCCCCTATCTCCTCCCAAACAATGGAGTACATCCCCTATCTCCTCCTACACAATATATATATATATATATATATGCAATGTATTTAAACAAATAGTTATATACAATGACCCAACAATTCACATATTCAATGTGTTAATTCCACCGTCATATTTAATGACATATTCCAATTGATTAGTTTCAATTTTCCCTAATCATCATGCATTGTCTACAACAATCAAGACTATCCTCCACCGATAGCCCAAAACAGTTATCTCTAAACAGATAAATAAATCTATCAAATAGATAATTTATTTTATTTTCCATTGGTGAGTGATTCATCGTTCCAACTACACCATTCAACCACAATTCCATCTAATTTCATGATTTCCAAATCAATTTCATATTCCCACAATTTACCAAATTAATTATATAAATTAATTATTTAAACTTATTTAGGGCATTTTCCCTCCTTTTTCAAACATCAACCCTAAGGCTCAATTTCATCAATTCTACATCAATAACCCTATTTTCCAAGGTCTCATATACACATGGAACTCCACATTAACAAACCCCTCTTTTATAATTTCAATTTCAAACCCTAACTCCCCAAAATTTCCATAACTCACCATTTATACAAAATGACTAAAATTTATGTTAAAACTCATGAAAATGAGTAGTTTATTCCTACCTCAAATGAAGAGACTCAAAGGAGATGAAGACAAAAACCCAAGATGCTCCAAAGTCCAACTTTTTTGGATTAAAATGCAACCCACACAAAGCTCTACACTTTTTACAAAGGGATTAAGGTAGAGACACTCTAAATCAAGTGTATTTGTAAAGAGAATGAGTGTATAGAGAGAGAGAGTGTGTCGGATCTAGGGTTTGAAAGAAAAAGATGATGAAAAAGTGATGTATAACCCGCTACTGCCAACTGATATATTCGAGGCTCGCTTAAGCGAAGGAGTGGTCGCTTGAGTGACCAGACACAAACGAACCTCGCTCGAGCACAAGAAGTCTCACTCAAGCACACAATTTAAAGCTTCAGGTCTGCAACCCAGACGCACGCTCAAGCGCAAGAGTGCTCGCTCGAGCAAAGGAACACAAAACATAGAGCTCTCTCGCTCGAGCGACAAAAGCCTCGCTCAAGCGAAGAATACCAACCTTTAGGTTTTTCCAAGACGCAGACGCACGCTCGAGCTCAAGAATGCTCGCTCGAGCGAATGAACTAAAACCCAATGCTTGCTCGAGCGAAGAAACCAAAATCTGAACAGCAACCATTTATTTCAACTCACAACCAACCTGTCCCAAATCCAACCAATACATCCCACAACTCAAATACAAAGATTTTAAGGATGGAAACAAGAACAAGACAACAACATATAACCACTAGACCCGAGTCCAGAACACAATACATGATAGGGAAGACCAGGATCGCTATATCGTGAGAAGCAAAAAAACCAAACTGAGGCAAAAGCAATAAAAAATGGGGATATTTGCTCAATATGGAATTACGATGGAAGAATTGCATATGAAGACATCGTCAAGGCAACAAACGACTTTGACATCAAATATTGTATTGGAACTGGCAATTATGGTAGGGTATACAGAGCTCCGTTGCCAAATGGAAAAATAGTTGCCTTGAAGAAACTCCATTGTTTCGAAGCAGAGAAACCAGCTTTCAACAAGTGTTTTAGAAATGAGGTGCAAATGTTAACTAATATACAGCACCGAAACATAGTGAAGCTTTATGGGTTCTGTTTGCACAACAAATGCATGTTCCTGGTGTATGAGTACATGGAAAGGGGAAACTTGTTTTATGCCCTAAGAACTAATGTCGAAGTTGTTGAATTAGGATGGACTCGGAGGGTAAACATCATTAAAGCAATAGCTCATGCTCTATCCTACTTGCATCATGATTGCACAACTCCTATTGTTCACCGAGACATATCTAGCAACAACATTCTATTGAACTCTGAATTGGAGACTTTTGTCTCTGACTTTGGCACTACTAGACTGCTATATCCAGATGTATCGAATCAAACAGTAATTGCAGGCACTTATGGATATATTGCCTCAGGTAGCAAACTAATACTTTTTTCTGTCATACGTATTTAAGCTTTCAAAGAAAGAGGGAAAAATAATCTAAAATGTTTTAAATATTTTAGTGATTATCAATTTTTTTTTTCAAACTCAATTATTGATGATAGATTCAACATTTCAACGAATCACACTTCATTAATTTCATAAAAGAGGAAGTGAAGTCTATGATTTTTTTTTTATTAATTTTTTATTCGTGCAGAACTTGCCTATGGTTGTGACTGAAAAGTGTGATGCTTATAGCTTTGGGCTGGTAGCACTATAAACAATCATGGGAAAGCATCTAGGAGAACTCCTCTCACCATTGGCATCACGATCTGCTCCAAACATAATGCTAGCTGATGTCTTAGACTCGTGCCTTCCGCCTCCAACTAATCTAGTGGTTGTAGGGAACATTGTGTAGAACAATCTTCAATGTATTTAAACAATAAATTATGTTTGTGTACTTAACAACAAACAGAACACAGAAGAAATAAATTAAAAGAAAGAGTTTCTAAAATCTGTTTAATTACATAAACTAAACAGAAAATGAAATAGAGAAGGAGAGAAGAAAAATAAAATTAAAAACAGAAAATACTTACAGAAAATATTTTCTTAGAGTCATCAAGTCCAGTGTTTAACACTAAATTAAAATAAAATTTAAAAGTTTTAATTAATTAATTTTTGTATAAGTTGGTTGGTCTTTTGACCTAATCGATAGGGTGAACCATTTTTGGTTTGACTGATTTGCTGGTTTAACTGCGATTTGAGCAGTTTTATCAAAATATATTGGTTAAATTTGTTTAATTCGAAATAAATTAAAGATTGACCTAATTAAAGATTAAACAGCTAAGATTGCTTGATTTGAAATAAACTTCCCGCTCAAACAATTGTTAACTTTTAAACAATTAAGAAAATCCTCATTGGCTAACTTTCATTTAACTTTTATTTTATAATCACACATCGAGAAAGAAAGAAAAAAGTGAATTGTTTCACTTACATAAAGTGAATCATATACTCCTATTTATATAAGAAAAATGAGATTTTTAGTGAGAAGCCTTTTAATCAATATCTAAGACTAATTTTTTTGATTTTCTTAATTTTAGACAATTAAAAAAATCTCAATTGGCTAGCTTCCATTTAACTTTTATTTTACATAATATAAAAAAAGTAAAACATAGTTATCATATTTTTATTAAATAATGTATTATTTTATCCCGTGCGTAGCACGGGTGATATGCTAATATATATATATATATATATATTATATAAGCAAAAGAAGTTTTTATTGAGAAAGCCTCTAAGGCCTCCATATGCCAAACCTCAATATCTTATTTTTCCAATTTAAAAAAATATTCACATGTTTCACATAATTTTTGAATTAAAAATAAAAAAAATAAAAAATCTTCAAGTCTATCTTCTATGATCATTGCCTAAACAATGATTATTTCCTAAAATTAACCGTAGAAACAAGGTTTGTTCACCTTCCAATTATTTGTCTATCTTTTAAAATCTCTACATAAAATCCTTTATTCCTTAAAATAAATTAAACAAAAATCAATTCAAATCTATTTAAATTGTTTTGTTTGATTGATTTTGTTCCTTATAATTAATTTCAAAAACTGATTTGGTTGTTTCCCTTCCATACTAAATTTGTGAATTTTTAAGTTTAAAAAATAATTTTTTTTAAAAAAAATCCTGATTTATAATTTAGAAAAAAGAAAGATGAAGAAGATCTTTTTGTGCACTCTTTCTCTAACCAATTCTTTCTCCTACCCCAAAACCCTAGCCATCAATGATACATTCTCCAATTCATTCACGCCCTCCTCATTCTATATATATTACATTCATACAATGATTCAACTCATTATTTTTTCTCTATTTTTATGAGACAATTAGAGGTTAGTTAATATTTTGTTTCTTGCATTATTTAAACAAACTTTTTCGTCTTTTAAGTACACCTTCTTTTTTCTTTTTCTTTTTTCTCTGATCATTTTTTGTTTTTATCATTTCACATTTTACGTATCATTTGTCCCTCTACTCTGTACCAACCATTACTTTTTTTTTTGTTTTACTTATAACCATTTTTTTTGTTGAAAAATATTATTTCACTAGAATATGTATGCAAAATTTTACCCTAAAATGATGTGATAGTGTCATTTGTATAATGAAAAATATGTCAACGAACACTTTATTATAAAGTGGGGAGAATTACACTAACGGTCCTTATAGTTTGGAGTTTGTCACTTTGGTTCTTGACTTTTCAATTGTGACACATTTGACCATAAATTTTAAATCTTGTTCCAAATAAGGACAATTGAAAATACCATTGCTTAATTTTAAGAGCAAAATCGTCAATTTGATAAAATATAAACTAATTTGACAAAAATAAATGTTAAAAAAAATATTTGAATTTTTAAAAATTATTTTATCCACTAAAGATAAAATTATGTAAAATTGATAAATATTTTAGACATTTATTTACGTTTTTTTACTAAATTAATTTTTATTATGTGTTTGGATGATAATCATGTAATGAGTGGTTGTTTTTATTTTCATTAAATTAGTTTTTATTTTTCCAAAAGTCAAATATGTCGACAACTCTGATATCATTATTAAACTAATCCATTAAATCAAAAAATCCAAAACTAAAAATATTTCATATATTAAATATATCGATTACACATTAAAATCTTAACAACCACCAATTACATGATTATCATCCAAACACATAATAAAAATTAATTTCGTAAAAAAAATAAAAAAAAAATTAACAATTTTACATAATTTTATCTTTGGTGGGTAGAAATAATTTTTAAAAATTTAAAAATATCTTTTTGACATTTATTTTTGTTAAATTAGTTTATATTTTTTCAAATTGATGATTTTGCCCTTGAAATTCAGAAATGGTATCTTCAATTGTCCTTATTTGGAACAAGATTCAAAATGCAGGGTCAAATGTGTCACAATTGAAAACTCAAAAACCAAAGTGACATGAGCCCCAAATTATAGGGACTGTTAGTGTAATTCACCCTATAAACCAAATCATTATTAATATAAAAAAAATTGTATCGATTTTATGTTTCTTTTTTTATTTTTTACTTTTAATATTTTGTGACATCATGTCCTCTCTAGGGTGCTCACAGAATTTGGACGTCTCTTTCCTAGGAAGAAATGATATTCAACAAACTGTAGCAGCACTACAAACTGTTTGCACAATGACCACACTTTGTGTTTATAGACTTTCTCACAGGAAAAATTAATGTAGCAAAATCAGAGGCAAGAACGAAATTATTGAATACAAAATCCAAATGCGGGACTGCCTATTTATAGATAGAATAGTGGCTGTTCGGTTTGAATCCAACAAGTAGCAAACCTGTTTGAACAAGTACAATACTTGTTCGGTTTTGAATGAACAGATATCAACCTGTTCGGTTTGAATTTTGAACAGATACTGAATCTTTTTGGTGACAAACCTTAACTTAAATTAATGGAAATTTCACAAAAAACACCATTTTCATGGAGTTCACTTTCGCTTCAATTTCTCATTTACCCAATAATGGTTTTGAGCAACCAAATATACTACGTGAATCACAACGCGGCATAGAACGAATTACCACTTAGACCCGCTAACTTTGGCGTGTGGGTCCCACCTAAAAATTAGACCAAAGTTTAGGAAAAATCTATTTTTTCCAAAACCATTTCTAACACATTGTTCTAGTTGCTATGATGGCATTTTCATGGGTGTGTTTTGAACCAAGATCTCGCCTAACAATGCAATGTGTATCTCAAGAGTTTCTTTCTTGAATGAAGACTTCAGGTACACCTCTTCATGCAATTTCACTTCTACAGCTATGCAATCGAGAATTGAGTTTTATCCAATAAATGAATAAACTAGATGCTTGAGTTTCCCATAAAAGAAAAAAATATTTTTAGAAATGTTGAGTATCATATTTTCTTCAGGACCTTGTTGTTATAACTATTACGTATGAGGATTGCTATTTATTATCAAACCTCAATTGTTAATTTTTTTAATATGTTTTCCTTGCAGCAATCCCAAGCTACAGAAAAGAATGTTCCCCTCTAGATCTTTTAGAATTTGAGTTTTGGTAATCTCTCATACTTGAACAAGATGCGACAATCTCTCATACATCCATATTAACAACTCTGATTTTTACCACAATTGGTATGCTTCCACCACATTTCATGATAGAACACAGTACACAACCCAGTTACATGGGTGTGGGACACCTCTTGTGATAGGGTGATTGATTTCTGTATTCATAAACTTTTACTATGAAAAAGGAACAGAAATGAAAAAAAAAATGATGCATATGAACTCAATGTTTTAGTTGTCACATTATTATGAGTGAATTTATGAGTGATATTTAAAAATTTCAGTGTTTTCTACTATTTCTAGCATATGGGTTGACCCTAGCCCATTCGACTTTCATTGCCAGGAAGGTTGGGATCTTCTAATAACTAGTTAGGATCATTTTTTGACAATTTAGAAATTGATTGTTTTTAAGCCTTTATTTGTATACTAATTGATACAAAAGATAAATTATAATTGTGGAGAAGTGGTTTGAAAATACTCTTCAGATCCCGAGAGACGCTAGTGATCCTCTTCTAGTCACCTGAAAAGGAATAAACACTCTGATGGGGGTGCCGAAATTAGCACTCCGACGGGCAAGTCAGTCTCTGATCTCTGAATTGCTTATGTTTTAAGTAAAGTGTAGTAGTTCTCCCATGCCTCTTACTGGATGATATTCTTCTATTTATATCCTTTCTCTCTCAGGCCTCGGGATTAGGCCCACTTTCTGTTCGTCATTCGGCTTCCTTTGTAGCAAATTGCTTTTTACTCGGCCCTTGACCTATTCGGCTATTTGACTGAATAGGGTACGGTTTGGATGTGGTATGAGGCCGAATAATATACATACATTCTAGTTCCCCAAGTTCATATACTTGGCCTATTTACGACCCCCATTATTCGGCTCCCACAATTGCCCCCCAAACACTCCACTAATGACAGTTGGTTGGAATGCTTGGTTTCGAACTCAAAAAGTCAGAGCCGAAATTCGGCGACTGACCACATTCCAATGCAGATGTCTGAACACGCGCTTCTTGGTCATCATTTCAACTTCCCTCCCCTTCGTACTCTCCTACTTATTATGATTTAAAATTTCGACGTCTTTTCAAATACGCACGCTTTCAGATACTTGCCGCTGGACTGTCTTCTGCGTTATCTCTGCAACTTCCTTTCCTTCACTATCCTCTTCGTCTCTCGTAAGTTCTCTTCCTCTTTGTTCTAAGTCCTGTTGCTTGGTTTGTTTTTGGTTTCAAGCATTTGTGTAGACTGTAGGAAATGGCGAAACACCTGAAAGATCTCCTCTTTTCGGATCGAATTTCTGACTTCCGACGCCATTTTTCCATTCCTGATGACGTCCGTCTGTTATTCGTGATAGACGGCACCCTCGATATGGAGAGGGCTGATGAATCCACGATGGTCTTCCCTCTTCTATCAATCGCAGAAGGTGGAGTCTGATTCCCACTTCATCCACTCCTTAGGGTTGTGCTCTGCCATTGGGGTTTTATCCCTTCCCAACCCATTGTTAATTTTTTTAGAGTCGTAATGGGGATTATCGCACTAAACTGTTGCCTTAGGATGAACCTCGGCATTTATGCTATTCGACATTGTTATGCCTTGGCCAAGTCTTCTAGTCGGCATGGGCGATACTTCCTTAGGGCCAAGGACACCGATCATCAACTAATGACTATGCTTTCCAGCTCTGGGAAGCGAGTCGATGATGTTATGGTCGTTGTCCAAGGTAATTGGGAATTCGACGAAGGCGAGGATCGCTTCAATCCTATTCCTAGACGGAGGAGCGAACCAGGTGGCCGTGTAGCTTCTTTTATTTATTTTTTGTTATATTCATAAAGCTTCGTTTTTGAGACCTCATGGCTTTGCTTGTGCAAGGAACGATTTGAAAAAAGTTCTGACTTCAACCAACGACGCCGTTCTTTCAGAAATCAAGGTTGTGCTCAGATATTTCGACCGGCCGAGTCTTCAAAAATATGGGAGGGTGGCCCACGTTCTTCTCCACTACGACCCTACCTATACGACCTTCTCGGCGGCAGAGAACATTCCAGTTCCGAAGGGTGAGGAGTTTCTTACCACCCTTATCTTGTCTGATTTCAAGAGTTTGAGGTAAGTCAGTCTTGAGCGGTCCGATTCCGAACGACCAGAAGTAGCTGAGGTTGCCGAGTTCGATTAGTTCGAAACCGAAGTCGACGAGGCTTTGCAGTTAGTCTTTGAAGAAGCCGACCTCAACTTAGCCGACCTTCCGTCCATTTCAGGCCAAGAGGACCTTCCACTCGACGACATTTTTCACGGTCTGGAGGACCTTCCCGGCACTTACCCCGAAGATATGGCTGGGCTAAGCCTCACACAACTTGCCAAAAAGGCGAACGCGGAAAGGATGGCAGCACGACGAAAGGCAGAGGCCATTCGAACCGGAGTGCCTCTTGCTACCGAAACTTAGCCCTCCCTGCTTGTTAGCGAGTCTCAGCCCTCCTTGCCTGTTGTTGAGGAGGGGACGGTGGAAAACCGAAGTGCCGAGGCCGAGTTGGTTGCGCAGGCCGATCGAGAGGCTGAACTAAGGGCAGGGAAGCGCTCTACCGAGGTTGAGGCCGGTTCAGAAGATAACTGCGCCGACAAATGACCTTATTTAGAGGAATCAGATGTGATCGTGCCTTTCGTTATTCAACCGAAGATAAAAAAACACACCGATCCCTTCTGATGCTTTGGTAATTAAAGATCCAGTGGTTACGCTTAGCATGGTTACATCTGTTTCACTGTCGGCTGACAAGGCGGCTTTCTGGGCGGAGTCGGATCTGGTTTCAATAGCATTGGCTGCGCAATCGACATTTTTGGTATAAATCTTGACTTTGTCTTTTAAATTTATGCAAATACTATTTTGGTCTTAATTTCCTGTTTTGCAGACTGTCGGAAGGATAGCGGAGATGGGTCGTCGCCATCATGACGCCATCGAACAGCTCGGCCGTCTTCAAATGGAAGTTGAGGGCCAAAGGAACAAGGCCGAGTTTGAGGTCTTAAGGGCGAAGATGGAAGGCGCGTGGGCTGAAGTCGAGATGGAGAGGGTACGAAATGCGGAGGAACTGAGATTAGCCGCCCAGAGAAGGGCAGACGCAAGCGAGGGGGCGCTGAAATTGGCCCAGGAGGCGGTCTCCAAACTGGAGGCTGAGTCGGAGGAAGTAAAGAATGTGAAGGAAGCGGCCGACTTAGAGGCTTCTAAGGCATTAGAGGCCAAGAAAAGTGCTGCCCTTGCCGAATATGTAGACGAAGTCTCCAAATTTGAAAATCGGGGATTCAAACACGGCTGGCTCAAAGCCCTTGCTGCTGCTGATGTGACATTAGCTATGCCAATTCCATACGAGCAAGTGGATATTGAGCCGCTGGAGTCTGACTCCGAGGATTAATTTGGGCCACACCTTTTTTGCTTGTTGTTTTAGGAGTTTTCGAATGTATTTTTACAGCTTTTTGTTTGGTAATTTCATGTGTAAAATGGCTACAATTTGTGCCCAATTTCCTAATGAAAATTTCCTTTTTTTCCTTGCTGTTATCTGTGCTAGCTTTTGTTATTGATGAATGATATTGCTGCTGATTGCAAGATGGCTACCCTTTGTTTTTAATACCAAGTATCGATCGACATTAGGCATCAACACTTGGCCGATCAGATTAATAAATCTACCCTTGCCCCAGCCAGTGCACGAGCTTCGTTAGCCGAATAGGCCTAGTTCGTGAAATGGCCGCGGCATAAATCTATCGGCATCGGGCTTAAATAGTTGGCCGATTAGATTAATAAATCTGCCCTTGCCCCAGCCAGTGCACGAGCTTCGTTAGCCGAATAGGCCTAGTTTGTGGAATGGCTGCGGCATAAATCTATCGGCATCGGGCTTAAATACTTGACCTATCAGATTAATAAATCTGCCCTTGCCCTTGTCAGTGCACGAGCTTCATTAGCCAAATAGGCCTAGTTCCTGGAATGGTTGCGGCATAAATCTATCGGCATCAGGCTTCTGGCGTTTGGAATTAATGACGCCACCTCGGGGGCGCTGTATACGTACGAATAAATGGGGTGAGTTCGCGCCAGTGAGTCCATCTATTTTTATTCAGGCTCGATTTGAACTAGCTTGGGGCGAGGGCGAATGTCAAATAGACTATTTTTCAACAGTAGAGGAGAAGGACGAACGCTGGCTGCGCTAGATACTGCGATGAATCGCAGCAGCGAGCCTATGCCCGTGGAAGGAAGGACGTCCAAGAAAGGGAAAAACGTCAACCTCCAAGCCGTCGAAGCGGATCACCCCGAAGAGAGAAGAAGCAACGGGGAAGCTCCCCGCGACCACGACCGAGGAATGAGCCAGACGCAACACCACGACCGTTAAGTTTTGCGGTGCTCATGGGGAATAAACCGATGACTGAGGTAGATTCCATTGTTAATGACCCGGGTGTAGCGGTCGAGTTCGTTTGACAGATCTTTCCACCAGAAGTCCAACAATCGATTACTAGATAAAGTGCAATTACACCTTAATCTCATTTATAGAACTCTTTGTTCCTTATGAATACTCAATTAGGAAAATAAAAAAACATGCTAGTATCAAATTAAATGAAATGGATGTATATCCTAGATTTCTATTTGTTAAAATTGTTGTTATACCTTTTCAAGTCAAAACTTTCATAGCCATTTCTCATCTCTGGTGCACATTTGAATGTCTTTTCTTTCTTTGTAGCCATAGATTTAGTATCAAAGAACGCGTTGATCCTGCTATTATACCTGTGGAGAATAAAAAAGTTACTAGGAAGGTTTGTTCACCTGACAATTTGATTTTTGCTTAACACCTTTTTTTGTTCATGCAACATAGTTTAATGATGTCACACTTTTTTTTTTTTTAATATGAAAAAAAACAAGAACAAATATGTTAAATTTCATCTCTTTTTTTATTTCCACTCTACCATAAGTGCTTGCAGTTTTCAATTGCTTCACTTGTGCTTCTATCTTTCTTGGTGGAGATGCGAAGTTACCTTCATTGGATAGCAGACTGGTTTTCAACCTGTGTTGTCAGACTAGAGAGTATTGGGAGGCTTTGGTTGTTAAGTAATGCGGTTAAAGATACATATCTTTCTTGCAAGTGCTCACATTATAAATTAAACTATGTTGCTTCCTTCAATAACGTTCATGAAAATCTTATAATTGTTTATATTGTTCATGAAAATCTTAACTTTTTTAACATACTAATGTTTTGATGTCTAAATTAATTGTTCTTTTTTCTTATGACACTACACTCTGTGGAGAGGTTTGCTCAATAGGTGTGTGTACTGCTTGAGTATTCATGGTTGTCTAAGCATGTTGCATATTAAAAATCATGCCCACTTGATTATGTCATTTGCCACATTAAAACAAGATGGTTAGTCTTGTGAGCTTGGCAGGTTTCATTTGACAGCATTTCACAATAAACACAAATTGTATTTCATTTCTTGTGTTTTAATAGACTTTTTCCACAGGTATTATTGGGTATCACACTTCCTGAATTAGATATATTGGACACTATTGACGCTTCTTTGATGGTATGTATGGCTGAAATCATCTTAAAATGGATCATTGGTCCACTTATATTACCATTTCAAACTGGGAGGTATAAAATGGAAACTAGTTCAAGGTGACATGTCACGCCCCAGAATGTAGACAATTAAATATTAAATTAGGACTAAATCCCAATCAATATTCCATCATACAAATCCTGGGGGTAAAACAAAATCTAAACGTTCTCGTCTCCGTAAGATTTAAGTAAATTTTCATGCTCAAAAGATTACACGGGATAAAAAAAAAAACTAACAAAACGCCAACCAAACCATCCACCATAATTTCATAACTATCCAATACCTCCAATATTAAAGTAACAATAAGTAGTTAAAACAATTTAAATAATGTAAAGTTACAAGCCATGCCTAATTATCAAAATACTAAGGTTATAAAAAAAAAAAGGGGTAAATTACACTTACACTCCGTGAGGTTTGGGTTTAATACATGTCAGCCCCTAACGTTTGGGAAATTACACTATCTCCCTTGTCAATGTAATTATTTAGACGGAATGAAGATATTGAACTTATGCACTCTCTCTTTTTTTGCTTTGCTTTATTTTCTTTTTTTTTTTCCCTTTTCCTTTACTTTTTTTTAATGTAATATCCTCTGTTTTTCTATCAGGAGTTGTTACCTTTTCTATAAGTAAGGGGTTGTGAAATGAGATTATTAACCACAGGGGTGCTAATGTAATTTCCAAAACATCAGGGGGTGCGTAGTAATTGGACCAAATCTCAAGGGGTGTCAATGTAATTTACCCAAAAAATAATAAATACATAAACTAATATTAACCCTAAGTTGAAGAACTCAAAAGAAGTCCAAAAGAGATGACCAACAACTATAATTATTTCTCGTCACTACCGTAGCCCTAACTAATCCTGCAAAGGAAGCTCGGCTGTGCTTAAACAGAACGCACCCGAGTTGCCAAGAGACAAAACGAATCAGTATACAATACTAATATGAGTATAAATATTTGACGTCCACGTGTACCAGACATAAACAAAAGTACATTTAATTCTTGTTACAAGACAAGACAAGTAGTTTCACCCACATTGAGACGAAGGGGGTAGTTTCTTGAGATATGGTGACATTTAGTTTCTTACCCGTACACAACTAAATATAAATTAAGTATAAAATAAACAAAATAAACATAAAAATATGGTGGGTCAGCCCTGCATAAAAAAATTAGTAAGACCCACCATTCTGTAAAAAAATAAAGTTAGTATAATTTAATCATAACTAAATTGCTAAAGAAGTGTGTGAGTAATTTTCCGATCACACTGCCCAACTTAGTAATCTGCTGGAGAGCACTGGCACAATAGATGACACCTAGTTAACCTGCAACAGAAAGAGAAGATTCCGGCGGTGGTTCGTCCACCCGGGGGCACTCCGACGATCAAGTCAGTATATCTCTCAAAGATAATCAATAGTGCTAAACTCATTGTTCAGAATATAAATTGTGTACCTTAGACCCATCGGGGTGCCTCTCTTTTATAGTTAACTCAATCCTTGTCCCACTAGAAGCTTAGCTTCAATGGACTCTTACTCAGTGCTTATCCTGGACTCTCCAAGAGATAAAGATAAATCCCCAAGAGCTTTATCCTTATCCATGTTAAAGTCCCCTTATCATTCTAGGACTCTTGTCCCTCATCTGCTTATCTCGGATTCTGACATCTTCGGAGATAACCTTGGCCTTGCCGAGATAACCTCAGCGTCAAAATCTGGACACGTGGCACGTCGGTTGACACGTCGGCATCACCTTGGCCACGTGTTGGTAGTTAGGAAATATATCCCCACAACTGCCCCCTAGGTTCTATTACCTCGGCATTCTGAGGTGATGGAACCTATATCGGTACTTTCTGCTAGTACATCGGCTTCAACCGATATCACCATTATAGGCCGACATGTCTTCTTAAAGATCAAGAATTCCAAGAGCTTCTTCACGCGTATGAGCTGTTATACATAACAACTCAACCGTTTAGCCACACGTCTTCCCTTTACTGGATAGTGCTCCGGACGCGTTTATAGGTCGTTTCGCGCCTATATGCGCCATCTGACAAATTCGATTTTCTAGGCTCATCAATTATGTTTTGCCGCCGTTTTAAGTTTTTAACAAAACTTTTTTTCCCCCTTTTGTCTTTTCACTTTTCATCGTTTGTACTCAAACTCTTTCTCTCTCTTTCTTTCTCTAATCCTCCATTGTTCCAAGCTCTGAAGCTCTGCAATTTGCTCCGTTTACCACTTCCAACGAGATTCCTACCTATCTTCCGTCTTTGCAATCCATCGTCAAACTTCGGCAATCCTCATTCCGGCTTCCACCTTTCTGGTAAGCTACCATTCCTCCTGGTTTCAGTTTCTCATTATCGAACTTTACTGTTTTACCTGGTGTCTTTGCAATCTTGTTCATATGTTTGATATTTCATCTCGCATCTGGTATTCTACCATATATTTGAACATGTTTGTTTCATGTTTCTGTTTTTACCCAAATCATCTTCTTGAATGTACACTTGTTCACACATCTGTTGATTTCTGCCATTGTTCTTGGCCTTGTACCCTTTCACGCACTCTGTTATAGTGTTCTTGGCAATTTACCCTTGTTCTTGATTCTGAAACACATTATTGTTTTCTATGTCTTTTCTAGATTCCTGCCTTCAATCTTTGCTCCCATAGAGTTAGGTTTTGGGATTTGTCTGTAGAACCCTCGATTACTAGGAAAAACTGAAACTATTTCTCCAAATTCTTACCCAGCACATACTTTAGGTTTTTGCCGAGGTCCCAATAATCCTTTTAAAACACCTTCATTCCGAAATCCAGTTCCTCCTAGCTAGGCCGACATCATGGGTATGTGGAAACATAAGGTAGACACCCCGACAAAATTAGAATACTTTAAGCGAGAGTTTTCCATCCCTGCCGACGTCCACCTGTGGTTAGCCGGGGAGGATGACTCTATAATGCCTGATGTAAACCTCATGCCTTTCCCAGTAGTAGCGTTCATTGAGTGTGGACTTAGGTTTCCACTTGACCCTTTTTTCGTGAAATCCTTCATTTCTACAAATTGAACCCAATGCAGCTTGCCATTAATTCTTACCGAATTATTAATGGTACCATAGCCTTAGCCAAACAAGAGGATGCTGGGATTACTCTTGCCGATTTCTAGTACTGTTATACCATGTGTCGCCTGAAATCGGAAAAAGGCCATATCTATTACCTTAAGCCAAGGTCCATGGAATATAAAATCGTTGCCGACCTCCCTGACTCCAACAAGGGAGCGGGAGATGATTACTTCATCGTTTCGGGTAACTGGAAATTTTAGCCAAACGATGGCCTTCATCTTTATCCCTTAAGCCGAATAATTTTCGGGAAAGGAGCTGGTAAGGGCCTCCCTTCACAAATTTTCTAGCTTTCTTGCATAAAGTTTTCAACATTCTGCTCTAATGTCTATGCTCTTTTTTTTTCTTTTTTTGCGGTTCTCCCTCAGCCACCAAAGGGCTTCCGTCAGTCTTTCTTTCCCAGCAAAGACTTGAAGAAGCTGTTGAATTTGCCAATTCACAAGCGGAAGGCCCCTCTGCTCCTCAACTTCATCTCTACCTACAAGTCGACTCTTCCCGACGTCCCAAAAAAGAAGAAGAAAAGCCTTTCTCCTCCTTCTGCCACAACTTCACAATTCGCTTCCACATCTTGGACAGATCAAGGGTCAACTTCTGATCCAACTGTGCAGCCATCAACCTCGGCTCCATACCTGATCCCACCATCTCAACAACAACGTCGGCGACAAATCGTTTTTCCTGCCGAGATGGGCCATCAAAAAGCTGTTGCAAAAGATCTTTTGGCCAGCATCCCATCATCAGTTGACACTCCACCAGTGCAATCCCAGTCCCCTCCGAAGCCGAAGAGAGTAAAGAAAGCTCAACCAAAGGCGAAGGTGACTCAGGTTGAGACTGAGGACACTTTGCCAATTTCTAAACGGCTGAAAGCGACAAGTCCCAATCCACTACCGGGAAGAGGCGCTCTGAGGCCCAACCATCCAAATCCCCAAAATCAAAGAAGTCGAGGTCATCCTCTACAACCACCTTGAGGTCCAAAAAACATGATGCCCCCTGGGCCCCCAACATCACTCTAGAAGATAAGCTAGTCATGGCCAACGATAGTGTCGACGACATAAACATCGGCGTTGCTCTCAGTACTGCTCTACTTCTTCCCAATGATCTTGATTGGAATGCCGAGTTAAGCGAGTACGAAAACTATACTCTGAGGCTTCAGCGCTCTGTCCAAGTGAGTGTCTTTATTTGATCATTTTTCTTTCTTTCTGTTCATTCCATACTTGTAACTTTTCTAACAACTTCTGTTCTGTTTACTTTTGGCCATCCAGCATGCCCATTCTTTCTCAGTGCAATCCTTTGAGAATCGGGAGAAACTGGCCGACATGAAGAGGGAGGTCTTTAGTCTTCAAAAAGCCAACAAAGGTTTACAATCGAAGATGAAGAAGCTGGATGACCAGGCCGAGGCTACCATCAAAGCCCAAAACGATGCTGAAGAAAAGGTAGAATCTATTGAGGCCATCAAGAAGGTTCTGGAGGCCCAGAAGAAAGAGGCCGAAAAGGAACTGCAAGACACTCTGGCCACGAAGGAGGCCGAAGTCATGGCAGCCGATCAGAAGGTGTATAACGAGGGGGTGGCAGATGTCATGGCGGACTATGAGAAGCAAGTGAAGCAGGCATGCAACAAGGGTTTCACCCTTGGTTGGATGTCTCTTCTAAAAAATCTTGAAGTCCCCGAGGACTCGCCCCTCCGAAATGCCGATGCTATTCCTCTTCCATTCCCTCTAACTCCAACTCAATCTGATGATGACTCTGATTCTAAGGAGGAGGTTTTGGTGAGGAAGTCAAAAGATGATGCTGGGGCCAAGTCTCTTCCTCAAAATGAGCAAGTCCTAGACTTGACTCAAGATGAGGAGGTTAAGGATGTCTGTAAGGAAGCCACCCCTGAGAAGGCATCTTTGGACGTTCCTCTCGCCGACAAGAGCCTTGATTAGACCCTTCAAGAGATCGATGTTGAGCTTACGACCGAGAAGGTGGCCGAGATGTCCTCCCAGCAGTCTTCTGAGATCCAGACTCAGCTTGCTAATGATGCTGAGGAATCTTAGTTCTGATGCTTTTTTCCTTTGTTTGTTTTTTACACTTTGTACTCTTTTGCCTTTGAGACAGTGTAAGCTTTTTATGTGGCCGACGTTCCGTTTAATGAATACAACTTCGTTCTTTCTTGAATGTTTGCATATTTGTCTTGTATGCTTCCATACTTAGTATATTTTGTATATCTTTAATATACACTTCAATCCTTGTGCAACCTTCTCGGGGTGACATACCTTGGTTATACAAACTGATGTTTTACCTCGGCAAGTAAAAAATTACTCTTCTTGGTATCACCTTGGTTTCACCTTGTAAATTTTCCATAAAATTTTAACAAGTGTTTTAACCTTTGTCTTCAGCTTGTAAACTTTTCTTAAGTTTCAACAAGTGTTAACATAATTTCTGTTTAACTACAACTTGTAAACTTTTTTCAAGTTTGAACAAGTGTTAAACATCATCTCGGCTTAACAACTTGTAAACTTTTCTCAAGTTTCAACAAGTGTTAAACATCATCTCGGTTTAACAACTTGTAAACTTTTCTTAAGTTTCAACAAGTGTTAAACATCATCTCGGTTTAACAACTTGTAAACTTTTCTCAAGTTTCAATCAAGTGTTAAACATCATCTCGGTTTAACAACTTGTAAACTTTTCTCAAGTTTCAACAAGTGTTAAACATCATCTCGGCTTAACAACTTATAAACTTTTCTCAAGTTTCAACAAGTGTTAAATATCATCTCAGTTTAATAACTTGTAAACTTTTCTTAAGTTTCAACAAGTGTTAAACATTATCTCTTCTCTCTGCCCCCTAATGTGAACCTAAGTTCCGCTTGGGGTCTCATTATGCATGTATTCCGAAACAACGTTATGTATCTTCATCAGTCACAAATATAGAAGAATTCTGCTAAAATTTTATTCATCACATCGGCAAATAACAAGGAAAATCTAATGATAGAAAAACTTCAGATTACAAGTATTCTAGGGTCTTTGCAACTTTTGCCCTTACTATCTTCAAGCCGATGTGCCCCGTTGCCCAATACCGAAGTGATTCTGTAGGGTCCTTCCCAATTAGGGCCAAGCTTGCCTTCCTTGGGATCCTTCTTGTTGCCGACAACTTTTCTCAAGATTAGGTCGCCGACTTGGAACTCCCTTGGGTTAACTCTTTTATTATAAGCTCTGGCAAGCTGCTGCTGGTAGGTTGCGAGTTGAATTACAGCTTTTTCTCTTCTTTCTTCTAGTAGGTCTAGATCTCGGGCTAAGAGTACATCATTAGTCCCATTCTCTACTCCTTGTGTTTTGATCCCAAGGATGCCGACTTCAAGCGGAATGACAGCTTCTGTGCCATAGGTCATGGCAAAGGGGGATTCCCCTGTTGATCTTCTCGGCATAGTCCGATATGCCCAGAGCACATTTGGTAGTTCATCCACCCACTTTCCTTTTGCTGCTTGCAGCCTCTTCTTTATCCCATCTAGGATAACCTTGTTGGATGCTTCTGCTTGTCCATTGCTTTGAGGAAAACTTGGAGTTGAAAAGTAGTTTTTGATCTTGAACTTTGCACAGAAGTTCTTGATTAGCTTGCTGGCAAATTATGTTCCGTTGTCGGAAACTATTGCTCTTGGAATCCCAAATCTGGTGATGATGTTGCTCCATATGAAGTTCTTTACGTCCACATCTCAGATTTTGGCTAAGGGCTCGGCTTCTATCCACTTGGTGAAGTAATCCGTTGCTACCAGTAAGTACTTCCTTTGTCTAGTTGCTTGGGGGAGTTGTCCAACAAGATCCATGCCCCATTGGGCAAACGGCCAGGGAATGGATACTAGGTTCAGGTCTGCTGCTAGTTGGTGTATCAGAGGTCCAAACCTTTAGCACTTTTCACACTTCTTCACGTATGCTTCTGCATCTTTTTGCATGAAGGTCCACCAATACCCCTGGGTAATGGCCCTATGGGCAAGTGATCTGCCCCCAGTATGGCTTCCACAAATTCCTTCATGAATTTCATATAAAAAATCTTCAACTTGTAAAGGATGTACACACCTCAAAACGGGTCCAATGAAGGATCTTCTGTAGAGATGTCCCTCTGCTGTCAGACTGAATCTTGCCGACTTCAACCTGATCTTGTGTGCCTCTTTGTGGTCATCTGGCAGCTTTCTATCTTTTAGGAATGCAACAATTGCATCCATCCAGCTTGGTCCCATGTCCACACACATTGCTTCTAGTTCTGTGGTCTGTGGTTCGATGCTCGGGCCCGATAAGTAGTCGACCATTATTGTCCTTGCTTTTCCAGGTTGTACTACACTAGCTAGGTTGGCCAATGCGTCGACGTGACTGTTATCATCTCGGTTAACCTGAATTAGTCGGCAGTTCTGGAACAAGGCTGATAACCTGATGACCTCCTTTGCGTAGGCCGACATTCTTTCATCTCGAGCTGCAAATTCCCCTGTTGTTTGGTTCACTATAAGTTATGAGTCACAAAAGACTATTACCTCATCTGCTTGTACTGCTGCTGCCAGCTTTAGTCCTGCAATGAGTGCTTCATATTCCGCTTCATTGTTTGAGGCTTTGAACCCCAAACGAATCCACTGTTCTAGTATCTACCCATCTGGGGATACCAATACTACTCCTGCCCCCGCTCCCTGTCGATTGGAACTCCCATCAACAAATAGTCGAAAGGAGTCGCCGATGTAAATGCTACAGGGCCTGAGTTTTTCCTCTTTGCTTTGTTCCTTTGCCTTTGGTTGGGCTCTTCCTTGCTTGTTTGGACATAGTAGACAGCCTTTTGCTCCCATTTTTCTTCTCGGATTACCACTGCGCTTACGGCGTGTTCTGAAACGGCTAAGTACAGGAACAGTTCCTTCCCAGGTTCTGGATTTGAAAGGACTGGAGCCATGGTCAGATATTTCTTCAGGTCGGCCAAAGCGGCTTCGCACTCTTTGGTCCACAGGAAGTCTGTGGCCTTCTTCACTAAGTTGAAGAAAGGTTTGCACTTGTCTGAGCTTCTGCTGATGAACCTGTTCAGGGCTGCGGCCCTTCCAGTTAGCATCTGTACTTGTTTTGCCGACGTCAGGCTCTTCAAATCCAGGATGGCCTTGATCTGATCTGGGCTGGCCTCAATGCCCCTTCTTGTCACTAAGTATCCTAAAAACTTACCAGATCTAACTCCAAATGCACACTTCGATGCATTGAGTTGGAGCCGATATGTTTTAAGGATGTCAAAGACTGCTTTGAGGTCGGCCAGATGGCCTTCTGGTTCTTTGGTCTTCACGACCATGTCATCGATGTAAACCTCCGCCGTTCTGCCAATCAGGTGTTTGAACATCTTGGTTACCAGTCTTTGGTATGTTGCTCCTGCGTTTTTCAACCCGAAAGGCATCACTCTGTAGCAGTACAGCCCTTTGGTAGTGATAAACGCAGTCTTTTCTTCGATAGCCACGTCGGGTAATTTACCTCACGAATGGCCCCGGCCTCCAGTAGTCTATCTACTTCCTCCTCCACTGCTTCGACGTGCATCAATGTCGGTCTTCTTGCTCGTTGGATCACTGGTTTGGCCGACCTGTCGATGTTCAGCTTGTGGCAAGTGATCTCGGGGCCAATGCTAGGCATTTCGTAAGGCATCCAAGCAAACACCTCAATATTTGCTCTTAGGAAAGCTTCCAGCTCTTTTTCCTCTTTTTCAGCTAAGCCCGAGCCGAGAAGAAAGAAGCTTTCTTCATCCCCCTCCTAGATGAGGATTTTCTTTAGTGCTTCTTCACTTTTCTCGGTTGGCTCCTTGCCGACATCCTCTAGGACCTCCATGTCCTCGCCTTCGACCTCTGCCTCTTTTGGTTCTTGAATGTTGCAAGTTGATTTCATTGCTGCCATGGAGCAATTCTTTGCCTGTAGTTGATCTCCTCTGACCTCTTCAATCCCATGCTCTATTGGGAACCGCAATAGTTGATGCAATGTTGAGGGAATTGCCCCCATTGCATGCAACCATGGCCTTCCCAAGATGATGTTGTAAGGGGAGGGTGTGTCAATTACGGTGAACTCTGTCATTATCTTCCTGGTGCCTGCCTGCACCTCCAAGCTGGTTGTCCCTAGTGGCCATGTCGGCGTTCCATTGAACCCAACCATTGGGCTATTGGACTGCTCCATATCGTCTGTGTGGAGGCCAAGCTCCTTGTAACATCGGACGTACATGATGTCACAAGAGCTGCCTTGGTCAATCAGGATGCGCTTTACTTGGCACTCCCTAACCTGGAGGGATACTACCAAGGCATCATTATGTGGATGCTATACCATCGCAAGGTCAGCTTCAGAAAAGGACACTATTGGTCCTTGGCATTCCTCTACCCGATGTCTCTTTTCCCCGACTTGGTAGACATGCTGTAAGTGCTTCACCTTCTGGGCCTCCCCCCTAATTTCATTTTCGTTGACCTTTGAGTGAATTACATTAACTACCCGAGGTCCTCCTGCCTGAGGTTGCTGTGCTGGGGGAGGCGGAGCTGCTAGTGCCTAAGGCAGTCTTGCCTATTCTTCCCTTGTTCTGGCTTCATCTACAAGGTCCCTCAGATGGCCTTGCCTCACCAAGTCTTCTAAGTGTGCTTTCAGGGCTCTGCAGCCCTGAGTCATATGCCCATCTTCATTGTGGTAAGCGCAATGCCTGCCAAGGTTTCTCCCCATAAATTCTCCTGGTGCCCTTGCTGGTGTTCTGAAATAGGGTTGATTCCGAATTTGATCCAGGACTTTGTGAATTAGGATTCGGAACACAGTTGTCACTGCTTGTGCAGTCCTCAGTTCTATCTTTTGCTTGCTTGGTCCATTGTTACCTCGGCCTCGCTTCAGTGAGCCGTTTCCTTTCTCTTACTTTGTCTCCTTAGTTCCCGACGTGTCTTCCTCGGCTCTGGCATACTTCTCGATTCTTGCCATGAGCTCTTCCATGCTTTTTGGCAGTGTTTTCGCCAAAGACTTTCATAGTGGACAGTCGTCTTTTAGGCCATTTTTGAAAGATACGACCGCCACCTCTTAATTACACTCTGGTATTCGGTTGAACACCTCATAGTATCTTTTTGTATAGGCTCTAAGGCCTTCATCCTTACTGATCTTCAGAGCCATCAATGCATCCACCCTCAATGGCTGCAACTTGTTCGTCATGAACCTGGCCACAAACATCTCGGCCAGGCCTTCCCAGGTCTTCACGCTTCCCTTCGAAAGTTTGTGGAACCAATCTGATGCAATCTCCTCGAAGGACGAAGGGAACACTTTGTAGAGCAACGGCTCGTTCCCACTATATAATGCCATTGAGTTCAAGTATAATCCAACATGGAAGTTAGGGTCTGACTTACCATCGTATATTTAAAATCTCGGCATACTGAATCTCTTTGGTGCCTCAAATTTGTCCAACTCCACCGAGAATGGTGTCCTCGGCTTATCAGGGGAGTTTACCTCGGCGTAGGCATTTTGTTGCTTTCTCTTGAGGTAATCTCTCAAGTCCTCCTTCGCCTGCCCAGGAGCTCGGCTATCTCCTGCTTTCAATCTTTTTGGTGCACTACTTTCAGCTTCGTGGTGAGTCCTCTTTGACTTTTCTTCATTAGTTGAGTCAAAGCATAGCGCCTGCCCCTGAACATGCCGATGTTCTTTGGGGTCTGCCTCCTTTGCGTGATGCGTCCTCCGTGATTCTTCCCTTCTTGACTCTCCTTGTCCGACCTCCCTAGAAGGTTAGTGAGAGTGTCTTTCGCTCCTGGTGTACTGAGGGGCTACGGGGATTGTTTTCTGCCCTCCCTTCTGGGCATTGGCCACTGAGATCGGCGTGTCCTGCAATGGGAATGGTGGCTGCATGACGTTATTTTGCATCATAAAATTGACGACCGATTGCAGGTCTGCCAATTTGTTTGCCATCTCTTTCACTTCTTCGTCACTCCGCAGGCACCTATCCTTCCATACCTGGAGGTCGGCCTCATTGTAGTACCCACTTTGATCTAGTTTCTTTGCCACGTCGCTAGTCTGGCTGATGTCTTTCACTCTGTGATTCTGGTCACAAGTTTCTGTGTTGCATTTGTCTCCTTCGATATCAAGGTCAATAGGTCTCCTACTCCCAGCAGGAGTGTCGTCCCCATTCTTTTCCTTCTGTCCGTTGTTGGCCATCTATTCTCCTTTCGTTCCCACAGACGGTGCCAAATTGTGTGAGTAATTTTTCGATCACACTGCCCAACTTAGTAATCTGCTAGAGAGCACTGGCAGAATAAATGACACTTAGTTAACCTGCAATAGAAAGAAAAGATTCCGACGGTGGTTCGTCCACCCGGGGGCACTTCGACGATCAAGTCAGTATATCTCTCAAAGATAATCAATAGCGCTGAACTCACTGTTCAGAATATAAATTGCGTACCTTAGACCCATCGGGGGTGCCTCTCTTTTATAGTTAACTCAATCCTTGTCCCACTAGAAGCTTAGCTTCAATGGACTCTTGCTCATTGCTTATCCTGGACTCTCCAAGAAATAAAGATAAATCCCCAAGAGCTTTATCCTTATCCATGTTAAAGTCCCCTTATCATTCTAGGACTCTTGTCCCTCATCTGCTTATCTCGGATTTCGACATCTTCGGAGATAACCTCGGCCTTGCCGAGATAACCTCGGCGTCAAAATCTAGACACGTGGCACGTCAGTTGACACGTCGGTGTCACCTTGGCCACGTGTTGGTAGTTAGAAAATATATCCCCACAAGAAGTAACAAAAAAAATGCACTGTTTCATACTTAAATATTTCGAATTAACCAAAATTCAAAGAACAAAAGTTGTACATAATCAAATGTTTTGTATGGCAACGTGAACGAATTTACTAGAAATTGAATAGGTTAAGAGAAAAACTTGATTGAAGAACCTAGTAGGAATTCAACCAAAAAATCTAAAGCTGAAAATGAAAAGAAACTGTCCTAAGATGATTTTTTTCAGAAAAGTTCAAGACACGAAAAGTGTTCAAAATAATGTTTTATTTCAGTTTACACGAAATCAATAAAAATGAGCTCGTTTCATGGGTTAAAACAGTCTCTAAAAATCTGCAATGCTAGAATGAATAAAAACTACCACTGCTGGAAAATACACATTTAGCGGCGTTTAAAAGACGCCGATATAGGTAGAAAAGACGTCGCTAATTCTTTTTGTGACGTTTAGTACCAAACGCTGACAATGCGGCTGTCACTATAGCTTTATGGCGTTTGGAAAACGTCGCTGTATTAGTATATGCGGCGTTTTTAAAAACGCTGCCAAATGTCCTACCCTAACGGTACTGTGATGTCACTTTGGTTTTAGCGACGTTTTTAAAATGCCATCATTTTTTTTTTAATTTTAAAAATTCCAACTGTTATTATGATAGTGGCGTTTTTAGAAACGCCATCTTATTTATTTATTTTTTTTTTGAAATTGTGCTAATTTTATGTAATTGAACTAAAAGAACACTTGTAATAAAATTGAATAGCACTAATATGAAATAATAACTCCCATTCAAATAGTAAATACAATATTAATTCACTTTCCCATTAAATTTAATATCCAATCACCATTACCCATAAAATAACATATCTAAAAATTGAATTCAAAATTCTCAATTACTACCTTGTATACAAAGCCACAAAATAACATTACCCTCTTCTCTCTCTCACCACTCCCCCATTTAACACAAAAAATAAGAAGAAAGTGAACCAAAACACCCTAACCCTCCAGCCAGATCAGAGGAAAAAAAAAACAGAAAAACGAAGAGAAATAAAAATCCAAAGGAAAGCCCCGTCCATCCTTCACCATCTTTCTGAATCACTCTCCATGATAATAATAAAAACAAAGCCAATAAAAGATGTGCAGTGAGTAGAAAACAAAAATAAATATGAGAAGTTCAAGTTACTGAACGTTATTTTAAATAGTCACATTAGGTCAAATTAACCTTGGGTATTTCAAACTATTAATGAAGTACACAATCCCATGTCATACTCAACGTATTGTTTCTCTGAAAAAAGAAAAATAAGCTACACAAGATTACTAAGAATATTAATGCCAAAGCACAAAAAAAAAAAGTAGCTACATATATCTCACCATCAGTAACAAAGGCAACTAAAACAAGCATTTACTATGTTAACATGAATGCAATACAAATCGGAAAAACATTACAATACTCTTCCAAATATTAATATGAACTATCTAGGAGTTGCAATATAACGTTAGTACAAAAAAATGCATAAAATATTCTACTTCAATTAATGCACAAATTACTTAAAATGGAAAGTTTTTCACTTCAAACACAAAGCATTTAGTTCCTAAGATAACACAGGTTTCTCACCATGAAAACAATGACCAGCTCAATGAAAATCACCTATATGGCTTGGAACATAATCAGAATGTTCTAAAACACATTTGTCCACATGAGCAATATATCATTATGTGTAATAAAAGCTTATACATGGAGAATAGATAAGAAATTCTCTATGTCTGTATTAATACTAGATGAAACCAACCACTATTGCCAACTAAAGCAAACTATCCAAAAGCATTAACTCAAGGCTACAACACATGCATTCCAGCTCATTACAACTTGAAGAAATTATCTGTGTCTGTAAAACACATGTCTATTTCAAAGTGTGTGTTTTCATACCCTCAATTTTTATACAGTAAAATTAAGCAAAACCCAAATGGAATTAACTTGTATACATCATAAAAACTCTACCACATACTACCTCTGTACTAAATCAACTCAAAATCTCAATCACATCAAATACGCAATCTTCAATTATCCACCAATTTTCAACACCAAATCACATCATGTCTTAATAGATTTAGAAAAGTGAGAAATTAAAAACTAGTGATGTTAGTACTTTTATCTTGTTAGTTCTTCTTCTTCTCTTTCTTTGAAAGGTGAACCTATATTTAATAAGAGCAAGTATTGTAATTAATAAGATATTGTATTTGTCAACAGGGCTAGACAGCTTTTCTGATGGAAAGAATACATGCAGTCAGCATCAAAATAATAATCGATCATTGGACATTCTTATTTTGCTGAACCTATCAACAGTTGTTCCAAATTGCAAGTCAAGCTGCCACAGTGGTAAGATTGACTAAAATTTGAGTCTCTTTTATAGAAGTTACTAGCTTCATATTTCTCTCTATATCTCTTTCTTGTTTGGTGGTTGAGATATAAAATTTGAGTCTCTTTTATTGAAGTATTCTATTCTCTGCAATTGATAGAGATGATACTTCTAATGATTCATCTCTCCCTTTCCATTTCTCTCTTTTGGCATCTTAATGGAAATTGGTCAAACATGATGAAAACATTAGAGATTAAATAGTGATAAGGAGAAATACATGTAAAACTTGTAAAATCAAGTAATTCTCATGTCATAAATACAACACCAACTCTGTTAGTAAATTCCATATCCAAAATGACCGAAAAAAGAGTAGTGATACTCTAACCTAAAAGTTAGTCACTTCTCAAATCCAATGATGTGGCAAACTATTAAATATCTAAGATAACTCTCTCTCTCTCTCTCTCTCTCTCTCTCTCTCTCTCTCTCATATTTTCTCTAATCATCATCCAATCATCTCTTTTACACATTAGTGGGTTTATAAAGTGATTCTATATCATTTTCCTTGAAAAAATTAACTCTTTTTTATTTTTTTATTTTTTTGTTGTTGCATAATATGGTTCAGCAATTCCGTATTTGTATTCATCAGAATCATTAAGCTTGTTTGGATCATGGATTTACGCAGGTATTTGGAAAGGAAAAAAAAAAAAAAAAAGATCCCGGTTCTTACCTTATCAAGTGACTTAGCTAGTGCTCTCATGTCATAATTTGTATGTTCATGGGATACCACCTTCAGCCACACATCGTACGCAAAGAGCATTATTATGATTCCAGATAGAACAGCAGAATCATACTTGCAAGATTTCAAACCACAGCCATGAACTCTTCAATGGCATCACATGAAGTAATTTGCTAGTTTTCTGGCTTGCTGCAAACAATATATATTTTCTATTATTTCTAATTTCTCATTCTTTGTTGCATTGCCCTAGCACATCACCAATCTATTGGACAATAAAAGCCCAACAATCTATGCCCAAGATTTGTACCAAGATCCATCAATCCATCTGAGATGCCAAGACATTAACCAAAAAGGCTTCCATGAAGCCATTGAATCAGGCACAGAGCTCACAGTTAAAGCTTCTATCAAAATTCTATTATATATTGATTGTTTGCAAATTAGGAAGGAATGCTCATTCTTGCATTTAATTACATAAATCATGCAATCTTTTGAGGAAAATGATATCCTTACAAAATTTTCAACAAGAATGATGTGGTAGCATTTTGGAAAATATGTCACTTTGATGGGTCTTTTGTTTAAAATGATAAAATTAAGACCTACCACGTCATTCTATATTAATTTTACATGCAAAATTTTGGTTTGCATATCACAACTCATCTATCTAAGTCAAACAAATAATAGAGTTCAACTAGAATTCACTGACAAACATTCTTGGGTGACAGTGGTGAAAGACAAAGAATAGCATCGACTCGATTGCAAAGCGTCAATCAAAGTTTAATGTAGCAAATTGCTAAGTGTTGTTTGCTTTTGTATTTTGATGCTAGAAATAAAACAAAATACCAAATGAAAATTTACAAGAAAGTAAGTGACAAACTAACTTGACGATCACAAAAATTGGAAACAAAACTGTAGTTGTCGTTATTAATATGTGAAGGTTGTCAACCACCTACAATATTTTGATTAGAAGTGACCAACTCTAGAGTTCAAGGGCTTAAAACATCAATTCATAATCTCCAGTTATTATGGTAAGTTTACAAGCAACAACCAAAGAAACTCTGCGCATTTATGCAAAGTAGTCAGTGCCGAGGATGTTCTATCACTACAAGTTAGTCTGCCATAATAATGAGAAAAGCTACAAAACAAATGCATTAATGGAAAAACTTAGTGAAATATTGAGTACATTTCAGGATAATGAAAGGATTGGCTATCTAATTGTATAACTTCCGACAGAGAGCTTTCAGAGTTTGTAATCAATAAAAATCAAATAAAAGTTCCTAGACATGTCTACTCCCAACATTCAAAATCTGATAGTTGTTTCCATAATTACTACTCCAATGCGAAGTATTATACTTTTAGTCTTAGTCCATGAGGAAAACATGAAAGCAAAACAAAATGGAAAATAATGAAACATGATAGCAGTAGGGAGTGGGGCACTTGTCTGTGGCACCTACATGTCAGGCAACACAACAATTTCATGCATCTCACATGAAAATCTCAAATAAGTTTTCGAAAGTGAAAAAGGGAGCAAGCACCAAAGCCGTGTACCAGGAAAACAACAGGCCAAAGAAAAAAGAAAGAAAAATAATATATTCAAAAAGCATGGACGTGCTATTCAACCTTATTTATGCTATCATGATTCAATATAAACACTTCTACATTTTCTAAAGGCTAAGCTCCCATATAATAAGCCAGGTTTAGCAACATACATTATAATATGAGTCATATGACTAAGATTAATTATCCCAATTAAAGACCAACTTGTGGAGAATTTCATTCCAATATTTTATCAAGTTCCATATGTTTCACAAAACAAGCATTAGTTTTTTATTAATCTAAATAACCATTCTAGTTGACTAAATAGAACCAAACAAAAAAACAAAGTACACTCAAATTAATCCCCCTTGGATAGGGGTCTAGGAGGGGTAAATTGAGTACAGTCCTAACTTTTGGCATTATTATATATAAAGTGGCTACCCTCGTGTTTGAACCCACAACACAAGAACTTGAAACCTAACTCCAGCCATTCCTTTCAAATACAAATTGAGCACTTTTGAGGTAAAACAGACATAATATACCATATCTGAATAGTGGTACACAAATCTCAACTTGTACATAAACCAAACAATTTGCATCAATTCACAGTTTTCTGCTCTCAAGGCAAAGTAAGGCCTGATCCTTTGGTCTCATAAAATTAGATGCTTTGGATAATTGATCAAGACCTAAGTCATCAATGCCAATCAATAAACAGCTATCATAGTTTGCAATTTCTTGTAATAGGTTGCTTTGAGTAGTAATAGAACACATCTAAGTATTTAAGAACTACTTGTCCTTCTGTGATTCAGCTCTCAAAGCAATTGTAATAGTTAAGTACACTTAGAAGCAGTATACCAATTTGAAACCACTATACGAGGGAGTCCATAAACAAATATAAAGAACAAGTTTCAACGTTCTGGGCAGAGTTAGGCAGAGTTAATTTGATGTTTTAGTAACTGAGAAACAAAACAACATAAGAAAATTTGAAGTACCTAAAAAAATAAGATCTAAGACCAAATGCTATCACAATCACTACTCTTTACCTCCTTAAACTAATTGCTACCAATTCAAGCAGTTCAATATGACTTTAACTTTTTGAACTAAACTACATTCATTTTACCACCAAAATAATTCAGTTTGTAGACCGTGTGTTCTAGACATTTTTTAATGTGAAATATTTAATTCAAAATGCATTAGTATTGTTTTACAATATTATATTGTAAAACTAATAAACAAGGTTTAAAGTAGTTCTACGGGTTGCAACAACTCCAAGTTATGCACTTTGGCATTAATCTTCCCCATTTGACAAAGGCACCATTATAGTTTTTTTTTTTTTTTTTTTTTTTTGTGTGTGTGTGTGTAACTACTTTGCATATTCTCCATTTTCAATTTCCTTATATTTTATCCACTTCAAATGTCATACCCCTCACAAGGAACATACACCAAGAAAAAACATTCATTCCTTTGACATACTTCCCTCCCAAGTTGTCTATATCATAACCTATCATCCCTATATCATCTTTCACTCTTACCAATTTACCTTGTTGCACTTAAAAATATCCAATCTTGAAGCCTTCCATGAATCCCAACAACCCCATATCTCACTATATGTTTGTATGAATGTCAATGGAGAGAACCACAGAAGATGTACATTTCGGTCATCCGGATTGCACAATGTGCACAAAATGATTTTATTTCACCATCCATGCCATTCAATCACATGTTACTCTAAACATTGTTTGGAAGCCAAAGAAAAAATAGTTAAAGGGACAAAAACAAATTACTATCAAATTAATTGATACTCTGTTTAAGAACATGGCTATCTGTTCACACGTTAAGGATCCAATCCAACCTTCCCCTTTCCTGTTACATGAAGTGGAAGTGTGGAGAAGAATTTTCACCTGAACAACTGTAGACACCCCATTTTTGACGGCCCTTAGGACTTAGACATCATTGCTTACACACCCGATGATAAGTCTATATGCTTGTCAAGTCCTCGAGGTTCTCAACGGAATGCCATAGCTTTGAGCCTTTTAAACTTTACACACATGCTGCCTCATTTTTGGACCAAACCTAGAGATTTTTAAGCCTGCAACCCATGG
Source organism: Camellia sinensis (assembly GCF_055761805.1). NCBI lineage: Eukaryota > Viridiplantae > Streptophyta > Magnoliopsida > Ericales > Theaceae > Camellia > Camellia sinensis. The sequence goes on along the minus strand of NC_138961.1, from coordinate 239,912,539 downwards.
TGGCCTGCCAGCTACTGCTTTGGGCTGCCGGCCATCACTCTTGGTTGCCAACCACCAGTGATGGCCTGCCGGCCACCAATGTCTTTTGCAGATATTTTGCGATAGTTGTGCCAGCTGTTTGCACAGATGCTTGCATCTGCTCCCATGTGTATGGTTGGATGTTCTTCAGGGAGATTCATGTTTTCTATATATAGAAGGCCTTCCTCTCATGTTTTATGGTTAGAAAAATTTTGGAGAAAAATTTTTCCTCTCTCTCTCTCTCTTACAAATTTCTTAACCTTTGCCTATACACTCTTCACCTTTGCCTATACACTCTAAACCAAACCTTCTCATCTTTGAGCTGAGGTACTTTTGAGCTTGGTTTGAACTCTAGAGGGGTGTGTTTGTCTTGACTTGTTGCCTAGAATTGGTTTCCTATTCAAGAAGTATAAGGCTTTGCTTGTTGCTTTATTTTATTTGCTATTATTCTTGCTATTTTCCAACTATTTTTGTGCTGTAAAGGCTCGGTATTTTTGGACTGAAACTTGGATTTTAAGGCCAATAAAGGTTGAGGGGTGGTTCACCTTTCTTTATACCTTACTTTCAAGGCCTTTGCCCTTGTGTTTCCCATCTCTTCACTATCTTTTTTGAGCTTTTCAACATTGATTTTCAAAGTTATTTCAGTGGCTAAAATCATGGTTTGAAGTCCAAAATTGGAGGGGTTAGCCTCCCCTCCTCGTGTTTTGCTTACTAGTCTAGCATGCTCCATAGTTTGGCTTATTAATCTAGCTATTTTTGTCTTAATTCCAGCATGTTTTAGGGCTTTTCTTAGACTGTTTTAGGACTATTTGTAAGTGTTTGTTGCATTTGAGCTTTATTTTGCATGCTTGTAATGTAATTGTCCTTATGAGTTTGGTGTTCTAGGCCTTAGACACCATCTTATTTCAGTTGATTGCATTTATTTATGATTTTCCATACTTGTGATTACTCTTAATCACCTCTGCAACCTCCCTCTTTTCTTGGTTTTTGTTTTGCTTTGAAATTGGTTTCAAACTACTTGTTTGTTTAAGCATGAGATTAAGATGTCATGCTTAATGGTTTAATCCCTTTGGGGGTTCATTACCAACGGTATGATGTCTTTTTCATGCCTAAAGCAACTCTTGGTTTGGGCCATTTTTTTTTTTTGTTAGAGGACTTAACTTCACCTTTTGGACTTAATGAATTAAAGAATGGATGGTAATCTAAAATGAATTAATAAAATTGAGGCTAAAAAACGTACAAGATAATAATTTGTTTGGGTTCAATCGAACTTTAATTGAACCCTTGAGTCTTGAGTCGTTTCATACTCATTAGTGAAGAAAACGGTTCAAAATTCATTGTCAACTACTTCCCTTGATCTTTCATGATATGGAGGTGGTTTTGAGAGTCTTATTTTGTTGCATTTATTGAACTTGCACACTTGGTTTCATAAGTCATCATGCAATGAAATTGCATCCATTGATGGTTTGTGAACAAAGTTTACTACTCATTTGAGCTGTTCAAATGATAAAGAGGGGTAAATTGTGCAAACAAATCTTGAGAATACACTGTTTCTTCTCTATTTGTTCTCTGTTGCAACAGGAAAATTCTGTCATCAGTGGTCGGCTGGCCATCACTAGTGGATAGCAGGCCCTCTGTTGGCCACCAGTGCAAATTCAACAATGTTCTCCTGAGGCAAAGCAGAGTTGGTTTGGAGGTGGAAATCAGTGCAAGTGTCCTACTGTGTAACAGAGACATTCAGCAGCAGAAACAGTGCCTTTTTTTAGAGGAAACCGGATGCATGCATGAGCCTTCCATCGGTCCTCGGGATCCGTGTTGCATATATTAGTGTTGTACTTAGAATAGTGGCTTTGTACTTGATTAGTTAGAATAACAATCTGTCTCGTGTTGTAATTATTTTAATTAGCTATATTAGTTAATTAATTAACCCATTTGTTGTTGTAATAATTAGTTAAGTAGTTTAGCTATTTATTCATTTCGGTTTGTAATAGTTAATTAATTAGCTTAGCTTTAATTAGTTTAGTTAGTTAGTTTATTCCTTCGGACTCTCCTTCATGAGGGCGCAATGTTGTAATAACGTATATGTCTTCCAACTCCACGTCTTTCTCCTTTTTATTTACTAGCTTATGATGGTTAGTTTAGGGACATCATGTTTTGTTTAGCATACTTCATGTTTGCATCCATGTGTATTGCATGCACCGAGACTTGGTTTATCATTCTAACTTGCATTGTTAGTTTAAATACTTCTTTGAAAACGTGTTTAGACCGCATGTTATCAAATTGATTCATATGCCATATTAGTAGCTAAGCCTAGTAATTGCATAATGCATGTGTTGCATTAGTCATATTGCCTAGTTAGGATCATGCATCTTTCTAAGTCTATTATTGTTTTGGTTTGGAGTACTAGGTGAGCCTTTACTCGCTTTAGCATATTGAATGTAATTGTTGCCATGTTTAGCATGCTTGCCATAAGGCTAATTGCTTAGGTGTTAAATTGCTTGAATGCTTGTGGATGAAGGCTGGTTGCTTGAATTGGAATAATTTGAGTAACGTTTATATGTGATCACTTTTTCAAGTGGTACATATTCAAAACAATTTTGCAAACAAACATAAGCCAAATGTTCCAAATCTTGCTAGTTAGTCTATACTTGTGTGTGTGCGCATCACATAGTAATGCCAGCCTAAGAAACCGGAACAAGAGCATATAATGTACATAAGATTCATATCATGATTAGTAAAGGCCGATCTTTGATCAGGCGAGCAGGGGTGCTCAATTCATGACCTTCCCCTCTCGTACTTAAGTTCCCGAGCCGAGACAATCTTGGTGATGACAGACACGTGGCTTTTGGCACGAGTCATGGGTTTTCTAAATTTTCCAAAAATATTTAGGTGGCGACTCTGTATCTGGCAAAACAGTCCATTTTTGGCAATTTGATTCAAAATCGATTTTCCAAAAGATTTACCGGATTAGGATTATTTGATATTTATCTATTTCACATTGCACTTGTGAGATCAGATGTCGAGCTACAACAACATAAACCACGACATTAATTGTATAGAAACTTGGCCTGAGCCCATCAGTAGATACAACACGTGCCTGTCAATATTCAAGTCAGCAATGAAATTAGACCAAATGGTCATATGCCAGTCAACAGGTGCAAGTATTAGCATAATCAAGCACAACCTGATAGTATATCTCTGCCCAGAACAAAACTAAGAGTGCATATATTGTGAAGAACGCAAAGCTCGGCATATCAAGCAAGATATGTTGGAGAATCTAACAAACAGCATGGTAAACTACAAGCTAAAAAAATAAAAACTAAGACAAAAACAAGGAAAAGAAACATTAACAAATATTGCTCCAAACCTCTGGTTGCAACTTCTGAACATCCCGACGGAAAATAAAGACTATCGCTCAAGCTGTCACATTGTAAACAATCCACACTCAATACAAAGGTAGTAACCAGGAGGAATAAATAAATAACTTCATAGCATGAATTAAAGAAGGGATACCAAATACACACCCCCATTCACCACGAAATTGAGAAAATGGAAGTGTAGACCGCCCGAACTCGCTCCGCGCGCCCCCCTTTCGGAGTGGGCGCGAATTATAGTTCTAGCTACTACAGTTCGGACTCCTGTCACAGTTCTGAATCTAATCTCAAAAAGTGCAATGTAAGACTGATAAATCACCAAAGAGTCCAAATCCAACAAATCGTTTTGAAAAATCGATTTTAATCAAAAAGCGCCAAACATAGACTGTTTTGCCAGATTTCAAAGTCGTCACCTAAATATTTTGTTTTGGAAAATTTAGGAAACCCTGACTCGTGCCTAAGGCCACGTGTCCGTCATCACCAAAGTTATCTCGGCTCGGGAACTTGGGTATGAGAAGGGAAGGTCCTGAAATGAGCACCCCCGCTCGCCCGATCAAAGATCGGCCTCTACTAACATGATATGTTGTTTTTGAAAACACATGTGTTCTTATTCCGGTTTATTAGCTAACTTACTATGTGATGCGCACAACACACAAGTATAGACTAAATTACTCAAGTTGGAACAAAATATTTCATGTTTGTTTTTTGAAAATGGTTTGAAGTTGCTACTTGCAAGTAGGCTAAAGCGCGGATTTGCCACCAAACAAGGTGGGATTAAAACAACATGATTTGCCACCTCAAGTGGGCTTAAAACTCACATTTCAATGAATTGTTCCAATTCAAGCAATGAAGCCTTCGTCCACAGGCATTCATGCAGTTATGTCAATTAAGCAAATAACCTCATGGCAAGCATGATGTCATGGCAGTCACTTACACGCATGCAAGGATGCTAAAGCGTAAACACTCACAGTGTACTCCGAGCCAAAACAGAAGTTAGTTAGAAATCATGCATGATCCTAACTATGTTAAGATGTCTAATGCAACACATGCAAAAATGCAACTAAAATAGGCTCGGCTATCTAGAATGGCATATGAATGCAACACTTGATAACATACTCTGAAATGCGTATTCAAGAAAGTGTATTGAAATACAATGCAGTTTGAATGATGCGCCGAGCCCGGTGCATGCAAGACAAATGAATGATGCATGCATGCAAAGCATAAGGTATGCTAATTGAAATATGCCCTAAACTAACCATCAAAAGCTGACAAGTAAAAGGGAAAAAGAAATGAGAGTTGGAAGACATGCACACATGCACGCACCCTTATTACAAAATTTGCCCTCTCAACGGAGGGTCCAAATGAATAAGCTAAGCTATCTACACTAAGCTAAACTACTTAATTAATCTAATAATCTAATTAGACTAATTATTACACAACACAAATTGAATAACTAGCTACAACTAATTATTACAGAACAAATCAATTAATTAAGCACATTAACTAATAAAGTACAAAATAACTAAGCTAAATGAACTAGTTTAGCTAAGAAATTTAGACAAATGGCCTCAGGAAGCGAGGGGGATATGCATGCTCGGTCGGCTTCGCTCGAAAATCCACTACTGTGCCTCAAGATGCCTCTGTTTGCACTCTTTTGGACTTCTGAAAATTGTGTCAACTTCCAAGATGCTTCTGACCCACCTTAGGAACATGCTGAGGGATGGTCAGCCCAGAGGGATGGCCATCGGCCAGAGTTGATGGCCATCGGCCACTTCTGATAGTCAATCGGTAACCTTGGTGGCCGGTCGGCAGATTTGATGGCCGGTCGGCCACTGATTCCCTGAATTTCCTCCTTTTGCTGCAACAGAGCACAAACGGAGGCATGGTAGTGTATTTGCAAGGGAATGTGTGTACCATGCCACTCCATATCATCTCAAAACGTCAAGGAGAGGCATACTTGGATCCAAGACCATCAATCAAACATCGCAATGCATGATGGTCAAAGATTCAACATGTACAAATTCAATAAATGCAATGCAAACAAGACACTTGGACCATCTCCTTATCATGGAAGATCAAAGGTAATGGAGACAAAGGGAATTGGCTTGTTTTCATCACTTTGAGTATGGAATGGGCCAATTCACCTTGTGTTCAACATAACTTCCGGTTGAACACAATGCAATGCACACATGCAACATGCTTATCTTGGCACATTTTACTTGAATGATTTTGTTTACACATTTTAACATTACCAATCCATTCATTAATCAACTTGTCCAAAAATGAGAGTCCTCTAATGAGAGAGAGGTCTATCAAAGAGAATGGTTTAAGGCATGAGAGAGACCAATGCCTTTGACTAGGAATAACCCTCAAAAGAGGGTTGAAGCCATGTAAGCATAGGCCTTAATCCCAAGCATTAAACACAACCTCAAGACTAACCAATCCTCAAAACAAATCAAAAATGAAGGAATGAGGGAGATGAAAGATTTTTTAGTGCTAAAGTGGCATGATAAACAAGACTCTAACATGCAAACACTTCAAGTACAACATGCTAGTAGGCTTAAACATTGAAACTAGTGAAGAACACAACACTAGAACCATGCAACACAATGCTCAATGGACTAAACCAGCCCTAAACAGACCTCATGCATGCCAAAACAGTGGCCAAAATGATTTGAAATGATAGCATGAATAGCAAGAGAATGATGCTCATGCATTGACTCACAAACAAGGCATAAGGTACAACTCTCAAGAGCACTTAAAGAGTGAAAAACATGAAAGTGTGACAACACTATATGCTTTGAAATAACATGCCAAATGATGCCAAAACATGCAAATACCTCAAGCCAAGCATGCAAAATGTCTCAAAACTCAAAGCTAGCCAAGGCTATTGCACTACAAACATGCATAACAAGCACCATACGGCCAAAAAGGCTCAAAATAGAGCTAAAGCATGTTAAAATATGAGTAAAAGCTTGCTGGAGTGTAGCCAAAACATGCTAGAATAATAGGCTAAATGGCAAGGATGCAAAGCTAGTTAGCAAGGTTTACACTACAAGTGTAAAAAGCAAGCAAGAGGTGACCCCACCAACCAAAATCAAAGTTAAAGCATGTCAAAATAACACCAAAAATGGGCTGAGACTAAGCTAACACATGCTAGAATAACAAGCTAACTCATTAGGCATGCAAGACTAGCAAAGAGGATTTACACTACAAGTGTAAGGAGTATGCAACAAGTGATCAAACCAACTAAAAACAGAGTTATAACATGTTAAAAAAGCCACAAAAACATGCTCAAACTAAGCCTCAAGAAGGGAGAAATACATGCTCATTTGATAGGCCAACAACACATGCTAACAAGACAAGAGGAGAGGGGACCACCCCCCTCCTATTTTGAGCCTCAAAACAAGTTTTCTACCACTAAAATTCCTTTGGAATTCAATGGTTTTAAGGCCAACAAAAATTTGTTTGAAAAGCTTGAAAGATAGCTCAAAAGGCCTTACAAGCCAAGGAGCAAAAGGGAGGAAACACCCCCTAGCCAAACAAGGCTTAAACCAACATTTTTAGGACTGAAAATCAGACCCTTTTGTAGTTCAACACCACCCCCAAAAAATAGCCCAAAACAATGGAAAAATGATGGTGAAGCAAGTGTGCAAAACAAATACAAAAGAGGAGAGTTATACCTCTTGATGCACAGCAGCAAAACAGCCTCTTTCTTGGCTCAAATGATCCTTCAACAGCCCAAAAATAAGTTCCAAGGGACCTCAACCCAATGACATGCAACTTTGATGAAGGAAGTGTATGCATCATATATAGCAAAAAGAGAGCATTTGGTCGAAAATATCTGAATTAGGACAGCTAGAGCAAACTGGAAATAGCTGGAGGAGAAATATCTTCAAAAATTCTGAGTTTGTGTCACTCTTGGCCGGCTGGCCATCTTTGGCGCCGACCTGCTACTTGTGATGGCCGATCGGCCATCTCCATGGCCGACTGTGCACATTTGTGGCCAATAGGACATTCTGCTCTGCAGGTCCAATTTCAAATGGGCATAACTCCTTCATATGAACTCCTTTTCAGGTCATTCTTGTGTCTAAAATGAAGCCCCAAAAGTAATATTTCCAATGGTGGAAGCATCACCTCAAAATTCCAAGTCTTCTAAGAGATATCCCTCTTTTAGTGAAGGCTGCTCAGTTTCAGTCCAACTGGAATGATGCCCAACTTCAACCAACCGTATCTCCTCCATCTGGACTCAGCTTTAGGAGATTCTTGAGTGCGAAATGAAGCCCCAAAAGTCTTCTTTCCAACGGTGGTGGCCTCATAGCTTAAATCCAAGTATACAAAAGGATAGGCCTGATTTAGCGAGGGTTACTCGACTCTCTCTTAACGGTTCATGCCCATCTTCTTCCCCAACTTGGTTTCTTCCCTCTCCTCTTCTTTTCTTCAATTCCAAACCCCTAAACAAGGTGTTTTGAAAGATTTTCCAAAGATTTCATCTCTCTTTCATTCATTCCCACTTTGTCCTTGCGCGGTTTACCGATAAGCGCAACATTTGACAAAATGCGAGCCTCGGAACATCGTAGAAACTTCTTTTCGAAAATATTTTGAAAGAGAGGGTTTTAAGGTCTAAAAACCATTTAAAATAGTTTTAGTCCAAAAATGGGGTGTGAGGTTAGGATTTGACTCTCCTCTTGCCGAAGAAATCGAACCTTTGCACTGCACAACTTTCATCACCAAAGAAGCGATTAGCGGCGCCCAAGTCTTAAAGGCGGTCAAAAATGAGGTGTCTACAGGAAGACCTTCTGAGTTGTCCAACCATACTTGGGTACTCTCAATTGTATTTGAACCAATTGTACCTAATCATAATCAATTTCTGGAAAATTAAAAACCTTATTCGTTGCCACAAAATTTCTCAAACATTGATTCCAGTACTCATATTTATATTTACTTGCTCTAAAAGTACATAAAGATTATTTGACATTTCCATTTTTCAAATACAAGATAGGAAAATTCAGCCTATTAAACATTTTCTTCATTCCTAAAGATCAATATGAGCAAAAAAATATAAGGCTAACTAACTCATTAAAACACAGAAGAAGAAAATAAAATAAATAAATAAATAAACACTTGCAGTTATGGTTCTTCGTTTCCTCAGCAATCAAAATTATGCTAATTATTGCACACCAGAGATTTTCTACTTACAGACTCAGCTTGGTATATCCATCAGAATGAAGAAACATCAACAAAATAACAAGATCTTAAAGTCTGAAGTAAATTAAACTAATTAGGCTTTTTAATTAAAGTATGAGTTTTCCATATTTATCAAAACATAAACCTGGTAGTATTTATATGTTTCCTCATTTTCTTATCAATCAAATTTGAGTAAAATAAAATCCTAAACATTCAATTTGAAGCCCTAGAAACCCTAATCGACATGAATCCACAATTCACGTTAAATTCATCTGAATATCGAAAAGAAAGCAATCACAACCAAAGTAAAGAACAACAATACTACAAAATCCTCAAGAAAACTTGGATATATAGGTGAAATTAGATGGCGAATCAATAAATCCACATTAAATCCATCACAACATAGAATCAAGAACAATTTTCTCAAGAAAATTTTGAATGACGTACCAGATCGATCGAAGTTCAGATCTGAGCTTTTGGAAATCACTGAATCTCTAAATCTCTTCAAATGAGGATCAAGTAAGAATGCCTTAAAACATTGATTTCATAGATTTAGAGAGAGAGAGAGAGAGAGAGAGAGAGAGACGGTGGAGCTCGCTATCTCGCCGATGCAGATGGTGCTGGCGATGGATCTTCAAAATCGCTTCGATGGAACTTAGAGAGAGTTGAGAGGGAGATGTGTGCGTATAAGGGTTGAGAGAGAGAAAGGGCTCAGATTCAAAATAAGGGTTTCAAAAGAAGGCGAGTGTCGCTACCGCATTTGGAGGCGTTGCTAAACGCCTCCTATTATAAAACTGTGGCGTTTTGTTTAAAAGAATATGCGGCATTTATAAAACACAGTTAAATATTAACCGTTAAAAAAAACGTCGTTAAAAAAACGCCACCACATTCTCCTTTTCCAGTAGTGTATTATAACCAAGATCATCCGATTACAAGTTCTAATCGATCTTTTTAGTACAAAGTTAAAATATAAAAGTTGTCTAAAATTACATATACATGCCTCTGCCCAAATTTCATAATTCATCAAGGTCGTTTACTATTTTTCAAGATGTACAAATCCATACAATTCACACTATATCAATAAACTCATATTTAATTATTTGTACCTTAACTCTACCACTTCGGCCCTTCACTTCTGGCCTACACATATATCCCATGTGTCTCTCGTATACCTAACACCGCTCCAAAGCCAAACTTGCACGGGAATATCATCCCGAGTTTGACCCACACTCCCCGGATGGTTAGCATATATGTACACGCGTAAATCAAAGCACTCATCTACTCTTGAGAACGAGGCGACAATATATATATATACACAATCTTTTATCTACTCATGAGAACAAACATAACAATACCAAGCCTAAGGCATGCAAATAAATCTCATAATCCTCATCTTTTTTTTATATACTCTTTCTCACCAACACTTAAATAAAATAACAATCCATAGAGTCATGGTGGAGTATAAGGAATTTATCTATGGGTTCCTAATTTATTTTAATTTCATATATCCATGAGTGTGATTACAACCATATAATAAATACATATAAAGATCCTAAACCTGACATACAGAACTAATCAAAATAATTAAAATCAATCTATCAACTTCATGTAAATACAAAATCAAGCTAACATCAAATAAATATAAATAAATAAATAAAACAACAAATTAAACATAAATCGAGGGAAGTGGGTTTTGCACTTACAATATTTTTTGAAGATCAAATAAATATTTAAAGAACTAATGGAGCCACCAAAACAAAATCCTAACCTTTTTTTTTTTTTTGGTTCTTCTCCACTCCTCTTTCCTGCCTCTCTTTTCACGCCACACACAACACTTTTTTTTTCTTTGATTACTCTCTCTCTCTCTCTCTCTCGGCTACTCTCTCTTTCGGCTGCTCTCTCTCTCTTTTTTGTTTTCTTTTCTTGCTGATTACCTAATCACTATTCTAACCTAATTGACTATTATATAATATTATATAAATACACATAAATATAACATATATAAATATAAATATAAGATCTATATATATATAACACCTTTTATGTACATAAAAAAATATCAATAAAGCCAAAAATAAAATAAAGTAATAATAACAATAATAAATAATGACTTAAGAAAGTTAGGGTCCCTACATGACATTTGTTGCTTTCTTCAACTTTCTTCTTGGTAAAAAATTGGATTATAAATTTGATTTAGAAAGGTGAAAGGTTTTATATGATCTTGGTTTTTGTATATGCAGGAAGGTTTGTCACCCTTGGACTTTTATATTGAGGATGAATTCCATAGTGCCATTCGTGGTGGAGCTTTTGCCATTTGAATGTAAAACAGTTGATTAATTTCTTTGACATTTGAAAATTTATTAGAAAATTTTTTCCTCATTAGCTTGTCTTAACAAATAAACCGTTATACACTCTGTGTGATAAAACACAAGTAATGCTTATGTTGGAGCTAGCAATTTCATATTATCATAATGTTGAATGAACAAAAAAAAATGCCACAAGATTATGGCATTATGTTTTTTAGGCAATTTCCCTGCCCATTGACATACATTTTAAGAGGTTAAGCTGAGGTAGTCTAGTTTTGTAACTCCTATTAATTTGGCTGATTTTTGTTTGTGCAATTGATGATGTTGGATCAAATGAAATGTTTGTAGGGTAAGTAAGATAAGATAATTAAGGGAATGTGAATTTTACGAATCTGGGTGTTAAAATGAGAGAAAATGAAACATTGGCTATTTTTATTTGCTTGTTTACATACTATGACTTTTTTAGAGTAAATTATGTTAATTAATTTGTTTTTCTATTGAGGTTCTTGGACAGATGGAGACACATGATTATTGATAGGGGTTGGTTGGTTGGTTAAAATTATAAGAAGTGAAAAGCTTATTGGCTGTGTGTGGTTCGAGAGTGAGGTTGTGGCCTGTGAGGTTGATTTCTACTATAAATATATTTTTTTCAATTATATATTTATTGGGTGTATTGAAGTGTAATATTTTGTTGTATCATTTCATTGCAGAGCTAACATGATGAGGTGGAGGCAAAGTTTTTTGAGAAGAGAGGAGCCGTTGAAACTAAATACCAGAGCACACTCCATATATATATATTATTAAAATGAGAAAATATTAGCAATTTTTATTTTTTTTTTTAATTTTTTGTATTGAGTTAACATATTGTGATTTAAGGTTTTTGTTTTTGGTTATGGAAAATTGGAAAATGAATACTGACTCACATTATGGTATATGTTTTGAAAATGGTGATGGATTATAGGTTGGTTTTTTTTTTTTTTTTTTTGGGTGAGGAAAAGGTTTGCTTTAAACAGAAGTCAAAAACATCATTAATTTTGATTTTTTTGAAAAAAAAAAAAGAAGGAAAGGTGGCATTTTTCATAAAACCATCGCAAAATGTCATTATGATTACATCATAGTTAATTCATCTGACGGAAATAGTCAACGGATGTTAAGAATTAGAGACGCTTTAAAAAACGTCATCTAAACTCATAGTGGCATTTTTAAAACGCCACAAAGATGTGGTGGCGGCCGTATCAGCGACGAATTTTTTAAACATCGCTTTATCTTTTTGCAGCGTCTTTCTGGCCTTTTGCGGTGTTTAAAAACGCTGATAATTTGTGATTTTATTGCAGTGTGTACGCATACAATTTTCCCTTGAGAAAATATCTTATTCTTGAATCGTTTTGTTTTCAACTGATTTTTTCTTTATTTTTTAGTGGGTATCTTAAGCCAGGTGCACACCAGACTAAGTTGACTTGTTAGACCTTGAATGAGTGTGCACCATTGAACTCCACCAATTACGAAGTGGACAGTCAGGCTTGTCCAAATGTGATGCTCAGTATGGCCGTCCAAGGGGTTGAGGGCGTGAGATTTAATTCATTTGTCAAGTCAATTTTTTTTTTTTCCTTTTTCCCTTTGTTATATTGGTCTCCTAACTTAATGAATACACCTGTATTTATATATTTGAAGATAACTGAGATGCACAAATTGAACAGTACTTGTTTGAAATTATTATTTGAAAAATACTTGAGACATCTAATTTATCATCTCTAAAAATTACTTTAAATGATGTGTTTGATAAATGGTAAATTTTGATTTATTAAACATTTCATCATGTAAGATCTAACTAGAAAAATTATTAATTTATCATCTCTAAAAATTACTCTAAATGATGTGTATGATAAATGACAAATTTTGATTTATTAAACATTTCATTATGTAAGATCTAACTTGAAAAATTATTGATTGCTTCAGGGACACCACGTGGTTATGCCCCTGGCCAATCACAAATCACCATGTCCCCTCATGTTCTCAAATTACCCAACACAAAATCGTGTGTCTCACTTCCTTTACCAATCACAATGCATGTGGAGCGCCACATAACGTTGCTCCTAGACCAATCAATAACTTTTCGTCTAACCTCAATGTCACATTATTATGGCTGGTTTAGTTAATGTTGTGTATTTTTTGAACAAAATATTGAGAGGATTTATAAATGAGAAAGCAGACTTCTTGTGAGAATCATCAAGAACACGTTTTGTACTCTTTTTTTTTTTTTTTTTTTTGGTTCTCTCTTTTTGTTATAAATCCAAAAATCGAGTTCAACGGTCGATTTATTTTGGGCCGTTGAATCTGTGCCCAATGATTCAACGGCTCAAATCATGATTTCAACAATCAGGAAGGTTCATATAGTAGTCTGTAGTCGACACAATAACTGTTGGGTTGACTCCTTGCACTGTGCCTGGGGTCAAGATCAACGGTAATATTTTTTAAAAACCTCTTGAGCTTTGATCTAAGGATGCATTGCATACATGATCTCATTATTTTAGAGCTACAAAATCCCAATCATGATTATTAATAGCATAACATCTTCTGTTCATTGTGCTGTATTAATAATAGCAGTGTCAGTATGCATAGTAGCTATTGTTCTTATTACAGTGCCAGCATCTACGAAAGCATCGCCATTTTCACCTCTGTCAATAAAGGCGAAAGCTCTACTCGATAGCTGTTGGTGGGGAAACTTTGTTTCAACAAATCACTGCGAGTTGATGGGCGTCACCTACAACGAGGTAGGAAGTGTCACTCGAATTGACTTTTTTTCTTCCCATTCTCTCCCCGGAAAGCTTGAAAACATGAATTGGGCTTCCTTACGAAACCTTGAATATCTCAATCTCAACAATTGTTTCTCAACTGGAAGCAGAAGCATACCTGACGAAATCGGTACTTTGTCAAAGCTCATGTACCTTGATCTCTCTTACAACTATTATCTTCAAGGTTTGCTACCTCTTACCTTGGGAAACCTCACCCAACTAGTACACCTTAACATATCTAATACTGAGATCACTGATACAATTCCTTCATCTATTGGTCAATTAACTAATCTAATCTTTATGTGTCTCTCTTCGAATCGACTTAGCGGTACCATCCCTCCAGATATAGGGAAGCTAAGCAATTTGGTTGAGATGTATATAAGTAATAACATCCTTAGTGGTCCAATTCCTCCAGAAATAGGACATTTGATGCAATTGGCTCACTTGGACCTTAGCCATAACTTTTTTATAGGTAAGATCCCATCTTCTACAAGTCAGTTGATTAACTTGAACTTTCTTGATATGTCTGCAAATCAGATCAATGACAACATACCTCCTGAACTTGGGCAGTTTCCCAGCAAAATTCAATATTTGGACCTCTCTAAAAATTTGCATAGCGAACCAATCCCGAAAGAGCTACAACAACTCTGCTATTTGGAGTACTTAATATTGGGTAGAAATAATTTGAATGGAGCAATACCTGTTGGACTTGCATATTTGCCATGGTTAAAGCAATTACATCTCTCCCACAATAATCTTTCTGGCAAAGTCTCATATTGTCTTTGCAACTTAATAGTTCATGACTTCTCATACAATCTGCTTGCGCATCAAATCTCAGGTAGATCTCTATATTCATGTCCATCCCAAGCATATGCCATTTCCAAAATTGCATCCTGTAGAGGTAATGATTCCTCATCCTATTGCTCTTTTTCCAAAAAAAGGGAAAGAAAACCTGTGCTTATTTTCCTAGTGCCTCTCCCTATCACAATATTCCTTGCCTTGCATTTGCATTTGCATGCTATTGTTGTCAAAAGACCCAAAAAATCCAAAACTGAGGCATGATCAATGAAAAATGGGGATATTTGCTCGATATGGAATTATGATGGAAAAATTGCATATGAAGACATCATTAAAGCAACAAACAACTTTCACATCAAATATTGCATTGGAATCGGCATTTATGGAAGTGTGTATAAAGCTCGATTGCCAAGTGGCAAAGTAGTTGCCTTGAAGAAACTCCATCGTTTGGAAGCAGAGGAGCCAACTTTCAACAAGAGTTTTGGAAATGAGGTGCAAATGTTGACTAATATACAACACCAAATCATGGTAAAGCTTTATGGGTTCTGTTTGCACAACAGATGCATGTTCCTGGTGTATGAGTACATAGAAAGGGGAAACTTGTTTCGTGCCTTGAGAATTGATGCCCAAGCTATTGAATTAGGATGGACTCAGGGGGTAAACATCATTAAAGCAATATCACATGCTTTGTCATACTTGCATCATGATTGCACCCCACCTATTGTTCACCGAGACATATCGAGCAACAACATTCTATTGAATTCTGAATTGGAGGCTTGTGTTTCTGACTTTGGCATTGCTAGATTATTATATCCCGATTCATCGAATCAAACCGTAATTGCAGGCACTTATGGATACATTGCCCTAGGTAGCATAAGTACTTTTTGTTGTTAGGAAAAATATGTGATTCCCACAAGTAAATCAATCAATGGGAATAAAAACTAATGCGGAAAAATTAAATCAAAAACAGCACAAGAATTTTTACGTGGTTCCCTCAATGTGAGGTATGTCCACGGGATCAAAATCCGATTCCACTATCAACCAAATAGTTCCAAACGATTACAAACGAGACACGAATGGTCTCACAAAAAACACCCTTAGGTGAATTCCAAATAATCACAAATAAATAAGAGGAAAGACCTCACCAAACAGATGAACCAAAATCTTCAAAATCAGAGTTGAAGAAGACCCAAAATAATAATCCAAATCAGTGTCACCAAATATCAACCGAAAACACACCACCACCGAATCAAAACCTCATAGCCGTGCTTGCCATAATGCTCATAAACGTTGGGTGCTCACCTTCAGAAAAGGATACCAAATTATAGGGCAACCGGACGGTCCTCTTTTTGTGTGTCGAACAAAAATAATATATATATTAGATATATATATTATTAAATCTTGGGTTTTGTAATCAAACCCTAATTGTATCCAAATTGAATTAGGTCTCCACAAATTAAATATAATATATAAAAATATATTATAATTAATACTAAACCAAATTAAACTCTTTTTCCAAAACCAATTGGGTCCCACACTCCAATAAGGAGGTATACCCAACAATTCTCCCCCTACCGACTTAGGTGGAGATATCAACCATATCCACCAAAGTTCGACACTTCAAATGTTTGTCCCTCAACAAAGTCTTAGTTAACATATCCGAAATATTATCATCCGTGTGAACCTTTTCGAGTTGCAACAATTTCAAATCTAACACATCACGAATCCAATGGTATCTCACATCAATGTGTTTCGATTTCGAATGAAAAGTAGAATTTTTGCTCAAGTGAATAGCACTTTGACTATCACAATAAAGCACATACTTTTCTTGCTTTAAACCCAACTCTTGCAAAAATTTCTTCAACCATAACTCTTCTTTGCAAGTTTCTGTAATAGCAATAAATTCAGCTTTGGTAGTTGAGAGAGCAACACATTTTTGTAATTTAGATTGCCATGCCACAGCTCCCCCTGCAAAAGTCATCAAATACCCCGAAGTAGATTTCCTAGAATCAATATCACCGGCCATGTCAGAATCAGTGAACCCATCAAGCATCGGCTTACCATCCCCAAAACACAAACACACCTTCGAAGTCCCTCGAAGATACCTTAGAATCCATTTTACCGCTGCCCAATGTTCTTTACCCGGATTAGAGAGAAACCAACTCACCACACCAACGGCGTGAGCAATATCCGGCCTTGTACAAACCATGACGTACATCAAAGAACCAACTGCTGAAACATAAGGAACTTTCAGCATCTCTTCCTTGTCTTTCTCACTTGTAGGACATTGATTCGAACTAAGTTTGAAGTGACCCGCAAGTGGACAACCAACCGGCTTTGCTTTATCCATGTTGAACCTCTCAAGAACTTTCTCAATGTAGCTCTCTTGAGACAACCAAATTAGTCCCTTTTTGTGATCACGAACAATTTTCATACCAAGAATTTGCTTTGCCGGTCCCAAATCTTTCATAGCAAAAGACTTGCTCAACTCCAATTTCAACCTGTTTATCATGGTAGAATCTTGACCCACAATTAACATGTCATCAACATAAAGCAAAAGAATAATAAATTTACCATCTGGAAAATTTTTCACAAACACACAATGGTCCGAAGTGGTTTTAGAAAAACCATTATTCATCATGAAAGAGTCAATTTTTTTGTACCATTGTCGCGGGGCTTGCTTGAGACCATACAAACTTTTCTTCAATTTGCAAACAAATTTCTCTTTCCCTTTTTCCACAAAGCCTTCCGGTTGCTCCATGTAAATTTCTTCTTCAAGATCACCATGAAGAAATGCGTTCTTCACATCAAGTTGCTCAACTTCAAGGTTCATACCTGCAGCCATGCCAAGTACAACCCGAATAGACGACATCTTTATAACCGGTGAGAAAATCTCGTCAAAGTCAATACCTTTCTTTTGCCCAAAGCCTTTCACAACAAGACGTGCTTTGTACATCAGATTCTTGCCATCATTCTTCAATTTGAAGACCCACTTATTTTTCAAAATTTTCCTCCCCTTAGGCAACTTCACTAAATCATAGGTGTGATTTTCAAGTAAAGAATTCATCTCCTCTTCCATGGCCTTTTTCCAATCACCTTTCTTTGCATGCTCAATTGCTTCTTGATAGCTCTCAGGCTCCCCTTGATCAGAAATTAACACAAACTCATTGGGAGGATACTTTCTTGAAGGTTGTCAGTCCCTTGTAGATTTTCTTAACTCAAGTTGTGGTGGCGGTTCTTGAGTTGGATGCTCTTCCTCAATTTCTGGCTCAACTTCATTAGGATTAGCATCGTCCTCCACTTTTTCAATAGGTGGTTGCACATCTCCCCCGTTTTCATCATCAACTGAAGATGAAGGAGATGGATCCATGTCAATGAGATCACTAATTTTTGGCTCCGGTTGATCACCTTTTCCAAAGTCTTCAATCGTTTGGTCTTCAAGAAACACAACATCACGGCTTCGAATGACTTTCTTGTCGACCGGATCCCACAATCTATACCCAAATTCATTACGCCCATAGCCAAGAAAAATACATTGTCTTGACTTGCTATCAAGCTTGGACCTCTCATCTTTTGGAATGTGAACAAAAGCTCGACAACCAAACACTCTCAAGTGCTCATAAGATACATCTTTACCGGTCCAAACTCTTTCTGGAACATCACCATTCAAAGGATAGGAAGGAGACAAATTGTCATGATCCGAACCCGCCCCTATGGGTTAAGGACATAACCGGCCAGTAATCCTGAGATTACTTACGGCCTCAAACCAAAACAGACATAACTCATCAGAGTAAAGGGGCCAAATGGAAGCAAAAATTTAAAGCTTTGTCCATAGAGCCGTGCTTAAATGCACATCAAACAAACTATACACGTATATGTTAATAACCCACGACAAAATACAATACCATAAAATCCTTTACAGACAGGATCATCCAAACTGAGTCAACCCATATCAAAACTATATACGGATATCCATAAAGTCCTAGCCAACAAGACAAAATATAAATACATAGCAAAATGGCAAGGATGGGTCTCGTGCGTGAGACACAAGGCTGACTCTCCAAAACTTATGTTGTTCCTGGCAGACTTCACTAGGGCTGGGTTTGGACTTCTCTTGGCTCACCTACAAACACATGAATGAGCGTGAGCAACAGCCTAGTGAATAATATCAAATACAGAAATCACATAACGATGTAGAACAACATGTCCCAAATGGGCTTGGGCCCAATTCACATTTCTACTTAACATATATATATACCTATACAAAATTTAGATCAAGTGACTGTAGTTCCAACATACTGGCCTTTGGCCCATTCAGGTTTCCATTCCTGTCAAAACGGCCTCCGGCCCACTCATTTATGTCAAAACGGCCTTCGGCCCATTCATTTATGTCAAAATGGCCTTTGGCCCATTCATTTCTGTCAAATGGCCTTTGGCCCATTCATTTACGTCAAAACGGCCTTTGGCCCATGCATTCGTGTCAAAACGGCCTTCGGCCCGTTCATTCATCTCAGAACGACCTTTGGTCCATTCATATAGGTCAAAAAGACCTTCAGTCTGTTCATTTATATCAAAACGACCTTCGGTCCATTCATTTACATCAAAACGACCTTCGGTCCATTCATTTACATCAAAACGACCTTCGGTCCATTCGTTCATTCATGTCAGACTTTTGTCCACAATCCCAATTAACAATTCATAAATTTTATAAGGGAATAAACAATTGGACATTGACAAGCTTTCAAATATTGATATTACTCACAGAGATTGGCTTGTGGATTTTCCCTGGAGCTTGACCCTACACATTTCATGAACACAAAAAGGGTCACTAACAATTCAATCTGTTCCTTAATTCACATATTCCTCATTAGGCTTTATTCATTTCTCATTAATTCATTTACAATGCTTAACATATGCCTAAGAGGGCTTACAAGTGAAAGAGAACGGAAAACAGAACTCAGAATGCAAAAACAGAATCTTAGAAAACAGGGTCCCCGCTCGAGCGTGGCCTTACCCGCTCGAGCGGACCCCTGAGGCCTGCAAAAGTACTGGATATGGGAAATTTACCCTCGAGCGTTAAATCTGGAACTCGAACGGAAGGCCTCTTTATATGGCTCCCCGCTCGAGCGCGAACTTACCCACTCGAGCGGAAGCCATGCCTGCAAAAAGTTCTGGATGTCTCATTTTTACGCTCGAACGCGACCTAGGACGCTCGAGTGGAAGTCCATCCTATGTAGCTCCCCGCTCGAGCGTGGACTTCCCCGCTCGAGCGAACATGAAGGGCTGTAGAAATTATACTGGGAGCACGTATTTTCCGCTCGAGCGGACTTCAAAATTCTGGAAAACCCAGAATGTGTTCTTGAGCTCCAATTCGGTTTTCAAGCCACAATACTTGCTTGCAATGGCTCAAATCTCAATATAATCATATCAACATGGTACTAATGCAAGATTATAACATTATAGAGCTCAATTTCTTGATTTATCTACATGCATGTCCCAAAATATGTCAAACTCAACACCAACATAACAAACTCATGCATTCAAGCTCATATCTTCTCAAATTGTACATGCATGTGATGAATTAGCCACATTCTCAACTTAGGTAACACAAATGGTGATCAAGACATGAGTTTCCTTTAACATTTCACATGGATTATCCACATTTGTGCTCAAACATGCAATATCAGGGTGATTTCCTACATGCATGCACATATTAGGCTTTAATTCAACAAATACAACCCAATTTCATTTTAACCCTACTCTTGATCACCAAATTAGCTTCAACACACAAAATAACAAACTATACTCCAAGAATTACTCACCTAGAAGCTTTGATCTCCTAAGCTCTAGTCAATTCTTGAGTTAAATCTCCAAGATTCCCAAGCTTTGAGCTAAGTTTGCTCAATTCTCTTCTCTCCTCCTCTCTACAGCCGTCTCTCTCTTCCTCTCAATAGTCTAACTCAGATTTTGAGTTCATAAGGGCTAGAGGGGAGTGTAATGCTATCATACAACAAGCCCCACTAACATAATATTTCAATATAAAATATTTGGGCACTAATTCATCAATTAAATCGACTTAATCTGGCCTGAATCAATTTTTCAATTAAATTTTACCGTAGGCTCTAAAAATTACACTAATCACAAAGGCGTAATCAATTTCGGGTTCTGTGGCCGATAAGGCCCTCAATTTAATTTCCAAAACTGATTATTCAGATAGGTATTCCTACGGTGAACAGATTAGACTTCAAAATCACAAACATTCACATAATGGCACATAAAATCATGCTAAACACATAATCATACTCAAATTAAGGACCAATTAGCATATTACGGGGCAGGGGTATCACACAAATTGATCACGTCAACCGCTGTCTTCAATGTCTCACCCCAAAAGGATCTTGGCAATTTAGCTTGTGAAAGCAAACACCTTGTTGTTTCCACAATGGTGCGGTTCATCCTCTCAGCAACTCCATTTTGTTGAGGAGTCTTCTTAACTGTCTTTTGGTGCCGAATACCTTGGCTGCGACAATACTCATCAAATAGCCCAATGTATTCACCACCATTGTCTGATCGGATGCACTTCAATTTCTGCCCTGTTTCTCTTTCAACCATGGCCTGAAAAAGCTTAAATACTTATAGAACTTGATCTTTAGTTTTCAGTAGAAAAGCCCAAACTTTCCTTGAATAATCATCAATGAAAGTAACAAAATAAAGTGCACCACCATGTGTTCTAACTTCTAAAGAACCACAAACATCTGAATGAATCAACTCCAAAACATTTTCTTTTCTAGAAGCAACATTTTTATGAAAAGAAACTCTATGTTGTTTACCCGCCAAACAATGAACACAAGTTTTGAGATGTGTACCTTTCAAACCGGGTAGAAGGTCTTTCTTGAACAAAACTTGTAGTCCTTTTTCACTCATATGGCCAAGTCGCTTGTGCCACAATTCGGTAGAATTATCATCTTCCAGTGCATTGACAACACCTTTACAAATTTTTCCTTGCATCGAATAAAGTGTATGAGTCTTCTTACAATTAGCCACCACCAAGGAACCCTTTGTGAGCTTCCATATTCCATCACCAAATTTGTTGTTGTAGCCTTCATCATCTAGCTTCCCGGTAGAGATCAAATTGAGACGAATGTCGGGAACATGCCTCACATCTTTAAGCAACAACTTGCAGCCCAAATTTGTTTCCAAGCAAACATCACCCATGCCAATAATCTTGGACAAACCTTCATTACCCATTCGAACAAAACCATAATCTCCTTCGGTGTAGGTAGTGAAGAAATCAACCCGAGAAGTCACATGAAAAGAAGCACCGGAATCAATCACCCAATTGCTCTCTTGGCCCACAAAATCGATACAATCATCTTCACAAACGACCATAAGATCACCATTGGTAGTAACTGTCGTTGTGTCTTCTTGGTTCTTGTCCACACTTTTGTCACGCCTTTTCTCCTTATTCTTGAGCTTTTGGCATTCCCGCTTCATGTGCCCTTTCTCATGGCAATAATGGTACTCAATGTTTTTCTTTGAAAAAGAACCATCTTTCGATTTGTCACGACTTTGATCACGACCATGAGGAGTCTTACTCCTCCCCCTTGTTTTGCTTCGGCCTCTCACAACAAATGCTTCTGAATGAGAGGAACCTACTGATTTTCTTCTAGTTTCTTCATTCAACAGGCTACTAGTGACTTGCCCCATTGTGACAACTCCATCGGGCGCCGAATTACTAACCGTCACAACCAAAGTCTCCCAACTTTCGGGCAAAGAACTAAGTAGCATCAAAGCCTGCAACTCATCATCAAAAACAATTTTCATAGAAGCAAGTTGGTTAACAATACTCTTTATTTCATTCAGATGTTCCGGAATAGGGCTGCCCTCTTTATATTTTAAATTAACCAATTTACGAAACAGAAAAGCTTTATTTGTGGCTGATTTCCTATCATAAAGGCCTTCTAATTTTTTTCATAAATCATGTGCTGAAGTTTCAGTAGCAACATGATGAAACACACTGTCATCAATCCATTGACGGATAACACCAACGGCTTTTCGATTAAGCCTATTCCATTCATCATCTTTCATACCCTCGGGTTTGCCACTATCACCCTCAATGGGTCCATACAAATCTTTACAAAATAATAGGTCACCCTCAATGGGTCCATACAAATCTTTACAAAATAATATGTCCTCCATTTTAGTTTTCCAAGTTACCCAATTGCTTCCATTGAAGCTAGACATACGACTCACATTCCCCTCCATTGATTTACACAAATAAATAGACCCAAATAAACCGTAAGCTCTGATACCAGTTATTAGGGAAAATATGTGATTCCCACAAGTAAATCAATCAATAGGAATAAAAACTAATGCAGAAGAATTAAATCAAAAGCAGAACAAGAATTTTTACGTGGTTCCCTCAATGTGAGGTACGTCCACGGGATCGAAATCCGATTCCACTATCAACCAAATAGTTCCAAACGATTACAAACGAGACACGAATGGTCTCACAGAAAACACCCTTAGGTGAATTCCAAATAATCACAAATAAACAAGAGGAAAGACCTCACCAAATAGATGAACCAAAATCTTCAGAATCAGAGTTGAAGAAGACCCAAAATAATAATCCAAATTAGTGTCACCAAATATCAACCGAAAATACACCACCACCGAATCAAAACCTCATAGCCGTGCTTGCCACAATGCTCATAAACGTTGGGTGCTCACCTTCAGAAAAGGATACCAAATTATAGGGCAGCCGCACTGTCCTCTTTTTGTGTGCCGAACAAAAATTATATATATATTAGATATATATATTATTAAATCTTGGGTTTTGTAATCAAACCCTAATTGTATCCAAATTGAATTAGGTCTCCACAAATTAAATATAATATATAAAAATATATTATAATTAATACTAAACCAAATTAAACTCTTTTTCCAAAACCAATTGGGTCCCACACTTCAATAAGGTGGTATACCCAACACTTTTTCCTCTATACATAAATTATTATTATTATTATTATTATTATTATTTGAAAAGAAGCAAAAAAATGGTCTGAAATGTTTAAATATTAGTAATTTTTTTCTCACTCATTTATTCATGATAGATAAAAATTTCATGGAATCACACTTCATTAACTTTTTTTCATTGATCTTTTTATTTGTGCAAAACTTGCCTACACCATGGTAGTGACTGAAAAGCGTGACGTTTATAGCTTTAGAGTGGTGGCCCTAGAAACAATCATCGGAAGGCATCCAGGAGAACTGCTCTCATTGTTGGCATCATCCTCTGCTCAAAACATAATGCTAATTGATATCTTAGACCTGCGCTTTCCATCTTTGACTAATCCAGTGGCAGTAAGGAACATTATTCTAGTTGCTGCAGTGGCATTTGCATGCGTGTTCTAAACCGAGATCACGTCCAAAAATGAAAAGCGTATCTCTTGAGTTTCTTTCTTGTAGGAAGAATTTGGCTACACCTCTTCATGCAATTTCACTACTGCAGCTATGGAATCCAGAAATGTTACATCCTCAATCATCTAACGTGGTGCATCCACAATCATTAGTGCAGTGAATCCTACATGAATCTATTAATATCTAACAATTATAAATGTATCATGTCAATCAAGTAATAAATAAAATATGATATATATATATATATAATAAGTGTAGCTGCAAACAGAAAGCCAGTTCCATAATTAGGATGGCTTTCAGAGTGGATAGTAAGGCTGAATGCAACTTGTCCAAATGTGATGCAATGTGCACCAGTCCAAGGGGTTGAAGGAATGAGATTTAATTAATTTCTCCAAGCCTTTTTCTTTTTTCCTTTTTTCTTTTTTTCTTTTTTTTGTATGTGATATATTGGTCTCTTGACCTAATGAATACACCAGTATACATTTGATGATAATAATTGAGGTGCACAAGTTGAACAGTTTTGCAGCATCGTAGTTGAGTGTGAATTTATTCTGTTACTTTATAAATATATATATATATATTCCTGTATCCCTATAAATGGTACTCAAATATTACGAACCTTCCTTGGGGATGATGCATATGAAAGAATCATGCTATTTCCTTGCAATATTGTGAACCTTCCTTGAGTAATGAAGTACAAACTAATTTTATTTTTTATTTTTTTGATCTGGGCGAATGCTTTAAAACAAAACACCTATGAATGAAGATGACTTTTACTTACAAAAATGATATTATCACATCATTCTTGTGGCATCTTACAATTTTCTCTTTTGAGAAAGTCTCTTAATTATGAAAATGTTTTGTTTTCAGCCAACTTGTTGGACCTTGAATGAGTGTGGTCCATTGTAAACCATACTAATTGCCGAATAGGCATTGACCAGTGCCCCTTGATGGAAGCCATAGTGAAAGGCACAAAAGAATGGAGACTGGTCTAGAGAATCATCCATAACATGTGTTACGCACTTTTTCTCTTCTTATGACAAGTCAAAGTCGGGGTCAATGTAAGTCAATTCATTCAAGTCAATGACTCCCTGTGCCTGGCTGGTCGTCGTAGGCACCATTACCAATACCAAAATATTCTTATTAACAACCTATTTAGCTTTGATCATGCATGCCCATTATTTTAGAGCTGTTACAAAGAACCTATATATATTTGCTTCAATTATGGGTGAAAAAAAACATTTTGTCCTCTGTTTACTCTCAGGTACTCGTGGCTTATGCATGGTGATGACTATAATTACAGCACCAACATTGCCTAAATCATCATCAGTGTCACCATCATTTTCATCATCAATGGAGGCGAAAGCTCTACTCGACTACTGTTGTTGGGGAAATATTTCTTCAAGATACCACTGTGAGTTCACAACCATCACTTGCAATGAAGCAGGAAGTGTCTTTCGGATTGACCTTTATCATGATCAATTCTTGGGGAAAAAGCTTGACAATTTGAATTGGTCTTCCTTGCCAAATCTCCAACGTCTTGTTTTCAGGTATTTTAGCCTCACTGGAGTCATCCCTGATGAAATCGGTACTCTGTCAAGCCTCACCTACCTTGATCTCTCCTATATGAGTATTTGGAAAGGGGAAGCTTATTTTATGCCCTAAGCATTGATGCTGAAGCTGTTAAATTAGAATGGACTCAGAGAATAAACATTGTCAAAGAAACAGCCCATGCTTTGTCCTACAAGCATCATGATTGCAATCCACCAATTGTTCACCGAGACATAACAAGTACCCCATGTTTGCCATAAACCAAGCAATGGCATGTGCTAAGTGCGCGCCATGGCCTGGCCTTGCTGCCCCCCCCCCCCCCCCCCCCCCCCCCCCCCCCCCCCCGGGTCATATAGTAGCTTGTTAAGCCATTTTGGCTTTGGCAGGAAGAAACATCACCTATGCTTGAGGCCAACATTCTATTGAACTCAGAGTTCACTGCTTTTGTCTCTGACTTTGGCACAGCTAGAATGGTACATCCTGATTCATCAAATGAAACCATAATGGCAGGCACTATTGGATACGTTGCCTCAGGTAACCAAACTATATTTTCCAAAGTATATCTTATTTTTATATATATACAAGGTTCAATATGTGAAAATCCCAGATAGTGTGTGGTTTATTCTAGTTTTTATTCAGTTTAGTGAATGTTTATTTTGTGTAGAACACAATGGTTGCAACTGAGAAGTGCAATGTTTATAGCTTTGGAATGGTGGCGCTAGAAACAATAATGGGAAGGCATCCAAAAGAACTCCTCTCATTACTGGCATCGACCTCTGCTCAAAATATAATGTTAAATGATGTATTACCAGTTGATCTGCTAGTTGCAGGGAATGTTGTCCTTGTTGCTGCACTGGCATTCGCATACTTGCATTCTGAACCAAGATCTCGACCAACAATGGTACACGTTTCTCAAAAGCTAGTCCCTCACAGCAGCAAGAGGCCTCTAGCTACACTTCTTCATTCAATTTCACTATGTGAGTTACGAAATCAAGAAATGGATTCATCCAATAAACTAATAAAGTAAAAATGATGAACAATGATTTAGAGGATGGCTAGTATCAATTGTTATAACCATTATGTATATGTATATAAACATTGTTATATCAAAGTTAATAATTAATTTTAATTTTGTGATTTGTTATATATTGCTGAACTCCTCCACTAATTACGTGGCTAACCATCTTAAGCATAAATGTGTCCGTTATTTCTGCCTCTTCTCTCTCAGGTATGAGGATTCCCTCTTTCTCCCTCTTCTATTCAGAATTGAATAAACCAAAAAACCCTAGAAAGGACTTCCATCATTCTCCTTTTTATTGGAGGGAGATCTGTAAAGAATGGGATTGTTTTTGTTCTTTTTGTGAAAAAGAGATCTTTCAACAAGTGATTTGGGATCTTTTTGAGAACACTTAAAAAACCTGATGACTTTGCAAACCTTTATGCATTAGCCTCATTTGTAATTTCTGAGACAATTCCCGAGTTAAACAAATAATTGTCCTATCTTAGAATTGGGAACTGAATAATTATACTTAACTAAGACTTTGAATTTTTTAAACTAGCAATCTGTTTTCAGATGAAATGTTGGTATATGGATATGATTGAATAGTCTCAGATGCACTGAGTGGCATATTTTATTTTATTTTTTTGGCAATAGATCGAGAGAATTTACTATTAAATCAATGAAATACATTAAACTGAACATTGAAAAATCACCATCAAATTCAAGACCTTAAAAATTAGAAGAAATCTACAACATGCACTCCCAAAAAGGTACTAAACTATTTTGTAATGTATGTTGGTGACATTTTGTGATGAAGTTACGAATATTGAATTTATGATGTAGATTCTAAAGTTAGCAATGATAATGTTATGACACTTTATTATATATAAGAACATCCATCCCCAAGACATGCATATTAAGACTACAGCAGCTACCCAGGGAGTAAAACTCAATTTGTCACAACAATTTAGCCCCATTTGTAATCTCTGAGACAATTCTTGAGTTTCCAAGAACAAAGGCTTGAAACAAATTTTTAAAAAAAGAAAAAAAAAATACACATAAAAGAAAAGAGACTGAAGAAAGAAGACCATCAACCGAGAGTCATCAATTCAATCACTCAAGTCACGATTTCACATTCAGGAAAGTAGAAGGAAGGTTCATATATTTGTGGTCACTTTATATCTATATATACATATATTTTATTTGTCATCACAATGACTATACTGGCTTGACTCTCCTTGTGCTTGGGTCAAGATTGTGAGTGACACCAATATTTTAGAAAGACATTAGAGCTTCGATCTAAGGATGCATATTTAGAAAATCCGTACATTCATTCAATTATGAGTATAATAATATGTTGTCTGACGTTGGTTCTGCTGTACTCATAGCCATATGCACGGCAGCTAGTATTACTTCAGCCATAGTTTTCCTTACCTTACTTGCATTTGCATGCTTTCATCGTCGTGAGACCCAAAAACACCAAACTGAGGCAAGAGCAATAAAAAATGGGGATATTTGCTCAATATGGAATTACGATGGAAGAATTGCATAGGAAGACATCATCAAGGCAACAAACGACTTTGACATCAAATATTGTATTGGAACCGGCGGTTATGGTAGCGTATACAGAGCTCAGTTTCCAAATGGAAAATAGTTGCCTTAAAGAAACTCCATCGTTTTGAAGCAGAGGAACCAGCTTCCGAAAAGAGTTTTAGATATGAGGTGCAAATGTTAACTAATATACGGCACCGAAACATAGTGAAGCTTTATGGGTTCTATTTGCACAACAAATGCATGTTCCTGGTGTATGAGTACATGGAAAGGGGAAGCTTGTTTTATGCCCTAAAAACTGATGTCGAAGCTGTTGAATTAGGATGGACTCGGAGGGTAAACATCATTAAAGCAATAGCTCATGCTCTATCCTACTTGCATCATGATTGCACACCTCCTATTGTTCACCGAGACATATCTAGCAACAACATTCTATTGAACTCTGAATTGGAGACTTTTGTCTCTGACTTTGGCACTGCTAGACTGCTATATTCAGATGCATCGAATCAAACAGTAATTGCAGGCACTTATGGATATATTGCCCCAGGTAGCAAAGTAATTTCTTTCATGTGTACTTATGCTTTCAAAGAAAGAGGGAAAAATAATCTAAAATGTTTAAATATATTTGTGATTATCATTTTTTTTTTCAAACTCAATTATTGATGACAGATTCAACATTTCAAAGAATCATACCTCATTAATTTCATAAAAGAGAAAGTGAAGTCTATGATTATTTATTTATTTATTTATTTATTTTTTGTTTGTGCAGAACTTGCCTACACTATGGTTGTGACTGAAAAGTGTGATGCTTATAGCTTTGGGGTGGTAGCACTAGAAACAATCATGGGAAGGCATCCAGGAGAACTCCTCTCATCATTGGCATCACGATCTGCTCCAAACATAATGCTAACTGATGCCTTAGACCCACGCCTTCTGCCTCCAACTAATCCAGTGGGTGTAGGGAACATTGTTCTAGTTGCTATGATGACATTTGCATGTGTGCGTTCTGAGCCATGATCTCGCCCAACAATGCAATGCGTATCTCAAGAATAAACTCGATGCTTGAGTTTCCCATAAAAGAAAAATGTCCATTTAGAAATGTTTAGTATCATATTTTCTTCGGACCTTGTTGTTACGACTATTATGTATGAGGATTGCTATATATTATCAAACCTCAATCGTTATTTTTTTTTTATATATATTTATTTAAAATATGTTTTCCCTGCCAAGCCATAGAAAAGAATGTTCCCCTCTAGATCTTGTAAAATTTGAGTTCTGGTAATCTCTCATACTTGAACAAGATGCATCAATCTCTCATACATCCATATTAACAACTCTGATTTTTACTACAATTGGTATGCTTCCACCACATTTCATAACGGAACACAGTACACAACCCAGTTACATGGGTGTGGGACTCTGTATTCATAAACTTTTGCTATGAAAAAGAACAGAAATGGAAAAAAAAAATGATGCCTATGAACTCAATGTTTTAGTTGTCACATTATTATGAGTGAATTTAGGAGTGATAATTTAAAATTTCAGTGTTGTCTACTGTTTCTAACATATGGGTTGACCCCAGCCTGTTCGACTTCCATTGCCATGAAGGTTGGGATCTTCTAATAACTAGTTAGGATCATTTTTTTTAACAATTTAGAAATTGATTTTTTTAAGCCTTATATATATACTAAATTGATGCAAAAGATAAATTATAATAATCTGGAGAATAATTTACCTGATTAAAAAAATACAAATACAAGAAATGAGAATCAAGAAAGAAAAGATCAAGAGGGGGCAAGTCATGAAAATTTCGAAGATGTGGATGGATGAGTTGCTTTAATAAAATGAAATGCAACTTGTCCAAATTATTGTGCCGGTTATGTGTGGGTTGGGGTAAGATTTTCTATGGATTTTTTTGGGCTCAAATTTTTAGTTTTAAATTAAGTTAAAATGTAACTTGTCAAAAATTAATGTGATGGTTAGTGTGCCAACTGTCATGTATCGATTCATTGATAATGCAAGTTTTACACCAAACATCTTGCAATTCTTATCACATCACTTGGGTTGGATTCTTGGACATAAGGCAAGCACGGGTATGCAGTACCACTCGTGGAGACGACTTCTTGGGATTGTCTGGTCTTTTGAAAATTTTATAGTAGTGTTATGTACACCCAATTGAATAGATACATGACTCAAAAAAATAAGAGTAGAGGCCTAGTTTGGAAAGTAGATTTTTTTTTTTTTTTGACTTATTGGCTTTTTTAAAAAAAAAAAACATACAAAAAAGTAGAGAGGTGTTGTGATCTCAAATAAGCCAATAAGCCAATAAATTAATTTTTTTTTACCTTCCCAAAACAGGCCAGAGTGAATTACATTGACCTCCATCACAAACACATGAGCTCCATTTATTTTAGTTTTTGAAAAGAGTTTTAAGTTGTATTTTGAAAAATAATGTTTTGAAAATTAAAAATTTGTTTGGTTATGAGTTTTGAAAATAATTTTAGGATGATTTGTAGTTTTATTTTTCTATTTTTATTTTTTTGTAGTTGAATAAATAGGTGTGAGAAAAAAATTGATTGATTGATGTGTAGAATGTGAGAAAATGAGAGAGGAGAGAGGAGAGGAAAAAATTGATTTATTTATTTATTTATTAATAAAAAAAACATAGAGAAGAGAAAAATAATAATTTTAAAAATTTATTAATCAAATATGTTTTTAAATTTTTTAATCTAAATAGTAATTTAAAAACTAAATCAAATGCTGCCATGATGTTGGGACTGTTTGTTACAGCTTTTGGAGGTGATTACAGTTTATTTTGATTTTGGAATATATGCCAAACTGTTTGGTGCAACTTCTGTTTATAGCTTATTAGGTAGAAATAACTTAAATAAATTGAAAAAAAATTGATTATTTAGAAGGTGGGGTAAGAATACTTTCAGTTTTCACTTTCTGATTATCAACTTTTAATTTAAAAAAAACTCCATGCCGTTGTCAAAAATTAAATAGTATGCATGGCATAAGACCATCTCCAACGGTTCACCAAACTTGACATCAAATTTGAATTTTGGTGAAAAAGTCACTGTTTGGTGCTCCAACGGTTGCACCAAATCGGTATCAAATTGAGAATTCACCAAAAAATTCATCAAAGTGAGAACAGGCAGCAGCTTTCACCATTTCACTGTGCGTGACCGTTGGGGAGACCAACGGGTCGACCAGCCAGTTGACCAACCAGTCCACCGGTTCCCTTACAAAAATTTTGGTTCAAATACGTCAAAAGGTTCAAAGAGGTAAAAAAAAAAATATGCCTTACCGATGGACCGGCCGGTCGACCAACCGGTCGACCCCTGTTTTGATGCCCACCGTTAGAGCAGTCTGTATCAAAATGAGAAAATGGGTCTTTTTTTAACTGAAATTTGGTGAAAAATTTGGTAAACGATTAGAGATGCTCTAAGGGGTTGAAGCGAGTATGATTTAAGTTGTTAATTGTAGAAAAGTCATTCCGTTGTTGGTACGTTGCTCGACTTCTGAATAGATAGTTAGACCTAGTACTAGTATATAGAAGACCTTTGATAAAAATTGAAGTGCATGCAATCGGAAAAGAACATACACACATTACTGTGAACCTTCCTCGGGCATACATCATGATAGAAAGTGGACTAGCTTTTCTCTTGTTCACTTTAGCCTAATAATTGTAATTGTGTCCCGTTAAATACTAAACAAAAAGTTTTTTTCAAAAAAATTATCCTAACTATGAAAAATCAAATCATATGAAAAATAATAGCTACGTTGTTACATACATATATATATATATATATATATATATATAAAATAATGCATTAAAGTTGAAATATTGATGACTCATCACTATATATAAACTGACTGTTTATTTATAGAGAATCGTCAATAATAGATTATGCACATTATTTATTTATTGTAATAAATCAAAAGCCAAGAACGAAGGTCGATGAATCTAGGCCGTTGGATTTTACTTTGTATTTGGTCAAGCATCTCTGATGAAATCAGTATTCAGTCCATATACTTTCAATCAAAATCAGAGAAAAAAATATATAGACTGATAAATTTTTTAAAAGTAAAAAATTTACTCCATGTCAACGAAGTAAATTTACTCTTTTTGGAGTAAAAGTTCACCTTGTCCTTCATTCAAATTTACTCTAAAGTGAGAAAAAAAAAAGTTTTTAGGGACTAAAGTAAATAAGTAGCCCAACGTAAAAATAAAAAATAAAAAAATAAAAAAGTGTAATTCATCCAAAACAAAACTAGTCCTAAAATGAAAATTGAAAGTGGTAGTTTACATTATGGTGGTGCTACATACATCAATTAATGTACATATTAGTGTACCAACTAGTGTTATACCATTATTACTGACCCTACCTATTATACAAATTACAAATACTCAAAACTTCTAAAATTATGTCACATCATCTTTTAGTATACTAGTTAATACATTAATTAGTACATATATTCTTTAGATGGTAGGAAAGCAAATTCCATAATTAAGATGACTTTCGGGGTGGAGACTGAAATGCAACTTGTCCAAATTCTTGTGATGGGTGTTCCCCTCCTAGGGGTTGAAGAAAAACTTTACTTAAAATTTGTCAAGAAAATTGTTATGAATAGAAAAGTGCAATATATGTGCAGAAAACGTTGATGTTTTAAAAATGATATATAAATTTAATAATTGTGTAAATATATGTTTTAATAATGTGTAAATTTAATAATTGTGTAAATATATGTACAGAAATGGTTGATGTTTTAATAATATGTAAATGAGATGCTTATAAAATATATAAAAGAGAGTTATCTTGGAAATTCTAATTAATTATCAAATAATTGAGTTTGAAAATTTAATATAATTTAGATCTAAAAGTGTCTGCATTTGATAATAATTGAGGTACACAATGGAAATGGCTCGGAAACATTATAGTGAATCATACTTGAAACAAAGCCGACCCTAGGCTAAGGCCACTAAGACTTGTGCCTAGGGCTCCCAAATTTTGGTCTAAAATAAAGTCCCAAATTTATTAGTTTTATATTAGATTAAAAGTTCAAAATCCAATCTTTTTTTATTGTGTGAAACCCAGTCTAAAAGGCCCCTAAAAAAAATGTTGAGCCAAATTAATATATATATAATCATTGTTAGGCCCAATTAAAATTTTATATGATTAGTCCAAACAAATATATATGATATAATGAGTGGTGTTTTGGAAGAAAGTAAAAAGTTGACTTTTTAGCTTTTTTCACTGTTTTATGTGAGTCCAGATCACCTGCCATAGTTTCCTGTGGTGGTTTCCAAAACGACATCGTTTTGCCTAAAATGATGTCGTTTTGTTTAGTGTTTTTTTTTTTTTAATTCAAAATTTTCATTTCCCCCACTTTTCTCCTCTATTAATCTTCTTTGCTTTGCATCATCGATCTGTTTCAGTCAGTGAACCCTAGCAGAGAGAGAGAGGTAGAGATGAGAGAGGCCACTGAAAGTCGGAGTAAGGAACTGAGAGATAGACGGAGAAACGAATGCGAATTGAGAGACGAAAGAGCTGGCGGAGCAACGCAAAGGATGTTGGGCGACGGTGAGTCCAGCGGCGACGCGATGGCGGGAAGGCAAGATTGTGGTGGCGACGAGGTCTATTTCATCATCATTGTCATTTCTTGTTGTTATATACATATATATATATATATATATATATAATTTAACTACAACAGATCAATCATCAAACCCAAGAATCAAACCCATTTCAAAAATCAATAACAAATCTAACCCAAGAATCATATATATATATATATATATTTGATTCAGATTATTGGGGATTCATATATAAATTAAATAGGACCTCTTTGATAGTGAATCACATTTATTTGTATATATTATTTTCTGGGGATTCATATATGATTTTCTTCCATTTTATATATATATATATATATATATATATATATGTATGTATGTATTTATGATTCATATTTGTGCAATTTATATATATGAGAGAGATGTGTCAAAAAAGTAAGAACAGAGAAATTGATTTGCAGTATTAATGCGTAGCATAGCAAGGATGAAACATATATCCCCTGCAAATGCAGCACTAAGTAAATGTGCACAATATTTACATTTTGCTTTAAATGCAATTGTACCATCAGGATTATTGGTAGATATTTTTTCCAAAATGTTCTGAAACAGTACTAGTTGTGCCCCTAGATGATAATCCAACTATTGGAAAAGGAATATTAGAAGGAGAATCAATCGATTCATGTTGTGTAGTATATGTATCAACATTGACATAAACATTAGGAATATTAGGATCCATAGTAATGTAAGTAAAACAGTATATAAGAATTAACAATTAATTTAAATAATGTGTAAATACAACAAGTAAAAAATAATAATTAATATATATGCACAAATAATTAATGAAAAAAATGAGTAGCTAGTAAATTTAATTAAACAAATTAATGTTACAGGCTGGGGAATGCGATACAAAAATTAGTTTTTTCTAATAAAAGTTTCTTGTTGCACAATTGCAATTATCACTTAGGGATGACACTTCAAAATTAATTGAGAGTTGAGAGAGATTAAGAGTTTAAGAGAGATTAAGAGAGTTTAAGAGAGAGAGAGAGAATTATTTGTGAGATTTATTTTGGAAAAGGGAGGATATTTATAGTAGTGTGAAGAGTGAAGTAAATTTATAATATATATATATATATATATATATATGTATTACCGTTGTAGTAAACGGTAATATGACCATTTGAATATATATATATATATATATTTTTCATTCATATTTATTATTGGCCGGCTAGACAAGTTTTTGGTCGGGAAAGGAAATTTGGCCTGGCGGTTGTCCGGCCAGACGTATGGGAGGACGACTTCAGTTCTGTCGGCTACAATAGTTAATTTTCAAAATTTAACTTCACAACGACCATCTCCTGAACGAAAAGAAGGAATGGGCCATGTCAGAAAGAACAGAGCATTGAGCTCTGCTATACATATAGAGCAACAGAGCTCTTGCTTGCACTGCCATATTTATCTAATATTATTTGCGATAATTATCTAATTTTCCTACTGTTCTAATTGACATATTAGTTTGTAATTTTTATTGGAGATTATTTATTTTAATTTGAAGAAACCTAATTCACCCCTTTCTTAGGTTGATTTTTGGGTAGCAGGTTGAAATATATATATATATATTTTTTAATTCATTCATTGCAAGGAAATGACATTGGCTGTTGTGTTATTTTGTTTTGTTTTGTTTTTGTTTTTATTTTTTAAAAAT
Source organism: Camellia sinensis (assembly GCF_055761805.1). Taxonomy (NCBI): domain Eukaryota; kingdom Viridiplantae; phylum Streptophyta; class Magnoliopsida; order Ericales; family Theaceae; genus Camellia; species Camellia sinensis. The sequence goes on along the minus strand of NC_138961.1, from coordinate 239,877,256 downwards.
TTTTGCCAAATCAATCTTTTATTTTTTGTATTTTTTTAATTATTTAACCATTGCAAGTTGTTTTTTATTTTTATTTTCTGAAATTTGACCATCGGGTGGGCTGGGTCGGGGCCTGGATTTTTTTTTGGGTCGGGTTTGGCCTCAAATGAAGGGCCCAGGTCCAGGCACAAGGTATTGGGCTGGGCTTGGACCCTGGCCCACATTGGGCCTCAGACGGGTTTCGGGCCTCCCACTAGCCTCGGGCCATTTTTACACCCCTACCTATCTCAAAATTTTTTCACCTGCCTGAACTTGCTTGTTTTTAGGTTCAAGCTATTCAAAATTAAACACACAATTTTATCTTCAATTGCCCAAAACTAATATATTGCACCTTTTGAATATAATATATATATATATATATATATGTATCTCAAAAAAATTACAAATATAAAACACAATATAAAATTTTGGTTGAGTCATATGTACCAAGTAACAAAATATACTACACCGTGATATGGTTTAATTCGAATTGTAGAAAGATTTAAAAAAAAAAATCAATATTTGATAATATTTCATATTTATTGTATAATTAATATATATCAACAATAGAATTGGGGTCTGGTCAAGTTAGTCGGGTTGGCAGAGCTTAGGCTCTGTCCAAATTTAATTAATTGAGTTTTTAAATTTTAGTCCAATTCGCAACCAAAAGTCTTAAAATTCTGTGGATTAGAGTTGCTTGGATTGAACTGTCCCAAGTTATATTCCTAATTAAGAATAGTGAAGTTAGAAGACTATTAAATTTGTGAGGAGAAAAGACAAATAAAATGGAAAGAGGAAAGTGATTTTTCTATGTTATTTTTTTCTCCTCTACAATTCTAAATGCGACATAAATTTCAATCTCAATGGTGGAATTGGAGCAGAATTTGAAGAGAAAATGTTGATAGGGTTGGGATGTTATTGCGAGGTAATTGGGAATTAGAATTCTTGGCTTGCGATGCCAGTGCTAGGAAGTTGGAATATTGAATTCTTGAGGAGACGAAGAGGAATTGGTCATCGAGTCGTCCTTTTTTTGTTTTTACTTCTGATGAAGAAAATTAGGCACACATATCCCCTTGACAATTTATTACCAAATACCAAAGACATCCATGTGCTTCTTTTCTATGTGCCTCATATATATAAATTGTTGATGAGAGATTTAAAATTAATATTTGTATAGCGATCCCGGGTTTACCCTTGTTGTACAGTGATCCGGACATGTGTCCGTGGATGTTGGTAGTTGTTTATTATCTTGTTTGCATCCTCTTTACTTTGTACATTGAGTTATAGGATGTGTTGGGCAGGTTTGTTTCAGGTTGGTTGTGTTTGTGAGCCTAGTGTTGCTGCCCAGATTTTTGGACCTTCGCTCGAGCGAGGAGTTTGTCGCTCGAGCGAGAGTTGAGTTCGTGTCTGGTGGGTCGAACCAGAGTGGCTTCGCTCGAGTGAGCGCTTGCACCTGGTTCTGGACCTGAGGGTTGTGTTTCTTGGCTCGAGCGAGCTTTTCTTGGCTCGAGCGGTCTGGTTTGTTCTTCGCTCGAGCGAGGAGTTGGTCGCTCGAGCGTGCTTTTGGTTGCAGACCTGAAGGTTTGAGTTGCTGGCTCGAGCGAGCATTCTTTCGCTCGAGCGTACTTTTGAGTTTTTGGCTCGAGCGAGAGCTTCTTGGCTCGAGCGAGAGTTTTCTGTGTCTGGTCGCTCGAGCGACCAAGGCTTCGCTCGAGCGAGCGTGTTTTATATCAGCGGACAGTAGCGTTTTTGAACATCACTTTTTCACATTCTTTTTTTGATCAAACCTAGATCCGAGACCCTCTCTCTCTACACTTATATTCTCTCTAAGAATTGATCTCTCTAGAGTGTAAATCTAGCCTAGGGCCTTTGTTAAAAAGATAGAGGGCGTTGAGGGCTTTGATTTAATCTGAAAAAGTTGGGATTTGGAGCACGTTGATCTTTGAGTCTTCATCTCCTTTTTGGCTCAAACTTCGAGGTAGGGATATCCTACTCCTCTCTATGGATTTTGTCTTTAAATTTTGGCATTTTGAGATGTTGGGGTTAGTTTGGTAATTTTGTGAAAGTTTGGGGGCTTTTGTGTAATTTTACAAAAGTTGAGGTTTTATTCATAATAAACCTAAATGCATGTTTGGCATAGAGAAATGGAATAAATGTTAAGTCATTGATGAAAATGGGACCTAAGGGTTGAAATGTTAATTATGGGAATTGACCTAATTACATTGTTTAATTAATTGGGATAATTAATTGTGAGGAATGAGGAAATGGAATGTTGATTGAATATCCATTGTGCATTTATTTTCTGTTTAGAAATAACTGCTTTGGGCTATCGGTGGGGGATAGTCGTGATTGTTGTAGACAATGCATGATGATTAGGCAAACAGAAACTAATCAATGGAACGTGTCATAGAAGTTGACGGTTGATAGAATACATTAATTATATGTATTGTGTGATTGTATATAGAACCAATGTGTTTGTATACGTTATGTGTAGAGGAGGAGATGGGGGATGTACTCCGCGGTTTAGGGGAAGATGGGGGATGTACCTCTAAACCGGATAGTATTGGGAGAAGATAGGGGATGAACTCCGTAGATACAGCTCATATGCTTGTCTAGAGAAGTGAAGATAGAGCTAATATGCTTATCTTTGTGAAGTGTGGATATTGTTGTTATACATATCTTTAGAGAATGTGGGTAGTGCTTATATGCCTATCTGTTGAAAAAGGGAAAAAGAAAAGTAATTTGGACTCATAAGTCGTATGGCATAAATATGTGATTTATGTGATTGTATCAGTGTTGGCCATCTATCAATTGCTAATCTTTTAGTCATTGTTCATGGTTGGTTTAGTATATTTCTACTGGGTTGTGGCTCACCCTATATGGGAATATCATTTTCAGGAACAGGAAGCATGCCACCTCCAAGGACATAGCTTGGGAGGCTAGAGCCGGACAACTTTTGTCGTTTTACTTTTTGATGTATTACATGTAAATTCAAGCCAAGGGCTTAAGGTGTATGAGTTAGTACTCTTTTGTTGTAACCAAGTGTTAACTTGGAAAGTTGTAAGCCCATAGGGCATTTTGCTTTTGTTGTTAACATGTAATACTTATGTAATGAAACTCTCATGAATGAATGAATGTGGAACTTTTGTATATCAATGCATGTCTTATTTAATGGGTTTAACGTTATTATTTTGAGGGCGTTACAATTTGTGAATGAGCAAAAGGGACAGGTAGGTACTCAACAAGTGAAATATATATGTATATAGATTTTGAAAATCATTACATATGGTGGCCTTTGTTTATTATTATATATAGGTGAAAAGAAAATGGAGTGAGAAAAGTTTCCCTCTTTTGGTTTAGTTGACAAAATGAATAAATAATTGTCAAAATTTCAATTTTTTAGTTATTTATAAGAATGAATGTGTGTAAATAATTTCATTTTCTTTTCTTTTGATAATTTCAATATTTTAACATAACATAAAAGTAATTTTATCAATAAAAATATATCACTGATGATGCAACGATTCCTTACCAAATGAACAGAGATCAATCACTTGTGATAAATAGAGACTATATGGCTCCTCCTTAATCCCTAAGACCACGAAGGGGAAAGAGAGAATGAGAGATAACTCAAATTGAAAGTTAGTGTTAAAATGAATGATTTATCTTTTTGACTTTCGGTTGTATTTTTATAAGAAAAATATTTGGGAGCTCTAAAGGATTCTAGGGTATGGGCTCTACTCATTGGTGTGATGTTTTGGCATTGTTTTTTTTTTGTTTTTTTTGTTTTTTTTTTGAATTTTGCACATCATTAGAACTTAATTAGAACTCCAAAATTAGAGAACATATCATTACTGTTTTTATAATAGGTCTCTCACTTAACAGAGTTACCTAACAAGGCTAATGACTTGAGTCATCCTGCTAGGTAGATTTGACTAACCTTATTTGTGTTGACTTTATTGGGTTATTTTGCAATGGTTCATATGTCTTGATTCAACTGAATATACATCCATCAATCATAGTGCAATTTACGCAAAAAAAATTACATGTCATGGTCTAGTTTTTGTTGTAATCAACTCATTCTTTTTAACATAATAAGTTTGCGAGCGATTTTCCGATCACACAGCCCAACTTAGTACTCAACTAGAGAACACCGGCAGAATAGATTAAGTCCGAACGACCTGCAACAGAAAGAAGAGTTTCCGGCGGTGGCTCGTCCACCCGGGGGTACTCCGACGATCAAGTCAGTACTCAATATCTCTCAAAGATAATCAATAGTGCTTTACTCACTAGACAGAATATCAAAAGCCTCAAAGACATACCTTAGACCCATAAGGGTGCCTCTCTTTTATAGCCAACATAATCCTAGTCCTAATAGAAGCCTAGCTCTAATGGACTTAGGATTACTGCTAATCTTGGACTCCCAGTAGGATTAGGATAAACTCTCTAAGAGTCTTATCTTTACCCAAACTGAAGTCTTCTCTTATTCTAGGACTCTTGTCCCTTATCCGCTTATCTCAGATTCTGACATCTTCGCAGATAACCTCGGCTTAGCCGAGATCATCTCGGCATCATGACCAGGACACGTGGCACCTCGGCTGGTACTTCGGTGACACCTCGACCACATTTTGTCATTCAAAAATTATGTCCTTACAATAAGCATAATGGCGAAGAAAAGTTATTTTAATATAGTTAATTTTAGAAAGCTTTGGACGTCATCTTTCTAAATATGAAAACATATAAATAAATAAAAAATTAGGAGAAGTGCACAAAATACAATGCATTTGTATGTTGTGTAGTTTAACTAAAAGATCCATTCATTTCTCTAACGTAAACACGCCATACAAATTAAGTCAAAACCTAAAATGACCATGCAAATGCAAACCCTAATTTGGGTAGCATTTGAGAAAATTTGTAACACTACAACTACACATTTTTTAATTTTTTCTTTTTTTTTTTACACAATAAAATAAGTATCTTATTGTATGATGAAAGAACATTATTCTCTCAATATTCTAAATTTAAAAAAAATAAAACAAAACATAACACTATTATTGAGAGAGAGAGAGAGAGAGAGAGAGAAAAAAAGGGGGGGGAGGGGGGCATTTTTTCTTTCTTTCTTTCTTTCTTTATTTGCTTGTTTGTTTATTTTTTCTTCATATGTAATACAAGATAATATAATTTGCATTATTTTCACCTTTACAGATGGGATATCTTTTTGTTACATACAATAAAGCAAAACATTGAAATCAAGAATCTCTCAAATTCGTCAAACTTAACGTTGTGTTTGATTGGTAGATTTAAGAAAAGATTCAGAAAATGAAAGGGAAAATGTATGTGAAATTAGGTAAAATATATATATATATATATATATTTTATTCACATTTTACCTACCTTTTTTCTTTTTCCTTTCCCTTTCTAAATCTCTTTCCAAATTTTCTAACTAAACACAATGTAAAAGCTAGGCACAGTTGCGTCAGTGACACCGAATGAGAGCACTGTGCTACTTCAACTTGGCAATTTCTTTCTTCTTCTTCTTTTTTTTTTTTTGTTTTTTTTTTCGTTTGTATGTGTCGCAACTATGAATAATTTTATTTATTATTTTATTTTATCGATCTCATTTGAGGTTCATATTCTTCTCATTGGAAATCCCCCTCTCAACCTCATGACTATAGCCAATGAAATTCATTGTATGAAGGGAGTATAAAAAATGGGATGTAGCTTATTTTCAGTTTAGTAATTGGATTGGAGGGTCTTAGGCGGACTTGGAGTGCTGCTATCACTATAAGAAATTGCATTTTTCATAACGCAACAAAATATGTTGCTACAAGGGAAAAATTGTCGGTAAAAAGTTTCGCCGACACAGAGAGCTACGTCGGCAACCCGTAGGTAAAAAGTGAGTCGGCAAAAGTTTTTATTGACAAAATTATCACTGCGTTGGTAAAAGTAATGTCTTTAGCAACAAACATAGTCGTCGGTAAAAGTCTTCATCAATTTACCTTGCGTCGATAAAAGTAGTTCAAATATAATGATCGTATGACACTTTTCCCGATACAAACTTGCGTCGGCAAAAAATATACTTTTAGCGACACAATATGAATCGGCAAAAGTAAACTTTTGACAACACATTTACGTCGGTAAATGTTGTCATTTGCCGACGATTTATTTGTCGATAAAGCTTTACTTTTGGCAACAACAAATTGACATTGGCAAAAAATACACTTGTAACAATATAATATGAGTGGGCAAAAATAAACTTTTGACAACATATTTACTGATAAGTTATTTGTCGAGAAAGCTTTACTTTTTGGCAACGACAAATTTGCAACGACAAAAATAAATGAAAATCATTTATATTTTTTTTAATAAGATTTACAGATTTACAAGAGACATCCTTCAGGCACCACTATTACAAACTAATAACATTGATATGAAATCACTTAAAGTTGATGTGTAGGCAAAAAATCACTGCTGATACTGCTTTTAGAAGCAGTGTATAAAACCTAAAAGGCTAAACTCACTAAAATAACCAAATACATCCAAATTGTGAACCCAAAGTCGAAACAGCAAATAACAAAATGAAAACATGAAACTAACAAAGACAAGCAAAACGGCACGACAATCACCCACAAACTTACAACAACCCATATGTCTAATGCACATTGATTACCTTGGCTTCCCTAAGCCCTTTTTCTTGTCCTTCAATGGTCCTCTTGGAATTTTACTGAGAACCTTGGCATCAAACACTACATACTGTTTCTTGATCTCGATCATTGTTTTCTCTGAAAATGAATCAACCTGGTCCTCGTACTTCAATACAGTACAGGCACTGTGTCTAGCAATACGAAAGCTGTTTCATCAAAATCACAATAATTAAGACTAGGTATAGTTTATAAACAAAAAACCTACATTTGATATATCAAAAAAAACCAAAAAAAGTTTGTTGCCATTACATATGTAGAGCAATGTCAAGAAATTGCAACAACTCCCCAAAATTAAAGATATTCACAAGCCATCAATCACCTATTCACCAAAACAGTCTCTTAGAAGACAATAATTAAACACACACATGCAATGATTCACTTCCAGCAGTGTTCCTCATTTTCCTGCCAAACTAAATCATAATACAGAGATTTTTCAAACATCTCTATATTATCTATATATTACCAAGTTTTTCCTCACCATGTTATATCAATATCAAGGATTCAAGGGATACATGGTAAACTATTATTCAGCTTCATTATTTATTTAATACTTATTTTTAAACAAGGAACCAATTGTGAGTATCTGTGTAAGTGGTGATACAAAACAATCACAAATTTCAAAAACCAGAAAACTGTAAATTTCCCAATTGAGTTTTTGGAATCAATGCCCCCTTTGAAAACTTAGATATCTTTACTACCAGCATCCCTCCTAAAGCTCTATAAATATGTTTACATTATCTAATTATTAAATTATGATATGTTTAATTTCCAGCCAATGGAAAGCCAACTTTGTTAATGGAGTTTTTACCAGCTCAATTGCATTGTGCAGTTTCTGTTGGGGAACAAGTACATATATTTTTATGTTAGTACTGCATCACATAATATAAATAATAATTACACAAGACAAGTGAAATTCCACCTCAATTAATAGTGGAAACAAAAACACATTTTAACTCAGCACAAGTTCCACATTAGAGTATGGCCATACCAAATTGAAGGAAACTGAATGGATTGAGATGTAGACAATCTCAATAAGACAATTCATGCTTGTGACAGTGCATCCGCAATTGCAGTGGGAATGATCCACTTCCAGCAGTGTTCCTCATTAGTCTGCAAACTAAACCACAATACAAAAAAAAAACATCCACTTCCAACAGTGTTCCTCATTAGTCTACAAATTAAAATATTACTAAAAATCAATTCACAAACCAACCATTAATTGTGTTAAAAAAAAATAAAAAAATAAAAAAGACCCTTAATTATGCAAACAGTTGATTGAGATTTTTCTTTTCCCAGACTTTCTTTCCTTTTCTCACCAAAAACTATCAATCCAAACAGAGTATAAATAATCTAGGATTTTTCTTGCTAAAACACATGGATTCTCATGGAATGTTAAAGAACTGACTCATCCATGGCCATTTCCACAGGCTTGGGATTCGTCCAAAAGGTATATTATATATATATATATATATATCAAACCTTCTTTGTATAAACATAGATTTGTAACCATTAATTTCATTTTCATGCAGGTTCGATTAGGCTCTGTTGCAGCATTTGAAACAGTTGATGGACTAGAGTCTCAATGTAGACACCCAAACAAACCCAACACTCAAATAGATCCAACAACCCATAACATTAATCCATCGATCAAAATTCTACGAACCCATAATTGAAATTGAAAATCTCAACCATAACAGCCATTACAGTGCTGTTATGGCACCTGATGGCCAGCAACATTTGGTGAGATGCGAATCGTGATTTGTGCCGCAAAACTGGAAACATAATTTTATAGCTTGAGATATTTCAATGGGCATATTCTCACTGCACAATATACTGTCCTCTAAGAAACCCTTTTTTATGAAAACAAAGTTAAAAATATAATGCAAGTAAAAGTACAATGACTGGAAAAATAAATTACATTAAAATTCTTTCCTTTTCCACCAAGATGGACCTGCCTACCTTCTCTCAAGAAGCAGGTCCTTCCTACTTATGGTTTCAATCCAACAGGAAAGCTATCAAAGCATATAGCAATATAACTACTTTTAAGCAAGTCAATACTCAAATACTGAATTCAGTTGCCACTAGATACTATCATTAGTTGAATTTGGTCCGAGAAAGCCCATAAACTCGAGCACATTTGGGTGGGAGCAATTAATCATAGAATGGAAACAAATTAGTTACCTCAATTCTAGCAATTGCTTTATCCATAGATTCACATAATCCCTCTGTATCATGACCACAACATTGCAAAGTCAGTAACATTTGGACTCACCACAGATCCCTGTCATAAAAGAAATACAATCACAATGCTCCTATTACAGGGCCTCAGTGTCCCGACATAAGCACATTAGTCTACACAACCACCCAGAAGAGATGTAGTATCAGTAAAACAAACATTTTTCTTGCATTCACATACCACCAAGGAAACAAAAAATGAACATTAATGGCATAAACATTAATGTACTATGACAGATAGAGACAGCAATGGCATAAACATTAAGCGAACATTAATGGCATACAACAGGAAAAGTAACAGTGTGTAGGATTCTTTTATTTTGATTTCTTCTATCACTTTTTCTCTATGCCTTTTTTGAGAGAAAGATTGGGGAAAGAATACACTACAGTGAGAAAAGCAGGTACCATGACAGATAGAGACAGCAATGGCATAAACATTTTTAGAAGAAGTGGATCCAAACTATTTGAATATGGGAAACAGAATAGCACAAAAGCAAAGCAGTATTAGTATAAAGATGTTACAAAAGAATTTAAGAAATACCTCAACAGGCCATCCATCCAGTTGCAGGGGGTGAAGAAGGTCAACCTTCAATGTGTTGGGGTTGATTGTATGGTAGAGAAGGGGGTATATGGCATCAAGGGTGGGTGGTGGTGATTCAAGGCGGTGTAGGTTAAGGATCATTTGTGTCAAAATCATCTATTCCTGATATAAAACATCCAATAGCTGAAACATCCAAGAAAGAAACAAAACTTCAAAAAACTCAAGCTTGGAAGCATACAGACCACACTATTAATCTTTCTTCTATTTAGGAGTGGTTTGAAATGTTCTAAATAAGTGCACTTTTTGACTTTTTATTAAAAAAAATGTGTAAAAAAGTAGAGAAAGTTGGTAGAAAAGTAAAAAAGAGATGTTGATAGAAATTGATTGATGTGACCCAAATAAGTGTATGTATGCAAAAAAAGTACACTTTTTTAGTGCATGCCAAACACCTACTTAATATAAAAGTACTAATTTAACATTGGAAATGTCAAATCCCTTCAAAGAAACAACTCTCAACAGCGACACTACTCTAAGACCACCACCGTTAAACTTGTATCACAAAGAACCTTTTTGCCTTCATAAAATTATATGAAAACAAAGATAGTAAAATGGTCAACGTGGACTTGCTGAGTAGGCAAAGTTTTTTATTTTGAATCTTTGAAGGTCCTACAAAAGAAAATTGACCATGAATAGGTATTAAACAGATAATGCCCATAAACAAGTACGTTAATTTGAATAATATAAAATTACCATCATTGTATTTGGCTGGACTTGAATCCTTCAACCACAAGCAAGTACTACAATGATGCCCTGGGCACTTGCATCTCATGCACAGCCTAATTTTAGGCTCGATGATGGCTCTGTTATATATGTTGGTATTTTACTTTCTACAGAAGATTCTCTGGCTTTAGTTGTCTACTTGACTTCCAGGCTTTTTCTCATCTTGATAGCATGTGCTGACCGTGGTTTCAAGTTTCAAGGCATTTACAACAATTTTCTTTGCACCAAGAATTTTGATCCTAGCCTCTCTTAAGGCACTTATAGCCACCTTAAAACTATACTCTGATGCCATCCCTTCCTCCACACAGTTAATCGCTTCTTGATATAAAACATTGTATTGCGAATTCTTGCCTCTCTGAGCATTTCCGTGCGTCTCAACAGAGGGTAGTACATCCAACATTGCCTCATTCTTGGCATTTCTTGTCCATCGAGTCATCGTATAGTGTGGTCGAAGCATAAAGATGTTGTGGCTTTGAATACTGCAAGCACGTGTCTACATAGTATTCCTTCAAACTCAAACATCAGACAACTACAAGTAACTTTTTGCTCAAACAGATCAAAATCAACCAAAAACACTTTATGTTCCTCATCAAATCTTGCTACCTCATATGTGGAAGTTGATCCATCGTTTCTACTTAATTTCACAGCAAAAACAAGTGATTCAAAAATTTCATCTTGGAATGTAGTGAACATTTTCCCCATGTAGATTTCAACCGCTTGTTTTTCTATAGGTAGTGGTGTCTTTAGGATTGGTTTCGTGTAAAATGTTTCAAACTCAGCCTTCGCTTCCTTTTCATATCGATCATCCAAAGCCTTCTCATATTGCTCTGCAAAATCTTGCAAGGTAGTTCTTGCATTTACGTATCCATCAAAAAGTGAGTTCACACTTCCAATTCGTTGAGTAGCATACATTCCTGCAAAGAATGTGTTTCTTACATATATTGGGACCCAAAGCTTGCGATCAATGTAAAGTGATTGAAGCCATTCATTTCCTATAAGATTGTACCTATCAAGAGGCAACTCCCACGAAGATCAAATTCTTCAGGTGTCTCACTCTTATTAATGCATTTATCAAATTCCACTTGAAATGTCTTTGGGAGTGCACTATATGCATGTCCCATTTCCTTTGGCATTTTGCTCATGATGTGCCACTTGCAATACCGAAGGCCTGATTCCGGGAAAACTCTCTCTACTGCTTTGCTTATGGCTGAATCATAATCAGTTATAATTAAGTTCCGTTGCCTTCCAGACATCGCTTCAAGCCAAGTTGTGAATAGCCAAATGAATGTCAATTCTGTCTCGTCTGCGAGCAATGCACATCCAAACAAAACAGACTGTTTATGATGATTCACTCCAGTAAATGGTGCAAATGGCATTTTATACTGATTTACTTGGTAAGTCATATCAAAGGCTACCACATCAGAAAAACAGTTGTAAGCAATCCTCGACCTTGTATCAACCCAAAACACACTGCTTAGCCTGTCTTCTTCGTCAACCTGAATTGCATAATATAATGCAGGATCACTTGCTTGTGTAATCTTGAAAAACCCGAGAAGACTTCGAGTGTCTATACCAAAGGTACTTAGCCTTCCTCTACCAATATAATTGACATGATTTTGTGATGCAAATACAATCGTGCCAAAACTATCACAATCTTCAGATAGAACATTTGGGGAAGTACTTGTGATGAACACAGGAGGGCTGAATGAGTTCATTGAACTTTGCTTTGGATTGAATTCCTGCTGATGAGATCGAAGAAAATGCTGCAAACCCAGAGGGACAAGCTCGTGATTATGATTCTTCTCTAATTTTGCTACATACCACTTTCCATTGTCCCGTTTCCTTACAGTCATCAGTGCCTTGCAACCTTCCCTAGTGATTGGCCAGGCACACCTCTTACAATCTTCTCCCGAATCCATCTTTTTCCCGCGTTTGTCTCTGTGGAAACCCTCGTTAGAACATCAAAACTCTCGGGAAATTATTGAGTTATCTTTCTTTGAACAGTAATACAAGTTCACACGAATACTAAACCCTGTTTGCTTAGCATAGGCATTGTAAAAGTTCCTCGCGTCCTCCTCAAATACAAACTCCATGTCCAATGTTGGTTCTACAATTGCACTGGCCGGATAGTTAGAATATTCAAGATTCAAGGAATCTGCACTCTTTGCATCATCCAAAACCATGTAAGCTTCAACATCTTCCACAACAACACATTCATCACCTTCGTCTTCCATAGACACATAAGAATCCACTAGTTCTCTAGTTTCATTGGACTGCTCCTCGTCCATGTTTCTTTGTTATTCCTGGCACTATATCACATTCCTGCACTGGATTTGTCAACAAGTTTCGAATTCAATTTGACAAAATTTTGTTTTTAATTTTGATAATTTATTGCAGAAATATGCACTACATCAATTCAAGTACAAAAAAGTATTTTTTTCTAGAAATATGCACTCCACCAAAAGTGTACTTGTCTAATGAAACAATTCAAATTACAAAAAATTTGTTGCACCATTATAGTAAATGTAACGCGGATGAAGGATGGATTAGGGCATCTCCAGACCTTACACTTTACCCATATCAAATTTAAATTTGAGTAATAAACCCCAAAACCCTAAGTTCACACTGTACGACGGCAAAATGGATCCATGCATGCACGTTAGTCATTACCGGCAAGTTGGTTAGCCACCGGCACAACGATGCCTTGATGTGTCTCATATTCCCAGCAAGTTTGGGAGAGCTGGGCTTGAAGTGGTTCGAAAGGCTCCCGGAAGGGAGTATCGAGGGGTGGCAACAACTAGTGGAGGCCTTTGTTACTAGGTTCAAGACCAATACTCGAACACCGAAGAAGGTCGACCACCTTCTGGGCATCAATATGGAGTCGGGTGGTTCGTTGAAGACATATAATGCAAAGTATTGGGAAACCTATAATGAGATCCTCGATTGCCCCACCAATTTGGCGATCGCCTAATACAAGTGAGGTCTACCAATCAGGCATAGGCTACGAGATTGGCTCACAATGCATCAGCCCACAACCATGGAGTCCATAATGGAGCGGATCAACGAGCACATCCAAGTTGAAGATGATGCCACCACCACTACCGAGAAGGCAAATCCGGTTGCGACGGATAGACGTGTGGCTGGAAAGGTTCACTTGGTACGGCAGGAGGATAACTGCCCTAATAACCGAGCTAGAGACCAACATCGCGGTTCAAGCCACAATGACAGAAACAAAAGCCGAGGAAATGACTGAGCTAATACTCCTCGCAACGAAGAGGAAGATGCTAAGAGGAAGTTGAGGGCGCGAACTGGCATCACCACAGTCTTTAAGATCTCATTTTATCGCATCCTGAGTGAAATCTGAGGTGAGTCATATGTTTATTGGCAGGAAAAATTGGGAGACACACAGAGGGGTTTCAATTCGAGGTATCGTTGCACCTTCCATGAAGAAAGGGGGCACCGAACGGAGAACTGCATGTGACAACCCCGACTCATGGTTAATGCTAATTCATGATTAAGCATAATAAGTAAATGATTAAGATGAAATTCTAAATTAATTATGCGAGTGTGTTGTTTTAATTGCATTCTTATCTGTTGGATATAGAAAGATCTGTTCATGTCTTGAGTTTGATTTGCGAGTTGACAGCCTTATCGGTAACCGATTCAGAAATTGACTTAATTTATATGCTAATTAGGATTTATAGAATTTTATGATTGGTTTAATTAAAATTTGGTTCGGAATGATTAAATTAGAATAAATAATTCTAATGAATTCAACCTAAGGTAATTTCATGTTTGCCATTAAGCGGATACCTTCAAGACCATTGTTTTGTTTGCTTTACTTCATATATGTTTGACACACCATTAACCTCCATCTTCTTGCATAAAACGTGAGAGAGAAGAGAGTAGGAAGAAATCAATTTCAACAAGAGAATTGCTTGAGATTTAGGGGAGATTGAAGGGGACTTGCAAAATTGAGCTACCACACTTGGAAATTCAAGACTTAAGGTAGAAATTCACCCCCTTTTTATTGTGAAATAGAGTTGTTTAATGCATGGGTTCATGGAAATTAGGGACTAAAGTCAAAAAATAGCCTAAAGAGTAGATTTGAGAATCAATTCATGCATGCATGTCCATATAATGGAATTTTGAAGTTGTGTTCATGAAATTTTCTCATGCATGTCATAGATTAAGTTTAATCATGGGAAATCATCATGTTTTCTATCAATTTTCCAAGTTTGATCATGTTTTGAAGTAATGGAGTTCAAGAGAATCCTTGTATGTCATGTTTTTGAAACAATCATAAAGTTTAAGTTGAATTTGTGTGCGATTGGTGTACTTTTAGGCTTTGATTTTATGAAATGATCTTTAAACCATGATGTGTTATGAGTTTCTAAGTGTTTTCCAAAATTTTGTCACAAAAGGATAAGTTTTGGAATATTGAATCCATGGTTTGAACTTTGGGAGCAAATCTGGAAAACCCAGAATTTTGCTTCCACGCTCGAGCGAAGCATTTCACGCTCGAGCGACCACCTTCATTTTCGTACTTTCGCTCGAGCGACAAAAGGCTAGCTCGAGCATAAATTACATGCTCTTAGGTGTTGGTGCGTCTGGAAGTACACTCGAGTGACGAGAGTTACACTCGAGCGAAGAACTGTGTCTCATGCTCGAGCGAGCGTCGAGCAAGCGTCGGGCGAAGATTTCTTACAACCAAAACCTTTCACATTTTTGCAGACCACTCGAGCGAAGGAGTCTACACTTGAGCGACCACTCACATTCGGCATGCTCGCTCGAGCGAAGGAAGCTACGCTCGAGCGAGACCCCTATTTTCAGCAAGTTTTGAAAAATATTTTTAAGTACATTTTTGCATCCTCATTTTATTCGAGGCATTCCTAGGCCATGTTTAAGACATCATAATGAGGATAATGAATTAGAACCACACCAACACAAGCAGAAAGATCAAGTTATGAATTCCGAGTGTGTAATTTAGTATATGTTCGTTCTGTAACTGTGTAGGGTACGCGCCTCAAGGAAGCTGAATAGCCTGCTTACAGCCCTGTTATCTGTAAGTAACAATGCTGTAAAGATATATTCAAATTGTATCTATTCTCTGAACAATAAATTATATTGTTTCTAAATGGTTACTTCCTATCGATTGAATGATGATCCTCTTTGAAATTGTATTCGTGGCATCCATAGCGTATTGTTATTGTTATTTATATTGCTACTGTTACAGAGATCTCTGTCAGTTCCAAATCTTAGAACTATTGTTATTATATGATGGCCATCAATTGATTGTTCGGTCTTTTAAGACCTAGTGTATTGTTGCTATTGGATGTACCACGTATGACCTAAGTGAATATGATAGATCGAATTGATTGAATTGAATGATTGATTGACAAATGATATTGATTAAAAATGTTCTAATGCTAATCAACTGTTTTGGAAATTGAAGGACATCATTCTTAACCTCTTTACACATTTGTTATTCACTAGGCTATAGTTCACAGTTTATATATATATATATATATATGTAGGTGGCCAAGCACCGGACCAAAGCTAGAGGCGCCGACCCAAGCTCTTGTTTTGTCAAGCCAGCCATTGTGCCTCACATCGAGGTCCTAAACCTACACGAGTTAAGTGTAACAACCCTCATACTGTTTACTGATTAATGACCGATTGATCACCGATTACTGTTAAACGAGACTGATAATGACTGATAACTGACTGATAATTGAACTGATTAAAAGTACTGAACTGACTGACTGAAACTGGAAACCGAATTGATTGAGTATATGTTAGTTAAATTGCATTCTATCTGTTTGATTGTATGATTATCTGTTCATACTTATATGTTTAAACTGCTAATTGAAGGCCTTATCGGCGGCCGAATTAGAAACTGATTGATGTTTAATGATCATCATAATTTATGTGATTTTGTGGTGTATTTACCTGAAAACTGATTAGGTATGATTAAATTAGATTAAAATATGCTAATTAAAGAGTTGGACTTAATTACCGTTTTGCCCTTGAGTGGGCCACTACCTCTACACTTTGAGCTCATTATACTTGAGCCAAACACATTTGCTCAGCCATTTCTTCTTGTTCTAGCCGAATTTAGAGAGAGAGGAAGTGAGAGTCTTGAGTTCATTTCAATATTGCTTAGAATTTGAAGAGAATTGAAGGTTGATTGTTGCTTTGTGGTCCTACACTTGGAATTGAGGCTCTAGGTAAGGGAACTCAACCTTTATTGATGTGTTTGAGCTAGTTCTTGCATGAGTCATGCTTCATTGTAGAACTAAGTCATATTTTGGTTTATTGTTGTTGATTTGAAGCTCATTTCATGCATGCATGTTTGTATTGTAGATGTTTGAGTTGTTTTCATGGCAAAGGGTTACATGCATGTTCATAATCATGTTTAAGTCCATGATTTCACCATGTTTTGAAAAGAATTGGCTCCTGAGAGCATCAAATTGAAGCTTCAAAATGGTTTGAATTCATGCATGTTTGCATGTTCATCTTGTGCTTGAAAAATGGTTTAAATTGGGTTTGAATTAAACACCCTTGGGCTTTGATTTCTTAAAATTGAGCTTTGAAACATGATATCCTATGTGTTTATAAATGTTTTCCAGAAAATGGGCCCAAGAGGATTGGTTTTGATGCTTTTGAGCTTGGTTTTGGACCTGGAGCTCGAATCTGGGATTTCCAGATTTCCGTCGTCCGCTCGAGCGGGGGAAGTGCCGCTCGAGCGGGAAAATCGAGCTTCCAGCATCTTGCACTGTTTTACAGTCCGCTCGAGTGGAGGATTGGGCGCTCGAGCGGAGTCATGTCTCAAGCTCGAGCGGGCGTCGAGCGGGGATTTCACCCATCCAGTACCTTTACAGTACGCTCGAGCGGGAAAGTTTGCGCTCGAGCGAGTACCTTTGTTTGCCTGTACGCTCGAGCGGGGAAACCTGAGCTCGAGCGGGACTCTGTTTTTCTGAAAATCCTGAAAATGCTTTTAAATGTGCATTTTTGCATCCTCATCCCATCCTAGGTATTCTTAGGCCTAGTTTAAGGCATTTAGATGAGGATATCGTTGTAGAACACACCAAGGCAAATTAGGGATTAAGTTATGATATTTCCCAACTGTGTAGCTTAGTGTGTGTTCAACCTGTGAACTGTGTAGGGTTGGCAACTGGGGAGACACGCTCTAGCATACTGTAGCCAAGAACTCTGTGAGTAACAATTGTGTAAAGATATGTTCAACTGATATCTTTTGAATACTGAACTGAACTGTTTACTGAACTGGTATTATTTACTGAATGAATGTATGTCCTTTATTTCTGAACTGTACTGTGGCATCCTTAGTACTTACTGTTTACTGTTACTGTTACTGCGACAGAATTCTCTGTCGGTTCCCTCGTGGAACCACTACTGTTTACTGACTGATGGCCATCATTACTGTTCGGTCTTTTAAGACCTACTGTTACTGTTATGCTAATGGATGTACCACATATGACTGTTTACTGTACTGAACAACTGAAATACTGATTGAATTGAACTGTTTTCATCACTGTAAGGACATTCATTCTAAACCCCTTTACGCATTATGTTATTCACTGGGCTTTAGCTCACTGCTTATATATATATGTAGGTGTACAGGCACCAGATCGGAGCTAGGAGCGTCAGGGTAACTCCAGTTTTGTCAAGCCAGCCTATGTGCCTCACTGCGAGGTTCCGAGTTGCCATGCTATGGCTTGGGGGTGTTTTGTTTGTTTTCCCCCGTCTGTTTCCATACTGTTTGGACTACTGTACTGTTATAAAGGGATTAGGTCCCTGTACTGAGTGACTGTAAATTCTGTATAGACCGTACTGTTTTGTATAGACTGACTGTCCACTGCACCGCTATCTAGGGTAGAGTCCCTAGTTTGAATGAATGTAAATATTGTGCATACTGTTCTGTACTGTTTATGTATTAATGCATGAAAAATCTTTTTGGCATACAGACTGTCACAGCTCATTGGACATTGTTTAATTACTGTATTGGCTTCCGCCAGGCCCTGTACTCTGTTTTGCTGTATTACTGTTAAGCAGGCCTTCGGTAATCTTGGATTACTGGCCGGTTACGGTGCTAAACCCATAGGGCCGGGTTTGGGTCGTGACAGAGTGGTATCAGAGCGATACTTACCACGAGTTATACCGCACACACGTGTCCAAATGAGCTATAGGGTGTCCTAGAAAAGTGATTAGGGCATCTCATGAGCATGATAAGTGTGTGGTTATGTTATGACTGAATACATACTGACGTGGTAAACTGTTAAACAAATGACTGCTTATGTTTAAAACTGTTATAACTGCTTATAGTGAAATGGACAATGCAAATGAACCTGAATCCTCGTCTACTGAGGCAAGAATGGAAAGAATGGAAAGAATGATAGAACTGATAACTGCTAGACTGGAACAACAACAGAACCAACCGCCCCCACCTCCTCCTCCTCCTCCGGTACAGCCGGAACCTAATGCGAATATGGATGATGGGGATATTATTGCTCTCACCCATAAATTCAGCAAGATGAAACCGCCATCCTTTCAGGGAGGCCTCGAACCGTTAAAGGCTGAAGCTTGGGTGCTTGAAACAGAAAATTTTTTTGAAGTGTTTCCGTGCTCGGAAGCGAATAAGGTATTGTTAGCTACCTTCACCCTCCAAGAAGAAGCTAGAAGGTGGTGGATGTTGATCCGTGATACAAATACTGTTATGACTTGGGCTCAGTTCAAGGAGTCCTTCTTTGAAAAGTACTTCCCTCAGTGTGTCAGGGATAGGAAAGTGACTGAATTTGAGCAACTGAAACAGGGCACCACGTCGGTTGCCGAATATGAAACGAAATTTACTGAACTTGCCCGTTATGCACCGCACATGGTGGATACTGAATATAAGAAGGCCAGAAAATTTGAAGGTGGCCTTAATGTGGCAATACTTGACCGGATAAATGTTTTGAAATTACCGACTTTTGTAGGTGTTCTCGACCGGGCATTGATGGCCGAGTCGAACATTGCAGCAGTGAAACAATCTGAAACACCAACAACTGAATGGCATGGTAAAAGGCAGGGTTTCAAATTCAAGAAAGGCAAGCACAACCCAGCCAATAAGAAACAGAACACGGGATCAATGACTAGCCCCAGCCAAGGGAGTGGGTTCATTCCACCCTGCTCTGTATGTGGTAACAAGCATAAAGGGGTTTGTCACAAATTATCTGGAGCCTGTTACAGGTGTGGCAAGGTGGGCCACATGGTTAAAGATTGCCCTTCTGCTCCTCAAGGCAATAGCAAAGCTGCAGCCAGCGGCGCAGCATCAAATGCTCCACCAAAGCCTAACCCTAAAGCTACCGGGAAAGAGCCTGTGAGGCAAGGCCGAGTGTTCGCACTAGTACCGGGAGATGTGCAGAATACCGAGACCGTTGTGTCAGGTATTCTTTCTATTTGTGCACAAAATGCATATGTATTAATTGATTCGGGGTCTACACATTCTTATGTATCGCATGCTTTCTCACGGAAATTGAATAGACCCTTAGAACCTATGAACTATCTGCTAGTCGTATCATCACCCGTAGGGGGATCCATGACATGTGCTTATATGTACCCCGCATGTGAAATTATTGTTGGGGATATGCATCTGTTTATTGATTTACTGCCATTGAACATTGATCATTTTGATGTCATATTGGGAATGGACTGGTTAACAAAATATCATGCCACTATTGACTGTGTGACCAAGCAAGTTGTTTTCCGTCCACCTGGTCTGCCTGAATTTGTGTTTAATGGGAGTGGAGTAGTACCTCCTCCGTATTTGATTTCGTCAGTGAAAGCTGTTAAATTAATTAGAAAGGGGTGTAAAGGATATCTGTGTTCTGTACTGACTGTGTCGACTGATGATAGTATTAAAACTGATGTGAATTGTATTCCTATAGTCAGAGAATTTCCAGATGTTTTTCCAGATAATCTTCCAGGAGATTTGACTGATAGGGAGATTGAATTTACCGTTGATGTGATTCCCGGAACACAACCAGTTTCTAAAGCTCCGTACCGAATGGCCCCAACTGAACTGAAGGAGTTGAAAGTGCAACTACAGGAACTACTGGATAAGAAGTTTATAAGACCTAGCACTTCGCCATGGGGTGCGCCTGTTTTGTTTGTAAAGAAGAAAGATGGCTCACTGAGACTGTGCATTGAATACCGTGAATTGAACAAGGTAACTGTAAAGAATAAATACCCATTACCGCGTATTGATGACCTGTTTGATCAGTTACAGGGTGCTAAAGTATTTTCCAAGATTGATCTTAGATCCGGATATCATCAACTGAAGGTTAAACCGGAAGACATTGATAAAACTGCTTTTAGAACGAGGTATGGACATTACGAATTTTTAGTTATGCCTTTTAGAGTCACGAATGCACCAGCTGCTTTTATGGACCTCATGAACAGAATTTTTAAACCATACCTTGATGACTTTATTGTTGTATTTATCGATGACATATTGATTTACTCCAAAAGTATAGAACAGCATGAACATCATCTGAGACTTGCCCTACAAACCTTAAGAGAACAGAAACTGTATGCTAAACTGTCTAAATGTGATTTTTGGCTTGACCATGTTATGTTTCTGGGGCATGTTGTTAGCAAAAATGGAATTTCTGTTGATCCGCAGAAAATTGAAGCTGTAGTGATCTGGCCTAGACCGACCAATGTGACTGAAGTCCGAAGCTTTTTGGGACTGGCTGGATATTACAGAAGATTTGTCAAGGATTTCTCCAAAATTGCCCTACCATTGACTCAGTTAACTCAGAAGGGGACATCATTTGACTGGACTGACCAAAGAGAATCTGCTTTTCAGGAGTTGAAAACTCGATTAGTGACTGCACCAGTTCTTACCTTACCTTCAGGTACGGATGGTTATACTGTATTTAGTGATGCTTCTCATAAGGGTCTGGGGTGTGTTTTAATGCAGAATGGGAGAGTTATTGCTTATGCTTCCCGACAGTTGAGACCACATGAAAAGAACTACCCGACCCATGATCTGGAACTTGCTGCAGTAGTATTTGCACTGAAAATCTGGCGTCACTATCTGTACGGGGTGACATGTGAAGTATACACCGACCACAAGAGTTTAAAGTATTTCTTCACACAGAAAGAACTGAACATGAGACAGCGGAGATGGCTGGAACTGATTAAGGATTATGACCTACAGATATTGTACCATCCGGGAAAAGCCAATACCGTTGCCGATGCATTGAGCCGGAAATCGATTGGAAACTTAGCCTGTTTGCTTACAGGACAGAAAGAGTTGCTTTGTGACCTTGAAAAATCTGAAATTGAAATTGTTTTGAGAGAACAAGGTGGAACCTTAGCTGCTATTTCTGCTCAACCGGCACTGATTGAAGAGGTTAAAGAAAAACAACAACTGGATGATTTCTTGAAGAAGATCATCGAGGAAAGAGAATCCAAACAGAGACCGGGATTCAAATTTGAGAATAATGTACTGAAATTTCAAGAAAGACTGTGTGTACCAAATGATACTGAACTGAAAAGAAGAGTTCTGCAAGAGGGCCACAACTCAAGATTTTCTATCCACCCGGGGAATACGAAAATGTACCAAGATCTGAAACAGAATTTCTGGTGGCCGGGAATGAAGAAAGAAATTGCTGATTTTGTATCCAAATGTCTTCATTGCCAACAGGTCAAAGCTGAACATCAACGACCTGCCGGACTATTGCAACCTCTACCCATACCAGAGTGGAAATGGGAGCATATCACGATGGATTTTATCGTTGGATTACCTCGCTCCAGAAAAGGTATGGATTCAATTTGGGTTATTGTTGATAGACTAACCAAATCTGCTCACTTCTTACCTGTCAAGACAATCTATAATGCGGATAAATTGGCTGTTATCTATATTGATGAAATTGTGAGACTGCACGGAGTGCCCGTGTCTATTGTTTCTGACAGGGATTCGAAGTTTACATCGAGGTTTTGGCAAAGTCTACAGACTGCATTGGGTACTGAATTGAGGCTGAGTAGTGCCTATCATCCTCAGACAGATGGCCAGTCAGAAAGGACCATCCAAACTCTGGAGGATTTACTGAGAATGTGTGTCCTTGATTTTCAGGGAGACTGGGAAAGTCATTTGCCCTTAGCTGAATTCGCCTACAACAACAGCTACCATTCGAGTATTGGTATGGCGCCTTTTGAGGCATTGTATGGCAGAAAATGTAGATCTCCAATTTGCTGGGCAGAAGTTGGAGATGGGCCTTTGCTTGGGCCCGAGATTGTGTATGAAACAACTGAAAAAGTGAAACTGATACAGCAAAGACTGAAAACTGCGCAGAGTAGACAGAAAAGTTATGCAGATGTCAGAAGACGGGACAGAGAGTATGAAGTGGGTGATCACGTTTTTGTGAAAGTGACACCAATGAAAGGCCAGACTCGTTTTGGAGTCAAAGGCAAGTTAGCACCGAGATACGTCGGACCATATGAGATCATTGAGAAAATCAATCCGGTGGCGTATCAAGTTGCGCTTCCTCCTGAAATGGAGCATATGCATAACGTCTTCCACATCTCTATGTTGAGAGACTATCTTCGGGATCCTTTCCATGTAATAGAGCCTACTCGTGTAGTGCTGAGTGATTACTACACTTACGAGGAACGGCCTATACAGATTGTTAACAGACGGATCAAGAAACTGAGAAACAAAGAGATCCCGCTAGTGAAAGTTGACTGGCAGAACCATGGTGGTGTGTATGCCACTTGGAAAAGGGAAGATGACATGGCCAAAAGATATCCTGAACTGTTTCCACTGAATCCTGTTTTCTTCCAGAATGAAGGTAACTCGAGTTTAGAGGACTAAACTCTTTATAAGGAGGGGAGACTGTAACAACCCTCATACTGTTTACTGATTAATGACCGATTGATCACCGATTACTGTTAAACGAGACTGATAATGACTGATAACTGACTGATAATTGAACTGATTAAAAGTACTGAACTGACTGACTGAAACTGGAAACCGAATTGATTGAGTATATGTTAGTTAAATTGCATTCTATCTGTTTGATTGTATGATTATCTGTTCATACTTATATGTTTAAACTGCTAATTGAAGGCCTTATCAGCGGCCGAATTAGAAACTGATTGATGTTTAATGATCATCATAATTTATGTGATTTTGTGGTGTATTTACCTGAAAACTGATTAGGTATGATTAAATTAGATTAAAATATGCTAATTAAAGAGTTGGACTTAATTACCGTTTTGCCCTTGAGTGGGCCACTACCTCTACACTTTGAGCTCATTATACTTGAGCCAAACACATTTGCTCAGCCATTTCTTCTTGTTCTAGCCGAATTTAGAGAGAGAGGAAGTGAGAGTCTTGAGTTCATTTCAATATTGCTTAGAATTTGAAGAGAATTGAAGGTTGATTGTTGCTTTGTGGTCCTACACTTGGAATTGAGGCTCTAGGTAAGGGAACTCAACCTTTATTGATGTGTTTGAGCTAGTTCTTGCATGAGTCATGCTTCATTGTAGAACTAAGTCATATTTTGGTTCATTGTTGTTGATTTGAAGCTCATTTCATGCATGCATGTTTGTATTGTAGATGTTTGAGTTGTTTTCATGGCAAAGGGTTACATGCATGTTCATAATCATGTTTAAGTCCATGATTTCACCATGTTTTGAAAAGAATTGGCTCCTGAGAGCATCAAATTGAAGCTTCAAAATGGTTTGAATTCATGCATGTTTGCATGTTCATCTTGTGCTTGAAAAATGGTTTAAATTGGGTTTGAATTAAACACCCTTGGGCTTTGATTTCTTAAAATTGAGCTTTGAAACATGATATCCTATGTGTTTATAAATGTTTTCCAGAAAATGGGCCCAAGAGGATTGGTTTTGATGCTTTTGAGCTTGGTTTTGGACCTGGAGCTCAAATCTGGGATTTCCAGATTTCCGTCGTCCGCTCGAGCGGGGGAAGTGCCGCTCGAGCGGGAAAATCGAGCTTCCAGCATCTTGCACTGTTTTACAGTCCGCTCGAGCGGAGGATTGGGCGCTCGAGCGGAGTCATGTCTCAAGCTCGAGCGGGCGTCGAGCGGGGATTTCACCCATCCAGTACCTTTACAGTACGCTCGAGCGGGAAAGTTTGCGCTCGAGCGAGTACCTTTGTTTGCCTGTACGCTCGAGCGGGGAAACCTGAGCTCGAGCGGGACTCTGTTTTTCTGAAAATCCTGAAAATGCTTTTAAATGTGCATTTTTGCATCCTCATCCCATCCTAGGTATTCTTAGGCCTAGTTTAAGGCATTTAGATGAGGATATCGTTGTAGAACACACCAAGGCAAATTAGGGATTAAGTTATGATATTTCCCAACTGTGTAGCTTAGTGTGTGTTCAACCTGTGAACTGTGTAGGGTTGGCAACTGGGGAGACACACTCTAGCATACTGTAGCCAAGAACTCTGTGAGTAACAATTGTGTAAAGATATGTTCAACTGATATCTTTTGAATACTGAACTGAACTGTTTACTGAACTGGTATTATTTACTGAATGAATGTATGTCCTTTATTTCTGAACTGTACTGTGGCATCCTTAGTACTTACTGTTTACTGTTACTGTTACTGCGACAGAATTCTCTGTCGGTTCCCTCGTGGAACCACTACTGTTTACTGACTGATGGCCATCATTACTGTTCGGTCTTTTAAGACCTACTGTTACTGTTATGCTAATGGATGTACCACATATGACTGTTTACTGTACTGAACAACTGAAATACTGATTGAATTGAACTGTTTTCATCACTGTAAGGACATTCATTCTAAACCCCTTTACGCATTATGTTATTCACTGGGCTTTAGCTCACTGCTTATATATATATGTAGGTGTACAGGCACCAGATCGGAGCTAGGAGCGTCAGGGTAACTCCAGTTTTGTCAAGCCAGCCTATGTGCCTCACTGCGAGGTTCCGAGTTGCCATGCTATGGCTTGGGGGTGTTTTGTTTGTTTTCCCCCGTCTGTTTCCATACTGTTTGGACTACTGTACTGTTATAAAGGGATTAGGTCCCTGTACTGAGTGACTGTAAATTCTGTATAGACCGTACTGTTTTGTATAGACTGACTGTCCACTGCACCGCTATCTAGGGTAGAGTCCCTAGTTTGAATGAATGTAAATATTGTGCATACTGTTCTGTACTATTTATGTATTAATGCATGAAAAATCTTTTTGGCATACAGACTGTCACAGCTCATTGGACATTGTTTAATTACTGTATTGGCTTCCGCCAGGCCCTGTACTCTGTTTTGCTGTATTACTGTTAAGCAGGCCTTCGGTAATCTCGGATTACTGGCCGGTTACGGTGCTAAACCCATAGGGCCGGGTTTGGGTCGTGACATTAAGGCTGTTTTGGGGTGATTCAGATTCACCCTTTTTGTCCCTGCTAATGTAAAGAACGTCTAAGACTATCGATTGTACAGTTTTTTTTTTTTTTTTTTATGATGGGATTATGTCCCTATTATGTATTTGCACTTTTCTTTTAAGTGATATATGAATATGGCCATGTGCATGAAAGTTTTTCCATTCAGGTCTTCACAGCTCATTGGACGATGTAGATTATAATTGATTGGCTTCTGCCAGCCCCTTTATATTGTTTGATAGTCATTATTGTTAATCAGGCCTTCGGTAATCACGGGTTACTGGCCGATTACGATTTTGAACCCATAGGGGCGGGTTTGGATCGTGACACTGCATGCCGCTCAAACAACACTTGGAGGAGCTGGTTGCGGCTGGGCACTTGGATGAGTACATAGATGGGGGTATGAGGGCCGCTCCACAAGGACAAGCCGAGCCAAATGGCCTTGCCATCCTGGATGCAGCATCCCAAGGAGTAATTAATATATTCATGGCATCATCGAGCCAGCGCGGGTTTGCGAGCTATGGGGGATGATCAAGAAGGCCGAGCACATGAGGAAAGTGCTCTCTATTCAGTCTACCATGAAAAAAGGAAAGACCGAGATAAAACATGTCTTGACTTTTTCAAGCAAGGACTTGGAAAGAATTCAAACGCCTCACAAAGACGCCTTGGTTGTGACTCTTCACGTCAAGGACTTTGACATCAAAAGGATATTGATTGACCAGGGGAGTTCGGTCGAGATCATGTACTACGATGCATTCAAACAAACGAAGTTGGAGGACAAAAACCTGGCTCCAGTGACGTCTTCATTGGTTGGCCTCAACTCTCAACTATAATGGCTGATCGGAAAGATCATATTGCCAGTTAAGGCCGGGTAAGCCACAAAATAAGTTGAGTTTTGGGTGCTGAAGGTCCTATTTACCTACAACTTGATCTTGGAGAGGGGCTGGTTACATGCCATGCAAACAGTAGCATCAACTTATTACCAGGTCATGCGCTTTCCTACACTAGCTGGGCAAGTTGAAGAGGTTTGGGGGTACCAAGTAATGGCAAAGCAATGCTTCATGGTGGTAAATGTCAGCCGAGCTGCCAAAGGCTCTATCCAAATGATAGAAGGGCCAAAAAGAAAAAAAAGTTTTGGAAGATGTGGGAAGAAAAGCCGAAGAGAAATCAGTTAAAGATTTGGTGGAAGTATGCATTGATGAGAATGATTCAAACAAGTTCTTTCTTTTAGGGTCGTCTTTGTCCAGCGCCGAGCGGTTGGATTATGTAAATTTTTTGGTTTCCAACATTGAAGCCTTCGCGTGGACGCCTTACAATATGTCTGGCGTCGACCCTAGCTTCATTTTCCACCAGTTAAATGTCTTTCCCAATGCAAGACCGATCATTCAGAGAACTTGGCGCTCGGCCTTGTATCATGCCGAGGTAGTGGCAAAGGAGGTCAAAAACTTGTTTGAAGCTGGGACGATAGAAGAGGTGCAATACCCCATATGGATCTCTAACACGGTGGTGGTGTCGAAGAAGAACGGAAACTGACGAGTGTGCGTTGATTACAAAACAGTCAACCGTGCAAGCCCAAAGGATAGCTTTCCACTCCCGAGGATTGACCAGTTGGTGGACCTTACTGCTGGTCACCAAAGGTTTAGCTTCCTAGATGCATACCACGGTTACCACCAAATAGCCATGTACGAACCAGACAGAGAGATCACGTCTTTCACCGCACTTAGGGGGCCTGCACTGCTACAAGGTCATGCCCTTTGGCCTCAAGAACACCGGTGCAACTTGTCAAAGAATAGTGACCAAAATATTTGCCCCTCTGTTGGGCCGCACTATGGAGGCTTACATTGACATCATAATGGTGAAAAGCAAAGACAAATCTCAGCATCTCACTAACCTAGCTGAAATGTTTGCCATCCTCAAATACCACAAGTTACGACTGAATGCATCCAAGTGTGCTTTCAGAGTGGGAACTGGAAAATTTCTAAGCTTCCTAATTACCAACCGAGGAATTGAGGCTAACCCTTTACAGATCCGGGCAATCCGAGAGCTGAAACGACCAATTCCACAAAGTACGAGCAATATCTTGCCGGAATGGTAGCCGTGCTGAACAGATTTATTAGCCGGTCATTAGATTGTTGCAGGCCCTTTTTCAAGACCTTGAAAGCTAAGTTTTTCTGGGATGACGAGTGCGACTGCGCGTTGGCAGATCTAAAAGTTTATCTCTCCTCGACCCTAATCTTGGTTACACCACGACCGAACGAAGAGCTATATCTTTACTTGGTAGTTTCTCAGCATGCGATAAGCGTGGTCCTTGTTTGCATTGAGGAGATCTAGCACCTCCCTATTTTCTATGTTAGCAAGACGCTACTCCCGGCCGAATTGAGATACCTGTCGCTTGAAAAATTGGCTCTGGCTCTCACGATGACCTCCAGAAAGTTGGCGTACTATTTTTATGCCCACACAATAGTAATGCTAACCGAATTTCTACTCAAGGTGCTCTTTGAGAAGGCAGACTTCATCGACAGAATTCTGAAGTGGGCCATAGAGTTGGGACAATACGACATCAAGTTCCAGCCGCGCACAGCTATCAAAGCTCAGGCCCTTGCTAACTTCGTGATGGAATTTGCCCCTAACACACACCCTATTTGCCATGTTGATTTGGCTAGCGCGGACTTGGTGCAGCCTACGGCTTCGATAGCAGAAAAAAGTGGTGAGGAACAAGTAATAGAAGGGCAAGATGATACCAGGCTAGCAATGAAAGAGTAGGCCGACTTTTTGATTGACCAAACTAGTGCCCATGCGGGTAAGCTGTGCATGGAACCGACCAGTGCCTTCGATTTGAGAAACTCCTAAACTCCCTCCGATTGTTGGAAATTGTTCATTGGCGAGATGTGAAAGCTCTTCGTTGATGGGGCCTCCAATAAACATGACGTTGTGTTAGGGGTCGTGTTGACATCCCCAGATAGGCTGACCATTGAGCATGCGATCATGCTTGGTTTCCCAACATCTAACAATGAGGCAGAATATAAAGCCTTCCTCGTTGGACTGAAGAGTGGTTTATGAATGAAGGCCTCAGAGCTTATGGTTTTCAGCGACTCCAAGCTGGTGGTCAACCAGGTCTTTGAGAAATATGAGGCGAAGGATGAAAGGATGGCTAAGTATCAAGCGTTGGTATGCATAGGGATCAAAAAGTTTGCTGCAATAAGAATGAAACAAATTAACCACGAAGAAAATAGTGAAGCCGACGAATTGGTCGGCCTGACATCTATGCAAACGACTTTTCCCAATTTTCTAATGATATAATTCTTACCCCGACTGAGCATTGAGGAACCAGAGGCGCCCGAGGTACTCTGCACTGACTTGGGGCCATCCTGGATGGATCCAATCATCACCTTCCTAAAAGATCAAATTCTGTCCACTGAAAAGAAGGAGGCCAACAAGATCAGAGCCAAGTTAGAGCGGTTTTGGTTCTCTCTAGCTGGCGCCTTGTACAAGAAGTCCTTTACTGGGCCATACTTGAAGTGTGTCCACCCCAGTAAAGTTGAAGCTTTCCTCTTCGAGATTTATGAAGGCATCTATGGAAGCCATATTGGGGGCAGATCTTTGGCTTACCGAGCAATTTTCCAGGGTTATTGGTGGCCGTACATGCAGGCTGACGCGCAGAAATATGCTTGCAAATACGAAAAATGTCAAAAAGTTTGCTCACCAAATCCACCAGCTGGCCAGAGAATTGCTCCCCTTACAAGTCCTTTGGGGGCTGGACATTGTAGGATCGCTTTCAACCGCTTCGGGCAACCGTAAATTTTTCACCGCTGCTACTGACTATTTCACTAAGTGGGTAGAGGCCGAGCCATTGGCCACCATCAAGGAAAAATATGTAAAGAAGTTTGTCTAGCAAAATGTCATCACTCGCTTCGGTATCCCAAAGGCCCTCATTCGGATAATGGCACACAGTTCGACGGGAAACTCTTTCGCAAATTTTGCGAGTAGTTAAACATTGAGTTTTAAAACTCTACACCGGCCTACCCTCAATTAAATGATCAAGCCAAAGCCTCAAACAAAACCATCTTGGACGGGCTGAAGAAACAACTAGAGAAGGCCAAAGGGAGGTGGGCTGAGGAATTCCCTAATGTGTTTTGGCCATACCGCACTACACCAAGATGCTCGACCGGGGAAACTCCATTTGCCTTGGCTTATGGCATGGAGGTAGTTATACCATTGGAAATCGGCATGCTTACTGTTCAATATGAAAGTTTCGAACCAGACTTAAACAATGAAGCTGTAGCCCTAGAATTGGACCTAGCTGAAGAAAGAAGGAAACAGACACTAATTCACATTGCAGCCTACCAACAAGAGCTCTCGAAGAAATACAACAAGGTACATCCTAGGCTATTCAAGATTGGAGACTGGGTCTTAAGGAAGGTAATGGGCAACACAGTGGTCCCTGGAGAGGGCAAGTTAGGAGCAAATTGGTAGGGGCCATACAAGGTAACCAGCCTTGTAGGCAAAAGGGCATACCACCTGGAGGACTTGGATGGCAAAGCTGTCCCCAGACAATGAAATACGGCCAACCTCAAGCTATTTTACTTTTGAAATGTAATCCTTTCTACTTCTTTGTTTTTTGAAACTTAGCCTTTTGCTATTAGATGTAATGTGTGATGTGTAATAGAAAATGGCCCATTCTTTCTCTTATACTATGCGTTTCTATACAAAGATATTAAGCTACTGTGAGTGCAGGGGCAATGCTTAAACTGGGCTGACTTTGCCTACCGTACAAACAGTTCGCTTGTTATGAGCTGATTTTGCTCATAATCGCCCGAGCTAATTTTTGCTCGCAATTGTTGAATTGATTTTGCTCATAATTGTCTGAGCTGATTTTTGCTCGCAATTGTTGAATTGATTTTGCTCATAATTGTCTGAGCTGATTTTTGCTCGCCATTGTCGAGTTGATTTTGCTCATCAACTCGAGCTGATTTCGCTTGCCTAAGTGTCCCCGAGCTAGTTTTGCTCGCTTCGTTATCAATCGGTGTTTTGGCTAATTCACAATTTTAGACCAAACCAACCTAACTTAATCCGGGCTGGCTTTGCCCGCCGACCAAACAGTTGGTGTTTTCCTCCACTGTGACTGCTTGTTCTGAGCTGACTTTGCTCACCTGCTCAAATAGTTGATGCTTTCCCCAACTTAAGATTGGAAACCAAGCTGACAATGATTGTTTCCCTGAGCGGATTTCGTTCACCTGGGAGAAAGTTGGTGTTGTGAACGACTTTTGAGGTGATACCGAGCTGAGTTCGATCATTATTTCGAGCCGATTTTTGCTCACCTTCTAGAAAAGTTTGTGCTTTAAGTGATTCATGGATTAATTTTACCTTAAATCGAATTGAATTTTTGCTCGGGGAAAAGGAACTTTACATTTATATGCATTTGGGAAGAAATTAGCTCAGCTTAGAGCACTACAAGAAGATTTAGCTTGATGATGCTAAACCAAGATTTAGCTTGGGAAGAAATTAGCTCAGCTTCGAACACCTCTGAAGGCAAGTTTTGATTAGCTTGTTGCTCGGCGAAAGCATCTGTTGTAGCTGCTAGTTTTGCTTCTTCTATCAGTTTTTGTTGCATGACACTGGCATAAGCCTGCATATGGACCGCAATGAAGGCTGCCGGAGGATTTTTTAACATGTTAGAGTCTTGTCCAAGGTCAAGTTTTTCCATGACAGCTTTCCAGCCACACTGGAAAAAGATGTCCTTGGTCCCCTCGACTTGCCATTCATAGGCTTTTTGGCCTTCCGCATAGCTGCGGTCCTCAGCATCATCGATTTTCTTCTCTAGCACAGCTTTATGGGCTTCACGGAGTTTGCGCAGCTCGGCGATGTATTTGGCCTTGGTTGCTTGCAAGGCTTTTTGTTTGTCTTCATCCGCCCTGGCCAACCACTCGGTCAACTGATCCCGTTCGGCCAGTACTGCTTCCTGAGAGGACTTTAACTTCTCTAGCTCAGCGGTCTTGGTCTTGTTGTCAGTGATGGCCCCCCGTAGACTTTTTCATACGGCGATCATACGCTCATGGGCCAAATAGTTCTCTTGTGCGGCCTGCAAGAAAATAGACATCATCACATCAAAGCCAAGCAATAGGTTGACAACAAAGGAGATCGTCTACTTACCAACACGATTGACTTTGCTGTAGAATGGAGGACTTTCAGGTCGGACAATTCCTCGTGCTTCTTCATGTTCGTTGGAAGGAGTAATCCCTTGGTCATGTTAAAGCAAAGCGAATAATCTTTGTCAGCATAAATCGAGTGAGCAGTGGTCACTGCTCGGCCTTTGTACTTCAGCTCAAGTGACCAGACTAGAGAGGCAGTAGAGCGGGTAGATTGCTTGACAAGCGGTTGATCAGTCTGCTTTCCCTAATCAGCGGACTGCAGATCGACTGAATCTTTGTCAACCAAGTGCCGCTCGGTCTGTGCTCGCCTCAGCCTTTTTTTCGATCAACCGACAGCTTGCTCGTTGGCAAGAGCAAGCACTGGCCTTTTGTCTTGCGTGGCTGGCATGGAAGATTGGCCCCTAGCTGTTTCTGCTGGTTGAGAGTCACTCGGCTCTCCAATAATAGTCCTGTTTGGTGTAACTGTTAAAACAGATTATAGATTATAGCTTAATGGATTATAGATTATGACTTTAATCAGAAGCTGTTAATTTATTTGGTATAGCTATCGGATTATAGATTTAAGTTGTTGAGTAGTGTTTGTTAAATAAGCTGTGAAGTAGCTTTTTCAATTAACTTTTGTTTTTTATTATTCACTATTTGTCTACATTTCTCATAAAAAATAATAATAATATTTTATAGTCCATTTGGGTCTTTTTTTATTTTTAAAAAAATAAAAAATAAAAAAATCTAAGAGTATAACCGTGAATTAATATGTCCACAGCAGAAGTTGATAATCAGAAGCAAGGGGTGAGCAGCTTCTCAGAATCAGCTTTTTTAACTTAAAATAAGTTGTTAGAATTAGAAGTTGTTTGAAATAAGTTTAACCAAACAGTCCAAAATAAGTTTTTAAAAGCCAAAAGCCATAAGTTGGCTCAAAAAAGCCCCACCAAACACCCCCAATGATCAATTTGATAGCTCGGATTTTAGCCATCTCGTGCTCGGCGGTTAAGGGAACTAGTTTGATCAGTGGAAGGTTTGGATTTGGCTTTGGAGAAGGGGCACGAAGGAAGTCGGTCACCCTGCTCTTGCGCGGCGTGTGTGACGGTAACTCAGTATTTTTTGAAGAAGCTTGACATTTTTGTATGGCAATTTATTCTATCATCTTAACTTAAACAGATTGCTGGGTTTAGGTGCCTGATGTTATTAACCTATTTGACATACAATTCATGTCACAAATACCACATGCATAACATGCTCCATACAATTATATTCTTGAACCAACCTATGTTTCACAAAACTATGTGGCATTAAATTCCCATATACCTACGCGGAATGGTAATCATAATTTTAATAATCAACTTCTGCCTCGTATACTTTACAAAAATATGAATGCCAACATTAACACCAAACTGACTATGCATAATACTCCATCAATGTCATACAAAGTACCAATGTCCTGTCTCAAGGTTCTTTTCACATTCAGAAAATAAGGTTACATTACCATTACGGTCATACTATGAATTTTTAGTTGTCAAATGTGATCACAGATGCTTAACATCCTCGCAGACCTGTTCGAACAATTTCCAACACATATATCATGCCACACACATTATGCGCATTCAACCCAATAAACATCACAAATCCGCAATCACAAAATACAAAATCGCATATGTCCATTAACCGAAACAAATATTTTATTAGTAATTTCACAACCGAGCAAACGTTCACTTATCAATACGCCACCTACCAGAATAAACACAGCATAACTAAACCATTTTTCAAAACTAACATCCCATTAAAAACACACCACATACTAGTTTCGAAATGATGCAAAAACCAAAACTATGATTACTACGAAACATCATAACAGTGTGTGCTAATGTTTCAAAAACACATAATGGTTACGTTGCCCTCACATGCAGCCCTCTTCTTGGGTCATTCAAGAACATCTTCACCATCGTCGCGCGGAACCCAGACGATGTAAGGCCATCCATTGTGGCATCAATATCACGTCCATGTACATACTTGCCTGACGATGAAGCATGCATAAACACCACAGTCTGAGTTGCAAAACACACACGAACCAACACAATTATCTTCTATTACATTTCAATAAAATCAAATCCAACACAATAAATATGAAAGCCACAATATCAGCACATATATCATTAACATTAGCATTAACATCAACCCCAAAGTACACCAATCAACAACTAATTACCAACATTCTTCCTATTACCAATATCCCACCCATTACTTACCCTTACACCTTTATCACATTGAGATCGAACACTAACATACACATAAAAAATAAAAATAAAAACAGGGACACACCACACATTGTTAATACAACACAAAAATTTTCTGAACCCCTCAACACATAACCACTACAAATTGTTCACGCCACACTCCAACATATTTTACACAACACTACCCCCATTACACCATCATTAACCCCATTGTATAGATTACTGCACACCTAAACTCAAACCCTGTCATCATCGCAGACTACCCCACCCAAATTCAACCCAACATCGCAGCCTACCCCCACCAACATCATGCTGCAATCAAGCATTATCCGCTCCAAAAATATATGCAACCATACATGCATACCAATACAAAAAACATCAGCACAGATATCATTTACCCAAAAAAAAAGAAAAACAATAATAATAATAAAACCCACACAGACAAACACATTGTGAAACAATTTTGCCTTGTAAATCAAACAAATCCCATACTTGATGCCATTACGAAACAAATCCAACGCTGTCTTTCAAACATTAAAGAACTAAAGTTGCCGGAAACCCGTTGCCAACGTCAACCAAATCGCTTACATCAAAACACGATTCATATTCCTAGGGTTTCGCCGTCCCAAATACCAAATTAGAAACACATAAAGACGAGTTAACATTACCAAATCCAGCAACATCACAGAAGCACCATTTCCGTGCATTAACATTGCGAATATACTATTTTTCATATTCATCTCTTTCGTGAACATCGTAACTGATGTAAAACTAAAATAGACTACAGTAAGGTTTTTGGGTACTAGTGTAATTGTAGCATTTTCCAATCCCTAAATTACCCACGTATTACACACATCACTCTCTAACATCACGTGCAAAAATGTAATTTCAAATAAAACGGGACGTTTCAATCTATAAGAAAATATACAGGACTAAATAGTGCACAAGTTCTTACTTTGGGATTTATTGGTGCATTACCCATTTATTTAACTATGTAAAAATAAAATATTTTTTTTATTTAATCTAGTTAAAAATAATTAAAATATTAAAGATATGTTTAATATTACTATTACTTAGTAAATAATTGAAAAGGGTAAAATAGTCGTTTGAACATTTATCCTTCTCCATAATATCCCAAACAAACATAGGATTCATATCCTATTCAACCAAATAGTCTTTTCTTGACATTTAATTCCATGACTAAACAAATATAATGTATCTTAAGACTAACAGTCCAGTAGATTTCAATCCTCCTTATTTAGTCCGTCCAAACAAACACATTCTTAGGCCACGTTTGTTTGGGCGGACTAGATTAGGTTGGATTAGCATTCCCATAACTAATAGTCCAAGGATTACGAATCTCTTAGATTGTATATCCCATCATATGTTTGAATTGAGCTAGGATTATAAGGGAGGATTAACAAATATTATCCAATCCAATGTTTGTTTAAGGGGATTAGAATGGATAGGACATGACAAGACAAGTGACATCGAATATATTGACCATAATACCTCTATTTTTGTCATTTGATAAGTTAGTCCAGATTTTGACTTAGTCTCCCAATTTATATCTCACCCCCATGTGGGATTGAATAGTCCATCGTATGTGGGATACCATGTCCGGATGGATTGTTAGTCCGTACTTCAATTTTTTAACCAAATATCGGATTAATAATTTTATTGAACTATTAGTTCAATCCCAAGCACATGTCCGCCCAAACAAACATGGCTAATGTAATTGTGATTGTAGGATCATGATGCAAAAAAAAAAGGGCAAAAATAGTGGACCTGACAGGAACAGCGATGAATGAAGGATGAGTGATGACGAAGCTTCCACCGACCTCCGATTCTGAAGAGCTGTAACGCCCTCAAAATATCAACATTAAACCCAGCTGATAAGACATGCATTTACATATAAACTAACGACATTTTTTTATTCATTAGAGTTCCATTACATAAGTATTACATGTTAACATCAAAACAAAATGCCCTACGGGCTTACAGCTTTCCAAGTTAACACTTGGTTACAACAAAAGAGTACTAACTCGTTTACACATTAAGCCCTTGGCTTGAAGTTACATGTAATACATCAAAAGTTAAGCGACAAAAGTATGTCCGCCTCTTGCCTCCCAGCTATGTCCTTGGAGGTGGCATGCTACCTGAAAATGATATTCCCATACAGGGTGAGCCACAGCCCAGTAGAAATACACTAAACCAACCATGGACAATGACTAAAATATTAGCAATTGATAGATGGCCAACACTGATACAATCACATAAATCACATATTTATGTCATACAACTTATGAGTCCAAGTTTCCTTTCATTTTCCCTTTTTCAACGGATAGGCATATAAGCACTACCCACATTCTCAACAGATATGTATAACAACATTATCCACAGATAAGCATATAAGCTATATCCACACTTCACAAAGATAAGCATATAAGCTCTATCTTCACTTCTCTAGACAAGCATATGAGCTGTATCTACGGAGTTCATCCCCTATCTTCTCCCAACACTATCCGGTTTAGAGGTACATCCCCTATCTTCCCCTAAACCGCAGAGTACATCCCCCATCTCCTCCTCTACACATAACGTATACAAACACAATGGTTCTATATACCATCACTCAATACATATAGATAATGTATTCTAACAACCGTCAAGTTCCATGACACATTTCATTGATTAGTTTCAGTTTGCCTAATCATCATGCATTGTCTACAACAATCACGACTATCCTCCACCGATAGCCCAAAGCAGTTATTTCTAAACAGAAAATAAATGCACATTGGATATTCAATCAACATTTCATTTCCTCATTCTTCTCAATTAATTATCCCAATTAATTAAACAATGTAATTAGGTCAATTCCCATAATTAACATTTCAACCCTTAGGTCCCATTTTCATCAATGACTTAACATTTATTCCATTTCTCTATGCCAAACATGCATTCAGGTTTATTACGAATAAAACCCCAACTTTTGTGAAATTACACAAAAGCCCCCAAACTTTCACAAAATTACCAAACCAACACCAACATCTCAAAATGCCAAAATTTAAAGACAAAACCCATAGAGAGGAGTAGGATATCCCTACCTCGAAGTTTGAGCCAAAAATGAGATGAAGACTCGAAGACCAACGTGCTCCAAATCCAAACTTTTTCAGATTAAAACCAAGCTCTCAATGCCCTCTATCTTTTTAACAAAGGCCCTAGGCTAGATTCACACTCTAGGGAGATCAATTCTTAGAGAGAGTGTAAGTTTAGAGAGAGAGTGTGTCGGATCAAGGGTTTGATCAAAAAGAAAAGGTGAAAAAGTGATGTTTAAAACGCTACTGTCCGCTGATATAAAACACGCTTGCTCGAGCAAAGACTTCGTCACTCGAGCGACCAGACACAGAAAACTCTCGCTCAAGCCAAGAAGCTCTTGCTCGAGCCAAAAACTCAAAAGTGCGCTCGAGCGAAAGAATGCTCGCTCGAGCCAACAACTCGAACCCTCAGGTCTGCAACCACAAGCACGCTCGAGCGACAGACCGCTCGCTCGAGCGAAGAACAAACCAGACCGCTCGAGCCAAGAAAAGCTCGCTCGAGCCAAGAAACGCAACTCTCAGGTCCAGAACCAGGTGCAAGTGCTCGCTCGAGCGAAGCCACTCTGGCTCGACCCACCAGACACAAACTCAAATCTCGCTCGAGCGACAAACTCTTGGCTCGAGCGAAGGGCCAAAAATCTGGGCAGCAACACTAGGCTCCCAAACACAACCAACCTGAAACAAACCTGCCCAACACATCCTATAACTCAATACGAAGTAAAAAGGATTCAAACAAGATAATAAACAGCTACCAATATCCACGGACACATGTCCGGATCACTGTACAACAAGGGTAAACCCGGGATCGCTATAACCTCCCCCCCTTAAAGAATTTCATCCCCGAAATTAAGCACAAGTTTTCAAAACAAGTTTTTCTCAAGTTTAAACAATGTTACACTTTAACTTTTAACAATCCGACCCATTACCGGCCATCCCCTCCATTTAACAAGAGGCATTTCACAATATGTAAATAACATATGTACTTTCAACATGCATCAACATTATGCATTATCTTTCCAATTTCAACAGTATAATCAACATATACAATGTTACATTCAACTTCCATATGAGGCAAGTTCCCAAAACATACTTCCAAATAACCAAAACATTTTCAATGTTTCACAACTTAAGACATATATAAAAGCTCTTAAGTTCAACAGAATGCAAAATTTAAATACAAGATCACATATCAACAAACAAGTCCGGATATTTCTCTCGGACTTCCAACGCACGTTCCCAAGTGGCTTCCTCTACTCCGTGATGTTTCCACAAGACTTTCACCAAAGGAATGGTCTTGCCACGCAGGACCTGATCCCGCCTATCCAAGACCCGAACCGGTCTCTCCTCATACGAGGCATCCTCATCTACCTCTAAATCGGTCCAATCCAACACATGTGATGGATCTGGCTCGTACTTCCGAAGCATACTCACATGAAACACGTCATGCACGTCGGACAACTGCGGCGGTAAGGCTAACTGATAAGCAACCTCACCAATCCTCTCAAGGATCTCAAAAGGACCAATAAACCGAGGGGATAACTTCCCACTCTTCCCAAACCTCATCAGACCTCGCCTAGGTGATATCTTCAAAAAGACATGATCACCTACCTCAAACGCCAAAGGCCTCCTCCTACGGTCAGCATAAGATTTCGGCCGACTCTGGGCTGTAACAAGCCTCCTACGGATAAGCTCAACTTTCTCCGTCGTCTCCCTAACCAACTCCGGACCCAACAAAGGTGCATCACCCACCTCGGCCCAACAAACTGGAGACCTACACGGTCGGCCATACAAGGCCTCAAACGGTGCCATACCGATGCTAGACTGAAAACTGTTGTTGTAGGCAAACTCTACCAAAGGCAAGTGCCTCTCCCACGTCCCACTGAAGTCCAGGACACAACCCCGAAACATATCCTCGAGGATCTGAATAGTACGCTCGGACTGCCCGTCAGTCTGAGGATGATAGGCCGTACTAAAGGTCAACTTAGTGCCCAAGGCACTCTGCAAACTCTGCCACAACCTAGCAGTAAAACGAGGATCTCTATCTGAGATGATCGTCACTGGGACCCCGTGCAATCTCACTACGTCCCGAATATACAAATCGGCAAGATGATCCACCGAATCTCTCACGCGCATAGGAATAAAGTGCGCCGACTTAGTCAACCGGTCTACAACCACCCAAATAGCATCACTACCCCGCTGAGTCCTCGGAAGACCTACAACGAAGTCCATAGTGACATGCTCCCACTTCCACTCGGCAATAGGCAAGGGTTGCAACAAACCCGCTGGCCTCTGATGCTCGGCCTTCACTTGCTGGCAAGTAAGGCACTTCGATACGAAAACAGCCACATCTCTTTTCATACCCCGCCACCAAAACTGGCGACCCAAATCCTGATACATCTTAGTACCTCCCGGATGCACCGCAAGGCGCGAATGATGAAACTCTCGGAGTACTTCCTCACGACAAGACTCCGGTACAAACAAACGGTCACGGTATCTCACACTCTGGTCAGGATACACCGCCAAACCCTTCTCAACTTTCCCACTGGAGATCTTCTCTCGGAGGGATTCTACCTCAAGGTCACCTCTCTGTGCCTCTAACACTCTAGTCACAAGTGTAGGCTGCGCAACAACAGAAAACAAGGCCGCAGCCTCAACAGATTCGCCCAGTAGCAAATCGAACTCACCAAGTGCTCCCAACATCTCTCATTCCCGGATGGCTATACTAGCTACATCACTAATGGTCTTCCTACTAAGGGCATCGGCCACAACATTGGCCTTTCCCGGATGATAGTGCAACTCAAAA
This sequence comes from Camellia sinensis, assembly GCF_055761805.1. Lineage (NCBI taxonomy): Eukaryota > Viridiplantae > Streptophyta > Magnoliopsida > Ericales > Theaceae > Camellia > Camellia sinensis. Next base: position 239,837,272 of record NC_138961.1, on the reverse strand, counting down.
TCATAATCCTCAATGAACTCCATCCACCTCCTCTGTCTCAAATTCAAGTCTCTCTGTGTAAACAGATACTTCAAACTCTTGTGGTCCGAGAACACCTCGAACTTCTCACCATAAAGGTAGTGCCTCCAAATCTTCAAGGCAAAGATCACTGCTGCTAACTCTAGGTCGTGTGTGGGGTAATTCTTCTCGTGTATTTTCAACTGACGTCAGCCATAAGCTACCACTTTCCCCTCTTGCATCAACACACAACCCAAACCCTCTCGTGAGGCATCACAATAAACTGCATAACCCAACCCTCTCTCCGGAATAATCAACACCGGAGCGGTGGTCAATCTAACTTTCAGCTCTTGGAACGACTTTTCACAAGTCTCACTCCACACAAACTTGACTCCCTTCCGAGTCAGTCTAGTCAACGGTGACGCTAACCTAGAGAAATCTTTCACAAACCGACGGTAATACCCAGCTAATCCCAGAAAACTGCGGATCTCAAACACACTCTTAGGCTGTGCCCAATCCTGCACTGCCTCAACCTTGGATGTATCAACAGACACCCCTTCCCCGGATACCACGTGGCCTAAGAATTTAACTTCCCTCAGCCAGAACTCACACTTCCCAAACTTGGCATACAGCCTATGGGCTCTAAGCAACTCAAGCACCACTCTCAAGTGTTCCTCGTGCTCCTCCTCTGAAGGTGAATAGATAAGGATGTCGTCCACGAAGACGACCACAAATTGGTCTAAGAACTCCCGGAAAATCCGGTTCATCAAGTCCATAAAGACTGCCGGTGCATTGGTAAGCCCAAATGGCATTACCAGAAACTCGTAATGGCCATACCGCGTACGGAATGCCGTCTTAGGAACATCTTCCTCCCTGACCCTCAACTGGTGGTAACCCGATCTCAAGTCTATCTTAGAGAAACAACGGGAACCCTTCAACTGGTCAAACAAATCATCTATACGGGGCATAGGGTACTTATTCTTAACCGTAGCCCGATTCAACTTCCGGTAGTCAATACACAATCTCAAGGCACCATCTTTCTTTTTAACAAAGAGGGCCGGTGCTCCCCACGGCGAAACACTAGGGCGAACAAAGCCCTTATCTAGCAATTCCTGGAGCTGAACTTTCAACTCAACCAACTCTGCTGGAGCAAAACGGTAAGGTGCCATAGAAATCGGCGCCATGCCGGGCACTAAATCAATAGAGAACTCTATCTCTCGGTGAGGTGGCAAACTAACAAGATCTTCGGGAAAGACATCCGAATACTCACAAACCACCCTCGGCAACACAATCTGGGTCTCAACACACTCACTACTCTCAAAGCTAGCAAGTAGACCACTAAGCTCACTTCGCCCTCGCGAATCATACCCCGGTGGCAAAACACTACCAACCCGGTCTCCCAAGAAATGGAACCACTCCCCGCTCAAGGTACATAACGTGACCCTCTGGCGGTAGCAATCGATAACAGCCCGGTATGACGATAGCTAGTCCATACCCAAAATAACATCAAAACCCTTCATAGGCATGACAACAAACGGAAAAGGAAGCCTATAGTCGGCGACCTCGATATCACATCCTCTAACACCCTGTTTCAGGATCAACTCACCACCCAAAGGCGATACCACACAAATAGGAGATGCTAACTGTGCTAACTCCAATTCCAAAACAGATGCAAATGCAGCAGATACAAAAGAATGAGATGCACCCGTGTCTATCAACACACTAGCAACCGAGTTGCAAAACAGAAAAGTACCTCTCACTACTGATGGAGCCGGTACTAAATCCTGCGCGGTAACAGCATACACGCGCCCCGTAGGCCCCTGGTCTACCTGCTCACCTCTCGGAGCAAAAGACTGCTGCACGGACTGGGATGACGAAGCTCCCGGATTGGCCCTCGAGGCCTGCACAGACTGAGCTGGCTGAAAACCTTGCGTCTGCCTAGAACCAGACGCTCTCGAAGTGGCACTCAATTGCGGGCAAAACCTCTTCAGGTGCCCAGGCTGTCCACACTGATAACAAGACAAGGGCTGCCCCCTGCCCGAACTCTGACTCTGCGGTCTAGCTGAAGAAGAAGCAGCTCTCTGACCCCCACCCTTCTGCGGGCAAACAGAAACCTTGTGACCCAGCTGGCCACACTTGTAACAGGTGAATTCCCCCTGACCACCTCTCCCGGAGCCTGCACTCGGCACTGGGAAGGTCGATCTAGCAACACCACCCTGCGACTGCTGAGGGTTAGAACCCCTCTGCCTCCTGCCATCACCCTGACCATCTAGACTCCTCTTGGAGCCTCTCTGCCCCTCATCCTCTTCCTGCATCATGAGCTCCATATGAGCTGCAGCGTCCACTAGGTGTCTATACTCCCGGATGTAAGATCCACCAACTCTCAGCTTGAGGCCCCGTCTCAATTTCCGCTCAAACTCATAGCAACGACGTTCCTCAGACGCCACCAGTTCAGGTACAAACCTGGATAGACTGGTAAAAGTAGCCTCAAACTCGGCCACTGACAAGCCCTGCTGGTTAAGCCGGCTAAACTGATCCCTCAGCTTCTCCCTAGTTGCTGCAGACAAAAACCTTTCCTGAAAAGCATTTATAAACGCCTCCCAAGTTCCACCAACAAGAGCCTTCTCGTACTTCCACCATTGACCCGCATCTCCCTTCAGTTGGAAGGATGCCAAGGTCACTTTCAGTGCTCCGTCCTCGATGCCAAGCATCTCGAACGTCTTACTCATTTGCTCTAGCCACTCATCAGCCTTCAGTGGCTCCTTCGGATCCCCGATAAACTCATCCGGATTAGACCGGAAAAACTCCCTCTTCAAGAAAGAAGGCCCTGCCTCAGCTGCCTGATTCCCAGCTCTAAGAATACCCAAAGCTCCTGCTATCTCTCTGGCCAAGGCACCCATAGCCTGCTGACCCACTGGCTCGGCCACATTGGCCTGGCCAACCCCCTCCTGTACTGCCGGAATCTCACCCTATAACGGTACTTCCTGCCTCGCAGGTCTACCATGCCTAGCACCTCTTCCTCGTCCTGACATCCTAATAAAGGTAACACAGAACATTAGCACATTCATAAATGTGCCGAAACTAAACACTCACGTCCTAATGCATGGACAACTGTAATTCACTCCACGTAAGCACATAAACACATAAGCACTTACGAATTTCATTTCCGGATAATGATAGTCCCGAGGCGTTACTAGAGTTCCGGTTAGAAACAGCATTGATCAAGTGCTTTTCCAACAGGACTCCCAGAAATCCAAGGATCCAATCAACATCCTAGAAATTAAATCCCATACCCACATAGTCACATAAGCATGTTATCAAGTAAGCACATAGCATATGATACTACATATAAGTCTCTATCAAGCGAGACTAACCCATTGTGATCCTAATCACTTCCCACGTACCCAAAGTATTCGAACCCGGTACGCTCTGATACCAAGTTGTAACGCCCTCAAAATATCAACATTAAACCCAGCTGATAAGACATGCATTTACATATAAACTAACGACATTCTTTTATTCATTAGAGTTCCATTACATAAGTATTACATGTTAACATCAAAACAAAATGCCCTATGGGCTTACAGCTTTCCAAGTTAACACTTGGTTACAACAAAAGAGTACTAACTCGTTTACACATTAAGCCCTTGGCTTGAAGTTACATGTAATACATCAAAAGTTAAGCGACAAAAGTATGTCCGCCTCTTGCCTCCCAGCTATGTCCTTGGAGGTGGCATGCTACCTGAAAATGATATTCCCATACAGGGTGAGCCACAGCCCAGTAGAAATACACTAAACCAACCATGGACAATGACTAAAATATTAGCAATTGATAGATGGCCAACACTGATACAATCACATAAATCACATATTTATGTCATACAACTTATGAGTCCAAGTTTCCTTTCATTTTCCCTTTTTCAACGGATAGGCATATAAGCACTACCCACATTCTCAACAGATATGTATAACAACATTATCCACAGATAAGCATATAAGCTATATCCACACTTCACAAAGATAAGCATATAAGCTCTATCTTCACTTCTCTAGACAAGCATATGAGCTGTATCTACGGAGTTCATCCCCTATCTTCTCCCAACACTATCCGGTTTAGAGGTACATCCCCTATCTTCCCCTAAACCGCGGAGTACATCCCCCATCTCCTCCTCTACACATAACGTATACAAACACATGGGTTCTATATACCATCACTCAATACATATAGATAATGTATTCTAACAACCGTCAAGTTCCATGACACACTTCATTGATTAGTTTCAGTTTGCCTAATCATCATGCATTGTCTACAACAATCACGACTATCCTCCACCGATAGCCCAAAGCAGTTATTTCTAAACAGAAAATAAATGCACATTGGATATTCAATCAACATTTCATTTCCTCATTCTTCTCAATTAATTATCCCAATTAATTAAACAATGTAATTAGGTCAATTCCCATAATTAACATTTCAACCCTTAGGTCCCATTTTCATCAATGACTTAACATTTATTCCATTTCTCTATGCCAAACATGCATTCAGGTTTATTACGAATAAAACCCCAACTTTTGTGAAATTACACAAAAGCCCCCAAACTTTCACAAAATTACCAAACCAACACCAACATCTCAAAATGCCAAAATTTAAAGACAAAACCCATAGAGAGGAGTAGGATATCCCTACCTCGAAGTTTGAGCCAAAAATGAGATGAAGACTCGAAGACCAACGTGCTCCAAATCCAAACTTTTTCAGATTAAAACCAAGCTCTCAATGCCCTCTATCTTTTTAACAAAGGCCCTAGGCTAGATTCACACTCTAGGGAGATCAATTCTTAGAGAGAGTGTAAGTTTAGAGAGAGAGTGTGTCGGATCAAGGGTTTGATCAAAAAGAAAAGGTGAAAAAGTGATGTTTAAAACGCTACTGTCCGCTGATATAAAACACGCTCGCTCGAGCGAAGACTTCGTCGCTCGAGCGACCAGTCACAGAAAACTCTCGCTCGAGCCAAGAAGCTCTTGCTCGAGCCAAAAACTCAAAAGTGCGCTCGAGCGAAAGAATGCTCGCTCGAGCCAACAACTCGAACCCTCAGGTCTGCAACCACAAGCACGCTCGAGCGACAGACCGCTCGCTCGAGCGAAGAACAAACCAGACCGCTCGAGCCAAGAAAAGCTCGCTCGAGCCAAGAAACGCAACTCTCAGGTCCAGAACCAGGTGCAAGCGCTCGCTCGAGCGAAGCCACTCTGGCTCGACCCACCAGACACAAACTCAAATCTCGCTCGAGCGACAAACTCTTGGCTCGAGCGAAGGGCCAAAAATCTGGGCAGCAACACTAGGCTCCCAAACACAACCAACCTGAAACAAACCTGCCCAACACATACTATAACTCAATACGAAGTAAAAAGGATGCAAACAAGATAATAAACAACTACCAATATCCACGGACACATGTCCGGATCACTGTACAACAAGGGTAAACTCGGGATCGCTATAAGAGCGACAACTTCTTATTCTTCATCAACTTCGTTTGGGTTTTTTTAACGCTTCGTTTCGATCTCCTTCACTTGTCACACTGATAAGGGTCTTATTTTGCTTTATAATTTGTAAATGTTTTGTATTTTACACTTTTGCCCTCACTTAAAGTTTCCAAGTTTTTTTTTCACCCTAATCTCATTTTAAATTAAAAAAGAATAAACACGAAATTTAAAATAATTTTTTTGTATATTACTAATGAACTTGATGCAAAATTTAATATTTGATAAAATTTAATTTGAAAATTATTTTTAAAATTTTTTAGTGTAAATAATTTGGAGTTGCAAATCATTATAATTTTGAGGTGTAAATTACTAAAATTTCAAAAATATGAAGTACTCAACTGATGATATGTTCTAAAGATGGATTTCCTAACATTTGCAACCAGGATCCTTTTTGGTTATTCTGTGCAAAAGGTGATGTTATGAAATCTCAGAGATAATGCACCTCCTAAATCAACACAAGCTTATAATATGAATGTCCAAACTTCAAAATGAACCTTAGATTGAAGAGTTATGAGTATTTTGTGAAAATTTCTATGTTCATATTATTTTCATGGGTCAGAACGTACATTTGATAGTTCAGTTTGCCTTGACTAAACAAGGAGTTCGAGGGGGAGTATACCTGATACTCCAATTGTTAAGGTCGATAAGAGAACATTCTTTTTCATTGTAGTGTGAGTTTACGTAGGGAAAATATAAGAAATTGTTACGCTATGTTTAGATTTTCTATTTGAGTAGGGATTTGTAGAAGAGAAATAAAATAGGAGGGAAATGTGAAAAAAAATAATCTGTTTGGTTTGATTTTTTGAAAATTATTTTTAGATGAGTTTTTGTTTATTTTTAGTGATTTTATTATTATATTTTAATCATTTTTTTTATTCTTTTAGATGAAACTAATCAAGATTCATCTAAAAAGTAAAATAAATTGACTAAAATATTTTTAAAATATCACTAAAAATGAATGAAAATTTGAACAAAAATATGAGTATATATTTTTGTTCAGATTATTGTTTGTTTTTAGTTAATTTTTTTTAATATTTTTGTTAAATTTTTATTTATTTTTTTAATACATTTAATGTAAATGCATCTAAAAATTTCTAAAAAAAATTAACTAAAACATGAAACAATTCAATAAAGACCAACAAAAATCCATTTAAAAATAATTTTTGAAAATGTAATCCAAACAAAAAGTTTTTTTTTTCTCCTTTTTCTTCTCACATTTTAGTTTTAGGTTTTTATTTTTATTTTTATTTTCTCCCCTCCTCCTCCACATATTCCTACTAAAAATCAAGATCCAAACACAATTTTAAGCAATTAAGGTTAAAACACTATGTGACTTGAAAAACAGTAGGTGAAATTCAAATGGTGATACATTGCAGGCATCATACATAACAGTTGTAACACCCAAAACTAATAAATAAATAAAAAATAGCGTAATTCTACACTTACCATTTCTTTATACCACATTTTGTGTACCACCCTATGTGTTAATTAGCACATCATTTGACATAAATATAAGTGGTGAAACCCATTACACCATAAGGTGGTATATGAAAAGTAGTATAAAAAAATGATACGTATATCATTATTGAAAAAGATATTTATGATACTCGACATTTCAAAAAAAAAAAAAATTCTCAATGGGAAATTCCTGCATGGACTTTATTCCTTTATTCGTGTAAAATCCAATTCTGGATTCAATAGCTGTCGTAGTGAAATTGCACGAAAAGGTGTAGCTAAAGTCTTCTTGCAAACAAGTAACTCTTGAGATACAAATAGCATTGTTGGACGAGATCTCGGCTCAGAATGCACACCTGCAAATGCCAACTCAGCATCTAGCACAATGTTTTGTACAACCGTTGGATTAGTTGGATGCGAAAGGCGTGAGTCTAAGACATCACTTGCCTCTATTTGGGAATTGGGTTGGCTTTTTGGCTTTTTTGGCTATTTTAGCCTAGGGCTAAAAAGCTTGGTTTGGGAAGGGCTTTTGGCTTTTTGACTTTTTTGTGAGAAAAAGAATGTAATGATTATGAATTCGATATGATGTTTTGTCTTATTAGACTAAAAAGTCTATTTTGTTTTTTGTGGCTAAAATAGCCAAAAAAAACCCTAATCAAGGCTTCCCAAATGAATCCTTAGCATTAAATTTTGAGCAGACAACGATGCCAATGATGAGAGGAGTTCTCCTGGATGCTTTCCCATGATTGTTTCTAGTGCAACTATCCCAAAGCTATAAATATCAGATTTTTCAGTCATAACCATGGTGTAGGCAAGTTCTGCACAAACAAAAAGATCAATGAAAGAAACCATATTTCCATAGAGTGATTATGTGAAATATTTATCTATCATGAATAATTGAGTTTTAAAAAAAAAATTGTTAGTTACTTAAATTTAAACATTTTAAACGTTTCTTTTTTTTTCTTTAAAAAAATACATATAAAGGAAAAAGTACTTTTGTTATTTCCTGGGGCAATATATCCATAAGTACTTGCAATTACTGTTTGATTCGATAAATCGGGATATAACAGCTTGGCGGTGCCAAAGTCAGATACACAAGCCTCCAATTCAAAGTTCAATAGAATGTTGTTGCTCGATATGTCTCAGTGAACTGTAGGTGGGTTGCAATCATTATGCAAGTAGGATAAAGCATGTGCTATTGCTTTAATAATGTTTACCCTCTGAGTCCATCCCAATTCAACAGCTTCAACATCAATTCTCAAGGCACAAAACAAGCTTCCCCTTTCCAAATATTCATACACCAGGAACATGCATCTGTTGTGCAAACAAAACCCATAAAGCTTCACTATATTTCGATGTCGTATTTTAGTTAACATTTGCACCTCATTCTTGAAACTCTTGTCAAAATTTGGATCCTTAGCGTCAAAATGATGAAGTTTCTTCAATGCAAATACCTTGCCACTAGGCAATTGTGCTCTATAAACACTGCCATAACCACATGTTCCTATGCAATATCTAATGTCAAAATCATTTGTTGCTGCGATGATGACTTTGTAGGCAATTTTTCCATCATAATTCCAAATCGAGCACATATCCCCATTCTTAATCACTCTTGCCATGCTTTGGTTGTTTTTAACTTTGGCCCGACAAAAGAACATAAATCCAATTAATGCAAGAAAAATTGTAATAAGGGGAAGGGAAATGAAGAGAATATGCATGACTTCTTCCTTCTTTAGATGCGCATATTGAGATCTATGTGTTATTTGACCCTTGAAAGCATTGTTTGACAAGTCAACAGATCCATGCCTTCCGGTAAAACCAATGGGGATTTCACCAGAGAGATTATTGTGGGAGAGATTTAAGTACTCTAATGGCAAAGTTGCTAATCCAGTTGGTATTATTCCATTCAAATAGTTGTTACTCAATCCTAGGTAAAACAAATTGCTGAGTTGTTCTAGCTTCTTAGGGAGAGGCCCGGTGAGCTGATTCTGCGAGAGGCCTAGATGCTGAATTGCATTGGTGAATTAGAGGTTTAGTATGTGGCCTGAAAGTTGGTTCGATGACAAATCAAGCTCACTAAGGTTGGGCAAACCCCCAAGATCAGGTGGTACCATTCCGTCCATCTGATTTGCAGACAGGTTAAGAGAGTAAAGATTTGTCAATTGATCTAGAGACCATGGAATTCGACCTGTGAGGAAATTGTTGCTCAAGTCCAAGTAAGACAAGTGCGTCAAATCTCCTATTTCTAGAGGGATGGAACCATTGAGTCGATTTGAAGAAAGATCTAAATATGTCAAATCGATCAATTCACTCAAAAATGAAGAGATTAGACCACTAAGTATGTTATGACCCATACAAATCACTTGCAAATTCTTTAGTTTCCAAATCTCTTGAGGGATGGAGCCGCTAATTCTATTTGAAGAGAGATCTAGAAAGATCAAATTGGTCAATTGACCAAAAGATGAAGGGATTGGACCACTAAACATGTTATCATGCATAGAAATCTTTTGCAAATTCTCTAGCTTCCATATTACTGGAGGGATGGAATCATTGAATCGATTTGAAGAAAGATACAAAAGGATCAGATTGGTCAATTGACCAATGCATGAGGAGATTGGACCACTAAGCATATTTGATCTCATATCTGGGCTAACCAAATTTTTTAGTTTTCCTATTTCTGGAGGAATGGAACCACTGATAATATTTGAAGAGAGAACGAGAGAAGTCAAACTAGTTAATTGACTAATAGATGAAGGCATTAGACCATTAAGTATGTTATATCCCATATCCAACTTAACCAAATTCTTTAATTTTCCTATTTCAGGAGGGATAAAACCAGTTATATCATTTTTTCCCATATCCAACTTAACCAATTTCTTTAATATTCCTATTTCAGGAGGGATAAAACCACTTATTTGATTTGTAGAGAGATCCAGAGAAGTCAAATTGGTTAATTTACTAATTGATGAAGGTATTGGACCACTTAAGTTGTTAGAACTCATATCCATCACAACCAAATTCTTCAGATTTCCTATTTCTGAAGGGATGGAAATTTTGAGTATATTTGAATGGAGATCCAAAAAGATTAGATTGGTTAATTGACCAATACCTGAAGGAATGGGACCGCTGATTTGAGTACCAGATATGAAAAGTTCTACTAGTTGGGTGAGGTTTCCCAAGGTTAAAGGAAGCGCACCTTCAAGTTGAGAGTTGGAAGAGAGGTCTAGAGAGGTGAGCTTTGACAAAGAACCGATGTTGTTAGAGATGCTTCCAGCTAAGAAACAATCGCTCAAATTTAGATATTCAAGGTTTGGCAATGAAGTCCAATTCATCTATTCCAACTTTCTAGATGGATAAGTATAAGACAAGTGAAGGTCAATGCGAGTGACACTTCTTGCCTCATTACAAGTGATGCCCTCCAACTCGCAGTGATTTGCTGGAGAGATGCTTTCGCTCCACCAACCACTAATCCGTAGAGCTTTTTGCTTCCATTGATAGTGAAAACGATGATGGTTTTGCAGATGCTAGCACTATAACAATTATAGTTGCCACGAGTACAACATAATAAACAAAGAATGTCATGTTATTTTCACTCATAATTGAGGTATATGTATGGATTTTGTAGCTCTAAAACAATGAGAGCATGTATGCAGTGTAATCCTCAAATCAAAAGCTCAGGAGGCCTTTTAAAATTATTTTTGTTAACATCTTGATCCCAAGGCATAGGGAGTATATATGTATGAACCACAAGTATATATGTATGAACCTTAGTTCTACCTTCATGAATGATGAAATCACGACTTGAGCCATTGAATCAATTAGGCAGATCCAACGGTCTAGATTCATCGACCTTTGGACTCGGCTTTTGTTTTATCAACAAATTAAAAACAAAAATAAAAAATAAAAAATAAAAAATAAAAAAAAAAGAATTTGTGCATAACGTGTTAACGATTCTCTCAAGCAAGCAGTCTGCTTATGTAGGGTAGGAGGTGGAATATTGCCTCCAATCCATTGTTGTTTGGACTTCTTTGATCCATTACGACTCCGTTTTAAGGATTCGAATCGTTTATTTTGTCAAATACTTTATATATATCTTTTATATAAAAAAATTAAATCAATCTAATAATCATAACATATTTAATTTATCGTGTTTGTCAAAAAAAAAAAATTAAACCTTAACTATATATATATGTAACAATGTAGCTATTATTTTTCATGTCATTTGAATTTTCATAGTTAGGATGATCCCCTTTTTTTATTTTGAACTTTTTATTTAAAATTTAACGTGACACAATTACAATTATACTATGTAATGAATCCAACGTTACTAAAATGAAGTGGGTCCCATGTTATCAAAATCAATGCTTGGATGTCTAGAGTATTTTTTTTCAGGGTAAATTAAACTTACACTCCTGAGATTTGAATTTAATATATATCATCTTTTGAAGTTTGAGAAATTACACTAACTCCTCTGTCATTGTAATTATTTAGATGGAATAAAAACATTGAACTCATGCACTTTCTCTTTTCTTACTTTGCTTTGTTTCTTCTTCTTTTTTTTTTCCCTTTCATTTGCTTTACTTTTTTTTTTTTTGCAATATTGTTTCCTCTATTTTTCTATTAGGAGTTGTTGCTTTTTATATAAATAGAGAGATTTGTGAAATGAGATTATTAATAACCACAAGGGTAATTTAAGCAAGCCTCAAGGGGTGTCAGTGTAATTTACCCAATTAAAAAATAGTGCATACACACAAAAAACACAAACACCTATATTATAACCAGCTATTTAATTATGAATAATTATTTTCTCATTTTACCTATATTATATCATTCCAAAATGTTTCACATATTACTTATATGATATCTTATATATGTTAGTGTCTACATATATAAATATATAAAAAAACATATAAATGTAAATTTATATATGTTGTTGTATTTATACATTGCCAATTTGTAATGCTATATTATCATCGAATACTTTAATCTTCTAACATGCATCGCTTTAGTAATATAGTTATGTTTGTTAGGAAAAAACTAGTAAAATTGTGTATTATTCTCCTATCAACTAATGTTTAATATATATATATATATATATGTGTGTGTGTGTGTGTGTGTGTGTATGTGTGTGTGTGTGTGTGTGTGATACAAACAAGTGTCCACAACAAACATATAGCGACTTCGGTTTTGACCCGTCACTTGTTGTATTCCGGACTCGGGTTTGTATGATTTTGAATGTTAATTCATGTCTTGTTTCTCTTGTCTCCCCTCTATTTTGGTTATTAGATTGTAGTTGTGCGTTTGGAACAGGTTGGTTGTTTATTTTTCCAAACATTTGTTGTCCAGATTTTTGCTCCTCCGCTCGAGCGTCACTTTTTGCACTCGAGCGGGCCTTGCGAACTCTCAGTACTTTGTAGGTCTGCAAAACTACTAGGAGAGTGTTTTCTATGCTCGAGCTGCGTTTCCTACGCTCAAGCAGCTAGAGTACGCAACTCGAGTGGGTGGGCGCTCAAGTGGCCTTTTCTGCGCTCGAGCATTGGGTTGTTGTTTGCAAAACTTTTGGATGTGTGTTTTCTACACTCGAGCGGCAAATTCTTGCGCTCGAGTGGTAAGCGTTCATTGTGTCTTGGCGCTTGAGTAGCCTTTCTTGCGCTCGAGCGGAACAACTTATTGTACCTGACGCTCGAGCGTTAAATCTCCCACTCAAGCGGACTGTGCCTATATCAGATCGCGAAAGTGACATTTTATATCACTTTTTCATTCTTCTCTCTCTCTAAAACTTTCCAAAAACCTAGATCTTAACTCTCTCTCTCTCTCTAAAATACCCTCTCTCTCTCTCTCTACATTTTCTCCTAGATCCATTGGTCTCTCCGCCCTAGTGTCTTTGGGAAAATGGTAGAGCATCTTGAAAGCTTCTGTTTGATCCGATTGGAGTTTAGTTTTGGCATCGTTGAAGTTTCGTCCTTGCTCCATTGATCTTATAAACTTGAGGTAGGGATTTTCTATACTTTAATATGGTTTTAAACTTCGGTTGTGTAACAATGGTGGGATTTGGGGATAATGTGAACAAATCTAGGGTTTTAGTGTAAAAGGGAAAGAGGGGTTTTGATAAATGAGGGACAAATGATTGTGGGGTTTGAAAATGATGTTATGTGGGATCAAAATAGTTGATTTTGCTACTTGGTTGATACTTGAGAAAATAGGGGGTTTGCCCTAAAATAATCATAATATTTATTTTGCATAAGTAAATGAAATTGATGTTGTTAAGCATGAAATTAAACGAGTTTGGAAATAAATAGAGGGTTTAAGTAGATGATACGCCTTATTTTTGGAAATTTTGAGTAAATTATCTGTCTTGAGATTTTATATCTGTTTAAAAATAATTGTATTGGGCTATCGGTGGAGGACAACTATGATTGTTGTAGAAATTACGTGAGAATTAGGTAAATTAAAACTAAAACATGGTTGGTTATCATTGAATATGATCATGTGATTCGGTTTAGGGTGGTTGCGTTGACCAACGGTGGGTTGGTTCAGGAATTTCATTCGGGCACTTCTCTGCGAGAGGAAGTTTGAGGGGTGGAGGATCCAGAGTTGTTTAGGATCTTCATTCGAGCGCTCCGTGCGAGTGGGAGTTTGAGGGGTGAATTCTGTTCATTCCTATGGTGGTCGGTGTTTGTGTTCGGTTAAGAAAGAAGAGGAGAGTGAAGCAAGAAGAGGCTGTCGATGTTCAGAGGTGAAGCTAAGTAGTTTCAGTCTCGGGTGGTTCTCGATGTTGCAAGGCGTCTGCAATGGAGGGAGTTGTTTGGGTCTCAGAGAAGAGGAGAGTGAAGCAGGAAGAGGAGAGTGAATGGTGCAAGAAAAGGCTGTCGATGTTCAGAGGTGAAGCAAAGGCGGTTCGGTCACAAGTGGTTCTCGACGGCAATGGAGCCTGAATGTCTGGCAAGTATGGAGGTTGAGTGTCCGTCAATGGTGCAGGGTGTTTGGGTCAGGCGTGGGGCTTAAGAGTGTATCAGTGTTTGAGTTAGACGTGGGGTGTTTCAAGAGTGTATCAGTGTAGCAGTGTGTAGTTGTGTTTTAGGTGGGGGCTCAAGTGTATGGTTTATTTTATTTTTTTTGTTGTATTTTAAAATTTAAAATCGTGAGGCGTAGGGGTTGGTTGTAAGAACGCGAGTAGCAGTAGTAGGAGAGTGAGTATTTACTCTTCGAATCTCTCTCATTGCGTTTTATTTCCTTGTACCTGTAAATTTCATGTTTTTAATGGAATTTGTCTTTGCTGATCAAAAAAAAAAAAATTGAATATGATCATGTGTAAATACATTGTACATGTATGATTGTTTGGGAGGAGAAAGGGGATGTACTCCATGTATGATTATGTGTTTAAATACATTATATATGTATGATTGTTTGGGAGGAGAAAGGGAATGGACTCCATTATAATTAAGTTGGCCAGAGTGTCCTGAGTAAAAGTCCTGAAATTTATACATGGGTGCCGATCTCGCGAACGAAATTTCCGTAAAATGAAAAATTGAAGTGTTTGTGTGTTAATGATGTGATTGTCGAACCATTGAGTTGTAGTCTCATTTGGGTTATTGAGAAATAATGCAATTGGCTCATATATTGAAATGAATTGAATGGAAATGGATTAAGATTTGGATTTGGTACCTTATGACTATATAAACTGTGAATGTTTTGTCACAGGCATAGTTTATGCATATTGCACTTATACCTCTATTAAATTCCATATATTGTGTTAGATTATTCTTACTGGGTTGTGGCTCACCCTACTTGGGAACAACATTTTCAGGTAATGATGGCGTGCCTCCACCAAGGCAATAGAATTGGAGGGACTTGTTTCTTTGTTTTGTTTCACTTTTTGTAAAGCCTAGGACTTAAATTGTATGAGCTAGTCTCATTTTTGTTGTAACCAAGCCAAGGCTTGGAAAGGTGTAAGCCTATAGGGCATTTATTTATATTAAACTCTTTTGTACTATTAACTCTATGAAATGAAAGAACGTTACACTCTGATTCATGTAGTTATTTATTTAAATTTCGGTTGAATCTATGGTTATATTTTGGGGGCATGAAGCATACCGGGTTTGAATACTTTGGGTACGTGGAAAGTGGCTAGTACACAATGGGTTTGTCTTGCTTGGTTGAGACGTTGATATGTATTGTATGCTTATGTGATAACATGCTGTTAAGGTGGGGAATTGGGTTGTGGAAAAATCAAAGGAGAGGGAAGATGAAGATGCTGTGCAGATGGGTTGTTGGATCAAATTCAGATTTTTTGAGAGGTGTATGCCTTCAATGTCCAAAGTGGAGAGCTCTATAAGTTGTACAAGCACACAAGATGGTATACTCATGAAACGATTTATTAAAAAATTTCCTGGTTTATGACTTCTGTTAGGTTTTATTCTTGGCAACCCCGTTTGACAAAACTCCTTTAAGTTGTATCTGTTTTCGCACTTTTTATTTCAGTGGGACCATGAGTGTTTAGATGCGAATCCAACCTAAATTGTGCCTTGCAAAGAAGTTTGTGATGTTAATGCTTCCAAGATTGCCACTTTGCTGATTATGTCGGGAATCGAGCTGCCCGGTCAGCTTGTGGGGGTCCAGGGAGTAGCGCCCCTTGGCGGGTCCGGGACAGCACCACGGTGGGATCGAGGGGCAGCGCCCCCGAAGCAAGCAAAATGCAAAATTACATTCAAAGTTGCCTGTCTGCCCTTGCTCGCTCGAGCGAAGGACTGCGTCTGCACAAAGACCTGAAAGAGGTGTTTGTTCGCTCAAGCGAAGGATGCGTGGCTCGACGAAGCCACTTATGGAAAACACGCGTCTTTGGTTCCTCGCTCGAGCAAAAGAAGCTTCGCTCGAGCGAGCCTCGCAGTTCCAGATTTCTATAAGTACGGGTTTCTGTCAGAATTTAGGATTACTTCTCCAGATCTTCTTCTTAGGTTCTAAGGTTTATATCTAGGGATATTTTGCTAGTTTTCTTTGATGTTTTGATTAAGTATTCAACTCATGGTTTAAAGAGTATACATCAAAGGATTGTTTGTTTATTCTATACAAAAGAGTGAGTTGTTCTTCGGTGGATTCTGAAGAATTCGAGCCTGAAGCTTTGGTGGATTCTGGAGTGGCTCATCGTCAAGACAATTCCGAGGTGAAAACAGGGTTGGAAGAGGCACATAGGGGTTGGTTCAATTCGGGCGTGGATTCACTAGGTAATTGAGAGTATACCTGTGTAATTCCTTTATGTATTCACAAATCAACATCTAGGGGATTTCTAGATTTTTCAATTGGTATCAGAGCTGGTCGTTCTATTTTTTTTAAAAAAAATCTTTTAGAACGAGATCTTGTTTGATTTGTGATAATGGATTCAATTCGTGAGGGAAATTCTATGGTTCGACCACCCCTACTTGACGGATCCAATTATTCGTTTTGGAAAGCTCGGATGAGATCGTTTTTAAAATCTATTGATGAAAAAGTTTGGCAATCTGTCATGTATGGGTGGACTGAATCGACGATTACTGTTGATGGAGTAACTTTCCCTAAACCAATTGATAAGTGGGACACAATTGATTACCAAAATAGTAGCTGGAATAGTAAAGCTATCAATTCTCTCTTTTGCGCTGTCACACTTGAAGAGTTTAGTCGTATTTGCAATTGTGAAGTCGCAAAAGAGGCTTGGGATATCTTACAAACTATTCATGAGGGCACTCCTTCTGTTAAACGCTCAAAACTTCAAAGGCTCACGTCTAGTTTTGAAAACCTTTCAATGAAAGATAGTGAGACCTTTGATGAATTTTTTGCGAAGTTGAGTGACATTGTAAATTCCAGCTTCAATTTAGGTAAAAAAAAAATACCAGAATCCAAAGTTATGGGAAAAATTTTGAGATCCTTGCCCGATCGGTTCCAACCAAAAGTTACGGCTATTGAAGAGGCTTAAGATGTTGATAACCTCAAGCTAGATCATTTGGTTGGAAATCTTCAAACTTATGAGGCACATATAAATTTCAAAAAGAAACAAAAAGATACTATTGCTTATAGTAGTGCTCATAGAGTTGGAGAAGATTCTGATGAGGACTGTGAGATAGATTCCAAGATTACGAATGCTTTTGTAAAACAATTTAAAAAATCTTTTTTGAAAAAGAATCCTAATCTTTTGGAATCTACTCATACTCATAAATCTAAAGGTAAAGATAAACTCAAAATTAATTCTATAGACAAGAAGGAGAAAGGAAAGATACAAGGGAACTCTGAAAGAGTCCAATGCTATAAATGCCAAGGATTTGGCCACTTTGCTTCAGATTGCCCCACTTGTTTGAAGAAGAAGAAAGCCCTCGCTATCACTTGGGATGATGAATCAGAATCTGATGAAGATGAAAGTGACAATGAAGATCAAGGTGAGGAGGGACATAAACAATTCCTTGCTTTCATGGCGGCTTCCGAAACTGAAGGACGAACAGAGTATCCGAAGAAGTCGATTGAGAATGCCACTAATGATGAATCCATGGAGAGTGATGATGAAGAGCTTGAGCAAGCTTATGAAAAGTTGTATAAGGAGTCTCTTAACTTATCCAAATTGAATGACAAACTCACTACGAAACTTAAAGCATGTGAAAGTGAGAATGTCAAATTAAAGAAAGAGATTTCTGAGGCTAGGAATGATGCCCTTAAGATTTCTAATGATCAACAAGCTCTTTGTGCCAAACTCTTGACTTGTGAGACAGAGAGGAATGAGCTACAACAAATCTATGCAACATATGAAGAAAAAATTGAAACTCTTGAGATGTCTCAAGTTGCTTTGGAAGAACTAATGATCAAGAAAGGGGAAGAACTCAAGTGTGCTATGGCTACCATTGGTCTCTGGAACAGAGGATCAAAGACTTTGAACAATATCATTGGGTCTCAACAAATTTGTTCTAACAAAAGTGGCATTAGTTTTGGTGATAAGAAAGAGCAAAAACAGAGTGCTTCCACATCTCATGATACAAGAACTCAAGGAAGGAAGAACAAAAAATTCAACATGAGGATGGACTTCTCAATCTTCCTAGAGTTGGTAAGGTCAAAGAAAAGAAGGTACACCCTATTTTTATTTGTCATCATTGTGGTATGCATGGTCATATTCGCCCTTATTGTTATAAGTTGCATGGGAGAGTGTATTTGCCTAGACCTAAAAATAGGAAGTTGGAAACCAAGTCGAGACGGGTTCCCATTGCAGGGGAAGGGAACCACAACATCAAGACACCACCCAAGAACCGCAATGCTCACAACTTTGTTTATACTAAAGCGGTTTGGGTGAGAAAACTTGACTTGTGTTAATTTGTTTATTTGTTTCAGTTTTTGGGTTTCTGTGTGTTTTGTTTTTTTTTTAAACAAAAAAAATGTGTGCATGTTCGTTTTTTGTCTTGCTTTGGTTAAAAAAAAAAAAAAAAAAAAAAAAAAAAAAAAAAAAACCAAAAGGATTTTCTTAGTATGGTTTTGCAAGCTTGAAATTTTTGAGTGGTCCTTGGTGCATATTGGAATTGATGAGAATATCAATTACATGTTAATTAGTGTGTGCTTTCTGTGGTCATTACTCATTTTGGAGTGTGTGTTCTTTGATTAGTATGTCTCATTCTGTACACACTCTTGGATTAGCAAATATTGGAGTCTTCCGCTTTAGTGATCTTTTTTCTCTATGGACTTCTGGCATGGTATTTTTTGTTTTTCTAGAGAATTTGACCGATACTAGCATATCTTGGGTGATGTTGAGTCTCTTAACCACCTTCCATCTTTTTACATCTCCACGGCTTTTCCCTCTGTTCTTTGGAGTCCAGCCACGAGGAAAAGGCTACCTCAGAGTCACCAACCAGGCTATCCTTATTATATCCATGCTTCTCTGGTTCGGTTTCCATACTCCTGAGCGTGTCAGCCACCAATGAGTGTGCAAAAGAAAGAAAAAATGTGCAACAGAAAAAAAAATGTGCAAAAAAAAAAAAGTGAAAAAAAAGAATTCATTGATTGAGGGGGAGCCTCCGCCTTTACTCACCAAATACCCCTTGATTCCTAGTGGTTTGACTTTCCTTTGTTGTGCTTAGATTCTCATACCGGAGGTCCAGCTTTCAGATCACTGCTAGGATTTAAATCTTGTGTTTGTCGAACTCCAAGAGTCACACACACACTTTTATCATGGGATCTATTCTTTTCACAATGCATTACTTTCTTTTATGAGGAATCTTCTAGAGGCTGTGCACATTGTGTTTTCAAGTAATTGTGCTTCTTGGATAGTCTTGTGTGTTTTAAGGTACTAATCTGAAATTCCTTGCTTGCTCCACCATATTATTTTTATCGTTTTCTTCCTGTTCATTGTTTTCAATGTTTGTGGTTGTTTTTCGTGAGGGGGAGTTTGGTTTAACATGAACTCTTTGAATTGTTTTGGTAAGGGAGATTGGCCTTAGTTGTGTTGCATGTTGTCAGGTGCATGTGTCTTACGTTTTTTGTGTTTTCCATCTCATACTTCAAGATAATCTTGTCATATGTTTATTGCTTTTTCATATACTCTTGTGGGACTAATAGTTGATTTGGAGATTGTGGCACTAATAGTTGTTTTGCAGATCATGACCTTGAGAAATAAGTTTGCTTTTGTTGGCTGTAATGGGTTGGGGTGTTTAGGATTTTATTTGTTAGGTGTGTTTTGTCACGGCATTGCCAAAGGGGGAGATTGTTAGGTTTTTATTCTTGGCAACCCCGTTTGACAAAACTCCTTTAAGTTGTATCTGTTTTTGCACTTTTTATTTCAGTTGGACTATGAGTACTTAGATGCGAATCCAACCCAAATTGTGCCTTGCAGAGAAGTTTGTGATGTTAATGCTTCCAAGATTGCCACTTCGCTGATTATGTCAAGGATCGAGCTGCTCGGTCAACTCGCGGGGGTCCAGAGGGTAGCGCCCCTTGGCGGGTCCGGGGCAACGCCACGGCGGGGTCGAGGGGCAGCGCCCCCGAAGCAAAATGCAAAATTGCATTCAAAGTTGCCTGTCCGCCCACGCTCGAATAAATTGTTTGTTCCCTGAAAATTGCCTGTGCAAGATGATATATTTATTTATAAATTTGTTGCCATCGTTGATGGAAAGATGCGCATTATATGATATTCCCGAATTGGCGCATGCTGTTAAGTTTGAATGGACATTTGGTGGTTGTGTCGTGCAATGATCATATTGAATTTGTGCATGTTTAAGTGTGCGTTAGGTTTGATTCCACTATGTGATCTAAGAGGATTTTTTTTATGTGATCTTCTCGAATGTTTGTTGCCCATAATTCTTGATCTCTATGATGGATTTCAGCTAACCTTTTGGTCTGGCAAGAGTGCATGTTATGATCAATTGCGCGTTACGTGCATGTTTTATTCTGTTCATTGTCTTGTGTACTTGATAGTAATCCAGTTTTGTCATATTTGTTGGTGAAGGACATTGAACCTACAGAAATTTGATCACCTGGTTATATATCCAATATTAACTTTTTATTACTTATTATTAAAAGGAAACAATTGGTAATTCTATAATGGCCTGGCATTGTATCCTGTTACTCTCTAATTTTTTTTTTTTTTGATAAGTTAGTCTCACATGAATTCTTATCAGTATCAAGTAGCCTCTCTCAGGATGGAGGTGGGGGAGCGAGACCCCCATAGAAGTTTCCTGCTACTAAGAGAAAAAGTAGGTGTTTAACACCATGAAATGTATTTCTAAGACACCTGTGCTCGCAAAACGATATGCATGTCTCACTTGCGACTCATACTGCATTTTTTTTTATTATTTATATTGAGCTAGGGTTTTTGAAATTAAGATAAGAGATACGAAGAGCAAAAGATTTCTATGAGAATTGGAGAATATAAGAGAAAAGAACGAGAGGAGAGAGTGAAGAAGAGATTGGGGAACAAATAGGCTGAACGAAGGACAGAAGCATTCTATGAGAATTGGAGATATAAGAGAGAAGAGAGAGGAATGGAGAGAGGCAAGAAGAGATTGAGGAGGAGATAGGCTGGGAGAGAGATTAACAAAGAGAGAAAGGAGACAATAGTTCTAGAAGGGGAGCAAGAGAAGCGAATATGAAAAGAACTATAAGACTGTATACTAAGTGAGAGAGGGAGGGAGATTACAGCTGTCAAATATTTATCTTATTGATCCAGCCAACTAAACCACCCTTGCTTCTCTCAAGGCCTGTTTTTGGCCTTATGAGAACCCTAGAAACACAAAGCTAACTTCTAATAATTAACCCTTCCTAACATAGAAACAATTAAGTCTCAAATTTCGTTCCACAACCCAGAGAATTTCATAAAACTAGAAAGACAACACTCTATGAATGTTGCTGGAGCAGATTCAGGCTGAATGAAAGGTGTATAACTTGATTTTGGGGTGTATTGTGTTTGTATACTTGCATCTTTTGGGATGTGATTTATGGAATGTTTTATTTATGTGTTTCTTTAGATTGAAGTTACATAATATATAGAGAAGATTTCTCTAGTAGTTAAGAAGTTTTGTTAAGGATATAGAAACTATATCACTTACTCTTGGGCATTAAAGCTTGATGATTCATACATAGAGTAAAGATCATGGAGGTAGCAAGTTTATGATGGATCCCATAACGAAAAAGGCATAATGCACTTGTTTTGATTCACATTTTGGATGCATGCATAGATTACTAGATTGTTTTCTGTAATTAGTGGTAGTGCCTCAGATACATTTGCCATGATGAAACACCTTTATTTAAGTAAAGTATTTTTGTTGCAAATGTATATTTTTTCTCGTGATTTTCTGATACTGCATGGCAATATAGTAGCCTAATAGATAACTAAAAACTAAATTGGGATAACATTCAAAGGCAGAAAGGCGAACAGTATAGCATCATGTTTGATGAATATATGCAATAAGCAGTCCTTGGGCCTCCATATCAAAGATGCTTTTGAAACTGGATATAATTTTCGTGGATTTTAACACATATTTTGCAATCTTATATATATTGTATGAAATTCTTTGACCTAGACACTGTTATTTGATGATTCAACCTTGGTACTGTATGTCTACTCTGTCTTTCCTTTTGCTTTCTTTGTAGTTCTGGTGCAGTACTCATTGCTTTGTTATGGATGTCTCTGTAGCCATTTTAAGAATATTTTTAATTTTCCATGAAAAAAGACTAGCATATATGCATAGAAGTGTGGTGAGTTATGAGAATAATGAACGGAATCAAGAAAATAATGTTAGAACATAAAAAATAACCCAAACACTTAATGTGATTTAATGCTTATCAAAAGAATAAAAAACTTAATGACACAATAAATAAGAAGCAAAACTAATTGCCTTACATGTGTCCACCAAACATGGAAGCAATACTGACTACATTGTACATATATTGTTTATGCTTAGAAGAGAGAGCAATATATATATATATATATATATTCAAAAGATAAAAAACTATTTTTTTATTTTTTATTTTTTAACGAAAATTTTTCTGCTATTAGCATATGTGCACAGTGAATTTAAACAAAACAAATGTGCAAGGTTGCAATTATTGGGCTACTTAACTTAGCAGGGGCTTGCATTACTTCCTGGGATTTTAATATGTATTTAATGTGATTCAAAAGTTTGAAGAGATCCTTAAAATAATTGGGTTAAGTTGAGTTAGGGAAGGGAAAAAAATCATAAAGATTAAGTTGAGTTAACGGGAAAAAAATTGTAAATCTTTGCTTGGTTTTGATGCACAAAGATTGTTTTATATACTTAGATTTTATGCATTCAAAGCTTGTTGTATATCTTAGAAATGAGGATGAAAAGTTCAGACATAAATTTATGAAGTTTTAAGCCATTGATTGTGATTGTGTTTTGGAGCTGTTTTGCCTTATTGTTTTCTCCATGATACACAGCTATATTGCCTTACTGTTTTTCTCCATGATATACAGCTCTGTTAGTTGTTGATTACTCAATATGGAGGTACAAGGAATATGAACTTATAAAATGCTGCAATCCTTACTGACAGATGTGCATAGTCATGTGGGAAATTTTTTATGTCATATTCTGCCACATTTGAGAACCTTTTCTTGAGATTGATGATGTATAGTGTGTTATGATGTGTCAAATCGGGAACTATGAATGCGTCCATGCATGGGGTAGCCAATTGCTAATGTATTAGAGCATCTCCAATGCACTAGGCATATAATACTTATTAGTTAAAATGCCTAGTGTGATTCACTTTTTTTCAATTCCAATGCACTAGGCATATGATTAGGCATTTTGGCTCAACTCATATTCACTAGCTACATGTAGCTAGCCTTCAACGCTAGGCAAAATGTATTCAATCATTAGGATCATTTCCCTCCATCTTTGTTGTTGACGTGGCATTCTATAAAATTAATAATATTTAGATAAATAGCTAAAATAAAGAGCATGGTTGGAGTAAAAACATAAAACAGTTGATAGGCAAAATAAAATATATACTTTATAGTAATATTCAGATAGGTAAAATGCCTACTACCGTTGGAGATGCTCTTAGATAACTTGACATTTGGTGTTTTTGTGAGAACCCGAATATAAAAATAAAGTAAATAATTAATTAATAATAATTTTACAATGTCAAATATTTTGATGGTGAATCCTAAAGTGCAAATTAAATATTTAAAGGGTCTTTTAATTAATTTTAAAACTTAAAATAAATTTATGGTGAAAGTATTTAATTTAGAGGCAAGATTTATCATTTAAAAAAAAATAGAGGGCAAGTTAGTAAGTATATTTTGTTATAATAATAGTTATATTTTATTTAAATTAATGGGCTAGAAAATAAAATAATATAAAGAGATAATAATTTAGAGCCTTTTTGTTTAGATACATAAAGTAACCCTAGGTTGGCTAATACAATATACAACAGTAGCAACAGCAGCCACGGGGAGAGAGAGGTTGAGAGAAAAGAAGAAAAAAAAAAAAAAAAAGATTGCAAACAAGGAAGAACTTTTGGTGTGTGGCAGGTTTCTAACTTTCTTCTTTCTTTTATTTTTGCTCTTTATCCTTGTTGTATTTCATGATTTAATTCATTGATGGAGGGGTTGTAAGTTTATGTATTTTGTATATATATATATATACTGTAAAGAAATCTGAGGAGAAAAACTGGTGCGTAAAGAATGGGTGTAATTCTTAGTTCAAAAATTCTGTACAGAATTGCAAACTTTAAAAATCAAGAAACCATATCAAACGAATGAATTTTGAACTGAAATTTTTACAGTAGATCAATTACATATTGAATTGCATATCTGAAATTTTTCATAATTTTTGGGAGTCAAAATCCATATAAACTGATGCGTTCAAATCTGTCCAGAAAACTGGTTTAAACAGTAAGTTCGGGAGTGTTGTTCTCTTTGGGTATAAATCCGAAAATTATCAAATCAGCGTCATTAGAACCGGTTACGAGTCTAGGTTCTTACGTTTTTTGCCTTGCGTTGATTGCTCATGTATACTAAGAGAACCATTAATTTATTTAAAGTACTGCAGAAAACAACTTGTTTGGGCATAATTAATTGTAATTAATTATTTTGATAAGAAAATCAAGTAAAACCAATTGGGTTTGAAACTTAGGATATATTAGTTGATATCTTGAGGGTTTTGGATTTTTTTGAATGGTGTAGAGTGGGTTTTTAATTTTCAGAGTTAGTGAACAGTTCGGGAAAATTTATCAAAAATTCTATTTTATCTCCAAGTCACATTTAATTAAGTTTCGACCGGAACCCATGTCTTGGGTAATTTTAGACCTTGAAGAACATGAACTTAGGTAATATTTAAGAGTAACGGTGAGTTGGGTTGAGCCGTGTTAGTGCGCTTTAGTTGAGGTTACTTAGTTCCTATTCTTTAGTATTTTTAAATCAGTAGTAATGTGTAGTTTTTATATTCGAGGATTACATTATTTCGTTTCCAGATGAGTAGTTTCATGTTATATATTTTTATAAATGTTCCCCCTACCCTGAACTGTTGGAAAATTAAATTGTTGTTTCAGGACTAAACTGTTTTGATAAATTATTATATTATCAATGGAATTAAATTATTTCTGAAACATATGTGAACTTGGCATACTGTAAACTATTTTTTTTGGTCTCATGTTTACAATGGTGAACTGCCATGTTTTGCGAAACTGATGTGTATTGATTATTGGGACGATCTGTGTATTTTAGTCCAGAAAAATTATTTCACTGTGTGTGGTGACCCTGGCCACTAGGGAACAGATCCAGGTTGGGCCGTGATGACTCTAGTGCTCAACGATTGTAAGGAAAAGACCTAGGTTAAGCTAGGTGACCTTCAATCGGATCGTCTTTGAGAAAAAGCCTAGGTTGCCACCTTGAGGATGACTCTTAGTTCGGTATTGGATCTAACGAGACTTATAGCCTTGAGAATTGTGTGGCATATTACTTGTTATTTTCTTGGTACCCAGAAAATTATTGGTGTTCATGTTGTAATCTGTTTTAAGTGAAAAATGTCATTTATCATGTTCTCGAGAGACATGAGTATTTTAACTGTTGAACTGTGAAACCTTCTTTTTGAAACAGATTCTCTTTACCAAATTGTATGCCAATCTAGATTCTGTGATATATATCTTATTTTGGAATTAATCCCTTTTTTCAAAACTGTATATACTATCCATGTTGCTACTAACTGAGCTATCAGCTAACTTAGTTGTTTACCATTTCCAAGTGTTAGAAGGACTTAGAGTGAACTCATGTCATAGCGGGGACTCAATTCCATGGACCTCTAAGACATTCATTTATTTTGTTTTAGATAGTTATGTCAAGTTTGTGCATATTTATATTTATATTTGTTGAGGTTCATTTAAGATTATTTTGATATGTGGGTTGTTTTTATCCCATAAGTTTGGATGGTATTGATTACGGTTGATTTTGCTGTTTATACTTGTGGCATGACACTGGATTGAGTTTTGGTTATTTATTAATGAACTATTTTATAGTTATTCAATGTGTATGGTTTCATATTTAGGTTTACGTGTGCCTTGGGCTAAGGCCCTATGGGCCACAGCCGGTCATACCTGGGTTTGGGGTGTAACAGTTTTTTTTTGCTTGTATAGTGGAGAGTAAATCTCCAAATGAGACAAGCATAGACCAAACAGTTGCCCCAGCTGTATCATCCTCAACCACAAGCAATGCAGAAAGCACTCCCAACATAGACGAACTGAACATTTCTTCTCAGCTTCGAAAGTTCTCTTACAATGAGTTTAAGTCTGCTACGAGGAATTTTAGACCTGAGAATCTCCTTGGGGAGGGAGGATTTGGTTGTGTTTACAAAGGTTTGATCAATGAGAGTGGAACTACACCAGTGAGGCCTGGAACAGGGCTTACGGTTGCAGTAAAAACCCTCAATCATGATGGACTTCAGGGTCATAAGGAGTGGCTTGTATGAATATTTCTCCTTTTCAGAAAGATTTCTGCAACACAGTATCTTTGTTTTACTTGTTATGATTGATGGTTCTTTTTTACTTTTCGTTTGGCAGGCTGAAGTAAATGTTCTTGGTGATCTTCTTCACCCTAATTTGGTTAAATTAATTGGGTGTTGCATTGAGGATGATCAAAAGCTGCTTGTATATGAGTTTATGCCTCGGGGAAGTTTGGAAAATCACCTGTTCAAAAGTATGCAACTGGACTAATTCTTTCTTTAAATATGTCCATATGCCTCACCCATCAACTGACTTCTGCTAATTATTTTAAAAACAAATGACACCTATAATTTCTGTGGCAGGGTCTTTGCCTCTTCCTTGGTCTATCAGAATGAAAACTGCAATTGGTGCTGCAAAAGGTCTTACCTTTCTTCATGAGGAAGCTGAAAGGCCAGTCATATATCGAGATTTTAAAACCTCTAACATCCTTTTAGATGTGGTATGTTGCTTCAATGGTTCATAGAACAACATAGTATTCCTATTGTTTAGTCTTATAGTTTTCTCAAACTTGTTTTTTCAGGACTGCAATGCGAAGCTTTCTGATTTTGGACTTGCAAAAGATGGCCCAGAAGGAGATAAGACCCATGTGTCTACTCAAGTAATGGGAACATGTGGCTATGCTGCCCCATAGTATGTCATGACAGGTCAGCATGGTTAAATTATATCTTCATTATTTATTTATTTATTTTGGATATATTTGAAATCTCATCTGTATCTGTGCTCTGTCCCCTTCTGGTTCCTACATCCTGGTTCATGAGATTTTTGGACTGGATTTATGATATTCTATTGTTTCCTTTATAAGAAGGCATTACTTGAATGTAGAATACTGCATGTGACTCTTTTCAGGCACATTTCTCTGAGTGCCATTAATTTGCTCTGTCAACTTAGTTTCCAAATAAGGGCTTGAAATTCCCTATTTGTTTCCCCTTTTTAAATGGTGAATAATATTTACTTTGAATCATATGATATGGTTGATGGTTTGAGGACGAACTGAAAATACTTGAATATATGTATAGAAACACAAAATTTGGTGTGAGAATGAATTATATATGGGTCTGCAAATGAACCCGCCTGAGCCAAGTAAAATACTAGGTTGTTCCGGATTGGCTTGACAAAGATGGAATGGCGTTTGAGCTTTGCTTGAACTTAGGTGAGCTAGGCCTGGTTTCCAATAAAGAAAATTCTTCTGTGAATATTCACATGATTATAATTTATCAATATATATATATATTCACATGATTATAGCCAGAAAACTAGAAAAATGATCAGATCAATGCACTGGACAGCAAAGATCTTATTAAAAAAATAACGCCCAATTAGTACACATTAATATGTGTTTGGAAGGGAAAAAATTGAGTACACACCTAACTTTTGGCATAATATACAAAGCGATGGTTCCAAGACTTGAACCCATAGCTTCAAGGTTATTAGGTCAAGTTTTAACCATTGAACCAATGGTCACCCCTAGCAAAGATCTTATTCCTGTCATAATTTATACATATTTCATTTAGTATGGACGAACCTAGAAGAAGCGTGAATTATAAGTTACTATATAGTTTCTGTATTTGTTTTGATTCTGATGTTTAATTTACCTTAGGTGTCACACCCCAAATCCGGGCATGATCGGCCGTGGCCCACAGGGACTTAGCCCAAGGCACACGTAAGCCTAAATACGAATCCAATCACATTGAACAACTGAACAATAGTCCAATAATAAATAACCAAAACTCAATCCAGACATGTCACAATTATAAGCGGCAAAATCAACCGTAATCACAAACCATCCAAACTTATGGGATATAAACAACCCACATATAAAAAAATAATCCTAAATGAACTTCGATAAGAATAAATATAAATATGCACAAACTTGACATAACACTCTAAACTAAAGGAATGCCCTAGAGGTCCATGCAATTGAGTCCCCGCTACGCCATGAGGCCACTCTAAGTCCTTCTAACACCTGGAAGTGATAAAAACTAAGTCAGCTGATAGCTCAGTGAGTAGCAACATGGATAGTAAATACAGTTTTGAAAACAGGGTTCAATTCCAAAATAAGTTATATATCACAGAAACTAGATTGGCATACAGTTTGGTAAATACAATCTGTTTCAAAAAGATGGTTCCACAGTTCAACACTTAAAATTCTCATGTCTCGCAAGAACATGATAAACAACATTTTCTACTTAAAACAGATTATAACATGAACACCAATAATTTTCTGGGTACCAATAAAAACAAATAATCTGCCACACATTTCTCAGGCTATAAGCCCCGTTGGATCCAATACCGAACTAAGAGTCATCCTCAGGGTGGCACCTGGGCCTTTTCTCAAAGACGATCCGATTGAAGGTCACCTAGTTGTTTTTAAAGGTCTGTTCCTTACAATCGTTGAGCACTAGAGTCATCACGGCCCAACCCGGATCTGTTCCCTAGTGGCCAGAGTCACCACACACAGTGGAATAATTTCCCTGGACTAAAAACACACATGGTCCCAATAATCAATACACATCAGTTTCGCAAAACATGGTAGTTCATCATTATAAACATGAGACCAAAACAAATAGTTTACAGTATGCCAAGTTCACACATGTTTCAGAAATAATTTGATTCAATTGATAATATAATAATTTATCAAAACAGTTTAATCATGAAACAACAATTTAATTTTTCCAACAGTTCAGGGTAGGGGAACATTTATAAAAATATGTAGCATGAAACTACTCACCTGAAACGCAATAATATAATCCTCGAATAGAGTATGAAAGTCCAACTAGCGCCCTGAACCAAGTATAAAAACTACACGTCACTACAAATTTAAAAATACTAAAGAATACGAACTAAGTAACCCCAAACTAAAGCGCACTAACACGGCTCAACCCAACTCACCGTTACTCCTAAATATTACCTAAGTTCATATTCTTCAAGGTCTAAAATCACCCAAGACATAGATTCCGATCGAAACTTAACTAAAAATGACTTGGAGATGAAACAGTGTTTTAAACCAGTTTTCCCAATCTATTCGCTAACTTTGAAAATTACAAAACCCACTCCACGTTGTTCGAAAAATTCCAACAACCTCCAGATGTGATCTAATACATCCTAAGTTTCAAACCCAATTGGTTTCACTTGATTTGCTTATCAAAATAATTTTCTACAATTTATTATATCCAAACAGGTTGTTTTCTGCAGCACTTTAAAGAAATTGACGGTTCTCTTAATATACACGAGCAATCAATGCAAGGCCAAAAACATACGAAACTAGTCTCATAACCGGTTCTAATGACACTAATTTGATAATTTTTGGATTTATACCCAAAGAGAACAACACTCCCGAATTTACTATTTCGGACTGGTTTCCTGGACAGATTTGAATACCTCAATTTATATGGATTTCGATTCCCAAAAATTATGAAAAAAAATCAGATATACAATTCAATATGTAATTAATCTACTGTAAAAATTTCAGATTAAAATTCATCCGTTTGATATGGTTTCTTGATTTTTAAAATTTGTGACTTTGTACAGAATTTTTGGACTGAAAATTACACCCAATCTTTACACATAAATTTAGCTCCTCAAGTTTCTTAATAGGATATCTATATACACAATACATAAACCTACAACATCTCCATCAATGAACAAAATAATTATAGAATAAGGATGAAGAACAAAAAGAAGAGAAGAAAACCAAGGAGAGCTAACCTTTGATGATCACACACGACACAACACACCCAAAAGTTCTTTGATTGCAACGTCTTCTTCTTTTTTTCCTTCTCTCTAACCCTCTCCCGTGGCTGCTGTTGTTGCCCTATGTGGTGAACAAATAATAGAGTAGGGTTTGTGTTTATTTTATTTTATACTAGTGGTGGGCACACATAGGTCAAATAAATAGATAAATATACAAAACATATGTATAAGTTACATGCAACTCAAATGGTAGGAGTCTTATATATTAACCTTGTGGTCTAGAGTTCAAGTCACCCCCTCCTCTCTCTCTCTTTTTATTTTTATTTTTATAATAAACCTTGTCTCTAAATTAAAGACTTTCACCATAAATTTATTTTAGGTTTAAAATTAATTAAAAGATCCTCCAATAATATTTAATTTGCACCTTAAAATTCACCACCAAAATATTTGAGATTGTAATATTATTATTTAATTATTTACTAAATTTTTATATTCGGGTTCTCACATTCTCCCCTTCTAAAAAAAAATTTCGTCCTTGAAACTAACCTGAGTAAATCGTGAGAATAGATGTGGGTACTTCTCGCGCATCTCGTCCTCGCATTCCCAAGTCGCCTCTTCAACTAAATGATTACGCCACAATACCTTAACCAATTTAATGACCTTTGTACGCAACATTTTCTTTTTCGAATCCAAAATCTGAACAGGTATCTCCTCATACGAAAAATCCTCTCTAATCTGAAGCGGCTCATAATCTATCACATGCGACGGACTGTGCACATATTTCCTCAGCATAGACACGTGAAACACATTATGCACTCCTGCCAACCTAGGGGGTAAAACAACACGGTACACAACCTCACTAACCTTCTCTAATACCTCAAATGGTCCAATGTATCTAGAACTCAACTTTCATTTATTTCCAACCCTGATGACTCCTTTCCATGGTGATCCTTTCAAGAATACCATATCCCCCGCATGAAACTCTAAGTCTCTCCCACGATGATCAGCATAACTTTTTTTTTTTTTTTCTACTCTGAGCAGTCAATAATCTCTCTCTAATGCTGATAATTTTCTGTGTAGCATCCTCTACCAAATCAGGTCCCAACATTTGCCTTTCACCAACCTCATACCAACACAAAGGAGACCTACACTTCCTTCCATACAAAGCCTCATAAGGAGCTACTCCCAAACTAGAATGATAACTATTATTATAGGCAAACTCCATGAGCGGCAAATAATCATCCCAATTACCTCTCCACTCCAAGGCACAAGCCCTCAACATATCCTCAAGGGTTTGAATAGTTCTCTTTGATTGCCCATCTGTCTGAGGGTGAAATTTAACCGAGTACCTATAGCTGACTGTAACGCACCCCAAAACTTAGACACAAAACGAGGGTACCAATCTGACACTATTGACACTGGTGCACCATGCAATCTAATAATCTCCTTCACATACAACTGTGCAAATCAAGCTAGAGAATAGGTCATCCGTACTGCAATAAAATGTGCTGACTTGGTTAATCTATCAACATCTACCCAAACTGCATCGTGATTACTACTAGTACGAGGTAATCTGCACACGAAGTTCATGGTAACATGATCCCACTTCCACTCTAGTATAGTTAAGGGTTGTAGTTTCTCCGCAGGTTTCTAATGTTCTACTTTAACCTGTTCACAAACCAAATACTGAGCCACAAATTTTGCAATATCTCCCTTCATACCATTCCACCCAAAGTGTTCATAAAGATCCCGATACATCTTAGTACTTCCAAGATGAATGCTATAACTATAACTAGAACTATGTGCCTCTACCATAATCTCCTTCCTCAAATCACCACCAGCAGGAACACAAATTCAGCCACGGAATCTAAGCAACCCATCATCACTAACCACAAAGTCTATATGCTTACCCTCTGCCATCTCTCCTTTAATACGCTCACACTGGGGGTCAATCTCCGGTGCTATACGAATCCGTTCTCTCAAGGTCGGCTGAACTGTCAATTGACTACAATAAGCCTTATTACCAGGTGTAACAACCTCAAGCCTCAAACGTCTCATGTCTTCCACCAAACAACTCTCAATAGACAAACCAGCTATATCTCCAACTGCGACCTTCCTACTCAAGGTATCTGCAACCACATTTGCCTTCCCCGGATGATATAAAATATTCACATCATAATCTTTTAGTAACTCAAGCCATCTTCTTTGCCTCAAATTTAGTTCCTTCTGTGTGAAAATATACTTCAAACTCTTATGATCAGTGTAAATCTCACATGACTCTCCATACAAATAATGCCGCCAGATCTTAAGAGCAAAAATCACTGTTGCTAACTCCAAGTCGTGCGTAGGATAATTTCTGTAATGTACTTTCAACTATCGTGACGCATAAGCAATCGCCTTCCCATGTTGCATGAGCACACATCCTAAACCCTGTCGTGAAGCATCACTATAAATCACAAAACCACCTCCATCTGTAGGTAAGGCAAGGATTGGAGCTGATGTCAACCTCTGTTTAAACTCTTGGAAACTACGCTCACAATCATCATTCCACTCAAACTTTACCCCTTTCCTGGTGAGATTAGTAAGTGGCAAAGCAATACGGGAGAATCCTTCCACAAACCGTCTATAATACCCAGCAAGCCCTAGAAAGCTACGTACCTCCGTTACAGAAGTAGGTCGTGGCCAATCAACAATTGCTGTCACCTTCGTGCTATCCACAGATACCCCATCTTTACTCACTACATGACCCAAAAAGGATACACTGCTCAACCAGAATCCACACTTCTTAAATTTTGCATACAATCTCTTCTCCCTAAGGATCTGCAGTACTACCCTCAAATGCTGCTCATGCTCCTCCTTACTCCTCGAATAAATTAGGATGTCATCAATAAATACTACCACAAATTTATTCACTTGGGGCTTAAATACTCTGTTCATTAAATCCATAAATGCGGCTGGTGCATTTGTGAGACCAAAAGGCATCACCAAGAACTCATAATGCCCGTAACGGGTTCTAAAAGCAGTCTTAGGAACATCCTCATCCCTTACCTTCAACTGGTGATAGCCTGACCTCAAGTCAATTTTAGAGAATACTTGAGCTCCCTGAAATCGGTCCAACAGATCATCAATGCGTGGCAAAGGATACCTATTCTTCACTGTGACTTTGTTCAGTTCTCTATAATCAATACACAATCTCATAGACCCATCCTTCTTCTTCACAAACAACACAAGTGCTCTCCAAGGTGAAATACTAGGCCTAATAAAACCTTTGTCTAACAACTCCTATAACTGAGTTTGTAACTCCCTCAACTCCAACGGCGCCATTCTATAGGGCACTTTAGAAATAAGTGTCGTGTCAGGGACCAAGTTAATGGAAAATTCTACGTCACGATCTAGAGGAAGTCTAGGTAGATCCTTTAGAAAAACATCAACACATCACCTACTACAGGCAACTCCTCTAACTTCCATTATGGCAGTTCAATACTCACCACACAAGCTAAGTAACCATGATACCTTTTTCTCAACATTCTGTTAGCCTAAAGGGAAGAAGTAAAACAGATAGAAGACCCTTTCCTATCCCCCTGAAAGAAAAACTCAAGTTGTCCTAGCATAGCAAAAACTACCCCCATTCTAAAACAATCAATAGAAGCATGATGCTTCGTCAACAAATCCATCCCCGAAATCACATAAAAATCCTTCATCTCTAAAGATATCAAATCCACTAGAAAAATCCTACCATCCATCTTTATCTGACAAGATCTACAGACATCTCTCAACACTACTGTTTCTCCTAGTGGATTACACACGGTAATACAAACATCAAAGGCTCACAAAGAATCGAAAATCTGTGTAAATATCTAGGTACCAACTCTTAACCTTCAAAATGAAATCAAGAAAGATTCAACATAAGCTTAAAAAACTAACTTAACCATACAATACTAAGGACTATAGGGACTCGGACCTCGTCTAAATGATGAAATGCAAGATATGTAACTCGATAAACTATAGCTCTGATACCACAATTGTCACACCCCAAATCCGGGCATGATCGGCTGTGGCCCACAGGGACTTAGCCCAAGGCACACGTAAGCCTAAACACGAATCCAATCACATTGAACAACTGAACAATAGTCCAATAATAAATAACCAAAACTCAATCCAGACATGTCACAATTATAAGCGGCAAAATCAACCGTAATCACAAACCATCCAAACTTATGGGATATAAACAACCCACATATAAAAAATAATCCTAAATGAACTTCGATAAGAATAAATATAAATATGCACAAACTTGACATAACACTCTAAACTAAAGGAATGCCCTAGAGGTCCATGCAATTGAGTCCCCGCTACGCCATGAGGCCACTCTAAGTCCTTCTAACACCTGGAAGTGATAAAAACTAAGTCAGCTGATAGCTCAGTGAGTAGCAACATGGATAGTAAATACAGTTTTGAAAACAGGGTTCAATTCCAAAATAAGTTATATATCACAGAAACTAGATTGGCATACAGTTTGGTAAATACAATCTGTTTCAAAAAGATGGTTCCACAGTTCAACACTTAAAATACTCATGTCTCGCAAGAACATGATAAACAACATTTTCTACTTAAAACAGATTATAACATGAACACCAATAATTTTCTGGGTACCAATAAAAACAAATAATCTGCCACACATTTCTCAGGCTATAAGCCCCGTTGGATCCAATACCGAACTAAGAGTCATCCTCAGGGTGGCACCTGGGCCTTTTCTCAAAGACGATCCGATTGAAGGTC
The DNA here is from genome assembly GCF_055761805.1 of Camellia sinensis. Lineage (NCBI taxonomy): Eukaryota > Viridiplantae > Streptophyta > Magnoliopsida > Ericales > Theaceae > Camellia > Camellia sinensis. The sequence continues at coordinate 239,802,361 of NC_138961.1, read as the reverse complement.
ACCTAGTTGTTTTTAAAGGTCTGTTCCTTACAATCGTTGAGCACTAGAGTCATCACGGCCCAACCCGGATCTGTTCCCTAGTGGCCAGAGTCACCACACACAGTGGAATAATTTCCCTGGACTAAAAACACACATGGTCCCAATAATCAATACACATCAGTTTCGCAAAACATGGTAGTTCATCATTATAAACATGAGACCAAAACAAATAGTTTACAGTATGCCAAGTTCACACATGTTTCAGAAATAATTTGATTCAATTGATAATATAATAATTTATCAAAACAGTTTAATCATGAAACAACAATTTAATTTTTCCAACAGTTCAGGGTAGGGGAACATTTATAAAAATATGTAGCATAAAACTACTCACCTGAAACGCAATAATATAATCCTCGAATAGAGTATGAAAGTCCAACTAGCGCCCTGAACCAAGTATAAAAACTACACGTCACTACAAATTTAAAAATACTAAAGAATACGAACTAAGTAACCCCAAACTAAAGCGCACTAACACGGCTCAACCCAACTCACCGTTACTCCTAAATATTACCTAAGTTCATATTCTTCAAGGTCTAAAATCACCCAAGACATAGATTCCGATCGAAACTTAACTAAAAATGACTTGGAGATGAAACAGTGTTTTAAACCAGTTTTCCCAATCTATTCGCTAACTTTGAAAATTACAAAACCCACTCCACGTTGTTCGAAAAATTCCAATAACCTCCAGATGTGATCTAATACATCCTAAGTTTCAAACCCAATTGGTTTCACTTGATTTGCTTATCAAAATAATTTTCTACAATTTATTATATCCAAACAGGTTGTTTTCTGCAGCACTTTAAAGAAATTGACGGTTCTCTTAATATACACGAGCAATCAATGCAAGGCCAAAAACATACGAAACTAGTCTCATAACCGGTTCTAATGACACTAATTTGATAATTTTTGGATTTATACCCAAAGAGAACAACACTCCCGAATTTACTATTTCGGACTGGTTTCCTGGACAGATTTGAATACCTCAATTTATATGGATTTCGATTCCCAAAAATTATGAAAAAAAATCAGATATACAATTCAATATGTAATTAATCTACTGTAAAAATTTCAGATTAAAATTCATCCGTTTGATATGGTTTCTTGATTTTTAAAATTTGTGACTTTGTACAGAATTTTTGGACTGAAAATTACACCCAATCTTTACACATAAATTTAGCTCCTCAAGTTTCTTAATAGGATATCTATATACACAATACATAAACCTACAACATCTCCATCAATGAACAAAATAATTATAGAATAAGGATGAAGAACAAAAAGAAGAGAAGAAAACCAAGGAGAGCTAACCTTTGATGATCACACACGACACAACACACCCAAAAGTTCTTTGATTGCAACGTCTTCTTCTTTTTTTCCTTCTCTCTAACCCTCTCCGGTGGCTGCTGTTGTTGCCCTATGTGGTGAACAAATAATAGAGTAGGGTTTGTGTTTATTTTATTTTATACTAGTGGTGGGCACACATAGGTCAAATAAATAGATAAATATACAAAACATATGTATAAGTTACATGCAACTCAAATGGTAGGAGTCTTATATATTAACCTTGTGGTCTAGAGTTCAAGTCACCCCCTCCTCTCTCTCTCTTTTTATTTTTATTTTTATAATAAACCTTGTCTCTAAATTAAAGACTTTCACCATAAATTTATTTTAGGTTTAAAATTAATTAAAAGATCCTCCAATAATATTTAATTTGCACCTTAAAATTCACCACCAAAATATTTGAGATTGTAATATTATTATTTAATTATTTACTAAATTTTTATATTCGGGTTCTCACATTAGGTAAACAACAATGATGTGTGGTAATGGCTGCCTCTACTTGATTGATGATACTTGGTTATATAGTTTGATATGGACACACTTAAATGTGACACTACAATTTGGATATGGAATGCTTGTCTCAAATTGTAGGCACTTGGGTTATGGCTATATATATGTTATGTATATGCTCTATGTAATGTTTGTGTTTGGCATGTTTAAAAGAACAACAGAGAGTTATATATATCATCCATTTTATGGCAGGACATCTGACATCAACGAGTGATGTCTACAGCTTTGGGGTTGTTTTACTTGAAATGTTGGCTGGCCGACGATCCATGGACAAAAGCCGACCAAATGGGGAGCATAACTTAGTAGAATGGGCACGACCATACCTTGGAGATAGGTGAAAGTTCTATCAACTATAATAGATCCTCGCCTTGAGGGTCACTTTTCTGTAAAGGGTGCACATAAAGCAGCTCAGTTGGCTTCTCATTGCCTTACCCGTGATCCAAAAGCCAGACCTCTGATGAGTGAAGTTATTGAACACCTGAAGCCTTTACCCGACCTCAAGGATATGGCCTGTTCCTCATCCTACTTCCAGGCTATGCAGGCTGAACGGGCTGGGATTATTAATCCATATACTAGAAATGGCACTAAACAGCAGATGAGAGTGTTACCAAAGAATGGGCAACCAGCCCGCAGCCCCTCCCAACCAAACGGCCAATATGCTTCTCCATATCACCATAATTATCCTCATCACTCATCAAAACCTATTATCAGACAATCCGAACATTGAGTTCATGTGCATCATTTTTCCCCATCTCCCACCCTTTTTTTGTTGAGGATCGGGGGCACACCAGGGAACTCAAACAAGCAATAACACACAAGATTTAACGTGGTTCGGCAAGTCGCGTACGTCCACGGGCAGCGGATTCACTATATTGAACAAAATGGTAAGAATTACAACTCTCTCAGTAATTCTCTCTCTCTTTGCTCTCTAAGCTCACACCTCTCAGCTGTGCCTCAACTCTCCTTAGCTTCTCTATATATAGAGATTACAAATGCAAGAGGAATTGAGCTGGCTGCCAGCCTATTTCAGTGGCTTTCCCTTCATGGCCTCATGGCCTCATGGTATGGCCTCATGGCCTCATGGCCAACTCATGGCTTCCCCACCATGTAGCTGGCTGCTACTTTCCTTCACATGGAAGAATCTGTAGCCAACTCAACAAATCTCCACCTTGGCGAGGATTCTCTTATCCAACATAGTGATCGATCAACACTGCCATACACCCGAAGGTGCTCAGTTCCGAGAGATGTTGACCAAGTCCAAACAATGTTGGAACTTGATCCCAGAAACTACCTTTGTGAGCATATCGGCCGGATTATCTGCAGTACCAATCTTTTGAAGCAGAATATCCCCTTCATTCACAATTTCTCGGATGAAATGGAAACGGACATCAATGTGCTTGGTGCGGGCATGATGGACCTGGTTCTTTGCCAAACAAATGGCACTCTGACTGTCACAAAGCACCTTAACGTGCTTCTGAACAATTCCCAAGTCTTCAATCAACCCATGTAGCCAAATAGCTTCTTTAAAGGCTTCCGTCACTGCCATGTACTCTGCCTCTGTAGTAGACAAAGCCACCGTTGACTGAAGCGTTGACCTCCAACTTACCGGCCCTTTAGCAAGCGTAAATAAATACCCTGTTGTTGACCGGCGTTTGTCTAAGTCACCAGCATAATCTGAGTCCACATATCCTTCCAAATTCTGCCCGAGTCGGTTATCTCTCTCGAACTTCAATCCCAGATTGACTGTGCCATGTATGTACCTTAGGATCCATTTCACTGCCTGCCAGTGATTTTTTCCTGGATCATGCATATACCTGCTTACCATACTCACAGCATGCGAGATGTCAGGCCATGTACAAACCATAGCATACATTAATGCACCAACTGCATTTGCATATGGAACCTGTGCCATATGCTTCCGTTCTTCTTCTGTGCGTGGAGACAACGAAGCACTAAGCTTGAAATGAGGGGCCAATGGTGTACTTACAGCTTTGGTTTTCCCATTGATGCCAAATCTGTCTAACACCTTTTTCAGATACTGGGTTTGTGTCAGACAAACCGTGCCCTTCTTCCTGTCTCTCTTGATCTCCATGCCAAGAACTTTCTTTGCTTCTCCCAAATCCTTCATGTCAAACTCCCTTGCTAACTGTGCCTTGAGTTTGTCAATCTCCACCTTGCTCGTAGATGCAATCAGCATATCATCTACATATAAGAGCAAATAGATGAAGGAACCGTCGGGAAGCTTACGGAAATATACACAATGATCAAATTGACTTCTTGTGTATTCTGTCTCCATCATGAACCAATCAAATCGCTTGTACCATTGTCTCGGGGATTGCTTCAATCCGTACAACGATTTGTTCAGCTTACAGGCCTAATTCTCTTTTCCAGCAATTTTGAAACCATCTGGCTGGGACATGTATATCTCCTCTTCAAGATCTCCATGTAAGAAGGCAGTTTTGACGTCGAGTTGGGCGAGCTCGAGATCAAACTGTGCAACCAAAGCTAACAAGATGCGAATAGACGTGTGCTTCACAACAGGTGAGAATACCTCATTGTAGTCTATTCCTTCCTTCTGAGCATAGCCTTTAGCTACCAATCTAGCTTTGAATCTGATGTTGTCTCTTCCTGGAATGCCTTCCTTCTTGGTGTAAACCCACTTACACCCAATTGCTTTCTTGCCTTTTGGAAGTTACACCAACTCCCAAGTCTGGTTCTTGTGAAGTGACCCGATCTCTTCATCCATAGCCTCCTTCCATTTGACACTTTCTGCATTATGCACAGCTTCTTTGAAAGTGTAAAGATTATTGTCTTCAATGATTGGAAGTGCATAGGCTACCATATCGGTCATCCAACTGGGTTTCTTAGTAACCCTTTTTCCTTTCCTGATTGCAATGGGTTCTGATTGTTGCGGAGCCTCTGGATCTTCATTTTCATCTGAACTCTCTTCAGAGCTATCCTCTGAGACTTCTTCAGGATGGTTGATTGGTTGACAAGTCTTTGCTAGAGTCTCAAACTCCACCTGCACTGACTTCTTCAATGCTTCCTCATTCTGTTGAGGATCTGGTTGCTTCAGCATTGCAGACTCATCAAAGGTAACGTCTCTTCTGATGAGAACTTTCTTTGATTCAGGGCACCACAGTCTGTATCCCTTGACACCGTCACCGAAGCCCAAGAAGATGGCTTTCTTGGCTCTTGGATCCAACTTAGATTCTGTAACATGAAAATATGCTGGACATCCAAAGATACGTAACTGATCATAATCAGTAACTGGGACTCCTGACCATACCTCCATGGGAGTCTTCCCATCTAATGCTGCAGTAGGTAGTCTGTTGACAAGATGACGAGCATAGTTCAATGCCTCGCCCCAAAATGCCTTGCTCAATCTAGACTGTGACAGCATACACCGGACTTTCTCCACCAAAGTGCGGTTCATGCGTTCTTCAACTCCATTCTGCTGCGGTGTTCCAGGAACTGTGAAATGTCTCACTATCCCTGCATTCTGGCAAACCTCAAAGAAGGGATCTGATGTATATTCTCCACCATTGTCAGATCTGAGCTTCTTGATCCGTCTGCCTGTCTGGGTTTCAATCATCTTCTTCCACGAAAGAAAGATGTCTAAGACTTCATCTTTATGTTTCATTGTATAAATCCAAACTCTTCTAGAGAAATCATCAATGAACGACACAAAGTAGTGTTTACCTCCCAACGAAGCAATCTTGGAAGGACCCCATACGTCGGTGTGGACGTAGTGTAGAATCCCTTTGGTACGGTGAATTGCAGTACCAAACTTGATTCTTGTTTGCTTGCCCAATACACAATGCTCGCAGAACTCAAGCTTCCCCGTCTTGGCGCCTTTCAACAGGCCTTGCTTTACCAACCCTTGTAAAGCCTTCTCACCGACATGCCCTAGGCGCATGTGCCAAAGTTTGGAAGTGTCTGATGCATCATCTTCTGAGCTGGTGGAGACAGCCACTCTCCCTGTGACTGTAGAGCCATCTAGGAAATATAAATTTCCCTGTCGAGTACCCTTCATTGCAACCAATGCTCCTCGAACAACTTTAAGGACTCCACCTTCCATGGTTACTCTGTAACCTTTGGAGTCTAAAACTCCCACTGAGATGAGATTCTTGGTTAGATCTGGTACATACCATACATCTTCAAGAATTCTGATTGTTCCATCATGGATCTTCAGTTTAATTGTTCCAATCCCCTTTGTCTGGCAAGCTTGGTCGTTGCCCATCAGCACAACTCCTCCATCGAACTCTCGTAAGCTCGAGAACCACTGCTTGTTAGGACACATATGGAATGAACATCCGGAATCTATTATCCATTCATCTGACTGGCCATATGATGAAACTGTGAAGGCTCCTCCTTCATCATTATCTCCATCTCGTGCAATATTCACCTTCTCTTCTGTCTTGTCTTTATTTAGACAATCTTTTGCCCAATGTCCCTTCTCGTGACAAGCTGCACACTCGTCTTTTGCAAGACGTCTTTTGTCTGAAGGTTTCCCCCTGGATTTTGAGCGAGACTTTCCTCGCCTTGTATTTCTTCTGTTATTTGTTCTGCCTCCGACTGTTAATGCCTCGGATGTTGAGTCCCTGTTTGCAGACTTATCTTTCCTTCTGAACTCATTGTTCACCAAGGCGTTTGCAACATCAATATACTTGATCTTCTCTTTACCATACAGTAAAGTAGTAGTGAGATGATCATACGAGTCAGGCAAGGAATTTAACAATAACAGTGCTTTGTCTTCATCACCAACGTGATCATCCAAATTCTTCAAATCCGTAATAATTTTGTTGAAGTTATTTAGGTGTTCGTTCATCGAAATACCTTTAATGTAGTCGAAACAAAACAACCTCTTCCTCAAGTAGAGCCGGTTCTCAATGCTCTTTGTCATGAACTTATCTTCCAGCGCCTTCCAAAGCTTCTTCGCAATATCATATTCTGTAAAGGCATACTTCTCCTCTTTTGCAAGGCAAAGTCGGATGGAACTGCAAGCCAGGAGATTCACCCTCTCCCATTCTATCTCGTCCAGGTCATCTGGTTTGTCTCCCAGAGTGAAGTGCAGGTTCATTTGGACAAGCATATCCTTAACTTCGCATCTCCACATGCCGAAGTTGCTGCTTCCATCGAACTTCTCTACCTCGAACTTGGCATGGGACACCGGGGTCCAATGCCTAGAAGTGCTTGTACTGGCTGAATTACTTACGGACTCGGTTGCTCTAGATTCTGCCATTTTTTAGAAACTTCAATTAAAAAAACTGACCATACAGATGTGTCCGGAATACTCCAAATAGTTGGGAAGCACTATTGGATCGTCAAAAACGGACTCCGAATGGCTCCGATCTGGCAAAAACACTTTGGACGGGTCAGATCTGCAGAATCTGGTGCGCTGAGATGCACCGGATAATCTCTCCGGTCAACGGCTGGTCAACGGCTCGGTCAACGGCGCAGGCGGCGCGGTCAACGAAGGATCGGCGGCGCAGTCAACGCGGCTGACGGCTGGTCAACTCGGCTTGGTCAGCGGCTCAGGCTGACTGGGCTGCCACGTGGCTGCCACGTGGCTGACAGGTGGCCTGTCAGTCGGACACGGGGGGATGACGTGGCGATGACGTGGCGCTGACGTGGCTCGTCTTCTTCCTGGAGACGTGCGTGGGGCGCGTGGGTGAGACTGGTACCACGCGCCGGTTGCCTGAACGGCGCGTGTGGGCGCGTGACGCGACTGGGAGTCACGCGCAGACTTCTCGGGGCGCGTGAGAGCGCGTTGAAGCTCTTCTGGGCTCTGTTTTTGCTGTTTTGGACTCCTCTCAGGGAGTTCTTCCTCCTGGTATGGTCAAAAGTGGATTTTGAGCACTTCGAAATTTGGGCACTTTCGGGAAAAATTGGATTTTTCGCAACCCGAGCTCTGATACCAATTGTTGAGGATCGGGGGCACACCAGGGAACTCAAACAAGCAATAACACACAAGATTTAACGTGGTTCGGCAAGTCGCGTACGTCCACGGGCAGCGGATTCACTATATTGAACAAAATGGTAAGAATTACAACTCTCTCAGTAATTCTCTCTCTCTTTGCTCTCTAAACTCACACCTCTCAGCTATGCCTCAACTCTCCTTAGCTTCTCTATATATAGAGATTACAAATGCAAGAGGAATTGAGCTGGCTGCCAGCCTATTTCGGTGGCTTTCCCTTCATGGCCTCATGGCCTCATGGTATGGCCTCATGGCCAACTCATGGCTTCCCCACCATGTAGCTGGCTGCTACTTTCCTTCACATGGAAGAATCTGTAGCCAACTCAACATTTTTCACATGTTCTCTGACAATGAATGGAATCAGTTTGAGCAGTGGATAATTGCAGAATTGGGTCTTGAAGTTAATACTGGTTCGTTTTCCAAAGAGGTTAGAGATTGGTGGGTTTTGCCTTCTGGAGCAGTATGATCCATGGGTTGGTTAGAAAGTTCTGAGAGGATCATGAAGCCACTCTTGTGTGTGGCTTTATAAATTGTTTTGAACATAAAAAGACTCAAACTTCAGATCTTTTTTTTTTCTTTTTTTTTTTTAAGAAGAGAACTCCTAAACGAATGTTGTTTACTATTATGCTTGCATTTTAATCTGTCATAGGTGAGTCACATGCATGGAGATTGCTGGAACTTTTCCAATCCGAAATTCCTGTGAGTTTTACCCCCAATGCAACTGCACTTGTACGAATGTGTGCATATCACTAGATAGAGTGATGATGCATGCCCCTCTGCAAAGTTGGACATTTGAAACAGAAATTTTCATGCATTAGCAGAGTATGGTCAAATGATGATAATGTTCTAAAGTTAGATTTCCCAACATTTGCAACCGGGATCCTTTGTGTTTCTTCTATGCGAAAGGGATGCTAAGAAATCCCAGAGATAATGCACTTCCTGAAGTGACACAAGCTTAGATACATAACATGAATATCCGACTTCAAAATCTACTAGAGAACATTCTTTCCATTGTGGTGAGAGTTTGCTGCGGGGAAAATATATTTATTTAGATTTTTAATGACCAAAAAAAAGGAAAAAAAGGGGCCATTTTATTTTAACCACTAGTTAAAGTCAAGATTCATACACAATCTTAAGCAGCTAGAGGTTTCAACACTAGCAACTTTGAAAAAAATAGGTAAAAAACTCGTATGTATAGTTATAACATCCAAGACCCATAAAAAATTAATAATCAACATTTCAAAAGGGGTATTTTTGTCTGATGGGAAACTCATACATCGACTTTATTCTTTTATTTGTGTAAAATCCATTCCTGGATTCAATAGCTGTCGTAGTGAAATTGCATGAAAAGGTGTAGTTAAAGTCTTCTTGCAAACAAGCAACTCTTGAGATACGGATAGCATTGTTGGACGAGATCTCGGCTTAGAACGCACACATGCAAGTGCCACAATAGCAACTAGAACAATGTTCCTTACAACCACTGGATTAGTTGGACGCAGAATGCGAGAGTCTAAGACATCAGTTAGCATTAAGTTTTGTGTAGATGGCGATGCCAAAGATGAGAGGAGTTCTCCCGGATGCCTTCCCATGATTGTTTCTAGTGCTACTACCCCAAAGCTATAAACATCACACTTTTCAGTTATAACCATTGTGTAGGCAAGTTCTGTACAAACAAAAAGATTAATGAAAGAAACTTATATTTTCACTTCCTATTTTAAAGCAAGTTAAAGACAAATAATTATGTGAAATATTTATCTATCATTGACTTAGGATAAAAAAAATTTAGCCACTAAATATGTATGTCACTAATATTATTAAAAAAAAAAATTAGACCATCTTTTTTTTTTTTTTCTTTTTATTGAAAAAATAAATACGTATAAAGGAAAAATACTATTGTTACCTGGGGCAATATATCCATAAGTGCCTGCAATTATGGTTTGATTCGATGAATCGGGATATAACAATCTAGCAGTGCCAAAGTCGCCAATGAAAGCCTCCATTTCAGAGTTCAATAGAATGTTGTTGGTCGATATGTCTTGATGAACAATAGGTGGGTTGCAATCATGATGCAGGTAGGATAGAGCATGCGCTATTGATTTAACGATGTTTACCCTCTGAATCCACCCTAATTCAATAGCTTCGACCTCAAATCTTAAGGCACAAAACAAGCTTCCCCTTTCCATGTACTCAAACACCAAGAACATGCATCTATTGTGCAAACAGAACCCATAAAGCTTCACTATGTTTCGGTGCCATATGTTACTTAACATTTGCGCCTCATTTCTAAAACTCTTGTCAAAAGCAGGCTCCTCTGCTTCGAAACGATGAAGTTTCTTCAAGGCAACTACTTTGCCACTTGGCAATTGAGCTCTATACACGCTGCCATAACCACCGGTTCCAATGCAATATCTAATGTCAAAGTCATTTGTTGCTTTGATGATATCTTCATATGCAATTCTTCCATCATAATTCCATATTGAGCAAATATCCCCATTTTTCATTGCTCTTTCCTTAGCTTCTTTTTTATGGGTCTTGCAACAACGAAAACACACAAATGCAAGTAAACTAAGGAAAACTGTGATGAGGAGAGAAATGAGGAGAGTAAGCATCACTACTCTTTTCTTGGAAGAATTTATGGCTTTACAGCAGGTAGTCTTGTTAATTGCTTGTGATGGGGCTGGTGAATGAGCTTGTGATAGGGCTTGTGATGGGGCTGGTGAAGGGGCTTGTGATGGGGGTGGACAATCATGGGGTGGACAATCATATCCATATTGTGGGATTTGACGGTTGAGAGGATTGTATGACAAATCAAGACCTTTTATGGAGTAAACACTGCATGGGACTTCGCCAGAGAGATTATTGTGGGAGAGATTTAAGAACTGTAATTGTGACAAACATGCAAGTATGGTTGGTATTGTTCCATTCAAATTATTGTCATTCAATCTTAAGTACTCCAAATTTTTAAGCTGTTCTAGCTCCTTTGGGATAGGCCCGTTAAGAAAATTATGAGAGAGGTCCAGATAATGAAACCTGTTGGGAGCTTCGATTGCTGGTAGTTGGCCTGAAAGTTGGTTTGATGACAAATCGAGATGTCTAAGTTTGGATAAATGGCCAAGTTCAGCGGGTATGGTGTCATTAATCTGATTTGAAGATGCATTAAAATATTTCAAGTTACTCAACTTACCTATTGAAGATGGGATCTTACCTGTAAGGAGGTTATGGGTAAGGTGCAAGCGTGCCAATTGCATCAAATCTCCTACTTCTACAGGGATGGAACCGTTGATTCGATTTGAAGAGAGATAGAGATAGATCAGATTAGTCAATTGACCAATAGATGAAGGGATTGGACCATGAAGATTATTATCATGTATAGACATATAAATCAAGCTCTTTAGCATTCCTATTTCTTGAGGGATGGAACCGTCAAGTCGATTTGAAAAAAGATAGAGATATGTCAGATTAGTCAATTGACCAATACATGAAGGGATTGGACCAGTGATATTAGTATAATATATGCGAAGTTTTACTAGTTGGGTGAGGTTTCCCAGGGTAAGAGGTAGCAAACCTTCAAGATTTTTGTTGTTTGAGAGGTCAAGGAGGGTGAGCTTTGACAGAGTACCAATTTCCGCGTGGATGCTTCCAGTTAAGTTGCAGAATCTGAGACAGAGAAATTCAAGGTTTGGGAAGGAAGTCCAATTCATGTTTTCAAGCTTTCGGTGGGGGAAAGAATAAGAATAAGAAGAAGAAGAAAGGGAAATCTTAATGACACTTCCTGCCCGATTACAAGTGATACCTCCCAAGTGACAATGATTTGCAGAAGAAAAGTTTCCCCACCAACCGCTATTGAGTAGAGCTTTCGCCTCTGACGATGACAATGATGATGAATTCACAGTTGCTGACACTAGGAAAATATTAGTAGCCGCAATGCACAGTGCTATGAGCACAGCAGCAGAATAAAAAGAATAAGAGGATACGTTATTTTTACTCATAATTGATGTATGTATGTATGGGACTTTGTAGCTCTAAAATAATGGGAGCATGTATGCAATGCAATGCATACTCAGATCAGAGCTCTAGCAGGCTTTTTAAAAGTCAGACTGACGATATTGACCTATGGACAGGGAGTCAATGAAGCCAGAGAGTCTTTGCAACTATTTCAGTCTTCCTCTCTCGGCATTATTGTTACGAAAATTATACCAACTTTCCTTCTAGCTTCCTGAATATCGAAATCATGATCCATGACTTGAGAGAGCCATTGAATGAATTAGGGACATATCAAACAGTCCGCATTCTTTTAACCTTGGACAAGTTGCATTTCAGTCTCCACCCCGAAAGTCATCCTAATTATGGAATTTGCCTTCCTACCGTCTTTACTGGACAATGGAAATTATGTAAACTACAACTTCCAATTTTTATTTTAGGGCTAGTTTTGTTTTGGATAAATTACACTTTTTGTCCCTTTATTGGGCTACTTATTTACTTTAGTCCTTAAAAACATTTTTTTTTTTCTCTTCTCACTTTAGAGTAAATTTGAATGAAGGACAGAGAATTTTTACTCCAAAAAGTAAATTTACTCCGTTGGCATGGAGTAAATTTTTTACTCCAAAACTTTTTTACTTTTAAAAAATTTATCAATCTATATCTTCTTTCTCTGATTTTGATTGAAGATTGAAGGTATATGAACTGAATACTAATTTCATCAAGAATGCTTGACCAAATACAAAGTAAAATACAACGGCCCAAATTCATCTACCTTTGTTCTTGGCATTTGATTTATCACAATAAATAAACAATGTGCTTAACCTATTGTTGACGATTCTCTATAAGTAGTCTACTTATATATAATGATGAGTCATTTATATCTCAACTCTAATGCATTATCACTTATATATATATATATATATATATGGGTGTTGTCTAAGTGTGCAACCCCCATAAGGTTGCACACCATATGCAACCCAATTGTTAGCCGTTAGATAACAATAATTGATCAAGACCATTGAATTGTTTAATCGTGAAAAAGTTGAAACCGGGGCAACTAGTTAATGCTTGAATTTGCATGATTGCATCCCACCTACTCTCTGTATTTCGTCTCTATCTCTCTCTGTTCTCCTCTCTGTGTAAGGTTGAGTCAGTGTAACCCTTGATTTCCATTAACAGTGAGAAGCCCCTACTGGGCTGGTTCTATTGACGAAGCTCTGTAGTGAACAGTATAACGGGCGATTTCCAACAACAACGGAACTACAAGGCTGTGTTGGTTCCATTGCTGAAGTAAAGCCGTTCGCTCTAACTAGATATGAGGTATGGAGCTGTCTCCTTCTCTCTATCTCCCTCTCTCTCTCTCTGGCTCTTCACTTCAGCTATTTTCCCTCAACTAAACCCCCATCCTAACTTCAACCGCTCAACGCTTCGCTCAAACAGAAACCCCTCCACTGGAAACTAACCTTTCTCTTTCTCAAGCGAGTGTTTGTGTTTGCACAAACAACTAAACAGTGTGAAAATGTCATGTTTGTGTTTGTGTTAACATTTTTCGGTCATCAAGTAATTGTTTGTACTAATGTCATGTGTAGTATGGCCCTAGCGGAAGTTAAAAGGGAAGGTGATGATTATGACATTTCAAATGAAGCAGATGACATTCGTTTGATGAATGAAAGTCGGGTGGAACCTTATCATGGTTGCGAAGCTGGTCCGAGCAATGAAGAAGCAACCAACACGAACGTTGAAGATGGCGGAGCCGATGTGAAAAAAGAAATGGTTGACGATGCTCATCGCAATGACATGGTTTTAGTAGGCTGTGGTTGTGTTCAAGGGAAGGTCAGAGATTACAAAAATACTTGGACTGTGTTGCTGAGAAGAGTAGAGCTCCCAAGGCACTAACAAGAGTAGGTTGCAAAGCCCAATTTCGCATACGGTACGATGCAGATACTGGTGAAGGGGGAAAGTATGTTATGACTCACTTTGTCGTAGACCACAACCATGAATTGGTGGAACAACACTGTGTGATGTATCTGAGGTCACATTGCAGTTTAAACAGCGTTGACAAAGCTCAAGCAATGGCTATGCGCAACGTCGGTGTGAAGACTAGCCAAATCATGGACTATATGGTAAATCAATCTGGGTCTTATGAGAATGTTGGTTTCATCCATACGGATCTGTACAACCATATTCAAGCCGAACATAGAGCACAAGTTGAGGATGGTGATACGCAGGGTGCGTTGGTTTACCTATGTGCAAAACTTGATGTTGATGCACGTTTTTTTTACAAGTATGATGTGTGTAATGATAACAAGTTACAAAATCTGTTCTGGGCAGATTCGAAATCGCGGGCCGACTACACAAAGTTTGGTGATGTGTTGATATTTGACTCAACTTATAGAACCAATGCATACAAGAAACCTTTTGTCGTGTTGGCTGGTGTGACTAGCCACTTTAGGACCACGATATTTGCATGTGTTTTGCTAGCTAATGAGACAATTGATACATACACATGGGTTTTGGAAACATTTATGGAGGCGATGGGCAATAAAACACCTGTGTCCATACTGACAGATGGGGATAAGGCGATGCAAGAGGCAATCAGAAAAGTATTTCCAGACGCAAGACATCGATTATGTAATTGGCATCTTGGGAAAAATGATGTTTCAAATGTTCACAAAAGTGGCTTTGCACATGCTTTGAAGCAGTGCATGGACATGGAAACGGATGAGACAAAGTTTGAGCATGGCTGGACGACAATGCTCGAAAAATTTGGACTTCAAACCAACAGTTGGGTGTTGGAGACATATGAGAAGCGTCATATGCGGGCTGAGGCATATGTGCGTGGACATTTCTTTGTTGGGATGAAGAGCACTCAGCGCTTGGAGAGTATGAATGCTTATTTCAATCCCTTCCTCCAACACAAATTGAAGCTATATGAATTTGTTAGGCACTATGATCGGGCTCTTGCAAGGATAAGGTATAATGAGGCTGGAGATGATGCTGAAACAAATAACACTTTTTCGGTATTGATTACTCCATTGCGAGATATAGAGAGACATGGAGCTGAGCTATTCACCCGAAATAATTTTAGAATGTTCCGTGATGAAATCTTAGAATAGGGGAAGTTGAATGTTAATCCCTTTGCCGGATGGTCAGAAATGCTACTATATTCATAAGTACAAAGTGAATGATAGATCATGGATAGTAACACACAGTCCAGTGGATGCTACAATGAGATGTTCTTGCATGAAGTTTGAGTCGTTGGGGCTACCTTGCTGTCACATGATATGTGTTATGAAAGCTGAAAATTTAACGCAAATTCCCCCAACTTGTGTGCTACATAGATGGACAAGGACTGCAAGCAAGGATGGCCAGCAATGGCCTCAACCCTCAATTGATAGCACTACAACACAGACGGCCCGGTATGGGATATTGAGTTCTTCCTACAATGAAATGTGTTTCAATGCCTCGCAATCAACGGAAGGTTTCAAAGAGGCTAGGGATGCATGTCTTCCAATGACGAACCGGATGAAGGAGTTATATGAGAGGAATCTGAACGATGGGAATGGAGACAAAGGAAAACATTCATTCCCTCGACAATTTGGAGTAGAAGATCCTGATGTTGTGAAGACAAAAGGGAACCCGGGACAGGCCTCGTCCAACTGTCGAAGACCAAGAAAATGTGGGAATTGCAAATGCATTGGGCACACAAAGCGAACATGTCCTAAGGTTCGGTTTAGCCGAACAGTGGGTAGTAACTTAGATGAAGATACAACCCACATAACTGACCGTGAGTACAATGCAGAGTCATTGCCCGTTCGCTACAAAACTGGGTTGGTGGATCCAAGTACACCTCACATTAAGCAACGGCGACTATTTTTCGATGCTTCTCTTGATTCCAAGCAGCCTGTGGGCCAATACGGTAATGTTGAAGCAGCAGTGTGCAAAAATGATTCGACCACAATTGATGAGGTGAATCAAGTAATTGTATAATTTGTATGATTTACTTATTCCCTTAATTTATTAGGTAGACAGTACTAGCTATTGAAAACACATGTAAATAATGTATGTAGTTTTCATTTTGCACAGATTGCTGTACGTAACGTGTAAATAATTGGTTACGTACAATGCCAAGAAATGGCACAACGTTACTTATGTACAAGGCCATGAGTTGTAAATTTCTCATATTCTTTAGAGTGATGTTGTCATTTGTGTTTGCAGTGACTTGTTATTTTGAAAACTAATTGAAGGTGAGATATATATGGGTTGTTTGTGTATT
Source organism: Camellia sinensis (assembly GCF_055761805.1). Taxonomy (NCBI): domain Eukaryota; kingdom Viridiplantae; phylum Streptophyta; class Magnoliopsida; order Ericales; family Theaceae; genus Camellia; species Camellia sinensis. Next base: position 239,786,231 of record NC_138961.1, on the reverse strand, counting down.
GTTTTGGGTTGGAAATTGGCTTATGTCTGTATTCCAAGATTCCTATTGCGGGTTGCTTGTTTCTGTTCCATATTTGGTTGGATCTAACTGAAGGGTTTTTTGCTGTGTGGTTTATCAACTAACGATGTGTTTGGCTTCGTATTGATTTGTTATGACCTGTTTCGGTAAATTGTATTATATTTCGAGTAAAATACGAATTTTGTCCATGTAGGTTTGCAAAATTACATCCCAGCACATGCATTTTGTATATAATCCAAGTGGCAGTTAATTTTGGGTGTTACTTGGAGAAAGTAACCCAACGAACTCGTTACTTTATCTCCATGCCGATTTCTATATGAATTACGAGTTACGAACAGGAGTTGTGAAATTATTTCATGTTAACTATGAAAGTGATGGGTTTATTGTTAGTAAAATTATGGTGGGCCTATATCGACAGCAACGAAGTAGTAATTTAAAGTAGACAAGTTAAAGAAGAAAATCAAGCAATTGTGGTATTGGTTCGAATGCCTGAAAAGGATGAAGATTTCTTTCGATGAACTGATGGTAACAAAGTCGAAAGTAACAAAGTAGAAAGTAGCAGTAAGTTATTGTGTTGTTTGTAACAAAGTAGAAAGTAGAAGGGAAAAAACTACTCAGAAGTTACAATGTAGAAAGTAGGTTGTTGTGTTGTTATTCATGTTCTCTCTCTCTACAAACATTCTGCCCTTTATAGCTATTATTTCCCACGACCCCATGATCTGCCGATTCTGTAACTGCTTCTATGCAACTTCTGTAACTGCACGGTCATTTCCGTGTCTTGAAACCATATAAAACCTTCACTTGTACCTGTCGAAGTGCATATAATTGAAGTTGCCACCTGTGCCCAAGTCCTTTTATCCTTTCCTCGACAGATACAGACTCCCAATTCGTTCATGTTTCCTCTTGGAGGCTGGCCACTAAATCTATGAGCACTGCCAGTAACTGCTCCACCGTGTAAGTCAGGTGGCATGCAAGATTCAATGTTAGTTGATAACCCTTGTCTTCAGGTGGACTGGCCATGTGTCCTCAATTGAATGGAGCAACTGTTGGCAGGATGTGGGAAAAATAGGTGCAAAGAGGAATTTTTTAAAAATAACCAATCATAATTTAGCTGAAAATATGAGTGAACTTTTAAAAAAAAAAGTAGTTTCCATTTTTATGATTATAAACCCGAGATGTATATTTTGTTTTCGATATAAATAAGTTGTGTATTTTGGTTACGTAAAATGTAGGACAACAATTGTGTTTAAATCATTACAATCAAGAAAAAAGGTTATTTCAAATATTAACAAGTTTACCGACATTGAATATATTTTGATTAAATTACAAGGAAAATTCAATATTTGGCAGAGTTTGATGATTCAAAGTCAGGGGCAGTAACAGGGAGTGGCCAAGTGTTGTGGTTCAGTGGCCCAGTTTGCAAGGATTGTGGTTGTGTTTAGTGGACAATATTCTGTCAATTTTTATCTCATAATGATGAGGGACATGCCCCACAGTGGTGAAAAGGAAGGTCGACAGGAAAGAGTCAATATTTGGCAGAGGGGACTTGAAGATTCAAAGTCAGGGGGCAGTTACAATGGCAGTTATGGTGTAGACGTGTGGGATCATGCAATGATGGGCCACAAAAACAGTATACGGATATCGAAACCAACGATCTCCCTTCTAGGCTTTCCAAGTATACTAAACCTCCACTTCTATCTGTCAATCTCCCTTTTCTTGGGTTTATTTCATGGCCATCAACTGTTTGAAACTTCTGTCGACAGAGCAAGGCTCTTGCTTTGTCTCATGCTTGCTCCTGAAAGTGTGCCCACTAACTCCATAAATGGTGCTAAAAACTTCCCCATCACTTCTAGGTGACCCACATGCAGAGAGCCCACTTTTAACTGGTAGACATTCCTTCAGACTTGGCCACGTGTCCTCGATTAAGTGGACCATCTGTCGACAGAAACTGACAAAACTTGGTGCAAACAATTGTCCCCTTGTTCAAGTTAAATATCATATGAATTAACTTTGCGGAAGTGATTGAGACCCCCTCCAATCATCATCTACACCACCACCCCACCCCCTCCCAAACAGACACACGTGGGGGCTGGTGATTGGAGGAGAAGAAAAAAAAAAACTGGCCAATCAGAGAGAGAGGGGGTCATGGGGGTGCCCCCCTTGTGAGGGTCCAAGTCATATGATATTTAACTTCAATAAGGGGGCCATTGTTTGGGCCCAATAGCAAATTTCTTAATACGGGCCCAAAACAAACATAAACTACAGCCCAATATAAGAGCATTTAAATATACTGGCCCCATCATAAGCTATAAAAGACCCACATTTTCAACTTCAAACCACTTCATTTCCCTCTGATTCGAACTCCTCAGACTGTACTCCTTCTTCTCAAGCATTGCCGGTCAAAACCACAGCACCACAAAACCCTAAGCCATGGCACCGAAAAAATCTCAACCATCTCCATCTGAGGAGAACAATAAAGACCTACTCCGCTTCCCAGACCCTATCAGAGCACGTATCACTCCTCTAAAATTTGGTATTACCCCATTGCCCAGCACAAGCTCTATCGCTAAGGCTATTCTAGGCCCTACCTTCGCGTCTTACTTGCCAGACGAGCTAGTTCCTTACTATCCCCTTGGTAATGGTGAGAACCTTCTTCTCAACCAACCTGGACTTAAGTGGACTAACTGGAATGTCAACAAAAATCCACTCAGATCGTGGAGGTCACCAAACTCTGTTTGGCGAAGCTGGGCCAGGAGAATTGAAGGTCATGACGCTGAAGTATGGAAGCACCAGGGCATTAATGAAGCAATTAGACTGTCGACTAAAAATTATGACATGGACAAAGGGTTGATTGCTGCTGCTGCATGCTTTTGGTCGCAATCTTGTAACTCCCTACTCCTCAATTTTGGTATGATTTCCCCTACCATCTTAGATGTAGCTCACTTGACTGGTCTCCCAATCTTGGGCAATCTAATTCATGCTCTCCTTGAGCCTCCAAAAGTGACCTTTACTTTAAACATTGACATGTGCTATACAGATTTTGCCAAAAAATACAAAGGCGAGCCTGGTTCCCCTGTCCAGGACAAAGAAAGAACTTCTTTTTACTTACTTTGGCTTTGTGAGTTTGTTTTTGTGTCCCTGGGTACAAGATCACGAAGGAATACCTCCCCCTTGCCTTGTGTATGCAAGATGGCTAACTTATGGCTTTAGCCCCTTATCTTCTTGCCACCCTTTACAAGGCCCTATTTTCCTTTGTCAACAAGAAGATTTCTGGCAACTGTGGTGGCCCCTTTTGGCTCTTCCAGGCCTGGTTGTATGCCTATTTCCCTGAGGCACGACCCCCACCAGCTAACACCTTGAAACCAGTTTTCCACTCCTATGCTGAGCAATTGCTCACTTATAACAGCCAACCCATTCTCACTTTCAGAAATCATCTTACCATGTTTTACAACCTTCCTTCGAAGAGACCTTCCAACTTGTACATGCCATTTCAAAACTTTCAATTCTCCTCCAGTAGACTTCGCTTCCTCTTCATAGACCTTTGTGATTTACACAATGAGCAAGTCCAAGAACAAAATAAGACTTGGAGACACATTCTCACCTCTAGACATGTCTTGGTTGGCGGTTCCATATCCTCTACCAAGATGTCCAGCTATAGTTTTGAGACACACTGTCCCAATCAATGGTCCGGGCAATTAGGTCTTTCCTAGGGCATCCCTTATCCTTATTTCCACCCAACCAGCCATAAGGAGATTGGGTCCGGAATCTACTTCAAAGATCCTAGGCAAGCTGAATCCATTTTGATAGAGAACACTAAACTTTTCCAAGATTTTGGCCCCTTCTTCTTCAAACCTGCTTCGGACTGCTCCACTGCTTTTGACCATTGGTGGGAACTTATGACTGCCATTATTTTCTGCAAGCCACTTGAAACCTGCCTTTACGATACTTGTATTGATAATCAAGGCCCTATATCTCCGCCTTCCAAGCTTAAGGCTACAGGTATCCTTCCTTCATATACTTTATATCCCTGACTGTCTCATGCCTTTCTTTTTTTTTTCTCTCTACAACACTAACTTGTTTGACCTTTGACAGTCAAAATTGGGCCTGCTGCTGAACCATTGGTTAGGGACCAACATAAAGGCAAGGCTCCAATGGATCCAACTACTCAGACAAACACCCTTTCAGTTCCGAAATTAATGGGAGACTCTTTCGCAGCCTCGCAGACACAAGCACAGAGAGGAACTACCACCCGTACCCCTGTCGAGACAAAGGTCACGGCGAAGAAGAGAGAAGAGCCTTCCACTGCTCCTGCTCTAAGTACAGACCTAAGTGATTGGGATATCCCTCTCAGCCAAATGGTTGGCCAAACAACATCAAATCCTTCAGGGTAGCTCTACAAAGTATGCCTTCACTTTACATATTTACATCATCTCAATTTCCATTCACGCCCGACTGATCACTTACTTTTGTGTAGAGAAAACGAAGGAGATTACTCCTTACTGCTGCTGATGATGAGGATCCTTCCACTTCTCCTCAACACATTCATCCAATTCCCAGTCCCATCAGCAATGTACCCAGAGAACCCACTCTACAACCAACTCCACCACCACCTAAAGCATCTTAACAAACTTTCTTACAACTTGCTTCACAGTCTTTGCCACAACAATCTACACAATCTGCATCACACAATCTTTCATAGCTAGAACCTCCTCCTATTGCTCTCAGGGATGTCACAGTTGGGGCTATCCCGATTGAGGTTGATTACCTAGGGGGCACTGAGCCTATTATTGTCCCTTCTGTCTTTAGTTCTCAACCATCACCATCCAACTCCTCAAATTCCTAAACTTCAAATAAAGAATCAGAGAGGACTGATTTTGACATTTCAATCAACAACCAATCCTCTCCAACAGATGACAATACAAAATCCCCTCAACCAGAAGTTCACAACAACCAAGGTAAATAGAAATACAAATGTGACTGTTCGTTTGAAAAAAAAAAAAAAAAACTTCTCTTTAAGTAACTGGTATTCTTCTCCAATTTACAGGGATGGACATAACACATGACTCATCTCTACGACCAATGTCTGAGAAAGAACTTGAAGGTCCTCATGACTTTCCCCTCTTACCAGAACCAAAAAAAGAGCCTGAAGGCGCTGATGTTGCCATTTCATCAGTACCCGAAACAACTCCTCCTGCTACCACAACCATAGCCGAACAAGGCCAACCGTCTGCGCGCACTTTATCAGGACAGGTACTACCATTTCCAACCTCATCCTATTTACTCTTTATTACTTGCAAGTATATATTCTCACCAAATTATTGATGTTCACAGGCCATCGTTCCATGTCAGGATATTTGGGCCAAACTTTCTATTCTTCAACAACATCTAGACAAAATATCCTCATTGCCTCAAAGGCTACATCTCTTTCATGCTGAAACTCAACAAACCTTAACCACCTTCATCAACCTCATTAACACTCCAGTTGAAGAAATCATTCTCCACAAACCTGATGAAACCTTGGTCTGTCCTTCTGCTGTTCTAAACCTTTCCCCTAATCCTTTCAACCCCATTTAGCTAAAGCAATTGGCCAAGATCATCACAGAATGACCAACCCTTTCAGAGATGGTTCAGACTTGCTCGAAGCATATTCAAACCAAAAAAGATTTCCTAAACGAAGCCCATACCATATCTACTTCACTCAAACTCAGCCAGCAAACCTCTGCAGCCATTCTTGAGCAACACTCAGCACTTGAACTTGAGAAAACCAAACTCATGGCAGAACTTGCCTCTGTCCGGCAAAGAAAGGCTCATCTGCAGCAGCAACATGACCAGCTTAATCGAGAAGCAAGGATGATGCTCTTCCAAATTAGACATCGTCCTGCATCAATTCAGACAACTAATGCTGAGTTGGACCAAGCCCAAGCCATGCTGGCAGATGCTCAATCAGAATGGGGTGTTCTAGCCATTCTCTTCCCCAAATCCTAGACTAGTTTATATATGTATTCTTTTGTATTGCACAGAATGCGTGCTATCTTTCAGACCATTGTGCAGACTTGTTCTTTAATGAATATCAATACCCTGTTTTTGAATGGTCTGTTGTATGATTTTTTTTTTTTTTTTTTTGTGCAATTTTTCTCCGTTTATGCATTGTTATGAAGTAATCAACTCCCCTTCAAAGTTTTCCACATGGTTGGATAATACTTCTTCACATATCTTCCGTTTATATATCTTCTATGTGGTTGCCCTTCCAAGGATTCGTTTATGTAAAGGATGTCATACTTCTTCACACCAGTATATCTGTCATGTACAGATGTTTAGTATTTTTATTTAGTATCAAAGTCTGCATGTTTAGTGTGTAAAGTCAGTCAGCCAAATATTTCTGAAAATATGTCATTTACAATACAAAACTGACGTAAAACACTTACTTATAGACCGATATACTGGAAATAACCAGGCAGCATGCAACATGACATTGTTTGCAGTTTAAAATTTGTGGCACGTTTACAGTTTAAAATTTGTACTTGTTTGTGCTTGTTCACACGTGGATCAACCACAACATGACATGTACGAAAGTCAACGTCAGAGTCCATCAGTTACACATATGAAAGGGGTTTAGTTTAACTGCACGTGAGGGCCCCCATGGTGCAGCATTTACGAGGATATTGCATGGACTAACTGGGTGGATTGTAGAAATGGTCATTGGCAGAATGCAGAGCTTGACCTGAATATGTGAAGTCCACAATGTGCAGGGACAGTTGGAAACATAATAGTAAGGTGGTTCGACAGGAGAATTACAGCAGTTTGTTTACCACATGAATTCCTGTGGACAAGTGGACCCTTGTTGGTGCATTATAGTCACTGCTATTTGTTTGTTCTGTGAGATTTTTTTTGCTTTGTTTTGGACAAAATTATGGCATTCAAAAAAAGCGAACAAACATAATTCATGTGGTAAAAGCGAACAAACATTACTACTTTCAACTTGCATTGTTTGTTGGACAAATATCACATTGCATTGGACAAACATTACTATATTCATTTGGACAAATATCATATTGCATTGTTTGTTCTGTACCCATAACATTGGAATTATGTGTATCACATTACGTACAGGCTACGATAAAAGCAAACAAACATTACTACTTTCCGTCGTTTGTTCCAGTTCCAAACATTAGAATTATGTGTACAATCAATACGTGTGGAAAATTAGTATTATCACAGTTGCGACCTAAAAAGTTGTCACGACAAGCTGATGCGGTAATCCAGTTGTGGTTGGGCATCGAAATTACTCTCATAGTGGCAGGCCATGATAAAATCGCTGCCCTATTTGTTGTAATTGCAATCAATCACATGCACGAAAGATACTTGCCGATCTTTGAATTATTCACATCCATAACGAAGTCAAGCACCAACTTCCGACGCACAGAAAGATGAAACTATGTAGAGAAAGCGAATAACACAAATCAGGTACAGTTACAGTGGTAGGAAATAAACGGATTTATTTCGCAATTAGAAATGAAGCAGTAGAATGTACCTTGTGTGGACCGCTGGGTATATCAGGCCGCTGCATGTACTTGATCACAAACATCCCACAGTCGAAAGTGCTACAAATGAAATGTAACATTCAGTTTCTCGTAAATATAAGCAGGTTCGTTAAATGAGTCATTTAGGAGTCAAGTAAATGTGACGTAGGGTTTGTGGATTACTCGTCCAGCTGTTGTAATGGCCTTTTTTATAATATACAGACGTCAAAGGTACGCACGTCTACAACATATTCATTTCCAAACTGTAGTTGCAATAAGGCATGCATTGTTTGAACCTGTTGTAGAATGAGACGGTTAGTTTATGTGAAGGATGCGACAGTGTGGAAGTAGATTTGTAATTCAGCACGACATACCAACATTTTTGCCGCATTCAGCTTGTTGGTGTCCAGTGTGGTGGATGCCAATGAGTCAACTAGGTACGCCACACGGTCTACCATATCTATTTTTAGGCACAACCAATGTACTTCTCTATAATTGAAAGACATGTAAATCTATACATAAACACAAGTGAAGACATTATTTAGAGGACATGCAAACATGTACTCACTTTCATATTTACATTGACATTCATGTAAATGGGATCGACATTCATATTACCGACGTTCATATTAAATCTACTCGCTTAAATGGGATGGACATTCATATTACCTTCTGATATGCATCAAGCACCCCAGTATATCTGTCATGTCCAAAATATGATTTGATAATATTTTCATGGTTCAGAGGTTGAGTTTTTTGATTTAGTATCAAAGTCTGCATGTTTAGTGTGTAAAGTTCAGTCAGCCAAAGTTTTCTGAAAATATGTCTTTTACAATACACAACCGACCTAAAACACTTACTTACCAACATATATACTGGAAAGAACCACACAGTATGCCTCTCGTCTTTGTGTACTTGTCGCTGTCCGTTAGTCAATTGAACCACGACCAAGTTGATTGGTTGGAACATTGTAACAGACGAGGCAACTTGCAAAATAAGGTTTGTAATTTGTTTAAATGTAATATGAAATAATAATGTCCTTACATAGAAATGTCCATCATGCAAATATAGAGGAAATAACATTGTTAGATGCCACGACTTACAGTGTCGGATAGCCATGCCCCTGGTTTAAGTGTGCGCATGTCACGTCGCGTAGCACATTTGCAAGGCATTTCATGAAGATTCATAGACACGACAATGTCCCTACATTAAACGTATCCATGAACCAGTAAGAAGCAACCTACAGCCTAGTAAAACTGAAACGTATCTGGCTTAACTCTACAACATAAGATTACTTTTTTCTGTTGTAGAACTATGGCAGATATTCCTGATTCTACTACTCTCCAATCCAATTAAGATTAGTTTTAAGTTTTTCAAAAAAAAAATAAAAGAAAAAGTTTTAGATATTACAACTTATGACATATCCAATAGTATTTGCTAAAATAATATGTGAAAATTTAAATGCTCATTTACAGGTGAGCAAGTTAAAAAAAAAACCACATGTATTTTACAAACTGGAGCCAACAATATCCCAAAATGATCAAAATGGCAAATGTAAGCAGACTAGAAGAAAATAGCTAGGGAAAATTGCACTTCAGTATAAGTTTTCAAAAAAATTTGCAAATCATTGGTAAACTTTATTAAGTTTCATAATTAAAATTATAAAGTTTTCCATGAATTTATAAATATTTTGTGAAAATATCAGAGATTTGCAATTTTCCCAATAGCTACATGTGTGCAGGATATGACCAAGAGAAGAAAACTTCAGACAAGAAATTTAGCCAGCGATCTTTCCCTAGGCCACTGCATTAAATTCAAAGAAAATCCTACATACGACATGGATAAACCCATCATACGAAAATCAAAATCATACAAAATGAAAAATTAAAGAACTGATAGCTACAAAAATCAAATAAACATAGCACGACAAATGAAAATTGTGGAATTCAAACTTATTTCACAAATACTACGGAACAGGTTAATTGTGAGTACTAAACTCATCCGTACCTTTCATTTTTTCTGTCGTCAAGTACAGAGTCAACAACTTTGTGTTCGGCCGCTGATAAAACCTCTATGCTCTCCAGTGTCATTAAGTCCTTCTATCAATATAAACAATCAAGTAACATCAACTCCTCCTATTAATATAAACAATTAACTAACTGAACACAGTTTAGAAAATAAATTTACAAAATACATAACACATCCTTATGCATCTAAAATTGGTGAAGCGATGTCTAACCTCTAAACGGAACCACTTCTCCAACCTGTGCAGCTTGGACAGGACTTTGTCCGAAATCTGTAAGGCAATTGTACAACATTTGTTAGTGCAAACTTGCACTAGAATGACAACTATTAAAATACAACACAAATAATGGTTCAATTATGATCAGTAATGCTGTCATTATCAATTGGTAATGAAACATACGAAAGGTGAAGTGATGTGGCGACTTGGGAATTTTTCTGCAGTAAGTCGAGTACTTATTTTGCTATCGTTGCACGAATGCATATCCCATATGTCTGTGGCTTCAACACCTCTTCCTCTTCCTCTTCCTCTTCCTCTTCCCTTTTGTTTGCCTGTTACAATTTGTCCCGCTCCCAATGTTTGGGCAAGCTTACCAGCAGAAGGATACACATTGTCTACTTCTCCTCACATTAGAGGCAAGGTTTACAAATCATCAAAGGAAGATAAACTCTCTTTTGCAACATTCTTGATGGCCAGAAACTGAACTGAAAGAGATTTGCTTTCTTCGCTTGCGTATGTTTCCTCCAAGGCAAGGCCACGGTTGTTGTGCGTGTCCCCAACTTCTTGTATGGTACGCAACTGTCCAACGTGCATATCAATTATCTCATTGGACAACATTCCATTCACATTATTGTCCTCCCAATCCACCCCCTGTAAATCTTGAAGATTACCCTCTATTGGGCTACCATAATAATTTGGGAAAACCACGTCGCCATCATGCAACTCAACTCCCACATTAGGGTCAACACCCTTTTCCTCTGCGCGAGGCAATTGTGCTGTTTCCGATAAACCTTCCAGTACTTGCTACATCATTTGCTTCATTTCAGCAATATGTGTCAGTTCATTAAATGGTTGTTTCCCAAACAATATAGTTGCAACCAGTTCGTTCAGCATTCCTTTGAGTTCACCAATGCTGGAGGATATGTTAATGTTACAATTTCTTTCAGTCGACTCCACCTAATCACACAAACACATACATTAATTTACTACGATATTTCATCTTCAAGTAACCTCTGTGAACTGTGTGAAGCATGTGTACTGATTGCTTTTGCTTACCTTTTCATTGTCAACAACTTCCTTCCCTCGGAAATTAAGCAACATGTCCCTTATTTCTGCATTGCTATGAAGCACTTGCTTCATGGTTTCCTTCAGATCACCAATGTCAGACTCAACCTTGCTCAAACGAACTTCATCAATCTGTGGTTTCTGTTTGTTATTGACATTGTGTGCGTCGATTGCATCATCAATGTCGTTGCTTTCCTCTATTGTTAGATGAAACTCCACCTAACATAGTTGTCAAATCGGGATTCAAATTATGAATGAAAATGGTAATGTACTGAATCGTTAATCGATCTCAACTATGAATCGTAAAGTTTCGGTCCGCTTTCTTAAGTTGCACATAACGTATGTGTACACACTTACATATTAAATATATCTAGTAAAAATTAATTACTCCATTTGTCTAAAATGAACAAAGAATTGTTGTAAATGATGCTCATCTGGTGTGAATAAAAACTTCACAGTCGATCCCATGTTTACCACTTGACCTTTTCCCATTTAGATAAACAAAGACAAACTTTCAATTACAAACTAACTAACAATAACTGAACGACAATGTTTTGACCTTTTTACAAGGTTAAAAAACCAAAATGTTCAAGCTTTTCAGAAAATCTGACTTCAGGGCTTAACCAAAATTCATTTGATAACGAAAGTAGTACATAAAATTGAATTTGTAAGGCTACAATATTGTCCAGATGGAAACTTCATGCTTTTCCCGCAAAAGTTTGAGTATTTGAGAGTAAATAAGGAGGGACAAAGTGAAAATATGGCATACGCTAAGGAATGGGTTACTATTTATCACTGCTTGTCACCTAGTCATAGGAACACAAATTCAGTCTGTCACTGTTTCCATAACACAGGTGAGGCAATGCTGTCAAATGTCCACAACGAATGGATTGATTACCTCATGTTGCTCCAACATTTGCTTCCTTCCCATACGTCGCCGCGTCTCCCATATTTCGGCATCACCCCAATCATTTAGCCGAGGGATGGAGCGTGTAGTAGCCGACGTACTCTTACAGGGAGAGGCAAAACGATCCAAGTAAAATAGCTGCATTATAAGGGGGAAAAATATTTAGTATACAGTTTTGAGCAAAATAATCCATATTCGTTAACAATGCATAAAACTTACAACACAATCATATCTATGTGTTTGTGTCTCGATGGCAGAATCCCCATGCAGCTTTCCGGTTAAAAAGATAAGCTCTTTCTGGTTATAAAAATGTGGCACGTACAAGTATATTTGTCATGCTGTTCAATAACAGGTAAGTTTGTATTTCGCAACGAATGCCATTTTATTGAACCATATGCACAGCAATGGATGAAATATGTAATCGGCATGGTACAAACAAACAACGGTCGATTACGTTACCATTTGAAGGAAAACACATCCAGTTACCTCGCGCTGACCTTTCATCTTATACTTCTGAACACCTTTGACAAGGAATTGCAGTGTCAACTTTGCCCAATAACATGCCCGCATACCGGTCACGTCCTTCACGGCATGAACAAACGACAGGCTCAAGGCGATCATTGTGGTAGGACACAACATGGTCCCCAACACGTAAGCGCAAACTTTCGCCGAAACTCGTCGTCCGCACCATCACTCTTAGTTAGATAAACTCTCCACTGGTTCAAAGGAATGACTCCCTTAATAGCTCCAACATCTTCGTAGATATTAGGATATGCGTCTATTGAACCAGTGAACTGCACGTCATTGCCTTCTGATCGTATACCTAATAAGACACGCACTTCCTCATAGGTGAGCCTCAGGTGACGGCCATGAACAGTCAATGAACATGTGTCGGGATCGAAGTTCTGTACCAACCATTGGCACAAGTTGTGATCTATACGGGTACACTTTAACCCGAGAAGGCCACCGAACCCAATATCAATGACTGCCTGCTTCTGTGCTTCGTTACACTGGTTCACGATATCAACAATTGCCTTCAATTATATGCGAACTTCCATTTTACTCTGCAATGTTATTAACGTGAACATTAATACAAAAATTTAACCAACATTGTGTCGATAGCAGGTCTTCCCCAAATGTAGTTATGAAAACATTAAGTACGTAAGTACCTTTGTAGATTTCTTTGCAACTTCTTCGCCCAGTTCCTTGGCACTTGCCTTAGCCATGTCCTGAAACCTCTTCTTCTCATCACAAAGGAGTTCCTTCCACCTTTCCCCAATATCCTTTCTACTCTGTAAGTGTTACACCAACGTGACGCACATACAGGACAAATAAAAACTGTAAGTCCAAAATAATTGTCACCATAAGTTGTATCACTCGCAATGTGTGCACATTTTGTGATATTTACATATGATTGCACATACAAATTACTATTTCGCATACATTTGAAATAAAAACAGACATGGAATTTTACAAATAATCGGAGTTTATAAGAACGTGCAATATGGCGTCTATGACTGCTGGAAATCGCTGAATGCGACACAATAGAAGCACATAACTGGTGTGCGCATGGAATAAAAGTCCATACTTTGCTATCACAACAGTCACATGTTTCCATCACTATACTCTACTTAGTACATGTCTGTACACTAACCATTTTTGGCCCAGGGTTGTCTGCTTCTTGTCTTTCCTTGAATTGTTGCTGGCTGCAACCATTGTGAATTTCGGCGTAAGTATATGTTAGATATGGATGGATATATATACATTTATGTACACAAATCGCAACCATTGACATTTAGGGACCAATTTGTGACACAAACAAATTTGGTTTCCTTTGTGACACAAACAAATTTGTTCCCAACTACGTAATAATGCATCAATAATGTCCAATTTTCGTTGCTAAAAATATAATAACCACATGATTTCTACAACAACAATTGGGTTTGTAAGAAATTATTTTGGCTCTTATTTTTGGTCTCGAAAATCTTAATTTCTTGTGAGTACAAAGTGAAATTTGCACAGGCGCAAACTATGAGTACAAAATATGTAATGCACAATTGTGCAAAAATACTGTCAGCCGTTTCTGATGAGAGGGATTCATACTGTGAGCTGCTTTGAAGGACATGGATCGAACCTGTAAAAAATAAATGGTCCAACTGGCCGCTTTCGACGAGGGGGCTCGGTAATGTCAACCGTTTTGATTCGTGAACCTTCGCCACTTGGCTTCAATGTTTTCCTTTGCCTGTAACAAATATCGGCGTAAATGAAATTTTATTGAAGGCCAAATTACATCGGTGGTATGTACATTTTGTGCATTCTATCATCTTCGTCGGCTAACTTTAAAGGCAATCAATCTTGCCTTGTCATTTCAAAAGTTGTGCCAATTTCATGAAATTGGTAATGTCATTTTTCATTGTGACTGAAAATTATTAACTGAAGTGGTTTAGTATAACTCAGTCAGTTATGGATTTCACAATTTCTCTCCGCAGAATACGCGACATGTGCCGTATGTGCACATATTCTACTAAGAAATGGACAGAGTTTTAATCCATTACACGAAATTCATGGTGCAATTTGAGGCTATCGTAAATGTGTGAAACTCAAATCGCACAACCTCTTGATGATAGTACATACCGCCACAATATGTCCTACACGAACACACAGTGGAATTTAGTACGTATAGGAAACATATCCTTGCAAACCTAATTGTATGAAATAGTGAATGACATAAACTCACAGTTGCTTCGCATTGTCTGACATATCGCCCATATCCAATTACGATAATTCCTGCAAAGAATTTTATGCAATATTGATAAGGATGCAGAAAGAACGTTACTCCCAAGTTGTAGAAAATGAAATTCACTATTAACAACTTACAATGAATAGACCATTCAATCGTACATACATTGTACGAGTTGTACTTTTCGTTTATTGTTCAAGTATGATATGTTGTCATTAATTTATGTACCTATTGCATGCCACTGTTTTAGAAAAATTAATTGGCCATATGTTGTACTCGTTTTATGGTAATCTTAAGTAAATAGTATTGACCACTTCAATGCTTGCACATATAATGGTTAAGCTTTATTTGAGCAAGTGCGGCATAAATTAAAGACTGAACTCATTACCAGAGGTACGTTGGTGTTACAATGTTTTCCCGTAGACCCAATTTGTCAGACTAATTGGAGGTCCCAGGCAGTGGCGTTACAGTTTTTGGGTTGGCTACTTGCTAGCAGGTAATCATTCTTTTTGTCAGCAAACTAGAGCACCATCCACTGCATCTCCCCTGCGACGAATATTGTCGTTATAGCGAACAACAAAAAATTGAAGTAATAAAGCACTTGTATAAAATCTTAATAGTGGCCACGTATGGCGGCTATAATGCAAAATGATATGAGGTCAATCCACGAATAACATGCATACTTCCCTAAATTTGACACGTTCTCGGACAAGAGTTATGATATACAAGTTTATCCAAAAAAGTTAGGGGCACGTGGCCCCCCCCGGGCCAGTCGTGCCTCTGTGCCTGGACGTAGTCTATCTGAGTTAGTGCATCAAGTTAGTTAGTAACACCAAAAACTGCATTAACCAACACCAATACAGAAAATTAGCATGACATTACACATATAAAGAACTAGAAGTGCAACAACTTCGTATGCAAGCAAAACAGCATAACATGACTACAACTTCATTTGCACCGACGAGAATGGCTAGTCATTTGGTACCACCTTCGCGAAGGCTTTTAGACAAACGACCAACAGGAAATCTTGTAAGGAAGCCAGAAACAACAAACAATACGCACACTTCAAATAGGGCTACATCGGACATTCAACCCAAGAGCACCCATACGCAACTTACATTAATTCATGTAGAGAAATAAAAAATCGGCTACACTGCTCAACCAAAACTGTTCATGCAGCAGTTATAATCACTATGGAACTCCTCAATGGCAATATCAGTTTGTCACCCATGTAGTTTGTATACCTAATCGTACGTATGGTTTCAATGACCTAACGAGGAAGAGTTTAATAGTTGAGAAATGAATGCGTCGTGTAAGTGGAACACAACAGGTCATAATAATAATGTACTCCGAAAGAAAAAATAGACAGACTCACACATGCCCGAGAAAATGGTGAGTGTTATCGTCGGCGAGCTGGCGCAGTCGAAATGGAGAGACAGAGAAACAGAGAGAGAGAAAGTGTGTTACTGGAGATGGACAACAAAACCAAAATGGAAAGAGAATGAGGGAGAACAAAGTTGCCGAAATTGTATATGGGAAATGGAAATGAGTTGGTGAGATTAGAAAGGCTATGGCCTGTGGGTCATCATGAAAAGTACTGCCTCTGTGGAATGAGTAGGCTTTGTCTGCCAACTTTGGTTTTTGTTCCAAATTTGGGAGGGAAACGGAAACGTACGTGACACTACATATTAAATATTTGGGATAATTTAAATAAGTGTACTTTTTGACTTTTTATGAAATATGGGTTCCGTTTGGGTTGGGGTTGAAGTGATGTGTTAGAGAGGTGATGTGACTTAAATAAGATGATGTGATTTAAATAAAAGTAGTGACTTTTTGACTTTTTTTAAACATGTCAAACCAGCCCTAAGGTGGTTAGGAAGTTGCTATTTTAGTATGTTATTTTAGTATTTTCATATTTTTAAATTTATTTTTTTGTGTTTTGAAAGATAATAGATTTTGTTGTAGTTGGATATGATGTTTGTGATAGGAAATTTGCACTGATTATAGGTTTGACGTGCCATTTTATCTTATTAATTATTTTTGCTGATTTTTTTTTATTTTTCACAAATGAGGCGTAACGTACGGTAGGGTAACATTAAATTAAATTTTCGGCCTATAAATTAAAATTAAATTTCATATGACCCTATGAATTAAATTTTTTTGTGTGTTGTTCAGTTATGAATTATAGATTACAAATTTAGTATTATAAATTAAATATAAATTGGTAATTTATCTTTATCCAGTTCGTCGAACTAAACATTTGATTCACTACAAATACTCCAATCTAGGCATCTAATCCGATGAGTAAACAAACATACAATACAAATACACCCGAACCGACTAGTCGACGGACAATGTATCACACGACTAACAGTCTGGTGGATTACAATCCCCACTTCTTTAGTCCAAATAAAGAGGGCAAATTGTGTGAATGATGATACAATGGATGGATTAAAGGGTGTATTAAGATTCATGTCAGACAGAAATTGTAATATATATATATATATATATATATGTATATATATACATATATATGTAATAAACAAATGTGTATAATTAATTTCAGTTAAAAAAATTGCAAGCGGCAAAAATTTGCGAACAAGTACAAAAAACCCCAAAAAAAGAAATTGTAGTTCAGCGACCGGTACAGAAATTGTCGTAGTGGACGTCCGGTGGGACTCTCTTGTTAATGTCCAGGAGGGCTTTCGCCCAACATTTCCTTGCCTCTCCCCCGATGGTTAAAATGGTAGCTACTGTTAATAGGCAATCTAACATTGCACACTAATTATGGTCAGTAACATTGCCCTTAGCCGCTGCACTGCATCACCAAACAAGAAACTTCGTTGGCCAAAAATTAACAGTTGACAGTAACAAATACAGTAACACATCCATTGTAGATGTAACTAGAATATTAGCGATAGAATTATAATAAAATACTTCTTCACAGTAATAAGTAGTGGATTAGTAATAGTTAATTTTGTTTTCACAAATAGGAGTTAGAGGCACCACGTCATAATGTACAAAAACAATTACTTTCATATACCTTTTATTATACTATTAACTTTGGTTATTACACATATTATTAGGGTTGCTGGTGTTTTGTAATGCTTGTTGGCTTGTTAAGGTAAAACTGTTACATGCGAAACGACGCGTAAATTATTTTCGTTCAGGACTGGACATATCGATCGCATAAGTACAAACAAACTGAGACAGCAAATTAATTACTAAGGAAGTACAGTAAGTACATTACATAGGATAACAGGGGCCAAACCAGCAAATCTACTTGTATATCGAAGGGATTGATTTTCTAATACCATCTCCCATGGGGGACTACTAATCCCATCTATGAAGGGTATCATAATCCCAACGTATTCCGAATACACAAATATTGGGCATTGCATTGGACAGTGCTGTTCGGCCCGTGGAGGCCATCACGGGACCCGTTTTGATAATCTAAATCATTATATGTGTATAGCTCGTCGAGTACTACATGCCTATGAAAAATCACGTTGATCGGATATTGATAGCTATCTGATCGGAGTAGTTTCTTTTCAACCGTTAACTATAACACCATCTCTTATTTTTATACAAAACTGATTTGATCATATAGTTAGCGATATCCGATAAACATGATTTTTAATAGACATATAGTACTCGACAAGTTCTACACATTGAACGGTTAAGATTATCAAAACGAGACATGTGATAAGCTCCCACGGACCGAATAACACTATCCTGTGTAATTTTGTCTTGCACCCATGTGTAATTTGTACCAGGACAGACCAATCACTGTGTCATACATTATTACTTGTAATTTGCATCAAGCAATTTATGTTTTTAAAATTTTTAATTTGTGTCTAGTGGTAACTTTTTAGCTTTTTCAGTAACTTTTTTTACTTTTTGTCTTCTTAAAGACATGCCAAATTAGCCCTAAACCATGACAATAGTACTTGCAGTCCCATCACTGTCAGTCCCTTGACTAATAATTCCCTCAGTAACAATCCCACCCCTTATAGTTACCTGTTCTAATATTGCCCTCTCGCTACAACATTTGTTGTCGGTTCAATGTTCTCTCGCTGCTTGCGCCATGACTAAAGTGGAGACTGGCCTCATTTGGGAATAGGCTGATTTAGAAATTTTAAAAACTATTTGGCTAAAATATGAGCTAGAAAAAACTACTATGTTTGGGAAGACTTTTTGGCTTTTTTACGAAAAGATGTGCAAAAAGTAGAGAGAAAAGAAAATCTTTGACTTTTTTGTATGAGTTGTTGGCTTTTTGATTTTTTTAGTAATTTTTTGGATTTTTGACTAAAAATTAAAATAAAGAAATAAAAATTTTCATTTTCTCGCTCTGCTATATAGGTTATACAGAGTATACACCTCAATCTCACTCTCACTCTCCCTCACTCTCACACTCACTCCTCCTCCACCGAACCCAGCCTAACCGGCGACCACTCCCGACGGCGACCCACTCGTAAACCCAACCCACCGTTGTAGCCCTCATTTTCTCTGCTTCGCGAACCATAGCTCCACTGTGGCCACCATTGGCTGTAGCGAAGGAATTTGTTGAGGAGAACGTGGGCTTTCAGGCCATAGATGAACCAGGTTTGTCCTCCAAACATTGAAATCAAAAAGTTAGGGTTGTGATTGACAAAATAAATTTGAAATTTGAAAATTAGGGATTCCAAAATTAGGGCTTTCAAAATTACTCATTCAAAATTAGGGCTTCGAAAATTAGGGCTTTGAAAATTATTGTTATGCAGATAGATAAATGGTATGATTGATAAATGTGGAACATATTGTGAGGAACATATATGCATTTACCTTTTAGAGTTAAAGTATAATTTTTGCAGAACGTAGTATGATTATGCAGAAAGTGATCGAACATAAAATGAAAGGATCACATCTTTACAGAACATAGTATGATTATGCAGATTGATAATTAGTTGAACAAATGCACATAGTTGTGTAATTTTCAATGTGTGATTGATAATTGAATTTTGGTGTATTTGTTATCAATCACGCATGATTTGTTGTAATGAACTGCTATCAACTAATATGTTAGCTGCATGAATTGAATTAACGATTATCAACATTGATAGCTGTTATCAAACTGAACTAAAATGTTCATAACTATTACTAATTTGTTAATAAGTATTTCAGTGTGCTTTGTTGAAAATCACATGTGTGATTTGTTGATAACTATTTCAGTTTGATAACTATTAGTTGAATCACACTCTCCAACAATCTGCCCATAATCATTTCACTTCAGTATGATTTGTTGATAATAGTTGTGTAACATGTGTGATTGATAATTGAATTGACATTGAACTGATATGTTTGTAAAACTGCCATGTTTGTTCAGTTTGAAAATGCTATGTGTGTAACATGTGTGTAATTAATCACAAATGCTGTGTTTGAAACTGAAGAAAATGACTGACATTGAACTGCCATGTTTGTTCAAATACTATTAATAGTTTAGTCTGTGTAACCTCTGTTCAAATGCTATTAATAGTTTAGTCTGTGTAACCTCTGTTCAAATGCTATTAAACATGGCAGTTTGAACAAATAGATGTTTTCAGTAAAGACACACTCTATCCCCCAAATTCAAATAGAACTGCTATTGACCCCATCAAACACAAGCATAGCACAACATTACAAATTTCTCATGTATGCAGATTTAAAAAATGGCTTCTTTTTCTAACAATAGCAACATAAGATTACAACCGGGACTGTGCAATTGTGGAAGAACTGCTGCCATATATATTGTGAGAACCAATGAGAATAGAAATCAAGGGCGTTTGTTCTTTGTTTGCCCATCAAAATATGTAAGTATGTATTGGAAATTTTAATCCTTTAGTAGTCATATTAATATTTGTCGTATTCAACTAACTGATTGTCATGCATTGTAGAGTACCACTCCCACTTCCCATTGTAATTACTTCAAGTTCATGGATGAAGATGATGAAGATGTTACGTCTAGAATCCGTTCCAACACTAGAGCTTGTGATGCTATAACAGTAGAAGACTTTAACGATGTAAGGACGAGGCTTGATGACTTGGAAAATGACCATGGTCGAAGGCTTGAAAGGATAGAAAATAATATTAAAGTGATGGTGCATTTCATTATATTTTCTATCATTTTGTACTTGATCATGTAACTTTTGTACTTTATTGTATTTTGGGAAATTGAATGGAAGTTTGTACCAGTTTTGGTTGTATTGTACTTCATGATGTAACTAATATTTATGGAATGAATTTTACTATGATGTAACTTATGTAACTTACTTAATAGCTTTGTGGAATGAATTTTATTATGGAATGAATGTACGGAATGAATTTTATAAGTTATTATGATGTAACTTATAATTTTATTATGGAATGAATTTTGGTAAACATTGGTCTCATTGTTAGAGCTTTGTGGATGCTATTTGGCAAATCTGTGGATGAATTTTGTGGATGCTATGTGGATGAATTTTGTAGATGCTTTATGGATGACTGAATTTTGTGGGTGCTTTGTCACTTATCTGCGGCTTGTTATCTGTTGCAGGTTCTGTTATCTGGGTGCATGAATTTTGGTTGTAATGAACAACTTTTGTTATCTGTTGCAGGTTTGTTTGTAATGAACAGATTTGGCAGATTTGTTATCTGTCAACTAGTATCTGTTTGTCACTTATCTGTGGCCTCAACTATTATCTGTTAGTAAGTTTAAAGTAGATTTGGCAGATCTGGTTTTTGATGCTTTGGTTCTGTAGCTGCTCAAGCCCAAGCCATGTTCTCAGATGCTCAATCAGAATGGGGTCCTCTAGCTTCTAGCTATTCTCTTCCCCATATCCTAAACTAGTGTATATATCTTCTTTTTTTTTCTTTTTTTTTTGTATTGCACAGAATGCATGGTACATTTCTTCACCATTGTGTTGACTTCTTCATTAATGAATATCAATACTCTGTTTCTGAATGGTCTATTGTATATTTTTTTGTTTGAAGGGGAGTTGATTAGTTCATAACAATGCACAATGGGAGAAAAATTGCTAATGCACAGGTTGACCCCACGGGGTATGCTTCCATACAACCGTTGTGTTTGAAAAAACAAAACATTTGTGCCCATATTGATGATAGAGTATATGAGACCATTGGCCGATCATGCACAATTTTTTTTTTGCAATTACAGCTTGTGATTCCATTCAATGATTCTGACACTTAAACCTTATTATCCATATTCAACGATTCACAAAACATGAAGTAATCAATAGAACATAAGTTAATGATAGCTTCTGATATCGGTCAATGACATTACAAAAAAAATTACCTTGTCATTGTACCAACAAAAATCATAAGACAACTTTCAGTCGATGACAGTGACCCAAAAAAATACCTTCAACAAAGTGGAAATGATGAAGACATTAACGCATGCACCGTTGAAATGGTTAGCAGAGTTTGACGGTTTGTTAGTTTCTAAGTCATATTTTTTCGCACCGCGATGGCATCTTACGACACTACACTTACTATGTCATACACATTTCCAAGTCTCCTAATCCTCGCTCAAATCAACAACCTCGGAGTCTGAGTAATCTGAAAGGTCAGGGTCCGACACCAGTGCAGGATCCTCCATTATAGCCTTGATCGCAGATGTCGGGTTCGATCTATGTATCTTCGACTCTACCTTTGCGTCCTCTATGTGTGAGTGCCTAATGAGTCGACGAGTCATTTGATCAATCTCACTTTGCAAACGATGCCTAACTTGGGACTCGCTGACATGAGGGAATTGCCGCTGCATTTCAACCGATCGGGCTTTAGTAACCTTGACAAAAACACATCGACAGTGGTGTTCACACTGAACTCATTTGGCAAGTGAAACTGGAATTCCAAAATACTTCCCCAGGCTAGCATCTTGTATTGGGGTGCAATTGTAATCCCGTAAAGGTTCAAAACTTCATAGTGGGAACCCTGTTTCAAAGAAATGTCGATCACCAAAGGAATCGATATAACCACCTGCATAATCCAATTCTGGTGACTTCAGTCGGGAGCGGTCAGCCCTTGCAAGTGATTGTCCATGAACGCGTTTACCGTGGTGTGCATCCATAGGTGTGACGGTTCTTGATTGAGTCCAACTTTGTTTTCGCAGGTTCACGAAGAATATATGGACGCAAAAACAAACCCAAATGCAAAGGAAACAACACTGGTTGCAAACTTTTTTGTGGTTGGTTGTAAATGTTACTTTAAACCCGTAGTCATTAATACGTTGGTGGTAGGTTTAAAGATGTGAACACAATTATTGCTGTTTGGTGGCAACACCTACCCAAACTGAGTAAAAGTAAATTAATTATTTTGAATATTTCATTTAATAGGTTCGGTGTAGTTGGAAAGGCATATGTGTCTAATAAGAGGAATTTTGCTAAGCTTTATGGATGAGTAGACATGTAATTAGGTTGGGGTAGACCAAATGTTGGGTTGGGGCACAAATACAAATGACGAATGTGAATGTATGATAAACTGTGGGTGTGGAAATCAATGACAGTGAGATAGTACTGATGGAAGGTATAATGCATGTGTGTTGGAAGTGCCAAATAATGGACGATCAGGGGTACTGAACGAATGACTTGGTGTATGCAAGAAGGAACGAATTTGTGCAAGATGAATTCGGCCAGTTTGAGAAATTAATACAATGTATGTCACAATGCATGAGGTCTTCTGAAAACATACAAGTCATGTACCAAATCTTATAAATAGTTACAGCATAGTGTTGTGTAATATTATGAATCTGTACATTTCTTTAAAAAAGTAGTAAGTAAAATAAACCATACACATATTCCAACAAAATGTCTGATTCGAACAAGATTGAAGCTATTGTTGAAGCTCATGTTGCTCCTGTATTGCAGCAGTTGCAAGATATCTACGAAAGGCTTAATGAAGTGGACACACGGCTGTCAAGTTTGGAGCGGCAAGTCGGCGCTATGAAGCAGAACGTTGATTGGCTGACCGATGAGAAATTGGCGGCGGACGAAGCGAACTTTGATAAGACAATGGATGAGGACAGTCAATCAGACAGTACGGACAACTCTTCAGAAGACGTTGCTGATGATGCAGTAGATATGTAGATTTGTTTTGTTTTGTTTTTTTTTTTTTTTAACCTTCCCTGTAAGACGTTGCATTTTTGTTTTGGCTGGAGTCATATGTGCTAATGGGCTGATATATAACTTACCTACAAAGAGTATTGACTTTTCATTCATAATGTGGTTGGTTTCATTTCTGAAAATTAATTTTTCCTTTTTTGTAATTAAATTATAAATTCATTTTGGTAACAAATAAAAAATACAACTAAGACAGCAGCCAGTAAAAAAATTTCATTATAAATTCATTTTGTAATTATATTATTTTTTATTTATTTTTAAAAAGTTCAAATTGTTTCTTTATTACAGTTGCGACATCAAAGTTATGCTGACAAATTGGGCGGCAAGTACATTCCTCCAAATATGAGTAAAAAAAACAACCGTAAATTATATTTGTTTCAGTCGCATTCATCCAAACAAGAAACATGCGTAAACAAAATAGTACTAAGACAGCAGCCACATCGACATGATTGATCCATGTTTACATTTGACTTGCACTTTGCAATTAGTCCATCTTTATATCGTCCAACAAAAACAATACTGGGGAGCCATAATTAACATCCATATTGAAATCAAAGAATAAAAAATTAGTGAAGTCCTGTTGCCACCCAAATTACTGGCGTACTGGCAGCCCATTCCCATCACTGGCCTAGCTTGTGGCATTGCTCATATGAAGGCACTCCCGGTACTCTGCGATCTTTGCATTATTGACATCCATAACGATGTGAACCAACAACTTATGACGCACAGAGGGATGAAACTTTGTACAGAAAGAGCATAAGACAAATGAGTTAAAATTGCAGGACATACAAGGAAGGATTTGATTGACAAATGGAAATGAAGCAGTAGAATGTACCTTATGTGGACCGGGGCTTAAATCATGTTGCTGCATGAATTTGATGACGAACATCCCGCAGTCAAACGTGCTACAAAAATAATTTCACATTAAATTTGTCATCAATGTTAGTAGGTTCGTTAAGTCAGTCATGCAGCATACACATTAATGTGAGGGAGGGATTGTGGATTACTCGTCCAGTTGTTGTACTAGCCTCTCATCTAACATGCGGAGGTGGAAGCTACGCACGTCTGTAACATAATCATTTCCAAAGTGTAGTTTCAGTAAGTCGTGCATAGTTTGAACCTGTTCCACAAGGTTGAAGTTGGTTTATGTAAAGGATGTTCAAGTTTGTTGTAGTGTTGAGAAATGCACCAAAAGGACATACCAAAATTTGTGCCGCATTTAGCTTCCTTTTGTTCGGTCAGTTGGATGGGAACGAGTCAAATAGGTAGGCTACACGGTCCACCATATCAATTTTAACACACAACCAATGCACTCCTCTGTAATTGAAAGGCATATAAATCTACATGCAAACACAAGGGCAGGCCTTATTTAGAGGCCATGTAAACATGTAATGGCTTTCATATTTTCGTTTTAATATAATGGGAAGAGCATTGATATTACCCTCTAGCATGCATCAATCGCACCAGTGTATTTGTCATGTCTGAAAAATGATGTGACAATATTTTCATGGTGCAGAGGTTGCGTATCTTTATTTAGAATCAAAGTCTGCATGTGTAATGCATAAAGGTCATTGACGGAAACATTTGTCAAAATATGTCATACACAAAACACAACGTAGCTTTAAACACTTACTTACCGACAGATATACGGGAAAGAACCAATCAGTATGCCTCCCGTCATTGTGTAAATCCTTCTGTCGATTAGTCAATTGCACCACCACCAAGTTGATTGGCTGGAACATTGTATGTAAGACACAAGGCAAGTTGATTAGAAAGGTTTTTGAGTTCAGGGGTACTGAAAAACGCAGATTCATATGTGTGCAGCCAACACTTATAGTGTCGGATAGCCACGACCCTGGTTTGAGCGTGCGCATGTCACGCCAGGTACCAACTTCACATGCCCGTCCATGAAGATTCATGGAAAGAACAATGTCCCTACAAGCAATAATGATCCTTAGAACGATAGTTATTTCACAGTGGACTGTCATTTAAAATTTGCAGGTACTAAATGAAACAATACATTTCATTTTTGCTATTGTCAAATATATAGTCGAGAAGTTTTTGTTCTTCCGCCGATAACAACCCTTCGCTGTCCAACATCCTCAACGAGTCCTACAAAAATAAACAGTCAACTAACACTACACATTTCATAAAAAAAATTGAAGCTTACATTACAAGGTCGGTAGTCATAAAAAAGAACGTGAAATGATGTATAAACTGTGAACCTCAGAGTTTTCCTAACTTGTGATGTTTGGTGCGGAGTTTGTTAGAAATGTGTACAAACATATGCCAGCAGTCATAACTGCAAACATGTAATTGTTTGACAACTAGTACAATACAACACAGATGATTGTAAAATTAGTGATTCACATTATTGATGTGGGCATGAATTGGGTATTCAAAACTTGTGGAGCATTAAAGGCAGTATTTGTACCTTGTTCACCTTATTCACACCATCAACATCCACAAGTGAACTAATGGCGTCAACTCCACTATTTGTTTTGCTATCGATGCACAATTGCATATCCCCGACCTCAGTGGCTTGAACTCCACTTCCCCGCATTTTTCCTTTTCTTTTTCTTTTTCCTTTTCGTTTTCCTCTTCCTCTTCCCTTTGCACTTCCTCTAACGATTCCAGTTGCTCCCAATGGTGGGCCAAGCTTAGTAGGAGAAGTATGCACATCGCACGCCACATTCTTGACGCCCACTGACTGAAGGTCAGGAGTGTATTTATCTTCAGTTTCCTATGTTTCCCCCGACTAAAAGCCTCACTTCTTCTGGTTGTCCCCACCTTCTTTGATGTTCAGCTTGTGCCCATCATGGAAATGACTTTTGTCCTTTGCCAAGGTTCCCTTCAAATTCTCTTGTTGGTGATCCACCCCTTATACATCTGAAATATTACACTTCATTGGGTTAACTTCGTCAGATGGTTTGACCACGCCATCGTTATGCGCCTCGACTCTAATAGCAGGGTCTGTACCCTGTTTGTCCATGCCTACCGCTTGTGGTCTAGAGAATATACCTTCGATAAGGTGGTGTAGCATTCGCTTCAGTTCACCTAAATTGGTTTGTTCAGTGAACAGTTCGTTGCAGCCCAAACTGAAACGTTGAAGCAGTTGCTTCAGCATTTCCTTCAGTTCAGCAACATTAAAGGAGAGGTTAATGATACACACATCATTGCCTTCCACCTAATCATACAAACACATTCGTGAACTTAGTCTTATAAATCGTCTTCAAATGATATGGCTCAACTGTGTCAAAATTGTGTAATGATTGGATAGATTACCTTATCATTGTTAACAACTTGTTTGCCTTGGAAATGTCACAACATCTCCATTAAATCTGTTTGGTTGTGGAGAACTTGCTTCATCATTTCCTTCAGTTCGCGAATGTCGGACTCTAAATTGCTCATACGGACTTCATCGTACTGTCATTTTTGTTGGTTCTCGACATGGCATGCATCCATGTCAGCATCATTGGCGTCACTTTCATCATTACTGTAATCAAACTCCACCTAATCATAGAAACGCATAAATGAAGTCTGACATTGTATGTTGAAGACAAGTGGGTCGATGGTGTGAAATGTGCACAGTGGTTGGAGTGCTTACTACAATTGTTGGGAAATTTTGCTTCCTTCTGATACGTCGCAGCGTCTCCCGTATTTGGGTATCACCCCAATCATGAAGCCGAGGCGTGGACCGCGTTGTAGCCGACGTACTTGTCGAGCTCAGACAAACACAATCAAGGTACAATAGCTATGGACATTAAGGGGCACACCATAATTAATTTATTCTTCCCACAAAAATCAACTGTATTCAGTAACAATGACATTCATTCTTCTCAATTTTGCAGCAGAACGTACATAGAATACCGATTTTGTTTACGATGTTGTCAACTTTATGGCCACATATCATGCAATGTTTTTTGGGGAAAAAAATGTACAACAAACCAAGGACTTTATTGATGAAATGAAGAAAAAAAAGTTATGTACATGTTTGTATATATGAATGGCTGCAACCCAAAAGACCTATTCCAGAATCAATACGTTTGGTTTGGTAATGGTCCTATCAAGGTTTCTTCTGTATATTCTTCTTCAACTCTGCCTATAAATGTGTATAATATTTCCTGTGTCATTCTGTGTCTGATTGATTATTCCAAACCGACGAAGATTAATCAATTATGTTCCCCTCATCGCAACGTAGGCAAATTGGTTCCTCCATTGAGGTCCGTCATACTTTTTGCCCTGTACTCTTTGTTCTTAAATTCATGATGGTAGTCGCAGAAAATATATTTCTGCAAGTACCATACTTGGTCAGGAAGAGTGTTATTTGTCGTACTCACAAAGCAGGTAACATTGTATGTCCCAATCAAGGCCAATTTGTTGAACCATGACAGAACAATGCATGAAACATATGAACGGGGGAATGGAAAAAAACAATCGAGGTATTGGCATACCATTAGTAGGAAAACACATCCAGTTGCACCACGATGACCTTTACTCTTATACTTGCGAACATCGTTGTGAAGGAATTGCAGTGTCAACTTTGCCCAATTACAAGCTCGCATACCATTCACATCCTTCACGGCATGAATGAACGATGGCTTCAAGGCGACACAACATGGCCCCCAAAGACATACAGTGCAAATTTCCTCTGAAACTTGTCCTCCGCACCATCAGTCTTGGTTAGATAAAGTCTCAACTTGTTCAAAGGAATGACTCCGTTAACAACTCCAACCTCATCGTAGATATTGGGATATGCTTCTAATGACCCAGCCAACTGCACGTCATCGCCTTCACACCGTATTCCCAATAAAACATTAACTGCCTTACGGGTGAGCCTGAGTTGACGACCATGAACATTTAATGAACTACTGTCAGGATCAAAGTTCTGTGCCAACCATATGCACAAGTCGTGATCTATACGTGTACACTTCATCCCCAAGAGGCCAGCAAACCCAATGTCAATGACTGCCTGCTTTTCTGCTTTGTTAAACTGGTTAACTAGCTCAACAATTGACTTCAATGATATGCAGAGTTGCCTTTTACCCTGCACATTTTTTACCCTTAAATTAATACAAAAATACAACCAACAATGTCAGCAAAGCAAGACCTAGCCAAATGCATTTATGAAAACATAAAGTACGTAATGACCTTTTCAGACTTCGGTGCACATGGTACTACTTTGGCGTGTTCCTCGGCGCTTGCCTTAGCCATTTCCGCAAACCTCTTTTTCTCATCAGAGGGGAGTGCCTTCCACCTTTCCCCAAGCTCCTTTCTACTCTTTAACCACAAAAGTGACAGACGTACAAGACAAGTAACAACTATGAGTCCAAAATAACTGTAACTACAACTTTATGCCAAACGCAATCCGCGTGCATTGGTGGTAATTAAATAAGATTACAAATACAAATAACAGTTGCAGGAAAAAGTCAGCGACAAAACGTAGCTGGACTTTTACAACGAATTGAAATTTACAAAAACAATAGGACGGTGACATTATTACATGCTACAATCCTACAAACGTGAAACAATCACAAGCCCACTACGACCATTCAATACAATGTGTGGATAGCAACCCAGCCATGTGTTTCCATCATAGTGTATTATAGAGAATACAGATTTCGACACTCACCATTTTTCGTCGAGTTTTGTCTAGCCCTTGCATTTTCTTCAATTGTTGCTGGCTGCATGCAAGCATCGTGAAGCTTATCATCACTAAATCTTGAATATGAATACATATATATATATATATATATATATATGCAAGTATTTATGTCAAGCTGGCCCCAAAATCAGCATAACACACCTTTCGTACATCCGGGACTAAATTGACACCAATTTAAACATTTTCAGACATGCGGAACGAAACCAATTTCAAACATCACAAACTAAACTTTGACAAGGCGCGTAGTTTCACTACAAAAAATGTAATTCCAAATTATCAAAATGAACAACTAGTACCTGTAACAAATGAATGGTGCAACTGGCTGCTTTCGACAAGAGCCAGCGATAGTATCAGACATTTGGATATGTTGTTCGACAATTGTCTTCAATCTTTTCCTTCCCCTTTATGAAAGGGCAAATCATACAAATTAGATTGAAGGGAAAATTACAGGGTGGTGTACACATTTTGTCCGTTGTCTAATTTGAATCAATGCACTTTAAACTCCCTCAATTCTGACACTCCATTTTAAATTTCTTGGACAATTTTGGTCAAATTGCTAATGCCGTTTGTGATTTTTATAACAAATATTGTAATGTCAATTGATTGAGATTATGTAAGTTCAGTAAAGTTATAAGTTGACTACAACAAAAAGTACAGTTGCCACGTATATGCATATTTTCTGATAGAAAACAGTAAAGAGTTGTAATCAAATGGACGTAATTGAAACAAAAGTTCACAATTGATGATGCAAAGCGAGACCATTCAAAAATTGTGCAAAACAAATAACACAAACACAAAAGTACATGGGTTGTTGTAAGAATTGATCCCAAAAAAAATTCAACGTATTCCTTGGTGATGGATTTCGTTTGTTTACAAACATATGTACGAAACCAGCTGGTAGCAAGTCTTGAAGGAGAAAACTAACATTATTGGTGCGAGGTGAGCAATATCCATCAGATGCAATGATGACAATTCCTGCAAAGTATTCCAATCAATATTTACAAGAACACAAACAAACGGCTGCAACATGTGGCTGTTAACCTGAAAATTTTGCGTAAACACAGACAACAAAACGCAGAATTTCCCAACACATATACAGATTTTGAAACGGACAAAAGAAAGAACACACATCAAAATTTTGCATTTAGTTCACACAGCTTACAGTTGAAATAATTATGTATACAAACGACAAATGCATAATTTCCCAAAAATTAAAGAGGAAGGACTACATTTTGTTTTTCATTTAGGGCTAAAGGACTACACGCACATACTTTTATGAAGGCCCGACTACAAAGGACAAGGAAGCAACTGAACTATTTCATGACGGGGTTAAACAATCTGGACAGGATTCTGCTGTCACTGAAATTGGTGCTCATCCCAGGCACAAAAACTAGATGAAACCCCATCAAGTTAAGGGCTTCAATTTCCTACTGAGCAACTTGGTTGTAGAGAATCGAGGTGGCTGCATCCTGGCCCACGCTCCATTACCTTCGGGTGCTCAGACAGTGGGCAGATCAGAGAAGAATACTTTTCCGGGCGTATAAGCAAGTTTCTTCAATTGTATGTGACAATGAAACAAGCAAGACTACCACTGCCTGCCAACAAATATTACTAACGTACCCATCCATTCTCATTCTGGACGAAGGTCATACTCCCACAAATGAAAGTATGCATTTCATGAACTCGCTTAATAAAGTCCAGACAGCCCGCAACTCCTGAATGACAGCTACCTTTCTCTTCAAATGTAATTGCTATTCAACAGAAAGATGATAATTTCAAGAAAAAGGTAACCGTCATTCAAGAGTTGTGTGCAATGACAGGCAAGGTTGTCCATTGCTACGAATAAGATTTTCTTCATGAATTGCCTGGGCTTGTTGACTTTTCTGCATTTCTTCACCTCAGCCCTACAACAGTTCGTGAAGTTAAAGAACTGAACAACTTAGTTAAGAAGTTTAACATCACCTGGGATGGGAGCACACTATCTATGTGCACGCACAGTTGAGATCTCTCCTAAAGAGTTCACCTACAGACACGTCAACCACAGAAACAGAGGGCATTGACGATGTCCGAATGGACCACATCTTAGAAAAATTGGATATTAGAGAAGGACTGAAGGCAAATGTCTTCCTTAATCTGTTAGGCTTGTCTGAATCAGGTGGGGAGAAGGTATTGGTTTTCAGCCATCGTCTCCAGCCACTTAAGTTGTCGGTAAGGCTAGCCATGAAAGTGAAGGGTTCGACTCTGGGAAAAGAATTGGGAGTGGGGAACGAATAGCTCTCTACAAAATTTGAAAATCGTCATCCTCATTTCAACTCTTTCAATTGGCTTTCCTATGTTTTAAGTTCAATACCGTCAACTATGCATGAACTTCAGCACTGAAACAAACAGTTGTTTCTTGTGTTACACGGACTCGGGTACGGGTGCCGGGTGCACGTATGTATGTACAGGTCCGACTCATTAAATCTTATATTCAACGGTACGCGGTCTGGGGAAAAAATATCATATTTTTAATCTAATATGTGACATAAAATGGTACTATATGTAATTTACAGTGTCAAAATGACATTTGTAGTAATTTGACAATAATTTGCACATATAATAATTGTGTTATATACAATTATATGAGAAGTATCCGTTGAAAAGTATCCGACACATATCCCATACCCTTGTTCAACTCTCAGGTGTCCGACACGGGTATTTGATCTATTTTGAAGAGTCCGCGCAACACAGATTGTTTCTAAACATAAGTTCCGGCAATATAAAATCACCAAGTGCTACAAAATTGAAAGAAGAATTCAACCGAGTGTGCTAGCCGTTGCGGAATCAAGATTAGTCATTGTTTGTTTATCGAGTTTCTTATTTTTGCTTTTTTGGGTACTCTAAAAAAAAAATTTGTTTTTCCCGTGCCAACATTACACAATTTTTTCTAAGTCTTCTTTGGTTATATATAACCTAACAAGTTGGCCATGTAAATGCAGAACACCTTTTATGCTTGTTGCTAACTACTATGATACCTATGTTTTCAAAAATCGAGTACAGAACAGCTCTTATTGGGTCAATTTCGGGTAGCAGAGGGAAGAGTTCCTATTCGAATAGCACAAAATGCCAAAATGGAGTACAGAACAGTTCCTATTGGGTCGATTTCGAGTTAGGTGTGAAGGTATATGCGAATGAAAGAAGACAAACAAGGAGACAGAGAAAGAGAGCACGAAATAAAGGAAATACCAACCGGAGTAGACAAACCGACGGTGCTGCTCGATTAACCCTTGCGGTTGTGCTCCAGTGAAAAAAATCAACTTCAAAAAAGAATTTATGCATCCACTTCCATGGCTAGCCTTCCCAAGAACTTAAATGATTGATGTTCGCCAAACTCAAGTAAATAAGCTTTGTTCTTTCAATATGATTTTTTCCCTCAAATATTTTTCTCTGTAAAACCCTACAGCTACGGGGAAATGGAACAACGGAGAGATGGGAAGAGAGAAAGACAAACAGAGAGAGAGGGTCTGAGATGGAAGAGAGTCGGATGGGCCGAGGGAACTTACACCTTTTCTGAACACTTACGGCATTTTTGAAAATTTTATACTTTTTCTGACAACTTACACCTTTTCTGACTTCACTTACACCTTTTTATGAAAAGTTACATCATTTATAAATTAATTTTGTTCATAAAAGTTACACCTTGGAACTTACACTTTTTGTAAAAACAAAACTTACACATTTTCTGATGTCCCTTAAAGCTTTTGTGGAAAAACATACGCCTTTCGTGAAAACTTGAATTACACGTTTTGTGAAGTGACTTACACATTTTGTGAAAAAACATACACCTTTTCAGAAAATTTACACCTTTTGTGAAAAAAAAAATTTCATACAATTTACACATTTTAAAAACATTCACCTTTTCTGAAAACTTATATGTTGTAGTGAAATAACTTACACCATTCCTCAAAAGTTATACCTTTTGTAAAATATTTTTATTCCAAAAATTTACACTTTTTGTTCGAACTTACACATTTTCTGAAAACGAATCTTACACCTTTTGCCAATTTACTACATCTTTTGTGGAAAAACTTACACCATTTCTCAAACATTACACCTTCTGTGAAATACTTTCTTTCCAAGAATAAACATCTTTTGTTCTAACTTACACATTTTCTTAAATCTTACACCTTTTGCTGAAAATAGTTACACCTTCTCTGAAAAGTTACTTCTTTTGTTAAATAAACTTTGCATAAAATTTACACATTTTGTGAATCGAAGACTTAGACTATTTTTGAAATCATTTACACCTTCTGTGAAAAACATAAACCTTTTTTGAAAAGTTATATCTTTTGTGAAATAATTTTTTTCATAAAATTTACACCTTTTGCTAAAAACATACACCTTTTCTAAAAGTTTACACCTTTTGGTGCAAATACTTACACATTTTTCTGAAAAGTTACTTCATTTGTGAGTTAATATTTTCCATAAAATTTACACCTTCTATTAGAAGTCACACATTTTCTGAAAACAAAATTTATACCTTCTGTGACATTACTTGCATATTTTGTGAAAACATTTACACATTATTTGAAAATTTACACCTTTTATGGAAAATTCGGTTTCATAAAATTTATACCTTTTGTGAATTCTTACACCTTGTCTGAAAGTTTAAACCTTTTAGTGGAAGTACTTACACCATTTCTGAAAAGGTGTAAATATTTTCCCCAAAAGGTGTACACTTTCAGAAAAAATGTAAGTTTTTTACAAAAGGTGTAAACTTTATGAAAACATATTTTCATAAAAAAATGTAAATTTTCAAAAACCGTGTAACTATTTTCACAAAAGATGTAAGTTATGTCACAAAATGTGTAACTTTTGTTTTTAGAAAAGGTGTAAGTCATAATAAAAGGTATTTCACAACAGGAGTAACTTCTCAGAATGGGTGTAAGTTTTTAACAAAAGGTGAAAATTTTCAAAAAATATGCAACTGTTTTCACAAAGGATGTAAGTTATGTCACAGAAGGTGTAACTTTGTTTTCAAAAAATGTAAGTTCTAATAAGAGGTGTAAATTTTATGGAAAAAATTATTTCACAAATGGAGTAACTTTTCAGATAACGTGTAAGTATTTCCAACAAAAGGTGTAAACTTTAAGAAAAGGTGTAAGTTTTTAACAAAAGGTGCATATTTTATGAAATGTAGTTTTCCATAAAATGTGTAAATTTTTTCACAAAAGATGTATGTTATTTGACAAAAGGTGTATGTTCTATTTTCAGAATGGCGTAACTTCAAATAAAAGGTGTAAATTTTTGGAATGAAATTATTTTACAAAAGAGGTAACTTTTCCGAAAAGGTGTAAGTATTTGAACGAAAATGTGTAAATTTCCAAAATAAATTATTTCACAAAAAACTGTAACCTTCCAAAAATACTGTAAGTGCTTTCACAAAAGATGAAATTAACTTCACAAAAGGTGTAAGTTCCGTTTTTTCGCAGAACGAGTAAGTTGCTAGAACCCAATCAAACTGTATTTGTGTTGTTCATGGTTCGATATCAATATAGACAGACAGAGAC
This sequence comes from Camellia sinensis, assembly GCF_055761805.1. Taxonomy (NCBI): domain Eukaryota; kingdom Viridiplantae; phylum Streptophyta; class Magnoliopsida; order Ericales; family Theaceae; genus Camellia; species Camellia sinensis. The sequence continues at coordinate 239,751,394 of NC_138961.1, read as the reverse complement.
GAAGGGAGGAAGAGAGATGGACCGATATCGACAGACAGAGACCGAGATAGACATGGTTCGACAGAGAGAGACGGACCCAGATCGACATAGACAAACCAAGATCAATACAGACAGAGATCGGCAGACAGAGAGAGAGAGAGACTGACATCGACAGAGAAGAGCCCGAGATGGACAAAGAGAGACCAAGATCGATAGAGACAGAAAAATCCTTTGATTTGCACCAGCGACGGTGGCGGTGGCGGTGGCAATGTCAGTCGGCGGTGGGCAACGGTGGCCCGTGACGGTTGGGTGGTCGGTGGTGATAAAATTTTCAACATATAAGTCATCGATAAAATTTAGAGCTTCTTTGGGAACTTATATCTTTTGTAAAAACGAAACATTCAGCTTGATTCTCTCACAAAGTTTACACCTATTCCTAAATTTTACACCTTTTCTAAAAATTTACACATTTTCGTGGAAATATTTACAACTTTTTTGGAAAATTACACATTTTGTGGAAAAACGTTTTTCATAAAATTTACACTTATTATTTGAAGTTGCACCTTTAGTGAAAAACAAAACTTACATCTTTTCTGAGGTCATTTACACCTTCTTCGGAAAAACATACACCATATTTGAAAAGGTTATACCTTTTGTCAAATAATTTCTTTAAACAAACTTTATCAAAGCATATTTTCCATAAAACGTGTAAATTTTCAAAAAAAGCTGTAATTGTCTTCACCAAAGATGTAACTCCTATTAAAAGGTGTAAATTTTTTTTAAATTTTTGTTTCACAAAAGGAGTACCTTTTCAGAAGAGGTGTAAGTTTTTAAAATAAGGTGTGAACTTGATGAAAACATATTTTCCATAGAAGGTGTAAATTTTTAAAAAAGGTGTAAGTTTTGCTGGCAGAAAAGGTGTAATATCCCATAAAAAGTGTAAATTTTATGGAAAAAGTAATTTACAAAAGCAGTAACCATTCAGAAAATGTGTAAGTATTCCCACAAAAAGGTGTAACCATTCAGAAAATGTTTACGTTTTAACAAAAGGCATAAATTTTATGCAAATATTTTTTTCCATGAAAGGTGTATATTTTCAAAAACTTGTATGTGGTTTCACAAAAGATGGAAGTTATGTCACAAATGGTGTAAGTTTTTTTTTCACAAAAGGTGTAACTTCCCATTAAAGGTGTAAATTTTATGGAAAATATAATTCATTTAACTTTAAGAATTTCCCCCAAAGGTGTAAACTTTATTCAATCAGATTTCCATAAAAGGTGTAAACATTTTCAAAACAGATGTAAGTTATGTCACAAAAGGTGTAACTTCTAATAGAAGGTGTAAATTTCCTGAAAAAATTGTTTCACAGTCAGAGTAACCTTTCAGAAAATGTGTAAACTTTCAACAAAGGTGTAAGTTCTTGACAAATGGTGTAAACTTTATGAAAACATATTCTCCATAGAAGGTGTAACTTTTCATAAAACGTGTAAATGTTTGCAAAAATATGTAAGTTATGTGACAAAATGTGTTAGTTTTGTTTTCAGAAAAAGTGTAAGTTCCAATAAAATGTATAAATTTTATGACAATATTTTCACAAAAGAAGTAACTTTTCAGAAAACGTGTAAGTATTTCCCCCAATGGTGTAAACTTTCAACAAAGGTGTAGTTTTTAACAAAAGGTGTAAACTTTATTCAAAAATATTTTCCATGAGGGGTGTAAATATTTTTACAAAAGATGTAAGTTATGTCACAAAAGGTGTAAATTTTCTAATTCACAAAAGGTGTCCACTAAGAGGTGTAAACTTTATGCAAACATATTTTCCATAGAAGGTGTAAATTTTTTCACACAAGATGTAAGTTATTTGACAAAAACTGTAAGTTTTGTTCTCAGAAAAGGTGAAACCTCCAATAAAAGGTGTAAATTTTTTTAATAAAATTGTTTACAAAAGTAGTAACTTTTCACAAAAGGTGTAACTTTTCACAAAAGGTGTAACTTTTCACAAAAGGTGTAAGTATTTCAACGAAAAGGTGTAAACTTTACAAAATAAATTATTTCACAATGTGTAACATTCCACAAATAGTATAAGTGTTTTCACAAGAGATGTAAGTAACTTTGCAAAAGGTGTAAGTTCCGTTTTTTCAGAAAACGCGTAAGTTCCTAAAATCCAATCGTTCAAATATTAGCAATGTAGGAGAGAAGCGGCATTTCGGAGGGCTTGGTTTTTCTCTCAGTAGGAGTCCGTTTCAGAGAAGACCAGTTTGGGAGGGCTTGGAATACCGACTCCAATTCCAAATCCAACCAAGTATGTCAATGTTAAATAGAACTATTTTTAATATAGAGGAAGGGATAGAGAGAGAGAGAGAGACAGACAGACAGACCGAGATCGACAGACAGAGAGACCGAGATGGACCATCAACAGAGGCAACCAGACCGAGATCGACAGAGAAGAGACCGAGATGGACAGAGACAGATCACGATCGCTGGAGACAGACCAACATAGACAGGTATCGACAGCGAAAGACCGACATCGACAGAGAAGAGACCGACATTGTAGAGAGAGACCAAGATCGATAGAGATAGAGAAAAAAAACCTTTCATTTGCGGCAGCGGCAATAGCGGTGGCAGTAACGGTCACCGTGGAGGTGGCAATGTCAGACGGCGGTAAGCACTGGAGGCCACCGACGCTTGTGTGGTCAGCGGGGGTCAGGATTGGTGGTGACTATTCTGTGTGTGTGTGAAAGAGAACAGAGAAAGTGGCTATGGGAAACAGGAAGATGGGGGCCGATGGTAATAAAATTTTCAACCTTTAGCGACTAAACTGTCATTTGTCGATAAAATTTATACTAAACTAAATTTTACATCCTTTTTCTGAAACGTTACACATTTTCTGAAAAGTTTCTAAACTTATACCTTTTCGCCAAAATACTTACACTATTTTCTGAAAGTTTATACATTTTGTCAAAACACTTACACTATTTGATATTATTAATATATTATATTATTTAATTAATTTACCTGCCAAGTGACCCGTTTAGCAGGTCACCAATGTGTAAACTTTCAATAAAATGTCCTATAACCCAATACATAAAACATGTAAGTGCAAAGTACTAAGAGTGTAAATGCCTTGCATACTATATGCAAGGCACACCTAAGAAAGGTCCTATATATATATATATATATATATGTAACAACGTGACCATTGTTTTTCATATCATTTGATTTTTCATAGTTAGGATGATTTTTTTTTTATAAAAAATCATTTTGTTTAGTATTTAATGTGACACAATTACAAGTATTAGTGTAATAAATCTTAAGTTACTAAAATGAAATGGGTGCCATTTTATCAAAAACAATGCTAGCATGTCCAGAATCTTTTTTAATTTTTTAATTTTTTTTTAATTTAAAGCTCCAGTATCAATTTCAAAAGTTGAGTATAGAGTACTCTCATGCCACTTGAACCAATAGAGAGAAAGGCCTATTTTGGCAATCAAGAAAAAAAAAATAATTTTTTGATTTATTAATTTTTTTGAGTTATATCATTTCTTTATTTTTTTACATATTTTTTAAAACAAAAGTTTAAAAAAAAAATCAAAAAATTAACTCCTCTTTTTTTTCCTTTCTTTGTTTTTTTTTTTTTTTTTTTTTTTAGTACTTTCAAAATAGGCCAAAGTGAGCAAGAGAAAAGCTAGTCCACTTGCTATCATGTTGTACGCCCAAGGAAGGTTCACAGTAATGTCTGTGTGTTCTTTTCAGATTGCATGCAATTCAATTCTTATCAGAGGTCTCCTATGTACTAGTACTGGGTCTAACAATCTATTCCGAAGCCAAGCAACGTATCAACAACGGAATGACTTTTCCACAACGTATCAACGACGGAATGACTTTCCACAATCGACTTAAATCATAGTTGCTTCATGATTTAATATTTTTTTATTCTTTTTGAAAAAATAGGTAAAAAGAAAAATAGAGATGTGATATGTGTCAAAAAAAATTAAAAAGTTAAAAAGTGGACTTTTAACTCAATTGTCAAAATAGGCCTCAACCCTTTTGCTATGCATACTATTTAATTTTTGGAGACTTACATGTAGATCTTAATAAAGAAGTCATGATGTGATTCAAAGTTAATTTTTTAGTTTTTTTTGATAAAATATGTAAAAAAGTAGAGAGATGATATAATTAAAAAAAAAATTAAAAAGTCAAAAAGTCAAAAAAAGTTAACCCAATTGCCAAAACAGACCTTAACCCCTATCCACGTATACTATTTAGTTTTTGAAGATTTACGTGTAGGTTCTAATAAGTGAACTTATTATCTAATAGGTCATATGATAATTAATGACGTTTTTTTATCAAACACTATTAAAAAAGTTATTAATTGTTAATTTTCAACGTTAGTTTACAAAAAATGTCACTAACTGTAAATTTTAGCGACAGTTTAAAAAAATATCACAAAAAACATCATTAATTTTCAACTTTCAACGACAGTTTGAAAAATTCGTCACAGAAAAACTTTGCTAATTGTAAGTTTTAGCGATAATTTATAAAAATCGTGAAAAAAGTCACTAATTGTCAATTTTTAGCGATATATACAAAAAATCATTACAATTTTTTTTTTCAATTTTACTAAGATTTATTTTCAATAGGATCTTATAGGAATTAAATCTAACTATTAGAACCCATTATTAGTTTACTACAATGGCAACGTTTGGTTTAATTTTAAAATTAACATTTGGATGAAAAAGTTAAAAAACATGTTTGGTTAATAAATTTTCAAAACTCTTTTCAAAATTATTTTTTTTCTTTCCTCTCTCCTTCTCTTTTTTTATTAATAAATAAATAAATCAATCATTTTTTTTCTACCCCTCTCCTCTCTCCTCTCTTATTCTCTCACATTGTACACATTAATCAATCAAATTTTCTCTCACACCTATCTATTTAATAAAAAATAAAAAAATAAAAAATACAAATTATTATAAAATTATTTTCAAAACTCATAATCAAACAATTTTTAAAATGTTAAAACTCTTTTCAACAAACTTATTATTTAAAATACAACTTAAAAAAAAAAATCAAAAACTAAACCAAATGGAGCCCATGTGTTTGTGATGGGAGATCAGTGTAATTCACTATGGCCTCTTTTGGGAAGGCAAAAAAAAAAAATCAATTTATTAGCGTATTTGAATCATATAATCTCTCTACTTTTTTACGCGTGCTTTTAAAAAAAGCCAATAAGCCAAAAAAAAAAACTCACTTTCCAAAATAAACCTCTATTCTTATTTTTTGGAGTCATGTATCTATTCAATTGGGTGTTCACAACACGACTATAAAATTTTCAAAAGACCAAATAAATACTCTTTAGCGTTGTGTCACAGATTGGACGCTTGTCATTCTCTTGAAAAGTTGGCTCCATGCGTGGTATTACATACCCCGTGCTTGCATTATCTCCAAGAATCCAACCCAAGTGATGTGATAGGAATTACAAGGTGCTTGGTGTATAATTCGTATCATCAATGAGTCGGTACATGACAGTTGGCACACTAACCATCACATTCAGTGTGTTTGGTTTCAATTTTCTAAATTCAATTTTTTACAAATTGAGTATTTTTTTTATTTTAATTTTAAGCAATTTTTTAATTTTTAGATGTACTTTACTTGGATGTATCTAAAAAGTAAAATATTTGTAAAAAAATATTTTAAAAAATCAATAAATACACAAGAATACAAAAAATGTATTGAATTCTCTTTTCTTTTTTTTCTGTATTTTTTGTATTTAGTGAATTTTCTAAGGATTTTTTTTCACAAAAATTATACTTTTTAAGTGTACTTATGTTAGGTGTTCTAAAAATTAAAAAAAAATTCTTAGAATATTAAAAACATTCAATGAAAACAAAAAATTATAGAAAACAAAAAATTTTAATATTTTGAAAAGTAAATCCTGAAAATCCAAACCAAACAAGCTGATTAATTTTGACAAGTTACATTTTAACTTAATTTAAAACTAAAAATTTGTACCTAAAAAAATCCATACAAAATCTTACCCTTACCCACACATAACCATCACATTAATTAATTTCGACAAGTTGCATTCCATTTTATTAAAGCGGCTCATCCATCCTCATCTTCGAAATGTTCATGACTCGCTCCCTCTTGATCTTTTCTTTCTTTATTCTCATTTCTTGTATTTGTATTTTTTAATAAGGTAAAGTATTCTCGAGATCATTATAATTTATCTTTGTATCAATTTTGAAAAATCTAGAAATTCTCTAGATATTGATTTGTGATTATGTATCAATTTTAAGCAGTAAATATCAATCCCAACCAAACAATCAAGACAAATCGACACAACGATTTTAACGGGAAAAAATCACAATTGGAGTGTCTCCAATTGTGATAAAAAAAACCACGGTCAAAAGCTACAAAACAATTCACTAAAAAGACATAAAGGAATTACACAGGTATACTTGAACCAACCCCTATGTGCCTCTTCCAGCCCAGTCTTCACCTCAGAATTGTCTTGCCCAACGTTGAATCCACAACACCGATGTTGAATCACGACAATGAGCCACTCCACCAAAGCTTCAGTCTCGAATTCCCTAGAATCCACTGAAGAACAACTCTCTCTTTTGAATAGAATAAACAAACAATCCTTTGATGTGTACTTCTCAAACCATGAATTGAATACTCAATCAAACATCAAAGAAAACTAGCAAACTAGCCCCAGATATAAACCCTAATATCCAAAAAGAAGATCTCAAAAACGTAATCCTAGATTTGGACTCAAACAAGTGCTTATAGAAAACAAGGACTACGAAGCTCGCTCGAGCAAAGACTCTCTTGCTCAAGCGAGGAACCAAATACGCGTGTTTTCCTTAAGTGGCTTCGCTCGAGCCACGCTGTCTGTGCTCGAGCGTACAATGGTCCTTCTCAGGTTTTTTATAGGAGCAGCTTTCGCTCGAGTGAGAACTCCTTCGCTTGAGCCAGGACTCCTTCGCTCTAGTGACCAAACAACTTCGAATGCATTTTTGCATTTTGCTTCGGGGGCATTGCCCCTCAACCGCGCCGTGGCGCTGCCTCGGACCTGCCAAGGGACGCTACCCCATGGACCCCCGCGAACTGACCGGGCAGCTCGATCCCCGTCATAGTCAGCGAAGTGGCAACACATGAAAGAATTATCTTCTGAAACTTCTCTGCAAGGCATAATCCGGGTTGGATTGGTGTCTAAGTACTCATAACCTCACTAAAACAAAAGAGCGAATAAAAGTACAATTGAAAGGAGTTTTGTCAAACGAGATTGCCAAGAATAAAACCCTAACAAATTTAGTATATGTATAAAGGCTTAAAAATAATCAATTTCAAAATTGTTAAAAAATGATCCTAACTAGTTATTAGAGGATCCCAACCTTCTTGGCAATGGAAGTCGAACAGGTTGGGGTCAACGCATATGTTAGAAACAGTAGACAACACTGAAACTTTAAGAATATGTTTGGAAGGGTTTTCAAACTATAATTCTATCCACACATTCTAATACCATGTTTGGATATGATTTTCAAATTATATTTCCACAACAAACAGAAAACTTTGTGTCAGGCAGGATTTTCAATTTATTTTTTATTTTTTATTTTGCTTAATCGGTCGTCCTGCCGGTTGATCGGTCGATCAACCAGCACATTGCAAATTTTTTTTTTTATATATATGTTTAATAAAACAATATTTTCGAATTTTTTTTAAAATTTTTATGAGCTTTTAATAGATTTTTGAATTGTGTGTTTGGTTATGAGTTGTAAGTTTTTGTATCAGATATTATATGTCACATCAAAAATTCCCCACTCAATTTAAAACTCTTTTCAAAACTCATTCACCAAACAAATTTTCCACACTCAAATCATAATTCCAAAACTCACAAACTCAAAATACAACTCTATTCTTAAATCATATTTAGAAAACTCTACCAAACGCTACCTAAAATATCACTCCTAAATTCACTTATAACAACGTGACAACTAAAACATTGAGTTCATATATATCATTTTTTTCCCCCATTTCTATTCCTTTTTCATAGTAAAAGTTTATGAATACAAAAATCGATCACCATATCACATAAGGTGAGTCTCACACCCATGTAATTGGGTTGTGTACCGTGTTCTCTTATTAAATGTGGTGGAAGCATAGCAATTGTAGTAAAAATCAGAGTTGTTAATATGCATGTATGAGAGATTGTTGCATCTTGTTCAAGTAGGAGAGATTACCAGAACTCAAATTCTAAAAGATATAGAGGGGAACATTCTTTTCATTGTGGCTTGGCTTGGGATTGCTGCAGGAAAAACATAAAAAAATAAAAAAAATAAAAAAATAACAATTAAGGTTTCAACACAATGTTTAAAACTTTAAAAAAAAAATGAAAAATTTATTTAATAATATATAGCAATCCTCATACATAATAGTTGTAACAAGAAGGTCCCCAAAAAAATATGATATGCAACATTTCTGAATAGACATTTTTCTTTGATGGGAAACTCAAGCATCGAGTTTATTCATTTATTGGATAAAACTCAATTCTTAGCTCAAAACACACGCATGCAAATGCCACAATAGCAACAAGAACAATGTACCCTACAACCACTGGATTAGTTGGAGGCAGAAGGTGCAGGTTTAAGACGTCAGTCAGCATTACTTTTGGAGCAGAATGTGATGCCAATGATGAAAGGAGTTCTCCCAGATGCTTTCCCATGATTGTTTCCAGTGCTATCACCCCCAAAGCTATAAGCATCACACTTTTCAGTCACAATCATGGTGTAGACAAGTTCTACACAAACAAAAAATCAATGAAATAAATCATTGACTTCACTTTCTCTTTAAATAAATTAATGAAGTGCGATTCCTAAAGTGTTTTTAGTTATCATGAATAATTGAGTTAGAGAAAAACAATTACTATTATTTAAACATTTTAGCTCAATTTTTCCCACTTTATTTAAAATTAAAAATAATAATAATACCTATTAGCTTTTATTCTTAGCCATCCAGTTTGACAAAACTTCTTTCAGTTGTAATTGTATTTGATCTTTTATTTCAGTGAAACTATGAGTTTTAGATGCGAATCCAACCCGAATTGCGCCTTGCAGAGATGCTTCAGAAGTTTATTCATTCATGTTTGCCACTTTGCTGACTATGTCGGGGATCGAGCTGCTCAATCAGCTCGCAGGGTTCCAGGGGGTAGCGCCCAGGTGGGGTCGAGGGGCAGTGCCCCCGAAGCAAAAAGAAAAAATGCAGTCGAAGTTGCTTGTCTGCTCGAGTGGCCATTTGTCCACTCGAGAGGAGAATCTTTGGTTCCAGAAGTTTGATCGCCTGCAAAAATACTGGGAGTTGTATTTTTCCGCTCGAGCGACCTTTCCTGTGCTCGAGCGGCCATTCTTGTGCTTGAGCGGAGATCGTGGATCAATTTTCTATAAATATGTGGTTTCATCCATTTTTAGGGTTACGGCTTCCAGATCTTCTTCTTGGATATTAGGGTTTATATCTGGAACTTCTTTGCTAGTTTCTTTGATGTTTGTTTGAGTTTAAGTCTGGTTTGAAAAGTATACATCAAAGGATTGCTTGTTTCATTTAATACAAAAGAGAGTGTTGTTCTTCAGTGGATTCCGTGGAATTTGGACCTGAAGCTTTGGTGGATTCTGGAGTGGCTCATTGTCGTAATTCGACATCAGTGTTGTGGATTCAACGTTGGAAAAGACAATTCTAAGGTGAAGACGGGTTGGAAGAAGCACATAGGGGTCGATTCGATTCGGCCGTGGAGTCGCTAGGTAATTGAGAGTACACTTGTGTAATTCCTTTATGTCTTCTTAGTGGACTGTTTGCGGCTTTTTCCTGTGGTTTTTATCACAATTAGAGGGGTTCCAATTGTGGTTTTTCCATGTAAAATCTTTATGTCAATTTATCGAATCAAGATTGTTTGATTGAGATTGTTATTAACTGCTTAAAATTGATACATAATCACAAATCAATATCTAGGGGATTTCTAGATTTTTCAATACCTATAAAGGAAAATGCACTTTTGCTACCTGGGCCAATGTATCCATAAGTTCCTGCAATTATGGTTTGATTCGATGAATTCGGATATAGTAATCTTGCAGTTCCAAAGTTGAAACAAAGCCTCCAATTTAGAGTTCAATAGAATATTGTTGCTTGATATATCTCGATGAACAATAGGTGGATTGCAATCATGATGCAAGTAGGATAGAGCATGTGCTATTGCTTTAACAATCTTCATCCTTTGAGTCCATCCTAATTCAACATCTTCGGTATCAATCCTCAAGGCACAAAACAAACTTCCCCTTTCCATGTACTCGTACACCAAGCACATGCATATGTTGCGCAAACAGAACTTGTAAAGCTTCACTATGTTTCGGTGACGTATATTAGTTAACATTTGAGCCTCATTTTTGAAACTCTTGTCGAAAGCGGGCTCTTCTGCTTCCAAACGATGAAGTTTCTTCAAGGCAACTATTTTGCCACTTGGCAACTGAGCTCCATAACCGCCAATTCCGATGCAATGTCTGATGTCAAAGTCATTTGTTGCTTTGATGATGTCTTCATATGCAATTCTACCATCATAATTCCATATTGAGCAAATATTTCCATTTGTCATTGCCCTTGTCTCACTTTGGTTTTTTGGGTCTTGGGACAACAAAAATATACAAATGCAAGCAAGGCAAGGCCAAACGTATGGGAGAGAGACACGTTGACAGTAAGCTCCAATATAGAGAATAATAATAATAGCTGCCATGTATACTGATACTGCTATGAGTACAAAAACAGAATAAACAGAGGACAGTATCTTACTCATAATTGATCATGTTATATGGATTTTGTTGCTCTAAAATAATAGAGGATCTATTTATGCAACGCATCCTCAGATCAAAACTCAAGAGGCTTTTGAACAATATTGTTGGTGTGGACTGTTGATCTTTTGTTGGTGCGGACCGTTGATAGAGTGATTGAATGACTTTTAAGTGCAAATCCAAACCACCGAGATTCATCTACTCTTGGACACTCGACTTTTGATTTATCACAAAAAAAGACTGAAAATTAATGTGCGTCATGTTGATGAATCTCTCAACTTTGATTGTTAAATAGAGATTAAAAAAATAAAATAAAAATAAAAAAGTGAGAAGAAATAAATAAGAAAGGCAAAAGCAAGGTTGCACACCACATGTATTGGACGGCAGATTCCAGTAGCTTAAGGTAGGAAAATGTTGCAGGAAAAGCAATGTCGGTGCCATTTTCAACTTGTGCACCCCCATTTTATTTCTCAGAACAACGTAGAAGACATAAATTCTCAAGTTTAAATTGATTTTGACTATGTTGTCCGGACCTATGGAGCCTACATAAGTCCTATTTCAATAATTCAAACTGTTTATTTGTAGTACCATTTATGTATCATCTATGGAAAAAAATTAGGCCGATTCAATAATTATAACATTTTCATTTTATCGCAATTGTCTCTAAAAAAAAAATAGATGGTCTATTTAAAAAAAACACACTTGTGATCCATTTCTTCGCAGACAAATGCAACAAAATAAAAAGACTATGATTATTTGATCTATCTATTTTTTTTCATAAAATTCTCATTTTCATACTCAACATTTTCATTAAAATCCTAGTTTAGTTCCACTTTTAATTGTCCTAAAAAAAAGTAACATGTGGCATACATACCGATTTTTGTTAGTCTCATTAATATCATATAGATGAAAGGATAACATTGCAATTTAACACAATTGAAAGTGAAGGGATTAAATTTTAATTATCCCTTTTTTAATGGGAAACTAACATGATTAGATGACTAAAAATATTATTTTGGTAATGGAATTTAAATTAGAATTAGTTTTCCATAAGGTTATCACAAGCTCCCCTTTTAATTGGTGTACAGAGTGCATGAAAAATTTCAAATGCACATATCATTATCCTTGAAATAACAAAAACATTAAAAATAAAATAAAATAAAAATCACATTCACCATGAAATGGCTGATCGCATACACAAATAAAATGATAAAGATTGAATAGAGTCAATTTAGTTCAAACGATAGAGAAAAGATTATGAATTTAATTTAATTGTGATTGTAGGACCATGATGAGTTAACACATAAGATAATAGATAAAAAGTGGTATAAAAAAATGGCACGTGTAGCATTATTGAAAAAGATATTTTTGATACTCAACATTTCAAAAAAAAAAAATCTTGATGGGAAATTCATGCATGGACTTTATTCTTTTGTGTAAAATCCATTTCTAGATTCAATAGCTGTCGTAGTGAAATCACACAAAAAGGTGTAGCTAAAGTCTTCTTGCAAACAAGCAACTCTTGAGATACGAATAGCTTTGTTGGACGAGATCTCGGCTCAGAATGCACACATGCAATGTTCCTTACAACCGTCAGATTAGTTGGATACGGAAGGCGAGAGTCTAAGGCAACACTTAGCATTATATTTTGAGCAGACAACGATGCCAATGATGAGAGGCGTTCTCCTGAATGCTTTCCCATGATTGTTTCTAGTGCAACTACCCCAAAGCTATAAACATCAGATTTTTCAGTTAGAACCATAGTGTAGGCAAGTTCTGCACAAACAAAAAGATCAATGAAAGAAACCATATTTCTATTTAAAGAAGCTAATGAAGAGTGATTATGTGAAATATTTATCTATCACGAATAATTGAGTTCTAAAAAAAATTGTTAGTTACTTAAATTTAAACATTTTAAACATTTTTTTTTCTTTAAAAAATAAAATACATATAAAGGAAAAAGCACTTTTGTTATTACCTGGGGCAATATATCCATAAGTGCCTGCAATTACTGTTTGATTCGATGAATCGAGATATAACAGCCTAGCGGTGCCAAATTCAGAGTTCAATAGAATGTTGTTGCTTGATATGTCTCGGTGAACAATAGGTGGGTTGCAATCATTATGCAAGTAGGATAGAGCATGTGCTATTGCTTTAATAATGTTTACCCTATGAGTCCATCCTAATTCAACAGCTTCAACATCAATTCTCAAGGCACAAAACAAGCTTCCACTTTCCAAATATTCATACACCAGGAACATGCATCTGTTGTGCAAACAAAATTCATAGCGCTTCACTATATTTCGATGTCGTATTTTAGTTAACATTTGCATCTCATTCTTGAAACTCTTGTCAAAATTTGGATCCTCAGCTTCAAAACAATGAAGTTTCTTCAATGCAAATACCTTGCCACTAGGCATGTCACGCCCCACTTTTTATTACTCGGAGTCATTACCAAATTCTTTAACTTAATCCAATTTCAGAGATAACATGCGGAAATAAATTCATCCATTCAATTCGTAGAAATGATTAACAATACTCTCATTCGTATGCAAAGTAAACATTACATGAACTAACTTAATAAATTGCCCTTGGGCTTACATCATTAAAAGTACAAGAAGAAGGGTGTAACCCTTTACAACAATGGCATTCCGCCAACATAACTAAGGCCCCGTGGCCAACAAATAAGAAGATCCAAATCTTGTAGCACACCCTGCTAAACACCTGAAAAAGATTCAACAACGTGGGATGAACATATAGTCCAGTAGGGAACTCAACATGCTCCTTAACAATAACAACATTACAGATAGCTATGATCATGAACACTCATTCTTATACTAGAATAATAATGTGACAGTTTATACAAAATATATATATATATATATGTGTATATGAACTTTTCTCGAAAACAACCATTTAATTCAACGCTATATGCGATTCATCTTTCCTTTTTCCTTTCATTAACCCCCGTTCCCAATCTTTTATAACATTAACAACTACTTAGAAACATAGATTCACTAAGCCCATTACTCTTCCATTTGCCACACATACAACAGATGTGCCTTTTCAAAACATATTTGGCATTTCAATGCAATTCCAATTATATCATAATTATCCATGCACACCTCTATAAAAAAAAAAAGATAACAACTCAACTACAAACATAAAATCAATCAATGAGTCAACTCGTCCCTCCAACACTGTAACAAATACAATCCACAATGTTTCCAGATACACTGAAACAATAACAAAACAACACTGCACTACTAGCTATATGCGTAGTAAGCCAAAGATACACTTCTCACCACAATCTACCAGTTTACCAGGCGCTAGCTGGAAGGGTATGGTACCTTAGATTATCAGCGCGTCAGTTCTCCAGGCGCTAGCTGGAAGGGTATGATACCTTTGATTATAAGCGCTGAACACATAAGTGTGTGGAGTCCATCCCCTATCTTCTCACACACACTGGAGTACAACCCCTCTCTTCTCCCAAACCAGTATACAAATATAATGTAATTCAGCATTTCATCACATATAATGTTCAATCAACAATGGTGTATTACATACACAGCAATTCAACGCAACCGTATCATCCTCCACCGATGACCAAGACAAAATCTCTAGATGCATGCATATTGTACATCTATTAACAGACCCAACAAACATGAGATTATAAAACTCAGCAACAACATGATCATGGTAGTTAAAGCTATACCCCACACAAGTGTGTTCAACACTCAAGATACAACATTCCAATTTTCTTATACTTGTTTCAAAATACCTTTCCATTTCACAAAATGAATTCCACTTCCTTTGTTTTCACAAAATCATGCCCAAGGACAAAAGCCATAACTCATTTAAATTCACTACATTCTTTTCAAAGCCATTTCGAACTAATTATGCAAATTAAGTCATAAACAATAAATTAGGGTTTTCCTTCCTCTTTCTCAATATTGACCAAAAAGGCCCAATTAACATCAACAACAACAATAACCACAATTAAGACTCAAAATACCTAAGTATTTGCCCAAAGATCAAAACCCCTCAATTAATTTATTAAATCGAATAAAAAGAATTAGGGTTTCCTCTCCTTTCAACAACCACATGCTAATTAACAGTCCAATTAGCCCAAAACAACTCTCAATGATAACATAACCATTTTCAAATACCCAACCCTAGGTTCCTCCCCATGATTTCAAACAAATCCAACATGGATATGATTTTTTATGCAATACAAAATTACCACATGTCTATCTATAGACGAAGTATTGAAAAAGAACAAGGAGAATCCCTACCTCAAATGTAGAACTCAAGGAGAAGATGAGTAAAACTCGGAAGTGCTCCAAATCCCAAATTTCTTGGATCACAACGAAGCCCTCTACGATCAACACACTTCTTACAAAGGCCCAAGGTGGGGAAAACACTCTAGCTAGATCAATCCTAAGAGAGAAGTTAGGTTTTAGAGTGAGGTGCTCTCCAATGGAGGTTTTGAAAAAGTAAGAGAGAGAAAGGAAATCAAAAAGTGACCAAAAATGTGATTTCACGGACTGACATAATAACAGGTCCGCTCGAGCGTACAACACTCTGCTCGAGCGTCAGACACAGGTTTACGCTCGAGCGTCCAAATTTCCGCTCGAGCGCCGGATGCACTCTCCCAGAATTTTCTGCAGACGACCAAAATGCTGAGAGAAGGAAATTCACGCTCGAGCGTCCCAACTGCCGCTTGAGCGGAAAGGCAACAACAAAAACCCGCTCGAGCGTCAAATCGCCGCTCGCGCGTAGAGACCAAAACCTGGGCAAAAATTCTAAGTTTTAAAAACACAACCAACTTATTCCCAACTTGCCCAACACAACCCAAACTCTAACACAAAGAGTAAGGGATAGAAATGAGAATAAGACAACAACGAATCTACGGAACCGAGTCCGGATTACGGTTATACAATAACAGGGAATACCGGGATCGCTATAAGGCAATTGTGCTCTATAAACGCTGCCATAACCATCTGTTCCTATGCAATATCTAATGTCAAAATCATTTGTTGCCGCGATGATGTCCTTGTAGGCAATTTTTCCATCATAATTCCAAAACGAGCACATATCCCCATTCTTAATCACTCTTGCCACGCTTTGGTTGTTTTTAACCTTGGCCCGACAAAAGAACATAAATCCAATTAAGGCAAGAAAAATAGCAATAAGGGGAAGGGAAATGAAGAGAATACGCATGACTTCTTCCTTCTTTAGATGTGCATGTTGAGATCTATGTGGAATTTGACCATCGAAAGCATTGTTTGACAAGTCAACAGATCCATGCCGTCCGGTAAAACCAATGGGGATTTCGCCAGAGAGATTATTGTGGGAGAGATTTAAGTACTCTAATGGCAAAGATGCTAATCCAGTTGGTATTATTCCATTCAAATAGATGTTACTCAATCCAAGGTACAACAAATTGTTGAGTTGTTCTAGCTTCTTAGGGAGAGACCCGGTGAGCTGATTCTACGAGAGGTCTAGATGCCGAGTTGCATTGGTAAGTTGGAGGTTTAGTATGTGGCCTGAAAGTTGGTTCGATGACAAATCAAGCTCACTAAGGCTGGGCAAACCCCCAAGATCAGGTGGTACCATTCCGTCCATCTGATTTGCAGACAGATTAAGAGAGTAAAGATTTGTCAATTGATCTAGAGACCATGGAATCCGACCTGTGAGGAAGTTGCTGCTCAAGTCCAATTAAGACAAGATAGATCTATTTGAAGATAGATCTAGAAAGATCAAATTGGTCAATTGACCAAAAGAAGAAGGGATTGGACCACTAAACATGTTATCATGCATAGAAATCTTTCGCAAATTCTTTAGCTTCCATATTACTAGAGGGATGGAACCATTGAATCGATTTGAAGAAAGATACAAAAGGATCAGATTGGTCAATTGACCAATGTATGAAGGGATTGGACCACTAAGCATATTTGATCTCATATCTAGGCTAACCAAAGTTTTTGGCTTTCTTATTTCTGGAGGAATGGAACCGCTGATAATATTTAAAGAGAGATCGAGAGAAGTCAAACTAGTTAATTGACTAATAGATGAAGGCATTGGACCATTAAGCATGTTATATCCCATATCCAATTTAACCAAATTCTTTAATTTTCCTATTTCAAGAGGGATAGAACCACTTATATGATTTGTTCCCATATCCAACTTAACCAATTTCGTTAATTTTCCTATTTCAGGAGGGATAGAACCACTTATATGATTTGCAGAGAGCTCCAGATAAGTCAAATTGGTTAATTTACTAATTGATGAAGGTATTGGACCACTTAAGTTGTTAGAACTCATATCCATCACAACCAAATTCTTCAGATTTCCTATTTCCGAAGGGATGGAAATGTTGAATAGATTTGAATGGAGATCCAAAAAGATTAGATTGGTTAATTGACCAATACCTGAAGGAATGGGACCACTGATTTGAGTACCAAATATGTAAAGTTCTACTAGTTGTGTGAGGTTTCCCAAGGTTAAAGGAAGCACACCTTCAAGTTGAGAGTTGGAAGAGAGGTCTAGGGAGGTGAGCTTTGATAGAGAACCGATGTTGTCAGAGATGCTTCCAGCTAAGAAACAATCGCTCAAATTTAGACATTCAAGGTTTGGCAATGAAGTCCAATTCATGTATTCCAACTTGTTGGATGGATAAGTATAAGACTAGTGACGGTCAATGCGAGTGACAGTGAAAACGATGATGGTTTTGCAGATGCTGGCACTATAATAATTATAGTTGCCATGTATACAGATACTGCCACGAGTACAACATAATAAACAAAGAATGTCATGTTATTTTCAGTCATAATTGCGGTATGTATGGATTTTGTAGCTCTAAAACAATGAGAGCATGTATGCAATGTAATCCTCATATCAAAAGCTCAGGAGGCCTTCTAAAATTATTTTTGTTGACGACATCTTGATCCCAAGGCATAGGGAACCAAGCTAGCAGAGTTATTGGACCACAAATATATATTTATAAACCTTCGTTCTACCTTCGTGAATGATGAAATTACGACTTGAGCCGTTGAATCATTTAGGCAGATCCAACGGTCCAGATTCATCGACCTTTGGACTCGGCTTTTGATTTATCAACAAATTAAAAACAAAAATAATAAAATAAAATAAAATAAACAAAACAAAAAAAGACAGAATTTGTGCATAACGTGTTATTGACGATTCTCTCAAGCAAGCAGTCTGCTTATGTAGGGTAGGAGGTGGAATATTGCCTTCAATCCATTACGAGTCCCGTTTTAAGGATTCGAATAGTTTATTTTGTCAAATAGTTTGCATATATCTTTTATATAAAAAAATTAAATCGATCTAATAGTCGTAACATATTTAATTTATCGTGTTTGTCAACAAAAATAAATAAATAAAATTAAAACTTAACTATATATATGTAACAATGTAACTATTATTTTTCATGTCATTTGAATTTTCATAGTTAAGATGATCCTTTTTTTTTTTTTTGAACTTTTTATTTAAAATTTATCGCGACACAATTACAATTATATCTATAACTTATATAAAAAGAATGTAATCATGGTGTAACGCTTCCCTTTTTTTTTTTTTTTTTTTTTTTTGTTACAGGAAAATCCTCCCATTCTCCTGCAGGTCCACCAAGGTGTCTTGTTGTTCGTTCCGAGATAGGAGACTATAACCTGAGAATTTGCTCCGACCTCCCAAGACAAGCTCCGCTTAAGTCAGGATTCGAGCAGCGGGAGCACTGGACCCATACCAAGTACTATGGTAACAACTTGACACTAACTTCCTAACCAACTGCCCTACGCCTAAGAGATTGACCCAAAAAATTTTAAACTTAACACCTAGATCTTTAACCCCCGGGCCTTTACCAAACACCCTTTGGTTGTAACGCTTCTTCTTGGTGTAACGCTGCTTCTTGGCTTCGTGGTGGGTGTAGCTCCGTCGCTTTCCCTACAGACTTGGGCTGGCCACGTGGCCTTCAAATTAGCCACTCACACAACAGTAGAAGAAAACAAAATTCCATCATTCCTCCTGCAGATTCCTAATTCCTCCCTGCTGCTGCTACAGATTTTCCCAAGGTTGGCTGCAGATATTTTTTTCGCTTCTGTTTGCTTCATTTTCAATACCATGAAGAAGAAAACAAATTTTGCCGCTTCGAAGAGCAGGCCTCACCGACCCCACAGGTCCAACTCGCACTCATGATGATGGCTGAATTTTGTTTTTCATGCCATGTGTTTCTGCAGCAAACATGGAATTTCTCACTAGATATATATGTCTTCTGGATGGAATTGCTATTACACTATTCTTTCCATCACTGCCGCTATACAGCCGAAGGGGAAGACAACCAACAGACTCCATGTGTGCCGTCTAAAGAATTCTTTTCAGTAGTTATCAGATTTCAGATTCTAAAATTTCAAAGTATTTCATACGCTTTGGCGATTTCAATATCGGGGATGTTATCACGGTTGTTTTCGACAACCAAATAACCTGGTATGTTATTTTTTAACTCCTTTACTAAATATGTTACTTTTTATTTCTGTTAAACCTTCCTTTTTTCTTGATGGATTTTTGTCTTGTTGGTGTTTGATTGAACGACTACAATTTATATTTGGCTCACCATGTGTTTGACAATATGCCCAATAAAGACATGAAAATCATCTTTTTAGTCTTGCATTCCTATTCACTGGTTGGAAAGACAATGGAATTAATTTGTTTGCTTGTTTTCCTTGGTTGAGATTTCACAAAAGAATATATGAAATACAATTATTTATGTTGTATAATATCCAACCATGTTATGTTCGTTGTTGTACCTTCCTCTGTATTTATGCATACTATGTGTTTGTCAATATGTCTAAACGAATCAAAAAGTATAATAACTTGATTTGGGCAATTTGATTATGGTAATTTTTATTGAGTAGGAGAGTTCTATTGTGTTTGGTTAGATTTGAGAATGAAGCCATGGGATTCTATCTGATTAGGATGCAAAATGGTTTCGCTAGCTTCTATCTATTCTACCCGATATATGTTGTGTTGCATCCGCCTCTCTCATTTCTTGGAAGCAGGTCATTGTTAATCCTTTATATGTATATATAAAGAAGAAAAAGATTAATAAAGAAAAAATGATTGAAATATTGCTTATATTTTATATATATATATTTTTATTTTTTCAATTCCTTCACAAATTTCTCATAAAATTCATAATCCAAACACATTCTAAATATATTAAAGAGAAATTTTACTTCATAGTAGTGGTTAGCGTAATAAGAAAAACTGAAAGTGAAATTGATCATCAGGACTTAAACCTAAAAACTCTAAAATAAAATTTAAATAACTTTGTTGTAATGTTATCAGAACTATTTAATAACTCATCATCATAAAATACTCCTAAATTGGACTTTCAACTTTTTATAGTCAAACAACTTCATTTTTACAGTTGGTTTGGTATGTAGATGGACTGAGTCATATTTACCCTTTTTTTCCAATTGGACAATACCTATTGATCAATTTCTACACAAAATGCAAGCAACATAGAGAGAGAGAGAGAGAGAGTGTGTCAAAGGAGACCCACTTAGGCCCTTAAACATAAAACAAAACACATAGGAGAGCAGACAACATGAATCCTTTCATGTCAAATGTTTGCAAATATAAGAGACAACATGCGGCATCTTCTCTTCTTAATTCTTGCATAGTTTCTTTTTTATATTTGTCTTTTTTTTGCATTGGTGGTGTTGTGTTTTAAGCCTTATTTTACTAATGCCCAATGCAAATTTTCTCCAATTTGTTATATCCATTTAGCTTGTAAAATGCTACAATTAAAATTTGTGTAGACTTTTCATTTAATACATCGGATGCCAAAGTTTGGCGAGGGGAGACTTGGATCCTTACTTTTTGGGGTATGTATAACATTGTTTACGTCAAGTTTGCATTATCTACCAACCTATTGCTCAATTTTATGGTGGTCCATTAATCTTAAGAGAATGAATTAATGTAATGGCATTTTAGACATTAGCTCCTCACAGTTAAGCAACTATACCTATTGCACATTTAAATTTGCATTCTCCGGTTACCATGATTAAAATGTTAAACGTATAGAATCCTGTGTTGTAAATACTGATTCAATTGATGACAAAAAAAAAATGAAAACTTCATTTAGTTTTTCAGTTTAATGACAGGAAAATAAATTGATCAAATTCTGCTGATTCTAACCAATAATGATCATTTATCAAAGAATAACTATAATTTTAAAATGATTGAACAATTGGAAGAAATCAGTCCCGAACAAACAGGACACAAAACACTTACATGGTTGTCTTATACTAGAATAATTTTTAACTATAGATCTTTCATTGATTATGTGTAGTGATGTTTTGCTTTTGTTTTATTTTTGTTTTTGTTTTATGTGGTGTGCTTTGGCATCCCTGAATTTCCGTTTGTCGAAAATAGATATGAATCATGTTGTCAAAAATAGATATACATATTAGTGAAACTTCTTCAAAGTTTTAGTAGTGCTTAGAAGTTAGATGTTTCCACATTTCTTGAAATATAGACAAGTAGTTAATGCAAAGTCAATAGTTGGAAAGAAAAAAAAAAAAATTCCCAATTCTTCTTTTTAATATATGTTGCATCCACTGTTGGTTTTCGTAAGAACATAGCTTTTCCAATGTTGTACTTTTTCAAAATTCAACTAGACAAAGTCATTCTCAGAGTAATTGTGATTTTCTGTGTGAATCCTTGCTCACCATTTCCTTCAATCTTAGCATAATTTTGTTAGATCATAATAAAGAAGTAAAAAAGTTAATGGTGATCCTTCATTGTCCTTCTCTAGATTTTTTTTTTTTTTTTTTGGGTGAATAACCAAAAAAAGAAAAACTACAACCAGCTTCTTCCCCCCTGATAATTTTGGTAATTATTAGACTTCATCTTAACAAAATGTTAGAAATTGATTTCCTATTTGGTTCAAATTTAATACTGTAGGTCTTTTGTTCATGACCATGTACCATTTTTTAGGTCGTTGGCTGTTGCACTTTCCTTGTATACATTCAGCAGTTAATGCAGGTCGTCACAAAATTCACTAATTTGCCATCGTTTTTACTTGTACGGCTTAGTTGAGTCATGTTGTTCACTTTTGCATATAGGAACTATTTCACCATTCATTCACCAACACCCTTGAATGGCTGAAAAACTATAAAGAAACAGAGGATATGTTTAAAATGTATGATCATTGTCATTATTTTCGGTGTAATTGTTCAACAATATTATTTTATTTTGGATTACATGTACCTACCAAGCATGATATGTTTGATATAGATAATCCTTTTTATTATATAAACTAGGTTCTGCTATATGATTGCCTGTTCCAATTTTCTTTTCATCAATTAGTTTGTGTGTGATGATGTTGCTATTGTTGTTGTTGTTGGTGTATTTGTTGCTTTTGTTTCGTCTGTGCTTGTATTTATTTTTGTTCTTCACCTTTTTGCACACCATGTGTTTGACAAAATGTTCATACGAATTTGGTCCATGCTCATGTCTTGTTTTGAAGCAATAAAAAAGCAAATTTAGTTTTGCTATACACCAATATCTTTTTTCTTTGTCGAACTTCAAATATTATGTATGAAGCCCATATGGGCTGATTGATGCAGTTGGGATCCTAGGTTGGATTAAGATTTCAACCTCTTGTCTTATCTTTTTTGTTTTTAATTTTTTTTCATTCCCCGTGTCAAGTAAGTTATGTAGTAGGCTAGACCAACCTTGTTAGCTAAATGTTCGTCCAATAATAGAAGGTTAATTGATTGCCCATGAGTGCACATTGTTTTTCTCATGTGTAAGGCCAAAAACCAAGAATTTCCTTAGTTTGGTTCCCTTTGATTTGGTTATTGTCCCATGTTTGGAGAATTGATAGTGGTCTGTTTGGCTTGGGTTTTGGCATCAACAAAAGCTAACATGCATTAGACTTGCATCCCTGTTGACAGTTCATGGAGGGTTAGAAACCAATATAAAGACTTTTTACATACTTCTCATATGTTTAATGACTCCCTCCCTGTGTATGTGTGCGTGCATGTACGCGGTTTTGTGTTTAGAGACAACGAAAGTCAACCAGTGTGGTTCATGCATGAACTTCAGCTCCCCCCATCTATGTATGTGTGCACGCGTGTGCACAATTGTGCGAATGGAGACATAGAAAGTCAACCTGTGTAGTTCATACATGAACTTTAAGTTAAACACTGTAGGCTTGCCAATTACTTACATAATTTCAGCTTTAAGACACTTGTTTGCATCACGATTTACTTCCAATTTTTGTTTAATCAACACACTTCATGTATTATAGCTTTGTGCATTTACACTACACACACACACACACAAATTGGCGCACTTGAATTATATAAAAATGGGAAATTAGTGGAGCACATTTGTACATTGACTTCTAGAAATAAATCACAATTATTAAATTGATGGAAAATTTTTACACTGGATCTGAATGTAGGATATGAGAAGACAAGGTGACCTACAGACCTTCCTGTGAGAAATAATGTATAGAGAAAGAGAGAGAATAAATTGTATGTATTATTATTGATTGATATATTGATATCTATTACAATGATTCATGATTCCTATATATAGAAGAGGGTGAGTGTGTAGTAGGTAAGGAGTAGATGAAGTGGAGGTGGTAGTGGTGTAGTGGGTTAGGTTTAGTGGAGTAGGTGAGGTGGTAGTGGTGTAGTGGGTTAGGTTTAGTGGAGTAGGTGAGGTGGTAGTGGTGGTAGGTTTATTGATAAATTTTAACAGCCCCCCGCAAACTCAAGGAGGATAGAAACTAACCAACTTGAGTTTGGAGAGAGGAACAAAATAAGAAAATACATAAAAATAAAAGAGGATAAGAGACACTGTATGGTCGTGTCAGACCATTGGTGAAGACACTGGATGGTGGTGTCATAACGTTGTAGAGGACACTGTATGGGGGTGTCATAACCATGTAGAGGACACTGTATGGTGGTGTCATAACGGTGTAGAGGACACTGGATGGCGGTGTCAGACCGATGTAGAAGACAGTTTATGGGGTCATGTCGGACCATTGTAGAAGACAATGTTGTGACAGTTGTTGTGACAGTTTACGGAGTCTTGCTGGACCCTTGTAGAAACTAACCGGAATCAATGTCGGGACAGTTTACAAAGTCTTGTCGGACCCATGAAGGAGCTAACCGGAATCAATGTCGGGACAGTTTACAAAGTCTTGTCAGACCCATGAAGGAGCTAACCGGAATCAATGTCGGGACAGTTTACAGAGTCTTGTCGGACCCTTGTAGAAACTAACCGGAATCAATGTCGGGACAGTTTACAGAGTCTTGTCGGACCCTTGAAAAAGCTAACCGGTATCAAATGTCGGGACAGTTTATAGAGTCTTGTCGGACCCCTGTAGAAACTAACCAGAATCTATGTCGGGACAGTTTACAGAGTCTTGTCGGACCCTTGTAGAAACTAACCGGAATCTATGTCGGGACAGTTTACAGAGTCTTGTCGGACCCATAAAGGAGCTAACCGAAATTAATGTCGGGACAGTTTATAGGGTCATGTCGGACCGTTGTAGAAGTTGCACCCTCAAAAGGTGTGCCCAATTTTGTCAAAAGGCGTGCCATCAAAAGGCGTGCCCAATTCATCAAAAGGTGTGCCGGACATGATGGCGAGGCACGTGGGCGCCTTGGCTTGCGTGCCCGTTTGTCGGCTGGTGGCAATAGGCACGCGATACGCGTGGCTGCCTCGCTATTTAACCAAGGTTGATGCTGAGGCTGAGGCAGACAAAAAAAACTTCTGAAAATCCTCTGAAAACAACTCTTCCTTTGCTGAGAAAGAAACTCTGTAATACTCTGTAACCAACCCGTCTCTGAAACACTCAGCAACATGGCCTCTTCTTCCCGTCCAGCTACCCAGAACATGGCCTCCTCTTCCCGTGGTCTGCTCACGCTCTTTCCAGAACTGAACGAGTCCACAAGAGAAATAACTGGTGCGGTGGCCAGTGAACCTCAACCAAACACCTCTGGTTTTGCT
The DNA here is from genome assembly GCF_055761805.1 of Camellia sinensis. Classification (NCBI taxonomy): domain Eukaryota; kingdom Viridiplantae; phylum Streptophyta; class Magnoliopsida; order Ericales; family Theaceae; genus Camellia; species Camellia sinensis. The sequence continues at coordinate 239,726,528 of NC_138961.1, read as the reverse complement.
CCGTTGAACTTTCCGATGCGGTCGGTGGAGCAAAAAATGGCGGTGCAGTCGGATGTAGAGGCCAATCAGTATACCTTGAAGTCATGTGTGGAAACCATGACTGCGGTTACAAATTTGTCGAACCGGCTGCAGAGTAGGACAAATGAGGTGCAGCAGTTAAACGCCCAACTGGCTCTGCTCCAACGCATGTATAAGGATGCGCGAGCAGAGATAAGTGTGCTAAAGGCGGAAAACAAGGAGCTGAAGCGGAAGGCCAGTTTTATGTTCCGATTTGGAGGGCCGCCATATGCTGCAGTGGAGGAGCAGGGAGTAGTGATCATGCCCAGTGGAGTGGGAAACACGGAGGCAACACCGGCAAGGGCCGCCCAAGACGGTGGCAAGAAGAAAAGACCGGCAGAATAGGCGAGAAGAAAAATCCCACTGTTCCGATTTGTGTTGGTTGTGTTTTGTTTTGTTTTGTGTTTTTTTTATTTTTATTTTTATTTTTTTTTTATGGTGTAAAATGCTGATCGGGGTTGATCCCCGGCATGAAGAAATGACAAGTTTGTAAAATGTTGTTTTTTTTTTTTTTTTTTTTTTTTTTTTTTTTTTTTTTTTTTGGGAGTGTTTTGTTGAAAAAATAAAAATAAAATGAAAGAAAACAAGGGAGAAAGAAAATAGATAAAAAATATTTATAGATGGATTATATGAAAAACATCAGTGCGATTGTTTCAAAATAAAGTGGGGTATTTAAAAAAGAGGAAAAGTGACTTGGAAAAAATAAATAAAAATAAGTGATTTTTGAAATCAAATGGAGGAGAGAGAGGGACAAACCCATGTGATAAAGTGGAGAGAGAGTCGGTGAGTGGGGTGCAAAAGGTGAAGGAGAAATGATGGATTGAAAATGGTTTGGGTCAAAAGTGGACACTGTTAGTGGGGAACATGAGTGCATTGATTATTTGATATAATAATAATAATAATAATAAAAATAAAAAGTTAGAACAGTTGGAGAGAATGAGTGGAGTATGGTAAGGGTTTCATCCAAAGCCAAAATTCCTGCAGCGAATCACTTCGCAAATCCTAGCATGAGCTTTTTCTCTTTCCAGGCTTATTCATGAATTTCCTGGTGATTTCAAGAGCCTCTGGTGGCATTGTGGCAGAGAACACCCCAACCTGGATTTTGGGTGGCAGCAACTGAGAACACCCCAACCTGGATTTTGGGTGGCAGCAACTGGAAAATATCATAGATCTGATTTTTAAAAACCTCGTGACAGCATTTCATCAGCTTCATCCAAGACAAACATTTTGATGTAAACAGGGCGAAGTGATTGTCTCCGCAACATGTCAAACACACGACCAGGAGTACCAACAACAACATGAACCCCACTGGAGAGAATGCGCTGATCTTCGCGCACACTAGTCCCTCTAACACAAGCATGAACCTTCACACTTTGCTGGGCAAGTTCAAGAGTGGGTGGAAGAACCAAAGCTTGGCACTCAACCAAGCTATAATCTAGCTGCTGCAGAATTCCAGAGCAGAATGTTGCAGTGTTTCCAGTTCCAGACTGTCTCGTCATATGAGGTGAAGAATTCTTCTCCATCAGCCTCACACATGACTACAGTTGCACAAATCTTTGTTGATTTTATCAGCGGAATAGGTTGAGGTCCGGCGGGCGGCTAAGGTGAGGTTGCCGCCCGCCGGGGAAGCGAAAATACTAGGTTTTAAACCAGCTCTGATACCATGTGAGAAATAATGTATAGAGAAAGAGAGAGAATAAATTGTATGTATTATTATTGATTGATATATTGATATCTATTACAATGATTCATGATTCCTATATATAGAAGAGGGTGAGTGTGTAGTAGGTAAGGAGTAGATGAAGTGGAGGTGGTAGTGGTGTAGTGGGTTAGGTTTAGTGGAGTAGGTGAGGTGGTAGTGGTGTAGTGGGTTAGGTTTAGTGGAGTAGGTGAGGTGGTAGTGGTGTAGTGGGTTAGGTTTAGTGGAGTAGGTGAGGTGGTAGTGGTGGTAGGTTTATTGATAAATTTTAACACTTCCACCTAATGCCATGGAATTTATCAACTGAGCCTCTTTTCTTAGATCGCGAGGTGTTTTCTGATTGCATAAATATTTCTCAAATTAGCTATTGGGCTCATTCGTGCAACTTATGGTGTCTTTACAGGCTTAATTTTTTCATTATTATAATTGATGAATTCACTTTTGCATTTGGGAATTTTGGCATCTTTGGGTATGTTTGATTACAAGGATTATAGTATAGAATTGGGATTGTTAATCCATAGACTCACAATCACATATTCGATTGCAAATTTTATTAATCGGATTACATGTACGGCGGATATTCAATCCGACGAAATTGACGAATTTTTAATATTGACAGGGGCAAAGGATTATAATTTCAAATATGAAAGAAAAATAAAATAAAATGAATACATAATAAATGGTTATCTCACTAATTTAATTGGATAATTAATCCTACACTAATTCATGAGATTATTAATATTTTCACTATTAATCCTGTTAATCAAACAAGCCCTTTGTTCACAATGGGCCAAGAAAGCTGTTTAATTTGAAATAACCTCCACTGGCTGCTAATCCTGTTTTGGAATGAAAGTCGTTGGCTGGACCATGCTCTTGCCTTTAAGCCCACCTATTACCAACCTCTTAATGTCAGGATATCCGGGGTTGCCACCTAGCACCTGCTCATTTGATTTGGGAGTTGAAACTCATTATTTGATATTGGCATTTGGGAATTTGGATGTTCTTATACATTTTATACAGATATGTTTCAAAATGAACTCAAAATATAACAAAACATATCACCAGAAATTTAAGTAATTGGAGTACTATCCATACCTCCTTTGCATCAGGTTCAATTGAGTATTGCAAGGGTCCTTCAATGCATAAGCACTTTTAGTTCTCAATTGCTAAGATATAGTTCTGGCTTGAGAACTACAAATTCTCTCTCAAGCACTGTTAGAGAACTAAGAAGACACTGCTTTTTGCTCAAAAGCCAACTTTCACTGGTGTCCTCTGGCCTCTTTTTAGCTCTTTCTGCTTCTGCCCCTACCATTTTTCTGTGTTCTTTTTTTATTTATTTTTTTGAAAATGCAGATAAAACCCCACTGTCACCTCACATGTCTCCATCGGTGTTTTGATGTGATTTTTTTTTTAATGCTCATTGAATTAAACACACGCTTTACAACGGCTTGTATGGGCCCCCATCAATTCATGAGTTCCATCCTTTCAAACTTACTCCAATGTCTGAACTATTCATTCATCTTATTTATCCATAAAGAGCATGGAAGTAATTCAGTCTATAGATTTACGGTGCATATTCATATGCGATATCAACATGCACGAATCAAACATCTGACCTGTTTTTTTTCAACGAAGCAAGGGTTTGGAGTTAATTAATTTGGCCGTGCTTGTTTTCTAAGTGCCCAAGATCTATTCCTGTATTTTTGCTTTGTTCACACCATTTTTTGGTATGTAATGTAGAGCATTTAATTACAGAAAGTGTTTGATGAGCCAATTATTGACATTCTGTTTCCTATGGATGAAATTGGTACAGTAAATCCAAAAGTGCTACTGGAGCTCTTCCCAGTGCACTGTGATTGGCAGTAGGCAAACGTCCAGAAGATTAATAAGAAACAGGTTTGCTTTGAGACTAAAAAAAACTCATGCATTTGCAACAGTGCAGTGAGCATATTTATGATATCTGTTTGGACAAGGCATGGATAAGATAGATCTGCCACAGATTCTCCTAAATCCCTCTATGCATTTATTCTTTTTCTACAATTGCATTGATATGGATTTGTGTCATGTTTTAAAATTGGGATACAGATCTTTTCAGTAACATAGTACTCTTATATGGGCTGGGACACATTTAAGCTGTCTATAAAGAGAGGTTCTTGACATACTATATGAAGTTTTTATTTAATTACTATAGCAAGAATCCACCAATGCAAGGAAGCTGCATAGAATCTATTCTTCTTGTTTGCACTGGTTAATTATTTTTTGTGTTTGAAAAACTTTGTGAGGATGGGAGTAGGCTCATTTTGAGGCTGACCTTAATAATCCAAACCATTTACTTTTGAGGACTCGTTTAGTAGAATATTCATACAAAAAAACAAAATAATCAAATATCAGTTGCTATATTTTGAATCTCATTTGTAGTACATAGTTTCCGCATTAAAGTTCTTAAGGAAAATTCCTCTCTTTGTTAAAAGTTCATAAAAATTATTACATAGTTTGTAGTGATTGTTTTTTGTTTCGATTTTGTCTTCAATTTTTTATTAGCCAAAATGAAGTTGATGAACCTATAATAATCTATGATTTTTTTTATTAGCAGTTGTGTTTAATTTAATTTTTCAAGTGTGTTTTTAAATGGCATATCTATGTGTAATGATTATTTTGGATTTGATAGGGAATGCTCTGGCTGGGCATATAAAACTTGTGCATAGAAGCTGTTTGAGGATATGCTAAAGAGACTAATACTTCATTGCCTCCAAGGTTTGACATAAATATAAATTTTGTTAGTGTCTTGTGTTCAGGAAACTTGCACCTTTCCTGTACTTGTGCCTTTCACTTTACACTCTCCTACATGGTTTGCCTGCCTGTAAAAACTCTTGATTCACCAGCTGAAAGAAAATAGAAGGCTCAAAGTTTTGTGCTACTTTTGAAAAGTTCATTTTTTTTTTAAAATTTAAATTTGAAACACCAAATACCAAGTAAGCATTGTCAAATAGTGGCCCGACACTACTGAATAATATTATTATATTCCTAAATTATAGGCACGCACAATGTGTTAAGTTAATTTTGATAATTTGATAAAAACAAGCTATTGTATGAGGTGATATAATAAACGTAATTTTTTGTTAAACTTTTTTTTTTTGTTAAACTTATGTTATAAGATGTGTACCGTATGCATGTTATGATCAAACCATCAACATTAGTGTGTTTTTATGTAACGTTTGGACGAGATCGCATTGAAAAAAAGGCTATTGTTGCAATATCTATTCAATTAGAGAAATTATGCAAGTGTTATGCCTTGTGGCATATGCTATGCATAAGAGCAACTTAAATAGTACGAATATTTTTCTATATTTGTTTTTTGGTATCTGTATAAATTTACTACATTATTGAATACTTATTATCAACAATAGTGTTATATCTATAGAATTGCTTTCCCTTACAATCTCCTAATGAGGTGATAAGACAATATACATATAAGGAGAGCTTGAAGAAATATTTGAACGTAGATTTTCAAATTTTACTTGCCATGTTATTTAGAGAAATTATGTGGATGAATCATTTTTCCATTATTAAATAGGTATAGTGGTCTTCTCTATATTTTTGTCGACTTGTTTGTAGAAAATAATTTTGTTTTTACTGCAAATGTCAAGATATATTGCCATGAACATTTGGATTGAAAGAGTAACGTGACTCCTATTCGCATTATATTTATAATGTATTTTGTTTATGGATTTGAGAAGAGATTTATAAAAAAAAAAAGAGAAAAAAAAGTGAAATGTGTATAAAATATAGATGAAATATAATTATATTTCATCTATATTTTATACATTTTTTTTTCCTTTTCAAATCACTTCTCAAATTCATAAACTGTGATGCAACTCCACGCGCGAAGCGCGTGGGGGCCAACTAGTTTTAAATAAAAAGTTCAAAATAAAAAAAAGGGATCATCCTAACTATGAAAATTCAAATGACATGAAAAATAATAGCTACATTGTTACATATATATAGTTAAGTTTTAAATTATTTTTTTTTTGACAAACACGATAAATATGTTTTGATTATTAGATCAATTTAATTTTTTTATATAAAAGATGTATACAAAGTATTTGACAAAATAAACGATTCGAATCCTTAAAACGGGACTCGTAATGAATTGGAGGAAATATTCCAACTCCTACCCATCGTCAATAACACGTTATGCACAAATTCTGTCTTTTTTTGTTTTTATTTTTAATTTGTTGATAAATCAAATGCCGAGTCCAAAGGTCGATGAATCTGGACCGTTGGATCTGCCTAATTGATTCAATGGCTCAAGTCGTGATTTCATCATTCACGAAGGTAGAACGAAGGTTCATACATATATATTTGTGGTCCAATAACTCTGCTAGCATGACTCCCTATGCCTTGCGATCAAGATGTCGTCAACAAAAATAATTTTAAAAGGCCTCCTGAGCTTTTGATCTGAGGATTACACTGCATACATGCTCTCATTGTTTTAGAGCTACAAAATCCATACATACCTCAATTATGAGTGAAAATAACATGACATTCTTTGTTTATTATTGTTATATATTAGTGCTTGTGCTTGTAATGATGTTAACTTTAGCTTTAATGCCTTAATAATGTTAGATAGTGATAGTGCTACTTTCAATTGCTTTAAGATAATGCAGATAGTGCAATGCATCCTTTTGTTTGTAATCTTCTCCTATATAAGGAGCCCCTGACCATTGTTAATATATATAAATAATACACAATTTATTCTCTCTCTCTATACATAATTCTAACATGGTATTAGAGCTATAAGATTTAAGCCTGTATTTCTGGTATTAGAGCTATAAGATTTAAGCCTGTATTTCTTTCTCATCAATGGGCAGTCGACCGACAACCTTGCCTTCGCTGCCTACTGGAGTTTTCTACATATACCTTCACTCCACTCTTTTTTACAATTACTCATTCTTCAATCACCGCCTCAAAAGATTCCTCAATCGAAGAAATATCGATTGTTGATGTCAAGCTTCTGCTCGGAGTCTGCCACCAATGGCCACAACTCCTACACCTTCTCCGCCGAGATCATGTTGTTTGGAGTCCGAGTCAAAGTCGATCCGATGAGGAAGAGCGTCAACATTAACAATCTCTCGCAGTACGAGTAGCCGCAGGAGTCCTCCAATGTTGCCGACGTTGCTGCCGCCACTACCGCCGCCACAGTTTACGCCTCTGCTGATAAGGCCATTCACCACCACTCCTCCGGGAATTGCGAGCGCAAACAAGGAGTTCAATGGACAAAAAAAGAGCACAAGTTGTTCCTCTTAGGACTTAAAAAAAAGGTAGGCAAAGGAGACTGGAGAGGAATTTCAAGGAATTTCGTGAAGACTTGTACTTCCACACAAGTCGCCAGCCGCGCTCAGAAATACTTTCTCCGGCGGAGCAACCTCAATCGCCGTCGCCGTCGATCTAACTTACTCCACATACTTCGCTGGTTCTCCGACCACACGACCCATGTTATACTGCTCTACTCCGTTGATCTCTGATCACACCCATCTCTCTCTCTCTCTCTCTCTCTCTCTCTCTCTCGTTCTCACCCTCTCAGATTTAACTCTCTCCTTACAAACTACCTTTCTTCTCTTTCTTATTCTTCTTTCCAACAAATACCACCAAACCAATTTCTTTGTCTTCATCAACGCACATGGTCTTGTTCCCCACTCTCTCATCCTTAGTATATATATATATGTAACCCATCATCCACACTGTTTTAATAATATAACCACCTATCATGCACACAACCATATGCTCTGAAAATGTTTTCATCCACCAACTTTTGTCTTACCAACTCTTTCTTTTATTAAAAAAAGAAAAGAAAAAAAAGATACATCTATATATATGCCCATCCTACTGCTTGTTCCCACGCCGTATTTTCAAACTCATTCTATTTTTCTTCTTTTATTTATTTATTTATTTTTATTTTTGTCATCAATTTATCACATCCATGTTTCTCTCAACCACTATATTTTCTAACCCATTTCACTCTGTGTTGAGCATTTATGCTCCCCTATGTCACTCTTTCTCTTTTAACCTCACATAGGTTTCACTGGTCAAACCTATTTGAGTTTGGGGCAGGGTATTATCCCTATATCATGGTGAGTATGGTTATACATCATGCGAACCACCCAAGCCACCCCATGGCGCACTCCCTAAGTCGCCTCCTTGATGCACCACCAAAGTCTTCTACAACGGTCCGACACAACCACACAGTGTTTTCTACAACGGTCCGACACAACCACACAGTATTTTCTACAGCAGTTCGACACGACCATACGGTGTTCTTCTACAACGTTTTGACATGACCACACAATGTCTTCTACAATGGTTTAACACGATCACACAGTGTCTTCTCCAACGGTCCACCACGACCACACAATGTTTTTTACAACGGTTCGACACGATCACACAGTGTCTTCTACAACGGTCTGACACGACCATACAGTGTCTCCTATCCTATTTTATTTTATTTGTTAGTTTATTTTCACGTTTTATTACTCTATCCAAACTCATGTTGGTAGGTACCTATCCTCCTTGAGTTTGAGGGGGGCTGTTAGTGTATATTAGTGCTTGTGCTTGTAATGATGTTAATTTTAGCTTTAATGCCTTAATAATGTTAGATAGTGATAGTGCTGCTTTCGGTTGCTTTAAGATAATGCAGATAGTGCAATACATCCTTTTGTCTGTAATCTTCTCCTATATAAGGAGCCCTTGACCATTGTTAATATATATGAATGATACACAATTTATTCTCTCTCTATACATAATTCTAACAATTATGTTGTACTCGTGGCAGTATCTGTATACATGGAAACTATAATTATTATAGTGCCAGCATCTGCAAAACCATCATCGTTTTCACTATCACTCGCATTGACCTTCACTTGTCTTATACTTATCCATCCAGAAAGTTGGAATACATGAATTGGACTTCATTGCCAAACCTTGAATATCTAAATTTGAGTGATTGTTTCTTAGCTAGAAGCATCTCTGACAACATCGGTTCTCTGTCAAAGCTCGCCTCTCTAGACCTCTCTTCCAACTCATAGTTCGTACCGGAAAATCATAGCATTGATTCGGATATGGACCGGTATACCGATGAGAATGAAATTCATAGCCGTAGTGTCCGAGTCCCGGTACGTAGCGGCTTGAATCCGATACATGGGCCGATACGGGCCGATACATATTTGCTTTTGTTGTTGTGCTCTGTTTCTGGTGTTTTTTTTTTTTGTTGATCTAAAGCTAAATTTGTCTGGGTTTGGCGGGATTCTGCAACTTTCGGTCAACATTTTGAGAGAGAGAGAGAGAGAGAGAGGATAGGATTGTTTGTGGTTGTATTATGGTATGGGAGTCTGAGATTGAAATGGATATACATGGAGGTGCATTGGGAGTCTGAGATTGAAATGGGTAAGAAGAGAGGTACTTAGGTACATGGAGGTGCATGGGTTTATGGTGGATTTGTAGATTGTAAATGTTGTAAGTTTTTTTTTTTTTTTATACACCTACACCTCTATTTATATTAATATATATATATATATATATATATATTTTTTTTTTTTTTCTCAGTACAAGAAAAATAAATATTCAAATCAATTTTTTTAATAAAAGTTTAACATATGCCAAAAATAAATACATATAATTTAATTGAAAATGAGTGAAAAATGCTCCTACATATCAAAATTTTGATCAAAATGTAATAAATTAAGGTTAAAAGAGTCAAAAAAATTGCATAAAATTCAGTTTTAGAGGGATTGCTAATGATTTTTAAAATTTCATGGTCGCGACACCCAATTCCCGATACGTACCGGCCGATACTACCGATACTCCGCGATCGATATCGTTACGTTAGCCGATACCGCGATTTAGAATTATGTTTCAACTCTCAACTTGAAGGTCTGCTTCCTTTAACCTTGGGAATCCTCACCCAACTGGTAGAACTTTACATATCCGGTACTCAAATCAGTGGTCCCATTCCTTTAGGTATTTGGTCAATTAACCAATCTAATCTTTTTGGATCTCCATTCAAATCTACTCAACATTTCCATCCCTTCAGAAATAGGAAATTTGAAGAATTTGTTTGTGATGGATATGAGTTCTAACAACTTAAGTGGTCCAATACCTTCATCAATTAGTAAATTAACCAATTTGACTTCTCTTTATCTCTCTACAAATCATATAAGTGGTTCTATCCCTCATGAAATAGGAAAATTAAAGAAATTGGTTAAGTTGGATATGGGAACAAATCATATAAGTGGTTTTATCCTTCCTGAAATAGGAAAATTAGAGAATTTGGTTAAGTTGGATATGGGATATAACATGCTTAATGGTCCAATGCCTTCATCTATTAGTCAATTAACTAGTTTGACTTCTTTTGATCTCTCTTCAAATATTATTAGCGGTTCCATTCCTTCAGAAATAGGAAAGCTAAAAAATTTGGTTAGCCTAGATATGAGATCAAATATGCTTAGTGGTCCAATCCCTTCATACATTGGTCAATTGACCAATCTGATCCTTTTGCATCTTTTTTCAAATCGATTCAATGGTTCCATCCCCCCAGTGATATGGAAACTAAAGAATTTGCGAAAGATTTCTATGCATGATAACATGTTTAGTGGTCCAATCCCTTCATCTTTTGGTCAATTGAGCAATTTGATCTTTCTAGATCTCTCTTCAAATAGAATTAGCGGCTCCATCCCTCAAGAGATTTGGGAACGAAAGAATTTGCAAGTGATTAATATGGGTCATAACATACTTAGTGGTCCAATCTCTTCATTTTTGGGTGAATTGATCGATTTGACATTTTTAGATCTTTCTTCAAATCAACTCAATGGTTCCATCCCTCCAGAAATAGGAGATTTGACGCACTTGTCTTACTTGGACTTGAGCAGCAACTTCCTCACAGGTCGGATTCCATGGTCTCTAGATCAATTGACAAATCTTTACTCTCTTAATCTGTCTGCAAGTCAGATGGACGGAATGGTACCACCTGATGTTGGGGATTTGCCCAGCCTTAGTGAGCTTGATTTGTCATCGAACCAACTTTCAGGCCACATACTAAACCTCCAACTTACCAATGCAACTCAGCTTCTAGACCTCTTGCAGAATCAGCTCACCGGGCCTCTCCCTAAGAAGCTAGAACAGCTCAGCAATTTGTTGTACCTAGGATTGAGTAACAACTATTTGAGTGGAACAATACCAACTGGATTAGCATCTTTGCCAAGGTTAGTATACTTAAATCTCTCCCACAATAATCTCTCTGGTGAAATACCCATTGGTTTTACCGGACGGCATGGATCTGTTGACTTGTCAAACAATGCTTTCGAGGGTCAAATACCACATACATCACAACATGCGCATCTAAAGAAGGAAGAAGTCATGCGTATTCTCTTCATTTCCCTTCCCCTTATTGCAATTTTTCTTGCCTTAATTGGATTTATGTTCTTTTGTTGGGCCAAGGTTAAAAACAACCAAAGCGTGGCAAGAGTGATTAAGAATGGGGATATGTGCTCAATTTGGAATTATGATGGAAAAATTGCCTACGAAGACATCATCACGGCAACAAATGATTTTGACATTAGATATTGCATAGGAACGGGTGGTTATGGTAGCGTTTATAGAGCACAATTGCCTAGTGGTATTTGCATTGAAGAAACTTAATCGTTATGAAGCCGAGAATCCAAATTTTGACAAGAGTTTCAAGAATAAGGTGCAAATGTTAACTAAAATACAACATCGGAATATAGTGAAGCTTTCTGGGTTTTGTTTGCACAACAGATGCATGTTCCTGGTGTATGAATATTTGGAAAGGGGAAGCTTGTTTTGTGCCTTGAGAATTGATGTTGAAGCTATTGAATGAGGATGGACTCAGAGGGTAAACATTATTAAAGCAATAACACATGCTCTATCCTACTTGCATAATGATTGCAACCCACCTATTGTTCACCGAGACATATCGAGCAACAACATTCTATTGAACTCTGAATTGGAGGCTTGTGTCTCTGACTTTGGCACTGCTAGGCTATTATATCCCGATTCATCGAATCGAACAGTAATTGCAGGCACTTGTGGATATATTGCCCCAGGTAATAACAAAATTACTTTTTCCTTTATATGTATTTTATTTTTTAAAGAAAAAAAGAAAAAAGAAACGTTTAAAATGTTTAAATTTAAGTAACTAACAATTTTTTTTTTTAAACTCAATTATTCGTGATAGTGAAATATTTCACATAATCACTTCATTAACTTCTTTAAATAGAAATATGGTTTCTTTCATTGATCTTTTTGTTTGTGCAGAACTTGCCTACACTATGGTTGTGACTGAAAAATCTGATGTTTATAGCTTTGGGGTAGTTGCACTAGCAACAATCATGGGAAAGCATCCAGGAGAACTCATCTCATCATTGGCATCATTGTCTGCTCAAAATATAATGCTAAGTGATGTCTTAGACTCACCTTCCGTATCCAACTAATCCAACGGTTGTAAGGAACATTGTGCTAGCTGCTACGTTGGCATTTGCATGTGTGCATTCTGAGCTGAGATCTCGTCCAACAATGCTCTTCTTATCTCAAGAGTTGCTTGTTTGCAAGAAGACTTTAGCTACACCTTTTCGTGCGCTTTCACCATGACAGCTATTGAATCCAGAAATGGATTTTACACGATTAAAGGAATAAAGTCCATGCATGAATTTCCCATCGAGAATTTTTTTTTTTTTGAAATGTTGAGTATCATAAATATCTTTTTCAATAATGCTACACGTACCATTTTTTTATACCACTTTTCATGTATTACCTTATGTGTTAACTCATCATTGGTTTAATGGGTTCTACCACTTATGTTTATGTCAAATGATGTGCTAATTAACACATATGGTGGTACACAAAATGTGGTATAAAAGAAATGGTAAGTGTAGCATTACTCTATTTTTCTATTAGTTTTGGGTGTTATAACTGTTATGTATAGCGCCGGCTATGTGTCACCATTTGAATTTCACCTACCATTTTTCAAGTCGCATAGTGTTGAAACCTTAACTGCTTAAATTGTGTTTGGGTCTTGATTTTTAGTAGGAATACGTGGAGGAGAAAAAAAAAAAAACCTAAAACTAAAACTAAAATGTGAGAAGAAAAAGGGAGAAAAAAAAAAAACTTTTTGTATGGATTATATTTCCAAAAATTATTTTTAAATCGATTTTCGTTTGTCTTTATTGAATTGTTTCATATTTTAGTTAATTTTTTTTAAAAAAACTTTTTAGATACATTAAGATTAAATGTATTAAAAAAATAATAAAATTTAACTAAAATATTAAAAAAATTCACTAAAAACAAACAATAATCCAAACAAAAATATATACATATATTTTTGTTCAAATTTTCATTTTTGTTTGGGTTAAACTATATAAGTGCACTTTTTTTGCATAAGTGCACTTATTTGGGTCACATTAAATTCTCTCTACTTTTCTACACACACATATATATGTATATATATATATATATATATATTTTATATATATAAAAAGTCAAAAAGTACACTTATTTAGAACATATCAAACCAAGTGTATTTTAAAAATATTTTAGTTAATTAATTTCACTTTTTAGATAAATCTTGATTAGTTGCATCTAAAAGAATAAAAAATGATTAAAATATAATAATAAAATCACTAAAAATAAACAAAAACTCATCTAAAAATAGTTTTTTAAAAATATACCCAACACATTATTTTTTCACATTTCCCTCCTATTTTCTTTCTCTTCTACAAATCCCTACTCAAATAGAAAAATCTAAACATAGCATAAAAATTTCTTATATTTTCCCTATGCAAACTCACACTACAATGAAAAGAATGATCTCCTATCAACCTTGACAATTGGAGTATCAAGTATACTTGCCCTCGAACTCCTTGTTTAGTCAAGGCAAACTGAACCATCAAATGTATGTTCTAACCCATGAAAATAATATAAACATAGAAATTTTCACAAAATACTCATGATTCTTCAATCTAAGGTTCATTTTGAAGTTTGGATATTCATATTATAAGCTTGTGTTGATTCAGGAGGTGCATTATCTCTGAGATTTATAGCATCCCCTTTTGCACAGAATAACCACAAAGGATCTTGGTTGCAAATGTTGAGAAATCCATCTTTAGAACATTATCATCAGTTGTGTACTTCATATTTTCGAAATTTCAGTAATTTACATCTCAAAATTATAATAATTTGCAACTCCAAATTATTTACACTAAATTTTTTTTAAATAGTTTTCAAATTAAATTTTATCAAATATTAAATTTTACGTCAAGTTAATTAGTAATATACAAAAAAAAATAAATATATATATTTTAAATTTCATGTTTATTCTTTTTAATTTAAAATGAAATTATGGTGAAAACAAAAACTTGAAAACTTTAAGTGAGGGCGAAAGTGTAAAATACAAAACATTTACAAAATGCAAAATAAGACCCTTATCAGTGTGACAAGGAGATCGAAGCGAAGCGTAAAAAAAAAACCCAAACGAAGTTGATGAAGAAGAAGTAATGTTATCCTTTCATCTATATGATATTAATGAGACTAACAAAAATCAATATGTATGCCACATGTTATTTTTTTTTTAGGGCAATTGAAAGTGAAACTAAACTGAGATTTTAATGAAAATGTTGAGTATGAAAATTATAGAATTTTGTTCTACATCAATTTGGCATGGAAGATGGCAAATCTCTAGTTGGAACTCGAGGACGAGTTCTTTTAAAAAAGAGGAGTATGATGTAGAACAAAATTTTATAAATTTTATATTTCTTAATTTTATTATTTTGGAACTAGATTTTGAGAAGGATTTTAAATAATTTAGAATTTTAGTTTCCTATTCTCTTATGTTTTCTAATTTGTGTTAAAGTAAGTTTTCTAGTTTATTTTAGAATTGCTTTTCCTACAAGTATTAGGTTTAGTTTATTATAAATAAACCTACAAGCATATGTAATGGATTCATTCAATCAATAATATTTTAAATAGTTTTCTTTTATCTTCCTTGTGGATTCAAGGGTGTTCTTATGGATTCAAGAATTCTCGTCCACTAGAACGATATCTAGTCTCGTATGATTTATTCTGTTGCGTCGAGTATGATGTAGAACAAAATTCTATAATTTTTATATTTTTTAATTAATTTTATTATTTTGGAATTAGATTTTGACGAGGATTTTGAATATTTTAGAATTTTAGTTTCCTATTATCTTAGGTTTCCTAATTTGTGTTGATTTAAGTTTCCTAATTTATTTTAGAATTACTTTTCCTACAAGTATTAGGTTTAGTTTATTATAAATAAACCTACGAACATATGTAATGGATTAATTCAATCGATAATATTTTAAAGAGTTTTTCTTTTATCCTCCTTGTGGATTTAGGGGTGTTCTTGTGGATTCAAGAATTCTCGTCTACTAGAACGATATTAGTCTAGTGTGATTTTTTCCGCTGCGTCAAGTGGTATCAGAGTAAGGTTTCACCTGGTTCGATGTCATTCATCGAAGGAG
Organism: Camellia sinensis; assembly: GCF_055761805.1. NCBI lineage: Eukaryota > Viridiplantae > Streptophyta > Magnoliopsida > Ericales > Theaceae > Camellia > Camellia sinensis. Next base: position 239,711,225 of record NC_138961.1, on the reverse strand, counting down.
GAAGCACAAGCTCCGTTGACGATGAGCGTAGAGAAAGATCTAATAGAATTCGAGTCAAGGGATTTGCCCAAGGCCAACCTGTTAGTGACAATATTAATAGGAACCGCACTATGGGATTTGCCCAAGGCCAACCTATTAACCACAACGTCTTGAGACGATCTTCTCGTTATCAATACGATAGTGAGGATGAATCTAAAGATGAGTTATTCGAGGATTATGGTGAATACCAGTCGGTAAGGCGACAACGAAGATTCAGTGATGTGTTCAATAGCAATAATTGCATCAATCATGACTTTTCAAATTATCAAGTACAACCAGAAATTCCCTATTTTAATGCTTTTTGTCATGTCGAAGATTTTATTTATTGGTTTCACAAAGTTGACAAATTCCTTGAGTGTATGGAAATCTTTGAAGAAAAGCAAGCCAAATATGTCGCACGTAAGTTACAAGGTTATGTTTCTACATGGTGGAAACAATTGCAGTATGATCGAAGGTGACAATACAAACAACCCATCAAGACGTGGCATAAGATGAAGAAGTTGATGAGTTCTAGATTCCTTCAATCAAATCACGGGCAAATGTTGTATCAACAATATCAAAGAAAGCTTGAATCGAAGCAATTGTTCCAAGGTAATTTTGATTCACAATATTCTTCGCAATTCAATAATTATTATGCAATTGTGGATGTAGATTATTCAAGGAACATGACTATAGTTCTGCCAAGTTTGGATCAATCAAGTCTTGTAGGTCAGCAAATTTGTCGCGCTCCACCACACATTGAAGAAGAAAAGATTTTGAGTATCTCAATGTTTAAAAATTTTTGAAGACCCAAACAGACATTCAATTGAAGTAGAAAATTAAGTTGATTTCAATAACGGTGAGTGTGAAGATTATTGTATTTTCTATTAGTTATTTAGGGTAGTTTAGTCTATTAGATTATTAGGGTTTATTTCATTTAGGTTATATATATTGTACTCAATGATTATTCCAAAAATATATGAAATAGATGTTCTTTGTTATCATGGTATCAGAGTAGGTTCTGAGTCAAACCTCTAGAAGCCCTCGAGTCAACGTCTTCTTCCCTGTGATCGTCTGGTTTGATTGAAGGCTTCTAGCGACCAACAGTTCTCTCGCGAATGCCTCTGCCTGGCTTCGAGACCTGACTGCCCTGTCTCGCGCCTACCTCTTCTGTTCTGCTTCATGAATTTCGTTCGTGGTTCTCTCAGTAATTTCGGCTCCAAGTCTTCGATGTCGTTCATCATTCTTTCGTCAATCGCGACTGCCTGACTTTACTTTGATTTCTCTCTGGTCGTTCGTGGTTCTGGTCGCTAGGATTGGAACTCTCTCTTTCGCCCTTCCTCATCGTGATCTCTGGCTCACTATAGCTCTCTGACTGGTACTACTCTCTCTCTCTTCTCTTCGCACTTCGTCATCGTGGTCTCTGGTTCAGTGTGTATCTATGTCTGGTACTATTTGTTATTTGCACTGGGTTGTTTGATTATAGCAATATGGCTGATGATAAATTGCAAGCCATCACGACTAAATTGGATGACACAAATTATTCTTATTGGTCTCATGTAATAAAAAATTTTATCATGGGTAAAGGTATATGGAACTATGTTATTGGTGTAACTACTCGACCATTAGAATCCAAAGAAACTGAGGCTGATGTTGCTAAATGGGATAAGGAAAATGCACAAATTCTTACTTGGTTTCATAATTCAGTTCAAACCACCATTGGTATGAATTTCTCCAAGTATTTTACTTTTAAACAAGTTTGGGACTATTTGAAAACTATGTACCTTGAGTCTAACTTTGCAAAACAGTATGAACTTGAGATGTCCATTCGCAGTGCTAGTCAGAAAGATAAGTCCATTCAAGAATTTTATAATGAGATGACTACTTATTGGGATCAGCTTGCTCTAATGGAACCATCAGATTTGCAGTTACTTGACAGTTATACCAAGTATCGGGAGAAGCAACGTCTTGTTCAGTTTCTTATGGCCCTTCGTGATCAGTTTGAGCCACTTCGGGGCGCTATTCTTCATCGGTCCCCCTTGCCTTCTGTTGATGGTGCTGTCCGTGAGCTTATTGCAGAAGAAACTCACTTTAAGGTGGTTCATGGTACTCCTCATTCCCAATCAGTTTTTGCCACTCCTCCGCTCTTGCCAACCCCACCATCTTCTTTATTTCAAGTTACTGGTAAGCCCAAGCCTCGGGTTTCTATGGATGAGTGCAGCTTCTGTCATCAGAAAGGTCATTGGAAACATGCTTGTCCTAAGCTGGTGCAGCCCAAAGGTTGTTCACCTGGTCCACCATCCTCTAAGCCGACATCTTCGGGATCTCGCTCATCTGCCGCCTTTTCTGCACCAGTTTTTGAGAATGGTCTATCTTCCAATATGCAGTCTATGTTTGAGCAGTTCAAGTCTTTCATGGTGGCCAATCCAACTCTTTCGTCCCAGGCTTCCACTATGACTACCACTCAATTAGGTTTGTCTGGTTCATCATCCTCAGGTAATATCCACACTTCGTGGATCTTTGATTCTGGTTGTTCACATCATATGACCCCTATTGCATCTCTCCTTAGTAATTGTGTCTCCCCTTCTTCTCCTATCACTATTGCTACTGCTAATGGTTCATCTATGCCTGTCTCCTCTATTGGTTCTATTTTCTCTTCCCATTTGTCTCTTTCTCCTGTATTTTATGTACCTCATCTCTCACTTAGTCTTATTTCTATTAGTCAATTATCTGATTTCGGTTTTGATGTTGTTTTCTCTTCCTCTCATTGTGTTGTGCAGGATCGGGTCTCCAAGAGGCAGATTGGGATCGAGCGTAGAGTTGGAGAACTATATATCTTGGACAGCTTACATGTTCCTTTAGATGTGTCTTCTACTGCATTGTCTTCTTTTTGTTTAAACAATAAGTCCTCTTTATTTTATATTTGGCATTCTAGGTTAGGTCATTTGTCGAGTGATTGTTTGAGGATGTTAGTTCAGTCTGGACATTTAGGCCATTTTCCCATTGCTGATATTTCAGAGTGTCGTGGTTGTAAACTGGCTAAAATGTCTGCTCTTCCATTTAATAAAAGTAGTTCTATTTCATCTTCTCCTTTTCAATTGGTTCATACTGATGTTTGGGATCCTTCCCCTATAGTTACTAAGGGAGGTTCGCAATATTATGTATCTTTTGTGGATGATTACAGTCGGTTTACATGGGTTTATTTGATGACACGAAAATCTGATTTTTACAAAATATATTCCAATTTTCACTCCATGATTTGCACTCAATTTTCCACCACCATTAAAGTTCTTCGTTCTGATTTGGGGGGTGAGTATTACTTGTCTAAGTTTGAGGAGTTTTTAGCTACTCATGGTACTATTCATCAGTCTTCTTGTTCAGACACTCCTGCCCAAAATGGTCGCGCTGAGCGCAAACATCGCCATCTCCTTGATACAGCTCGTTCTTTGCTACTCTCATCCTTTGTCCCTTCTGTCTTTTGGGGAGAAGCTGTGCTCACTGCTGCATGTCTTCTCAATCGGATGCCTACTCCTCTTCTCTCCGGCTCATCTCCGTATGAGCGTCTTCTTGGTGTTACTCCCAATTATTCTCTTCTTCGTGTTTTCGGTTCTACATGCTTTGTGCTCCTTCCTAAACGGGCGCGCTCTAAGTTTAGTCCTCGTTGTGTCCTATGTGTCTTTTTAGGGTATGGTATTAATCAGAAAGGTTATCGGTGCTATGATCCTGCCACCAAAAAGCTTTATGTGTCTAGGCATGTCACTTTTTTGGAAAAACTAGCCTACTACACTATACCTTCCACCCTTGTCCCTATTACCAAGGAGGAATTGGTTCACATTGACCCATTTCCTTCTGATGTTTCTTCTGATGAGTTTGTTTCTGATCTTGAGATCTCTACCTTGCCTCCTCCTAGTACCTCTAATATCTCGGCAGCTCCTCCCTCTCCAACTCCCACTTCCCCTGCTCCTCTTCTTGTTTATCAGCGTCGCAAAGCACTTCCGAGTTCGCCTGTCTCTAGCTCTACTGTCCCTCCAGCTGTTTCTTTGGATCCCGCTCCTCCTGCACGTCGTTTTCCCACGCGTGATCATCGTGCTCCGAACTGGTATGGTTTTGGTAATACATGTTTTTCCCTTTCATATCAGTCTTTTCTTTCTTGTCTTCATACTTATTTTGAGCCTAGGTCCTACAAGGAAGCTTGTCATGATCCCAATTGGATTGCTGCCATGAATGACGAGTTAATTGCTTTAGCTAACACTCAGACTTGGGATTTGGTTCCATTACCTACTGGCAAGAATATTGTAGGCTCTAAATGGGTCTATAAGGTCAAAACCCTTTCTGATGGTTCTTTGGAACGATACAAGGCTCGTTTGGTTGCGCAGGGCTTTTCTCAGGAGTATGGGATTGATTACGATGAGACTTTTTCCCCCGTTGCCAAGATGACTACTGTTCGCACTCTTATCTCTGTTGCTGCTGCCCATCACTGGCCTTTGTTTCAACTTGATGTCAAAAATGCCTTTTTGAATGGGCATCTTGCAGAGGAAGTATATATGCGCCCTCCACCGGGTCTCTCACACCCTCCTGGTGTGGTTTGTCGTCTTTGCCGTGCTCTCTATGGTCTTAAGCCGTCTCCTCGTGCTTGGTATGAGCGATTTCACTCTGTTGCACTTCAGCTTGGGTTTTGCCCTAGTCATCATGATTGTGCTCTATTTGTTCGGCGTACTTCTGTTGGCCTTGTTCTTCTTGTCTTATATGTGGATGATATGATTATCACAGGCTCTGATTGTACTACTATTGAGGAGGTTAAGCATCAGTTGTTTCAGGAGTTCGAGATGAAAGATTTGGGATCTCTTCGATATTTTCTTGGTATTGAGGTTGCTACTTCTCCTACTGGGTATCTTCTTTCTCAGACTAAATATGCCCGTGATATTCTTTCTCGTGCCAATCTCACTGATGATAAGATTGTCGACACTCTTCTTGAGTTGCATGCTAAGTTTTCTGCTTCTGATGGCGTTCCTCTTGAGGATCGCACTTTGTATCGTGAGTTGGTTGGGTGCCTTGTTTATCTCACCGTTACTCGTCCGGATATCTCCTATGCTGTGCACATTCTCAGTCAGTTTGTTTCTGCTCCTCGCTCCACACACTGGGCTGCCTTACTCCGTACTCTGCGCTACCTTCAGGGCACTTTGTTGCAATGTCTGCTGTTATCTGCCTCTTCGGACTTGACTCTCCGTGCCTATGCTGATGCTGATTGGGCCGGTGACATCTCTGATCGCAAATCCACTTCTGGTTTTTGTGTTTTCCTTGGTGATTCTCTCATATCTTGGAAAAGTAAGAAACAGTCTGTTGTAGCTCGTTCCACTGCTGAGGTTGAGTATTGTGCCATGGCTCATGCTACTTCCGAGATAGTCTGGCTTCGCTGGCTTCTCTCTGATATGGGCATCTCTTTTTCTGATCCGACTCCGTTGTATTGTGATAATCAGAGTGCTGTTCAGATTGCTCATAATTTAGTCTTCCATGAGCGGACCAAGCATGTTGAAATCGATTGTCACTTTGTCCGACAGCATCTTCAGGCTGGCACTATTTCTCTTCCTTTTGTTCCGTCCTCTCTTCAGTTGGCCGATTTTTTTACAAAGACTCATACTGTTGCTCGTTTTCGTTTTCTTCTTAGCAAACTTTTGATGCTTTCTGCGCTCACATCCTCAGTTTGAGGGGGGGTGTGAAGATTATTGTATTTTCTATTAGTTATTTAGGGTAGTTTAGTCTATTAGATTATTAGGGTTTGAAATTGATGAAAGAGAGGTCACTGAAATTACTTTAATCAAGAAGTTTGAAGAAAACAACGAAGAGGTGAAGCAAGAGAAAAACGTTGAAGTTAGCCAAGAGCTTCTAATGACATAACTATTATCTCTTGATTATTATGATGTTTATGAGATTGCAAAAGAAGGAGATCAAGTTGAACTCAATGAAAAAGAAGAAAAAAAAGAAGAGGTAATAAAATTGAAATGTGCACCAGAGAAGTTGATTGAGGATGCAATTGATGTTCAAAAGATGATAATTGAATGTCCAACTGAATCTAAGACAGAGCAAAGTCTAGAGAGTATCCAATATCAACATAAAATACACTTCATTGATTTTCTTGGTGTGGAGCAATTTAATTTGATTTTCAATGCTTGTCTAATTAATCTTATCAACCAGTTAAAGCATACAGAGAAGAACTTTCAGAAAGAAAACTTTTCTATATACAACTTTTGGAAGAGGGGCAAGCAACTGAAGTATTCAAATATCTCTTTATTTGGCATGGAAGATGGCAAATCTCTAGTTGGAACTCGAGGACGAGTTCTTTTAAAGAAGAGAAGTATGATGTAGAACAAAATTCTATAATTTTTATATCTCTTAATTTTATTATTTTGGAATTAGATTTTGACAAAAATTTTAAATAGTTTAGAATTTTAGTTTTCTATTCTCTTAGGTTTCCTAATTTGTGTTGATTTAAATTTCCTAGTTCATTTTAAAATTACTTTTCCGACAAGTATTAAGTTTAGTTTATTTTAAATAAACCTACGAGCATATGTAATGGATTAATTCAATCAATAATATTTTAAAGAGTTTTCTTCTATCTTCCTTGTGGATTCAAGGGTGTTCTTGTGGATTTAAGAATTCTGGTCTACTAGAACAATATCTAGTTTCGTGTAATTTATTCTGCTGGATCAAGTGGTATGGGTTTTGTCTGCACAACAGATGCATGTTCCTGGTTTATGAGTACATGGAAAGGGGAAACTTGTTTCGTGCCTTGAGAATTGATGCCCAAGCTATTGAATTAGGATGGACTCGGAGGGTAAACATCATTAAAGCAATATCACATGCTCTGTCATACTTGCATCATGATTGCACCCCACCTATTGTTCACCGAGACATATCGAGCAACAACATTCTATTGAATTCTGAATTGGAGCCCAATTCCTCCAGAAATAGGACATTTGACGCAATTGGCTCAGTTGGACCTTAGCCATAACTTTCTTATAGGTAAGATCCCATCTTCTATAGGTCAGTTGATTAACTTGAACTTTCTTGATGTGTCTGCAAATCAGATCAACGACAACATACCTCCTGAACTTGGGCATTTTCCCAGCAAAATTCAATATCTGGACCTCTCTAAAAATTTGCGCAGTGGGCCATTCCCAAAAGAGCTACAACTCTGCTATTTGGAGTACTTAATATTGGGTAGTAATAATTTGAATGGAACAATACCTGTTGGACTTACATATTTGCCATGGTTAAAGCAATTAGATCTCTCCCACAATAATCTTTCTGGCAAAGTCTCATATTGTCTTTGCAACTTAATAGTTCATGACTTCTCATACAATCTGCTTGAGGGTCAAATCTCAGGTATAAGAAAAATTGTATTGGTAATATTTTATTTCTTTAATATAATGCGTTTTTGGTATAAATATTATAATACTATTATATTTTTATATTAAATTATTTTGATATTAAGAATGGTGGAACAAAATATGGTGACATAATTAAAAAAAAAATGATAGAGAAAAGACCATAGTAATCAAGTAGAGTAAATAAATTAAGTAGAATAATAGAGGGCAAAATAGTACATCCTTCTCTAATCCCAAGGGATTGTTTTGTTAATACCATCTCCCATAGGGGACTACTAATTCCATCCATGGAGGCTATCATAGTCCTAAGGTATTATGAATTCTCTTCCCCATTTCATAAACAAACACAATATTAGTGAACCCCACATCTATCCTAATCCAATCCCATCTCCTATAAGTTATAACCCAAAACAAACAGACCCAAAGTGTGGAAAAAGTGATTAAGAATGGGGATATGTGCTCAATTTGGAATTATGATGGGAAAATTGCATACGATGACATCATTGCAGCAACAAATGATTTGAATATTAGATATTGCATAGGAACAGGTGGTTATGGCAGCGTCTACAGAGCACAATTGCAGAACGGCAAGGTATTTGCATTGAAGAAACTTCATCGTTTCGAAGCTGAGGATCCAGCTTTTGACAAGAGTTTCAGGAATGAGGTGCAAATGTTAACTAAAGTACGACATCGAAACATGGTGAAGCTTTACAGGTTCTGTTTGCACGACAGATGCATGTTCCTAGTCTGTGAGTGAGTATTTGGCAAGGGGAAGCTTATATAAGCATTGATGCCGAAGGTGTTAAATTAGAATGGACTCGGAGAATAAACATTGTCAAGGCATCCAAAAGAACTCCTCCCATTACTGGCATCAACCTCTGCTCAAAATATAATGTCAAGTGATGTCTTAGACCCTCTTCTTTTGCCTCCAGTTGATTCACTAGTTGCAGGGAATGTTGTACTTGTTGCTGCATTGGCAGTTGCATGCATGCTTGCATTCTGAACCAATATCTCGGCCAACAATGCTACACGTTTCTCAAAAGCTTCTCCCTCACAGCAGCAGGAGGCCTCTAGCTACACTTCTTCATTCAATTTCACTATGTGAGTTATGAAATCAAGAAATGGATTTTATACAATAAAGTCAATTTCAGAGTTTGAAATAATGAATAATGATTTAGAGGACTGCTATATGTCAGTTGTTATAACTGTGATGTATATGTATAAAAACACTGTTGTATCAAAGTTAATAATTAATTTTGATTTTGTGATTTGTTATATATTACTGAACTCTTCACTGATTACGTGGCTAACCATTTTAATTTATGCCTCTTCTCTCTCAGGTATGAGGTCTCTCCCTCTTTCTCCCTATTCTATTCAGACTTGAATAAACAAAAAACCCTATGAAGGATTTCCATCATTCTCCTCTTTATTGGCGGGAGATCTGTAAAGAATCTATTTGGGATTGTTTTTGTTCTTGTTGTGAAAAAGAGATCTTTCAACAAGTGATTTGGGATCTTTTTGAGAACACTTTAAAAAAATCTGATGACTCTTTAGGCTTTTATGCATTTATTTGTAATATCTGAGACAATTCCTGAGTTGAGCAAATAACTGTCCTATCTTAGAACTGGGAACTGAATAATTGTATTAACTAGACTTTGAATTTTTTTAAAATGGCAATCTGTTTTCAGACGAAATGCTGGTATATGGATATGATTGAACAGTCTCAGATGCATTGAATGGAATATTTTATTTTATTTTTTTGCCAATAGATAAGAGATAATTTACTATTAAATCATTGAAATACATTAAACTGAACATTATAAATCACCATCAAACTCAAGACCTTAAAGATTAGGAGAAATCTACAACGTGCACTCCTAAAAAGAGGCACATCATAAGAAAGTTATGATTTTTTGTGAGGTATGTTATGACATTTTGTGATGAAATTATGCATATTGAATTTATGATGTGCATTCCAAAGTTAGGAATGATAATGTTACGACACTTTATGATTTTTGTTATGATATTTTGTGAAAAAATTATGTCTTCTGTGATAAAAAAAAAAAAAAAGTTACTGACATTTTGTGTTTATGTAGTAAAATTCTGTGAAATTTTATAAGTTGTGTTATGAAAGGCATATCATATATATACACCAAGGCACATTGTAGCATCCCTAAATATTAACACATTATGCACTCTAATTTTCTATTTCCTTTGATAAGTCAAAGTCAATGGCAGTGTAAGTTAACAGTTAAATCTTGAGGAAGTTACAAGGCTGGTTCACATTAGCTAGCAACAACGGATTGACTCCCTGTGTTCTCTGTTTACTCTCCTCCAGTACTCATGGCAGTATACTTGGCGACAATAATTGTTATTATTATTATAGCGCTAGAATTGGCTAAATCATCACCATTATCGTCGATTTCATTGTCAGCGGAGGTGAAAGCTCTTCTCAACAGCGGTTGGTGGGGAAACAATTATTCAAGGAATTATTGCGAGTTCGCAAACATCACTTGCAACGAGGCAGGAAGTGTTATTCAGATAGATCTTTCTTATGAATTCTTGAAGAATAAAAAGCTGGAGGACTTGAATTGGTCTTCCTTGCCAAACCTTGAACGTCTTGATTTCAGGCGTTCTGATCTTACTGGAGGCATCCCAGACGAAATCGGTACTCTGTCAAACCTCACCTACCTTAATCTTTCTTGCAATAATATTGTTGGAGATTTACCTCTTACCTTGGGTAACCTCACTAAACTTGCCCACCTTAGCATTTCTAATAATCACATTAGCGGCTCCATCCCCATAGGAATTGGAAATCTGAAAAGTTTGGTTGTTTTGGATATAAGTAATAACAACTTCACTGGTCCAATCCCTTCATCTATTGGTCATTTGGCCAATTTAACCTATTTGCGGCTATGTTCAAATCAACTTATTGGTTCCATCCCTACAGAACTAGGGAACCTATTGAATCTGGTTGATATGAATGTGGGTTTTAACAGCCTCACTGGTTCAATCCCTTTGTCTATTGGCCATTTGACCAATTTGGCCTATTTGCGTCTGTGTTCAAATCAACTTAGTGGTTCCATCCCAATAGGAATTGGAAATCTGAGAAGCTTGGTTGTTCTGGATATAAGTAATAACAACTTCACTGGTCCAATTCCTCCATGTATCGGTTATTTGACCAATTTGACATCTTTGTATCTTCATTCAAATCAATTTAGTGGTTCCATCCCTCAAGAAATTGGGAGTCTGGTAAATCTTGTTGAAATGAATATGGGACTGAACAAACTTCACGGTCCAATTCCTCTAGAGATGGGGCATTTCGCGCATTTGACCCTCTTGGACCTCAGCCATAACCTCCTCAAAGGTCAAATCCCATCTTCTCTATGTCAATTGAAGGAACTGAATTCTCTTAATTTGTCTGCAAATCAGATCAATGGAGCGATACCTCCTAAACTTGGGGATTTGCCCATGCTTGGTTATCTTGATTTGTCATCAAACAAACTTTCAGGTGAGATACTAACCATCAAAAGTAACTATACAATTCAGTATCTAGACCTGTCTCAAAATCAGCTCAGCGGACCTCTCCCAAATGACCTAGAAAAACAAAGCTATTTGATGCACTTGGGATTGAGTAGTAACTGTTTGAGTGGAACAATACCTTCTGGACTAGCATATTATCCACGGTTGGTCTATTTAAATCTTTCTCACAATGATCTCTCTGGTGAAATTCCCAGTTCTCTTCGCTCCTTCCAATTGGGTCGATCTATTGACTTGTCATACAATGCTCTCGATGGTCAAATCCCACATAGACCTCAGAATGCGTGTCCAAACAAAAAGAAGAATATAGTCATGCTTACTCTCGTCATTTCTCTTCCCATCACAGTTTTGCTTGCCTCACTTGGATTTGTGCTCTTTTCTCAGTCTAAGGCTAAAAAGAACCAAAGTGTGGCAAGAGTGGTGAAGAGTGGGGATATGTGCTCGATTTGGAATTATGATGGGAAAATCGCATACGAAGACATCATTATGGCAACAAATGATTTTGACAATAGATATTGCATAGGAACTGGTGGTTATGGCAGCATCTACAAAGCACAATTGCCTAGCGGCAAGGTATTTGCGTTGAAGAAGCTTCATGGTTTCGAAGCTGAGGATCCAACAATTGACAGGAGCTTCAGAAATGAGGTGCAAATGTTAACTAACATACGACACCGAAACATAGTAAAGCTTTACGGTTTCTGTTTGCACAAAAGATGCATGTTCCTGGTGTACGAGTACATGGAAAGGGGAAGCTTGTTTTGCGCTCTGAGAATTGATACCGAAGCTATTGAATTAGGATGGATTCTAAGGGTAAACATTGTTAAAGCAATAGCACGTGCTCTATCCTACTTACATCATGATTGCATCCCACCGGTTGTTCACCGAGACATATCGAGCAAAAACATTCTATTGAACTCTGAATTGGATGCTTTTGTTTCTGACTTTGGCATTGCCAGACTACTACATCTGAATTCATCGAATCAAACTGTAATTGCAGGAACTTATGGGTATATTGCCCCAGGTAGCAAAAGTACTTTTTTCCTTCATATGTATTTATGTTTTCAAAAAATGAGAAGAAAAAAAGATGTGTAAAATATTTACATATTAGTGACTAAATAATTATTATTATTTGAATTCAATTATTCATGAGGGATAAATATTTTATAAAACCACGTTTCATCAACCTCTTTAAAGAAAAAGTGGTGTCTTTGGTATCTTTGATTGATCTTTTTGTTTGTGCAGAACATGCCTTCTCCATGGTTGTGACCGAAAAATCTGATGCTTATAGCTTTGGGGTGGTGGCACTAGAAACAATGATGGGACGGCATCCGGGAGAGCTCCTCTCATCATTGGCATCGCAATCTGCTACAAACATAATGCTCACTGATGTCTTGGACCCACGCCTTCCGCCTCCAACAAGTCCAGTGGTTGTAGGGGACATTGCTCTTGTTGTTACTGTGGCATTTGCATGTGTGGGTTCTGAGCCAAGATCTCGCCCAACAATGCAACATGTTTCTCAACAGTTTCTTTCTCGCAGGAAGACTTTAGCTACACCTCTTCGAGCAATTTCACTACTACAAGTATCGACTCCATAAATGACTAAAGTCTATGCCTGATCAGTTTCCCATCAAAAAAATAAAATAAAAGTCCATTTAGAAATGTAGAGTGTCATGTTTTTTCAGGACCATGTTGTTCCAACTATTATGTACGAGGATTGCTATATATCATCAATTAAATTTCGCATTTTTTTTTTCAAGTTGCAAACATATGGTGTTGAAACCTCAACTGCTAAAAAGTTTCTTATATTTTTCATGAGTTATGCTAGGGACCTCAAATATTCTATCAAATATTCTTCCAAACGGTGTGGGACTCGCACATATGTGGATTTGTGTGAGTCTAACCTCATGTGAGAGATTTGGTAGAATGTTTGGGATAGGCATTTCTCATTTTTCTTGCAGCAAGCCTGTGCCACAATGAATAAAAATGTTCCCCTCTAGATCTTGAGAACCCCAAAAAATGATGTGCATGAACTCAATGTTATGGTTGTCTGATAATTGGTTTTGGTGAGCAGTGAGGATAATTCTGGTGATATGGAGAGGCATATGGGTCGTTTGGTACTCCGTATGGTTGGTTGCCCATTTTTTGGTGGAAAAAACTTGTGAATTTTAAAATCTCACTCCTAAATTTACCTTCAATGATATAAATCGCTATATATCAGTTTTTGATTCATATATAAATCAAACACTTAAGATACAACTCCTATCATGCCATTATGTGTGAATTTAGGAGTGATATTCAATTATTTTAGAGTTTCAGTCTTGTCTACCCGTTGGACTTCCATTGCCAGGAAGGTTGGGATCTTCTAATGACGAGTTAGGTTATTTTTTTAACAATTTAGAAATTGTTTATTTCTAAGCCTTTACACGCATACTAACCACGAGAATAATTTACCTTATTAAAAAATATAAATACGAGAAATGAGAATGAAGAAAGAAAGGATCAAGAGAGGGTGAGGCATGAAATTTCGAAGATGTGGATGGATGAGCCTCCTTTAATAAAATGGGATGCAACATGTCCAAATTAATGTGATGGTTATGTGTGCCCGTCTTTGGCGTTGGAGTAGAATTTTGTTTTTTGTTTTTTTTTTGTTTCTTTTTTTTGTTTTTTTGTTTTTTTGTTTTCTTAAATTTAAGCTGTTTTAACGTTTTAACTCACATAACATTTGTCTAATTTTTATCACTAATTCGGTAATTGTATAAATAACAAAATAGTATTGTGATTTTCATTACACTAGAATTATATTTTATATTATTTATTTGGAAAAATTATATCGGTAATCCCTATATTTTATCCCTCATGTCATTTTGGTCCTTACATTTTCAATTGACTCGATTTTAACCCTTAATTTTAAATTTTGAGTCAATTTGATCCAATTGATAATATCGTTAGTATTTTAAAAGAAAAATTATCACTAAATTAGTTGAGATTAACTCAATGAGTTGGGTAAGTTTAAAATTTTACTTTTAAAAATATGACACATGACACTTACATGCATATTTTTTATTAAAAAATGGTAATTGTTGTAATCAATTGGACCAAAGTAAGACAAAGTCATAAATTTGTGGTTAAAATCGAGCCAATTGAAATTACAGAAACTAAAATAAGAACCAAAATATAGGGACTACTATTATAATTTGCCTTATTTATTTTTATATTTTCATATCATGTAAATTAATTCTGACACATCACAAACACATGGTGATGTGTTGTCTAAAACAAAATAATTTAGGAAGAATTACAAGTCAATGCATTTAAAAAAAAAAAAAAATCAATGATAAACTTTATAAACATTAATAATTAAATTCAACAGATGGTGATGTGTTGTCAAAAACAAAATAATTTAGGGAGAATTACAAGTCGATGCATTTTAAAAAAAAATAATGATAAACTTTATAAACATTAATAATTAAAATCATAATTTTTTTTTATTAATCTGTAAATCTACTACTATTTTAAAAGTGTGAAGAGCCTATGAGGTTTTCTACTTTTGTTTTTTAAATTTCAATTTTACCCTCTCAAATCTACTATATGTTTTCTAAAAGTCATGAAAATCTTATATAAATAAACTATCTCTTTATTTTTGGAGTTAAACACTAAAAAACGATATATCTGCTTTTAAGAGTCTTATAAAAACATAAATAAGTCGTCTCGCTTCTTATAAAAATAAATAAATAAATAAATAAAAGAGGAAAAGGTCTCCTTATTTTTTACATTGATGATGATTGAAAAACAAAAAATAATTATTCTTTATTATTTCCCATGTCTACTTTTATATTAATATACATAATAATTACAATTGTCCATCGTGGATCAAATCTATGTGAATAATTTTGGTTGAATTTTAAAATTTTATGCATTTATTCAAATCTTGACAAAGGAAAGTATATACGTTTTTAAAACAGAGATTTGTGTCTCAAAAATTTATAGGTTATCTTCCCACACTTTCTTTTTGTTTAGATTAGATTTTCTAAACTATAATATTTTATATGGTACTTTAATAACCAAAGTATGATGTCAAAATTCTAAACATTAACCACTTTCGTTGGTTTCATTTTTTAAATCTATTTTTCAGTTTTTGATGTTTCATATTTTTTTTGTTCATTTTTTATATTTTCTCAGTTTTGATAATTAAAGACACTATAATTTCTTCATATTTTATATTTAAATTATACTTTTACATGAATATCTAATATTTAATAATCTAAATAGAATTAAAAAGTAAAATATTTATAAATTCGAACATGTATTGATTTTTTATTATTATATTTTTTTGCTGTTATTATTATTATATAATATAAATAATTTTTTTTCAAAAAGAACACACAACAAATTATTTTCTAAGTGTATTTAGATTTAGTGGATCTAAATCTAAAAGTAAAATTAAAAAATAAAAAAGTATTATTAAATTAAGTGAATCTAAAGGGTTATTAAAAAAAAAAAAAAACGGTGTCAAAGACACAAAAATATGAAAATAAAAAAATTCAAAACAAGACTTTGCAAAAAACCTCCATCGCGATAATAATTGTACTTTTTTTCTTTACAGAAAAAATCACATTATTGAGGGTAAATGGATTTTGAAATTCATAACAATATGATATCGCCTTAAACTCTACTCATCCAAACATTTTTATTGCAATGAGTTGTAATGCTAAGTAAGAAGAATAAAAAGAAGATGGTGAAACAAAAAGTACAGAAGATCTATTGCAACATGCTCTCGAAGCAAAGTTAGACGAGTTGAAGCATGAATTATCCTATCTGTTGTGAAGTTCAAGAAAAATACATATTCCTCTTTAGGTTTTATTATTATCTCATTAACTCATTTACAATGCTTAACATATGCCTAAGAGTGCTTGCAAGTGAAAGAGAACGGAAAACAGAACACAAAATGCAAAAACAAGATTTCAGAAAATAGGGTCCCCGCTCGAGCGTGGACTTCCCCGCTCGAGCGGACCCTTAGGTCTGCGAAAGTACTGGTTGCCTTCAATTCCAGCTCGAGCGTGAACTCGGCCATTCGAGCGGACTGCCTGTCTACATAGCTCCCCACTCGAGCGTCAACTTCCCCGCTCGAGCGGGAACCATGTCTGCAGAAAATCCTGGGAGCTCGATTTATACGCTCGAGCGGCACTTCACCCGCTCGAGCGGACATCGAAAATCTGGGTTTTCCAGATTGAGTTCTTGAGCTTCTTCTCGACATTCAAAGGCTCTAAATGCATGATTTCGGTCCAAACTTCACATAATCTTGTACTAACATGGTACAAACATAGAATTACAACATATTGAAGCTCAATTTCATAATTTATCTACATGCATGGCTCATCTTCCACCAACTCATTACCAATGTAACCATTTCATGCATTCAAAGCTTCTACTTCCATGGATTGTACATGCATGTGACATATAACCTTCATTCTCATCTCATATGATGAAAAGATGGTCAAATACATGGATTTCAACCAAAATTGCAACATGAGTCATGTAATTCAAGCTCAAATATGCAAATTCAAAACAATACATACATGCATGCATATATAGTCTTCAAATTCAACAAAACCAACTCCTTTCATGTTCTAGATCACAAATTAATCTTCAATTCATGAAATCACAACTCAAATTCATGAGTTAGGGGTTGGTTACTCACCTAGGAGCTTTAATCTTCCAAATTCTAGTCAATTCTTGAGTTAGATCTTCAAATTCCCAAGCTAGAGCCAAAAATTGCTCAAGTCTCTTCCTTTCTCTCTCTCTATAGCCGGCCTCTCTCTCACTCTCAATTGTCTAACTCAGATTTTGAGTTTTAAGAGAGCTAAAGGAGAGTGCAATGCAAATATACAACAAGCCCCACTAACAAATATTTTAATATAAAATAATGGGGTACTTAATTTATCAATTTAATCAGTTTAGATTGACCAGAATCAACTTTCAATTAAATTTCACCGTAGGCTCTAAAAATTATGCCAATCACAATGGCGTAGTCAATTTAGGGTTCTGTGGCCGATAAGGCCCTCAATTTAATTCCCGAAGCGGATTATTCAAACAGATATTCCTACGATGAACAGATAAAACTTCAAAATCACATATATTCACATAATGGCACCTAAAATCATGCTAAACACATAATCATACTCAAATTAAGGACCAATTAGCATACTACGAAACAGGGGTATCACATGTATGCTAAGCAAGCATGGTGTGTCTAAACCAACTCACAACAATGCTATATTATGGCATAATAAGCATAAAAAAATATTAAAGGCATGGCCAACATACACTTAGACAAGGTGCTCACTAATGAGGCTTAAATGGCCATTATTGAAGACAACAAGGAGAGGGGGTGGCCCTCTCCTTCCTAGGACCTTAAGGCACCGTCCTCACCACCGAAATCCCTCAAGATTTCAGTGGTGAGGAGGCCCAAACAAGGTGGTCTCGAAACTCAACTAAAATGGCATAGAATGGGGCCAAACATGCCCTAAGAGGGGTCAAACAACCCTGAAGCTCAAAACACTCTTAAACAACTATTTTAAGCAGGTAAAAAAAAAACTTTTATATGTTATTTGAAAAGTCTGAAAACAGTTGCAAGATAGTCAAAAAAGCTATGCAAAAATGGGGAATAAAGGAGTAAGTTCTTACCCTTGTTGACCCTCTTCAAGAATGATGCTCCAGCAGCTTCTTCAAGCTCAAAATCACCCAAAAACACCAAGAACAGCCTTCTGGTCCCTCAGCAACCAAGAGAAGGTGTAGGACTAGGTGTTTGTGTGCAATAGTAAGACTAAACACACACACAAGGCAAAACGAGAGAGAGATATAGAGATGGAATAGATACAAACTCAAACCCCAATCTCAGAGCTCTTCTGAAAATTTTTGTAACCCTAATGGAGAGAGAAGAGGATCCCTCTTATAGAGCTCACTCTTGCAAAGCTTCTCAAGTAAACTAGTCAAGAGGGAGATCCCTCTATACACGTGTATAGAGGGGAGCAAAGTGTATGCCAGCTAGCACAACTGGCATAAAAATATCTGCAAAAGTAGATGAACAGTGGTCGGCCAGCCAAAAATGCAATTTGACCAAAATAGATGGCCGGTTGACCATCTAGAGTGCCGGTCGGCCAAACATTTGGGCGATGGCAACAAAACACAGCCGGTGGCCTCAAGCCATGGCTGGTGGAGTGTGGGGATGGCCAACAAGCCATTCCCTGCCCTCCAAAGCAAAAACACAAGTGTTTGGTGCAAACCCAAACACAAAATAGTCGAGTCGAGAGATCATGAGGCAAGGTGTGGAGCTGAGACCTCCGGGACCTCAAGACGAACACAAACAAGGATGATCACTGAGTGTTCAAACGGTGACGTCCAAGTCTTGAGGACGGTAAAAAATGGGGTGTCTACATATAGGCTTGGTTATTCTAAGATGGCATATGATGATGCTACAGTTAACACGTATTCAACTTAGAATTGAAATACAAAATGCAGTTAGTATGATGCGCCGAGCCCGATGCGTGCATTACGAATGAATGTATGCAAACATGCTATCATAAGTATGCTAATCAAAACATGCCCTAAACTAACCATCGAAAGCTAGTAAATAAAAAGGAAGAAAGACGTGGGGTTGGGAGACATACACACACTCACGCACACTTATTACACAGTTGCCCTCGCTCGGAGGGTCCGAATAAATATTACACAACAAAATGAATACTATTAAATTAATTATTACAGAACTTCTAATTAATTAACAAATTAATTACAGAGAGAAGGTGGCCGCAGTCCCACCTCGGAATGCGTGAATGATGCATGCTTGGCTCGCCTTGCTCGGAAACCCGTACCATGCCACTGTTGGCTCTGTTTACACTGCCTTGCTCCTCTGAAAATTATGAAAGTTTCCAGAACTGCTTTGAGTTTCCTTCTGAATGCTGTGGAGTGCCACCGGCCAGAACAGAAGGCCACCGGCCATGTGAATGGGTTTATCGGCCAAAGATAATGTCATCGGCTGGACATTGATGGCCGGTCGGCACTAAAGATGGCCGGTCGGCCATTTGTTCCTGCAGAATCCTGCAGTTGACAGCAGCAGAGGGCAAGCAGTGTATGGCATGGAATTTTTAAGCAAATGTATACATGGCCACTCTCCCAATCATGTTATAGACTCAAGGGAGTGTGGCCCTCGACCCTCGGGCCATCAATTGCGCATTGCGATGCATGATGGCCTAAGAGGCCAAGTTTGCCATTCAATGTAAAATGAATGCATAAAAGAGATGGATGCCTTGTGCCCTATCATGTTGAGGTCAAGGGCATTGACGACTGAGGAGTGAGACGTATTTCGTCACTTTGAGTACGAATACGCCTCATCCCTCATGCCAGGTTTGACACCCCAAACCAAACAAAATGTTATGCATGGGTGCAATGTGGCTCAAGTATGTAAGATGGCTCGAGTATGCAAACATGCCAAATGTAATGCAAACTAAGCATGTAAACATGCAATGTGCCAAGCATGCGAAATGCAATGTGATGCGACCTATCATACAATGCAAACATTCAACGGAAACATGATATAATGCAAGCATGCAACTAATGTAATGTAACGTTCAAACATGCAAAGTATGCAAAGATGGTCTTCTACTGAAATGAGAGGGCCTCAGCCCATCCCAAAACAGCAGCCAAAAAGGTGCAACAAAGGCACAAAACACACATGGAAACATGCATATACCAAGGCCTATCACCTAAGGCATAAAAGAGGCAATTCTAAGCATACTTAAAAGAGACAAACATGGGCATTTTACAAATATGCTGAGCTCTGAAATCATGCTAATAGGAGTGCCAAACCAAACATGCAAATGAAGCATAGCATGCAAAGGGGTCCAAAGCTTGAGACCAACCAAAGGACTCAAGCCATAACCATGCCAACTAAGCCCCAAAGGGCCAAAGTGACTTAAATCAGTCCTAGGACAGACCAAAATGGGACTAGAACATGCACGGAACATGGTCAAAACATGCCAAGAAATGGGCCCAAAACAAAGGGCATTTAGGGCCACAAAAGGGAGCGCTCTACTACAACCACCCCAACCACACATGGCATGGACTATACAACGAAAAACAAAGTTTCAATGCATCTAAATACACCCCAAAATCTGCGTGAATGGCATTCCAAATGACTTAAACAAAAGACATGCACTATGACCCATTTCTAGGCATAAAAGAACAACTCTTCAAGGCATGAAAGGGATGATGAATGCAAGCATACAAGCATGGATTAGGGACTGAAATAGCATGGGGAACGACTCCAAATCACTGAAATCACCCAACTAAAGCATGTTAATGACTCACACACTTAAGGTTCACAAGCCAAAATGCAAAGGGGCTATACAAAGCATGACAGGTATGACCAAAGCAATACCTAACAGACCTCAAGAATTATGAAACATGACCAAAAGCTTCACAAAGCTAGGCAAAAACATAAGAGCATGGTAGGCTAAATGCATGATGCACTTCTAGGCAAAATAAGGGAATACAAAGCAAGTATATTAAGCATGCAAGGGGCCATTAATCCAACCAAAAATAGAGATATAATATGACCAAATAACACCCAAAAACCTCTTAAATGAAGCCAAATGTAACTAAGCATACATGCTACCCTTATGAGTCAAAATGCAAACAAAAGAGAGACAAAGGAAGAGGGGTGTCCCTCCCCTATGCAAGACCTCAAACCCTCTTCATCACCACTGTAAATCCACTAGATTTCAATAGTGAGAAGGCCAAAACACAATAGTATTCAAAACTCAACAAAGAGAGCACAAAAAGAGCCAAACAAGGCCTAAGAGGGGGAGGTCGACCCCAAACAACAAAATGTCCTTAATGAAGTATCTTAAGCATGCAAATATGAGACCTTTTTCAGTTATACACGAAGCTCAATTCAGTATGAAACGCAGGTCAAAAGCTAGTGCAAGATTGGAGAATCTAAAGCAAAAGTGTTACCCTTGAAGAACACCTCAAGAACAGCAAGTCCAGCCACCTTCTTCTGATCAAAACCAACTCAAAACCTCAAGAATAAACCCTCAACACCTCCCAAAGTCGAAGTATGGTGTAATGGTGTGTGTTTTAGTGCAAAAGTAAGAACAAATCACCCTTTTAGGCCCTCAAACACACACAAATGAAGAGAGAGAGGGAGATATAGAGAGAGAAGATGTATGTATCAGAATATATATGTTCTAGGTCTGATTTTGTTGAACCTCTTCAAAGGAGAGGGAAGGTCTCCTTATATAGACAAGGCAATGGTGCTAAGCTTCTTAGAGAAGCTAATATAAAAGGGTCAAGGGGGTCAAGCTTCCAAGGGAATCTAACCCAAAGGTCCAAGCTTCTTGATATAGCTAAGACAAAGGGTCAAGCTTCCTCAAGAAGCTAGACCAAAAGAGATCAAGCTTCCATGAGAAGCTTTGAGTAAAAGGGTGCAAAGGTTCAAAACAGCCACACACGTGTATGGGGGGGAGGGTCCGTGCACTTGAGCCGGCACAGCTGGCTTGCACCATGCCTGAAAAAGGCAAAAAGGAGGTACCGGCCAGAAAAGGAGACAATCGGCCAAATAAATGGTCGGCCGGCTACTACAAATGGTCGGCCTGTTATTTTTCTGGCTGGCCGGCTAAATTGGTGGCTGGTACATGGCTGCCAAGGCCAAAAAGTGGTCAGTTGATATCCAGATTGAAGCCCCAGAAGTTAGATTTCCAATGGCGCAAACCTTGCTTTAAAATTCTTCATGTGCAAAAAGTTATGCCCGTTTTGGTGAAGCCGCGCAGATTCGATCCAACCGGATTGATCCCCTACTTCAACCTACCATACCTCCCCCACCTGAACTTGGCTTTAGGAGATTCTTGAGTGCAAAATGAAGCCCCGGAAGTAAGATTTCCAATGGTGGTAGCCTCATAGCTAAAATCCAAGTATGCAAATGAATAGGCCCGATTCAGCGAGGGCTGTTCGACTCTCTCTCCTACCGGGATCCTTGCCGAACTTCTTCTCCAACTTGGTTTCTCCCCTCTTCTCCTCTTTTCTTCAATTTCAAACCCCTAAACAAGGTGTTTTGAAAGACTTTTCAAAGATTTCATCTCTCTTTCATTCATTTCCACTTTGTCCTTGCTCGGTTTACCGAAAAGCGCAATATTTACCAAAATGCGAGCGTCGGAACATCATAGGAACTTTATTTTCAAAACATTTTGAAAGAGAGGGTTTTAAGATCTAAAATATTTTGATCAAGATTGTTTTGGTCCAAAAGGGGTATGAAGTTGGGATTTGACTCTCTCATTGCTGAAGAAATTGAACCTTTGCCCTGCACACCTTTTACCACCAAGTAAACCATCAGTAACGCCCAAGTCTTAAGGGCGGTCAAAAATGGGGTGTCTACAGTTGCCCCTCTTTGACAGAACTCGTGAGTCAAGAAGTGATGGGAGTGAATGTCAAAGCCTAGAGACGACTCATTTTTGACAAGGCCGAAGACTTTGACAATCAAACAAAATACAGATAAATAAATGGTTGTGCCCGCGGGCTGCCTACGTATCCCTTTGCAAGGAATCAAACCAGCGTAGTTCTGGGGCAGGATGCAAATGATATGCAGGAAGACTTTGATAATTGGACTTATACGCTACGCGATGCCGGTTTGAAAATTGGACTTATACGCTACGCGAAGCCGGTTTGATTGAAAATCCAAGATTTATGCAAAAAGGAATTACACCTTTAGAGGATTTAAGGTCTCCTAGACCCGAGAGGGCACTGGACAGTGCGAGTGATACAAAAATACAATGTGCACAAGACAGTGCGATGCAGAGTGGATGCACAAAACAGTGCCATACAGGTGCACAAGACAGTGCGATGCAATGCACTAACAAGTACAGGTAAAGTGCGCAAGATAGCGCGATGCAATGCACAAACAAGTGTAGGTAAGATGTGCAAGATAGCGCGAATGTAAACTGCACAAAATAGTGTGATGCGTAAAATAGCGCGAGTGATAAATTAGACAAAATAGTGCAATGCGCTAAACAGCGCGATGCGCAAGAAAGCGCGAATGCACAAAACAGTGCGATGCGCAAGAAAGCGCATGTGATTTGAAATGCACTAGACAGTGCGATACGCTAAACAGCGCGATTGATTTGAAATGCACTAAATAGTGCGATGCGCTAAACAGCGCGATTGATTTTGAAATGCACTAAACAGTGCGATACGCTAAACGGCGCGAGTGATATGCAATGCACAAGATAGTGCGAGTGAGATACAACCACAAGATGCACAAGACAGTGCAAATAAGATACAAAGTGTAAGTGCACAAGACAGTGCAAATGAATGCATGTTCTATGCAAATGAGGTGCATTTTCTATGCAAGTAAGAAAGAGTGCATTTTCTATGCAAAAGATACGAGCATTTTCTATGCAAGTATGGGGGCACTTTCTATGTATGAAGCAAGCATACTCTATGCAACTTTTGAAAGCACGTTCCATGCAATATTGAAAGCATATTCTATGCATGAGACAAACAAAGCATATTCTATGCATGAATCATAACGATGCGTGGCACGCATGTAACAGAAGTATATATGAAAGTGCACATTCTATGCAATTGAGGGACATAAAACATATACTCTGGTGCCTCTGATTTCCCTCTCGGAGGGCTTTGTAACACACTCAGCTCAAAAAGGGCATACCCTGTTCATATTGGTGAGAGATAATATCTGCTGCTGTTTTAATTGCCATTCTGACTTAAAGCAGGCTTACACTTGGGGTCGAGATACACTCATACTCTAGAGAAATGGCGAGGTCTGAGAAGGTGCACCTGGAATGTAGCCTCGGAATTTGCCGAAGCTGAAACACACTAAGATGCTCCAAATTTTCCCTTTTGCTTTTGCTTTGCAGTCTGGAACCCACATAGCTTCAGATAGGTCCTTGTTTTACTGTTCACACTTATCGGGGATGGGCCCTGCAGTTTATGAAAGAAACAATCCTGTTTTGCACAAATGTTGAGAATGGCACAGCACTCTGAGCATAAAACGATTCATTTTTTTGAATTTGAGAAATGAGAAAAAGTTTTTGACTGGGTGTTGAGCATACGATTGAACACATCACACAATGACTTGACAAAGAGAAACAAGAGGTAAACAACCTAAACACATCGAGAAATACTCGAAACGACTCAAAACAATAATCGAGACAAAACAAAAGACATGACACTCAGACGTGCACAGGGAGCCTATTTCTTCGGGTATTGTTTCCCACCCTTTCTCATTTGTGATTCTCACATCACTCGGCCCTCAGGCTCTGTTTTTCTGAAAAAGCCCTTTTCCTCACTTTTTCTCTCATCGCACATCTCTCTATTCTTCAATCTCTCATTTTTCGACCCTCCTCTGGGTGGTTGATGGATGAACAGGAAGTTGCGGGCTCATGCCCCTAGCATTCTACTAGATTTTCTTTCTTCTATTCTCAACAGTGAACTTTCTCACAGTGGGGTTGCGCTACAACTGGGTTTGTAGCAAATCTGCGGCTAACATCGGTTGATGATGCTCTGCTGGGGAGTTTGGACGTGATCAGATCTGTCCAGATGAGGGAGTGGAATATCTTGATCCATTCTAGCTCGTGCTTCGCACTTGGCTCGATACCTCGCTGCTCAGAGGATGAGAGAGCTTTCAGCCCTTTTCTGTTAGCTTCCGCTGTGCCCTTTCTGGCAGGTAAAGTGTCCTTCTCGGCAAGCATGTTGACAATGGGGAAAAGACAGGACACCTGACTCAACTGTACCCCTAGTTCATTATTTTTGACCATTTTTTGTTTTGGTTTTAAAACAATTTTGACCAACATGAAAGTTAGATTAACATGCTTGTTCAATTTTCTGATTTAAAATCATGCAAGTCCGGCTATGAGCACTGAAAATTTTCCTTTTTTGGGTCCAAGAAATGGTCCAGTTTTGAAAAATGGAATACTTTTCGAGAAAATCAGTCAACCTCTGTAAAAATTCTCAAAAACTATTTTTGCAAACGGCCAGTGCTCAACGAGCACGGAACCTGCTCTCAAGATGCACAACCTCGGATTTGGAAGCAATGGAAAATTGCCCCTTGCTTGAAGAGAGCTGCATGGCAACGGAAAGTTGCCCCTTGTTTGAATGGCACCGCAGTGCATTGTAATCAATCCTCAGAGCAATGATTACAACTGAACTCTCGGATATAGAGAAGACAAAGATGACCAGAACCATCACATAGACACAGTCGAATTTGAAGTGTTTTACAACTGGACTCCAGAATGAAGTTGCCTACGTATCCCAAACATGGGAATCAAGCCTTACGTAGTTCGGGGTTAAGGTACACTCGGGTATTAACCTCTCCTTTTACGCTCTAACTTTTGCCAAGGCCGCCCTTTCTGGGTTTTCAACCTTGCGAGCTTCGTTCTTCTTTTCTTTTCAATTCTTTTAATTTCTTTTCTTCCTTTTTTTTTCATCTTTTCTTTTCATTTTCTTTATTTTCTTTATTTTCATTTTTTGTATTTTTCATTTTTTTTTTCTTTTTCTTCTTTCACTTGCTCTAACTTTTGCCTGGGTCGCCCTTCCGGGTTTTCGGCCCAGCGAGCCTCTCAAGGGTAAAAGTGTAGCTTTGTCCATGTTGAATGGTTTGAGATCCTGAAGTCATCTGAATCCAGGAGAATGACTGTTGTTCGCTGACGATGTAGGAGTCCATCCAATGGGGGCTGAATTTGCCCATAGTGTTGTGGATAGGAACTCGGTTATCCTTCAGCAATACCTTCGTCTTTCCTCCCTTCTGGGATTTGGCATTCTTGTCGATCTTTGTTGATTTGCAGAATGATCCATCTTCGGGCTCTTCGAGCATGTCTGATATTTTTGCCCCTAGTTCGAGGGGTGCTTCTGATCTAGCTTTGCAAGCTTCTTTTGATCACAACTGATCTTCTTGATCTGACTTTCTTGCCTCTTGTTCGAGGGCTGCTTCAAATTTGGCCACACAGGCCTCACATTGTAGTTGACCTTTGAACTTTCTGAGTTCTAGTCCAAGGTTTGAAAATGAGGGGTCGAGTCTCGAGGTTGAGAGCGATCCTAAGCTGCACAATCTCAAGAGCGATTCCACATAGATCTTCGCAGAACCGCGCAAAACATATTTTTTTTTTTGAAATCTTTTAAGAAAGCGACTAATCGCTCGCGCTGAAGACAATGTAGAACCAATCTGGATCAAGCCAAGATCCTTCTCAGTATTCACACTAACAAGCGTGATCTCAATCATTAAGGGCTTAGCATGCCTTTCTTTCTCTCAATTGATCAAGTTTTTGCAAATCCCGAGGAATTCCTTCCTCTTCATTTTCATCACAATGTTCAAAAACAGTTTTGAAAAACTTAGGTCAACGCAATGACTTAAAAGCACAGAGAAGCAGGTGAAATGCACTGTCGTTCCATTCAACTTTCTGGCACAACTGGCACAAGGCAGAAGCAAGCACAAAAGCATGAAAAACCACTGTTGTTTCATTCATAACTGTTGGTGTAACTGGCTCCATGGCAGAAACAGACTCA
Organism: Camellia sinensis; assembly: GCF_055761805.1. Taxonomy (NCBI): domain Eukaryota; kingdom Viridiplantae; phylum Streptophyta; class Magnoliopsida; order Ericales; family Theaceae; genus Camellia; species Camellia sinensis. Next base: position 239,684,709 of record NC_138961.1, on the reverse strand, counting down.
AAAGAAAGCGAAAAGACAAACACAAAACAAAATAGTGATGCCCGAGGTAACACCACCGAAATCACCTGACTCTAACAAAACAGGACTGACTTGATACAACAAGACAGACCCGAAACAAAAAGACAGACTCAAAACAACACAACAAAACAGACCTAAATACCCAAGTCAGAAACTAGCATTCGCAAATGCTCAAAACAATGCGTGTCATACGCCACATCTGGAGTAAATCGAGCGCCGCCCGCAGGTGGTTCATCCCCCGATCAAATAGTCACATTATCCCCCACAAGTTCATTGATCCAGTGCCGATAGACTTTGCAGGACCCAGCGCGACGATGACCTTGTTGTCAATCAGATCTTGTATTTCATGGCGAAGACGGTAACAACTATTAGTGCCGTGGCCAATTTCTTGATGGAAGGCACAGTACTTGGCCGGATCATGGAAAGGGGGAAGTTTATCTGGCAGTGGCCGCAGCTCCAGGGGTTTCAGATCCCCTTTTCTAATCAGGACCCTCAAGGTCGCTGATAGAGACATGTATATTGGGGTGAACACCCTCTGGCCCCGAGGTGGGTGTTTTGAGGTTTGTGGAGTTTTGCTGGACGGGCCAACAAAGGGACTGACAGGCGCTGACTGGGTTTGCTGATCTCTTCCAAGCACGAGATTAGAGCTGAAAGGGACATTCTTGGTGCAACGGCCCTTCTCCCGACTTGCCCCTTGATTTGAACTGCTCTCGTTCTGAGTGGCGAAAGTGTCATCCACAGTTTTTGCAACAACTGCGAGTACTTGCTGTTTGTTCAACCCTTCGGCTTTCAAAGCCTCAATATCCCATTGAAGGTGTTCATAGGGACTAATGCCTGCCCCTACCTTGTTCTTACCACTTGCCTCAACTTTGCTAAGAGATTGGCCTTCTCCCGATGCAGCCCGTCCCAAGGTTAGGGAGCCTTTTGATATGAACTCCCTGGTATATGATGCGGTTGACGACGGAGCCAAAACTCCAAAGGCCAGATCTGCCACAGTTCTTTGAAGATCTTCGATCATCCTCATCAGCTCAGAAGTAGTGGGTTCATGGGTTTGAGATGATTGGGGTTCAGATGCACCCATCATGCATAAGTCCATGCTTTTCGGGATAAACACCTCAGGCTTGGGTAGATGGACTGGGGTGATGTATGCGCTGGGGTCGTAAGGGACGACCAATGTGTGGATTAGGTTGAGATGTGGATGAGGTACTTGGTCATTGGGGGCTGAAGGTGGAGCTATCGTCCGGTTGTCAATGAGATTTTGGACCTCATGACGAAGGCGGTAGCAACGGTCGGTGCCATGACCGCGCTGCTGATGGGTCAGGAAGAGGTTGAGGATCAAGGGGTTTGAGATGCCCTCTTTCCATCAAGACTTTTAGTGCGCTAGTTAGGCTCATATAGAAGGGGGTGAAAGTTCTGCCCTGAGCTCACGCTGGGCTAGCGGTTTGTAGGCTTGGATTGGCAAAAGGGTCGGCTGTGGCAACTGTATTGATTTTGGTGGGTTTGGGAATAACGCTACTACCAGCGTTGGTACTCCCTGAAATCACCCTCCTTGTCGGTTCACTTGTTCTGGGAATGATCCCACTGTTGAACGCATTCTCGATCTGAACCCTCAGTTCATGCAAACTTTTGAAAGTGAATAGCGGAGCGACTATCAACTTTTGCAACATATCATGCTCGAGGTTTCACACCATCATCTGCACTTGATCCCTCTCAGAAGGGCGATGATCTGTCATCTGTGCTGCCTTTGCTCTCCACCTCGCAACAAATTCCACAAAAGGCTCTATTGGGTTCTGGCGGGTTACTTCAAGCTCTTGGATGGTCATTTCAACTTGGGTGTTGTACGAATACTGATCGACAAAGGCCTCAGCCAGTTCTTCCCAATTTTGCTTTACTTTATCTTCCAACTTAGCGTACCAAGTGGCTGCTACACTCGATAGGGTTCTTCCATACAAAGAGAGTTTCTGTGGCTTAGTCAGACCCATCGGCTTCAGGACATCCAAGAAAAGTCGGATATGTACCATTGGATCTCCAGACCCGTCGAAACGGTCAATATATGGCATTTTGAATCTGTCTAGGAGCCATACGGCAGACTCAGTGTGCCCATCCTCAATGTCGGGAATGGAGTTAAGGCCTTGTGCCTTTTTGAATTGCTTCTCAAGGTTCGCAATTTTCACTGCAGTCGGATTGAGCTCATTAACATCAAGGGAATAAGACCTCTCATTAGGCTGCACCAGGGGTCTGAGCACCTGAGCTTGAGTCAACCTTTCTCGAGGATTTGGACACTATAGATCTTCAGCTGGCAGAAGTGCGTCAAAGTTCGGCTGGGGTCCCAAAGCTGGATGTGAGGCAGATGCCCCAGATGGGCGCTGCATTTCAATACTGGTCTCAGCCTGCATAGCAGTTCCCTGATTTAATGCTGCTATCACAGCCACAAATTCTTCCAACCCTGTGCCATCATAGTCTGCTGAGTCCGAACAAAGGTGATGTGACTGGCGACTGACGGATCAGATGAACTAGTGAGCCCTGACTGGTCTTTCTTTGCCTTGCCTCAGCGAAAAAACACTGGTTTCCCTTGAATTGAATTTCTGACCTAACAAAGTCTATCAGCACTAGTCCAATGTACTCGGGGGATATCGGAGCCTTCTGAAGCTATGGTTCCAGGGCTACCCCTAGCAAAAGAGAAAACAGACAACATCTCAGCCTGATTTCACCAAAACAGATTTGACTCTTTACTGAATTCTGCTCCAAAGTTCTGCCTGTAAACCGATACCCTCAGGTAGAACTGATTGCCCCAAAATACTGATGCTGGTGCCCGTAGGCCTGATACCCAAACTTGTAAACTGATACATGCGTTCCTGTAGAGACGCACTCCAAAAGCACATAGCAAACAAGTGAGAGCCAAAAAAACACCCCTATGTTGAGGTAGGGTTTCCCTGTCCTATTTTGTCAGGAACTAGGGTTTCACTATGCACGCAACGGTTTCAAACAACCTATAATTGGGTAGCAACCTGTCCTAGATTGGAATGGTCACTATGAATTCCGAATATGCACTAGGTCGAATGGTCAAAAAGGGTGCCCCGGTAAAACCGGGGTTTGTGTTCCCATACTGGCAGAGCCCGTAACTGGTCAGTCTTATGGTCATGTCTTAACAAGGCAAGCCTTCGGCAAACCGTTCAGGAATAGCAGATGGCCAACACGGTGTCCTAGGCGCACCAATGCACATGCAATGCAAAGAAACACATAAGTGTAGTCAAAACAAGATATCATGAGTTCGAGTCAAGTTCTCTATTCTCCTCAGCAGAGTCGCCAGAAACTGTAGACGCGCCCTTGGGCCTCATGCTACAGTTCAGACTCGATTTGTGTCGGTTCTTAATCTGATCTCACAATGTGCAATGTGAGATTGATAAATCACCAAAGAGTTCAAATCCGGCAAATCGTTTTGGAAAACAGATTTTTGTAAAGAAGTGCCAAACATGGACTGCTTTTCCAGATACAGAGTCGCCACCTAAATATTTTATTTTGGGGGAATTTAGGAAATCCTGACTCGTTTGCCTAAGGCCACGTGTCCGTCATCACCAAAGTTGCCTCGGCTCGGGAACTTGGGTACGATTGGGGAAGGTCAGCTATGAGCACCCCCTCTCGCCCGATCCGAAGAGCGGTCTCTACTAACTATGATATCTAGTTTTGAAAACATTATGCGTTCTTCTTCCGGTTATTAGCCTAGATTTACTACGTGATGCGCACAGCAAACAAGTATAGACTAAGTCGCCTAAATTGGAACGAAACATGTCACGTTTGTTTATTTGAAAATGGTTTGATGGTGCTACCCGCAAGTAGGCTTAAGACATGAATTTTGCCACCCTCAAGTGGGCTTAGAAAATATAATTTTGCCACTCTCAAGTGGGCTTAAAACTTGTATTCAATGCATTGTTCCAATTTAAGTAACCCAACCTTCACCCACAGGCATTTAGGCAGTTATAACACATAAGCATATAGCCTCATGGTAAGCATGCTATCATGGCAACACTCACACTCATGCAAGGATGCTAAAACATAAATGCTTACCGAGTACTTCAAGCCAAAACAGAAACTAGTTAGTAATCATATGCATGATCCTAGTTCATTTTGAAGTGGCTAATGCAACACATGCAAGATGCAACTACTATAGGCTCGGTTATTCTAAGATGGCATATGATGATGGTACAGTTAACACGCATTCAACTTAGAATTGAAATACAAAATGCAGTTAGTATGATGCGCCGAGCCCGGTGCATGCATTACGAATGAATGTATGCAAATATGCTATCATAAGTTTGCTAATCAAAACATGCCCTAAACTAACCATCGAAAGCTAGTAAATAAAAGGGAAGAAAGACGTGGGGTAGGGAGACATACACATATTCACGCACACTTATTACACAGTTGCCCTCGCTCGGAGGGTCCGAATAAATATTACACAACAAAATGAATACTATTAAATTAATTATTATAGAACTTCTAATTAATTAACAAATTAATTACAGAGAGAAGGTGGCCGCAGCCCCGCCTCGGAATGCGTGAATGATGCATGCTTGGCTCGCCTTGCTCGGAAACCCGTACCATGCCACTGTTGGCTCTGTTTACACTGCCTTGCTCCTCTGAAAATTATGAAAGTTTCCAGAACTGCTTTGAGTTTCCTTCTGAATGTTGTGGAGTGCCACTGGCCAGAACAAAAGGCCACCGGCCATGTGAATGGGTTTATCGGCCAAAGATAATGTCATCGGCTGGACATTGATGGCCGGTCGGCACTAAAGATGGCCGGTCGGCCATTTGTTCCTGCAGAATCCTGCAGTTGACAGCAGCAGAGGGCAAGCAGTGTATGGCATGGAATTTTCAAGAAAATGTATATATGGCCACTCTCCCAATCATGTTATAGACTCAAGGGAGTGTGGCCCTCGACCCTCGGGCCATCAATTGCGCATTGCGATGCATGATGGCCTAAGAGGCCAAGTTTGCCATTCAATGTAAAATGAATGCATAAAAGAGATGGATGCCTCGTGCCCTATCATGTTGAGGTCAAGGGCATTGGCGACCGAGGAGTGAGTCGTATTTCGTCACTTTGAGTAAGAATACGCCTCATCCCTCATGCCTGGTTTGACACCCCAAACCAAACAAAATGCTATGCATGGGTGCAATGTGGCTCAAGTATGTAAGATGGCTCGAGTATGCAAACATGCCAAATGTAATGCAAACTACGCATGTAAACATGCAATGTGCCAAGCATGCAAAATGCAATGTGATGCGACCTATCATACAATGCAAATATTCAACGGAAACATGATATAATGCAAGCATGCAACTAATGTAATGTAACGTGCAAACATGCAAAGTATGCAAAGATGGTCTTATACTGAAATGAGAGGGCCTCAGCCCATCCCAAAACAGTGGCCAAAATGGTGCAACAAAGGCACAAAACACACATGGAAACATGCATATACCAAGGCCTATCACCTGAGGCATAAAAGAGGCAATTCTAAGCATACTTAAAAGAGACAAACATGGGCATTTTACAAATATGCTGAGCTCTGAAATCATGCTAATAGGAGTGCCAAACCAAACATGCAAATGAAGCATAGCATGTAAAGGGTTCCAAAGCTTGAGACCAACCAAAGGACTCAAGCCATAACCATGCCAACTAAGCCCCAAAGGGCCAAAGTGACTTAAATCAGTCCTAGGGCAGACCAAAATGGGACTAGAACATGCACGGAACATGGTCAAAACATGCCAAGAAATGGGCCCAAAACAAAGGGCATTTAAGGCCACAAAAGGGAGCGCTCTACTACAACCACCCCAACCACACATGGCATGGACTATTCAACCAAAAATAGAGTTTCAATGCATCTAAATACACCCCAAAATCCGCATGAATGGCATCCCAAATGACTTAAACAAAAGGCATGCACTATGACCTATTTCTAGGCATAAAAGAACAACTCTTCAAGGCATGAAAGGGATGATGAATGCAAGCATACAAGCATGGATTAGGGACTGAAATAGCATGGGGAACGACTCCAAATCACTGAAATCACCCAACTAAAGCATGTTAATGACTCACACACTTAAGGTTCACAAGCCAAAATGCAAAGGGGCTATACAAAGCATGACAGGTATGACCAAAGCAATACCTAACAGACCTCAAGAATTATGAAACATGACCAAAAGCTTCACAAAGCTAGGCAAAAACATAAGAGCATGGTAGGCTAAATGCATGATGCACTTCTAGGCAAAATAAGGGAATACAAAGCAAGTATATTAAGCATGCAAGGGGCCATTAATCCAACCAAAAATAGAGATATAATATGACCAAATAACACCCAAAAACCTCTTAAATGAAGCCAAATGTAACTAAGCATACATGCTACCCTTATGAGTCAAAATGCAAACAAAAGAGAGACAAAGGAAGAGGGGTGTCCCTCCCCTATGCAAGACCTCAAACCCTCTTCATCACCACTGTAAATCCACTAGATTTCAATAGTGAGAAGGCCAAAACACAATAGTATTCAAAACTCAACAAAGAGAGCACAAAAAGAGCCAAACAAGGCCTAAGAGGGGGAGGTCGACCCCAAACAACAAAATGTCCTTAATGAAGTATCTTAAGCATGCAAATATGAGACCTTTTTCAGTTATACACGAAGCTCAATTCAGTATGAAACGCAGGTCAAAAGCTAGTGCAAGATTGGAGAATCTAAAGCAAAAGTGTTACCCTTGAAGAACACCTCAAGAACAGCAAGTCCAGCCACCTTCTTCTGATCAAAACCAACTCAAAACCTCAAGAATAAACCCTCAACACCTCCCAAAGTCGAAGTATGGTGTAATGGTGTGTGTTTTAGTGCAAAAGTAAGAACAAATCACCCTTTTAGGCCCTCAAACACACACAAATGAAGAGAGAGAGGGAGATATAGAGAGAGAAGATGTATGTATCAGAATATATATGTTCTAGGTCTGATTTTGTTGAACCTCTTCAAAGGAGAGGGAAGGTCTCCTTATATAGACAAGGCAATGGTGCTAAGCTTCTTAGAGAAGCTAATATAAAAGGGTCAATGGGGTCAAGCTTCCAAAGGAATCTAACCCAAAGGTCCAAGCTTCTTGAGGAAGCTAAGACAAAGGGTCAAGCTTCCTCAAGAAGCTAGACCAAAAGAGATCAAGCTTCCATGAGAAGCTTTGAGTAAAAGGGTGCAAAGGTTCAAAACAGCCACACAAGTGTATGGAGGGGAGGGTCCGTGCACTCCAGCCGGCACAGCTGGCTTGTACCATGCCTGAAAAAGGAAAAAAGGAGGTATCGGCCAGAAAAGGAGACAATCGTCCAAATAAATGGTCGGCCGGCTACTACAAATGGTCAGCCTGCTATTTTTCTGGCCGGCTGGCTAAATTGGTGGCCGATACATGGCTTCCAAGGCCAAAATGTGGTCGGTGATGTTCATATTGAAGCCCCAGAAGTTAGCTTTCCAATGGCGTAAACCTTGCATTAAAATTTCTCCTGTGAAAAAAGTTATGCCCGTTTTGGTGAAGCCGCGCAGATTCGATCCAACCGGATTGATCCCCTACTTCAACCAACCATACCTCCCCCACCCGGACTTGGCTTTAGGAGATTCTTGAGTGCAAAATGAAGCCTTGGAAGTATGATTTCCAATGGTGGTGGCCTCATAGCTAAAATTCAAGTATGCAAATGAATAAGCCCGATTCAGCGAGGGCTGTTCGACTCTCTCTCCTACCCGGATCCTTGCCGAACTTCTTCTCCAACTTGGTTTCTCCCCTCTTCTCCTCTTTTCTTCAATTTCAAACCCCTAAACAAGGTGTTTTGAAAGAATTTTCAAAGATTTTATCTCTCTTTCATTCATTTCCACTTTGTCCTTGTTCGGTTTACCGAAAAGCACAACATTTACCGAAATGCGAGCGTCGGAACATCGTAGGAACTTTATTTTCAAAACATTTTGAAAGAGAGGGTTTTAAGATCTAAAATCTTTTGATCAAGATTGTTTTGGTCCAAAAGGGGCATGAAGTTGGGATTTGACTCTCTCATTGCTGAAGAAATTGAACCTTTGCCCTGCACACCTTTTACCACCAAGTAAACCATCAGTAACGCCCAAGTCTTAACGGCGGTCAAAAATGGGGTGTCTACAACTTTGAATCGGACCCCTTGAAACCAACTTGCCGCAATTTTTTGAAGTCGGTCAAAATAAGAGCCGTAAGAAATTCTTCACCCCTCAGAACTGGGATGTTTTCTGCCGCCAAAAACGTCATATATGTCGGCTCGTACCGAAGGAGAATGTGGGCCGCCCTCCCTTGCTTCTGAAGACTCGAACGGCTAAAATATTTGAGCGCGACTTTAACTTTCGAAAGAACGGCATCATCGGTTGAAGTCAAGACTTTCTTCAAATCGTTTCCTGCACAAGCAAAACCATGAGATCTCAAAAATGAAGCTTTATAAATATAAGGAAAATAAACGCAAAAAGCTATACGGCCACTTGGTTCGTCCCTCCGTCTAAGAATAGGATCAAGGCGATCCTCGCCTTCGCTGAATTCCCAGTTGCCTCGGACAACGACCATAACATCATCGACTCACTTGCCAGAGCGGGAAAGCATAGTAACTAGTTGATGGTCGGTGTCCTTAGCCCTAAGGAAATAGCGTCCATGCCGACCAGAAGACTTGGCTAAGGCATAACAATGCCGAATAGCAGGTATGCTGAGGTTAATCCTAAGGCGACGGTTTAGCTCTATAATCCCCATTACGATTCTAAAAAAGTTGACATTGGGTTGTGAGGGGATTAGACCCCAATGGCGAAGGACAGCCTTAAGAAATGGATGAAGTGGGAAACGGATTCCGCCCTCTGCAATTGATAAGAGAGGGAAGACGACTGTGCTTTCATCATCCCTCTCTATATCGAGGGTGTCGTCTGTCACAAGCGACAGATGGACGTCATCAGGGATAGAAAAATTGTGTCGAAAGCTAGAGATTCGATCCGCGAAGAGGAGGTCTTTCAGATGTTTTGCCATTTTGGTCAACCTATAAGAGCGTACTAAACTAAAGGCAAATCAGGAAAAGGGATTCAAAGCAGAGAGGAAGATAACTTACAAGAGACAGAGAGGACAATAAAGGATGAATGAAAGTTGCAGAGGTGAGTCGGAAGGCAGTCCAAAAACTCTTAAGCATCCAAAAATGTGTGTTCGAAAAGACGATAAGATTTTAAATCACAATAAATAGAAGTGTACGAAGGGCGGGAAGTTGAAATGATAACCGAAAGACGTGTGCTCTGACATCCGCGTTGGAATGAGGTTAGTCACCGAATTTCGGCTTTGACTTTTCGAGTTCGAAACCAAACACTCTAGCTAACTGTCGTTAGTGGAGTGCTTGGGGGGAAATTGTGGGGGCCGAATATTGGGAGTCGTAAAGAGGCCGAGTAATTGGACCCAAAGAGTCGAAATATATACATCGCATTCGGCCCCATCTTGCACATTTAAATCCTGCCCTATTCGGCCGAATAGCCGGTTGAGTAAGGGGCCGAGTGAAAAGCGGTTTACAACAAAAGGAGCCGAATAAATAGTTATACGGCGAATTGAAGGTGGGCCCAGCCCCGAGGCCCAAGAAAGAAAAGATATAAATAGAAGAACATCAGCCAGAAAGAGGTATGTGAGAATTAGTACGCTTAACTTAAAATACAAGTAACTAAGAGAGTATACACTGACTTAACCGTCGGAGTGCTAATTCCGGCACCCCCGACCGGAGTGTTTGTTTCTTTTCAGGTCGTTCAGGTCATCATCTGAGGATCTCGAGCATCCCAGTGGATCAAAAGAGTATTTCCAATCCACTTCCCCACAGCAACCTAGTAATCTCGGCAAGTACGTAGATACTTCTTTCAACATAACCTCGGCTTAACTTCAACTTGAAATTTTTTTTAAAAATTTCAACAAGTGTTAAGCCAACTTTAGCTTGTAAATTCCAACTCTCAAGCATCATTCTCCAGCTCTCTGCCCCCTAATGTAAACTTAAGTTTCAGTTAGGTTCTCGTTAAGCATGTGGCTATGACCTTGTTGCCGAAGTTATATTCAAACAGAGACTAGCCGAGGTTCTCAACCTTGGTTTCTCTGTTAATCTTACTCAAATGCACTTAGTTTCAATCTGTGTTTGACTTTGCCGATATGGCAAGTCCAGGTTAATTAAAACTTAGTTCAACTCCATTATATGCAAGTATAATTTCACCTCTGCCATATAATGAGTCTAAGTTATTCGTCATGTTTCAATCAGAAACATCACCAACTTAGTTCAACTCCATTATATGCAAGTATAATTCAACTCCGTCATATAATAAGTCTAAGTTATTCGTCACGTTTCAATCAGAAACATCACCAACTTAGTTCAACTCCATCATATGCAAGTATAATTCAACTCTGCCATATAATAAGTCTAAGTTATTCGTCATGTTTCAATCAGAAACATCGCCAACTTAGTTTAACTTCATTATATGCAAGTATAATTTAACTCTGCCATATAATAAGTCTAAGTTATTTGTCATGCTTCAATCAGAAACATCGCCAAGGGGTTGGTCAATCATATTACACAAGTTTGAAATTAAAAATCGAGCTAAAATTTTATTATTTACTTCGGCTAATAATAAAAAACTTTAAAAAAATAAAAAATCTAACGATAGAAAAACTTCAGGCTGTAAGTATTCCAGGGTCTTGGCAACTCTTTGCCTTCACTGTCTTCAAGCTGATATCTCCCATTGCCCAGGACCGAGATGATTCTATAAGGTCCTTCCCAATTTGGGCCAAGCTTGCCCTCTCTGGGATCCTTCTTGTTGCCGACGACCTTTCCCCGACTTGAAATTCTCGTGGGTTAACCTTCATATTGTAAGCCCTAACAAGCTGCTGTTGGTATGCCCCCAGCTGAATTGCTACTTTCTCCCTTCTTTCTTCCAACAAGTCCAGATCTCGAGCTAAAATGCATCATTAGTCCCATTCTCCACTCCTTGGGTTCTGACCCCTGGGATGCCGACTTCTAATGGGATTACCACCTCTGTGCCATAAGCCATGGCAAATGGGGATTTCCTAGTTGATCTTCTCGGTGTAGTCCGATATGCCCAAAGTACATTGGGCAACTCTTCCACCTGCTTCCCTTTTGCTGCTTCCAGCCTCTTCTTAATCTCATCCAAGATAGTTTTGTTGGATGCTTTTGCTTGACCATTGCTTTGAGGAAAGCTTGGAGTGGAGTAGTAGTTCTTGATCTTGTACTTTGCATAGAAGCTTTTGATTAGCTTACTGTCAAACTGCGTACCATTGTCTGCTATGATTGCCCTTGGGATCCCAAACCTAGTGATAATGTTCTTCCATATGAAGTTCTTTACATCAATGTCCCGAATCTTTGCAAGGGGTTCAACTTCTACCCACTTGGTAATGTAATTTGTTGCCACTAGCAGGAACTTCCTTTGTCCAGTCGCTTGAGGTAGTTGTCCAACAAGATCCATGCCCCATTAGGCAAATGGCCAAAGGCTGGACACTGGGTTTAAATCTGCTGCTGGTTGATGTATCAAAGGTGCAAACCTCTGACACTTCTCACACTTTTTGACATAAGCTTCAGCATCTTTTTGCATGTAGGGCCACCAGTACCCCTGAGTAATGACCCTATGAGCAAGTGACCTACCCCCTGCGTGGCTTCCGCATACTCCTTCGTGTATTTCATACAGGAAGTCTTCAACTTGTGAAAAATGCACACACCTCAAAAGGGGACCAGTAAAAGATCTTCTGTAGAGATGTCCTTATGTAGTTAGACTGAATCTTGCCGACTTCAGTCTAATCTTGTGTGCTTCTTTATGATCATCTGGCAGTTTCTCATCTTTAAGGAATACTATTATCGCATCCATCTAACTTCGTCCCATCTCCACACACATTGCCTCATACTCTGTGTTTAGTGGTTCTACACTTGGACCTGACAAATAGTCAACCATTATTGTCATTGCCTTTCCTAGTTTCATTGCACTAGCCATGTTGGCCAAGGCATCAGCATGGCTGTTGTCATCTCGGCTAACTTGCTGTACTCGGCAATTCTGGAATAAGGCTACCAATCTGCCCACCTCCTTCACATAGGCCATCATCCTTTTATCTTGGGTTGCGTATTCGCCTGTTGCCTGGTTGACGATAAGTTGGGAGTCACAGAAAACCATCACCTCGTCGGCTTCCATTACTACTGCCAACTTTAATCTTGCGATCAGTGCTTCATACTCTGCTTCGTTGTTTGAGGCCTTAAACCCCAAACGAATGGGTTATTCCAGCATCCGCCCATCTGGCGATACTGGCACTACTCCTGCCCCCACTCCTTGTCGGTTTGAACTCCCATCAACAAACAGGCGGAAGGAGTCGCCGATGTAAATACTGTAGGGCCTGAGTTTCTCTTCTTTCCTCTGTTCTGCTATCTCCAACTGGGTTTCTCCTTGTTCACCTGGACATCGTACACCCCGATTCAATGGAGCCCGATGTATAATGGCGCTTGTTGTGAACTTGGCCACGAAGTCGGCCAAAACTTGGCCTTTGATTGCTGTTTTAGGTCTGAATTCCAAGTCATATTGGCCCAACACCACTGCCCATCTGGTTATCCTGTCTGTCAGATCTCTTTGCCGCAACAGGGATTTCAAAGGATGCTCAGCTAATACCACAATCTTGTGAGCTTGAAAGTAGTGATTCAGATTCTTGGAAGCCATTACTAAGGCTAGTGTCAATTTTTCCAAGGGTAAGTATCTGGTCTCTGCATCTGCTAGGATTTTACTCACATAGTAAACTGCACTTTGTTCTCCCTTTTCTTCTCTGATTACCACTGCACTCACTGCATGCTTTGAAACCGTCAAGTATAAGAACAGCTCCTCTCCAGGTACTGGATTTGAAAGAACTGGAGCTGTGGTCAAGTATTTTTTCAAGTCGGCCAAGGCGACTTCGCACTCTTCTGTCCATAAGAAGTTTGTGGCTTTCTTTACTAAACTGAAGAAAGGTTTGCATTTGTTAAAACTTTTGCTTATGAACCTATTCAGGGTTATAGCCCTTACAGTTAACATCTGTACTTTTTTTGCCGATGTTGGGCTCTTCAATTCCAAGATGGCCTTGATCTGATCCAAGCTTGCCTCGATGCCCTTTCTGGTAACCAAGTATCCCAGGAACTTTCCTAACCTAACTCTAAATGTGCACTTTGACGCATTGAGTCAGAGCCGAAATGTCTTTAGGATGTCAAAGACTAACTTTAGGTCAGCCAGATGATCCTCAGGTTCTTTGGTCTTCATGACCATGTCATCAATGTATACCTCCACTGTTTTGCCTATTAGACGTTTGAACATCTTAGTCACCAATCTCTAGTAAGTTGCTCCTGTATTTTTCAACCCGAAAGACATCACTCTGTAGCAATACAGCCCTTTTGGGGTGATAAATGCAGTCTTCTCCTCATCTGGGAGGTACATAGCTATCTGATGGTACCCCCCGTAAGTGTTTAGGAAGCTCATCCTTCCATGTCCTGAGGTGGCATCCACCAATTGGTCAATTTTGGGGAGTGAAAAACTGTCTTTGGGACAAGCCTTGTTCAGGCTGGTGAAGTCCACACAGACCCTCCATTTCTCATTCTTTTTCTTCACAACAACCATGTTTGATAACCATGTTGGGTAGTTTACCTCTCGAATGGCTCTGGCCTCCAGAAGTTTATCCACTTCCTCTTCTACTGCCTCAACATGCATCAACGTAGGCCTCCTTGCTCGCTGGATGACAGGTTTGGCCGAACTATCCACATTTAGTCTATGGTAAGTGACCTCGGGGTCAATGCCAGGCATCTCGTATGGTGTCCAGGCAAACATCTCAAGGTTTGCTCTCAAGAATGCCTCTAATTCCTTTTTTCTCTTCCTCGGCCAAGCCTGAGCCGAGAAGGAAGAAGCGCTCTTCATCCACTTACTGGACTAAGATCTTCTTCAGAACTTCCTGATTTTTCTCGGCTGGTTCTTTGTTGACGTCCTCAAGGACCTCCATGTCCTTATCTTCAATTTCTACTGTTTCTGTTTCTCGTATGTTGCAGGTGGATTTCATTGCTGCCATAGAGCAATTCTTTGCCGGCACTTGATCCTCTCTGACCTCCTCAATTCCATGTTTTGTTGGAAACCGCAACAGCTGGTGCAATGTTAAGGGAATAACCCCCATTGTATACAATCATGGCCTTCTTAGGATAGCATTGTAAGGGGAGGGGGTGTCAATTCTTATGAACTCCGCTTTTACCTTCTTGGTGTTAGCCTGCACCTCCAAACTCATTGCCCCTAGGGGCCACGTCGACATTCCGTTGAACCCAACCATTGGACCATTGGATTGTTCCAGATCATGTTGGTGAAGGCCAAGCTCCTTGTAACACCTGACATACATGATGTCACAAGAGCTGCCCTGGTCGATTAGAATTCGCTTTACCTGGCACTCTCCAATCTGGAGGGATATTACCAAGGCATCGTCGTGGATGCTGCACCATCTCTAGGTCATTTTCAGTAAAGGACACCATTGGTCCCTGGCACTCGTCTGCCCTAGGTCTTTTCTGCCGAGCCTGATACACATGTTGTAAGTGTTTTACCTTCTGAGTTTCTGCACGTATCTCGTTCTCATTGACCTTCGAGTGAATCACATTGATCACTCGAGGTCCGCCTACTTGCGGTTATGGTGCTGGAGGAGGTAGTGTTGCCGGTGCCTGAGGTAGTCTCGCTTGCTCTTCCCTTGTCTTGGCCTCATCTACCAAGTCCCTTAGATGACCTTGTCTTACTAGGTCTTCCAGATGTGCTTTTAGAGCTCTGCACCCTTGAGTTAGATGCCCATCCTCATTGTGGTAGGCACAACGCTTCCCCAGACTTCTTCCCATAAATTCACCAGGAATCTTCTCTGGTGCTCTATAATAGGGCTAATTCTGGATTCTTTCCAAGACTTTGTAAACCAGAATTAGGAATACGGTTGTGACTGCCTGTGCAGCCCTCACTCCTGTCTCTTGCTTATTGTATCCACTATTACCTCGGCCTCGCTTCGGCAAACCATTTCTCTTCTCTTGTTTTGACGCTTTCGTCCCTGGCCTGTCCTCCTCAGCTCTCGCATACTTCTCTATCCTGGCCATTAGTTCCTCCTTACTTTTTGGCAGTGTCTTTGCCAGTGATTTTCGAAGCAAACAATCATCGTTCAGGCCTTTCTTGAAAGACACGACCACCACCTCTTGGTTGCATCCTGGTATTTGGTTGAACACCTCATAATACCTTTTGGCATAAGCCCTAAGGCTTTCATCCTCGCCAATTCTCAGAGCCATCAAGGAGTCCACCCTCAACGGCTGTAGTTTGTTTGTCACAAACCTGGCCACGAACATCTCGGCCAGGCCTTCCTAGCTTTTCACAATTCCTTTTGGCAACTTGTGAAACCAGTCTGATGCAATTTCCTCAAAGGATGAGGGGAACACCTTACAGAGCAACGGCTCGTTCCTGGTATACAGTGCCATTGAGTTCAGGTATAATCCGATGTGAAAGTTAGGGTCAGACTTTCCGTCGTATATCTGGAATCTCGGCATGTGGAATCTTTTTGGGGCCTTAAATTTGCCCAATTCTATCGAGAATGGCATTCTCGGCTTGACCTGAGAGGTTACCTCGGCATCTTGTCGCTTCCTCTGGAGGTAATCTCGTAAATCCTCCTTGGTCCGTCTAGAAGCTCGGTTGTCCACAGACTTCATCCTTTTTGGTGCGCTACTTCCGGTGTTGTTATAAGTCCTCTTGGACCTCCCTCCATTAGTCATGTCGAAACAGAGCTCCTTCCCTTGAACGTGCCGATATTCTTTGGTGCAAGCTTCTTTGATACGATGTGTCCTCCGAGACTCTCCCTTCATTGAGTCTCCTCGCCCGACCTCCCTTGAAGGCCGGTGAGAGTGTTCCTTGGTCCTGGTGTGCTAAGGGACTGCAGGGACTGTTTTCTGCCCCACTTTCTGGGTATCGTTCTTGGCCGCTAGAATCGGCGTGTCTTGTAACAGAAATGGTGGATGCATGACCTTGTTCTGCATCATGAAATTGACGACCGATTGTAGGTCCGCCAATTTGTTCTACATTCCCTTCATCTCTCCATCCCTCCACAGGCATCTATCTTTCCACACCTGGAGGTCGTTCTCGTTATAATACCCGCATCGGTCTGCCTTCTTTGGTATGTCTCCCTCCTGGCCGACATCTTTCTCTCTAGGATTCTGATCTCGAGTTTCTTCGTTGCAGTTATCCTCCTCTACGTTACGGTCAATGTGTTTACCACTTCCAGTAGGGATGTTGTCCCCAATCTTCTCTTTTTGTCTGTCGTTAGCCATCTATTTTCCTTTCTTTACCACAGACGGCACCAAATTGTGTGTGTTGTTTTCTGACCACACTGCCAAATAGGTACTCAGCTAGAGAACACAGGCATAACAGATTACGCCCGAACGACCTGTCACTGAAAGATGAGACTCTGGCGGTGGTTCGTCCACCCGGGGGCACTCCGATGATCAAGTCGATACTCAATTATCTCTCAAAGATAGCAAATAGTGCTTTTACTCACTAATCAGAATACCAAAAGCATACCTTAGACCCACGAGGGTCTCCTACTTTTATAGCCAGCACTAACCTCATCCCTGTAGAAGCCTAGCTTCTCTTGGACTCTGGCCCAATGCTCATCCTGGACTCTCCAATAGATAAAGATAAACTCCTTAAGAGCTTTATCCTTATCTAGGCTGAGGTCCTTCCTCAGTCCATGACTCTTATCCCTTATCCATTCATCTCGGATTCTGGTATTTTCGCAGATAACCTCGACCTAGCCAAGATTACCTCGGCGTCATGACCAGGACACGTGGCACATCGGCTGGCACTTCGGTGCCACCTTGACCATGTGTTGTTATTCAAAAAATATGTCCCCACAGGAAAGTATCCAACCGAACTCCTTTCTTCTGTGTCATCATCATCATCTGCTCAAATAACTCTACTGAAGGACCTAGGGATTGCTTTTTTCCGAGTCTTTTTCAACCAATCAACTAATTATGCTTAAGTCCCAACCCGTGATCTTGGCCAACAATGCTGCAGGTGTCTCGAGGGTTTCTTGTTCACAGACTGCCCTACCAAAGCCTCTGCAGGCATTAGTTGATGAATCAGGGGATATATAATAATGCCATGGACAAAAATTAGCTGAGGTTGATCATGGATTTTCTTTTCTTTTGTTTATTTTGATACATGATTAATGAGTGATCTTGAACCACTTACTGTGTATTGCATGACCATGTTTTCCATACAGATTTTTTTTATACATAAAATTTATATAGCATAATGTGTAGTGACAGTATTTGGAATTATAAACTACAATGGTATGTTTTTGATTTCCAATGAATGAATGTAAATGTGACATATCATTGTTTATGAAATTTCTATATACAAATTCTGTGTATAATATTATCATTTTTAGTAACATAATTGTTTATTAGAGGAGACTGGCAATGAAAAGCAAGAATGCATATAGATAAATAAAGCAATGCAAATTTCATCATGGCATTATTATTCTCCAATAATTTAATAATCCCATTAATTTTTGCATTGGTTTGTCTCTAATTAATTTGGAAGCCATGATTAGGCCACATTTGAAAATATAAACTCATTTCAACCGAGTCAGTCCTCCTCTCTATCTTCTTCATCCTTGAGGCAAGTCCTGGGAGATCTTTCTTCCCCCAAGATTTTCCACCAACTTCAACTGCACTAAACTGACTAAATCCGTGGATGAAATATAAAATGGGGCACCAAAATGATTTAAAATGACATGGAAAAATGATCACCATATGGTTGTTTTTGATAGTCTAGGGGAAATTTAGTTGTAGTTTTGTTACGAACATTGTGTTTTTTTGTTTATTTATATATTCATTTATTATTATTATGACGCTGTGGTGAGCAAATTCATGAGGTTTTGTGGTGTCTTTTGTTATGATGTTTACATTTTTTGTGGTATTAGTTACAAATTATTGTAATATAGTTATGAAATTATATATAATATGAGTAATGATATACAAATAGAAAACGTGCACAAAATAATGTGACTCAATATGAATTTTTCACTTTTAAACAAAAACAATTATGAAGATGATTTTTATTACGAACAAAAATTACACTGACACATTATTTTTATAGTGTTTTCAGTATAAAATTTATGTACAATTTTTCCTTGAGAAAATATCTTATTCTCGAATCGTTTTGTTTCAACTGATTTTTTTTTCTTTATTTTTTTATAATGTGTAGGGTATCTTAAGCCAGGTGCACACCAGACTAAGGTCTCATTTGGTATGTGTTTGTTTTAGTTTAAAAATCAAAAAGTTATTAAAAAAATTAAAAAGTCTATAACTTATACAAAAAAAATCAAAGATTCTCTTTTCTTTTTACTTTTTGCATATTTTTTCGTAAAAAACTAAAAAGTCATTTCAAACATACTATTTTTTTTTACCTCATATTTTAACAAAAAAATCAAAAAATATTAAAACATATGTTCCCAAACAAGGCCTAAGTTGCCTTGTTAGACCTTGAATGAGTGTGCACCATTGAACTCCACCAATTGCGAAGTGGACAGTCAGACTTGTCCAAATGTGATGCTCAGCGTGACCGTCCAAGGGGTTGAGGGCGTTAGATTTAGGCCAAGTTTAGCATCTCTTCAAAAAATTAAAAAGTTACTCAAAAAGTTAAAAAGTTATTACTATTCACCAAAAAAAATATTAAAAAATTAATTTTTCACATATCCATACAATTCAACAATCATGAAAAATCTGGCGCTGCGCAGCGTTTGTTGAATACTATTACACAGTTTTGGTGCAATTTTCACACACTGTTGTTCGACCTGTGGGGCCCCATCACGGGTCCCGTTTTGATAATTTGAACCATTTAATGTGTAAAACTCGTCGAGCACTATATGTTTGTAAAAAATCACATTGATCGGATATCGATAACTACATGATCAAATCAGTTTTGTATAAAAAAATGGATGGTATTATAATTAATGTACGAGCAAGAAATAATCTTCTCGTATAATCCTATTGATCAAGTTCGTGCTCCTCCAAACGTCGTTGCTTTACTCCCTGAAAACACAAACGTTAGCTAGCCGGCGGATGTGTGTCAGATACTTCTCCGATGCTTAAGTCAGCAAAATAGGCAAATAGACAAAAGCTCTGTGTATTCGAGAATCAAAGTTGTGTTACCTCTCCAAAGGTGATGTTGTGAGCTTTTATAGGTTCCGCATGGCACAATCCTTGTAGGGCTCTTACTTCTCCATGTAGAATCCTCCTAGGAATCACACTCCTGAAAGATAATGCTTATCCTTCAACACCTCCCTCATTGCTTAAACCAAGTGAGATGGTCCTAGCTCGGTGGTATGTCCAAACGACCGAGCTAGCATTGCCATGGCACAATGACAATGCAACCAAGCTAACAATGCTCATGTTACATTTATCCCGACGCTTTATGTGTAACATGTACCTCGGCTTCGCCTGTAGATCGCGCTAACCGTAGCTTACTTGGACCGAGCTACTCAACAGCCATGTCCTGGATAATACTATTACACAGTTTTGGTGCAATTTTCACACACTGTTGTTCGACCTGTGGGGCCCCATCACGGGTCCCGTTTTGATAATTTGAACCGTTTAATGTGTAAAACTCGTCGAGTACTATATGTTTGTAAAAAATCACATTGATCGGATATCGATAACTACATGATCAAATCAGTTTTGTATAAAAAAAATGGATGGTATTATAATTAATGTACGAGCAAGAAATAATCTTCTTGTATAATCCTATTGATCAAGTCCGCGCTCCTCCAAACGTCGTTGCTTTACTCCCTGAAAACACAAACGTTAGCTAGCCGGCGGGTGTGTGTCAGATACCTCTCCGATGCTTAAGTCAGCAAAATAGGCAAATAGACAAAAGCTCTGTGTATTCGAGAATCAAAGTTGTGTTACCTCTCCAAAGGTGATGTTGTGAGCTTTTATAGGTTCCGCATGGCACAATCCTTGTAGGACTCTTATTTCTCCATATAGAGTCCTCCTAGGAATCACACTCCTGAAAGATAATACTTATCCTTCAACACCTCCCTCACTGCTTAAACCAAGTGAGATGGTTCTAGCTCGGTGGTATGTCCAAACGACCGAGTTAGCATTGCCATGGCACAATGACAATGCAACCAAGCTAACAATACTCATGTTACATTTATCCCGGCGCTTTATGTGTAACATGTACCTCGGCTTCGCCTGTAGATCGCGCTAACCGTAGCTTACTTGGACCGAGCTACTCAACAGTAATGTCCTGAGTAGAAACCAAAAATACCTCGATTTAAGATGGTTTGACCGAGCTAACTGTCACCGCGCCGATCGAGCTAACCGGGCTATCTGCAAGGCTCCTCTGGACCGAACTAATTACAAGGCCTTTTTACTCCGCCCTTCTTACTGTGGCCCACAGAATGGCCCATTACCCAGCTTGGCCCAATTTACATATAAATTACCCTCTCAATTGCCCCTTAATTCCATCTACGCAGCATGATAGGGATTATCTTTTACCAGCCGAGCTAAAAACTTCAACTCTTCAACCGAGCTAAATCCACACTAAGCTTCCCATCTGTCCGGTCAAAACGTCTCTTCAGTCGCTGTAACTGAACCGTTTCTTATTCCAAGAACACGTGGCACACTATCATTGGCCCAATGCAGCTGTCACACCGTTTTCGTATTTCGTGTATCTTGAACGGTCCCGCCCAATTTCTCATTCTTTACACAAAAACTACTCATTTTGAATCTATCATGTCTACTATTCATCATTTTCTCTCTCTTTGAGCTTCTTCTCCTTTGTTCTCTTGCAACTGTGGAGCTCGTGTTCTTGCTGGGATCTTTTTCACCTTTGGTCCCTCCATTTTGAACTAGTATGTGACTCAAATCTCTTTCCTTTCCGTTGATTTTGCACTTGTTTTGTAATGCATAGCATGCGTTTTTGTATGATTTTCAAAAACACCTACTCCACTTTTGCTTCCATTTTCTGGAAAAAAAAAAACCTTTGTAACATAACCACTGTCTATATGAATAACCTGGGAAATGATAGTTTTGATTCAAAATCACACTCCAACCGAACTAGGACACTATTTGTATTAGGCACGACCCTGGCCGAACTAGATAACCGAACTAAAACTTCACGCCATACTTGTAGTTTCACTAGATCTTAAGTACCTTCTGTTTCAAGTAGCCAAGCTAGCTCACTGCCTTAGATTTGCGCAATACCATGCTAGAAAGCCTCAACCACCGACCGAACTATGACTTGGGGCTAAACCAGCTTCCTTGGTCAAAACCGAGCTAAGATTGCTGCCCCAATAGCCTTAACCACCGGCTGAACTATGACTTGGGGCTAAACCAACTTCGTTAGTCAAAACTGGACTAAGAATGCTGCCCCAAATGTTCAACCGGACTAAAGACCTTCGCTCAAACCGGGCTAAAAATGGACAATATCCCATGTAGCCGAGCTAGGACTTCATTTATCTTGCCTTTGTTTCTTTTAGCATGGTCCAATGATCTGTGCTTAACACCTTGCTTTTTCACTTTGCCGACTCTGACTAGGTTGCCCAGGCACTCCTTTGATCATCCAACCGAGATAACCAACGTCATTTCTCGACCGAGATGACACTTTAGCTAATTTAATCATAACTTAAGATCACATAGGGAAATATAGATTTTTGGTAAACACCCCAGGTGCTATGGCCGAGTTCCGAAGGGACTACCATATCCCTGATGATGTCCATATCACTCTAGCCGAACTAGATATCACACCTTGGGGAAACCTTGGTTTTGTTCCCTTTACCCTTCTTTCCATTGTAGAAACCGGGCTAAAATTCCCTGTACAGCCCCTTCTTTGCGAGTTCCTTAGACAAACCAACCTCTGCCCTACCCAACTTTCTACAAATTCATACCGCATAATAAATGGCATCGCCGAGCTAAACCGCCGGGCTGGCCTTAACCTCGGTTTAGCCGAGCTCTTCCATCAATATTCCATAGGGTCGGCCGAAGATGGCTGGGTTTACTATTTAAGAATAAGGCGCCAGAGTGAAAAGATAATAAAAAATACCCCGGATAAAGATGTGAACGATGATGATTTCTTCTAGGTATCTGGGAACTTTGAGGACCAACAAGCCCAGATCCCGGGTGACAGAATAAATTGGAACAAGGGTGTAGCTTGTAGGATTACCTCGGCTCAGTTCCATGCTTTTCTTTACTTTGGTTTCTTATCTTGAACCGTACTAACTGTTATCTTTTTTCCTTCATGCAAATTTGAACTTCCTTAAGTCTCAGTACAGCTACCCAAACTTAAACGCACTTCATGCCACACTTCGATATCCAAACAGAGGTTGGGCCGAGCTACTGAATTTTGAACCGACCTACCGATATAGTAGCCGCAGGAAGACCAGAGTGACCGATTTCCTCCTTGAACCTTTGCCAGAGCCAGATCCATCTTTGTCTCAAATCAATCTCATCCCACTAACGGCCGAACAGGAAATGGCCAAGAAGAGAGCCGTAAGAGCACTCCTCACCGAGACAAATCGGCCCGAGATACCACAAGCTGGTCAAACCCAGGAGACCGTGGTAGCCCTGCCATCCCATCAACCTGAATCGTCTCAGACTCGCAAACGCGCTCGGTCTTCCATTACCAAGCCATGCCTCGTTGATGAGAACGAAACTGTGCTTCCCCCAACCGAAGTACCGAGCCCACAACTTGAGAGCCCAGACTGAGCTAACTCTTCTGATTGGGCACCGAGATTAACATATCAGGACCGAGCCATCAGACCAACAGATTCAGTGGTGGCAGATAAAGATCACATGTTGGCCTTCAACCTGGCTAAGAGCGTGTGTCTGCCCCCTGATATGGATCACCACGCCCACCTTACCGAGCTAAAAGCTATCCGTTCGGCCACCAAATCAACGGTGCTGGTGAGTACTCTTTCCTTTGTTTTCCTGTTTTGTGCAACTGTTAGCTCGGTTCTCACTCAAAATTGCTTACCACATTTATGCAGGCCATGCAAAAGAACCAGATTGCTCATAAGCATGTGCTAGAGCTACGCAAAACAACAAGGCAAGCCGTAGCGGAGGCTGACAAGAAGACGGCCGAGCTAAACGAGGCCAATCAAAAAATGGCCGAGCTACAATCTGAGGTCGCCCACCTCACCGGCCTAGTTGACTTAGCCGAAGTGGACAAACAAAATGCTTTAACCGAGTTGAAGGATCGTTACCTGCGTGAGCTCACCACAGTTGAGCAGAACAAGAAGGCCGAAATAACTGAACTTGAGAAGAAGATTGGCGATGCGGAAGACCGTGGCTACAAAGAAGGTAAAGCAACCTATATCCTGCAGTGCGAAGCTGCCAAGGATCTAGTTTTCAAGTGTGGGTGGAAAGTGGCGGTGGAACAGCTCAGTCACGGTCCAGAGACTGAGGTTTTCCTGAACCCTCCATCGCACTTCATACCGAGCTGTATGGTGGAATATGCAGCCGCCATTCAACAAAAATTCCCTTGAATCTAAGGATGATGAAGAAGAGACCGTGCCTAACAATGCCCCGGTCATCAATGATCCTGCCATCCAGTCAGCTCAGGTTGACCCACCAGTGGAAGACCTGACAACCGAGTTACCAACTGAAACCGGGCTCCGACTTGAACTGAATGCTGATCTTGACGACCTGTTTGCTTGACTTTGTATTTTCTTCTTTTTACTTTTGGAAAGAAAACTGTAACCGGGCTGAAATCCCACCGTTTTGTAACTCTTGATTTGCACTTTCAACAAAATCTTCTCTTGTTCCAACTATTATTTCGGTTAACTGTCATGCATGTACTTTACTCTGTAATCTGAATGAAGTATAATATTCTATGGCCGAGATACTTTATCCTGGTCTTAACTTTGCAATCTAACTGGCCATACCTGCCAACCTCTTCAGCCTAGATCCTTATCTCGGCTGAAGAACAATAAGGGTTAGTTTTTCCAGCCAACCTCTTCAGCCTAGATCCTTATCTCGGCTGAAGAGCAATAAGTGTTGGTTTTTCCAACCAACCTCTTCAGCTGAGATCCTTACCTCGGTTGAAGAACAATAAGTGTTGGTTTTTCCAGCCAACCTCTTCAGCCTAGATCCTAATCTTAGCTGAAGAGAGCTCAAAGTTGGTTTTTCCTGCCAACTCTGAGTGAAGTGTTTGGTTATTCCTGCCAAACGTCCCGCAGCCTGGATCCTTATCCTGGGCTTAGGAGGGGTGTTGGTTTTTCTAGCCGACCTTTAAGTTGGTTATTCCTGCCAACCTAGAGTAAAGTGCTTGGTTATTCCGACCAAACGTCCTGTAGCCTGGATCTTTATCCTGGGCTTAGGAGAGGTGTTGGTTTTTCCAGCCAACCTCTAAGTTGGTTATTCCTGCCAACCTAGAGTAAAGTATTTGGTTATTCCGACCAAACGTCTTGCAGCCTGGATCCTTATCCTGGGCTTAGGAGGGGTGTTGGTTTTTCCTACCAACCTCTAAGTTGGTTATTCCTGCTAACCTAAAGTAAAGTGTTTGGTTATTCCTGCCAAACGTCCTACAGCCTGGATCCTTATCCTAGGCTTAGGGGGGGTGTTGGTTATTCCAGCCAACTTCTTCAACACTGATCCTAATCTTAGCTGAAGAGAGTGTGAAGTTGGTTATTCCGGCCAACTATGCTTTCAGTGCGCCTAACTCACTAAAACAATCTTTTACAGAAGGAAACAACTATACTGAAAAGAAACTACTTGTTTTATTGAGAAAGAAAAAATTACAAGTACTTGAAAGAAAAGATAAAAATAAAATAGTTTGAGATTGACAGTGTTCCATGGCCTGGGAATGGCTTTGATGTCTTCATCTTCCAAGTGGTATGCCCCTTTTCCTGCTAATTCAACCACCTTGTAAGGTCCTTCCCAATTATGCCTTAACTTGCCATCTCCGGGTACCAAGGTGCTGCCCATCACTTTGTGCAGTACCCAATCTCTGATTTTGAATTGTCTTGAATGTACTATTTTGTTATACTTTCTGGACAACTCTTGCTGGTATGAGACAATGTGAACCAGTGCTCTTTCTCTTCTTTCTTCTGCAAGGTCGATCTCTAATGCTATGGCTTTACCATTTAAGTCCGGGTCAAAATTTTGGCTTCTGATGGTGGGGAGGCCAATTTCTAGTGGGATTACTGCTTCCATGTCGTAGGTTAAGGAGAATGGTATTTCTCTAGTTGATCATCGAGGTGGGTACGGTAAGCCCATAAAACATGAGGAAGCTCCTCGGCCCACTTTCCTTTTGCTTTCTCTAACCTTTTCTTCAATCCATCCAAGATAACTTTGTTTGATGCTTCTACCTGGCCATTTGCTTGGGGGTATGCCGGTGTAAAGTTTTAGAATTCTATCTTGTACTCCTCACAAAAGCCTCTAAAAATTTTACCGTAGAACTAAGTGCCATTGTTTGATATTAGAGCCTTGGGTATGCCAAACCGGGTGATGATATTCTTCCAGACGAACTTCTTTACATCTTTCTCCTTTATTGATGCTAGTGCTTCTGCCTCCACCCATTTTGTGAAGTAGTCTGTTGCTGCTAGAAAGAACTTTCTGTTACTGGGTGCTATCAGAAGTGGTCCTACTATGTCCAAGCCCCATATTGCGAAGGGCCATGGGCTAGTTAGTGGTAGAAGCTCTCTGGCCGGTTGATGTATTTGGTGTGCTAACTTCTGACATTTCTCGCAGTTCTTGACATACTTCTCCGAATTTTCTTGCATGTAAGGCCACCAATATCCCTGCGAAATTGCTCTGTAAGCCAATGATCTCCCCCCTTGGTGGCTTCCGCATACGCCTTCGTGAATCTTGAACAGGAATGCTTCGACCTTGTTGGGATGGACACACTTCAGGTAAGGTCTTGTGAAGGATTTCTTGTGCAAGGCCATTGATGGGGAGAGCCAAAATCACTGTGACTTTGCTCTTATCTTGTTGGCCTCCTTCTTCTCTTCGGGTAAAATGCCGTCTTTTAGGAACACTATAATGGGATCCATCCATGAAGGGCCTAGTTCGGCACAACATATTTCTTCTACTTCAGGTTCTTCAATGCTTGGTCTGGGTAGGAAGTCGATCAGTAGTGGATGTGGGATTGATGTATCTGCCATTGAAGCAAAGCCTACTAGTTCGTCTGCTCTGCTATTTTCTTCTCTGCCAATCTACTCTATCCGCACTACTTCGAACTTTACGATCTCTTTTCTGACTAACTCTTGGTACTTAGCCATCCTTTGCTTCGTAGTCACCTAAAATTTGGTTTACCACCA